>NC_090941.1:732855059-734208913 GCF_040938575.1 Ambystoma mexicanum | reverse complement strand
GTGACCCTGCACTGCTGGGGGGTGGGGGTGGTGGGAGACATGGGTGGAGGCCTGGTGGAGGGTGCCCCTGCACTGCTGGGGGGTCGGGGTGGTGGGAGACATGGGTGGGGGCCTGCTGGCAGGTGCCCCACAGTGCTGGGGGGTGGGGGGGTGGGAGACATGGGTGGGGGCCTGGTGGGGGGTGACCCTGCACTGCTGGGGGGTGGGGGTGGTGGGAGACATGGGTGGGGGCCTGGTGGAGGGTGACCCTGCACTGCTGGGGGGTGGGGGTGGTGGGAGACATGGTTGGGGGCCTGCTGGCAGGTGCCCCACAGTGCTGGGGGGTGGGAGACATGGGTGGGGGCCTGGTGGAGGCTGCCCCTGGTGGCTGGGGGGTGGGGGTGCTGGGAGACATGGGTGGGGGCCTGGTGGTGGGTGCCCCTGCACTGGTGGGGGTGGTGCGAGACATGGGTGGGGGCCTGGTGGAGGCTGCCCCTGGTGGCTGGGGGGTGGGGGTGCTGGGAGACATGGGTGGGGGCCTGGTGGTGGCTGCCCCTGCACTGCTGGGGGTGGGGGTGGTGGGAGACATGGGTGGTGGGCGCCCCTGCACTGCTGGGGGGTGGGGGTGGTGGGAGACATGGGTGTGGGCCTGGTGGAGGGTGACCCTGCACTGCTGGGGGGTGGGGTGGTGGGAGACATGGGTGGGGGCCTGGTGGAGGGTGGCCCTGCACTGCTGGGGGGTGGGGTGGTGGGAGACATGGGTGGGGGCCTGGTGGAGGGTGACTCTGCACTGCTGGGGGGTGGGGGTGGTGGGAGACATGGGTGGGGGCCTGGTGGAGGCTGCCCCTGGTGGCTGGGGGGTGGGGGTGGAGGGAGACATGGGTGGGGGCCTGGTGGAGGGTGACCCTGCACTGCTGGGGGGTGGGGGTGGTGGGAGACATGGTTGGGGGCCTGCTGGCAGGTGCCCCACAGTGCTGGGGGGTGGGGGGGTACGGGAGACATGGGTGGGGGCCTGGTGGAGGCTGCCCCTGGTGGCTGGGGGTGGGGGTGCTGGGAGACATGGGTGGGGGCCTGGTGGTGGGTGCCCCTGCACTGGTGGGGGTGGTGCGAGACATGGGTGGGGGCCTGGTGGAGGCTGCCCCTGGTGGCTGGGGGGTGGGGGTGCTGGGAGACATGGGTGGGGGCCTGGTGGTGGCTGCCCCTGCACTGCTGGGGGGTGGGGGTGGTGGGAGACATGGGTGGGGGCCTGGTGGAGGGTGACCCTGAGCTGGTGGGGTGGTGGGAGACATGGGTGGGGGCCTGGTGGAGGGTGCCCCTGCACTGCTGGGGGGTGGGGGTGGTGGGAGACATGGGTGGGGGCCTGGTGGAGGGTGCCCCTGCACTGCTGGGGGGTGGGGGTGGTGGGAGACATGGGTGGTGGGCGCCCCTGCACTGCTGGGGGGTGGGGGTGGTGGGAGACATGGGTGTGGGCCTGGTGGAGGGTGACCCTGCACTGCTGGGGGGTGGGGTGGTGGGAGACATGGGTGGGGGCCTGGTGGAGGGTGGCCCTGCACTGCTGGGGGGTGGGGTGGTGGGAGAAATGGGTGGGGGCCTGGTGGAGGGTGACCCTGCACTGCTGGGGGGTGGGGGTGGTGGGAGACATGGGTGGGGGCCTGGTGGAGGCTGCCCCTGGTGGCTGGGGGGTGGAGGTGCTGGGAGACATGGGTGGGGGCCTGGTGGTGGGTGCCCCTGCACTGCTGGGGGGTGGGGGTGGTGGGAGACATGGGTGGGGGCCTGGTGGAGGCTGCCCGTGGTGGCTGGGGGGTGGGGTGCTGGGAGACATGGGTGGGGGCCTGGTGGTGGCTGCCCCTGCACTGCTGGGGGGTGGGGGTGGTGGAGACATGGGTGGGGGCCTGGTGGTGGGTGCCCCTGCACTGCTGGGGGGTGGGGGTGGTGGGAGACATGGGTGTGGGCCTGGTGGAGGGTGACCCTGCACTGCTGGGGGGTGGGGGTGGTGGGAGAAATGGGTGGGGGCCTGGTGGAGGGTGGCCTTGCACTGCTGGGGGGTGGGGGTGGTGGGAGACATGGGTGGGGGCCTGCTGGCAGGTGCCCCACAGTGCTTGGGCGTGGGGGGTGGGAGACATGAGTGGGGGCCTGGTAGAGGCTGCCCCTGGTGGCTGGGGAGTGGGGGTGCTGGGAGACATGGGTGGGGGCCTGGTGGTGGGTGTCCCTGCACTGCTGGGGGGTGGGGTGGTGGGAGACATGGGTGGGGGCCTGGTGGAGCGTGACCCTGCACTGCTAGGGGGTGGGGGTGGTGGGAGACATGGGTGGGGCCCTGGTGGAGGGTGACCCTGCACTGCTGGGGGGTGGGGGTGGTGGGAGACATAGGTGGGGATCAGCTGGCAGGTGCCCCACAGTGCTGGGAGGTGGTGGTGCAGGGGTACATGATTTGGACATGGGTGGGGGCCTGCAGGTGCCCCACAGTGCTGGGGGGTGGGGGTGGGAGACATGAGTGGGGGCCTGGTGGAGGCTGCCCCTGTTGGCTGGTGGTGCTGGGAGACATGGGTGGGGGACTGGTGGTGGGTGCCCATGCACTGCTGGGGGGTGGGAGTGGTGGGAGACATGGGTGGGGGCCTGGTGGAGGGTGACCCTGCATTGCTGGGGGGTGGGGGTGGTGGGAGACATGGGTGGGGGCCTGGTGGAGGGTGACCCTGCACTGCTGGGGGGTGGGGGGGGTGGGAGACATGAGTGGGGGCCTGGTGGAGGCTGCCCCTGGTGGCTGGGGGGTGGGGGTGCTGGGAGACATGGGCGGGGGCCTGGTGGTGGGTGCCCCTGCACTGCTGGGGGGTGGGGGTGGTGGGAGACATGGGTGGGGGCCTGGTGGAGGGTGACCTTGCACTGCTGGGAGGTGGGGGTGGTTGGAGACATGGGTGGGGGCCTGCTGGCAGGTGCCCCACAGTGCTGGGGGGGTGGGAGTGCAGGGGTACATGAGTTGGACATGGGTGGGGCCTGCTGGCAGGTGCCCCACAGTGCTGGGGGTGGGGGGGTGGGAGACATGAGTGGGGGGCTGGTGGAGGCTGCCCCTGGTGGCTGGGGGTGGGGGTGCTGGGAGACATGGGTGGGGGCCTGGTGGTAGGTGCCCCTGCACTGCTGGGGGGTGGGGGTGGTGGGAGACATGGGTGGGGGCCTGGTGGAGGGTGACCCTGCACTGCTGGGGGGTGGGGTGGTGGGAGACATGGGTGGGGGCCTGGTGGAGGGTGCCCCTGCACTGCTGGGGGGTGGGGGTGATGGGAGACATGGGTGGGGGCCTGGTGGAGGGTGACCCTGCACTGCTGGGGGGTGGGGGTGGTGGGAGACATGGGTGGGGGCCTGCTGGCAGGTGCCCCACAGTGCTGGGGGGTGGGGGGAGGGTGGGAGACATGAGTGGGGGCCTGGTGGAGGCTGCTCCTGGTGGCTGGGGGGTGAGGGTGCTGGGAGACATGGGTGGGGGCCTGGTGGTGGGTGCCCCTGCACTGCTGAGGGGTGGGGGTGGTGGGAGACATGGGTGGGGGCCTGGTGGTGGCTGCCCCTGTTGGCTGGGGGGGTGAGGGTGCTGGGAGACATGGGTGGGGGCCTGGTGGTGGGTGCCCCTGGTGGCTGGGGGGTGGGGGGGCTGGGAGACATGGGCGGGGGCCTGGTGGTGGGTGCCCCTGCACTGCTGGGGGGTGGGGGTGGTGGGAGACATGGGTGGGGGCCTGGTGGAGGGTGACCCTGCACTGCTGGGAGGTGGGGGTGGTTGGAGACATGGGTGGGGGCCTGCTGGCAGGTGCCCCACAGTGCTGGGGGGTGGGGGGATGGGGAACATGAGTTGGACATGGGTGGGGGCCTGCTGGCAGGTGCCCCACAGTGCTGGGAGGTGGGGGGATGGGGAACATGAGTTGGACATGGGTGGGGGCCTGCTGGCAGGTGCCCCACAGTGCTGGGGGTGGGGGGGTGGGAGACATGAGTGGGGGCCTGGTGGAGGCTGCCCCTGGTGGCTGGGGGGTGGGGGTGCTGGGAGACATAGGTGGGGGCCTGGTGGTGGGTGCCCCTGCACTGCTGGGGGGTGGGGTGGTGGGAGACATGGGTGGGGCCCTGGTGGTGGCTGCCCTGGTGGCTGGGGGGTGGGGGTGCTGGGAGACATGGGTGGGGGCCTGGTGGTGGCTGCCCCTGCACTGCTGGGGGGTGGGGGTGGTGGGAGACATGGGTGGGGGCCTGGTGGAGGGTGACCCTGAGCTGGTGGGGTGGTGGGAGACATGGGTGGGGGCCTGGTGGAGGGTGCCCCTGCACTGCTGGGGGGTGGGGGTGGTGGGAGACATGGGTGGGGGCCTGGTGGAGGGTGCCCTTGCACTGCTGGGGGGTGGGGGTGGTGGGAGACATGGGTGGTGGGCGCCCCTGCACTGCTGGGGGGTGGGGGTGGTGGGAGACATGGGTGTGGGCCTGGTGGAGGGTGACCCTGCACTGCTGGGGGGTGGGGTGGTGGGAGACATGGGTGGGGGCCTGGTGGAGGGTGGCCCTGCACTGCTGGGGGGTGGGGTGGTGGGAGAAATGGGTGGGGGCCTGGTGGAGGGTGACCCTGCACTGCTGGGGGGTGGGGGTGGTGGGAGACATGGGTGGGGGCCTGGTGGAGGCTGCCCCTGGTGGCTGGGGGGTGGAGGTGCTGGGAGACATGGGTGGGGGCCTGGTGGTGGGTGCCCCTGCACTGCTGGGGGGTGGGGGTGGTGGGAGACATGGGTGGGGGCCTGGTGGAGGCTGCCCGTGGTGGCTGGGGGGTGGGGTGCTGGGAGACATGGGTGGGGGCCTGGTGGTGGCTGCCCCTGCACTGCTGGGGGGTGGGGGTGGTGGAGACATGGGTGGGGGCCTGGTGGTGGGTGCCCCTGCACTGCTGGGGGGTGGGGGTGGTGGGAGACATGGGTGTGGGCCTGGTGGAGGGTGACCCTGCACTGCTGGGGGGTGGGGGTGGTGGGAGAAATGGGTGGGGGCCTGGTGGAGGGTGGCCTTGCACTGCTGGGGGGTGGGGGTGGTGGGAGACATGGGTGGGGGCCTGCTGGCAGGTGCCCCACAGTGCTTGGGCGTGGGGGGTGGGAGACATGAGTGGGGGCCTGGTAGAGGCTGCCCCTGGTGGCTGGGGAGTGGGGGTGCTGGGAGACATGGGTGGGGGCCTGGTGGTGGGTGTCCCTGCACTGCTGGGGGGTGGGGTGGTGGGAGACATGGGTGGGGGCCTGGTGGAGCGTGACCCTGCACTGCTAGGGGGTGGGGGTGGTGGGAGACATGGGTGGGGCCCTGGTGGAGGGTGACCCTGCACTGCTGGGGGGTGGGGGTGGTGGGAGACATAGGTGGGGATCAGCTGGCAGGTGCCCCACAGTGCTGGGAGGTGGTGGTGCAGGGGTACATGATTTGGACATGGGTGGGGGCCTGCAGGTGCCCCACAGTGCTGGGGGGTGGGGGTGGGAGACATGAGTGGGGGCCTGGTGGAGGCTGCCCCTGTTGGCTGGTGGTGCTGGGAGACATGGGTGGGGGACTGGTGGTGGGTGCCCATGCACTGCTGGGGGGTGGGAGTGGTGGGAGACATGGGTGGGGGCCTGGTGGAGGGTGACCCTGCATTGCTGGGGGGTGGGGGTGGTGGGAGACATGGGTGGGGGCCTGGTGGAGGGTGACCCTGCACTGCTGGGGGGTGGGGGGGGTGGGAGACATGAGTGGGGGCCTGGTGGAGGCTGCCCCTGGTGGCTGGGGGGTGGGGGTGCTGGGAGACATGGGCGGGGGCCTGGTGGTGGGTGCCCCTGCACTGCTGGGGGGTGGGGGTGGTGGGAGACATGGGTGGGGGCCTGGTGGAGGGTGACCTTGCACTGCTGGGAGGTGGGGGTGGTTGGAGACATGGGTGGGGGCCTGCTGGCAGGTGCCCCACAGTGCTGGGGGGGTGGGAGTGCAGGGGTACATGAGTTGGACATGGGTGGGGCCTGCTGGCAGGTGCCCCACAGTGCTGGGGGTGGGGGGGTGGGAGACATGAGTGGGGGGCTGGTGGAGGCTGCCCCTGGTGGCTGGGGGTGGGGGTGCTGGGAGACATGGGTGGGGGCCTGGTGGTGGGTGCCCCTGCACTGCTGGGGGGTGGGGGTGGTGGGAGACATGGGTGGGGGCCTGGTGGAGGGTGACCCTGCACTGCTGGGGGGTGGGGTGGTGGGAGACATGGGTGGGGGCCTGGTGGAGGGTGCCCCTGCACTGCTGGGGGGTGGGGGTGATGGGAGACATGGGTGGGGGCCTGGTGGAGGGTGACCCTGCACTGCTGGGGGGTGGGGGTGGTGGGAGACATGGGTGGGGGCCTGCTGGCAGGTGCCCCACAGTGCTGGGGGGTGGGGGGAGGGTGGGAGACATGAGTGGGGGCCTGGTGGAGGCTGCTCCTGGTGGCTGGGGGGTGAGGGTGCTGGGAGACATGGGTGGGGGCCTGGTGGTGGGTGCCCCTGCACTGCTGAGGGGTGGGGGTGGTGGGAGACATGGGTGGGGGCCTGGTGGTGGCTGCCCCTGTTGGCTGGGGGGGTGAGGGTGCTGGGAGACATGGGTGGGGGCCTGGTGGTGGGTGCCCCTGGTGGCTGGGGGGTGGGGGGGCTGGGAGACATGGGCGGGGGCCTGGTGGTGGGTGCCCCTGCACTGCTGGGGGGTGGGGGTGGTGGGAGACATGGGTGGGGGCCTGGTGGAGGGTGACCCTGCACTGCTGGGAGGTGGGGGTGGTTGGAGACATGGGTGGGGGCCTGCTGGCAGGTGCCCCACAGTGCTGGGGGGTGGGGGGATGGGGAACATGAGTTGGACATGGGTGGGGGCCTGCTGGCAGGTGCCCCACAGTGCTGGGAGGTGGGGGGATGGGGAACATGAGTTGGACATGGGTGGGGGCCTGCTGGCAGGTGCCCCACAGTGCTGGGGGTGGGGGGGTGGGAGACATGAGTGGGGGCCTGGTGGAGGCTGCCCCTGGTGGCTGGGGGGTGGGGGTGCTGGGAGACATAGGTGGGGGCCTGGTGGTGGGTGCCCCTGCACTGCTGGGGGGTGGGGTGGTGGGAGACATGGGTGGGGCCCTGGTGGTGGCTGCCCCTGGTGGCTGGGGGGTGGGGGTGCTGGGAGACATGGGTGGGGGCCTGGTGGTGGGTGCCCCTGCACTGCTGGGGGGTGGGGGTGGTGGGAGACATGGGTGGGGGCCTGGTGGAAGGTGACCCTGCACTGCTGGGGGGTGGGGGTGGTGGGAGACATGGGTGGAGGCCTGGTGCAGGGTGCCCCTGCACTGCTGGGGGGTCGGGGTGGTGGGAGACATGGGTGGGGGCCTGGTGGAGGGTGGCCTTGCACTGCTGGGGGGTGGGGGTGGTGGGAGACATGGGTGGGGGCCTGCTGGCAGGTGCCCCACAGTGCTGGGGGGTGGGGGTGCAGGGGTACATGAGTTGGACATGGGTGGGGGCCTGCTGGCAGGTGCCCCACAGTGCTTGGGCGTGGGGGGTGGGAGACATGAGTGGGGGCCTGGTGGAGGCTGCCCCTGGTGGCTGGGGGGTGGGGGTGCTGGGAGACATGGGTGGGGGCCTGGTGGTGGGTGTCCCTGCACTGCTGGGTGGTGGGGTGGTGGGAGACATGGGTGGGGGCCTGGTGGAGCGTGACCCTGCACTGCTAGGGGGTGGGGGTGGTGGGAGACATGGGTGGGGCCCTGGTGGAGGGTGACCCTGCACTGCTGGGGGGTGGGGGTGGTGGGAGACATAGGTGGGGACCAGCTGGCAGGTGCCCCACAGTGCTGGGAGGTGGTGGTGCAGGGGTACATGAGTTGGACATGGGTGGGGGCCTGCAGGTGCCCCACAGTGCTGGGGGGTGGGGGTGGGAGACATGAGTGGGGGCCTGGTGGAGGCTGCCCCTGTTGGCTGGTGGTGCTGGGAGACATGGGTGGGGGACTGGTGGTGGGTGCCCATGCACTGCTGGGGGGTGGGAGTGGTGGGAGACATGGGTGGGGGCCTGGTGGAGGGTGACCCTGCATTGCTGGGGGGTGGGGGTGGTGGGAGACATGGGTGGGGGCCTGGTGGAGGGTGACCCTGCACTGCTGGGGGGTGGGGGGGTGGGAGACATGAGTGGGGGCCTGGTGGAGGCTGCCCCTGGTGGCTGGGGGGTGGGGGTGCTGGGAGACATGGGCGGGGGCCTGGTGGTGGGTGCCCCTGCACTGCTGGGGGGTGGGGGTGGTGGGAGACATGGGTGGGGGCCTGGTGGAGGGTGACCCTGCACTGCTGGGAGGTGGGGGTGGTTGGAGACATGGGTGGGGGCCTGCTGGCAGGTGCCCCACAGTGCTGGGGGGGTGGGAGTGCAGGGGTACATGAGTTGGACATGGGTGGGGCCTGCTGGCAGGTGCCCCACAGTGCTGGGGGTGGGGGGGTGGGAGACATGAGTGGGGGGCTGGTGGAGGCTGCCCCTGGTGGCTGGGGGTGGGGGTGCTGGGAGACATGGGTGGGGGCCTGGTGGTGGGTGCCCCTGCACTGCTGGGCGGTGGGGGTGGTGGGAGACATGGGTGGGGGCCTGGTGGAGGGTGACCCTGCACTGCTGGGGGGTGGGGTGGTGGGAGACATGGGTGGGGGCCTGGTGGAGGGTGCCCCTGCACTGCTGGGGGGTGGGGGTGATGGGAGACATGGGTGGGGGCCTGGTGGAGGGTGACCCTGCACTGCTGGGGGGTGGGGGTGGTGGGAGACATGGGTGGGGGCCTGCTGGCAGGTGCCCCACAGTGCTGGGGGGTGGGGGGAGGGTGGGAGACATGAGTGGGGGCCTGGTGGAGGCTGCTCCTGGTGGCTGGGGGGTGAGGGTGCTGGGAGACATGGGTGGGGGCCTGGTGGTGGGTGCCCCTGCACTGCTGAGGGGTGGGGGTGGTGGGAGACATGGGTGGGGGCCTGGTGGTGGCTGCCCCTGTTGGCTGGGGGGGTGAGGGTGCTGGGAGACATGGGTGGGGGCCTGGTGGTGGGTGCCCCTGGTGGCTGGGGGGTGGGGGGGCTGGGAGACATGGGCGGGGGCCTGGTGGTGGGTGCCCCTGCACTGCTGGGGGGTGGGGGTGGTGGGAGACATGGGTGGGGGCCTGGTGGAGGGTGACCCTGCACTGCTGGGAGGTGGGGGTGGTTGGAGACATGGGTGGGGGCCTGCTGGCAGGTGCCCCACAGTGCTGGGGGGTGGGGGGATGGGGAACATGAGTTGGACATGGGTGGGGGCCTGCTGGCAGGTGCCCCACAGTGCTGGGAGGTGGGGGGATGGGGAACATGAGTTGGACATGGGTGGGGGCCTGCTGGCAGGTGCCCCACAGTGCTGGGGGTGGGGGGGTGGGAGACATGAGTGGGGGCCTGGTGGAGGCTGCCCCTGGTGGCTGGGGGGTGGGGGTGCTGGGAGACATAGGTGGGGGCCTGGTGGTGGGTGCCCCTGCACTGCTGGGGGGTGGGGTGGTGGGAGACATGGGTGGGGCCCTGGTGGTGGCTGCCCCTGGTGGCTGGGGGGTGGGGGTGCTGGGAGACATGGGTGGGGGCCTGGTGGTGGGTGCCCCTGCACTGCTGGGGGGTGGGGGTGGTGGGAGACATGGGTGGGGGCCTGGTGGAAGGTGACCCTGCACTGCTGGGGGGTGGGGGTGGTGGGAGACATGGGTGGAGGCCTGGTGCAGGGTGCCCCTGCACTGCTGGGGGGTCGGGGTGGTGGGAGACATGGGTGGGGGCCTGCTGGTAGGTGCCCCACAGTGCTGGGGGGTGGGGGGGTGGGAGACATGGGTGGGGGCCTGGTGGGGGGTGACCCTGCACTGCTGGGGGGTGGGGGTGGTGGGAGACATGGGTGGGGGCCTGGTGGAGGGTGACCCTGCACTGCTGGGGGGTGGGGGTGGTGGGAGACATGGTTGGGGGCCTGCTGGCAGGTGCCCCACAGTGCTGGGGGGTGGGGGGGTGGGAGACATGGGTGGGGGCCTGGTGGAGGCTGCCCCTGGTGGCTGGGGGGTGGGGGTGCTGGGAGACATGGGTGGGGGCCTGGTGGTGGGTGCCCCTGCACTGGTGGGGGTGGTGCGAGACATGGGTGGGGGCCTGGTGGAGGCTGCCCCTGGTGGCTGGGGGGTGGGGGTGCTGGGAGACATGGGTGGGGGCCTGGTGGTGGCTGCCCCTGCACTGCTGGGGGGTGGGGGTGGTGGGAGACATGGGTGGTGGGCGCCCCTGCACTGCTGGGGGGTGGGGGTGGTGGGAGACATGGGTGTGGGCCTGGTGGAGGGTGACCCTGCACTGCTGGGGGGTGGGGTGGTGGGAGACATGGGTGGGGGCCTGGTGGAGGGTGGCCCTGCACTGCTGGGGGGTGGGGTGGTGGGAGACATGGGTGGGGGCCTGGTGGAGGGTGACCCTGCACTGCTGGGGGGTGGGGGTGGTGGGAGACATGGGTGGGGGCCTGGTGGAGGCTGCCCCTGGTGGCTGGGGGGTGGGGGTGGTGGGAGACATGGGTGGGGGCCTGGTGGAGGGTGACCCTGCACTGCTGGGGGGTGGGGGGAGTGGGAGACATGGGTGAGGGCCTGCTGGCAGGTGCCCCACAGTGCTGGCGGTGGGGGGGGTGTTAGACGAGTGGGGGCCTGGTGGAGGCTGCCCCTGGTGGCTGGGGGTGCTGGGAGACATGGGTGGGGGCCTGGTGGTGGGCGCCCCTGCACTGCTGGGGGGTGGGGGTGGTGGGAGACATGGGTGGAGGCCTGGTGGAGGCTGCCCCTGGTGGCTGAGGGGGTGGGGTGCAGGGAGACATGGGTGGGGGCCTGGTGGTGGGTGCCCTTGCACTGCTGGGGGGTGGGGGTGGTGGGAGACATGGGTGGGGGCCTGGTGGAGGGTGACCCTGCACTGCTGGGGGGTGGGGTGGTGGGAGACATGGTGGGGTCCTGGTGGAGGGTGAACCTGCATTGCTGGGGGATGGGGGGTGGTGGGAGACATGGGTGGGGGCCTGCTGGCAGGTACCCCACAGTGCTGGGGGGTGGGGGTGCAGGGGTACATGAGTTGGATATGAGTGCGGGCCTGCTGGCAGGTGCCCCACAGTGCTGGGGGGTGGGGGGGGGATGGGGAACATGAGTTGGACATGGGTGGGAGCCTGCTGGCAGGTGCCCCACAGTGCTGGGGGGTGGGGGGTGGGAGACATGAGTGTGGGCCTGGTGGAGGCTGCCCCTGGTGGCTGGGGGTTGGGGGTGCTGGGAGACATGGGTGGGGGCCTGGTGGAGGGTGACCCTGCACTGCTGGGGGGTGGGGGTGGTGGGAGACATGGGTGGGGGCCTGGTGGAGGGTGACCCTGCACTGCTGGGGGGTGGGGGTGGTGGGAGACATGGGTGGGGGCCTGGTGGAGGGTGACCCTGCACTGCTGGGGGGTGGGGGTGGTGGGAGACATGGGTGGGGGCCTGGTGGAGGCTGCCCCTGGTGGCTGGGGGGTGGGGGTGCTGGGAGACATGGGTGGGGGCCTGGTGGTGGGAGACATGGGTGGGGGCCTGGTGGAGGGTGACCCCGCACTGATGGGGTGTGGCGGAGTGGGAGACATGAGTGGGGGCCTGGTGGAGGCTGTCCCTGGTGGCTTGGGGGGTGGGGGTGCTGGGAGACATGGGTGGGGGCCTGGTGGTGGGTGCCCCTGCACTGCTGGGGGGTGGGGGTGGTGGGAGAAATGGGTGGGGGCCTGGTGGAGGCTGCCCCTGGTGGCTGGGGGGTGGGGGTGCTGGGAGACATGGGTGGGGGCTTGCTGGCAGGTGCCCCACAGTGCTGGGGGGTGGGAGACATGAATGGGGGCCTGCTGGCAGTTGCCCCACAGTGCTGGGGGGGGTGGGAGACATGAGTGGGGGCCTGGTGGAGGCTGCCCCTGGTGGCTGGGGGGTGGGGGTGCTGGGAGACATGGGTGGGGACCTGGTGGTGGGTGCCCCTGCACTGCTGGGGGTGGGGGTGGTGGGAGACATGGGTGGGGGCCTGGTGGAGGCTGCCCCTGGTGGGCTGGGGGGTGGGGGTGGTGGGGGCCTGGTGGAGGGTGACCCTGCACTGCTGAGGGGTGGGGGAGTGGGAGACATGGGTGAGGGCCTGCTGGCAGGTGCCCCACAGTGCTGGCGGTGGGGGGGGTGTTAGACATGAGTGGGGGCCTGGTGGAGGCTGCCCCTGGTGGCTGGGGGTGCTGGGAGACATGGGTGGGGGCCTGGTGGTGGGCGCCCCTGCACTGCTGGGGGGTGGGGTGGTGGGAGACATGGGGGGGGCCTGGTGGAGGCTGCCCCTGGTGGCTGAGGGGGTGGGGTGCAGGGAGACATGGGTGGGGGCCTGGTGGTGGGTGCCCTTGCACTGCTGGGGGGTGGGGGTGGTGGGAGACATGGGTGGGGGCCTGGTGGCAGGTGCCCCACAGTGCTGGGGGGTGGGGGGGGGGGGGGCGGGAGACATGAGTGGGGGCCTGGTGGAGTCTGCCCCTGGTGGCTGGGGGTGGTGGTGCTGGGAGACATGGGTGGGGGCCTGGTGGTGGGTGCCCCTGCACTGCTGGGGGGTGGGGGTGGTTGGAGACATGGGTGGGGGCCTGCTGGCAGGTGCCCCACAGTGCTGGGGGGTGGGGGGATGGGGAACATGAGTTGGACATGGGTGGGGGCCTGCTGGCAGGTGCCCCACAGTGCTGTGGGGTGGGGGGATGGGGAACATGAGTTGGACATGGGTGGGGGCCTGCTGGCAGGTGCCCCACAGTGCTGGGGGTGGGGGGTGGGAGACATGAGTGGGGGCCTGGTGGAGGCTGCCCCTGGTGGCTGGGGGGTGGGGGTGCTGGGAACATAGGTGGGGGCCTGGTGGTGGGTGCCCCTGCACTGCTGGGGGGTGGGGTGGTGGGAGACATGGGTGGGGCCCTGGTGGTGGCTGCCCCTGGTGGCTGGGGGGTGGGGGTGCTGGGAGACATGGGTGGGGGCCTGGTGGTGGGTGCCCCTGCACTGCTGGGGGGTGGGGGTGGTGGGAGACATGGGTGGGGGCCTGGTGGAAGGTGACCCTGCACTGCTGGGGGGTGGGGGTGGTGGGAGACATGGGTGGGGGCCTGGTGGAGGGTGACCCTGCACTGCTGGGAGGTGGGGGTGGTTGGAGACATGGGTGGGGGCCTGCTGGCAGGTGCCCCACAGTGCTGGGGGTGGGGGGATGGGGAACATGAGTTGGACATGGGTGGGGGCCTGCTGGCAGGTGCCCCACAGTGCTGGGGGTGGGGGGGTGGGAGACATGAGTGGGGGCCTGGTGGAGGCTGCCCCTGGTGGCTGGGGGGTGGGGGTGCTGGGAGACATAGGTGGGGGCCTGGTGGTGGGTGCCCCTGCACTGCTGGGGGGTGGGGTGGTGGGAGACATGGGTGGGGCCCTGGTGGTGGCTGCCCCTGGTGGCTGGGGGGTGGGGGTGCTGGGAGACATGGGTGGGGGCCTGGTGGTGGGTGCCCCTGCACTGCTGGGGGGTGGGGGTGGTGGGAGACATGGGTGGGGGCCTGGTGGAAGGTGACCCTGCACTGCTGGGGGGTGGGGTGGTGGGAGACATGGGTGGAGGCCTGGTGGAGGGTGCCCCTGCACTGCTGGGGGGTCGGGGTGGTGGAGACATGGGTGGGGGCCTGCTGGCAGGTGCCCCACAGTGCTGGGGGGTGGGGGGGTGGGAGACATGGGTGGGGGCCTGGTGGGGGGTGACCCTGCACTGCTGGGGGGTGGGGGGTGGTGGGAGACATGGGTGGGGGCCTGGTGGAGGGTGACCCTGCACTGCTGGGGGGTGGGGGTGGTGGGAGACATGGTTGGGGGCCTGCTGGCAGGTGCCCCACAGTGCTGGGGGGTGGGAGACATGGGTGGGGGCCTGGTGGAGGCTGCCCCTGGTGGCTGGGGGGTGGGGGTGCTGGGAGACATGGGTGGGGGCCTGGTGGTTGGTGCCCCTGCACTGGTGGGGGTGGTGCGAGACATGGGTGGGGGCCTGGTGGAGGCTGCCCCTGGTGGCTGGGGGGTGGGGGTGCTGGGAGACATGGGTGGGGGCCTGGTGGTGGCTGCCCCTGCACTGCTGGGGGTGGGGGTGGTGGGAGACATGGGTGGGTGGGCGCCCCTGCACTGCTGGGGGGTGGGGGTGGTGGGAGACATGGGTGTGGGCCTGGTGGAGGGTGACCCTGCACTGCTGGGGGGTGGGGTGGTGGGAGACATGGGTGGGGGCCTGGTGGAGGGTGGCCCTGCACTGCTGGGGGGTGGGGTGGTGGGAGACATGGGTGGGGGCCTGGTGGAGGGTGACTCTGCACTGCTGGGGGGTGGGGGTGGTGGGAGACATGGGTGGGGGCCTGGTGGAGGCTGCCCCTGGTGGCTGGGGGGTGGGGGTGGAGGGAGACATGGGTGGGGGCCTGGTGGAGGGTGACCCTGCACTGCTGGGGGGTGGGGGTGGTGGGAGACATGGTTGGGGGCCTGCTGGCAGGTGCCCCACAGTGCTGGGGGGTGGGGGGGTACGGGAGACATGGGTGGGGGCCTGGTGGAGGCTGCCCCTGGTGGCTGGGGGTGGGGGTGCTGGGAGACATGGGTGGGGGCCTGGTGGTGGGTGCCCCTGCACTGGTGGGGGTGGTGCGAGACATGGGTGGGGGCCTGGTGGAGGCTGCCCCTGGTGGCTGGGGGTGGGGGTGCTGGGAGACATGGGTGGGGGCCTGGTGGTGGCTGCCCCTGCACTGCTGGGGGGTGGGGGTGGTGGGAGACATGGGTGGGGGCCTGGTGGAGGGTGACCCTGAGCTGGTGGGGTGGTGGGAGACATGGGTGGGGGCCTGGTGGAGGGTGCCCCTGCACTGCTGGGGGGTGGGGGTGGTGGGAGACATGGGTGGGGGCCTGGTGGAGGGTGCCCCTGCACTGCTGGGGGGTGGGGGTGGTGGGAGACATGGGTGGTGGGCGCCCCTGCACTGCTGGGGGGTGGGGGTGGTGGGAGACATGGGTGTGGGCCTGGTGGAGGGTGACCCTGCACTGCTGGGGGGTGGGGTGGTGGGAGACATGGGTGGGGGCCTGGTGGAGGGTGGCCCTGCACTGCTGGGGGGTGGGGTGGTGGGAGAAATGGGTGGGGGCCTGGTGGAGGGTGACCCTGCACTGCTGGGGGGTGGGGGTGGTGGGAGACATGGGTGGGGGCCTGGTGGAGGCTGCCCCTGGTGGCTGGGGGGTGGAGGTGCTGGGAGACATGGGTGGGGGCCTGGTGGTGGGGTGCCCCTGCACTGCTGGGGGGTGGGGGTGGTGGGAGACATGGGTGGGGGCCTGGTGGAGGCTCCCGTGGTGGCTGGGGGGTGGGGTGCTGGGAGACATGGGTGGGGGCCTGGTGGTGGCTGCCCCTGCACTGCTGGGGGGTGGGGGTGGTGGAGACATGGGTGGGGGCATGGTGATGGGTGCCCCTGCACTGCTGGGGGATGGGGGTGGTGGGAGACATGGGTGTGGGCCTGGTGGAGGGTGACCCTGCACTGCTGGGGGGTGGGGGGTGGTGGGAGAAATGGGTGGGGGCCTGGTGGAGGGTGGCCTTGCACTGCTGGGGGGTGGGGGTGGTGGGAGACATGGGTGGGGGCCTGCTGGCAGGTGCCCCACAGTGCTGGGGGGTGGGGGTGCAGGGGTACATGAGTTGGACATGGGTGGGGGCCTGCTGGCAGGTGCCCCACAGTGCTTGGGCGTGGGGGGTGGGAGACATGAGTGGGGGCCTGGTAGAGGCTGCCCCTGGTGGCTGGGGAGTGGGGGTGCTGGGAGACATGGGTGGGGGCCTGGTGGTGGGTGTCCCTGCACTGCTGGGGGGTGGGGTGGTGGGAGACATGGGTGGGGGCCTGGTGGAGCGTGACCCTGCACTGCTAGGGGGTGGGGGTGGTGGGAGACATGGGTGGGGCCCTGGTGGAGGGTGACCCTGCACTGCTGGGGGGTGGGGGTGGTGGGAGACATAGGTGGGGATCAGCTGGCAGGTGCCCCACAGTGCTGGGAGGTGGTGGTGCAGGGGTACATGAGTTGGACATGGGTGGGGCCTGCAGGTGCCCCACAGTGCTGGGGGGTGGGGGTGGGAGACATGAGTGGGGGCCTGGTGGAGGCTGCCCCTGTTGGCTGGTGGTGCTGGGAGACATGGGTGGGGGACTGGTGGTGGGTGCCCATGCACTGCTGGGGGGTGGGAGTGGTGGGAGACATGGGTGGGGGCCTGGTGGAGGGTGACCCTGCATTGCTGGGGGGTGGGGGTGGTGGGAGACATGGGTGGGGGCCTGGTGGAGGGTGGACCCTGCACTGCTGGGGGGTGGGGGGGGTGGGAGACATGAGTGGGGGCCTGGTGGAGGCTGCCCCTGGTGGCTGGGGGGTGGGGGTGCTGGGAGACATGGGCGGGGGCCTGGTGGTGGGTGCCCCTGCACTGCTGGGGGGTGGGGGTGGTGGGAGACATGGGTGGGGGCCTGGTGGAGGGTGACCTTGCACTGCTGGGAGGTGGGGGTGGTTGGAGACATGGGTGGGGGCCTGCTGGCAGGTGCCCCACAGTGCTGGGGGGGTGGGAGTGCAGGGGTACATGAGTTGGACATGGGTGGGGCCTGCTGGCAGGTGCCCCACAGTGCTGGGGGTGGGGGGGTGGGAGACATGAGTGGGGGGCTGGTGGAGGCTGCCCCTGGTGGCTGGGGGTGGGGGTGCTGGGAGACATGGGTGGGGGCCTGGTGGTGGGTGCCCCTGCACTGCTGGGGGTGGGGTGGTGGGAGACATGGGTGGGGGCCTGGTGGAGGGTGACCCTGCACTGCTGGGGGGTGGGGTGGTGGGAGACATGGGTGGGGGCCTGGTGGAGGGTGCCCCTGCACTGCTGGGGGGTGGGGGTGATGGGAGACATGGGTGGGGGCCTGGTGGAGGGTGACCCTGCACTGCTGGGGGGTGGGGGTGGTGGGAGACATGGGTGGGGGCCTGCTGGCAGGTGCCCCACAGTGCTGGGGGGTGGGGGGAGGGTGGGAGACATGAGTGGGGGCCTGGTGGAGGCTGCTCCTGGTGGCTGGGGTGAGGGTGCTGGGAGACATGGGTGGGGGCCTGGTGGTGGGTGCCCCTGCACTGCTGAGGGGTGGGGGTGGTGGGAGACATGGGTGGGGGCCTGGTGGTGGCTGCCCTGTTGGCTGGGGGGGTGAGGGTGCTGGGAGACATGGGTGGGGGCCTGGTGGTGGGTGCCCCTGGTGGCTGGGGGGTGGGGGGGCTGGGAGACATGGGCGGGGGCCTGGTGGTGGGTGCCCCTGCACTGCTGGGGGGTGGGGGTGGTGGGAGACATGGGTGGGGGCCTGGTGGAGGGTGACCCTGCACTGCTGGGAGGTGGGGGTGGTTGGAGACATGGGTGGGGCCTGCTGGCAGGTGCCCCACAGTGCTGGGGGGTGGGGGGATGGGGAACATGAGTTGGACATGGGGGGGGGCCTGCTGGCAGGTGCCCCACAGTGCTGGGAGGTGGGGGGATGGGGAACATGAGTTGGAAATGGGTGGGGGCCTGCTGGCAGGTGCCCCACAGTGCTGGGGGTGGGGGGGTGGGAGACATGAGTGGGGGCCTGGTGGAGGCTGCCCCTGGTGGCTGGGGGGTGGGGGTGCTGGGAGACATAGGTGGGGGCCTGGTGGTGGGTGCCCCTGCACTGCTGGGGGGTGGGGTGGTGGGAGACATGGGTGGGGCCCTGGTGGTGGCTGCCCCTGGTGGCTGGGAGGTGGGGGGTGCTGGGAGACATGGGTGGGGGCCTGGTGGTGGGTGCCCCTGCACTGCTGGGGGGTGGGGGTGGTGGGAGACATGGGTGGGGGCCTGGTGGAAGGTGACCCTGCACTGCTGGGGGGTGGGGGTGGGTGGGAGACATGGGTGGAGGCCTGGTGCAGGGTGCCCCTGCACTGCTGGGGGGTCGGGGTGGTGGGAGACATGGGTGGGGGCCTGCTGGCAGGTGCCCCACAGTGCTGGGGGGTGGGGGGGTGGGAGACATGGGTGGGGGCCTGGTGGGGGGTGACCCTGCACTGCTGGGGGGTGGGGGTGGTGGAGACATGGGTGGGGGCCTGGTGGAGGGTGACCCTGCACTGCTGGGGGGTGGGGGTGGTGGGAGACATGGTTGGGGGCCTGCTGGCAGGTGCCCCACAGTGCTGGGGGGTGGGGGGTGTGGGAGACATGGGTGGGGGCCTGGTGGAGGCTGCCCCTGGTGGCTGGGGGGTGGGGGTGCTGGGAGACATGGGTGGGGGCCTGGTGGTGGGTGCCCCTGCACTGGTGGGGGTGGTGCGAGACATGGGTGGGGGCCTGGTGGAGGCTGCCCCTGGTGGCTGGGGGGTGGGGGTGCTGGGAGACATGGGTGGGGGCCTGGTGGTGGCTGCCCCTGCACTGCTGTGGGGTGGGGGTGGTGGGAGACATGGGTGGTGGGCGCCCCTGCAATGCTGGGGGGTGGGGGTGGTGGGAGACATGGGTGTGGGCCTGGTGGAGGGTGACCCTGCACTGCTGGGGGGTGGGGTGGTGGGAGACATGGGTGGGGGCCTGGTGGAGGGTGGCCCTGCACTGCTGGGGGGTGGGGTGGTGGGAGACATGGGTGGGGCCTGGTGGAGGGTGACCCTGCACTGCTGGGGGGTGGGGGTGGTGGGAGACATGGGTGGGGGCCTGGTGGAGGCTGCCCCTGGTGGCTGGGGGGTGGGGGTGGTGGGAGACATGGGTGGGGGCCTGGTGGAGGGTGACCCTGCACTGCTGGGGGGTGGGGGGAGTGGGAGACATGGGTGAGGGCCTGCTGGCAGGTGCCCCACAGTGCTGGCGGTGGGGGGGGGGGGTGTTAGACATGAGTGGGGGCCTGGTGGAGGCTGCCCCTGGTGGCTGGGGGTGCTGGGAGACATGGGTGGGGGCCTGGTGGTGGGCGCCCCTGCACTGCTGGGGGGTGGGGGTGGTGGGAGACATGGGTGGAGGCCTGGTGGAGGCTGCCCCTGGTGGCTGAGGGGGTGGGGTGCAGGGAGACATGGGTGGGGGCCTGGTGGTGGGTGCCCTTGCACTGCTGGGGGGTGGGGGTGGTGGGGAGACATGGGTGGGGGCCTGGTGGAGGGTGACCCTGCACTGCTGGGGGGTGGGGTGGTGGGAGACATGGGTGGGGTCCTGGTGGAGGGTGAACCTGCATTGCTGGGGGATGGGGGTGGTGGGAGACATGGGTGGGGGCCTGCTGGCAGGTACCCCACAGTGCTGGGGGGTGGGGGTGCAGGGGTACATGAGTTGGATATGAGTGCGGGCCTGCTGGCAGGTGCCCCACAGTGCTGGGGGGTGGGGGGGGTGGGGAACATGAGTTGGACATGGGTGGGAGCCTGCTGGCAGGTGCCCCACAGTGCTGGGGGGTGGGGGGGTGGGAGACATGAGTGTGGGCCTGGTGGAGGCTGCCCCTGGTGGCTGGGGGTTGGGGGTGCTGGGAGACATGGGTGGGGGCCTGGTGGAGGGTGACCCTGCACTGCTGGGGGGTGGGGGTGGTGGGAGACATGGGTGGGGGCCTGGTGGAGGGTGACCCTGCACTGCTGGGGGGTGGGGGTGGTGGGAGACATGGGTGGGGGCCTGGTGGAGGGTGACCCTGCACTGCTGGGGGGTGGGGGTGCTGGGAGACATGGGTGGGGGCCTGGTGGAGGCTGCCCCTGGTGGCTGGGGGGTGGGGGTGCTGGGAGACATGGGTGGGGGCCTGGTGGTGGGAGACATGGGTGGGGGCCTGGTGGAGGGTGACCCCGCACTGATGGGGTGTGGCGGAGTGGGAGACATGAGTGGGGGCCTGGTGGAGGCTGTCCCTGGTGGCTTGGGGGTGGGGGTGCTGGGAGACATGGGTGGGGGCCTGGTGGTGGGTGCCCCTGCACTGCTGGGGGGTGGGGGTGGTGGGAGAAATGGGTGGGGGCCTGGTGGAGGCTGCCCCTGGTGGCTGGGGGGTGGGGGTGCTGGGAGACATGGGTGGGGGCTTGCTGGCAGGTGCCCCACAGTGCTGGGGGGTGGGGAGACATGAATGGGGGCCTGCTGGCAGTTGCCCCACAGTGCTGGGGGGGTGGGAGACATGAGTGGGGGCCTGGTGGAGGCTGCCCCTGGTGGCTGGGGGTGCTGGGAGACATGGGTGGGGGCCTGGTGGTGGGCGCCCCTGCACTGCTGGGGGGTGGGGTGGTGGGAGACATGGGGGGGGCCTGGTGGAGGCTGCCCCTGGTGGCTGAGGGGGTGGGGGTGCAGGGAGACATGGGTGGGGGCCTGGTGGTGGGTGCCCTTGCACTGCTGGGGGGTGGGGGTGGTGGGAGACATGGGTGGGGGCCTGGTGGCAGGTGCCCCACAGTGCTGGGGGGTGGGGGGGGCGGGAGACATGAGTGGGGGCCTGGTGGAGTCTGCCCCTGGTGGCTGGGGGTGGTGGTGCTGGGAGACATGGGTGGGGGCCTGGTGGTGGGTGCCCCTGCACTGCTGGGGGGTGGGGGTGGTTGGAGACATGGGTGGGGGCCTGCTGGCAGGTGCCCCACAGTGCTGGGGGGTGGGGGGATGGGGAACATGAGTTGGACATGGGTGGGGGCCTGCTGGCAGGTGCCCCACAGTGCTGTGGGGTGGGGGGATGGGGAACATGAGTTGGACATGGGTGGGGGCCTGCTGGCAGGTGCCCCACAGTGCTGGGGGTGGGGGGGTGGGAGACATGAGTGGGGGCCTGGTGGAGGCTGCCCCTGGTGGCTGGGGGGTGGGGGTGCTGGGAACATAGGTGGGGGCCTGGTGGTGGGTGCCCCTGCACTGCTGGGGGGTGGGGTGGTGGGAGACATGGGTGGGGCCCTGGTGGTGGCTACCCCTGGTGGCTGGGGGTGGGGGTGCTGGGAGACATGGGTGGGGGCCTGGTGGTGGGTGCCCCTGCACTGCTGGGGGGTGGGGGTGGTGGGAGACATGGGTGGGGGCCTGGTGGAAGGTGACCCTGCACTGCTGGGGGGTGGGGGTGGTGGGAGACATGGGTGAAGGCCTGGTGGAGGGTGCCCCTGCACTGCTGGGGGGTCGGGGTGGTGGGAGACATGGGTGGGGGCCTGCTGGCAGGTGCCCCACAGTGCTGGGGGGTGGGGGTGTGGGAGACATGGGTGGGGGCCTGGTGGGGGGTGACCCTGCACTGCTGGGGGGTGGGGGTGGTGGGAGACATGGGTGGGGGCCTGGTGGAGGGTGACCCTGCACTGCTGGGGGTGGGGGTGGTGGGAGACATGGTTGGGGGCCTGCTGGCAGGTGCCCCACAGTGCTGGGGGGTGGGGGGGTGGGAGACATGGGTGGGGGCCTGGTGGAGGCTGCCCCTGGTGGCTGGGGGGTGGGGGTGCTGGGAGACATGGGTGGGGGCCTGGTGGTGGGTGCCCCTGCACTGGTGGGGGTGGTGCGAGACATGGGTGGGGGCCTGGTGGAGGCTGCCCCTGGTGGCTGGGGGGTGGGGGTGCTGGGAGACATGGGTGGGGGCCTGGTGGTGGCTGCCCCTGCACTGCTGGGGGGTGGGGGGGTGGTGGGAGACATGGGTGGTGGGCGCCCCTGCACTGCTGGGGGGTGGGGGTGGTGGGAGACATGGGGTGTGGGCCTGGTGGAGGGTGACCCTGCACTGCTGGGGGGTGGGGTGGTGGGAGACATGGGTGGGGGCCTGGTGGAGGGTGGCCCTGCACTGCAGGGGGGTGGGGGTGGTGGGAGACATGGGTGGGGGCCTGCTGGCAGGTGCCCCACAGTGCTGGGGGGGTGGGGGTGCAGGGGTACATGAGTTGGACATGGGTGGGGGCCTGCTGGCAGGTGCCCCACAGTGCTGGGGGTGGGGGGGTGGAAGACATGAGTGGGGGCCTGGTGGAGGCTGCACCTGGTGGCTGGAGAGTGGGGGTGCTGGGTGACATGGGTGGGGGCCTGGTGGTGGGTGCCCCTGCACTGCTGGGGGGTGGGGGTGGTGGGAGACATGGGTGGGGGCCTGGTGGAGGGTGACCCTGAGCTGGTGGGGTGGTGGGAGACATGGGTGGGGGCCTGGTGGAGGGTGCCCCTGCACTGCTGGGGGGTGGGGGTGGTGGGAGACATGGGTGGGGGCCTGGTGGAGGGTGCCCCTGCACTGCTGGGGGGTGGGGGGTGGTGGGAGACATGGGTGGTGGGTGCCCCTGCACTGCTGGGGGGTGGGGGTGGTGGGAGACATGGGTGTGGGCCTGGTGGAGGGTGACCCTGCACTGCTGGGGGGTGGGGTGGTGGGAGACATGGGTGGGGGCCTGGTGGAGGGTGACCCTGCACTGCTGGGGGGTGGGGGTGGTGGGAGACATGGGTGGGGGCCTGGTGGAGGCTGCCCCTGGTGGCTGGGGGGTGGAGGTGCTGGGAGACATGGGTGGGGGCCTGGTGGTGGGTGCCCCTGCACTGCTGGGGGGTGGGGGTGGTGGGAGACATGGGTGGGGGCCTGGTGGAGGCTGCCCGTGGTGGCTGGGGGGTGGGGTGCTGGGAGACATGGGTGGGGGCCTGGTGGTGGCTGCCCCTGCACTGCTGGGGAGTGGGGGTGGTGGAGACATGGGTGGGGGCCTGGTGGTGGGTGCCCCTGCACTGCTGGGGGGTGGGGGTGGTGGGAGACATGGGTGTGGGCCTGGTGGAGGGTGACCCTGCACTGCTGGGGGGTGGGGGTGGTGGGAGACATGGGTGGGGGCCTGGTGGAGGGTGGCCTTGCACTGCTGGGGGGTGGGGGTGGTGGGAGACATGGGTGGGGGCCTGCTGGCAGGTGCCCCACAGTGCTGGGGGGTGGGGGTGCAGGGGTACATGAGTTGGACATGGGTGGGGGCCTGCTGGCAGGTGCCCCACAGTGCTTGGGCGTGGGGGGTGGGAGACATGAGTGGGGGCCTGGTGGAGGCTGCCCCTGGTGGCTGGGGGGTGGGGGTGCTGGGAGACATGGGTGGGGCCTGGTGGTGGGTGTCCCTGCACTGCTGGGTGGTGGGGTGGTGGGAGACATGGGTGGGGGCCTGGTGGAGCGTGACCCTGCACTGCTAGGGGGTGGGGGTGGTGGGAGACATGGGTGGGGCCCTGGTGGAGGGTGACCCTGCACTGCTGGGGGGTGGGGGTGGTGGGAGACATAGGTGGGGACCAGCTGGCAGGTGCCCCACAGTGCTGGGAGGTGGTGGTGCAGGGGTACATGAGTTGTACATGGGTGGGGGCCTGCAGGTGCCCCACAGTGCTGGGGGGTGGGGGTGGGAGACATGAGTGGGGGCCTGGTGGAGGCTGCCCCTGTTGGCTGGTGGTGCTGGGAGACATGGGTGGGGACTGGTGGTGGGTGCCCATGCACTGCTGGGGGGTGGGAGTGGTGGGAGACATGGGTGGGGGCCTGGTGGAGGGTGACCCTGCATTGCTGGGGGGTGGGGGTGGTGGGAGACATGGGTGGGGGCCTGGTGGAGGGTGACCCTGCACTGCTGGGGGGTGGGGAGACATGAGTGGGGGCCTGGTGGAGGCTGCCCCTGGTGGCTGGGGGGTGGGGGTGCTGGGAGACATGGGCGGGGGCCTGGTGGTGGGTGCCCCTGCACTGCTGGGGGGTGGGGGTGGTGGGAGACATGGGTGGGGGCCTGGTGGAGGGTGACCCTGCACTGCTGGGAGGTGGGGGTGGTGGGAGACATGGGTGGGGGCCTGGTGGAGGGTGACCCTGCACTGCTGGGGGGTGGGGTGGTGGGAGACATGGGTGGGGGCCTGGTGGAGGGTGCCCCTGCACTGCTGGGGGGTGGGGGTGATGGGAGACATGGGTGGGGGCCTGGTGGAGGGGGACCCTGCACTGCTGGGGGGTGGGGGTGGTGGGAGACATGGGTGGGGGCCTGCTGGCAGGTGCCCCACAGTGCTGGGGGGTGGGGGGAGGGTGGGAGACATGAGTGGGGGCCTGGTGGAGGCTGCTCCTGGTGGCTGGGGGGTGAGGGTGCTGGGAGACATGGGTGGGGGCCTGGTGGTGGGTGCCCCTGCACTGCTGAGGGGTGGGGGTGGTGGGAGACATGGGTGGGGGCCTGGTGGTGGCTGCCCCTGGTGGCTGGGGGGGTGAGGGTGCTGGGAGACATGGGTGGGGGCCTGGTGGTGGGTGCCCCTGGTGGCTGGGGGGTGGGGGGGCTGGGAGACATGGGCGGGGGGCCTGGTGGTGGGTGCCCCTGCACTGCTGGGGGGTGGGGGTGGTGGGAGACATGGGTGGGGGCCTGGTGGAGGGTGACCCTGCACTGCTGGGAGGTGGGGGTGGTTGGAGACATGGGTGGGGGCCTGCTGGCAGGTGCCCCACAGTGCTGGGGGGTGGGGGGATGGGGAACATGAGTTGGACATGGGTGGGGGCCTGCTGGCAGGTGCCCCACAGTGCTGGGGGGTGGGGGGATGGGGAACATGAGTTGGACATGGGTGGGGGCCTGCTGGCAGGTGCCCCACAGTGCTGGGGGTGGGGGGGTGGGAGACATGAGTGGGGGCCTGGTGGAGGCTGCCCCTGGTGGCTGGGGGGTGGGGGTGCTGGGAGACATAGGTGGGGGCCTGGTGGTGGGTGCCCCTGCACTGCTGGGGGGTGGGGTGGTGGGAGACATGGGTGGGGCCCTGGTGGTGGCTGCCCCTGGTGGCTGGGGGGTGGGGGTGCTGGGAGACATGGGTGGGGGCCTGGTGGTGGGTGCCCCTGCACTGCTGGGGGGTGGGGGTGGTGGGAGACATGGGTGGGGGCCTGGTGGAAGGTGACCCTGCACTGCTGGGGGGTGGGGGTGGTGGGAGACATGGGTGGAGGCCTGGTGGAGGGTGCCCCTGCACTGCTGGGGGGTCGGGGTGGTGGGAGACATGGGTGGGGGCCTGCTGGCAGGTGCCCCACAGTGCTGGGGGTGGGGGGGTGGGAGACATGGGTGGGGGCCTGGTGGGGGGTGACCCTGCACTGCTGGGGGTGGGGTGGTGGGAGACATGGGTGGGGGCCTGGTGGAGGGTGACCCTGCACTGCTGGGGGGTGGGGGTGGTGGGAGACATGGTTGGGGGCCTGCTGGCAGGTGCCCCACAGTGCTGGGGGGTGGGGGGTGGGAGACATGGGTGGGGGCCTGGTGGAGGCTGCCCCTGGTGGCTGGGGGGTGGGGTGCTGGGAGACATGGGTGGGGGCCTGGTGGTGGGTGCCCCTGCACTGGTGGGGGTGGTGCGAGACATGGGTGGGGGCCTGGTGGAGGCTGCCCCTGGTGGCTGGGGGTGGGGGTGCTGGGAGACATGGGTGGGGGCCTGGTGGTGGCTGCCCCTGCACTGCTGGGGGTGGGGGGTGGTGGGAGACATGGGGGTGTGGCGCCCCTGCACTGCTGGGGGGTGGGGGTGGTGGGAGACATGGGTGTGGGCCTGGTGGAGGGTGACCCTGCACTGCTGGGGGGTGGGGTGGTGGGAGACATGGGTGGGGGCCTGGTGGAGGGTGGCCCTGCACTGCTGGGGGGTGGGGTGGTGGGAGACATGGGTGGGGGCCTGGTGGAGGGTGACTCTGCACTGCTGGGGGGTGGGGGTGGTGGGAGACATGGGTGGGGGCCTGGTGGAGGCTGCCCCTGGTGGCTGGGGGGTGGGGGTGGTGGGAGACATGGGTGGGGGCCTGGTGGAGGGTGACCCTGCACTGCTGGGGGGTGGGGGGAGTGGGAGACATGGGTGAGGGCCTGCTGGCAGGTGCCCCACAGTGCTGGCGGTGGGGGGGGGGTGTTAGACATGAGTGGGGGCCTGGTGGAGGCTGCCCCTGGTGGCTGGGGGTGCTGGGAGACATGGGTGGGGCCTGGTGGTGGGCGCCCCTGCACTGCTGGGGGGTGGGGATGGTGGGAGACATGGGTGGAGGCCTGGTGGAGGCTGCCCCTGGTGGCTGGGGGTGCTGGGAGACATGGGTGGGGGCTTGCTGGCAGGTGCCCCACAGTGCTGGGGGGGTGGGAGACATGAATGGGGGCCTGCTGGCAGTTGCCCCACAGTGCTGGGGGGGGTGTTAGACATGAGTGGGGGCCTGGTGGAGGCTGCCCCTGGTGGCTGGGGGGTGGGGGTGCTGGGAGACATGGGTGGGGGCCTGGTGGTGGGTGCCCCTGCACTGCTGGGGGGTGGGGGTGGTGGGAGACATGGGTGGGGGCCTGGTGGAGGCTGCCCCTGGTGGCTGGGGGGTGGGGGTGGTGGGAGACATGGGTGGGGGCCTGGTGGAGGGTGACCCTGCACTGCTGGGGGGTGGGGGGAGTGGGAGACATGGGTGAGGGCCTGCTGGCAGGTGCCCCACAGTGCTGGCGGTGGGGGGGTGTTAGACATGAGTGGGGGCCTGGTGGAGGCTGCCCCTGGTGGCTGGGGGTGCTGGGAGACATGGGTGGGGCCTGGTGGTGGGCGCCCCTGCACTGCTGGGGGGTGGGGTGGTGGGAGACATGGGTGGGGGCCTGGTGGAGGCTGCCCCTGGTGGCTGAGGGGGTGGGGGTGCAGGGAGACATGGGTGGGGGCCTGGTGGTGGGTGCCCTTGCACTGCTGGGGGGTGGGGGTGGTGGGAGACATGGGTGGGGGCCTGGTGGCAGGTGCCCCACAGTGCTGGGGGGTGGGGGGGCGGGAGACACGAGTGGGGGCCTGGTGGAGTCTGCCCCTGGTGGCTGGGGGTGGTGGTGCTGGGAGACATGGGTGGGGGGCTGGTGGTGGGTGCCCCTGCACTGCTGGGGGGTGGGGGTGGTGGGAGACAGGGGTGGGGGCCTGGTGGAGGGTGACCCTGCACTGCTGGGGGGTGGGGTGGTGGGAGACATGGGTGGGGGCCTGGTGGAGGGTGACCCTGCATTGCTGGGGGATGGGGGTGGTGGGAGACATGGGTGGGGGCCTGCTGGCAGGTGCCGCACAGTGCTGGGGGGTGGGAGACATGAGTGGGGGCCTGCTGGCAGGTGCCCCACAGTGCTGGGGGGTGGGGGGTGGGAGACATGAGTGGGGGCCTGGTGGAGGCTGCCCCTAGTGGCTGGGGGGTGGTGGTGCAGGGAGACATGGGTGGGGGCCTGGTGGTGGGAGACATGGGTGGGGGCCTGGTGGAGGGTGACCCTACACTGCTGGGGGCTAGGGGTGGTGGGAGACATGGGTGGGGGCCTGGTGGAGGCTGCCCCTGCACTGCTGGGGGGTGGGGGTGGTGGGAGACATGGGTGGGGGCCTGGTGGAGGGTGACCCTGCACTGCTGGGGGGTGGGGGGAGTGGGAGACATGGGTGAGGGCCTGCTGGCAGGTGCCCCACAGTGCTGGCGGTGGGGGGGTGTTAGACATGAGTGGGGGCCTGGTGGAGGCTGCCCCTGGTGGCTGAGGGTGTGGGGGTGCAGGGAGACATGGGTGGGGGCCTGGTTGTGGGTGCCCTTGCACTGCTGGGGGGTGGGGGTGGTGGGAGACATGGGTGGGGGCCTGGTGGCAGGTGCCCCACAGTGCTGGGGGGTGGGGGGGGGGTGGGAGACATGAGTGGGGGCCTGGTGGAGGCTGCCCCTGGTGGCTGGGGGTGGTGGTGCTGGGAGACATGGGTGGGGGCCTGGTGGTGGGTGCCCCTGCACTGCTGGGGGGTGGGGGTGGTGGGAGACATGGGTGGGGGCCTGGTGGAGGGTGCCCCACAGTGCTGGGGGGTGGGGGTGCAGGGGTACATGAGTTGGATATGAGTGCGGGCCTGCTGGCAGGTGCCCCACAGTGCTGGGGGGTGGGGGGGATGGGGAACATGAGTTGGACATGGGTGGGAGCCTGCTGGCAGGTGCCCCACAGTGCTGGGGGGTGGGGGGGTGGGAGACATGGGTGGGGGCCTGGTGGAGGGTGACCCTGCACTGCTGGGGGGTGGGGGTGGTGGGAGACATGGGTGGGGTCCTGGTGGAGGGTGAGGGTGGTGGGAGACATGGGTGGGGACTGCTGGCAGGTGCCCCACACTGCTGGGGGGTGGGGTTGGGGGTGGTGGGAGACATGGGTGGGGGCCTGGTGGAGGGTGCCCCTGCACTGCTGGGGGGTGGTGGGAGACATGGGTGGGGGCCTGGTGGAGGGTGAGGGTGGTGGGAGACATGGGTGGGGACTGCTGGCAGGTGCCCCACACTGCTGGGGGGTGGGGTTGGGGGCGGTGGGAGACATGGGTGGGGGCCTGGTGGAGGGTGCCCCTGCACTGCTGGGGGGTGGTGGGAGACATGGGTGGGGGCCTGGTGGAGGGTGACCCTGCACTGCTGGGGGGTGGGGGACATGGGTGGGGGCCTGCTGGCAGGTGCCCCACAGTGCTGGGGGGTGGGGGGGGGTGGGAGACATGAGTGCGGGCCTGCTGGCAGGTGCCCCACAGTGCTGGGGGGTGGGGGGTGGGAGACATGAGTGGGGGCCAGGTGGAGGCTGCCCCTGGTGGCTGGGGGGTGGGGGTGCTGGGAGACATGGGTGGGGGCCTGGTGGTGGGAGACATGGGTGGGGGCCTGGTGGAGGGTGACCCCGCACTGATGGGGTGTGGCGGGGTGGGAGACATGAGTGGGGGCCTGGTGGAGGCTGTCCCTGGTGGCTGGGGGGTGGGGGTGCTGGGAGACATGGGTGGGGGCCTGGTGGTGGGTGCCCCTGCACTGCTGGGGGGTGGGGGTGCTGGGAGAAATGGGTGGGGGCCCGGTGGAGGCTGCCCCTGGTGGCTGGGGGGTGGGGGTGCTGGGAGACATGGGTGGGGGCTTGCTGGCAGGTGCCCCACAGTGCTGGGGGGTGGGAGACATGAGTGGGGGCCTGCTGGCAGGTGCCCCACAGTGCTGGGGGGGTGGGGGGTGGGAGACATGAGTGGGGGCCTGGTGGAGGCTGCCCCTGGTGGCTGGGGGGTGGGGGTGCTGGGAGACATGGGTGGGGGCCTGGTGGTGGGTGCCACTGCACTGCTGGGGGGTGGGGGTGGTGGGAGACATGGGTGGGGGCCTGGTGGAGGCTGCCCGTTGTGGCTGGGGGTGCTGGGAGACATGGGTGGGGGCCTGGTGGTGGGCGTCCCTGCACTGCTGGGGGGTGGGGGTGGTGGGAGACATGGGTGGAGGCCTGGTGGAGGCTGCCCCTGGTGGCTGAGGGGGTGGGGGTGCAGGGAGACATGGGTGGGGGCCTGGTGGTGGGTGCCCTTGCACTGCTGGGGGGTGGGGGTGGTGGGAGACTTGGGTGGGGGCCTGGTGGCAGGTGCCCCACAGTGCTGGGGGGTGGGGGGGCGGAAGACATGAGTGGGGGCCTGGTGGAGGCTGCCCCTGGTGGCTGGGGGTGGTGGTGCTGGGAGACATGGGTGGGGGCCTGGTGGTGGGTGCCCCTGCACTGCTGGGGGGTGGGGGTGGTGGGAGACATGGGTGGGGGCCTGGTGGAGGGTGACCCTGCACTGCTGGGGGGTGGGGTGGTGGGAGACATGGGTGGGGGCCTGGTGGAGGGTGACCCTGCATTGCTGGGGGATGGGGGTGGTGGGAGACATGGGTGGGGGCCTGCTGGCAGGTGCCCCACATTGCTGGGGGGTGGGGGTGCAGGGGTACATGAGTTGGATATGAGTGCGGGCCTGCTGGCAGGTGCCCCACAGTGCTGGGGGGTGGGGGGGATGGGGAACATGAGTCGGACATGGGTGGGAGCCTGCTGGCAGGTGCCCCACAGTGCTGGGGGGTGGGGGGGTGGGAGACATGAGTGTGGGCCTGGTGGAAGCTGCCCCTGGTGGCTGGGGGTTGGGGGTGCTGGGAGACATGGGTGGGGGCCTGGTGGAGGGTGACCCTGCACTGCTGGGGGGTGGGGGTGGTGGGAGACATGGGTGGGGGCCTGGTGGAGGGTGACCCTGCACTGCTGCTGGGTGGGGGTGGTGGGAGACATGGGCGGGGGCCTGCTGGCAGGTACCCCACACTCCTGCACTGCTGGGGGGTGGGGGTGGTGGGAGACATGGGTGGGGGCCTGGTGGAGGGTGGCCCTGCACTGCTGGGGGGTGGGGGTGGTGGGAGACATGGGTGGGGGCCTGGTGGAGGGTGACCCTGCACTGCTGGGGAGTAGGGGTGGTGGGAGACATGGGTGGGGGCCTGCTGGCAGGTGCCCCACACTGCTGGGGGGTGGGGGTGGGGGTGGTGGGAGACATGGGTGGGGGCCTGGTGGAGGGTGCCCCTGCACTGCTGGGGGGTGGTGGGAGACATGGGTGGGGGCCTGGTGGAGGGTGACCCTGCACTGCTGGGGGGTGGGGGTGGTGGGAGACATGGGTGGGGGCCTGCTGGCAGGTGCCCCACAGTGCTGGGGGGTGGGGGGTGGGAGACATGAGTGGGGGCCTGGTGGAGGCTGGCCCTGGTGGCTGGGGGGTGGGGGTGCTGGGAGACATGGGTGGGGGCCTGTTGGTGCGAGACATGGGTGGGGGCCTGGTGGAGGGTGACCCCGCACTGATGGGGTGTGGCGGGGTGGGAGACATGAGTGGGGGCCTGGTGGAGGCTGTCCCTGGTGGCTGGGGGGTGGGGGTGCTGGGAGACATGGGTGGGGGCCTGGTGGTGGGTGCCCCTGCACTGCTGGGGGGGTGGGGGTGGTGGGAGACATGGGTGTGGGCCTGGTGGAGGCTGCCCCTGGTGGCTGGGGGGTGGGGGTGCTGGGAGACATGGGTGGGGGCTTGCTGGCAGGTGCCCCACAGTGCTGGGGGGTGGGAGACATGAGTGGGGGCCTGCTGGCAGGTGCCCCACAGTGGTGGGGGGTGGGAGACATGAGTGGGGGCCTGGTGGAGGCTGTCCCTGGTGGCTGGGGGGTGGTGGTGCTGGGAGACATGGGTGGGGGCCTGGTGGTGGGTGCCCCTGCACTGCTGGGGGGTGGGGGTGGTGGGAGACATGGGTGGGGGCCTGGTGGAGGCTGCCCCTGGTGGCTGGGGGGTGGGGGTGCTGGGAGACATGGGTGGGGGCCTGGTGGTGGGTGCCCCTGCACTGCTGGGGGGTGGGGGTGGTGGGAGACATGGGTGGGGGCCTGGTGGAGGCTGCCCCTGGTGGCTGGGGGGTGGGGGTGCTGGGAGACATGGGTTGGGGCCTGGTGGTGGGTGCCCCTGCACTGCTGGGGGGTGGGGGTGATGGGAGACATGGGTGGGGGCCTGGTGGAGGGTGCCCCTGCACTGCTGGGGGGTGGGAGACATGGGTGGGGGCCTGGTGGTGGGTGCCCCTGCACTGCTGGGGGGTGGGGGTGGTGGGAGACATGGGTGGGGGCCTGGTGGAGGCTGCCCCTGGTGGCTGGGGGGTGGGGGTGCTGGGAGACATGGGTGGGGGCCTGGTGGTGGGTGCCCCTGCACTGCTGGGGGGTGGGGGTGGTGGGAGACATGGGTGGGGGCCTGGTGGAGGCTGCCCCTGGTGGCTGGGGGGTGGGGTGCTGGGAGACATGGGTTGGGGCCTGGTGGTGGGTGCCCCTGCACTGCTGGGGGGTGGGGGTGATGGGAGACATGGGTGGGGGCCTGGTGGAGGGTGCCCCTGCACTGATGGGGGGTGGGAGACATGGGTGGGGGCCGGTGGAGGGTGACCCTGCATTGATGGGGGGTGGGGGTGGTGGGAGACATGGGTGGGGGCCTGGTGGTGGGTGCCCCTGCACTGCTGGGGGTGGGGGTTGTGAGAGACATGGGTGGGGGCCTGGTGGAGGGTGACCCTGCACTGCTGGGGGTGGGGGTGGTGGGAGACATGGGTGGGGGCCTGGTGGAGGGTGCCCCTGCACTGCTGGGGGTGGGGGTGGTGGGAGACATGGGTGGGGGCCTGCTGGCAGGTGCCCCACAGTGCTGGGGGGTGGGGGTGCAGGGGTACATGAGTTGGACATGAGTGGGGGCCTGCTGGCAGGTGCCCCACAGTGCTGGGGGGTGGGGCACATGAGTTAGACATGGGTGGGGGCCTGCTGGCAGGTGCCCCACAGTGCTGGGGGGTGGGGGGGTGGGAGACATGGGTGGGGGCCTGGTGGAGGGTGACCCTGCACTGCTGGGGGGTGGGGGTGGTGGGAGACATGGGTGGGGGCCTGCTGGCAGGTGCCCCACAGTGCTGGGGGGTGGGGGTGGTGGGAGACATGGGTGGGGGCCTGGTGGAGGGTGCCCCTGCACTGATGGGGGGTGGGGGTGGTGGGAGACATGGATGGGGGCCGGTGGAGGGTGACCCTGCATTGATGGGGGTGGGGGTGGTGGGAGACATGGGTGGGGGCCTGGTGGTGGGTGCCCCTGCACTGCTGGGGGTGGGGGTTGTGAGAGACATGGGTGGGGGCCTGGTGGAGGGTGACCCTGCACTGCTGGGGGTGGGAGACATGGGTGGGGGCCTGGTGGAGGGTGACCCTGCACTGCTGGGGGGTGGGGGTGGTGGGAGACATGGGTGGGGGCCTGCTGGCAGGTGCCCCACAGTGCTGGGGGGTGGGGTGCAGGGGTACATGAGTTGGACATGAGTGGGGGCCTGCTGGCAGGTGCCCCACAGTGCTGGGGGGTGGGGGGTGGGAGACATGGGTGGGGGCCTGGTGGAGGGTGACCCAGCACTGCTGGTGGGTGGGGGTAGTGGGAGACATGGGTGGGCGCCTGGTGGAGGGTGACCCGCACTGCTGGTGGATGGGGGTAGTGGGAGACATGGGTGGGGGCCTGGTGGAGGGTGACCCTGCAATGCTGGGGGGTGGGGGTGGTGGGAGACATGGGTGGGGGCCTGGTGGAGGGTGCCCCTGGTGGCTGGGGGTGCAGGGGGACATACGTTGGTGGGCAGTAGTGTAAGTTGACATGTGGGTTGGCTGGGGGGCATGGCCATGGTGGATGGGGTGCCTGCAGGACATGTGCAGGGTAGGCCCCTGTGGTGTGAGCCACCTGCAGGGGCCTGGAGGGTGTAGAGGGAACACCTGGGAAGACCCACACGTGCAATTCACGTGTGGTGCTCCCCGCGCACCCCTGTAATACACGTACCCTGATGAGATCGCGTGTGCAACTTCCCGCGCACCCCTGGAATACACGTACCCTGCTGATGTTGCGTGTGATACTTCCCCCGCACCCTGAAATACACGTACCCTGATGAGATCGCGTGTGGAACTTCCCGCGCACCCCTGTAATACACGTACCCTGATGGAATCGCGTGTGGAACTTCACGCGCACCCCTGTAATACACGTACCCTGAGGGAATTGCGTGTGGAACTTCCCGCGCACCCCCGAAATACACGTACCCCGCTCAATCGCATGTGTAACTTCCTGCGCACCCCCGAAATACACGTACCCCGCTCAATCGCGTGTGTAACAACCCGCGCACCCCCGAAATACACGTACCCCGCTCAATCGCGTGTGTAACTTCCCGCGCAACCCCGAAATACACGTACCCCGCTCAATCGCGTGTGTAATTTCCCGCGCACCCCCGAAATACACGTACCCCGCTCAATCGCGTGTGTAACTTCCCGCGCACCCCCGAAATACACGTACCCCGCTCAATCGCGTGTGTAACTTCCCGCGCAACCCCCGAAATACACGTACCCCGCTCAATCACGTGTATAACTTCCCGCGCACCCCCGAAATACACGTACCCCGCTCAATCGCGTGTGTAACTTCCCGCGCACCCCCGAAATACACGTGCCCCGCTCGCACAGGCCCAATTGCTGTATGTTGCCACTTTTGTAATGCGCAGGGACTCCACCGCCTGCCTTCGTGTGGCGGACGTGTTTCGGCTTGTGCGTGTCTTTGGCTGTGCATAGCTTTGCCCTATTCGATTCCATGAATACGTGTGGTTCGAGTGCGTGTGGGCGTTCCGTCTGCTTCCCTGCAGTACATCCCCAGTTACGACCTTATTTTCGCGCGTTGTTCCCCATTCGGCGCGTTACGCCCCGTGTCCCGCCAACTTTCTGGTGTATGCGCCGAGGTTGTGCGCTTTCACTGTGCGCGTCGCGCACGCCTTTCGGGATGTTGCAGTGACTTGTGCGCCATGCACGGGTTTGGCGCACATCCCGAGGTAAACACGCGCAGGGACTTCCATGATTCGCGTGCGCCTGTTTTTTTGCGCCTGTGCCTGCTTGCGCCAAGATTTTCGGCGCACGTTTGTTCCATGAATCGGCCCCTAAGTGTCAGACAGGAAAAAGCGAGCATATTAATAGAAGCAAACTCAACAAACTTGGGAAAATCAATCAAACGAGAAAGCATACCAAACCGCAGCCCAGCTCTTCACGCCTCTCTAAAATGCTTGTACAAGGCGGGCTCCTCTGTTTAAAATCCTGACATTTGTTCCCCATGCAGCTTCCTCAACAACACCTCAAATGTGTTCAGCAGCTTAAAACAATCCTAGTGGGAAGTTGCCGAGGTAATTTCCCGCCATCGGGGATTTGTCACTCAACCACTCGAACCTGCTCCAGCTCATATCTCACCCAGTGTGCTGTGCACCGGGAATCCTGAACTGTCTGGACACCCAGAAAAGGAAGGCCGGCCTGGATTTATGGAAGCTGGAAAACGTATGAAAAACCTGTACATTTGCGCTACGGTCCAGGAACTTCAACTCGTGGTTCTAGCAAGTGGTGACCTTTTAAAATATGAGGGTGGTTCAGGGCAAGATGAGCTATATGGGTCGTTTTCCACCCCCCATGAGTGCCATTTTGATACCCCGTCCCCCAGGTGCGGGCTGGGATAGGGGGCAAGTAAAGCTCCCACCGAGACGCTAGCTCGGATGTTTAGTGTTACAGCCAAGGATACTCTACCTGCTGCAGCCAAGTATGCGCTCCTGAACGCACAACACAGCTCTTATGACCGTACCAGGACAGCTCATTGTAAAACAAGTACTGCTGACCACAGCACGCATCAGGTATGCGGGATCCTGCCGAGGGACCCTTGGTCTGCTCTCTACTTACATACAAGATGCCGTCCCTCAACACTCTGCAGCGGTCTATTGAATAAAACTATTTTATTCACTTTCACAGCACTGTGCACGGACCGAGCGGGCTGCACGGCGTCTTCCTACTGTGAAAGCACATTCCAGATTCAATCTTGTGGTCCTCCCACTACAGGTAAGGCCCTTCCATCGCGCTGGTATCCATTCTGTTCTTCACCTGCAGACACCCATCTGCATTCTAATACGCCCAAATCTTAAATCATTACTTTCAGTTGATGCAACACCCTGCCAATTTCTCCCATGCCGACCAGTGCAGCACTCCAGACTAGCTTGTAGAACCTGCCGACTGCTAACTGTGCACGACAGAGCATAGTCCCACACAAGTCCAGGAAAGAATACCATCTGGAGGGAGACTCCTACTTTCTCCATCCAACTAAATTCTGACCCCACTAACTGTGTTGCCCTTACCCACAAAGATTCCATCTGCACTCTTATTTGAGACTACAGCAGCACATAGCCCTGCCATAGGAGCACTTGCTACCACCGCCATCACTGTGCCTTGCTAAGCGCCACTCCCCCCATCATCCCTTGCCACCCCAGTCCTGAAGACAAGGTTAGTGCCACCACTACAGGAGAGTTACCTCTCCACAACCATTAATAGGTCTTATCTACCCTTATAGTAAAAGTCTGAGACTAGTTTGCTACTTATTTTGTTTTTAAAGGGTGCTCTCACTTTCAGGAAAATACAATCCTGAGGCCCGGAAGAAGGCACCACCATTGGGAGCCGAAACATCCTTGGACTCGGCCTTACGCCAGCCTGTCCACACTAAAAATCCCACTCCTTGGGATTCATCCAGCGCTTGTGTCGGTATAGGTCCTCTGTTTTCAAATGATAATGCTTTGAGTACTTTATCATTTCTTTCTTTTCATACTCCTTCGTCCCCTCCTTTTTATTTCTGTTAGGCAAAAGCCCATTTGTTCAATTTCTTTGAATGCCGAGCTATCGATGTATTTGATATTTAACATGAAGATATGCTTTGGCCTTTCTTTCACTGTGGGATGGTTCCACTAGTTTTAGATCTTCTGTTCTGATTTTCCATAAGGTTTTCATCTTCTTTGTTATCTGCAATACTGTTGGTCGATTTAGTATTAGATCCTCATCCAATGCTTCCACTTGTTCTAACTTAAATACACGTGTCTCTTCTTTTATTTCTGTTTGCCTTTCCCCCTCCTCTCTTGATGTTCGATACAGGCGTGGACTCCCTCTGGTTCTGGTTCTTTGATATTTTTTTCCTTTTCTCGTTCTTCACTTAAGTGTCTTTTGTATTTATATTGTGAGTATTTTTTTTTTCGACAGTACTGCGCAGCCTTTATCCTTTTTGCAATGTTCCTCTTTTTTTCTTACTTTTCCTTCCTCGTTTGCTCCTTTTTTCTGGTTTATGTCGTCCTCCTTTATCTCCATCTCGTTTTTTTCTACATGTTGTGATAAGTTCATTAGGTTGGACTTACTCATAAATTCCTCTGCCGTTCTTGGCGATCTTGTTGTGTCAATTTCTGTCGGCCGTTTGATAGGGCTATCTTTCTGCTCCCTTGTTTGCGGACCCGTTTCGCTGTGTGTTGATTCCGACGCTACAAAGATCGTATTTTTTTCTTTGTTTGGCTTATTGTTAGCCACTAACTGCAGTACTATTTTTCTGGGGTCCTTTTTTTGGTTTGGTTGGTGAGCTTCTTTGCTATGTCTTGCTACAGGTGAAGACATGATTTTATCCAAATCCATACGCTGGATCTGCGAGTCTGTGTTTTTGGACTTCAGAATTGTTTTTGACTCTGTTAGTTTTCTATTTATTTGTTCCATAGTTTCGATCTTTTTATCTAAGGCTTCAATTTTACTTTCCCAGTTCTTCTGCTGACTGGTAGTTCTGTCTTCTAACGCCGTTCTATAACTTTCCACGTGTGACATTTTTGTTATCATATTCGTGAGAATCGCGGTATTGTCTTGGATCTCCTCTTTGATGGCTTCGTAGAGTTTGCAGAAAGGGGCTAGTGCAATACTCATCGAAGACATGATTGCTAACATGTCTGGCTTTTTATTTGGTGATTCTTTTTGCATTGCTGTTGCGATTTCACTTAGTCTTCGGTTTTTCGGTTATACTTGAATTTTTTTGGTTCTCCTAGCAACACTTGGTGATTCTATTGATGAGCGCTCCATAAACGACATTTGGTCCTGCTCTCTTACTGCTTGACCCCTTCGGTGGTCTTTTGGTCAATTGATAATCGTCCCGATTGCTGGTTTCCTCATCTGTTTTTTTCAAGGGTGTCATTTTTGTAAGACATTTTGTCAAATGGGGCTTAGTCCAGGCAAAGCGCGGCTCTCTCTTGACCTGAATATGGTGCCTCCGTTGCGCCTCTGGCGTCGTTTGGTCCGCCTTTGCTGTCTCCATCGCTTGTCCCTCCATTATTCATTCTGTTTCGGCCAATTTAGGCTGTGCCCCTTTCTTTAGTCGTTGAATCTGGTCGTTGTACGCTTTAAATTCAGTGATCGCTCCTTGTCTCCGATAGGTTGGTAGCTGGCTTCTCTCCCCTCTTCGGGTCTTCTTGAGTTCCAGTACCTTCGTGGTTACTGCTGTTTCTACTTTCTTGAGGCATCCGCTGGTGTGGTTTTTAATAAACAGCCAAGGTCCGTTTTCCTCTGTTTAGAAACTGGTGGCGTTTCTTGTGCCACTTCTAGCATCTCTGCATCAGATACTTCTATCTCCGGGTTTATCTTTCTTTTGTATTGTTGCATAAAGAAAGCTTTTAACGGGCACGATAGGAGAGGGATTGGCAAACCTTTTGAAGTGTACCCTCGCCTTTTGGTCACCTTTGAACCCCCACTTTCTTTTGATATTACCTTTTTTCCATTCTGCTCCGTCAAAGGGAGTTTGTTTGTTGATCTCGTTTGAGGAATTTTTCGCCCCTGATTTTATTGGTTTAGCCTCCATTTTTGTTTTATTTCTATTTTTTTTCTTTCCTTTCGACGTCGTTAGTATTTCCCCATCAGTCTCCTTATTGGAGTCTTCGGGCTCATCTTCCATTATACTTTCTGGGTCAGTTCCTCTTCTGACTCATCGTCCTTTTCCCTTTCCGTGTCCATCTCATTTCCGGAGATCTCTAGAATGTTTTTGCTGTTGTTAAGCAGCCTTTTCTCGTTTGTTTTGGGCATCACCCGCCTTGGCGACTTTTCGTGATACTCTCTACTATCACTATGGATCAATGCCAATATTTTTATTTTGTTTTGTGTATTTTCCTCCTTTTCAAATCCATTCAGCGGTACTTTATTAGGGCCGTTCTCTTTGTTTTTTACAGGCTTCTCGAGTTCTCGGATTTTGGGGTTTCCGGGGGTTTCAGCTGAATTTTCTGTCCCCTTGGCACATGGCCCTAGCGCGTCGGGGCCATTTTCCGCTTCTGCCCTATCGACTTCGGCCTCTGCTATGCCTGTCTGAAGGAGTGCGGCTTCGCCCCCTTCTGCCTCTTCCTGGTCCCCGTCCGGCTCCACTCCTCCACCTCGCTCCCCCCTGCTCCCGCAGGGGCTCCACTTGGCGCCCGGCGGGAGCCGTCCTCCGACCGCTCTCGCTCAGGCTCCACTCACCTTACCAGCGGATGGTGGAGTACAACCAGCAGCGGAGGCAGCGGAGGAAGACTGATTCCTCGTCTCCTCGGTGATGTTCCGCTCATGGCCTTCGACACTGCTACGATCAGACGTCTCCCAGTCCGCTGGGCTTTTTCTGGCCTGACCTCGGCCCGGATGCCTCGGGTCCACCTCACCCGATGTCGCTGCCATCAGCTGCTCGGGTACGGCTGTTCTTTCCTCTCTGGGCACGTGATTTTCCGCTTCTTTCAATTTGTTTTCACTTTCCGGTGTACGGCCCGTGATTATCGGGTCCTTATGCTCGGTCATATACTCGTTCACTTCTGTAGACGAAGCTCGTAGACCGGATCCCTTTTCCAACTTATCCTTCTCTTTGCGTCCTGGGGCCTTAGGTCGTGGAGACTTTGCTGTTGATTTCGACAGTCGCACGTCGGGCTCCATACGGCTCTGGCTCCGCGTCTGCAGCGACGGCTGCAGACTGCCTCACAACCTAGGCTCACCAGCTCTGCGGTGTGTTAGGGTAAATATAGGCACCACCTCCTCACAATGATGTGGAATGACTGGACTGCTGCTGCAACACAACTATTCATGCTTACCCTGAACGTGAAGGCTACAAACGTGTACAAAATTAGACAAAAATGCAAAAAAATAAATAATAAACATAATTTTATCCAGTATCTCAATGATCTGGTCGACACTGGTGTGAGTATACTACACACAATTCACACAATGTGTTTCTAGCCCAACTTGTAAAAGATTCTGTCCTTGTGAGGCCTAAAGCTGCCGGACATTCATCAGGGGCATATCCCTCTTATGTGTAGAAGAACGTGGCTGGCCGCTGTTTACAACCCTCTATCTCCCTGGTCTTGCTGATGATCCCTTCTGGGTGGTGTAGTCGATTACATGCTGGAGCTGTCTCTTAGGTCCTATAGTCTCTCAAATGTGTTCCATCTTTCAAAAGTGCGTAAGTGCTGGTTGTGGAGTAATAGAAATCCTGCTCCACCCCAACACCGTAAAGTATCTTCCACCAGATGTGTTGGTTTCTAATTGGTTCCCAGAAGTCAATAGGCTCCAATAAAGGGGGGAGGGGGGGAGTTGGTAGTATCTTCAGCCCCAATAGGTATTGCTCAAAGTGGCCCTGGATTTTGGTTCTCCGGTACAGCAACTCCTCCCCATATATTCTGGAAGTCCCTTCTCTTCCTTCTCACTCAATCCCAATACGGCCGTGCTCACTACTATACCTTCCTTTGGTTTCCTACAGTATATAGATTTCCACATAGTAGGGAGGCTGGTTACCCCATCAGTGGGTTCAGCAGATGTGAGATTGGTAGACAATAATCTATGACACACTGATGGGCATATTTGATGATGCAGGGCATTTCATGCAGATTGTGGGGAACTGTTACGCTCACCTGGCTCCCACAGAGGCATCGATCTGAACTGGACAGCTGCGGTCTCCACCAATGTGACGCGTAGGGCCGAAATGACGGACTGTGACTGGCCCACCTAGCTTTGTTTGCTTGGCCCGTAGGAATATTCTTCTACAAATGGAGAAAGGGGATTAACCACCCGTGGAGTTGAGCGTAAATCCCCCCACCCTCGCTGTTCTCCCCACAGATCACCTTTGATGTCCCCTCTTATAGTCTCACCCGATGGTTTGAAAAGATGAGCTCTCCATCCTGCATTGAGCGCAGGGGCGCGTTGATAACCATTTGCTTCACTAGCTCGAAGGAATTGGTGAGTTCCAGAACAATATTGACTCCGAAAAGTATGTAGTTCGTAAGAGTTCACATGTCTGACTTTCACTCTCGTCCAATTCCTTGCAGTTTGCAGGTTGACCCCAGCGAAGAGTTCCTCGTGGTAGCTGACGAAGTTCAGGTAAGGATTTGGCTTATCCTACACAGTTCAATAAAATGAGGCCAGAATGTAACCTGTTGCTTGCTCCCTTATTCAGGTGTGGAGAGAAAATATGAAGTTCGGGGAATAAAGCCTCCGGCGGTAAAATTAGGTAAGTCTACTGTGGTGAGAAGAGTTCCCCTTGTTTGTCCCTTTTATCTCACCTTGTTGTCCTTTTGTTCCCCTTAGGGGTCGGGGTACGGCGAAGATGTAATGGAGACTGCGCCGATCCGTGAAGAGGAATAGTACCCCCGTCGGTAATCAGGTAAGTCTATAGGGGTTGTTACTATTGCCTCTGTTTATTCCCTTGGCTCACCTTTGCTGTTCTTGTGTTCCCCTTAGGTGCCAGAGTGCGGCGGGAACGTGCAGAAGGATGCGATGTATCGTGAGGATGCTGCAAAGGCCGGTGAGTTCAGCGCGCCGCTGCAGCAGGCGAGGCGGCGCGCGTAAAATGCTTCTTTCTTCCAGCTCGAAGGCGCGGTGGATCCGGAATTCAGGTAAGGATCGAAGGTTTAGCTCTTATTCTAACCTCTTCTCCTTCTGTTCCTCCCTTTTTCTAGGAGCTGCAGACTCAAGGCAGGCGTGGCAGAAGACTGGATGCAGGCTTGCAGACACAGTGAGCATTACGCTGCTGGATGCAGAATAACGCGAAGCGAGTGCTGCTCTTCGGGCATGGTTTAAATAGCCTCCAAAGTAGTCCCAGGTAAGTATTCCTCCCCAGCCCCACCCAAGTAAAAAAATAGTCCCTAGGTAAAATAGTCCCTTCCAAGCCTCATTTGGCTTGGAGCTCTGCAGCATGGTCTGCATCAGGTAAGCTTGCAGCATGGTCTGCATCAGGTAAATTCTACTCTATGAGCCTGGACTGACTCTCCACATGAGCCTGGTGCCATAGGCGCCAGGACCGCACCCGAACAGGGGTTTTTGGGCTTGCTCAAAATAACTTGATGCCTGCTTCCGGAGTTGCTGGACTTGGTCTGGTTTCCCGGGGGTAGGCATCATGACAGGAACAGGCTGCTAAGCAATTTCATGCGTGTGGCATTTCCTGAAAATTCTTTTAAATGCACTCTACCGAAAGTGCTTTATGAACACAATTTTGCTGCTTTCCTTTTTAGTTTTGGACAATTGGTGGCCAGCTGCTACCACTGCATGCTAGAGTGGGTGATCGGATCACCTGGTTTAACCACTACATGTACTCCAAGTAGTGCCTAACATGTGCCTGCCTGACACCCTGCACAAGTAAACAAACAGTACAAAAGGACGTCTTGGATGTCTTTGTTACAATACGTACCCTCCCATCCCTCCAATTGTAAAGAAAGAAAGCATCACTGGGAATCCTCTGAAAAAACCCTTACAATTATTTCCACTGAACAAAGAAGCAGGACCATTTGTCAAGATAGAAGTCAAAATTTCTGCAGCAAGCTTTATTGAGCATCAAGCCAGGAGTTATTTTACAGGTGATCAGTTTCTCCACCAAACCTCGAGATTCTGCACTGGGCATGGCGTCCTTTGTCCCTTCCCTTCCCATGAAGGTCCAAGAGAACCCCGTCAGGTGTACCCTTCCCTACTTAGTCCATCCCTCTCTACCCGTGGTCATTTTTCTCATTCTTTTTTTTTCTTTCATTTCACATTTGTTTCATTTTCTCATTTTCCCAATTCTCCCCCCCCCCCCATCATTTACCCATCCCCCCTTATTCACATTTCCCCGGTTTCTGCACATTCCCAAGTATTTCATTTCCCCAAATCTACGCATTCCCAATACATTCCCTCCCCAATTCTGTCCATACATCAATTAGTTTAATTCCCCTATTCCTTGCATTCCCCAGCTCTTTACATGCCCCACTTCTTTATCACCCGATGCTTTATTTTCCCAACTCTTCCCCTCGCTGACACTTTCCAAACCCTAGTTCTTACCTTCCCCAATTATTTCCTTAACACAAATCTGCAATCTTCCTTCCATTCCCCACTTCCATCCACTTGCCCACTTCTTACCATGCCCCATTCCTTCCTTACCCAAATTCTACCCTTCTCCTTCCTCAACCATCATTCCCCAATTCTTTCCATTCCCGTTTTCCTCCCTTCCCCATTACTTTTCATTCCTCATTAGTTTACATTCAGCATTTGCTTTTATTCCCCTTCTCATAATCTCCCCACCTCCACCCACGTTGTTGGAATTCCCCAGAGTCTGGTACTCCTGGGTGCCGTCCTTTTCTAAGATGCTGGCTGTGCAGTCCCCTTGTGGTACCTGCCAGTGCAGTCTATAGGGATCGACCTGTGACTCTGCCATGACTCAATGCTGGTTCCCCCTAACCCAGTCACCTGATCGTGGCTTGGCCTAGTAACTAGGGACTTTAAATAAACCAACCACCTTTCATCTGGCTCACACAACAGACATTCAGAAAAACCATTGATGCAAGCAGAAAGTCCCCCGCTCTATGGCCGATGGTGTCATGAACAATGGGGGGGACCCCCTGTCCCTGGCCTTCACCCGGTGTAAAGGCGTCTCAAATTCCGTAATTAATGCAATTTGCCTCCCAACCCGGAGGGCCCTCCGTCTGCAGATGGTGGCGTAATGGTCTACATTCCATCCTTATTCCAATACGGCTCCATGCTCGGAGGGCCCCCCGTCCGTGGATGGTTGAGTGCTTTAATATGGAGGGGAACTCGACCCACACCCTCGGCTGAAGGCATCTCAAGTTCTGTTGTTACAAACTAGCTCCTTACCAGGAAAGCCCTCTGCCGGCAGACGGTGGCATGATGGACTATGAGGGGGACCCTGTCACTGGCCCACACCCCAAATGTAGGCATCTCTATTGTAGTTGACAGGTCTACACCACCCCCTTTCCCCCAAAGTAACCAGGCATTTCCAATGTCATTAGAGGGTGTTTGATCCAAACCCATGCCCATGCTTTACAAAATTGTTCCCATTTCAGGTTCACCTTCTCCTGCTTCCTTCTCTTGCCTCTATCCTTATGTGGGAGTACGCCCCGCCACGATTGCTTGGGTGTTAATTTGCACCCTAGAAGCTCAATGCCCTGGAAAAAAATGCCCATCTGTGACAGTGTTCCACCCCTACTAATGGTAATTACTAACCATTCCCCTTTAAAACTCTGTTTACAGCTACTGCTGAGGTGACAAAGGAAAGCCCCAATTTCTTTTTTTTTTTTTTTTGGTTTTCTGACAGGGGGTTGAGTTCCCTGTTCTTCGTATAAACATACTAAATTTGTTGGTGCATACATATTGTGCTACTTCACTTTTGCTGTGTTAAATGGTGTGTACCACTACCGACCCACCCTAAATTCCGACCAGATCACCTAGATCCCCCATCTGAAAACGGTATACACACATTTCACCGCGGTATTTTTCATTGCGTGTTTTTTCATCGCCGTTTTTATTTCGAAAAAAAAACTCATCGTTTTTTTTTTTATTGGGGGGTTAAAAAATTAAATATATGGTTGTGGGTGTAAGGGAATAAAAAAAAAGGAGGCGCTTGCGGGGGATTCCCCACCCCCAAAAAATAAAAAAATACGAGTTTTTCCAAAAAAAAGCGGCGATGAAAAAACCTGCGATGAAAAATACTGCGGCGAAATAACGTAGAACCCTGAAAACATCCTTTGTGAAAGGGATCCAGCCAGGCCATTTGAAACCCTGGTCAAACTGTGCCGCTCCGCAAGCCATCTGCATTTCCTTTCACCCGAGTATGTTAAATTTGCTCAGTACTATGCATAATTCGACCTAACTTATTAAGCTTGAGAAGCTTTTGGATGCACTGTGAGTAGCTGCAACGGCCTCCCAAGTGGCTTACATGCAGAGTTTTAACACTTCTAGCTAGATACAATAATTAACTCGGGGACTGTACCATGAAGCAGTGACCATATATAAACGCTCTTTCTATTCATACCAATGTTCTGTAAAACACAGCCCTTCTCTAGGCACAAACCCACCGACACTAAAAACCTCAAACAAGAAAGACCCAGCGCCCGAAAGGCAAGTACCTCACACTGTACAAGATATAAGCCGCTCGCTTGACGGGCATGGTAAAGCATTAACTGGGAGGCTCTTAGGGGCCACTATGGCTGTTATTACAAAAAAACCTCACTTACATCCTCCTTGAACCTAAAACCCATCATGCTGGGAAAAACATCTCCAGGCATGCTATTAGCCGCTAACGCATCAAACGTTGCCCAATAATCGTACTGATGTTCCGTAAATACACAGCCCACATATGGGCTTTCAACCACCGAAGAGGTGCCACCCTTAATAAAGAAGGGAACCAACTCCTGCAATAAACTCCCCTCCCCCTCATTGTCCCCCGCTGGAGCACCAGACTCCCCTGCCCAAGGACTAACTGGGATAACTGCTATACTATGAACCTGGCCATAGCAGAGCAAAAATGGCATCACTGTTCTTCCAATTAAATACAGATACATTTTTACACAATGTAACGCTTCTGCGCCAATTTGCCCCTGCTGTCCCACCCACTTACCTTTGCTAGTAGGTACTACCTAGGCCCCCTTATATCCTTCAGGACCCGTACTACTGCTAATCACTTTATTTGTAGTACCTTAGCTCTAAGGCAGGAGCCATTTACATGCCATGGCTCATTTAAAGAAAGCAAAGTATAATTTCTTTATTAAAAAAAAGGCACAGAAAGCACCAGTTAGCTGCCCAAGTCTACCCCCTCCTCCAGACCACTGAAACACTTCGCACAAAGCAGCTCCAAAATACTACAGTACTTGCAGATGTTCATAATACACCAAAGATAGTTTATCTTTTGTGGAATGTTACATTTTCATCGAAACCATATCTAAAGCTTGTATTTGTCCCAACATTGAAATACAACCAGATAACCTTTCTCACGCTAGTCAAAGTCATGTAAGTGCATATCTAAGACTCAAATGCCATGTTAGCTTTCTGCTGATTTGCAGTCTAGAATTTGTAGTCACCCATTCAAGATGAAGAGAATAATGCCACACGTGCCCAATTTTGTTTAATTCTATAAGCATTCATAACCTGTGTACCTACCCCACTGTAATGAACATAGGGAACTCCCGTCCCCTGCACACTATCTAATGTCTGGAAGACCAGAACAATAATATTCATGTGCCATTACCATATCCATTACTAATGCATTGTAACACTGGTGAATAGTATTTACATTTCGAAATAAACGTTTCGTTTAATATCCTTTTTTTCGGGTTTTTTGCAGTTCGAAGCACTGATGACGTCATTCGCGCATGCGCGAGATGGCGCCATTATGGGTTGAATGAATGATGAGACGCACGTATCGGTTGTAATACAGAAGCCAGTGTTGGTTTGAATATTTGTTAATCTAGTGTGACACAGTGATGAATAGTAAGTTTAATTGGCAACAATACGAAGTTGTACTTATTGATGACGTCATCCGCGCATGCGCGTGATGACGCCATCATGGCGGACACCGATATTAAAGGCGCCTGACTGCGTTATGCAGTCTGATGCAGCATTTGAATGACCATCACTCTGCTCACCATTCTGCTTGATCATTTGGCACGATTATTTTACGTAAATCATCTTCCTGATTTCTTACGCACTAGTAACTTTTAGCTTGCATACCCCACTAAGGATCCTTCTTATTTTATTACATCTCTTTTTAGACCATGTTATTGATCCAGACTTGTCTGCATACCACAGATTAAGATTAAGATAAACCTTGCTTGCCAATCAAACGGCGGTTTGCGCATCTATTTCCGCTCCAGTACGTTTTTTGTTTTTCCTTCAGGGAGTCCATGTAAATACTTGCGGTGCTCTTTGATTTTACTTGAGATGTGAGGAGTAGCGAGCTACTAGGTAACTGGACTCTGTCTTTCTTCCAATTTTTGCCCCGGATTGAACAGTTCATTGACCAGGGGCATTAATATCCATCACCAGACACAGTGAATTAACAAAATTAATATAAATTTCTCTGGTGACATCGCACTTAACTACTTAGACGGTAAGAGCAGGTTGTTTTTTCATAATACACTGTACTAGAGCGTTAACATTAACAGCATAGTTATCACAAACAATTTTTGGTATATTACAACCTTTGCAGACGAATAACTAGGCTGAAGTTCAGCACAAAGGTTTTGCAACACACCTCAATCGGTGAATCCTACATATCACAAAGTTAGCAACCCTTCATATTTATACTAACAGGCTTTAATGTGAGAGGAAACATCCATGCAATTTGTTGTCATTTGGAATGATTTGTGAAATTGTGGGATATTTCAGAATAACTACGAACCCTGTTGTGACTAAAAAGGATGTTATAATGGAATGATGATGTACCCTTCATGTAGAATACCCAAATGAATGGTATGGTACTGAATACTGAAATTGATATGTAATTTATGTGAAATTATGGCGTTCTCACCTGTATGAGTTTTAGTAAAAGAAATTTCATGTTTTTTCATTTAGAATTATATTTGCCCCGATGAAGAGTAATTGATACTCGAAACGTGTTGGGCCCGCTTTGTTTCATCATTATGAATAAAAAGAAGATTCTTGTGACAACTAACTAATTTACTGTCTATATTGATCCTTTATTCAATGTTTGATTGATAACAGGTTTCAATGTAAATACTAATAATTATGTGAATATATGACCTGCTCAGCACTCTAAATTATTGGTCTGGTCTTTTCTAGGTTCATTGCACGTTCCACAACCTAAATGCAAAGGTTTATTTCTCCCCTGCACCTTGAATTACATTAAAATATACCGCATTTGAAAAATATACCAACCTAAATTTTCACATTACAGCACAACAGGGTGTGCATAGTGTTGAAACCATTTGTGGAGCATTTACCTACCCACTGTGACATATGTACTTTTCAACGCATTTGTGAAAACAGAGTACTGTTCAAAGCCAAACAAGGGGGTGATTGGAACCATGAGTAGGCAAGCAAGACATATATATGTCCTGTAAGTGGCCAGATGCTGCAACCCCGGATTTCTTTTTTTTTTACTATCGCGCCAGAGGTTCCACTCCTAGCGATGCGAGGGAGCCGTACCCGTCCCATAGTTTAAACACCTCACATTCAGCAGCAGGAACAGGAAAAGCCATATGGTCCACAGGAAGATACAAAACAACCTCTCCCCGACAGCCACCCAACCTTCTCAGCTGCCATTGCGACACTGTTTCTGTTCTGCTTCACCTTTCAATTCCAGCAACACAACAAACACTCTTGGCCTGCTCACCCCTCCAATTAAGGCTCAGGGTACCTTGGTGAGTCCCCCTTCTCACAAGTCTGCTACTTCAAATAAAGCCTCACTCCGTACACTGCCACATAGATAAATGTCAGCGGTGGCAAATCATATAATGGACGTCACGTTGTAACTGTCTCTTTCCCTACTTATGGCAACATGATATTTGTGTATTTAATACTCATTCAGGGGAAGTAATTCTCTGTAATAACAATGGCCACCATTATGCGAACAAAGGTGGAGGGTGGAGGGCAGCAGGCATACACAGCACGAGGTTGTGCTACAGGGTAGTGAAGCAGAAGGTGCTGAGAAGAGGATGGTGGCCCAGGTTTCCTAAAGTGGGGTGGCTCTGGAAAGAGAGCGTGTGCTGGTAACTGCGAACTGCCATGGGTTTTCCCCCCCAGTGCCAAGGCATTTTTTGTGATTTTGATATATCGCCATACACTGCCTTCTAACGTTTCTCTTTCATTAACCCCTTAAGTGCCAAGGACGAGGTATCTCATCCTTGGCAACATGGAGGTAATCCCAAGGACGATATACCTCGTCCTTGGCACTTAAGGGGTTAAGACGTGTCCTCAGAGTAAATAAGCACCCTATAGAAGAAGGGTAAGCAGCGTCGGAGAACGACCAGATACTGGGGCTGCTCCTCCTGTGGATGGGGTCTGGTTACACTGCGATCAGTCCCATACCCAGGGCCCTGTTCACAAATACCACATCTGCAAGAGGTTTAGAACTCTGGGCCTGTGACATGAGGCTGCTCCCCCAACAGATACCATACACACAGTACCTTCGGACACCGAAGCCCTCGTAAACCATGCAAACCCCAATAAAACACATGTTGTATTAAAAATAAAACTTTGATAACTGCTGCCCCGTGGGCGCTTCATGAAAGAGTCTTAGGGGGTAATTCATAGAATTTCGCGCACAAGTGGCGCACGCGGCTGGCGCACAGTGTGCACGTGCAAATGTCTGCGCCAGCCGCGTGCGCTAAAATAGATTTCCGCGCACAACGTATTCATAGATTTTAGCCTCCAAAACCAGCCGTGGCGCAGAGTGGCGCAGTGACCCTGCAGCAGCGCCAGTTACGCCCCCAAGAACGCTCTCACGCAAGGAAAAGCCATCAAAATCCCCAATCCAGCAGAAAGGGCTGCGCTAACCCTGGACCAGTTTACAGGGCTTCCAAACAGCAACCGCCAAGCGGGGAACGTGTATTACTGGGGTTCGCGTTAAGTTTCACATGCGAAAGGGCCTGTGCGAGTGGGGTACGTGTATAACTGGGGTTTGCAGGAAGTTTCACACGCGATTGGAGCAGGGTACGTGTATTACAGGGGTTCACGTGAAGTTTTACACGCGAAAGGGCCCTGTGCGAGTGGGGTACGTGTATTCCTGGGGTTCGCGTGAAGTTTTACACGCAAAAGGGCAACGCCCATGTGCGACACATCACAGACGCGCTTAGGGCCTTTGGTACAATGAAATCGCGTACGTGTGCTGACCCGCTTACGCGCTACGGGGCTTTCCTCGAATTACACGCTGACGTGCAATTTTTTCACGTGCCAAATCACTCCGTATCAAGCTGGCCACGCATACACACACGGAAGACCACGCTCCTGCCCTGAAGGCCATTTTCCTGCCCCCCAGAGCCCTGAGCACGCTCCCACCTGCCGTCTGCTGCTGCCCGACTGTCTGCTGCCCACGTGCCCTGCTATTTGGTGCCTGCACATCAGCCATCTGCAGGCGTCCAGTTGCTGTGTCCACCCCTGCTGGAACAGAAGACTCCCGACTGGGATACCATCACTCCACAGCCCAGCCCCAGGACCCAGTTGCCCACCCACTCCTGCCTCTGGAGTTGCCATGTCGTGCACATCTCCATCTGGCACCACTGGCAGCCCCCAGCCAGAGAGGCAGAGGGCCACCAGCTTCACTGCCACCAAAGTTGGTGTCCTGGTGGAGCATGTCCTGGGGCATTATGATGCCCTCTTCGGAACATCACGCGCCAACAAGGATGGACGGGAGAGGGTCTGGGACGACGTAGTGGTTGCCATCAACGCGGAGGGGGTGGCAACCAGCGACATCAAGCACGTCAAGAAGCGCTGGGAGGACTTCAGGTCCAGGACCCTCCACAAGGCCCGGCGCCTCGCGGAGGGGGGCCAGGCACGCATGAGTAACATCCAGATGAGGGTCCAGGAACGCGTAGGCCCAGCGCTCCACGCCCAGATCCTTCAGAGGCAGACCCGTCTGGAGTTGAGCCTTAAGTGGCCAAGCATTGCTGTGTGAGACAGGGCATGTTGCAGTGTGCTGGTAGTCTGATGCTTGCCTGTATGTGTGACATAGGCCATGTATGGATGTGTGTGTGCAGGGACATCATGGTCATGCATGTGAGACCAGTAATGTGTGAACCACATGGTTGGTGCATGTGTTGTGTTTTAATGCAACATGGGGAGCTCTATGCGGAATGCAAACATGAAAGCATGGCTATCTCTGTTCCTGGACATGAAGGGGGGTGAGGAATGGGTGCTGATGTCATGTACATGTATGGTGCACGTGTGTGTGTGTGTGTGCCTGAGAAGTGTGTGTGTGACTTTGAAACGCCATGGATGCATGTGACTTTGAAGGCAACATCTTGGTTTACAGGGGCCCTTCTACATGGATGTTTATGTTGATTGCAGGCGCCAGGACTGTTTCTGCATGTGTGTTGTGTGCATTCACCCATGTGTTGTGGAATGACAGGATGGAAGTGACATTTGACAGTGCCACTCATGTGTTATTGCTTCCTGTCTAGGGTATTTTGTACTGTACCCTGATGCTTGTGTTCTATGTCTCCCTCTACGCAGCGTCAAGTGAAGAAGAGGGCGGAGACGGCGCTGTGGAGCCAAGCGGCGGGGATGCCTCCACTGGGTGGCGACGCAAGGCCCAGCCACCCTCCCAGGAATTACCATCATCCGGGAGCGAGGGGGCTGGTGCTGCGTCTGCCACAACGGTTGTGGCGGAAGCCCCACAGGGGCTTCAAATGGCGGAAGCCGGTGTGGAGACATCCAGGTTGGTGGTCTCCACAGAGGAGGAGGAGCCCGCTACTGAGCCGCACATGGGGCCTGGTGGGGGTAGTACTGCTGGTGCAAGTGGTGCAGTCCGGGGCCAGGGTCAGGACGCAGCACAGGCCACCGCAGAGGGGCCTTTGCATGTCGCTGTCCCTGACCCTGTGACTGAACCACCATGCACCAGCAGGGAGGCCCCGCCCCAGGCCCGTCCTCAGGTAGGGGAGAGTGCCATGTCATCTGCCTCTCTACTATCTGTGGACGAGGGGTCCCACGAATTTATGGGCTCCATCCTGGTTGGTGTCGCGTTGCGCACACGTGTCATTCGTGATGATGTGCGTTCTTCCTGGGCGGAGAACGCACGTCATCACGGAGAGCAGCGTCGTGACGTGGCACTGCTGGGAGAGGTCCTGGTTGGTGGGTTCCTACATGTGTCGCGCACTCTGGCGGACCTCTCCTCCTCTGTGGAGACTATGCGCCAATCGTTCTCCACACCGTCTTCCGGCCCAGATTCCACCAGTGCCCCCTGTGGACCTGGCCCGACCAACACAGCCAGCTTGGTGGAGCTCACATCCCTGCCACAGTCGGGAGTCTGCAGCCCAGCAGGGGTGGACACCACAACTGGAGACCAGCTGATGGAGGATGTGGAGGCACCATCAGACACGGCACATGGACAGCAGCAACAGGGGCAGGTTCTAGGTGGGAGCAATGATGGCTCGGGGCCATCAACATCGGAGGGGCAGGCATCGGCCAGAGGGCAGGAGGACCCAGGAATGGGAGTGTCTTCCGTGTGGCACCGGTTGGGCCAGCAGATAGGTGTGGAGCGGCGGCGGGAGGAAGAGGCGCGGCTCACCATGGTCAGGGCGGAGTTCTCCATGCGTCGGGCTTTGAGGCGGGCAGAGTGCCTCGAGGCAACTCGCAGGGAGTTGGAACAGGCCACGAGTGCCTCCCTGCAAGACCTAGGGCCAGGACAGAGGCCCGCCTCCGGCAAATGGACATGGAGTTCGATGATGCCCTGGCCCGGGACACCAAAGAGTGAGCTGCTGGACTTGCCCACCGCCATTGTATATAGTTAGATAGTGTTAGGTTTCCTTTAATTTGGTTGCGCTTGGACAATGCACCACGTTTTTGTATAGTGCCCTGCACTGCTGGGGGTGGGGGTGCAGGGGGACATGAGTGGGGGCCTGCTGGTAGGTGCCCTGCACTGCTGGGGGGTGGGGGTGCTAGGGGACATTAGTGGGGACCTGCTGGGAGGTGCCCTGCACTGCTGGGAGGTGGGGGTGCAAGGGGACATGAGTGGGGGTCTGCTGGCAGGTGCCCTGCACTGCTGGGGGTGCAAGGGGACATGAGTGGGGGCCTGCTGGCAGGTGCCCTGCACTGCTGGGGGCGCAAAGGGACATGAGTGGGACATGAGTGGGGGCCTGCTGGCAGTGCCCTGCATTGGTGGGGGTGCAAGGGGAGATGAGAGTAGTCCTGCTGGCAGGTGCCCTGCACTGCTGGGGGGTGGGGGTGCAGGGGGACATGAGTGGGGGCCTGCTGGCAGGTGCCCTGCACTGCTGGTGGGTGGGGGTGCAGGGAGCTCATGAGTGGGGGCCTGCTGGCAGGTGCCCTGCACTGCTGGGGGGTGGGGGTGCAAGTGGGGGCCTGCTGGCAGGTGCCCTGCTTGGTGGGGGTGCAAGGGGAGATGAGGGGAGGTGCATGTCCCACTCATGACCCCCCCTGCACCCCACCCCCCAGCAGTGCAGGGCACCTACAAGCAGGACCCCCAGCAGTGCAGGGCACCTGCCAGCAGGCCCCCACTCATGTCCCCTTGCACCCCCACCCCCCAGCAGTGCAGGGCACCTGCCAGCAGGCCCCCACTCATGTCCCACTCATGTCCCCCCCCACACGAAATATAAAGATGGACAGTCATGGCCCACTTTGACACCAAAAAATACCACATCACGCCACCCCATTCTTGAGACGCAATGATTTCCCAATCCACCCCACACTGACATGCCTATCTCAAGACACAAACCAAAACTCAACTATGTACATCAACACATGTCCATCACACACATACACTGGTTGGCATTGCCTGTGTAAACCCACAATTTCACATGCATCAACCCAATGAGCAAATCCCACACATGGAACTAAAATATGAAAATGTATTATGTACATAAATAAATAAAAGCATACCAAAATATCAAAAATGAAATGAAAAGCATGTGAAAAAGATGAAAGAATGAAAATGATAAGCAATGCAAAAAATTTGAAAGAAAAACAGTCCTGTCATGATGCATACCCCCCCTGGCATCCAGACCACGTCCATCAGCCCCGGGAGCAGGCATCATGTTGCCTTGAGAAAACCCAGCAACCCCTGCTAGGGTCTGTCTGGGTTCATGGGTGCCAGGCTCATATGGGACATCAGTCCTGGCGCCACAGGCGCCAGGCTCATAAGTGCACACTTACCTGATGCAGACAATGCTGCAAGAAGATCCAAGCCCATGTGAGGCCTGGAAGGGACTACTTTACCTTAGGGACTATTTTGTTACTCGGGTGTGGTCGGGGAGGAATACCTACCTGGGACTACTTTGGCAGCTATTTAAACCACGACCGAAGAGAAGCACACGCTTCGCGTTATTCTGCATCCAGCAGCGTAAAGTTCACTGTGCCAGCAGCAGCATCCAGCCTTCTGCCATGCCCGCCTCGAACCTGGAGCACCTAGAAAGAAGGAAAGAAGCAAAGGTTAGAACAAGAGTATTACCTGATTTCTTACCTGATCCCGGATTCATCGCATCTTCAAACCTGAGGAAAGACTTTGTTTTAAACGTGTTGCATCACCAGCAGCAGCGCCACGCCATACTCATCGTTCCACGCAGCATCTCTTCGATCCGGCGCTGTCTCCATCTTTACATCGCCGAATTCCGGCACCTAAGGGGGACGAGAAACAACAAGGTGAGCAGAGAGAACAGTCCGAGACAATCTCTTTAGCCGTCATATGCTTACCTGATTTTACCGCCGGAGTTATTATTCATCAGCACGCCACATCTTCTTATGCCGCACCTGTGAGAAAAGGAGAAAGCAGCAAGATTAAACCTTGGAATTATTTACCAGACAGTGTTGGGTAACACAGACTTTTACCGGAGCGCTTTCAGCTGTCAATCTTCTTATTGGGTCAAAGCTGCAAGATAAAAGAGGAATTGGACAGGAGGGAAATCCAGACATTTTGAACTCTTACAAACTATATACTTACGGCTCTTCGCCAGAATCTTTTGGAGTCAGGATTCATCTACAACTCTTCCAATATCTTCAGGCCATTGAAGTAACTGGTCATCAACGCGCCCCTGCGTACTTCGCAGGATGGAGGGCTCATCCTTCAAGAATATAAGGTGAGATTGCTGATAGGGCACTTCAGAGGTGATTAGAGGGGAGGACAGTGGGGGTGCTATCACTTGAATCCACAAGCGGCTAAATCCATCCCTCCACTTGTAGGAGAATATTTCTACGGGTCAAGCAGACAAGAATTGGAGGGCAGATCCAGTCAGTCATCGCTGCACTACGCATCATCACGTGGGTGGAGGTCACAGCAGTCCGGGTACGACCGACGCCCCTGTGGGAGCCAGGTGAGCGTAACAGAACGCGAAGCCTATCGACAAATCCCCAACCGGGCGTTACGGAAACATCAGAAACCTACCAACTGGCCCAACTATTGGGGGAACTTAGGGCGGAAGTGCACGCCGCTCGCCAAGAGACTAATGCCCTCAGAAGAGAACGAATTGAATCGATGGAGCACACAGATGATCTCGCCAGACAACTGCTGCAAAACCAAGCTGGACAAACACCCCTACCTGGGTTTGGGGGGAATCCAGCCCCAGTTTCATCAAGCAATCCTGTGCATGTGATTTTACCAGGAAATATTCCGTTAGCTCCACCCGAACGCTTTGCTGGGGACCCCAAGAGGTTCGCCGTGTTCATGAACCAATACCACTTGCACTTTTTATGCAGACCGGGAGCCTTTCCAAACGACCAAGCTAAAGTAGCCTTTGTATTATCATATCTTAGTGGCAGCGCAGCGGATTGGTCCATTCCGCTAGTCAACCAGATGACCCTCTTCTACGGGATTTTCAGGGTTTTCAAATGAGCATGGAAAGACTATTCGCCAGACATTCACAGGGACAAGCCCTGGATAACGAACTCTTATCCTTACGACAGGGTAACCAGGATCTGCTAACCTATATCGCAACCTTCAATAGATTGGTGGTGGAAACCGGATGGCCTGAAGAAAAACTAATCACGTTATTTCACCGAGGGCTTCGAGGGGAACTCAAGGATGTCTTGGCTCAAGTTGTGAACCCACCTCAAGACTGCGCTGAATATATAGACTTAGTGGTCCAGTTAGATCACAGACTTCAGAACAGAAAGGCTGATCGAGCCAAGTTTGAGAATCGGGTGTTGGTCAAAACCCACGCTAACCCCAAAGGAGCAGATGCTTCAGAACCCATGCAAATCGGAGGGGTTAAAGGACCCCTAACCCAGAAGGAAAGAGAAAGGAGACAGCAAATGCAATTGTGTCTATATTGTGGAACGTCTGGACATTTTCTACGGGATTGCCCTGTAAAACCACCCAAGAAGGTGGTAGGAGCTGCTGATAAAAGCCATATGGAGTCAGACTCGGGAAACGACCACGCCCGACAAGCGTAGAGGTCCGCTTGCCGAGCTTGAAGGATACTCAGACCATACCAATGGTCCTCGTAGATCCAGGGCAGCCGTCGCGTATGCACGCAGTAAGGGCATACATTGATAGCGGGGCCATAGGAAACTATGTGGACTATGAATTGGCTTCCAGGATGAATCTACCTCTCTGCTGAAAAACCACCTCAGATGTCATCACCACAGTCGAAGGAACTGAAATTGCCTCTGGACCTGTGACTCACTCCACCGCAGAGATGACACTATTGGGTCAGGATGGGCATTGAGAGACTATTGTGTTTGATCTAATCAAAGCCCCACAGTTCCAAATAATACTGGGGATACCTTGGTTGGAAACACATAATCCTTGTATTGATTGGCGAGAGAAGAGAATAACCTTCCCGGATTGTGCACAAACCTGTTACCCAAAGAAAAATCAGAATGCAGGGCTGGCCACAGTAACCACAGCAGTCATGCAACTACCTCCAGAATATCAAGAATTCCAGGATGTCTTCCAAAAGGAACAGGCAAACACCTTACCTCCACACAGATCGTACGATTGTCAAATCGATCTCATACCCGGTGCACAACCCCCTTGTAGCAGGATCTATGCCCTTACGGAACCTGAGAACCTTCACCTACGACAATACTTAGACCAGTACCTTGCCAATGGCTTTATTCGCCCATCCAAGTCCCCTGCATCTTCAGCTTTGTTCTTCGTACACAAAAAGGAAAGTGACCTCAGAACGTGCATAGACTACCGCGCATTGAACCAGATAACTGTTAAGAACCGATACCCGTTGCCTCTGATCCCTGAATTACTAGACCAAGTGAAGGATGCTTGTATCTACACTAAGTTAGATCTCCGAGGGTCATATCATCTGGTACGTGTAAAGAAAGGCGACGAATGGATGACGGCCTTTCGCACCAAGTGTGGATTATTCGATTATCAGGTGATGCCATTCGAGTTGTGCAATGCACCAGCAGCCTTCCAGTATTTTATGAACGATGTCCTTTGTGAACTCATTGACGTCTGTGTTGTCGTATACATAGACAATATTCTAGTGTACTCCTCGTCAGAATCAGACCATGTTAAGCACGTACGTGCAGTCCTTGAGAAACTACGCCAGCACAAGTTATATGCAAAATTGGAAAAATGTGTTTTTCATGCTACGGACGTTGAATTCCTTGGATTTATCCTGACTCCAAAAGGAGTCCGAATGGACTCACGAAAGGTGGACGCAATTCTCAAGTGGCCACCACCTAGTTCAGTTAAAGGGGTACAAAGCATGCTCGGATTTGCCAATTTCTACCGCAGATTCATTCCGGACTTCTCACATGTTGTACATCCAATCACAGCACTTTTGCGAAAGAACAAACGCTTCTTGTGGACCGAAGAGGCTGAAAAGGCCTTCCAAAAGCTGCAAGCGAAATTCACGTCTGCGCCTGTCTTAAGACATCTACGCCCAGAGCTTCCATACATAGTGGAAACTGATGCATCCAGTTTAGCCATGGGAGCTGTCCTGTCACAGGAGGATCCTGAAACTGGTCAACTTCACCCAGTGGCATTTTGGTCCAGAAAGTTCTCGGCACCAGAGTTAAACTACGCGGTTACCGATAAAGAGTTATTAGCCATCAAATCCGCCTTTACGGCTTGGAGACACTATCTTCTCGGTGCCAGGCATACCATTACTGGAATCACCGATCACCGGAACTTGCAGTATCTAAAAACAGCCAAAGCCCAATCATCGCGCCAACTTCGATGGGCATTGTTCTTTGCCGAATTCGATTTTGTGATCACTTATCGACCAGGCTGTAAAAATGGCAAGGCAGATGCCTTATCCCGAGTAGGAATGGAAGAAGCATATGCGAACCCGTAGCCGGTGCCTATAATTTCTGAACAAAGAATTCTTGGCATAACTACTTTACAGACTCTAGAAGAAATTAATTTACAAATCCAATAACTCTTCGATCCAGCAGCCCTGCAGGACTGTGTAAAGAAAGGGTTGGATTACTCAGTCATCAATGATCTACCCTACTATCAAGGACAACTATTTCTACCACACAAGGAATTACAGGAACATGTCATCTCCAATTATCATGATACCCTGATGGAAGGTCACCCAGGTATCGCAAAAACCGAAGCTAAAATTAAGAGACAATTCTGGTGGCCCACCTGGCGAAAAGATATAGTCATTTGTGATGTCTTGCGGCATTTGCGCCCAAAACAAAAGTCAGAAGAAAAAAACAGCTGGCCTTTTACAACCTTTGGATATTCCACCTACACCATGGCACACCTTGTCTTTGGACTTTATTACAGATCTACCTCCATGTAATGGATTTAACACATTCTAGTTATCGTGGATCTTTTTTCCAAGATGGCCCACTTTATTCCTTTGAAGGGATTACCTTCTGCTTCAATTCTGGCCAAGGAGTTCCTCGAAAACATTGTTCGAATACATGGGTTTCCTTCTGTATTGGTCTCTGACCGAGGTAGTCAATTAATTTCACATTTTTGGAAGAAATGTTGCCAATTGGCGCAAATCGATGTAAGGTTATCAACCAGTCAACATCCCCAGACCGATGGTTAGACGGAGAGGACCAACCAGACCCTTGAACAGTACCTACGTTGCATGCTTCACCAGACCGAAAGTAATTGGAAAGATGGATTTCCGAATATGCATACAATAAATCTGTACATTCAGGAACCGGACGAAGCCCCTTTTATACCATATATGGACACCACCCTCGAACCTCAGAACTCGAATCGCCTCAGCACTTAGAAATGCCCGCAGTTAGTCATTTGCATTCTACTATTACACAAGCCTTCAAGGAAGCAACAGAACATTTGAAGCAAGCAAAAGAGAAATACAAGAAAAATGCTGATCTACATAGAAGTGAAACTCCACAGTACCAAATTGGAGATCAGGTTTGGCTAGCTACAAAACACATACCTCTGAAAGGAACTCTGACTTTTAATCCTAGATATTTTGGACCTTACACCATTAAGGCCATTATCAACCCGGTGGTCGTCAAACTGGAATTACCCTCCAATATGCAAATTCATCCTGTCTTTCATGTTTCACTTTTAAAACCAGTTCAACCAGGAACAAGATTAACCAAACCAGCAGATCCTATCTTAATAGATGGAGAACCTGAATTCAAGGTGAAAAACATCCTGGACTCCAATGTGGTTAAATCAAAACGTTTTTACTTAATCGATTGGATAGGTTACGGGCCACAGGAAAGGTCATGGGAGCCTAGTGACCACGTTCATGCACCTCGATTAGTGAAGAGATTCCATCGGGACTTCCCAGACAAACCAGGACCAAGGGGAAGAACGACTTTAGGAGGGGCCTTGAGGGGGAGTGCTGTCATGATGCATACCCCCGGGCATCCAGACCACGTCCATCAGCCCCGGGAGCAGGCATCATGTTGCCTTGAGAAAACCCAGCAACCCCTGCTAGGGGCTGTCTGGGTTCAGTCCTGGCGCCAATGGCGCCAGGCTCATATGGGACATCAGTCCTGGCGCCATAGGCGCCAGGCTCATAAGTGCACACATACCTGATGCAGACCATGCTGCAAGAGGATCCAAGCCCATGTGAGGCCTGGAAGGGACTACTTTACCTTAGGGACTATTTTGTTACTCGGGTGTGGTCGGGGAGGAATACCTACCTGGGACTACTTTGGAGGCTATTTAAACCACGCCCGAAGACCAGCACCCGCTTCGCGTTATTCTGCATCCAGCAGTGTAAAGTTCACTGTGCCAGCAGCAGCATCCAGTCTTCTGCCACGCCCGCCTCGAACCTGGAGCACCTAGAAAGAAGGAAAGAAGCAAAGGTTAGAACAAGAGTATTACCTGATTTCTTACCTGATCCCGGATTCATCGCATCTTCAAACCTGAGCAAAGACTTTGTTTTAAACGCGTTGCATCACCAGCAGCAGCGCCGCGCCATACTCACCGTTCCACGCAGCATCTCTTCGATCCGGCGCTGTCTCCATCTTTACATCGCTGAATTCCGGCACCTAAGGGGGACGAGAAACAACAAGGTGACCAGAGAGAACAGACAGAGTCAATCTCTTTAGCCGCCATATGCTTACCTGATTTTACCGCCGGAGATATTATTCATCAGCACGCCACATCTTCTTATGCCGCACCTAGGAGAAAGCAGCAAGTTTAACCCTTGGCATTATTTACCGGACAGTGGGTTCGGTAACACAGACTTTTACTTCAGCTGTCAATCTTCTTATTGGGTCAAAGCTGCAAGATAAAAGAGGAATTGGACAGGAGGGAATTCCAGACATTTTGAACTCTTACGAACTATATACTTACGGCTCTTCACGAGAACCTTTTGGAGTCAGGATTCGTCTACAACTCTTCCAATATCTTCAGGCCAGCGAAGTAACTGGTCATCAACGCGCCCCTGCGTACTTTGCAGGATGGAGGGCTCATCCTTCAAGAATATAAGGTGAGATGGCTGAGAGGGCACATCAGAGGTGATTAGAGGGGATGACAGTGGGGGTGCTATCACTTGAATCCACAAGTGGCTAAATCCATCTCTCCACTTGTAGGAGAATATTTCTACGGGTCAAGCAGACAAGAATTGCAGGGCAGATCCAGTCAGTCATCGCTGCACTACGCATCACGTGGGTGGAGTCCGCAGCAGTCCGGGTCTGACCGACGCCCCTGTGGGAGCCAGGTGAGCGTAACAAGTCCAAACTCTCCCTTCACCAACGCAAATCCAAAAAAAGGTTAAAAAGAATATCCATTGTTTCATGTTCATAATGATAAATAAAAATGCAAAAGCAATCCATAGTCCAACTATTTACAATACATTGTCCTGAAAAAAAAAACATTACTCCATGTCCATAATGAAGAAAAAATTCCAAATGAATCCATGATGTAACTATATACAATCCATTGTCCAAAATAAAAATCCATTAATCCATGTGCAAAAATCCCCCCAAAAAAATCAAATCATTGTAAAACGATGTAAAGGGTCCATGAGCCCAACTAAACAAATGAAACCTACCTTGATGCACTTGTGTCGGCACATAGCTACGAAATGCTGGTGACTGCAGGGTCCAAGACCACAACTGGTCAACGTAAGGCACACTGGCAGATCATCGCCGACCGCATAAGTGCCCTTGGAATTGTGAGGCGCACAGCTGATGATTGCTACAAGCGGTGGAATGACCTGAAACGCAGAGCAAAGAACAAGCTGGCCTCAAATCATGCCGCTACTCTGGTGACTGGCAAAGACCACTGTATTTTTGTACACTGGATGTGTTGCAGTGTGTGGCACATGTCTATTTTGTCACACTATGTAGCATTTTTCATCTCATCATGTCCATCTCACATGGATGGCTGACAGTACTCATTCACTGACATATGGATGTACTTGTGGAATGTACCATGGCTATGGTACATGCCATCTGTGTGATGGCATGTGTCATGTATGTGTATTGGACATGCCACTCACAGGCCAATGTGTGATGGCAGTGCTACCCAGCATGCAGCAAATATGTTGCTCTTCCATCTTGGCGTCCTCAGTGTCTGCCTTTTGCCTCCCCTTCCAACTCAGTGACAGTGCATGCATGGGAGGGTTATAGTCATGTGGGACATGTGTAAATCATGTAGTGGTTCTGTAGCTTGTCAGGCCTATTTGTGTGCTATGGTGCTAATGCCTGTTTCCATTTTTTGTCTTTCATGTTTTTGCAGAGGATGACGCACTTGATGCTGTTGAGGTTGAGGAGATGGTGCAGACCTAGGAGGGATCTCAGGCACGTCCGGGCACCAGTGGGGTACGTGGTGTGGTGGTTGCTGCAGACCATTCTGTCCAGGGGTGTCTCTGGGTGCACCTCCCCTGGCAGGTAAGTGTTTCTGGCAGGGATTCTGTTCTGTCCAACCCACCTGCACTAGGGGTAGAACCCTCTATGGGGATGTCAGTGTTGGTAAATCCGCCTTTGGAGGTTACGGATGCAGGGTCACATTCCACAACATCTGATCCTGTTCCTGGGCCAGCAGATCAGAGGGGGAATGCAGTCCTGCAGCCTCAGGCAGTGCCGGCACAGCAAGGCGCAGATCGCCTTGCCCCAAACAGGTGTGGTGCCCAACGACGCGGTGGCCGTACGCCACCAGGCAATACCGCATGGGATCAATCCATGTACAGTATGGCAATCCAACAGGCAGCATCAGTTGAGATGATGGCTCAAGCAATGGAGAGGGTGGCCACTTCCATTGTTCGCCCCTGAAAGGCAGATGGAGCAACTACAGCAGGCAACAGACTCCATTTGCCAATCACAAAGGGAGGACATGTTGGCATCCAACAGGGACCGACGGGCGGCACTGGAGACTCTATGCCAATCGATATCAATAGAGTCCCAGGGCCACAGGGAAGCCCTGAGGGTAGAACTCCATCACCTCAGGGAGACTCTTGGTGACCTTGAGGCTTCCACTAACTTGAGGACAGAACAGCAGCTGGAGCGGCTCACACGTTCGCTCTCAGCTGAGATGCAGGCAACTCAGGAGGAGATCCGGGCATCACGTCAGGTGCTGCATGGGGATCTCCACACTATAATCCTACAGAACGAGACCTTCCAAAACTGCATGCTTGCTGCAATGGAGGACCATACCAGGGCTTTGCGTGGGCTGCCTCCCATAGCACCACCACCTCCTGATGCAGCAGCTGAGTGTGATGAGAGCGACAGCAGGAGTTCTCCAACATTGGCATAGCCGTGCCGGCCATGAGCCCATGGTGTTTTTTGTTTTTTTTCCCCCCCAACATCCACACAGGTGGCTGTTGGTGCGCACCCTGTCCTCGGACCTCCTGGGTGGCCTCCCCCCCTCTGGCCCCCACATGGCCATTTTTGATTTTTTTTTTCAGTGTGTGGCTCCTGTGGGCATCCACTGTATTCCGGCTGGGCACATGCAGGCTTGTCCTGAGTTTGGGTTAGATGCTTGGGTTCGTGAGACAAACGCCCCTCCTGCTTCCCATTTCCATGGGCTTGCAAAGGGTGTGCCCAAGTGACAGTGACTTACACGGTGACGTTGGACTCCCATGAGCTGTGTGGGCAGTCTGTAGTCAATACTGTGTATACATTCCTAGTGGATATTGTCGTTGTATTGTACACTGCATGGTGTATTGATATGTGCTTGTGCATCCATGTCTTCCTCCTAATTTGCAGGTTCATTCCTGATGTCTTCACAAGGCCATCTACTTTGGAGATGGAGTTCATGTTGTAAGCAGTGCACTTACACATTTGGTGGCAGCAACACTGTACAGTTGGAAGGGGGCGATGTGCTGGCATAATCAGGTTGTAAGACTACCACTACATTAACTTAGTACTGTCATGTTTTTGCTATGTTTGAGGTTGTGTAGCTGCATTGTATTGTTGGCAAGTATTTGGTCATGTGTGTTGTTAGTTCTACATTACTGGGAGCATATTGTGGCCAGTTTCCATTAGGGACACTGTACTTTGTGACACTTGCGTCAGGTTTTGGGGATTGCTTTGTTTGCTCTCACATAGCATGACATGCCATGGTGTGTTGGGTGGCGGTGCTGGGGAGGGGTTGGGTGACATGGCACTGTTGTCATGTTGTATTTTGCAAGGGGGTAATGAATTTAGCAGCATAGAAGTGTGTCTTTTGATGACACAGCATTGGTGGTGTTTGTGTAGGTAGGGATGCACACAATGTAACACTTCCAGGTGACCAATCTCAGGCTGGTATGGTTGTGACAGTTGGCTGTCCCTTATGTCATCATCATTGATTGTCAGATGGTATGTGCCAGGCCTGTGTGCACTCCACCGGGGTGTGATTTTAGGTGAAGTAATTAGCCACCAGCTGCGTACGGGCTGCCCCACCCCGTGCCCTTCCCCTCCCATGCGCATCGACCGTGCATGTGGTTGGGGATGTGGGGGCACCACCATGTCCACGGGCAGGCCCCGGCGTGTTGCAACATTGTGCAGGACACATGCTGCCACTATTATCCTGCACACTACTGGGGGAGCGTATAACAGCTGCCTGCCAGAACGGTCAAGGGAGCGAAAGCGTGACTTGAGCACTCCGAATGTGCGCTCCACTATGCCCCGGGTAGCAATGTGGGCTGTGTTGCATCTTACCTCGGGTGGCGTGGTGGGGTTCCGAATTGGCGTCATCATGTGGGTGCTCGGAGGGTAGGCACTGTCCCCTGGGGAGGTGGTGATGGGTATCATTAGTGGGGTTGTGACATTACTCAGTATCTGACATGCATGCATGTGCTGTGGCATTTATACTCACCGAGCAGCCATGTAGAGCAGCCATGTATCGCCATGCCGCCCAGCTTCTAGGTCCGGGTTTAGGGTTGACATCCTGTAAATGAAACTGTCGTGGGTGGACCCTGGATAGTTGGCATATACTGAGGTGACGATTCCCTTGGCATCACATACTACCTGGACGTTGATGGAATGCCAGTGCTTGCAGTTTCTATATATGTGCTCTGATGCCCTGGGGGGACGTAGAGCTACATGGATGCAATCAATGGCACCTGGGACTTTGGGGAATTGTGCTACCCCGTAGAAATCCTGGACGGCAGCCTGCCTTTCTGCAGGTGTTCTGGGCAGGTATATGTGCCTGCGGACTGATGGGCGTGCAGTCATGATGGCCAAGACCTGGTGTAGGCAGCGTGACTGCGTGGCCTGTGACACCCCCCCACTATAGCACTTGTCCGCTGAAATGATCCAGTGGCCAAGAAGTGCAGTACATTGAGGACCTTCTCCAGGGAGCCGAGTGCTTGGGAGCACAGGGTGGGTGATGTGAGGTCATCCTCCCACTCACTCACTCACCAGGTCGAGTATTATGTGAGGTGGAAACCTGTACCTCCCATACACCTGGTCATCGGGCATCCCCAAAAAGGCTGGTTCTGGGTGTGAAAATTCTGGGCCTGACTATCCTCCTCCTCCTCCTGCGGTATCACACGACCACTGCTGCTAGGAACGGTATATTCATCTTGGCGTCTGAGCTTGATTGTTGTTTGCGTGCACTTTTATGCTGCGCGGGTCCACGTACGCCTGCTTCCTGCTGGCATACGTGTTTCCGGATTAGCACCTCTTTTTGGCGCAAGCGTTAGCCCCGTTCGAATCCATGAATACGTGTTTTGAACGTGCGTGTGGGCATTCTGCGCATTTGCCTCCTGTACTTCCCCCGTGACGCCCACATTTTCACGCGTTGTTCCCCATTCCGCGTGTCACGCCCTCTGTTCCTCCTACTTTTGTTGTGTGCGCCGCGCTATGTGCAATTTCGCTGTGCGCGTAGCGCATGCTGCTTGGAGACGTGTGCGCCAGCGTGCGCCACGCAGAATTTTGGCACACATCCTGGGATTTACACGCGCACGGACTTCCATGAATCGCTGTGCACGGGTTTTGCTGCGATTTTCGCACTGGCACTGCTATTCGCACGCTTTCGCACGCTTGCACTGAAAATTTCAGCGCACATTAATTCCATGAATTGGCCTGTTAATCGAGGCATAAAGGCTCCTTGTACAATACATTTTACGGACCATTTTCAAACATGAGCAAACTAAAAAGCGCACTCAGTTCCGAAAAACGGTCATCAGAAACCCAGTGCCTTTTTTTTAGCGTTAATTGTAAGCTCTGCACACGTTTGCTCTGGAGTAAGTGTCCAGAGCAGGCACTTTATAACCCTCCCTATTCTCAACAGCGCCTCAATATTAATTGATGCAATATTTTTCCTCCCAATGTACGAGAATGAAAATGGAGTTTGTTCTTCAACTAAAGCTCTGCGTAAAGTGTGACAGCCCCTTAAAACATGCCTATCATGTTTAACGCCCTATGCAGTGGGGGCTGTTTAAAGAAGTGCAGAGCGAAACCATTAAAAATATGTAAAACGTTAGTTGTGACCAGACGTCCCAGTTTTGTCAGGACTGTCCCGGAAATGGGTGCTCTTTCCCCCTTTCTCAAGATAATTTTTCCATTGGAAAATGCAGTGGTCCAGGTTTTTTGTAGTAGGTCTTCATAGCTGGCAGGCAGGAATGCACAATCTCGCACAGAAGAAATGTTGCATTTTACCAATTAAGATGGTGGTAATTTGTGGTTAATTCCATCTATATGTTTTTTATATAGTGCCACCCTCCCAAAGTTCTCAGGGCGCTCACAAACATACCACAGAAATAAAGGGGATGCACGTAGTTTGGATTGAGTAGGATTGTAGCAGAGACCAAATGCTTTTTAATCTATTCCTCCATCAAAAAGAAGAGTTTTCTGATGTTTTTTTTAAACTGGGTCGTTGATACGCAGACCCCGACATAATTGGTGAGTTATTAACCTTTTCAGACTCGTCACAGCTACCTCATCCGACAACCACTCTAGTTGCACCTTCATAGTGAATGCGATCTAGAATGGGTTAATACCCTCCATTATCATGAAATAGAATGAATATGGTTGGTGGTAGAACAACGCACCCTGGGCACACTACTCACACTTTTGGAGGAGCACCGACAGAAACAATCCAGAGCATGGGACTTAAATGTTTAATGATTAGACCCAATGTACTTTTACGTAGATAAAACCATATGCACGATACCCGACATGCTGCAATTAACCACAATAGATGCACTAATCATATGCAATCGAATGAATAACAATGTTTCCATATCCACATAATATCCACCTATTCTTCCTCTTTCTCTCGGGATCTTGCCTTTTCTGGGTATGCACCAACAATTTGTAGTCATTTGACATTGTTCTGTATTTTTTATATATTACTTTTCCATCACAATCACATGTACGAATTAACTAATGTGAATCAAAAAATCTCATTGTGGCCATTACTGTACAATTTTGTTGGGATAAATGTACGCACATCCTTGAGAAAGACGCATTGCTGAAACACGTTTTGGCTGTTTTTATGCAAGATACTACCAGAGATTAAAAATCATACACATCTCTTCAAGACTCTGGAATATTAATTCTATGGACATTATGCCCAAGGACTTGCTATAATTGTATTGTCTAAGCACGAAGTGCAAGTGGTTCCCACATCCTTCACCCCTCTGCATACACCTCTCAAACTCTAACCAAACACAACCACAACCCTAAAGCACAACAAATCGCACAAACTTCACTACACCGCAACAACAAAATAAACCACACAGCACATGACAGCTACCGACCGGAAAGCACCACCAAATGCAGCGAACAATGTTAAACGAACTGAAGCTGTCAACAGCACATCACTGCTCTCTTGCACTTACCCCGCTCATTCCCACTAACTCGACCCCCACCCCGTTTCCTTTTCAGACTTGCCAGAGCGCAAGACGACCGGTGGTGATAGTGCGCGGTACAAATATCCTTTAACATACTGTATTTTTCAGTGGCATAAGGGTTTCCGAATCGCCACGCAGCTGGCACGTTCCACAAAGAATTGCTGCCCCAGCGCGAAATGACAGTTTACCCTTACTCATTCTCTTTAGTGTGCACACCCGGAGAGGCAAGAAGGCCACAAAGGTTTGGAGTAGACATTAAAAAGTAGTGGCGACAAGCATGATCCCTGTGGTACACCACAGGTTAGAAGTCTTTTTTGTGATTGGGGACTTCCCTTGACCACATTAGCCGTCCTGGGTCCCAAAAAGAATTTGAACCAACATGCAGCAGAGGGGGTACATTCACCCACCTTGACCACTCTCTTTGCCTACAATGCGTGATCGACCAAATCAAAAGCTGATGAGAGCCAAAAGTAAAAGCAATGCTGCATTACCTTCCTCGATCATTCCTGGGATATTAGATTTTAAATCCAGCAGAGTAGTCTCCATCTCGTGATTCACACAAAAACATGGTTGTTTATTTGCCAGAATGTTTCATTTTGCTCCATAAAAGTTTGATATTGAGAGCAAGCTATTGTAAGGAACTCATGGAGGCAATAGTAAAGACAGACACAAGTGATCACAGTTCAAGGGTGTTTATTAAACTGTGTAAATGGGTGAGGAAACGCACAATCTAAAACGAAATCTAAGATGGGAGCAAGCTACGACCTGTCCCTCCCGAGCCCTCCGCTCATCTACCTCCAACCTTCTGTGAGTGAGCCAGTTCCCGAAGCAGATATTTGGAGGGAAATCTTTATCCGAAGCAGGGGCCTCCCTCTGGAACAGTCTCCCTCCCATTCCACACTGCATGCCAACTGGCTGCCTGGCGTACCTCGATTTCAAAGGTCCCCGGCATCCTCGCCAGTCATTCAGCACTTGCCTCAGGGCCTGCACTTGCCCCATTGCTACTGCACTTGGTCAATGACCCATGGGAACGACTTATTCCAGCAGTTGCCAGCACTCTGACTAACCGGTCACACTTGTTCCCCCACCACCCTTCATTTATCTCCCCCTCCTCTCTCCTGCACCTGCTGGGCACTTGCATGATCTGACCGTACCATGCCTGAAGATCGCCTATCGTTTCTCGGCCTGTCTCCCCTCCTGCATGGTCTATGCTCTTGGAAAAACTGCAGAATCATTGTCAGACCTATTAGCTTTAATCTACCCTGTTAAATGTATTTATGCATTTACTCTGCCTGGTGGGCAGACTTGTATCCTTCAGACATTCAAGGGCTCTGAATGGCTGTTTTTCTCCCCCTGCTGCCCCTGCCTTGAGCGCTTTGAATCATTTGTCTTGTGTTTAGGCACTATACAAATAAACATTACCATACCATCAAATAATAAAAAGGCAGTCCTAGTGGCATCTTGTCAAATAAAAAGAGCCTATACCAAAATAAACTATTGCCAATCCTTACTGCTTAGTTGCAAAATAGTGTGGGATAATGTTCATCAAAAAAGAAAGAAGTGTTCACAAAATGATAAGTAGTCAGGATCGTTTAACTGGGGTCTCCCTGCCCCACATTTTTTAGCACGGGCCAAGGCGGGACTCTCAAGCACAGCACACTCCTGGGCTTCTCCAGCACGAGACTACAGTTTTTTTGCCAAAATATCATCAGGGCCTACTGTGGTCAAATCTCTTTTAGAGAAATTATTTTGGCGTGACCCTTGTATGACCACCTTAACTCTGAAGGCTAGCCTTTCCTACGCTCTCTTGTTATTATATTAATCACAAGAAAAGGGGACCAGCCAGAATCTTTCAAATGGACGCCCACATGGCGCCGGTCCACTCTGCAGCTGGTGTTTTAAAAGTTCAGTAGTACACAAGTTCTTTGTTCATAACAAGTTGTCGTTTGCAACCTTCGCTCAACACCGTCCGGTCTACTATCGGTTCTCCCTTCGACTCACCGGCTGTGCTGACCTCATCGTTTCTGGAGTCAAGGACGGTACCACGGTAGCATGCATGCCTCCCCGCCTCGGTTATCAGTGCGGGAGGGTCCTGTGCACAGTTGACATCTGTTACACCACACGTCAGCTGTATTTCCCGGTCTTATGATTCCTTTCACTGAGGCATTGCGGGCTTGGGTCGAAAAGAGCAAAGGCACTTCCCTCCTTGTTGTCCTTTCCGGTCTCGCTGCCTTTCTTCTCCGTTTGAACTGCCGTCGTGGAATAGCTGCTTCCTCATGCATTTGTCCTTGCTCAGTGTGTTGTCGTGCTCCGCCTCATATCCCTGTGCGGAAGGTAAAGGGCCATCAGGTGTGTGTACTTATTGTCAATTGCCTGACCATTGTGTAGGGACACGTCAGGCTCTGGTGTTAGTCAGTTGTCTTTCACAGTGTAAAAAAGTGTTTGTGTCGGAAAAGGGGGTTGGGGAGGCAGACCGTCTAAGTATCCTATGTGGTAGGATGGGGAAAAGGTGTTACAAGGAAGCGGGTATTGCGTCTCACCAGTCAGTGTCCCCACTTCCCGAAGACCCCCCCAATCCAGGTGATCCTCCCCCACTGGTCCACCCTCAGGAACTGGATCCAAAAGTGATGGCTGTGTCCTGGCCAGCTGGATGACAGATCTCCGGGGACTAGCGGGTGAGACACCTTCAGTTTTCTCACACTATTCTGACCAATTCTGTCAATTATTTTTAGCACAAAAGGTACATTCATAATGGGCCTACAAGTTAGAGGTACTGTTGGGATCAAGGTTCTCCTTTTTTATTAGAGGTGTGATCCATGCCTCTTTAATATTCACAGGAATATAGGTCTCCTGAAAGGAGCGATTAATAAATCTTGTGACTCAAGGAACAAGTGTTTTAGCGAAATCCTTAAAGAGCATAGCTGGGAAGATATCCCCCTTACATGATGTGGGTTTCATCTTTTGTATTGTCTCCATAACCTCACTTTCCAGTACCTCTTTAATCAATTTACCGATACATTGCTGATGTTGAGTTGTTAGCTGGATAAAACCTTAGATGACTCAACAACAGTTTCTTTTTTTAGTTTCTGTAAGACTGTAAACAGTTCCTCAGGTTTGGATTTGGACTTTTCTACTCTTGCATTTAAATTCTTTTCTTTAGCTTTAAACACTGCTTCCTTAAAAGATCTGGCTGCAAGCTTACTTTATTGTTTTTAACTGATCTTAGTAGAGCCAGATTCTAAAGCTCGATTTGTAGCTGATTTGAAAGGAGGATATAAAATCTTCAAAGGAAAGGTTCTCTACCAATGACTGTAGTAGGTGTATGACTAGAGAGTCAAAAGCCTCAATAATAACTTTTTTGCAGTTACGAGTCAGGATTGATGGTCCAACTAATTTCAAGGTTTTAATTGGAAGGAGAGAGGAAGGAACCTCAAAAACGAGAGAAAGATGATCAGACCAAATACACTTTCCACGGACGTTAACAGCACCTTCTGGTTCTTAGATAAAATCCAATCCAGGGTGTTGCCACCATTATGCATTGGGGCATTAACATGCTGATCAAAACCAACAGATTGGAGATTCTGTAATAGTGATGAGGCCTCATGATCCAGGAGATTATTAGTCCATAAATTAAAATCACCAAGGATGATAAAAGCCGTTGTTTTATTTGAGGCACTACCAATAAATGCTAATAGTTGCTCTTCAAATAGCGGTGTCGACCTGGGAGGGCTATATAATAACAGAACACTAAGTGAGTTGACGGAGTTAGTATTCAATTTCAAGAACATAGCTTTACATTGATAAAATTTTGGAAAGGCAGAGACATCACATGTTATATTCATTATAATTAAGGCTTCCAGGTTTCCGTTTTTACTGATTGTTACACATGAATACAGACAGAAATCAAGATGCTTTCCATCAGTAATTATTGACAAAAATAAAAAAAAAACTTAAACTGGTCTGTCTGGTTCTCTGTGATGTCACCCATACATCGCAGGCCAATCACATGTAAAAGTGTGTAAACGTTGTATAGCATTAAAGTTCTTTAAATTGCTGACAGCATATATCGTAGAACAGCAGTAGTCACAGAACTGTGTTGTTATGAAAAAAATTGAGCTGGCATTTCTTTCCTATATGGCTGCATGCATGCTTTAATAAATGCCTTTTTATTTTAGAATAAATGCAGAAAAGTACTCAGTAAAAATAGTTTTATATGACAAAAGAAAACGCGGATAAATATAGAAAAAAAGGCCCAAAAATAAATATGAATAAATAGACAGAAAAAACCACCATAAAACCGGAAGTCTTAATTATAATATGTTTATTCCACCAGTAATTCTTAAACCTCTTGCTCCTTCATCCGCTACTGATGTGTAGTGCCTGGACAGCCACTTTCATGAGTTAATCCTACTTTTATATGTTAGTTACCCTGTCCGGTTTTTTTACTTTTAAAATCTTGTCACCCTACCCGCGTGCCCAGGTTTTACTGACGTGTCTAGTAGTGGCATGTTTTCGATCCGTCCATGCATGTCACACGCAACGAATGTGGAGCTTACGGCTGCGTCTGCAAGCTGGACCACGCAAACTATCCTGGGCAGCTGAGATACATAAAGGCAGTCAAAGCAAGACTGCCGCAAGGAGAGAGAGTGTGAGAAGGATGAAGAGAATGAGAAGATATAGCAAGGAAGAAGGGAGTGAGAGCAGCGAGGGAGCAGAGAGACAAAGGAAATGAGGGAGGACAAGAAAGAAACGGAAGCAAAGAGAAGAACGGGATAGAGGCTATCCCTGGAAAAGATGACAGAAGAGAGGTTGGGAGGAAAGGAAGAGAGGGAAAACAAAGGGGGAGGCCACTTAAAGAGAATTGATGGAGAAAAGACCTGAAGGAAGGATATTGCGGAGCGGCAGCAGACCCAGGCAGCACAAGGGCACGCAGAAGGGGGCGGAGGGCCAAGGGAACTGCCGACCATGAGGAGCAAAAGGAGAAGTTATAGAGGGAGCAGCTGGGGGAAATCGCACAAGGCAGAGGAAGGAAAGTGGGCCGCGGGAGAAGGGGGAGGCTGAGCACACGGGGCCCAGCCTGCTATGGTGTGTGTGTGTGTGTGTGGGTGGTTCAAAGCTACGCTGCTGCTGTGGTGTGTGTGGTTCAAGGCTACGCTGCGTGGGGATCAGTGCTCCCCACCCCCTTTCATGCAAACCATTGTCTTGTCGCTGTAGGGAGCAAGAGCAAGGAGGGCACTCCCTCTGCCACCAGACCTCAGCACCTTATATAGGCTGCTCTTACTGAGCTCCTGTCCCTGACTCTAAATATGATCCTTTTGCAGCTGAAATACCTCATATTCCTCATAGCAGATCACAGCACCTCCTTTACGAACCTCTCCTCTCCCATCCGGTGCAGCTCCCGGCGGAAATCGGACCCGGGAAGCCACTATATCAACCGTTTGGGGAGACTCCCCTGCGCCTCATAACATGGTGCCGAGTGCCAGCAGCGCTTGATCGGGGACGGACCAACGGACCCCTTGGCTGCATGGAGCCACACAACGAGCAGGGGCTGTCTCTGTGCCCCCTATCGCACCTTGGTAAAACCCAAGTGCGGACCCGCTCTCCCTTCACCGTGGGGAGAGCTACTGCGCAGCTTGTCGCGCTACCATCGGCACACACAGATTCGGCCAGCGAACGGAGAGAGAGAGGAAGACATCCGCGTCTCCTACGGAGCAGCATCGGCCATCCGGCAAACTAGATTGTGGACAGCGACCTGCGGGTCTGCAGAGAAGGAAGACATCAGCGTTCCACTGAGCCGATGACTCAAGTGCCGCGGACGTGCCATATGTGGATCGGGACCCAGTGCAAGGTACGCGAAGCCGCTGCGGCCTCAACAAGTGCAACACCACGACACTGCTGATGCAAATTCCCATCCCCAAGTCCACGGTCGCTGTTACCACCAACGCAGTTGCCTGACCCCGCTCCTACCTTCACAGCATCCAGGACTCTTTCTTGGCAAACCGGACCTTAGAGACACAAGGAGCACATGCAGAGCCCTTAAGGCTGCGCAAGCCTGGATTCACCATACGATGCGGCACCCACAAGAACAAGGCCACCGGGAACGCTCAGATTACTGGGGCCGCAACACGCTACGCAAGTTTCTCGCACTACAGTGTGATACGTATACGTTTCTTCTGCAGGGCTACTCGAGCCTTTACTCTGTTGTAAGCGAGGGGCACTAAAAATCACCAGGTCATCAGGAAACTTACTCCACTCAGGTCACAGTGCGCAACAAGAACACTCTACAACCAATAGAGGAGCCTCTGGATGTTGCCACTCGCCCTGTCTGTTGCTGGAGGGCTACCACCTTGGGGCTTCACCTCCCTATAACCCCATCACTAGAACTACTGCAGGGGGCGACACAGATGCCCTCACACCACAACTTGTGGTAACATAACTGCGCAGGTCACCATGTACTGGGTTTGACGTCACTGTAGGACGACCCGAGGGTGCATGTCCTTTACACTTATACTTTGTGGGATCAACTGAAAGAAGGGCTCCGACACCGTGCTTCTAGGCTCCGGACCTGCTCACAACTGAGGCTAGACGGGCCGTTTCGAGGCACCACCACCGTGGAGGAAGCAACTCACTTATGCTACAGAGACACCACTGGGATACCTGAACCACAAGGTAAGAGCAATTGAACACCTATCTTACCCATTGTCACCGGCAGCGGTGGGTTCCCATCCCTGGGGCTTCTTGTCACGCCACTCAAACGTCAACTGGTTCCTGATGAAACATTACTAGTCCAATTCGGGGTTCAGCTGGCCTGACAGACACCTATACGTGCCTGCTACTTCCACACGCAGCTCAGTTTCAGGAACCGTTACTTAGCAGAGAACCATCATCGTCCTCCAGGTGGACTGAGTAGCATGTCCCCCTCTAAGGGAAAACCCAGTCAACCCACTTAGTAAGCCCTCTAAGGGCAAACCCAGACAGTCAACAATGGATACCTTTGCGGCGGCCAAACCAAAACAGCAAAACCAGGCAGCGTCCACGCAACAGGAATCCTCTCCCTCAGATGACAACTCTAAAGACGCACAGGTGCAGCAGGCTATTGCGGCACTCGGGTCATTTATCGACACCAAAATAGACTATGTTAATTCTCATATGCAATTAATGCGTCAAGATGCTTGCAATTTAACCGAAAGAGTGACCACGGCAGAGACAACCCTCCTGGAAACCGTCAACGCCACAACTGACCTGAAAGCCAAGGTTCCGGAGCTGGAGAGGAAAGTAGCGAGACTGGAGGCGAGGTCCGAAGACACGGAGGGTCGCGCCTGCCGCAATAACATTCGTATCTTGGGAATTCCAGAAGACATGGAAGGGTCAAACCCGACTGAATTTGTGGAAACCATGCTGCAACAAGAGATCGGCGCCAGCAAACTTTCCCAGGGTTTCTTGGTGGAAAGGGCCCACAGATCTCTGCAAAAATGGCCCCGACCAGGCTCGTATCCACGTCCAATGATTGCGAAAATCCTAAACTTTCGGGATAGAGAAATAAGACTTAAATACTCAAGAGAAGGTGGAGAAATTAAGCAAAATGATTCCAGGATCGTCATGTAGCCAGATTACACACCCGCGGTGCAGCGCGCAAGGAACTCCTTTGTACCAGTGAAGGCAAGGCTCTGGAACTCAACCTCAAATACATGGTGCTATATCCCTCGTGCCTCAAAGTGCTCTACAAAGGAAAAGCGATATTCCTGGAGACTCCTGCTGCGGCCAACATGTGGCTGGAGCACAACAACCTGACTGGGGACGAGGAGCCCATTACATGAGCTGATGCGAGATGGGAGGGGGTTGGGGGGATCCACACGTACTGGCAAATTTATCATGAGACTGCGTGACGCTGAGATATCACAGCCATTTATCTCTGCAATGTCATTTTAATTGCTATCGTGGGCGGCGAGTTCGCTGAGCCACACGTGCAACCCGCTACAACCCCACCCTACCTGAAACAGTGCTGGCCTGTTGCCGGCACACCACCTGCGTCAAATGACCTGGATAGGCCTAGATGACGCAGAAGCTCCCGAGCGCTGCTAACCAAAGGCAACTGCTGGGGGCAGTTTTTTGTTGTTACTGTTTGTTTTTTCATTCACGGTATTCAAAGTATGTGTAGTTATGAAGTCCCCTGACGGTGATGTACCAGGGGTGTGCGAGTGAAGCTGGCTGGATCGGGGTGTCTGGGACGCATGGCACCTGTTGTATGACCCCCGCTGAAAGTAGCAGGGGCAATGGGAAGATAACCCTAGGATTCCCCCCTAAACCATCACGGCAGGACGTGTTAAGGTGGAATGTGCAGGGGTTGGGCACTTATCTTTGCAGGAACAGAATTACATCCAACTTGCATAGAAAGAAGGTAGGAATTGCTCTATTGCAAGAAACTCATCTAACAAAGGAATCCATACCAAATTACAGGAACACTGGGGGGGCAAGGGTTTGGGGCGGCTTATTATAGATATGCAAGAGGGGTGTTCACTTGGATCAATCCCCAACATCCTTTCAAACTAATTAAGACAGAACCAGACCCGGCGGGCAGGTATGTGATACTATGGGGCTATATTGAGCAACTGGAGGTATGCATAGTCAACTCCTATTTCCCCAACTGAAACATCCCAGCTCACCTAAATCTAATGTATGCCAAGATAGCACAATATAGGAATGTTTTTTTCATTTGGGGACGGAGGGTGACTTTAATTGTGTAGGTGACCCGGAGTGGGATAGATCTACACCCCCTTTAACCTGCTCGACGACAGCCACCACTGCACTGAACACCGTGTTAGAATGGTTAGATCTTCAGACATCTGGCGGGAGCTACATCCAGGGCAAGGAGGCTACTCTTACTTTTCATCCCCACATGGCCTCTACACTAGGATAGATCATGTCTTCACTGGCAGGGAACATCCACCCCTGATGGAAATGGCGCAGTATCTGGGGCGATCTATCTCGGACCACTCACCCCTGATGGTGGAATGGAGCATAGCTGGCCCTAGACCCCCTCATCCCATCATGGAAAATGCCTGACGAAGCTTTGAAGGACCTAGCATTTAGAAACGACCTTGGAGATTCCCTGGTGAAATATGTTGAGGAAAACATGGCTAGCGTTGATCGCCTGAGCACGGTTTGAGCCGCCCTGAAAGTGGTGATGCGCAGAGAAATTATAGCGAAAGCAGGGGGCATCAGGCAACTTTGCGCACTGAAATGACACACTAAGGCAGATTAGAGACGAATGCAAAGATGCATGGGGTAGGCTGGCGAAATTTGACTCACCACTAGAACCCTTAGAGCACACACGGAGGCAGATATGCCTGGCTGCCTACTGGCATGGCTCTGTAAGAAGGAATACCCCAGACACCTAATAACCGCTCTGAAAGGAGACAACAGCACCCTACATCAGACACAACAAGGCATTCATGAAACTTTAAAACTTTTTTACACCCAGCTGTATTCTCATGATACCCCAGTCCCCCTCCGGAGAAATTATAGACACACTAGTGGAAATTGGACTACCCTGATTGACACCCACACAAAGCGAAACCCTACACGCAGACATTACCACTGAAGACATTACAGAGGCAATAAAATCCCTAGCTGCTTGTAAGTCCCTGGGCAGTGATGGGCTGCCCTGGAGTTTTATAAAACCTATGAATCATCCCTTACTACACAAAGTATTTCAAGAGGCGTACAACCAGGGGGTTCTACCAGAAAGCATGTGAGAGATTCTTGTGGTCCTGATGCTAAAGCCCAGGAAATCTGCAGATGAGTGCGACTCCTACCACCCACTTGCGATGCTCAATTATGATGTAAAATTATTGACCACGATTTTGTCCAAGAGACTCTCTAGATTGATAGGGGGGTTGGTGCACACAGATCAGAGCGGCTTTGTGCCTGGCCATAACACTACTGCGAACTTTCGTAGGCTCCAACACGTCATGGCTCAGACTAATCTAATGGGAGGTTCCTACGCATTGCTATCATTAGACACCATAAAGGCATTTGATTCCATCTATTGGAAATGGCTACTAGCGGTTCTTAAAGGTTTTGGGGGAAAATTCATCAAATGGGTGGAAGTTCTATATACTAAGCGAAGGGCATGGGTGAAATCTGGGAGGTTTGTCTCCGCGACATGGGGCATATGCAGAGGCACTAGGCAGGGTTGCACCATTGTGTCCCATGCTTTACATATTAGGACTAGAACCTATTGCTATCTATTTTAGGAAGCAGTTTTTTGATGCGGGCATACAGGGCGGAGTGGACCATATAATTTCACTATACGCGGACAACGTCCTTTTGTACGTTAAAGACCCACACCTGAACATGGCGAGCATGCTGGAGGGCCTGGATAATTACTCCAGGGTCTCCGGGATACAGTTTAGCAGACAAAAGTCCTGTCTGTTCCCGTTGGCAGATTTGAGGGGCAGGAGCATTTAAGGACCTGCCTACAGTGGGCATCGAGTAGCAACTGACCTTGTTTCGATATCTTGGTGTCAACAATTCACACCCCAGAAATGATGCATGAACATAACACTATACCTGCGCTCCAGGCCTTACGCACGTCGATTGGCATCTAGTCCAAACTTCCCTTATTTATGATGGGTAGGGCATCTGTCATCAATATGATTGTCCTTCCCAGATTTCTCTACAGCTTTCAAAATGTACACTGCTATATCAAGGCCCCCTTTTTTTCATCTAATCGGGACAATATTTGAGGGTTCTTGTGGGGGACAGGAAGGCATAAAATGGCATTGTCCACACTGAAACCTGCCACACAGACTGGGTGGTATTCAACTCCCGGATATGGAGAAATACTATTTAGCAGCTCAACTCAGCTTTGTGGTTAGATGGCTGGCATACGAAGTCACGTCTGAAACAACTTTGTTGCTGCACCTGGTCGCCCCAATACGGCTGAAGGAACTCATCTGGGCGCCCCAACATCTTCTGGGTAATGCACCTCTACTAGCCACCCTACGAAGGCAAAATATGGCACAGGACTAGGACACTCTTGCACTTAGAACACTCACATTCCCTGGAGATTCCAATGATCTCAGATCTATGAAAAACAGATGCTGATTTGGCGAACATTAGACTATGGGAAAGGAAAGGGGTTTACACATGGGGGATTTGTATGCAGAGGGTACCTTTCGAGATTTTGCCTCACTGAATCCGTAGAGGGTGTGCGAGGCCGCCAATTCTTGTGGTACCAGCGAATACACAAGGTAGTGCGGGCTAAATGGGATATGTGTGCCCGAGGAACCTGAAGCAAACTCCCTTGTGACACTATTGTACAACCTAGGCGATGGCTGGAAACCGGTGTCCCAAATATACGGCCACTTAATAGAAAGACCTAACCCACGAAACACTAAAATCCAAATGGGAGATCGTTTTGGGGCTGGAAATGGTGGATAAGGAATGGGACAGAGATCTCAAGTTCCCCAAAGAGGTGGCCAGAAATTCCAGGTTTCGACTTATTCAGCTGAATGTACTAAATCGCACATACCTGACCCCACACAGAGTGGCTAAGTTTAGCAAACAAGCTTGTCCTAACTGCACATGGTGTAATGCCGAAAAGGCAGATCTATTACATATGTTTTGGGAATGCACCAAGGTAGGGTGCCTTTGGGCTAAGGTTGAACAGACGTGCAAGGAGGCCGGCATGTCCCGATATGACTGGTCTCCTAGGGAATGTCTTTTAGGAACTTATCCTAGACTAGCTAAAATCAAGGATATTGTGAAACATATGGACCTGGCCAAAAGAACCATCGCAATGGCATGGAAAAGACATAATGGCCCACCGTACAATGCATGGCACGGAGTGATGGAACGCTGGGTGGGAGCCGAAACCAGGGCCTGGGAGGACAGTGTCTCCGGATCTCCAGATGGTACAAGCGTGGCGCTGGACACTGGGAAAGCGTTAACGTGGAGCATGTTTCATCCATCGGATGACAAGCACCCTTGAATACAGCACCTTCCCTGTTACAGGAACTCAGTGCCCACAGAATCGTCTATAGCACGACACCCCCGGACCTGTGTCGGACCACTTTTCCCTCCCCTTCCTCGCACCCTAACACCCTTACCACACTCACCTCGCACACGCCGAACTGTATTATCATTCCCACGGAGACAGTTAATGTTTGGTTGTACGTTTTTGTTTTGTTTTATTATTAATTGCAGCATCCTATACCGAAGCACTTGATCGAGTCAAATTTTTGTTGCAACTTTGGAAATGCCAATAAAGAAATTTGAAAATAAATAGGCTGCGCTTTGGCCAAGCGTCCCCTTCCGTCATACCCTATGACGTGGTTTTGTTTCCCCCCACTCCTATTGGCCAGGGCAAACCAGGTCAGCCCCCTGCCCCCTCCTCTTAGCTAGATGCAGGGTTTGGTGGGTGTTGCCCACCGAAAGCCATCAAGAAACGGTGCCGTTACCTAGTAGGGTGGAGAAAGGGGATGGCATGATCCTCACCCCTAGAGGAACATGTCCTACCTGTTCTCTCCTCACTTGCCATGCTGATGGCTCTCGTAGCCCAATAAGCCATCTATTTCTATTTAGCAGCAGTGATGCAATGGCACGGTCGCACCTACTCTCCTGAATACAAATGGCAGTGCATGCATCCTGGCTACAGCTACTTAGAGGATTCCTTCCTTGGTGAGCCATATCTCTCTGGCTCCTTCACAATTGCACTGCTCCCAGTAGCCAAGGTGATCTTATAAAGGGGTGTAACGGAACCTACATTTCGAGGGGTGGGAGGGGCCACTTCAAGAAAATGGGAAGGGAAAACTTGGAGGCTGCGCCCCCACGGTTCGACCCCCAAGTTCTGGTGTGGGGAACAACTATCAAATACATTTCACAGCGCAATATGCAGAGAGGCGATGAAAGCCTTTCTTGAAAGTAGCCTCTTTAAAGTTTTACTGTGTTTGTTCAAGTACATTTTTCTGCACCAACACAGTATAACGTTAACTCCGCCAGTTTCGGCAAACGCTTCCCTCACCTCTCTGCCTAACAAAATGCAAGTCCAGGGGCGCACCTAGGCTAAAATGTAGGTGGGACTAATTTTTCAAATGTTGGGAGAGGGACCAACTTCAGGGGCTGTGGGGGAGGGTCAAACTTATTTGTGTTGGGGGCATCTAACTTCTTTACGCATTCTAATGATACTATTCTAGTGCAGCTTCAATGTTACAAGCAGTTAACTCTCTCCTTTAAGTCAGAAAGCACCCACTTAAGGCCTACTGTGAGAATGAGCGGTCTATTGTCCCCTCTCCACCCTTCCAGTCACTCCCGGGCATGCAAGTACTAACCCCACATCAATTGCATAAAAACGTATTCATATGCAGAAGCGAACAATGAAATGCTTTACGTAACCAAGGTTTCCAAAAAGCACTTGAAGGAATCAGACCACGGGTTCTCTGCATTTCATAACATATCCCCAAACCCATTCAAAAGAGATTTATCACTCAAGACTCAGGTGCTTCTGACCTGCTCCCGCCTGTCAGCACTGTCACTTCTGATGCACCTTGCAATGCCTTTAAATTCCATACAAAGCTTACATTAGATTGCAAATCACACCATCTTCAAATAAAAACAGTTTGCAAGTGAGAAGGCAAGTTCAAGTAGAGTTGGCGCTGAATCCTGTGCCAAGAAAGTGGTTTATTCATGTTATAAGTGATGTATTCTGAAGGTCTCTTGGTATCAGGTAATATTGTCCCTATACATATAATCGCCATATATAATGTCGCCGGAAAAAGGTTGTGGCGACATTATTTATGGTGACTATATGTATGGGGTCAAGGGGAGCGGTGGTTGCCGGGGTGTCCCCCGCATGTTAAATGTAATGATGTCCCTGCAAAAAGCAACCATTTTTTGGCCACTTTTTTGCTTGGCAGCATTTTTGCAGGGACATTATTACATGGAACCAGTTCCTTCTCCAGTAAAGGGAACCATGACACTAACTGCAGACCATAGGTAAAACAAAAATCCCTGTTTTCAAGGTAGTGTTGCCTTCAGCTTTGTCTGGGGTGTCAATTAGCAGGACCTGTGCACTACATCCAGAGCCAGCCCTAGGGTTTGCAAGGCCATCCATGGGCTGCAAAAGATGTGTGGCGCCCCTTCATTTGCATCGCAGAAACTGATGTCTCCGGTAGTAATCAAAGCATACCTAATGTGCCTACACATTCCAAGGATGTAAGAGCAGGGATGTGCCCTGGACCAGACTGGGCAAAATGCCTTTGCTTCAATTGCACTTTAACGCAACACTGCAGCAAAGCCTATTTAGCGGTAACGTACTGAGGCAGTCAGAGTAAGCACTTCCGCAGGTCTTCAAATGTTAATAATGGGGCTCAAGTCCCAGAAAATTGGGGGGGGGGGCTCATTTAACATACATACAAGGACTGAACATATCTTAAAGTGTAATATACACATTTAATTCAACTGGCTTTCCTAATAGAAGAAAATGCAGAACACAAATGAGCACTGTCTTTCAAAAACGTAATTATAATTACCTAAAAAAATACCCAGCTAGAGGAGATTTTCCTAAAACACTTCAAAAAAGTATAAAAAGTGCATACCTTTTAAACCCAATAATCTAAATTTAAATATTCCATGGAAAGGAAAATACCAATACGAGACATGTGCTTTGAAGACACGTTCATGTGGTTTTGTGGGCGAGTCCCACGAGTGCTTGAGGCCCTGGGTTCAAATCAGGGTGTCCCAACACTTGTAGAAACAAGCTGTTTTTTGCATGCCACGCTCAACACCCAAGGGGGATAGCGTCCACACTGTGTAAAAAGTGTCCGGATGCTGTAAACCCTCAACTTGTACCCTGAAAATCAGCACAGGACCAGGGAGAACATCTTCAGTCCCCGTCCCACATCCATGGACCTGGTAAAGCACGGTTAGGGAGAATTCTCGTCAAAGGCTAATTTCCCTTACCTATAGAGTACCCCAGCAGCTTTGCTGGATTTGAAGGGTTTATTTTTTCTCCTGCTAAGAGTGAGACTCTTTTTCCCACTCTTAGACAGATTGCTGATGTGTGTTTTAGGCTATTTTTGTGCCTATGGTCTATGGGGTTTTTCTCACCCTCATAGGTATCTTCTTTTTACATGTGTGTTACACAGCACTCTCTGTGCAGTAACACAGGGGTGGCATATCGACCCCCAAACATAGACTCCATACCCTGGGACTGTCTACTGTCTCCCAGGGCATGTAAAGACCCCATTGACTTTACTTGTCAATAGTTATGAACAAAACCAGTACAACCCATCGTACAATGGAAGTACTAGAAAGGGTTAATAGTTTTTCCCTGGTGTTCATTTTCGAGAGGGTATCGTCCAGTCCCTCTGTCCAAAGTTTCTGGCTGGTGGCAGTGGTTACTACTGTAAATATTCAACCGCAAATATTTTCCTATGGGATTTTCCCATTGTTCAAGGCTACCACTTTTACTGACAGCCTCTAACATACCGCCGGTTTATTTTAATATTAACTTTACTCTGGTAGGTTTTTATTGCCAGATCTTTGATAACATTTCTTTCTCGTGTCTTTCTCTGAAATCCTAAACCAGGTCGGGGATCCTTTGTTCATCCTTTTGGCGGGCTTCTGCCCAGAAGCCCTCCTTTTAGTGCCACTGAGTCTGGGGTAGACAGGATGCGTGAGAAGGGGAATAGGCACCCTGGACAGGGTTACCTAGGCAACCCAAGTCGCACTCTGCCCTTATAGGCTGGGGGGTTATCCCGCCAGGATAGCCACCCCACTGTGTGAGTGACAGCTAGGCATAAAAACAGGGCTCTGAGGACTAGAGGACAAGACGTCGCCACTGGAACTAAGAAACCCAAAGAGGAGAGAAGCTGAAGACATCTGCAATGACTAACTACCGGTGAAGCCCTGCTGCAGACCCTCACCAATTTTCTCCAACGACTCAAAGATCTTCACCTGCAAGAGTCTTCTTCCCTTCAGCTGGTGGTGCCAACCAGTTCGCCAATCGCCTTCCAGGACCTGCCTTGGTCGAATCGCCCGTGCCAAGCACTAGGAGCCAGGCACCCGTCCACCACGACCGCGATTTAAAGGAGCATACCTTTTATTTCGTCTTGGCAACACCACGGCTGGCTTCATCCCTGGGCAGTGCAGTAACTCGAACCTTCCTCCACGATGAGAGCCTCTCTTCCTCTGCTGGATCTCCCGAACTGCAGGAACTACCGCCACCGCAGGAGCCTCTTCCACTTTCAAGCTACATTGTTCCGCCAGGCCTCCCGTTTCGTTGGGTACTGCTAAAGGTGTTTTAAATCCTTTACTTACCTTCTGGGTTGGCCGCCCTTTTCGTCTAACATTATCTTTTTATATCTGCAACCACCTTTTCAACTCATTAAACAAAGACTTGACTGCAGCTACTAGAACAGTTTGATCCTGGGCATTTGCCTTGTACCATTGACTCTGGCACAGGCCTCTGGACTCTGGATAAATCTGTTACAACTGCTTTTTCTAGATTGCTTCTCACTAAGAAATGTGTGCACCTAAACTCTTATAACCACCTTTCCTTCCCCTTTCTATATTGCTGAAGTGCCATTTTGCTCGGTTTTCATCAAAGTATTGCTTATACTGAAGTATTGCCTTGCCTAACTTGTTCACAATGTAATTGGGAAGTGTTGCTGGTGTGTTTAGGACTCTAACCCTGTATGACTTGTCCTTTCCCACCCTCTGAAGAAATTGTTAGAGTGCCATTTCTGCTTGGTTTACACTGTGCCGTTTTGCTCAGTTTTCACTCTTGCACAAACTTGTCTACAATTTAATTAGGGAGTTGTGTATACTTTTCCGGACTGTTTTAACTTGCTTTAATGATAGTGATTTGTGTGTACTTAAGGGTGTATAAAATAAATATATATATTCTTTTTGATACAAAGCTTTGGTCAGTGTTTCCTTGTCCCATAGTATTGTAGTCCTATTGTGTAAACCCTGAATACTGCTCATCTCCCTCTTGAGAGAAGTATGACTGCTTAGCCACAGCTAACAACTAAATCGTGGTACAGACTGATACCAAATGGGATTTATTGCATATACCTTTAGTCTTAATCTTCTGTAGTGCTCCCTAAGGGAACTGCATAGGATTCTGCCTAACAAGCATTACAACCAATTTGCCCTCTGATCCTCCCCCGGCCCACACCCCAGCCCAATATTTGGCTTCCAACAATACTCTGTTTTATAAAGAGGACTTGAAAAGTGCTTCAGCAATACAGGACTTCTTATAGAAATATGTTTTAAAAAAAATAGTGCACCGGTTGCGTTATTGTCACCCTCTCTTGAAGACTACAAATCCCAGAATGCAATTCTACAAAATGATATAAATCACTTGCAGGCTGTCTGTCAAGACTAAGACTCATAACAAAAGATAATGAAACAATGACGGGGCGTTTTGTATCATTTGACAAAGGTATATTTTGTATGATGCGAGTGAAATGTGACATTTTACAAAAAAATAAATGTATTCGACACACCAAAAGCTAACACAGGAAAACTAAACAGTTAATTTAACTGTCTTCAATGTCGTCTGATTTGGACTGCAAACCATTTTTTTTTTTTGTATGGGCTTTCAAAATAAAACTTGTCATAACTCAGGATGTGCTTTTGGGCATCATGGTATCAGGTGAGCAGGGGCCCAAAACTAATGCTAACTCCAGTGAAGGGCCAACTTGAAGCTGATCCATAATGCCACACCTGAGAGGGTATACGGCCACTCAGGTTCCCCCAAAAGAACATTATATGTAACCTTTTTCGATAGCGTCCCGAAATGGTTTCTTGTTAATATTTCCCTGCCCCCTACGAGTGAAAACCCCATCATGATGGCACAAATCCCTGTTACTTCATGATATGCCCTTTGATCACTGCGAGACTATTATTCAGAACATTTTCTAATGCTTAATTCTATTTTACCCAGAAATGTCTAATTCCTTGCTGCCGTGGGCCCTTGCCATTAGCATCTGGGGCAGGTAAACAGATGAAATAACTTCAATCCCTCTCCGGCACCCTGCTTTCCCAGGTGCTGTAAATAAATATAAATAAATCTAAATAATCTCCTAGCCTACAAGCCAGGAAGGGGAAAGATAAGCCGTTAGGAATATAGGATAAAAGCCTTGTGGACTCTCCCTGTTTGGACACTAGCCACAGTTAGTAGCCAAAGCAGGGATGGAAATTGTGATTTGTTCACCAGTAGCAAAAATCAGCTCCTGGGTATCAGGCATAATCAGTTAGGCAGGAACTACCTGTGGGAAACCAGGGAGCTTGTACGTAGCGTGCAGCAAATCTAACTTTTGCAAGATGCAAACTAACTTTTTGTCCCTTTTATATTATCCAATATGCTCTAAATTTCCCTTAGGTTAGTTCTTTATTCGCCTTGATATACATTTCCAAACATACACAGTTAATATCACATAGTTAGGTTTGTATGGCACCACTTGCCACAGGAGTCAAATGTAGTTCCTTGTATGTGTTGGTTTCAAGCTAACCCTGCTCCCCTTGGCTATAACCAGGAGCTAAATAGCTCCCAGTTCCTGGATATTTCGAACCCTGCAAAGGCAGTACGGCTGAATTAAAATACCCATACCAAATAGCAAAATTGAAATGCTGCTGCCAACTAGCCCATTTAGCAGACGTGGAGTACCCAAGTTCCTCTTAGTGTTACGAGTCTGGTGCAAAACAGTGTGCCCCATTGTAATGCATTGTACAATGATAAGTTACCAAATGTGATAAACCATTACCCAAACGGTGGCCACAGAGTGACCCTACTAATGAAAACAATGTTTACTTCCTGAACAACGTGTCAGTTCTCACCCATCAGACCCATGTGCAAAAACCAGTGCAGAGAGGTCATCCGGGCATCCCCACGCCAGGAGGTGATTGTTTTTTGTAGCTGCCAACCTTTGGAGGTTGGCTGCTAGCCGTACCCCTGCTCTGTCCGCAAAGTGTGACCTACAACCCCTTATGTAATACATCAAGTAATCTTGTTGGTTTACCAAATTTCAATGTCCTTTTTAAACTACGTGAGGGGTCTTCTGCTGGTGCTCCATCCTGGGCTCTCCCTGCAGCCCCCAGTCAATTTTGCAGGCACTTATTGCAAAGCTTTGCCGTACTCTTGGCCAACGCTTTCCTGCCAAGCCTAGTATTATAAATAACGGGCACTTCTGCTGCTGTTCTATTCCGGGCACTCACTGCCGCCCCCGTCAAATGGGTGCTGTTATTTGCATTATTGCCATCCATTTCCTTCCGCCCACCATCCAGTGTGTAGAAAAGTCATCAGCGGTGTCATTCGTTTTGCTGGCAATCGTCCTGGCCTTTAACACCATGTTGCATTGCAATACCCACCTTGGTATTGCCCTCAATATTATCAGCAACAACTGGCATGATGACTAATGCATAGCCGCTTTCTACTGCATCCATTGGCGTCTGCCAAATTATAGTGCCATTAAGACCCCAGGTCTACTATTATACTTAAGGGCTCTTCTGTTGGTATGCGATCCTGGGCCCTCTGTGCAGCCCCCATCATTAGTAGACACTTACTGCAAAACTTGGCTGTACTCTTGGCCAACACTTTTCTGCCAGGACCATTATTATACTCGAGGCCACTTCCGCTGCCATGCCATTCTGGGCACTCACTGCCGCCCGTCAATTGGGTGCTGTTATTTGCAGTATTGCCACCAATTTCCTTACGCCCGCTGTCTGGTTTCCTTAACCGAGCACCGAATTATTCTTCCTTCTTCACATTTATTCTTTATTTATTCCATTGCAAGTCCCTCTTTTCTTTTAAACAGTCCCATCAATTGATTGTGTTAATAAAAGCCTTTGGACCATCTACCTAACAAAGACGCCTGAGAAGTAGCAATTGGACGCCAGTTGTGAAAACATGGGGAGGAGTCACCCCAAACCCATCGGCGCACCTTGGAAATCCTATTTCTACTCTTTGTAATTTCTTTCCCTATGTTTCACTTACAGCTATTATCCTGCTCCATTTTAAAATCCCACCCTCCTGCAACAGGTATATTATTATAACTGGCTGGGGGGGCCAACCCTACTTGTCAGTACTTCTTTTTATCCTTCTATTAACCTAATTAGGATCCCTCTATATTACTTTTAGCACTTAATGGGTCATAACTAATGGGCCAAATTTACATGTTTGTATCATACGTGGAAGTTACATTTGCGGAAAACTATATACTAGCACCCCGTATCCCAATCTTGGCTCCTGGTCGCTGGTTATTGTTGGATACCTAGGAGATGCTTTTGCCCCTATTTAACCAAATGTTGATTTCAAACCCTACCTATACATCACCAGGATGCCCATCATTGCGGAATCGCAATGGGACCATTCAAACATGGGTGCTATTTGACTAAATATTTTTTACCTAATTCCTTTGAAATAACTGAACAGTTAAGAGTATAACATAGTACCGTCAGCCAAAAACCGAGGCCTGTGCACTAATGTGCCATTGGTAGCTATGCCAAATTAAATTCCACACACACAACTAGTTCCGTGGGACATTGTACCATCAGCCCGGTGTATTCAGTGGGATGCGGAGTACGTGCCTACCAGGGTCAACTGCGGTCAATGAAAGGCTAATATGCCACCTTATGTGATCTTGTAAGTGTAATGCTGCCATTTGTATGTGAGCATGTCCCATACTGTATGCCACGGCTGCAATAGCCTGCGTCCAAAGAAACTATGCCCCTGCTTTCTACCATGGGCCACCACGTAGGACAAAGTGAAGCAAAACAATGCCATGTCATTTCAATAATGCTGCCGTTTTTTGGCACCATAGTTTGCAACACAGACACAATGGGCCACATTACGAGTTAGGCGGTAAAAATCCATCATTAACGGCACGCCGGTATGAAAGTGTCCGTGTTGGACTGCGCCCGTAATTAACGGGAGATCACGAGTATGCGCATACCGGCATGCCGGTAATGGATGCACTGCCTTGCTGGTATTATCCCCAACCCCCCTGATAGCGGCATCAAGGAATCTGTTGAAACCTCCCCCGCACCATTGGCACCCTAAATAACGGTACCGCTAATAACGGTACCGTCATTACCGGCACCGGAAGTAACGTCATCACACAGGAACGGGAAATGCTCTGGCGGCCATCTTTAAAAACACAATCCATTGCAATCCCTTGCCTACAGGACCTTGAATTGGAAACTGTGAAGCCTGCCTGCCAGAGAATGACTCAATTCACCCGCAAAGGCACATCTCGTCACCGCAAACCACAGTTTAGCGAGGAAGAGCTAAACATGCTAACAGACAACCTGGTCCATCATGCGGATGTGGTGTTCTGCACAGACCTGCGCCATGCAGCACAAATGCAAAAGAAACACATTGGGAGGAGGTGGCCCAGAAGGTGTCCGCAGTGGGGACTACCCCACGCAGTGTAAAGGACTGTCACAAAAGGTGGGACGATCTGCGGCTACGTGTCCACAACATACCGACAGCCAACCGTACACAGGCCCAGGCAACAGGTGGCGGACCATCCTCACCCATTAAGCTAGCACGGTGGGAAGAAACGTGCAGCTCCATGATTCACATGGAGGCCATCAAAGGGTGTCGGGCATGCCGAGCCGGGAGTCCATCATCGGCTGACGAAGGTGAGTGACCGTTGGCACAATGCAAAAGTGAACACACACACACAACACCCCAAACACAATGGTGGAGTCCAAATGGCAAATAGATGACAGCAAGCAGATCGCCCATCACCTCCCACCTAAAGTCTGCACCAACAGAAATGCCACATCCCTGTCACGGAAACACACAACCAACCCCACTGACACAAACCACATGAGTCCCCAATTGCAAACACAAACAACATCTGCATGCGGACACACACATGCATCACCGTAGCGATGCAGGCCTCACCACTGTAACATCTCATTGCATGGTGCTGACATATCCACCACCGAGTGCAGACATGATCCCCAACAACACAGCACATGGCACGCAGACCCTGAGGCATGCCTACCGCATGCAATCCACGACACACCTGTAGGCCACCCAACAGACAGCATGTACAACTTGGCTGCGCTAGAAGGATGCACAGACACTGCACCCCACCCCAACTCCTGTAAGCACCATGTCCGCCCCTCCAACATGCACATGGCAATGCACAGGACCCAAAATGTACAAACATCAATTATGTAGGATGAACCTTCACCCATAACCCATGACTCATGCCCTGCCTCTCCATCCCCCACAGGCACCGGATCAGACCGTGATGCGGGGCCCACCACAAAAACCAAGGCAACACCAGCACGCAGGAGCAGAGGGGATGACGACGGCACTAGGCCGTCCATGTCAAGGGCTGGCCCGAGGCGAACCACCACCCCAAGCCACAGCAGCCCGGCAAACGGGTCCCACAGGCCGGAGGACCTGAGGAGCAGCCAGCTCTGACACCTGGCAATGTGCCCCAGACAGGGAAAGCTGGTGCCATCATGGCACACATGGCACAAGGCACACCGGTCCAAAAGGCCAGGGACAACACCACCCCTGTCCCTCTGCAGCCACATCATGTGGACGAGGAGGATTCACCAGCGGGCAGCGATGCTGAGGGGCCGCAGTCAGCGGCCACAAGTGACCGAGGGGAGGCGCCACATAGCGCAGAGGAGGACGGCCAACAGGACAAAGCTGACACAGCAGGCCAATGCATGTCAGAGGACATTGAGCAAACACCATCCCTGCCGCCCAAACCACAGAACTCCCTGGGACATGGGTATGGTGGTCGCAGCTCTGGGGAGGAGATGCCTGGAGAAGTATTCAGCCCTCAAAAGGAGTCCCACTCCACCTCCTGTGCAACCATCAGCTGGTAACAGCATACAGGACCTAGAGGACTGCATGACCCGCATGGAGGTGCGGCAGCAGGCAGCAGGCCATGTAGGATATGGTGCGACAATACCTGGAAGAAGGGGAGGCCACACGCCAGGCCCACCATGACAACAACCAGGCATCCAACATTCAAAGTGCCATGTGTTACTGAGTACATTAGTAATATATTTGAATGAAACATTGGCGTACAGCACGTCCTTCAGGCACATTCTGCTGTGGATGAAATGCAGCATCTTCCCCAACATCCTCCTCATCTTCTGGTGGATTTACATCCATGTCAGGTGGCAGGGGTACATTTCGCCGGATGCACATGTTGTGCAGCATGGCACATACCAATACTGTCTTCCCCACCTTTTCAGGGCTGTATAGGAGTGCCCCACCTGCCTTCAACAGCCCAAATGGCTCCTCAATCATCAGACGAGTGCGTGCATGCGCGCAATTGTAGTCCTGTACGTGCATGGCGACTGGATGCCTGACAGAGTCGAGGAGCCATGGCTCCAGGGGATACCCAGCATCACCTGTATGGGAGCAATTGATATTTTAATTATGAAGGCTTTTGGAATTCCTTGTATACACTGGCTGTACTTTGTTCGTGGTCAGATGCAAGGGATCTTCACTGCCAGCTATTGCCATTTCATTACAGCAACACTGGTCCGTGCACTCGATGTTGGTCCACGGTAGGGGAGCATGGGTAACATACAGGTCGTAACGAACTTGTCACCCAATATAGCACTTGGACAGATGATGTCAGTAGGCCCATGATGTGCTCACATGTGAAGGCTGTGTTGCAGTGGTAAATCCAGTATGCATGTAGGGCACTGGATGATGGTTTTCCATGATGTGCAACATGATACACATTGTTTTGCAAACCATGCTTCCATATACATGATGACGCCATGTACATGTCCGTCACCGCCTTCACCCATGTGACCATGGCACAATGGATTTGGTGGTATGGTCTGCCAGTGTAGGGAGACAGCTCTGTGATGGCGCTGAGTGTCAACTGGCATGGTGGAAGTGAGGTGCTGTGTATTGGTCCTGCAGCAGCCGCACATGTGTCAGTGGTGTTCACCATTTGCTGGAATCTATTTTGTACAACCATGTCCCATTGGATTTTTGGGTGTCCCTTCAGGTGCTGTGTATGGCAAGGTGGTGTGCAGTATACTTGTTGGGCAGAGGCAGTGACAGGGGATTCCCTAAGAGGCAGTTGGATTAGGCTCAGTCATGTCTGCATGACCTGCGCTGTACTTTGCTGCGCTCATGTGAATAATGCATTGAGACTACAGGTTGGTGCATTGCGATACCTGTGGTTGAGGTCTGATGATGTACCTTGTGCATGTGCAGGGGTGGGGGCTGTGTTCGTAGCTACCATTTACACATGGCTGTACGGTCATGACACGTCTGCATCCATTGTCAGTCTCATGCATCCTGTCATATTCATTGGGGTCACAGTGGTTGGCACCCAGGACGGTGCCCCCCCCAACAAAAACCCCCACGGCCCAGCCAGTAGACAGGTTACGTATGCTTGCGGTCCCCCCTCCTACCCCCAACAACCCCCATGGCCCAGCCAGGTTAGGTATGCTTGTGGTCCCACCCTGCCCCCCAACAACCACCCCATGGCCCTGTGGTTGGACTTACCCAGAAGCCAGGCACCTCATGCAGCGTGACGTTCCATGTAGTGGGGAAGCGTGCAGTTGCGCAGCACCATTGCAAAGAAGTGGAGCACAGACAATACCTTCAGCAGAGGGGGGACGGTGGCATGGATGTTGATCAAGCTGACCAGGTCATCATGACTGAGATCCACAATTTAGCGTATTGTGTCCCTGTCCAGGCGGTACAGGGTGTGGATCTGTGCAGGGTTTAAGTCAAATGGACTGGCCCTTATGTGAGGGATTGGTGGCTGCCTGTAGGGTACCACTGCCTGCACTGGTGGTATGTGCTGGCCCAGTCCCACTGTCCTTCTCCTCCTGCGCCCCCCCTGAAACACCTGGTTTAGTGCATGCTGGAGTAGTGGCAGTGCAGGCATGTCCCCCAGCCCCTGTATGGCAACTGCTAGTGGTGTCATTTTGGACTTGGACGGGGTGTGGGTGTGCTCCATTTGTGCTGTGCCTGACTCCATTGCCTCCACCTGTGCTGATTGTGTGCACCTGTGGCAGTTGCTAACACAGCAGTTTGCTATTAATGGGTGATCCGCAATACCGGTATTGCCGGCATCATGGTGGCCCTTCTTACTGGCATCTGGATGCCGGGATGCGCATGTCCGTGCGACTCGTAAAATCCTCTTCCTTGCAACATGCCGGTGTTACTGGCACGGCGCCCGCGCGCATGCCGGTATGGTGGTGCACGGCCACAGCGGGTCCCTGTCGATGCCGGTCTAGGGTCGTTATACACTAGGCCGGTATTGCCTTACCGGTATCATTATTACCGGACCGCCAACCTTGTAATGAGGCCCAGTATCACTAATGGAACAACTGCGGACACAGAAATGTTTTCTGCATCAGCCAAAATAAAATGTATAGTGCGATAAAGCTCTTCTGTTTATTTGCGCGTGGAGGTGTCCACACACCCACCAACCCAGGGGCAGGGGCGGTCTGTGAGCAGTGCTTCTCACGTTCTCCAAACTCTGCCCTAACTCAATAAATCACATTTTCTGTGGCATATCTATATTAACTGCCTACTTACTTTTTTGTAGTTCACTTTACATTTTTTAATTCCTTCTTTAGCAATAGCTAAACTAACATATTTTATCACAATACTGCCCCGAAATTCAACTTATTCAATGGTACAATTAGCTATTAAGAAGCATTTTGTTAAAATGCAAGACAGTAAATAGCCAAATATTCATGGGTTGGGTACGGCAACCTGGAGTTGCGCGTTATGTAATTTCCACTGCTGTTGAACCATCCGCAAACTTCATTATAATGGCGTCAACACCAATTCTATATTTCGAACCCAAATTAACATTAGTCTACCCAATAACCTATTATTATGGCCCGATAAATGTATGCCGTTGAACGCTGCAGATGCAAATCTATTGTCTTTACAATAACCGAGCGTGCATTAACTGGTACAGCACTGTCCTCGGTGCTGCCTTGCTGCCCAATAGCACTCCATTCAATGTTATGGCCCTTCTGTGTGCTCCCTCTCCGTAGAGAGGAAAAGCAAGAATGGCTCGAGGGTGTATTCAGCCCATCCTCTTATAGTAAAAAGGATGCCTGAGGGCAGGGAGACCCCTCAGGGGGGAAATGGCTGGACCGGAGGCCCCAACCTGTCCCATTGGCGGCCTGTTGTTGCTCTGCTCCTCTGTGTTCTTCTTCGTCCGCCTCGTCTGTCAGTCATGTGCACTGGTTGACAAACTTCTCCACCAGGCGTGTCTCCTGCCAAACTTTTCCGTAACCGGTGGACCCAAGAGTATGGTGGCTGACCCCATCTTCCCCCAAGTACCATACAAAATATTGTTTGAGTGTTGACAATAAAAGGCAGTGGGTTTTTACTGCACATCATTATGTAATAATACACCATATAATCATAAAAATACATAATGTGTACTTCTAGGCACGAGGTCCAGAGGTTACGCACTCCGGCCTGTGCCGCTTTCCTGGTCCAACCACGATGTGGGCCCCGTACATTACCCTGTTATCTCTTTCCCGTCGTTGTCTCCCTTTTTCTTGGGTGGGAGGGTCCTTGGGAAAAGAAAAAGTAAACTGGATACGCAGGATACTTGTTTGGTGCTCCGTGCAGAGTCCCAAACTGATTGTGCTTTCTGGCTGCTCCTGCAGCTCCTTATATTGGCCAGGGACTAGCTCTGGGCTTTGTCTGCCTGCGTGGGGGCTGTGTTCAGCCCCCAGCCGGCTGGTGCAGACAACATTTTGCTCCTTGGGGTACCCCTTTGTCCCTACATGGGTGTTTCCTGCTTCCTCTGCCCTTAGGTGCCTAGCACTTCCTTGCTGTCCTGTACAGAGGTGTTACTCCCCCCTAGCCCCTCATTCTGCCTGGCTCCAGGAGTCTGAGAGGGTAGGGGAGGAGAGGGTGTTCGTTTTCTATTTCCCCAACACTGGCTAAGGCTCTGCCAGCCACTATCCTATCCCTCTCCTTATCCTGCCCTCCTTGGGGCACAGGTTACTAGCCCCCGCTTTTCAGCTGCGGGGTTCTCCCTCCGCAGCGCTGGCTATTCGCTGTCTATGCTGTGTGCCTCCTCCTCTTCCTTGGCCCATTCCAGCTCATTCTATCTTGCCCAGATCTACTCCGTTTGGGCTGGCTGGTCGTGGCCTTGCCCGCCCACTTGTATGGTGTGTTTCTTCTTCCGGCCAGGAATGTCCACTTGCTCGCAGAAACCTGCTTCAAGGCACGCGCAAAATGCCGCTATGCGTTGGTTGACTAGCTTCCAAAAACAACAGTGCCTACCACTTTTCCTGTTATGGCCTCACTGCCGTTCTCGCTGGAGCTGCCCAAAATGCCTGACCTGATGTCCGCAGATTATTCTGTGTCCTGCAAAATTGACATGGCGAGCCACTGCAACAGACGCTGCATTGGCGTTTTACAGTTCGGCTGTGGCCAACATACTTCGACCTTCCGACCCTCTTGCGAGTCGGATACCGAGCATTGCTCTTCTGTTGTGGCAGTGAGGCCTCCGTTAATTCGTGGAAAACACCCACTCTTCGCCCGCAGCCTGGCTGGCCTGGTGCTGTCGGATGAGTACGAAAATCTTGGTGCGAACGATAGGGTCTACGGTCTCCTGATGCGAAGGCCAAACTTTGCCTGGAAATAACGTGCTTGTACCTTCTTAGATTGCAGCCACCGGATTCGGTTTTCTCTCGCACTCCTTAGCGTGGGCACCCCAGTGCCTTGTACTCCTCCCCCCCATGACCTGGCCCCTCACTCCCCCCCCCCTCCTCCCCTCATACCCCCCGGCATATGTCATACATCACAGACACCTTGTAAAGTTGGAAGAGTAAAATGCCTCAGCAGCTTTATTTTGCATAAAGTCTTGGAGTTATCTTACAGGCGATCCGTCATTCACCACCACAGGTATACTACTCTGTGTGCGGCTACCTAGGTATCCCTTGCCCTCACCCCCTCTCCCTTACCCTCCTCGTCCGGTGGACGCCTCAGGTTGAGCCCGGCCCTTGCTATTAACCTCTCTCTACCCCTGGCCGTTTGTAGATTTCCCATGAGCGACTTTTGGCATAGGCCCCCCCTTTTTCTCTAGGTCTTTGTTCGGAATCCCCTGCCCTCTCCCCTCCCCCGACACTTCACCGTGTCCGGTGTTTGGGTCTAGATAAAACCGGCAGCCACGCGGTTCCTCGCTAGTAATCAGGTTCCTATACCGGCACCACCACAAGTGCCCCAACGCTACACATATCCCACATCCGTACGTTAAGGCCGACACCGCCCTCCGGTGCCGGCCCACACCTTTCTGACTGCCTATATGGTCATTGCTTTGCGATGCCCGTCTATTTTGAGTCCTTTCTGCTCTACTCTGTCCCCCCCCTCCGTCCCCCAAGTGCCACTTGTACCGGAAGCCCTATCCTATTTATGCTGCCCCCCATGTCTCCCTTCCGTCTTGCCAAGCCCCTAAATCCTCCCAGTTCCCTCTCCCCCAGGCCTCCCTGTGGAGTCTGGCCCAGTGCCCCCCCTGCCAGCGTAATATCTCTTTGGTGCACCCTAACCCTTCTCCTTCCTTCCTTTCCCTCGCTCCTCCACTCACCAGGTCCCCAGATTTTAGGGTCCCGCCAAACCCCCCCCTCCCTGCCGTTTCTGCCCCTCCATATCCTAGCTCCATTTCCCCCCAGAGGCAGACTTCCCAGCCCTGTTCTTCCGTACCCCGTCTCCTGTCCCCCAGCTTTTGGTCCTTGCCCCCCCTTATTCCTTGGGGCTGGCTTTCTCCCCCCTGTTCCCTCTATTTGCCTAGCCGCCCTATCTTGGATCCTCCACCTCCCTCCCCCTCATGCCCCCCTCCTTCCGTGAAGACTTCCCCTTGCTGTTATTTTGTCACTGTTACCTGAGCCCCCGTAGTCTCCTCTTGCTCCCCCCCGACCGACTTCCCTTGATGGCCTTGATTGTGAGTTTATGTTGATTCCTCCCCCCCCCCCGCAATTTTGGGCTTGGAATTGGCTCCCAAGTCCCCTACGTCCCTCCCCTTTTTCCCAGGGCCTCCCCTGAGCCTAGTACTCTTGGGCGCCGTAAGATCTAAGCTGTTGGCTGAGCATTCCCCTTTGGGCCTGCCAGTACTTTGCTACAGGGATCGACCTGTGACTCCTCCAAGACTCTCTGCTGGTTGCCAGCGGCAGAGAGTTCCCCCAGCCTGCACAGGTCGCTCCATAGCCGACCCTTCCGCTTGCTCCCCTCGCTCCGTTGCTCCTTGGTTGGTGTATGGCCTCCTTGTCCCCCCCCCACCCTCGTCCTTCCAAGGCCTTGCCCGATCCATGTCCTACTAGAAGTCCGCGCTTCCTGCCGCATTCTTCCCCGTGCCATCCAACTTCTTCCTTGAACCGCCCTTAGCCCCTCCTTGTTTACACCAGCCTGCGCACCCTCCCCTGCCAGCCTGCGCACCCTACCCCAGTCAGCAGTGAAGTAAACGCACCGCGGAGGAGGGTCTGGGGGGGGTGTACGAGTTGGGCTGAGGATACTCAATTTGTTGCCATTGCCGGGTTGAGGACCTAGACCTAGGTCAGGTTGGTTCGTAACTGTGAGGGGGTAGGCAAATACCTAATTTCGTTCATGCAGAGAAAGGTTTAAAGAGCCCTGTATTTTTTATTTTATAATGCTCGATTTTGAAACTACGTCTTGGGGCAACCCTAACTTAAATACGCGATGCCCTTACATGTAGTTTGTTTGAGTGGATTTGAAATTAGTTCGACTGAATTCGAGTGGATTCTCTACTGCCCCCTTCGGGAGATGCCTCTCCGTTAATCCGCACTTAGCTCCTGCGGCACGTTACCTTGTGATGCTTAACTGGTTGGTTTAATTGAACTGTCTTGCCCTACAGATCATGCTTGAATGTGGTATTTGTGCTCTCACCCTTGCCCCCCCCCCCAATTCCCGGTGTCTGGTTCTGTACCCCTTAATACTGTGCCCCCTTACTCCCTGTTTCGCCGGACCGAGCACCCCAATCCCCAGCCACTCTCTGCACGGGGTGAGGGGGCTCGAAGCGAATGTGTGGTGCTCCGTGTGGTCTTGCTCCCAACACTGGTCAAAACTATTAGCCACACAGTGAAGTAACTCGTCATCAGTGCCATGGAAGTGGTTTAAGGTTGAATTCATATATAAAGAAATTGCGCTGTTTTAAAATATTATTTTGTACATTTCCTTTGGCTGGAGGTCAACTTAATTCAGTCTTAACACTTACCCACAAGGCATTGCAAGCTCTTTGTCCCCCCACCTCTTACCCTCGTGTTCCCCCCCATGACATAACATTTTCCTACCCTACAATGCCACGCGCCCCCTGAATGAGCTCCATGACAGGTAATTCACCACAAGCCCTGCGCCGCGCTGAGTTTGAATATTCTGGTCCCCAAGCCAACAAGGTGCCAGACAACAGTGCCGAAAACAACCTACCCATTTCCACCGCACGGTCAAATTTGCCCAACGAACCATGCTGGGTACGGAGTTGCTACTTACAATGCACCCCGCGTTTCCCTTTCCCACCAAGCCCTCCTTTCTTTTTTTTTGTTTATTTATTTTTTTCTCCCCACCCCTCCTCGCACCGCACCGGCCTGTATCCCGAACTGTGTCATCCATCAAAATGTGACGTTTGGCCCATGCTAGGCTCCCCCCACGCCCGCCAGTGGCCACGAGGCCCTGGCCCCCCACCAAGACAAACCAGCCGCCATGTTTCCTCCCCGCCCCACCCAGCCCGCGAACGCCGCACACCTCTTCCCCAGCAAACTACGCGGTGGTGGGCACTGGGGCTCGTCGGCAATGCAGGTCGGCCGTGCCGTCACTCAAATGGCATCAGCGAGGACCTGGAAATGTGCATGGAGGATGGTCCAACCTCAGGTATTTCGCTGGGTGGCCGGGGCCAAGCGCGGCATGGTCTGGAGGGGGGGCAGGGGCCGACCACAGGGACACCCAGCAACCCGTGCAGTCCCCCCCCTCACTACACACACCACAATAGCATCGAACCACCACATACTTCCTCAATCCATGACATCCACCATCCGCGTGGGCAACGGCGGGCAGTGCGGCAGGTCAAGGGGGCCCAGGGGCCGGACCCAGGGAAAGGGCGACGGTTGTGGGAACCGCATGGGCCACGGCGGCAGGCCTGCTGGCAGAAGGAGAAAAGGGTGTGGGGAAGTGCAGGCGGCCCGCGGGCGGGCGCCAAGGAGAGCAAGGCTCGGCATGGGCAGAATGGGCACCACAGGGCAATGTTATGAATGATAGGGTGAGGGAGCGCAGCACATGGCAGACCAGCAGCTGCGCCGGCGTGCCAGTCCACTCACCCCAGCAAACTACGCCCAGCGCCATCGAGAAATCACGCATCGTTCTATGTTCCGGCCGAAACCAAGCCCCACATTCCATCAAACCGCACTCGCATGCACCCATCCCGCTGCTCTCCCCACCAGGCGTGCATGTCTCGACAAAGCACTTGCGGTGGTCATCGGCCACAACACAAGCCAGCACAAAGCAAACCCAGCTCCAAGCCTCACAACGAAACACCTCCAAATAGCAATGCACCGTCCGCACTTTCCCCCCCCGAAGGCCGCCGTGCTACACGCACGGAGAGCCCCCCACCCCCGTCCACTATGGCGCGGCGGCCAAACAAAGGAAAACACATTCTAAGCCGGCCCCCACCCCCTCGGCAATATCGAAGCTCCCCCGATGCACCGCAGCGACCCTCGGGTGAATCATGGCCCCACCCCCGCATGCCGTCTAGCAACGTGGCGTGACAACCCAACAATCCCTACCCGCGCCTTTTTCTAGCGATGCAGCGGACACCCTGCCCCTCTCCAACGAACCCACGCTCGCCTCCCAACCAACACACGCGGCCGCCTCCCCACTTCGCCACACCGGTCGCGACGGCCAACTGTCCGTCTAACCCTGTAAATCTCACACCCCGACGCGCTGCCTCACCACCCCCCACATTCGCCCGCTTAGACCCTTCCCGTGGACCCACCTCGACGCGTCCACTCGGGAACCGACCACTGCTGCCACAGAAACCTCCTGGAAACGAAGTGGGCACCTTCCTCCCGCTCCCCGAAAATTCTAGATCCACGATCCGGTGGGGGCAGGAAACCGAGGGAGAATGTGTTTGTATCTGGAAAAAACCTGTGCCTGTCACCAGAAGTAATGGGGGGTTCTTTATGTCACACACTACACTGGAGTCAGAGGGTACGTTATTTGATAAGTTTACTCCAAGTATTTTACTTCGTACAGATGACACTGGCACATCCCATCCAGCCAGCTTCCAGTTCTGACACACCTGGAACCCTCTGAGCCAGTCACATACCAACACTCCAATGTGACATAGCTACATTCTACACACCTTGCTGTCCATGACATCACTACCCATAACTCAAGTTACAACACCTCTCACTCCGTGACTACACAAAACAAGGGAAACCCACCAACAAAGATTCTCACGAAATCCAGCGTGTGGCCAGCATGAAGATCAAATAAACTACTAACACAACTAATCCAGATGGATACATGGGCCAGTACTAAAACAGCACCCACCCAAGAATTAAGATGCACAAAAACACTCCAAATGCCACACTAAAATGGACTTGCACATGAAAAAGAGCACATGTTCAGCCGCACAAACTACACGCAACCACAAACTACACGCAACCACTAACTGCACTCCCTCCTTCCGACAAACCGACACACACAAAAAGTATGATAACCACAGAATGCAACTACCAGTAAACAGGCTCGCATGAGAAACGTCAAGCACACTACACAGCCCAAAAAGTCCATGACCTGCACCTGACCTCGGACTAGAACGTTGGGGTTGAAAATGCTCTACACTCAATACGCCATGACTGTAACCAACAGTCACAGCATACTACAGCACCCACCGGTATTCTGTAGCAGACCACACTACAAACCACAGTTAAAAATGCTCTACACTCAATGCCCCGCCTGTAACCTACAGTCACCAGCTACAGACCCACCCGGTATTCTGCAGCCGAACACAAATGTAACCTACAGTTGAGAATACACCACACTCAATGCACCCGGACTGTAACAAACAGTCACACCAACCCACAGAACCCACTCGGTATCCTGTAAACTACCTCTACTCTTCCAGTGGTTGGGAATGCACTACACTTACACACCCTGACTGTAACCAACAGTCATACCAAACTACAGAACCCAGCCAGAGTTCTGCAGTTCAACACCACCGTACAGAACCCACCCGGCACTCTGCAGTACACCAAAACACTGTAACCAACAGTCAACATTCAAAACTCATGAACGCCACCATACAGAACCCACCTGGTATTCTGCAGTGCACTTCACGCACCAACACAAGGACAAAACACACAACACAGGCAATAACAAATAACATGAAGTACTTTTGGTCATCAAAGATGTAAAATGAACATTTTTGAGTCGTTAAAAACAACCCAACCAGCTCCCCGCACCTACTTGTCCAATGGAATGTCTGCTCCCAGATAGAACAAAAACACTTGCAGCAGAAAGTGTCAATAAGGTAAACAGAAACAAGGAAACAACCCCACTCCCACAGGTCCATGCTTCACAACTAAAAAAAGAAAAAGAAATTTTTTTTTTTTTAAAGTGGAAGGCACAAAAACCTACTCTACGGGGACCCAGGGGTCACAACATAAACATTCACCACTTTGTCCATCAGGCCCCAGAACAAACATTTACCCATGACCAACCCGCTATAAAACATCACTAACCATAAGGCCACTACATATAACACTAACAGCCGAAAACAGGCATCACCCTATGAACTAAACCTGGTTAATCTTCAGCAACCTCAAGTCCTCTCGTTTGCAGATAGAAACCCCAAAGATCAGGATCCAATTCCCTAGAATTAACAACAACTCTGGAACGCCTTCCGCAAAACTTGTTCACCCACAGATTGACCGAAGACATGTCTCCTCTTCATCTCATGCTCCGGGTCACAAACAGCAAACAAAAGTACGGCAACAGCAGACCGCTGCCGCCGCCTTCGCTTCGTCCACTCACTCTCAGCAAAATGAATGAAGTTGGTTAAACACCCACGAGCCGCCATGAACGGTCCAACACAGCTCTCAGAGTCCACGTTGCCCCCGAACTCTAGTTGAGCTAGCAACTGCGTGGCACGGATAAACGCTTGGTCCCCATGACAACACTCCTTGGAGCACTCCGACGCTGTGACCCCGCAGCAAAGTGAGGCCCCTGATGAGCAACATCATTATAGGCCTGCTGCCTGTGGCCATGAGCAGAGCTCTGAGCCGCCTCCAACGGAAACAACTCGCCACCATTCGCCCACTGCAGCGTCCGCCTACCAATGTCGCCCGGTCACCGGCACAAAGACCGCTGCCCTGGGCCAGATTGCAGAGCATGCCCGATCCTCCCGCAGACACCGCGTCTGCACAAGATCTCTGTATATAACCATCTGGAGATGCCGCCCGGACCACCTCTTCTTAGCGGCACACCAATGTCGTCCTCCCAACCAGTGCTGCAGACAACGTCCACCCTAAGCGCTGGAGACAGGCCTGCAGACACCTCATCCGCCATGGACTTGAAGATCAGAACCACCTTCAAGGAACCGGAGCCACTGCAGCTCCTGCACCACCCGGCCTGCAGGATTGCCTAGGACCAATCCCCCCTGGTCCCAAACACAGCTGGTACCTTCTTGGATGGGATGTGAGTCCTGCAAGGCAGTGCCGTTCTTCTGCCGCCCCGTTTGCAGCAGCCAAGACCACCTTGTCGGCAGTGAAGTAATGGGGTTCTTTATGTCACAAACTACGCTGGAGTCAGAAGGTAAGTTATTTGGTAAGTTTACTCCAGTTATGTTACTTTGTACAGAAAAACATGTTTTGTGCTCTTTACCAGGTAGTTAGGGCGTTTATAGCTAATCATAGAACCAAATATTACAATGTGGCTGCAGAGCCTTGCATGAAATAGGCTACCCCTGCCTATACTTGTTACAAGATAAAAAGTAGAAATGCCAAGCTCAATGCGCTTATTATAATTAATCAGAAAATATATATTAAAGAATCAGTGCTGTTTTAGATCTTGTCTAAATCAGATTTCCTTGACACTTTTCAACAGTAAACATTGTCAAGATTAATTGTTGCCAACTTGGTTCTTTGTCCACCATTAACTTGTTGCCACATTCAACCTTTGCCTGGTACAGATGACACTGGCACATCCCAGCCAGCCAAATTCCAGTTCTGACACACCTGGAACCCTCAGAGCCAGTCACATATCAATACTCGAACGTGACATAGCTACATTCTACACACCTTGCTGTTCATGACATCACTATCGATAACTCAATTTACAACATCACCTTCCTCCCTGCCTGAACACACACAGGCTTGATCTTAACCTCCCGGGCCGCGGCTATTCTGGGCCCTAGTGCATCGCCCCATTTTTCTCTTTTTTTTTTATTTTTTATTGTGGATCAGCCAAAATGTGACTTTTCACAAACAAAAAGAATCAACAATTTCATAAAATCTTACTAAAATCCATAAGAATAAAACAAAAAGAAAACGTTTTAAACAATTAAACATAACATACTTAAAATCATCACAAACATTTTCCCCAAATTAATACAAATCATTAATTGATCCAACTAGACCTAAAAATAAAGTTCATAAAATATATCTCAATTCAATTGATATAAAGCACCAATACCATGGTAAAAAGATTTTAAACCAAAAACAACATACCCACTCATGGTGTTATGAGAGGTTCAATATCCTTTAGGAACCTTAACACTTCCAATGTCAAAAAAATCTCTTTCCCTTCCCAGAGACAATCCCAAACTTCCTCAGTAGATAACCAATCTATGTTATGCAGAAACCGTGAGAAGCAATCCATCCTGTATATATACTTGTGCCTGGGCATACCATCAACAGGTGTTTCACATTTCGCTCCCCCTTGAGATCACACAGATTACAAACACATTCCGCATTTTTTAACCCTCATTTCTTATTCTGAGTAGCTCTCTAGTCACTGCGAGGTTCATACGAAATCTCTGAAAATGTGAACGCCAGAAATGATTGGGAAATCTTCTAAAATAAAGAGGCAGGTAACCCAGGGATTTGTCCGAAGGCCTAAGAAACTAAAAACTTGTCATAGTTACAAAGGAGGCCCTAGTTGCAATCCAATCATTTACGGCTACCTTTTTCTTTACCTTAAGTGGGTTTTCTATCAAGTCCTTCTCAGACATACAGCCGTTTGGTAACTGTGCTAATGCTTCTTGCCTTAATTCTTTCAAGAAAGCATTGGTGTTATTGCCCATGAAAGTTTTTATATCCACAAAAAAAGGGGATCTAAACAGTGAAATCCTTTTCCATGCAGCATGAAAGTCCAGTGACTGTAGGCCCAATTCATATCTCAACTTGGACATTGGTAAAAAAAAAAAAAAGGCGACAGGCTAAGAACTTTCTTCCACATTCCACCCTCTAAACGTGTCCAAAACGTGTCCATTTGATCGTCAAACTCAAGTTTTAATTTCAATACTGTACATTAAAATAGGCATTACTTTTCCTCTATAGAATTATATTAGTGGCAGAAGACAACATTTACAATACTTGTGTAAGATATTTTTCATTTGGCTAGTCAGTTGGCTTACTTTTCCACTCAAATGCAACTCTGACACTGACAAGGAAAGATTAGATCAGATCATGAACCCCAAATATTTTATTTCCCTTACAACTGATGGAGTCTTCAAGTTTCCACTTAACTTTTCCAGATCCAGACTTTGGTGCCCACTTATATACCATTACAGCTGTTTTTTTCCAGCAGTTTTTTTCCAGATTAATCACAAGATCATTCTCCTTAGCATAATTTGCAAAGGCTGCGATTAATCCCTCCAAATCGGGTTCGGTCTATCAGAACAAAATCATCTGCATACGCGAGACCTGAGATATCTAAATTACCAATTTACCAATTACCGGGGCAACTAGGAATGAGCAGTCAAATTTGTCCAAAGATCTTCTAGAAAAATGTTAAACAGATTTGATGCTACTATAAAGCCCTGTCTTAAACCTTTGGATGTTGCAATTTTTTATGTTAAATTTCCCTGCAGATCCAGATCAACTTGTATGGATGTAGACTCATGCAGATGGATAAGGATTGCCAACAAACCCCGTTATATCCCCCAGCCGCTCAATTAGCACCATAGCTTACCCCTGTTAATCGTAACAAATGCCCGAGATAGATCTATCCAAACCCTGTAGAAATCTTGCTGTTTTGTTTGTTTAGTGTTAAACATATTGAGCACCTTACCGTTCATGGATGTCGATAGACCCTTACGAAAGCCTGTTTGGAACTTCGATATAATATTAGATCGCTCAGTATAGGAAGATTTTACTGAAAAAAAAAATGGTCGCAATGACCAGAATTTCTAAAAATGCTACCACCAAAGGTCCGAACACCAAAAGTTTGAACCTTTGGTGGTAGCATTGTAAAAAATAAAACGGGGGCTGCTTGGGTGTCCTCTGCATCGCCCGCTCACTATACTTCATGGTATAGTGAGCAGGGTTTGCGGGGGAAACCCCTGCAGCCTTCTGTTTAAAAACGAAAAAACAAAGTCTTCAGGAGGGGGCCCGCATCACCCAACCTCATTATACTTTATGGTATAGCGAGCGGGGGCTGCGAGGGACACCCCCGCAGCCTTCCGTTAAAAAAAAAGAAAAGAAAAAGAACCCTGTGGCGCCGGTTCCCGATCACGGAAATTAAACGGAACTGGGACTTGTGGGAATTTTGGGACTTGTACTTTTCCTAAATTCCAAGAGGGGAAAAAACTTCAAATTGCAGAATCCAGGACTGGATGGTCCTCTCACGCATGTGATGGCAACTTGAGCGCTCTGATCATTTTATTTGGAAACTTCACATCTCATAGCAACCATGTAATATGTCAATTCTGAGAAAATGCTGTCAAAAGATTATTAGTTTAGCTTTATTTTTTCGCTTAATTAATGGAAAACTAGAAGTACCAGAATGCAAAATAATGCATGCCATAAATATATATTTTTTTAACACTACTGTGTAATAATGCTTGTCACTGCCACTAATATAATTCTATAGAGGAAAAGTAATGCCTAATGCCTATGACCCAGCGTGAGGATGAAGGTAAGTGGGGTTTGTTTATGTTGGGGTGTGGGTGGGGGTGTGCTGAGGGTGTGGTTGGGGGGGGGGTGTTATGGGTGTGTTGTGTGTGTGAGTATGTATGTGCGTTCGCATGAGAAAGGTCAAACTTTTGGTAGTTCGCATCTTTCTCATGCGAACGTTTTGCCTGCTGTAGTTTCAGCCATGGGCAAATCACTTAAATTCGATTGCTCTGCCCAGACTTTGAGATCTTTCAGAACTATCTTGTGAAGACTTTACTTTCAACATCCATTAGGCTTTGGGGTGGTAGTATGAGGTATTAAATCGATCTCCTTTCTTAAAGATAGGGATTACTATAGCCGTACTCCAGGATGGGGGACATGTCTGAGTTTTTATGAGGTTATAAAACAAACTTAAAAGAATTGAGGTCCACATGGTCATAGAATTACGTAAAGTTTCATTGGTATGATTTGGCCCAGCTGTTTTCGAAGTAGAGGAGCAGCAAATTAGATCTTCCATTTTTTTACCATCTACCTCCAACACCCATTTTGGTTTTTGATCAATTGCACAACTACGTGGATTCAGTTCCTAAAAGATACCAGAAAAATAATTTGTCCATGTAGATTTGCTGATACAATTAGATTGCGAAGTTGGAATTGCATTAATTGGAGCATTTATTAAACTCCAAAAATTATGAGGGTTGGAATTAATGACAGCTTTTAACATACTAAGGTCATCCAGATTCATCCTCTCAAATCTATGTGACCATGACCAATTACGATGTTTATTACGTAAAGATTTCATTTCTTTTGCCAGCACATTTGAAGATAAATCCTCTCTTTGCAAACTGTGTATATTTTGCCCTAACACTTTTTTGCAATCAGCCATTTCTAGATCATATCGGTGAAGGTGTTTAGATACAATAGGCCCCAGTTTGTTAACCGGTATGTCTGTTTCCCATAGAAGCTCAACAAGCGTCTGGTCTAGACCATAAATCTTGGGACAGATCATGTGTACTTTCCGTCAAGGCTTCCAATTTATAATTTAAGATTGCACCTCCTCGCTTGAACCCAACTACGCAGTTTCTGCCTTGATTTACTAGAAGAGGCGTGCGATAAACACACTTTAGGGCCGATTTTCGATTATCAAAGAATATTGAAAAGGGAATACGATCACTAATGCCCTTGTCAACGACGCTAAACTCTCAGCACACTGTGAATAAATATTACGACATTATAACGTAATCTATGGTTGAGGATTTAGAGCTGCCTCTCCAAGTTGTTGCCACTTGAATGTCCCCCTTCATTGTTCCATTAGCAATGAAGAGGTTCCATTCCTCAAAGAAATGTGATCACCTAAGACCATTCCTCACTTAAATGCCCCCTGGCTTTCTCTAGAGCCTATCCTCAGACAATCCGCATTTAGATCTCCCGCTAATGGTATATTATCCCTAAAATTACATATGGCATAACAAGGCATTGATGTAAGCAAATCAATGTGCCCAACTGTGATGTTGTCATAGTGGCAAAGGTTGTTAGATGGTCTGTTGTGCAAGATTTGGTAACAGTAAGCACCTGAAAGTCATTCTATATTGCACCTTAACCAACACCACATCTCCAAACACAACACCCCCACAGAAACAACATAGGTTACACAATGGAATCTACACCACCAGAAGGTATGTGTCCACACAATAGTACCCTAGCTCACCACAGATGCACAAACCCAATCCTCCACATTCCTCAAACACCACAATCAAAGAAACAATTTACATTACCAACCTTGAGGGCAAATGATGTACTGCTCCAGACAACTCTCAAAATTAATTCAAAGTGCACACCACAGAGAGACCCATCTTCTCATATCTGCAGTCATAAAACATTGCTCGCCACATACGCAGCCTCCTGCAGATCTTGAAATTCCAAGAAACAGTGAACAAGGTAGACTGTATGCTATACAAGACATGCATAACATGGCATAGCAAAGAGATTCACACATTCCCTGCTGTAACAGTACTCTAGACAGCTCATCTACTTCGGTGACTGGCAGAAAAAGGGAGGAAATTGTTAGAGCTGTTCAGGCCTGTGCTGTCAACTAGAAAAGATTATTTGCCCAGGAACACACAGTTTGTTTAAATAGTGAACCTAGAATTTTAACCCACTGTACAGTTTGGGCAATAGAACACATACCTTTCATGCTACACTTGGTAAAAAATAATTACATTTTGTATTTCAAGGCCCACATTAATATTGCCTTACAGAGCAGAGCTCTAAAGTTTCCCATGACCATTCCAGTGCTGTTTTTGATTGGAATTGTGGGACTTGTACTTTTCCTAAATTCCAAGAGGGGAAAAAACATCAAATTGCAGAATCCAGGACTGGATGGTCCTCTCATGCATGGGATTGCAACTTGAGCGCTCTGATCATTTTATTTGCAAACTTCACATCTCATAGCAACCCTGTAATATGTCAATTCTGAGAAAATGCTGTCAAAAGATTATTAGTTTAGCTTTATTTTTTCGCTTAATTAATGGAAAACTAGAAGTACCAGAATGCAAAATAATGTATGCCATAAATATATATTTGTTTTACACTACTGTGTAATAATGCTTGTCACAAACGTCTGGCTTGCAATTGTGAAACAAGCATAACAATCTCTTTTTTGCATGTCAGCATAACTGGCATCACGGCTAACCTTTCCAACACGGCTTTTGCTTCTGCATATGTTCAGGCATTTGGCATTGATGGGGCACCTATTGGCTAGGTAATGATCTGTGAGGGGCCTTTGAGATGCGAATGTCCCATCAGTGCCAAATACCCAAGCATATGCAAAAGGGGGGAGCGGCCCAGGAGCAAGACAGGCCATGCTGTTCGAGGGATGTTATTACTGTCTCAGCTTCACATTCGACGCTATTCCAGGCTTGTCTGTTTGTGTATCTAATTTAAACATTTTGTTATCTTGTCTGGCCTTTAAGATTGTTGTCAACATGTTGCTTTACGACATGGCAGGATAGCGATGTCATCTGGGTTTCCTAGTGCTCTTCTTTCTAGAAGGAATATTGTACACGTTTATTTTCCCCCTCCCTCGCACTAACAACAACCAAGGGTGAGAGCAGTCTCGTTGTGTCTTTGTGCCTGGAAGAAGATGGTTGTTACAAGTGATCCGAACCTGACTATATGCACAGCCGACCCCTTGGCACAGTTCCTGATGAATAGCGTGCGAGTCACTGTGGCAAAAGCTATGCAAATTGCACAACATAAGAAAGATGCATTAGAGAACCACTAATTGCAAACACAGAATAGCTTGCTGGCACAGCAGCCAAGTGCAGGACATTCTGGACAGAGCCGCAACGTGTAATGTTATTGGCTGCACTGCAAACAAGCCCAATTACATGCGCACATATAGTGGAACAGGCGGACAAAAACTGCGACAAGCGACCTCCAGATATTATAAGCGACTTTGGCCAAAAAGAAGCCCAAAGTAATAAGCGGACTTGGCAACACTGCCCCCCCTCCCCTTGGCTGACCTAGAGAGCCATGGCCAGACAGAAGAACACGACACCGAAGTGCTGTTAAAGGCCCTGCACGGAAGCCCCGCCCCCCAGCTCGCATTGGGGAGGGGGGCTGGAGCCCTATTAGCTCAATGACGTTGCACGCCTGATCTTATTTAAGTTTTATGCTTAGCCCACACAAACACAAGGCGTTTCAGCTGAGCAGTGAAACACGCGGTAAAGACACACTTTTAACCAGGCTCTCGCTGCATCCCTTGTGGTAGGGCTGGACAGTGACAGGACAGAGGCGGAGCTTGCCCGTGCGTGTGCCGCGGGCGGCATAGTATTCCTAGCGCGAGCCTAGCTATGTTTTCTCCACAGCGATTCACTGACCTTTCCTGGTGCTCTCGTCTCGTGTAGTGGCTAAATCATGCGTTCTTCCGGCCCTGGTGACCGGCCATCGCTGCTCTGGCAGCTGCCCTGAGAGCCTGTTGCAGCCTGAGAGCCGCCTGCGCGCGCGCGTCACTGCCTGCTCTGCTCGCCTAGCGGACGCGTCCCCGGGCTCAGCAGCGGGAGGCAGGCTTCAGCGCGGGCTAGGCGAGCGAGCGAGCGAGCCGCTGTGCACTGCGCGTCATGTGATGCGAGCACAGAGGAGGGCACGTGCGCTTCGCTCCGGCCCAGGCGCTGCCCCTCCTCGCAGGCGCGCGCGAGCCCGGGGACAGAAGAATGATGTGCACCAGCAGCACCAGGCCTCAGCAGACACCCACACTGCAGCCAGTGTGGCTGATAGCGGTAGCGGCTGGCCTGGATGCTTGCTCTCGCTCATACAGTGCGGGCCAGCACTGGTTTTACGCAATGCTGCTCATCACTTCACTTGGAGAAATAAAAAAAAAACCCCTGCTTTCCCTCGCTTCTGAGTGGGGGGGGGGGATAAATGACTTTATACCCCCCCCAAGTCCTAAAATTGTTGGGGGATTTCAGTCCCTAGGCCTTTGCCCCAATTACTTCAAATTGGCGACAGGGGTCTCTTGGACCTCAACCCTGCAGCCAGGGCAGTTTCTAGCCAACTTGGTGCCCAGGGCGAAACATCAGAATGCGCCTCCCCTAACCCCCGACTGGCACACATCACTCCCAAACGACACCTCTGTCGTGTGACAAAACCCCCCCTCAATATGAATAAATAATTGCTATATAAAGGAAGCTGGGTTCATTACATTGTAATTCAAGTACTTTACAGAAGAATTCTAATGTGGAAACACAGTTGTTGCTGCCCAAGTAAATGTTTTTTCTGTCACTTGCTCTTAGGGAAGTCTTGCCTAAATGCAGTTTCAAACTGTTCGTACTGGCACACCGCGGTTGAAAAGCCTACCAGGGTCTGAGGGCTCACTGACCTGGCCCTGTGTTGCAGGTGTTCTGTTCATACCACCTCACTTGTATTTCGCAAGGGGTAATGCTAGACTTACCATATGAATTATTTTCCCATAGAAGGTTATCATCCCAAGATGGACAGTCTGGTACACACTTATTGTACTCTTTCAAAATACCTCAGTGGGAAGGGTGACAAATAGCACCAATGAGGATTCATGTATGCTTTGCATTAAATCACAGAGCATTTCAGAACTATAACAGTGATCAGTGATCTATACATTTGATAAACAAGTCTGTGATAAAAAAAGGATTGTATGTGTGAATCTTTAGGGAATTATATCTACAGATAGGGCAGGATACCACACGAGAGACCCAATAAACAATGCAGAGAAAGGTTACACAAAAGATTGTACCTCTTTCAAACTTTAGCCTGACCAGTAATAAGTTGATGAAGTGTTTTAAACATAACCGGCTTCTAATGCCCGGTAAAGGGTATACAGTTCCTCTGCCACTACCGCCTCACAATTACACAGGCCTAAGGGGTTATTTCGGCAAAAAAGAGCAGGCCCATGCTTTATCTAACAGAGCTGGCTTTAGCATCTCTTATTACCGCTTGCCTGCAGCTAGTGAAAATCATGGTGTGGCAGTGTAGAAAGGGAGTTTGGCCTAGTGGATTTACAGTTTGAGGCAACTTCTTTGCTTTAGTGTGGGCAACGTATGGCATTCTCGTCAGAGTCACATATACAAAACATCCCTGTGTGCTCTTGTATGCACATTGAGCACATCAGACAAAAACAGGTATATGTTCTGTTACATAAGGGAGCACCACATAGATGCCATTAACCAACAGGGTGGTGACTTGTGCAGCGCACAAATCCTTGCTGCACACATATCACTGCATTGATTTACCATGGACTACTGTCTGCATGGTGACACACAATTAACTCCACTTTCCTAATCAAGGTGCCAAGTGACATTGAGTTGCCAGCTGGTGTGCTGGCTAGGCAGTGGCTGGCTTGTTCAGACAATTAAAAGACTTTTGCTGCTGAGCAGATGCATTTAGTCCATGTCCCTTAAGCAAGAACATTAGAGTTAATCTTCCCAGGGATGCGCCATATGTACCTAAAAAGTAATTCAAATATATACATTCTGTACAAAAACTTTGTAAAAAGGACGTTATGATTACAAGTAAAATCTGAAACCCCCTGAAATTCGGCAGTTATGGTAGGCTAATCACCCATTTTTCCCATCAGCACTCTCCACTGCTACCACTACCACCCGGACATAAAAGATGCCGCCACACATGTCATTGATGCCATCACTAACGCCATCACATCTTTAGCCCCTTTCTTTTATGTCAGCTAAGCAACCGTAACTCATGCCACCACCGTGCACTGCTAAGACTAACACCCAGGATATTAAAGATGACATGACCAATGTCATTGATGACATCACTGATGACATCACATGTGAAAATAATGCCAATTAAAAATGCCTACCTGCAAGGGGTTGTGTGTATTATGTGGTAGCAAGATGTGAGGGGTGTTTATGTAATAGTAAACCTGCAATAACTAGCTAACAATGCAAGACTTCATATACACTTGTGGTAGTAGAAATAATACATATGAAGACCCACAATGCATACAAATTAGAGGCACACACAGGGAAACTAAATGAAGGAAGAAAGAAACAGCATCATCAGAAAATGTTAATGGCATTAAAGTTTATCTTCCTGTATGCAAATTAATTCTGTGTTGGATGCCTCCTATTGCCCCATGCATGTGTACCATGATCTGAGAGCAAACCCTAAGGCATGTACTTTAAGAAAATATGAGAAGGTTAACATTTTCATGTACAGCACCTTTTGAATTTTTATATTGTGATTGTCAGTGAAGAAAACCACCTGGCCTAGATTTTTCGATGACACAATATAAGTAAGCCAGACATTTGATGTCATCAGTGATGTTATCAATGACATTTGTCATGTCATCTTTGATATCCTGGGTGTTAGTCTTAGCAGTGCACGGTGGTGGCGCGAGTTATGGTTGCTTAACTGACATAAAAAAAAGGGGCTAAAGATGTGATGGCGTCACTGATGGCATCAATGACATGCGTGGTGGCATCTTTTATGTCCGGGGTGGTAGTGGTAGCAGTGGAGAGTGCTGATGGGAAAAATGGGTGATTAGCCTACCGTAACTGCCGAATTTCAGGGGGTTTTAGATTTTACTTGTAACCATAATGTCCTTTTTACAAAGTTTTTGTACAGAATGGCATAGATTTTTAATAGGGCAACTTAACCATAATGTCCCTTTGACAAACGTTTTTTGAATGATTTGCATAGGTTGGCAGTACTGTAAGTGATTCATAACATAAGTTGACCAAAATTTTTGTTGAGCATTTAGAAGGATTCCAATACTAACACATAAGCATACTGTAAAGGAACATTTGACTTCACTGGCCATCTTTCTACGAATTGCACAGTAGCATATGCTGTTGCATAGCATGGCGACATTGTTACGCTCACCTGGTTCCCACGGGGGCGTCGACCGGAACTGGGCCGCTGTTATTTCCACCAGCGTGACGTGTAGTGCCGAGATGACTGACTGGACTGGCCCGCTTAGCCTAGTTTGTCTGGCTCGCAAGAATATTCTTCTGCAAAGGAGAAGAGGAATTAACCACCCATGGAATTGATTGTCAACCCACCTTCCCCACTCCTGTTGTCTTCCCACTGATCACTCTTGATGTCCCCTCCTTAGTTTCACCTGATGGTTTGGAAGGATGAGCTCTCCATCCTGCGTCGACCGCAGGGGTGCGTTGATGACCAGTTACTTCACTGGCGTAGAGGAATTGGTGAGTTCCAGTATTGACTCTAAAATCCAATTGTTCATAAGAGTTCAAATGTCTGCTCTTCACTCTGTCCAATTCCTTGCAGGTTGCCGATTAATCCACTTGAAGATTTCCAAATGGCACTCGGTAAGATTCAGGTAAGTCTATTGTGTTTTTCCCCTTAGTGACCGGGGTACGGCGATGAAGCAGAGTTGACTGCGCCGACCCGAAATGAGGTGAGTACCTCCCGTGGTAAATCAGGTAAGTCCTTGGGGGTAGCTTGTATGGCCTTAGAGAGTCCCCTTGCTCACCTTGCTGTCTTTGTCTCCTTAGGTGTCGGAGGGCGGCCGTGAGATGGAGAGAGCGTGATGGAATGCTGAAGTACCGCCAAGCAGGTGAGTTCAGCGCAGCGCCGTAGGAATGCGAAGCGATGCTTCAAAGACTTCTGTCTTTCAGTTCTGTGGCGAAATGGATCAGGATTCAGGTAAGGATTAAAGTTAAAACTCCTGTTCTAACCTTTATCCTTTTTGTCTTCTTGTTTCAGGAGTCCCAGGACTGAAGCGGGCGTGGCTGAAGACTGGAGCTGCAGAAAACACGGTGAGCGTTACGCTGCAGCAAGCAGAATAACGCGAAGCACATGTGGCTGTCCGGGCGTGGTTTAAATAGCCTTGGAAGAAGATCCAGGTAAGTATTCTTCCACAGCCCCACCCAAGTAACAAAATAGGCCCTTCAGTAAAATAGTCCCTCCTAAGCCTCATTTGGCTTGAGTCTTCATGCAGCATGGTCTGCCTCAGCTGAGTATGCAGCATGGTCTGCTTCAGGTAAGTTATCAATAATGAGCCTGGCGCCCATGGCGCCAGGACTGACTTTATCTTCATGAGCCTGGCGCCACAGGCGCCAGGACTGTACCCAAACAGCCCCTAACTGGGGCTTTTGGGCATGCTCCAAGTGGCATGATGCCTGCTTCCGGGGCTGCTGGGCCTGGTCTGGTCTTCCGGGGGCAGGCATCATGACACACATGGTGCAGAACTTATACACACTTCACAATAATATGGGTGAGTCGTTGATAGTGCGGAAGGACATTGTATATTGTTGTACGAATTTGTAACTGCAACACTTCCCGTTCACAACTCAACAGGGCAAGTTTGCACCACAATAGAAGCAAGAGTGCATACCGAGGTCTTTGAATCAGTAAACCCCATTCCACCCTAAAATAATGGGGCATGAATGCCATTACCAACACAGATTTTATGGCACTAACTCATTGCACCAAAAAAAAGGATTTTTTATTTTCAACCGGAACGCCTGCGGCGTTCCCGTTTGAAGAAAACAAATCCTTTTCCAAGATGGCCACCATGGAAAGGGAAGGCGGGCATTGCATAGAAAGTCTTTTTGCGCTTTCCATTACAGCTGCCAGAAAGTAAAAAAGGAAAACGTGTGACCGCAGTGGGTAAAGAACATTTGTATTTGTTCTAAAATGTGTGGTTATCAGTAGCACCTTTAACAGAAAGGCAGTGCCTGGTGGACATGGCGACTGCAATACAATGTTTTGTCCCAACCAGTAAATGGCAGTATTTACCTCCCCGACATTGTGGTCAGTAAGCATACCTACAGCGTACCCTTCAGAGACAAAAGGCGTATCGTTGATTTGTTATGTACATGATGACACTTGTGAAGTATGAAAACACTATCACATGTAAAACACAAAGGTGTTTGTTCGTGTGCAATGAACTTTACATAAATGTGTGGAACATACAGTGAATATGTTTGGCTAAAATGTGCATACAGAAGGCAAATAAGTAGTCTTCTAACGTGTGGACAAAATCACAACAAACCCTGTGAAGTGAAGTGCAATAATGGCAGAAATATTGCAAGCAACCCCATTATCACTGACCTGTGCACACATTTTTGTGTAAGTGCCACAAGGTGAAATGGGTGAAGAAATGTGTAGTGAGAGGGTATAAGGAAGCATTGCTTTTGAAACGTTTCTGTACAGCAAACACTTTCACTGCACCTGATCTCATTTTTCCACTTTTAGAAAGATACCAAATCTGACAACATAGCGTCTTCATGCAGAACTAATCTTGGTAATTGGGGCATCTGGGTGACAGAAAGTACCCTAATGGCACGAAAGCATAATAGATGGGCCTGAGCATTACATTGCCAAAGCAAGTGGTGTGCAATAGCGTTCTGGATAACGTACCTTGGCAGCGTAAACAAATGATTCCATAATGACTTACGTACCGTGATACGGCACCGATTAAAGAACATACTGCAACGTGCAACGTAGCATGGCAGATTGTGAAGGGGAACATGAAATGCTTAAAAAACACACTAACATGTAAAAAGTAGTAAGGTACTTTTTTTTCACAATGCACAGTGCTAAATCATCGCCCTTTTCTCATTTGCAAAGAAATTGGAAGTTTGTGTCTCTGCTGCACAATGTAAATGTTCATTTTGACGGTCACGTTGATGTTTTCCCACACAGTCACCATGCGTTGGCGCCACAGTTTTTATCACACACACAGTATGTAGTGGCGATACAGTAGTCGGTTTTCTCTCACATTCATTGCCAAGACGGCGTCAATCGCTGTGATGTAGTCCATCAGAAAGTATGGTAAGTTACTTAAAATGTTAGTGGCAATGGTGACGTTGTTGTTTAACCACACAGAAATTATGTGTTGTTGACACAGTAGTCGTACTCCTGTCAGAGTGATTTACAAGTCGTATTCCTGTCAGAGTGATTTACAAGGCGACGTGAATGGCTGCGAACTATGACACCAGAAAGGATGGTATGTTGCTTCTTACTGCTACAACTGCGTACGGACATAGAGGTCTGATGCGGTCATCCCATCCAATGATGACGCACATACAACCGGTGACGAATAGCTGCACTTGACGATTAAAGAAACCGTCACTCGGGCGCTGCAATCAATGACATGCGCAATAAGGAAGGAAGTAGCTGAGGGGAAAATGACAAAAAAGATCTATCAATACGAAGCCTTTGCAGAAATATAAGGTGTAACACATAACATTTCTATAAACAATTAATGTCATATGGGGAAATGTAGTGACTCCCTACAAACAGCGACAATGTACAATCTGCTTAATAGGTAAAAAAATATCAATGCCACATAAATTTTGTAGGTAATAGTGGAAATTGTAGTGCCATCGTACAGACGGCGGTAATGTGCAATCTGAAATTTCAACGGCACACAAACTTCCAAATACATTAGTAGTAATAATAGACTCCCGGTGTCTTGGAATGTTCGTAGGGGGTGTCCTGAGGACGCTGTCCGTATTGTTCTCTGTCAAGTTGAATGTGTTCTAAGAACACCCGCGGTGTCCTGAAATGTTCGCAAATAAACAAGATGGTGGTGTTCTGAAGACGCTTCTAAGAACACTCGCGGTGTCCGGGGAGTGTTCGTAGGGGGTGTCCTGAGGACGCTGTCCGTATTGTTCTCTGTCAAGTTGAATGTGTCCTAAGAACACTCGCGGTGTCCTGAAATGTTCGCAAATAAACAAGATGGTGGTGTTCTGAAGAAGCTTCTAAGAACACTCCCGGTGTCTTGGAATGTTCGTAGGGGGTGTCCTGAGGACGCTGTCCGTATTGTTCTCTGTCAAGTTGAATGTGTTCTAAGAACACCCGCGGTGTCCTGAAATGTTCGCAAATAAACAAAATGGGGGTGTTCTGAAGACGCTTCTAAGAACACTCGCGGTGTCCGGGGAGTGTTCATAGGGGGTGTCCTGAGGACGCTGTCCGTATTGTTCTCTGTCAAGTTGAATGTGTCCTAAGAACACTCGCGTTGTCCTGAAATGTTCGCAAATAAACAAAATGGGGGTGTTCTGAAGACGCTTCTAAGAACACTCGCGGTGTCCGGGGAGTGTTCGTAGGGGGTGTCCCGAGGACACTGTCCGTATTGTTCTCTGTCAAGTTGAATGTGTTCTAAAAACACCCGCGGTGTCCTGAAATGTTCGCAAATAAACAAAATGGGGATGTTCTGAAGACGCTTCTAAGAACACTCGCGGTGTCCGGGGAGTGTTCGTAGGGGGTGTCCTGAGGACGCTGTCCGTATTGTTCTCTGTCAAGTTGAATGTGTTCTAAGAACACCCGCGGTGTCCTCAAATGTTCGCAAATAAACAAAATGGGGGTGTTCTGAAGACGCTTCTAAGAACACTCGCGGTGTCCGGGGAGTGTTCGTAGGGGGTATCCTGAGGACCTTGTCCGTATTGTTCTCTGTCAAGTTGAATGTGTCCTAAGAACACTCGTGGTGTCCTGAAATGTTCGCAAATAAACAAGATGGTGGTGTTCTGAAGACGCTTCTAAGAACACTCCCGGTGTCCTGGAATGTTCGTAGGGGGTGTCCTGAGGACGCTGTCCGTATTGTTCTCTGTCAAGTTGAATGTGTTCTAAGAACACCCGCGGTGTCCTGAAATGTTCGCAAATAAACAAAATGGGGGTGTTCTGAAGACGCTTCTAAGAACACTCGCGGTGTCCGGGGAGTGTTCGTAGGGGGTGTCCTGAGGACGCTGTCCGTATTGTTCTCTGTCAAGTTGAATGTGTCCTAAGAACACTCGCGTTGTCCTGAAATGTTCGCAAATAAACAAAATGGGGGTGTTCTGAAGACGCTTCTAAGAACACTCGCGGTGTCCGGGGAGTGTTCGTAGGGGGTGTCCTGAGGACGCTGTCCGTATTGTTCTCTGTCAAGTTGAATGTGTCCTAAGAACACTCGCGGTGTCCTGAAATGTTCGCAAATAAACAAGATGGTGGTGTTCTGAAGACGCTTCTAAGAACACTCGCGGTGTCCGGGGAGTGTTCGTAGGGGGTATCCTGAGGACGCTGTCCGTATTGTTCTCTATCAAGTTGAATGTGTCCTAAGAACACTCGCGGTGTCCTGAAATGTTCGCAAATAAACAAGATGGTGGTGTTCTGAAGAAGCTTCTAAGAACACTCCCGGTGTCCTGGAATGTTCGTAGGGGGTGTCCTGAGGACACTGTCCGTATTGTTCTCTGTCAAGTTGAATGTCTCCTAAGAACACTCGCGGTGTCCTGAAATGTTCGCAAATAAACAAGATGGTGGTGTTCTGAAGACGCTTCTAAGAACACTCGCGGTGTCCAGGGAGTGTTCGTAGGGGGTGTCCTGAGGACGCTGTCCGTATTGTTCTCTGTCAAGTTGAATGTGTTCTAAGAACACCCGCGGTGTCCTGAAATGTTCGCAAATAAACAAAATGGGGGTGTTCTGAAGACGTTTTTGAGAACACTCCCGGTGTCCTGGAAAGTTCGTAGGGGGTGTCCTTAGGACGCTGTCCGTATTGTTCGTTGTTAAGTTGAAAGTGTTCTAAGAACTATCGCGTTGTTCTGAAATGTTCGTAGGGGGTGTCCTGAAAACGGTGTCCGTATTGTTCGCTGGCAAGTTCAAAGTGTTCTAAGAACACTCACATTGTTCGCGGACATTAAAAGTTTCCCATAGATCATAGTTGAAATGTTTCACTCTATGGATGTGATATGCTGCGGTGGTTGTTGCCAGGGCATAGAGTCTTGGGTGCATGGCCATTTGGCGAAGCTGGGTGCATGGGTGCCATTTGGCCATGCACCCAAGACTCTATGCCCTGGCAACAACCGCCGCAGCATATCACATTCATATTTGCTTATAACTTTGGGTGAAAAACAAATGTATAAGGAACAAAGGTATTAGATACTATGGATGTGATATGCTGCTATGGTTGTCCTTATTATTGTATACTTACTGTTTGGTCTAGTAATGGGAGTCCATGTTTTTCTTCTTCATTTCTGTGGTAAAAGAAAATAGCATGTTAGTATTAGTATTTTGTAATGACTTATTACATTGTGTAAGCAATATACTTTTATTTTTTTTCGACCCTCATATTTAGTAGAGTACAAATCAGAGTACTGTGCAATTTGCTCAGTTTCTGTATTTGTTGCTAAAATCATTGGGTCTGTGGGAGAAAAAAAAAATCCATGTTGGATTAAAAAAAAAAACCTTTTTCTGTTATGCTACAGTTTATTTGTTTGTTTGTTTTCAATGTTCACTTTTTGTTTCTGGCTAATGCTTTATACTTTGCTTTGTTGTATTTTTTTTGGAGCAGTAACAGATTCTTCATTTGTTTTGATATTATAAAATTTTGGAGCAGTTAGATACCAATTGGCGTATTCTAACTGTCTATTTTTTTAAATATATTTTAGTGGTTTTGATTTATCTATTTGGATATTGTTAAATTTTGGGACAGTTAGATACCAATTGGCGTATTCTAACTGTGTATTTTTTGGCCTAATTTAGTGGTATTCATTTATCTGATTAGTTGTTGTAGAATCGTTGAGCTGTTAGTTAGCTTTTGGAGTATTCTAACAGTTTATATTTTTTTAACACAAATTTATAATTTTGGGACAGTTAGATACCAATTAGCGTATTCTAACTGTGTATTTTTTGGTCTAATTTAGTGGTATTCATTTATCTGATTAGTTGTTGTAGAATCTTTGAGCAGTTAGATAGCTTTTGGAGTATTCTAACAGTTTATATTTTTTTAACACAAATTTACTTAAAGGTTTAAATACAGTTTATTTATCAAATTTTGGTTTTAAGAACATCAAATAAGCGTTTGTAAGATTTGCTGGTAATCTCTGCTTTAGAGTAATGGTACTATCATTACATTCAAACCATCCACATTTCTTTTTTATATATGCCGTGTAGTGCCCTGAATTGGTTGTGGCTCCTGCGTGGTAGATTATACCTATTGTTGTGAAGGTTTTCTTACCAAGTGATATTTGACTATGTGTGAATCCAGTCAGCTTGCAGTTGTTTTTGGTACCATCTGCATTGTAATGTAGAAGCATTAGTATTACGTATTTACTATCTGTTTGTATTACTAATGTGGAGCGATTATCTGAATTGCAGGTAGAGCATAATCTACCATGGTTTGCATTTTGTACAAGTTGCTGAAATGGAATGGATTCACAATTTGGTATTGATATATATATGAAGCGTTCATTGGGAATTTCTTCTTGTGTCACATTGTTGCACAGAGTGCATGTATGTTTCCACATGTATGAAATCTGGAAGATTTCATTTATAGGTATGTTTTTGTTTTCCAGTACTAATAGTAAGTACATTAGAAATTCTTGTGGATCTTCCTGTGAGTTTATAGTGAATTTCACCATTCCAGCACAATAGTCCAATTGTCGTCTTATTCCAAAAACACTATATGTGTTGTCAGGATTGTTTGCTGCATTTCTGTGAAGTACTAACATTTGCAAACACAAAGGGTCTGTACTGTGTAAGTAAATGTTGTCAACAATTGGTGGTAATTGAAATAGAATATTCATTGCTACATTTGCATAGCAACTTACACCAACTATATTTGAGAATTTAAATGGTCCAGGAAGTTCTGTATCTAACTACTTTTTTTGGAGTTTGTCTTCCTTCTTTAAAGAAGTACCTGGTTTACTTTCTCTAATTGATTCTTTTTTGTTTGTGGTACGTGATGAAGTATTAGTTTCTTTTACTCTCTTTGGAGGATTTGCAGTGACGTCCTGTTGCATTTCTGTTTTTCTTTTACAACGTTTTAGTTTTTGTGGAACAGAATATGTGTTTAGATGGGGAGTGTATAGTGAGCGAAGTCTATTATATTCTAAAATGCAAGGAATATCAGCGTTTACTTTACTTGCATCAAAGTTGATTAGAAATAGACCGTCAAGTGTACGTAAGCGTGATAGTGCTAAGTAGCTCATGCCTTCTTTAAAGACTGTGTTACCAATATCTATCATTGCTTTGTCTAGGGTAAGACCTTGTGATTTATGAATCGTGACTGCGTATGCAAGAGTTAGAGAAAATTGTTTTCTGCATACATACATATCTTTGAAGAGAAGGAATCTAGCTGTTGAGCCTCCTATCCGTTTTACTTCTGAAAGTTTGTCAAAGAGTATATTGACAAACTGAATTTTGTTGTCACGTGGGTATGTTTGAAAGCCAACAACTATACCCAGTGCTCCATTAACTAGTCCTTGGTCCACGTCAAGGTTACGTTTAAGCATTACTCTGTAATTTAAGGATAATTTTAACATCTTTTCTAAGCCTGCTGTGTTTGTGATTGATTTTTCTAAATTATTTAGTCTTGTTGTGGCTTGGTCACACATGGGTAGTGTCATACCATGTACATCTAGTTTGTCTGTGGCGCTAATTTCCATTATTGGTTGCATTTCTTTTCTTAACATTATTTCATTGAATTTGAGACAGCTTGCAAGAGTTGGCATTAAGGCCATACAATTGACATTTTTGTGGGCTAATTGTTCCATAACATCTGTAGCACATGCATTATCGCCATAAAGTGCATTAATGTGCCGGGTTTTCAATGTTGCTTCTGCTTCTTTGGAAAGTATACCAACTCTCAAACTTTTTAAAATGTTGGCATAAGTTAGATCTGCAGATTGGCGCATGTTTTCTGTTAATTCTCTGTATTGGAAATGTTGCCAAAGGTTGACATTTCCAATGCTGCCAATAGTTTTACGGCAGAGTTTGTGCCCTAATGTTTTAAAAATAGGTTCACCTTTTACTGGTGTTAATTGAAGCAGATCTCCAAAAACAATAATGTGTTTTCCTGCAAAGAGCTCTTCATAGTCTGTTTTGAGTACTTCTTGTAATCTGAGGTGAATCAAAGCTAACATCAGGTTGGAGACCATGCTCACTTTATCTATTAGTAGCATTTTCATTTGTTTCAATACTCTGCGTAATTCCATTGCAGCTTCTGCAGAAAGTTTGTAATAGTCTAATTTGTTCTGGTGTTCTACTGGTAATAGTAGTAATCGGTGTAATGTAACACCACCTATGTTGTAGGCAGCTAAACCTGTGGGGGCAGTGACAACAGCTGACAGTTTGTTGTTTGTCAATTGTTGAAGGAACTTACTAATGATTTTGATTAGGAATGTTTTGCCAGAACCAGCTTCACCACTGACGTACAGTAGTATAGGTTTATAATTATGGGAGGAACATTCTTTATTTTCATGTTTTACACCATGTGCAATTTGTTTTGTTACTTCTTGAAAAATGCTACTTTGCTCATTGTTTAGTTTTGATTGTAGTATAGTTAAGTCTTCCTTATCTTCATACTGACACATGGTGTTTTCTACTTCTATCATAGCTAATGCTGCCTCATTTGTTATTAGTGGTTCTCCCAGTGGTTCTTGGCTTCCTGTTACAGAAGGTTGACTACTGTCAGGAGTATCCTTATCTAGTTGGGCTTGGAGTTCTTCTTCATGTTGCTGTTCATTGTGCAACATTGTTTTGTACTGTGTAAAGTTTACATCAGTTATAGTGCTTTCATTTGCTTTGAAAGCATCCTCATATGAGTCATAGTTATCTAGTAATTGTTCTTCTTTTCTCCATGGTTTGAAGAGTTGTAGCAGGGACATGTAATATACTTCTTTATGTTGAGGAGTCTTCAATGACAATTTGATATGATTAATTAAATTTCGTTTAGTGAGTTTAACTAAGCTGCCTTCACAGTCTGTCACTCTATATTTACCTTTTTTTTCATCAGGTTTCATATTATTTTTGTATGTGTAGTTTTGGGCTATTTGGTATAGACACATGTTTTCCAAAGTATTACTTCTGTTTGGGTAGTATGTGTCCAATAAATAGTTTTTTAAAATGTCTTGGCTGTTGGGATCATGTTTGGCTATTGTTTCTATATCTTCATATGATTTTAGAACTCTTTTTCTAGATTTAGCTGGACCAAGACTTAGCCATACTATATTTTCAGATTTACCATACAATGAAGTACCAGTTAAACGATCAGCTGCTTCATAAGATCCACATTCTCTATGGGTGAGCATTTTTATGCCCAAGCTGTATAATTTCTGAGATACTGTTTTATCTGATGACAGGTCATTCCAGAGGTCTTGGAGCTCTGTCTTTTCTGCTTTAGTTAAGTATGCTGTGACATATCGTGCAACTGCAGTAGAATTGTCTGCAATGTACTGCACATCTATGTTTGCATTCCATAAGTGGGTAATGATTGCATTATAATCATTGATATATTTTTCTTCTTCTTTTCTTTTTATGTAATATGTATTTTTAGGTGACTTAACTTTAACACTATGTCTAACTGAAGACATGAGGTTGTTTACTTGACCTGTATTTGTAACTGGTCTAGGGAAACCAAATCGGCATTTGGTGTAGTATTTGCCTTTGTTTTTGTATTTGCAACGACAATATTTTCCACATTTGTGTCTTTGAAATTGTAAAATTTGTGCATGAAGATCACTATTTGTGGCTTCTGATGGAATGTCACAAGTGACATATTTTTCAATAAACTGTAAAACAGTGGCATCACTGTCTTGACCAAATTTAGGAGCATCTTTAATCCATAAAAGCATGTGGATATGTGGTGCTCCTCTGGCTTGGTATTCTTTTCTTCAAAAGAAGTGTTGCACTTCTCCAAGGGGAGGAACAGTTTCATTACAAATAAAATGTAGCATAGCAATGAAGCGATGGTGAAAATATCTTGAAACATTAACAGGATCCAAAGAACAAAGTTATCCAGGTGTTAGAATATCTATGTTTGTTTTGTTTTTATTTGATATGCGTAGGAAATCATGTAAATCTTCCCATGCATATTCTGCACAACTTAATGTAACAAACCAAGTGGGCGGGCCAAGGTTTCTGATCATACAACGTACATCTCCATGACGTCGAAACCAGTACTCTTTAGTACCACGTATATTTGCTAATAGATTTGTAATATTTGATTGTAAAACCTCATCCTTTTGTTGCACTTTCTCTAAAAATTGTGTAGCTGTCATATTTTGAAAGTGTGATCCTGATTTTAATATGTGTGCAACTCCGTAACATAAAGTTGCTAGTTCACTTTCAAAGAGTAGGTGGAATATGTATTCCACATTTTGTCTAAATCTGGGATCTTCAGAATACATCCGTAATGAGCGGTATTTTGAAGCTGATATTTGAATAGGTCTATCATCATACCTTCCTCCTTTGCCAGGAGGAAAGAGTAGAGGAAAAGCACGTGCTTCTATACTTTTTTCCCATATACTGATTGGCGATCCTTTTGTTTGACGCATTTGGTAAGTTTCCAGTACATCTTGTACGGTGTCATTACAGTGCAAAGGATGAATTGTATAATGGTGTAAAGTATTTGATATTGTAGCAGGATCTAGTAGCTCAAATTGACCAGCTTCTTGTGTTTCTTGAATTATTTCAGTTGTATCTTTCAAGTTTTCTTCAATATTAATTTCTTTGTATATTCATTATTCTCTTTAAGATATTGGAAGGCTTGTCTAAATTTATATAAATCTACCAGCTGTTGCCATATTTTTTTGTCTTTTGTAGGTACTCCATTTACTAATATAATTAAAGATTGCTGCATTGGATGTTGCACTCCTAGAGTATGCACATTTTCTTTTAGATTTAATGATAAATAAACTACTTTTCCACGAATGCCTTTTACCAATTCAGAGGGAGGTAATTTTGCTGTTTTTGGTTGAAGGCGTATTATTGCTTGAAATGGGTGTACTGTTTGAATTATGATGCTCTCATATAAATTAAGTTGTTGTAGAGGTTTTGGTACTGGGTATAATTCCAAATTATTTGTGATAGAACGTGAAGGAGTTTGGTTGTTGTCAAGTTTTGTAGTGCAATAACTGCAAAGTATTAAGGGCTCAGTTATTTCATATTTGTTTTCTGCTACAAGATAGAGAGCTAATTCAAACCATTTAGAATCTTCATTGTCTTCTATTTTGTATGATAGGTCCACAGGTTTTGTGTTACTTTTATAAAAAATTCTACGGCAACATACACATACATGGTTTGGTACTTCAGCTGATGTACTTTTAAATTTTAGTATTTCTTTTTTGTATGTGTTTAGCAAAAGGTTGCCATGTGTAGAATTGTTGCTTAATTGGTTTAAAGCTATTTCATTCTGTAAATGGCTTTCACTTCCAAAATATTTTTTCTGGATATAGTGAATTTCTTCAAGTAGGTCTTTTGCTGTACCATGTAGAAGGATGTTATTTAACTTTGCTAGTGCTAAAGCAGGACTTTTAGCATAGTACAGTTTATAGACTAGATTTCTTATAGTTGAATGATGTGTTGATATCCTTTTGATATCATGGAAAGTGGTTTTACAAGTAGGTCCTGTAATGTAGGCCAATGAATGTCCTTGTAGTCCTGTGTACTTGCGCAAAGACAGGTATCTATATTTTGCAGTAATTTAATTTTGATTTTGTCTTTGCTTTTTACATTTTTATTGAGGAATTGGGGTAAAGATTTGAAACATTGTTTGGGAATGTTACACATTGACGTGCATAGCCATTTGTACACTAGACGTTCTGATTCAGTTGAATGGAGGGGTAATTCTAAGTTTTCAGGGCATATTTTTGTGAGGAGTACTTCTTGTTCCATTATGGTATTATTCACTTTTTCATAACCTCGACCACTGCTATTTATGCCAATTGTATTTGTCTGCTTTTGTTTGTACGCTTCTTCATTAAAATATGGTTCTGTGCTCGTAGTGTGATTCCATTCACCTCCGCAGATACTTAAGAAGTTCTTTCTGTTGACATTTCGCTTATTGAGAAGTCTTTTTTGTAATTTAGTTATTAGTTTTGTTAGTGGTTTCATTTTGTTTAACAGTAAAATAAATACATTTCTTTTGAGAAGAATTGCACTGTCCATCAATGCTTCTAAGATTTATTTCCTACGATAGGTTTTAAGCTTTGAACGTGATTTCTCTCCTGTTTTTATAAGATTTTGAAGGACTTTGTGACGGTATATTTTGGCTAAAATACTTTTCTTGGTATGCTTACTTTGCACTATATTAAAATTTGAAGAAGTAGTTTTATCTGTACTGATAGCGGATTTTCTGTTAATTGTTTTTTGGTTTGTTTTACATTTTGATAGAGGAAGCGAAGTTGTTGTACTTGAAACTTCTTGTGTTTCACTAAATGATTGTATTAGCTGTTTTGTTTCAACTTTTTTTACAAATTCTGCTAGAGATGGATGCTTATGTTGGACACCTTTTATTTTCATTTGCTCTACTTTTGCGTTGCTTTCTACGGACTTGACTTTTGGTAGGCATTCTTTAGGGTCTGTTGAAAAAAATAAAGAAGATATGGGTTGGGGTGTTCTGTGTGCTGTGTGCATGAGTGTTTGAGTAAGATGATAAAGATGTATGTAATGGTGTGTGATTGTGCATTGGGAACTAAAACTAGTAGGGATAGGTATTCCTGAATTTATGTGTTACTAAACTTGGGTTCAGATGACAAAAAAAAAGTAAGCTAGTGGTGTGGAAAAGTACAAATAGTAAATCTAATGTATACAATTAAAACAGTTGTTTGTTCTATAATATGAAAATTGTAGTGGTTCAGTTGGGTAATTTGTGTGTCCAAAAATAGAAATTTGTGGGCCATTCTGGCTGTAAATCGCTGTTTAAGACATGGACATTTTTGGACAAAATGGTACAAAATCTCTATTTTTAAAAACCAAAATAGCTCGTATTAATGTTATAGTATATTTGATTAATAATACAAATATTATGGTGATATTTTACTTACTTTTTTTTAAAATTAACAGGTAACTTCTTAGTTTTTCTTTCTTCTTCGAATTCGGCTGCTTCTTTTCAGGAAACTGGTCTTCACTGCAGTTGTAAAAGCTTCAAATTAGTAACTTTGTTTGTATATAGCACTGTGTTTAATTTAGATATTGATTTTTTTTAATTGAAATCCTCAGTGCCTTCTGTAAAACCATTAAACTAATTTATTTACATAAGATACATTGCATCAGTTCAGTACATAGGATATGTTCTTAATGAACAAATTGTATTGAATGACTAACTGTAGCAAGAAAATAATATCTTTACTATGTCTTGTGAAATTTATAATATATTAGTGAATACCACTATTTCTGAAAGTAAACTGTTCTAGGTAATAGCGCCTCAATGTCATGTCTAATTTAAAGTAATTAAGTAAATAAATAAATAAAAACAAAAAATATGAAATTGTATAAGTATTTTTATAAAGGTTTAAACATAGATTGTGTTTGCATGCAATTTTGTTTGAATATATGTTGTCTATATATTTCATTTAAAAAATGTTAGTTAACATGATTTGAGTGTGTGTGTATAAAGAAAGTAAATAGTATAAAGGTTTATAAGTGATAGTTGATTTTAGGAAATTGAAAAAAGTATAGTAAATTCATTTTACAGATTTTACAAGGTAAAAGTCTGTTTGAAAATGTGTTCATCTACTATACAGAAAATATGCATACCTGAAGTTTGTGTTCATGCATATGGATATGCATGGAGCTGCAAGTAGAAATCTTGAAGACTTGTACAGTATTTCTGGTAGATGGTGCTTGCCAATGATATGACACTTGTACTCAGAGAGATTCAGAGTACATTTGCAGTGCTGATCTATGATGATGCAGTTAGATGTAGAGGTCTTGAATGTGATTGGTGCATGGTCATGTGATTTCTGAGGTACATCCAATGAGGGAATGGCAGAGAGAGTGTAGTGGAAATGGTAGAAGGGCTGTTCATGTTACTATATGTCTGCAGACATGGCGGTAGTTCGCGGACATCGGGAGTTACATCTGGGGATTTTTGGGTTCAGAAGTTATGCAAATGAGAATAAGCACTGAAAGGGATTGGTCAGGAAAGTTTGGTGGGTGTGTTGTGCCAGGAGAGATTTTCTCAGATACTCTTTTTGCTGAGAGAACAAAAGATAGCTATGGCTGTGTGTTTCAGAAAACAGATTGTTTGGATTTTAGGAGATTCGTGGATACATTGGTTGAAGGTGCATGCAGAAAGCTGTGGAGTAGCTGTAGATCTTGGATTCCCACATGTGGAAGTACACTGGCATGGAGTACGTGGAATGAAGTGGTTGGACTTGCTACCTCTCTGTGCTACTTTGGAGACAGAGCAACATCCAGACATAATTGTAATTCATTGTGGAGGGAACAGTTTAGGACATGTGACTGGAATTTTTTTGCAATTTGCTATGAAAGAAGGACTTAGGGAGGTTATCGACGTGTTTCCTAATTCTCAAGTGATATTTTCACGGATTGCGCAGAGACAAATGTGGCTTCGTTCTTCTTCATTTGGTCCACAAATGGAAAAAGCAAGGCACAATGTTAATAAGGCTGTTTGTGCCTTTCTAAGAGATTTTGGCATGTCTTCTTTTCACAATGAAAATATTATGTTTTGTAGTACATACATTTTTCGCAGAGATGGAGTCCATCTTACTTATGCTGGCAATCAGATTTTTCTGAGAAATGTACAAAATGCATTGCGACCTTTTTTGGAATTACAACAACGATTTTGAAGTAGATGTTAAGCATTTACAATTTTTGACTTACAAACACCAACCAAAGGCTCTTTTCAGAGCCACCACTTCTTTCCAGAGAAAATTACAATGTTTGTGATGGAGTAGCAACCCAATTTTTTTAATGTTCGCGAACTGTCCGCGGACTTCTAAAAAATACAAAGAGCCCTGCTTCATTTATTTTCACGTCTATTTTTTAACTGGGAAAGGCGGCTCTGAAAAGAGCCTTATTTTTTTTTTATTTTTGTAATTTTGTATTTTTTTTGGTTTTTCAGACACGACACACTAGGAGAGGAGGGTAAAGGAGGGTAAAGGGGGGGGACACCAACCACAGGGATAAGAAAGGGCGAGCTGAGAGAGGAAGATGTAGAGTGGGTTTTATTTGGGTAGTGAGCAGGTCTTCTCGTGCTCTGAGACGATAGTCTCAAAAGCACTCCGAAGTCGCTCCCCCCTGCAGAGTACTGTGTCACAGTACATACATACAACTGTGACCCTCGAAAGGTAAGGGTCATCAGCATTCTGTATGGCCTGTGAGGCAGCTTGAGGAAGACGCTGTCCCACAGAGGTGGTCCTTGTGGTGACAGGATCAGAAACAGAGGATGAAGTAGAGGAAATCAACCTGCTACGTTCTTCGCAAGGTACAACCCTGCGAATAGCCCCAGAGTGAAATGACCTCAGGTGTCGCTTCATAGTAGTGGTCCCAAAGCTGTACTTACCGTGCTTCCCGCGACTGAGTATCATTTTGCACTCATTGCAGGTAACACGGTTCGCACGAGCCTTAGGAACATTACCATGAATGGTAAATAACCGCCACACCCAAGACTCAGGCCTAGTGCGGGTAGTAGGGTTTTCCTCTACCTCATTCTCATCATCCTCTTCTTCCTCCTCCGCATCCTCACTCCTGTTCCCCTTTTCAAGCCCTTGGGGAGGTGGGGGTGGTGGAGGGGGTGTGGGTGGTGCTGAAGCAGGTGCAGCACCAAGTGGCAGTTCAGCAGCCAAGGATGCCATCTTGATGATGGTGTAGTCTGCAGGTGGCAGCAAAAATCACTGTGTTCTGAAGAATAGCCAGAAACACAATGGGAATAAGCTCTTAGGCGTGGTCTTTTATAGGGGTGCTTGTGCGCGGTTCGCGGACATGCGCCCTGTCCGCGGACAGATCGAACACAAAAAAAGGATCGGAAAGTTTCAAAAGGTATATAGAAACTCAAGATTGCTATGTGGGACTTGTTCCATGGTGAGATTTTATTGAAAAATATTATGGATTAACTGAAAATGTACTTTTAAATTGTTCGGGGACACGAACAGTGTCCGCATTTCAGGACACACGATGAGCGTGGGCGCGGTCATATGATCCATTCGCGAACTAGTTCGCGAAGGAAGCGCCTGTCCGCAGGACACCAAGTGCACGGAGATTGGTTAGCGCATGCGCATTGATGTCCTACGGACACTGTTCTGGTTCTGAAGTAATTAAAAGTGCGTCACACGTGAAACAAACATTTCAGGACACCGTGTGTGTTCTTAGAACAGTTTAAACTTGGTAGCGAACAGTAAGGACAGATATAGTGTTCTTCAGGACACGTGTAATTTAGTTTATGTACGAACATTTCAGGACACCAATTGTGTTCTTAGAACAGTTTCAATTGGGTAGCGGACACTACGAACAGGTATAGTGTTCTTCAGGACACCTCCATTTTCGTTTACGTACGAACATTTCAGGACACCAATAGCGTTCTTAGAACAGTTTGAACTTGCTAGCGAACAGTACCGGACAGGTATAGTGTTCTTTAGGACACTTTAATTTTTGTTTGTTTACGAACAATTCAGGACACCTCGTGTGTTCTTAGTACAGTTTCATGTTGCTAGCGAACACTACGAACAGTTGTACTGTTGTTCAGGACACATCATTTTCGTTTATTTACGAACATTTCAGGATACCAATTGTGTTCTTAGGACAGTTTTAAGTTGATAGCGAACATTACGGACAGATATAGTGTTCTTTAGAACACTTTAATTTTTGTTTCTTTACGAACATTTCAGGACACCACGTGTGTTCTTAGAACAGTTTCAACTTGCTAGCGAACAGTACGAACAGGTGTGGTGTTCTTCAGGACACCTCCATTTTCGATTATGTACGAACATTTCAGAACACTCGCACTGTCCGCGGACACTTTTATTGTTTTAAAAAAAAAAACGGAAACTATTCACAATACAATATAAAAATTAAACTTTATTTAACATATATTAATAATTTATGACAGAGAAGGTGAGGCAGAAACAGAAACAAAAACAGGAGAATTTGAGGTTTCAACATGATTGGTATTAGGTGAAGAAGGGATGGGAATCTCATCAAAATGTTTTGGATTATAGAGAGGGTTTGGGGATAATTGACTGGGATATGGTCAGGAGGGACAAGTACATGTGGGGCAATGGTACGAGGTTTTTGGTTTGAAATGATTTTCTACAAAAGTTTTTAAATTATTAAAATTAGCCAACAATACATCAATTTTTTCTTCTATATTGTGAAGACTGTTATCCATAACAGGGTTTTCTGAAGTTTTTTCTATTTTGCTATGCTCTGTACAAAAAAATAATATATATGTTAAATGTATTGTTATCCATAACAGGGTTTTCTGAAGTTTTTTCTATTTTGCTATGCTCTGTACAAAAAAATAATATATATGTTAAATGTATATAAAAAAAATAATAAATAAATGGTTTATATTATAAAGTGTTTACCATTAGTTTCACTATCTTGTGACATTTCTTCATGTGGGAAATTGTCCTCTAGGCATTCCAGAGTACTAGACATTTCTGTGAAAAAAAAAAGATAATATATTTTTTAATCTAATACAGAAAGTTTATAAATATATGAGTAAAATGAAGTACACTTACTATTTCTGGTAAGATAAGTCCTATGTATTCAGTGGGTCTGGTCTTGTTCTCAGTTCTGTTGTGTCTGTGAGGTAATTATGTTGGAAGCTAATTTATCTTCTTGTGGTATATTCCATTTCAGAACATATTGTATTTAAATGAATGGTTAGTGCGTTACATATATGGGTTACATTTCTTATGTATTACTATATATAATGTGTTTGTGTGCTGCTTTTTGAATTTGTTAAATGTTACTATATTATGATATAACAATCAAACATACCCCCCCCCCTTTGATGTCCTGGGTGTTAGTCTTAGCAGTGCACGGTGGTGACGCGAGTTATGGTTGCTTAGCTTACCATAACTGGCGAATTTCAAGGGTTTTTTCGGTTTTACTTGGAACCATAACGTCCCTTTAACAAAGTTTTTTCACTGAATTTCATTGGTTTTTAGTAGCGCAACTTAACCATAACGTCCCTTTAACAAAGTTTTTTTCACTGAATATATATATATATATATTCACTACAAAAAAACTTTGTTTAGGGGACGTTATGGTTAAGTTGCTGTCATGATCACTGCTTCCAAGGAGTCAGGACCAGCCCAACGTCCTTGGAAGCAGGTCCCTAACCTTAATCCTAGGCACCAGCCGGTCCCCACTGGGACCTTTTGGACCTTGTCCTGGCGCCGGTGGCACCAGGCTCATCAATGCCATCGGTCCCGGCACTGGATGCGCCGGGCTCATAATCTATATGAAGATGCTTGGGTGGACTTGCCTGCAGCAGACCATGCTGCTTACTTACCAGCTGCAGAGGAATCCTCAGTAAGCCGGAACTACTTTCTTACCTGGGTTGGGCAAGCTCCACTCCCTGGATACAACACTGGAACTCTTCTGGAACAGGAACTCTTTTCTTACCTAGGAGGGGCCGTGGAGGAAGACGCCTCAGCACTCCAAGGCTATTTAAACCACACCCGATTGATAAAACGTGCTTCGCGTTATTCTGCATCTGCAGCAGAACGCTCACCGAGTCTGTTCCAGCTTTTCTTCTATCCGGGCCCGAACCTGCAAGAACAATACTTACCATTCCTGCATCCAGTCTTCAGCAGAACCTGCAAGAACAATACTTACCATTCCTGCATCCAGTCTTCAGCAGAACCTGCAAGAACAATACTTACCATCCCGCATCCAGTCTTCAGCAGCACCTGCAAAATAAGAAACTACAGGTTAGCACGGCAACCTTCATACGAAGCGCATTGCTCACCTGATCCATCGGCAGCGACCATTTCATCACGCTGCATCTCCGCCTGTGAAAACAAAGGCATAGTTATTTCTTACCGGCACTCTGGGTCTCCAACGCTGCAATCCGGACCTGAAAGACAAAAGGAGAGACATTATCCAGGTATTTACTTACGCCCATCGCGCTCGTCATAATAGGACGCCTGCAAATACTCCGGCGTTTTCCAGCATCTCTTCAGCACGAACCCGCAGCTGCAAGAGAAAAGAAACAGTTAGAGCGCTTGCATTTACTCACGCATTCCAAGCGCTTCATTCCCATTCCAAGGCTCTGGCTCCAGCTTCGGCTCCCTTCACACCATCTTCTGTCTCCAAAGCCCTGCAAAACAAATAGGAGAAAGCATTATACCAAACCCTGATCTACATAAAAGTGCCCTCGCACCTAAAGACTTTAAGGACAAAAGGTGTATGGAAACTCACCGCTCGTGCAGTTAACGGCGGTAGCGATCCTCTGATGTTAAGAGGCCTACGTTTTACCCAGTGAAGGAACTGGCAACGGCACCCTGCACCAGACGCAGATGGAGAGCCCAGCATTCACCTATCTAAGGTGAGCACGTTGACCTGGGGGATTCTACGGGGAAGCTGGGAATAGAGAGAGAGAGAGAGAGAGAGACACTCAACTGCCCAGATCATTAACCCCCATATTCTCTCACCTGCAGAAATCTCACCCTTCGAGTTCGACACACAGTGCGAAGAGGCTCAGCCCCAGAAGCCAACCGAGTCCTGCACATCACCTTTCGAGTCACAGACACCTTCCTGCCTAGACCAGCGCCTCCGTGGGAATCAGGTGAGCGTTACAGTTGCCCTACCAAAAACCTGTGCACTTCACTAAAAAAAAAAATGTTCAACCTCCCCATTATGGTTCAAATTAAAACCGAAAACCCCCTGAAATTAGCCAGTTATGGTAAACTAAGCCCCCATACCTGCCATCACCACTGTGCACTGCTAACACTAACACCCAGAACATGAAAGATGGCATCACAAATGTCATTGATGACATCACTGATGACATCACATGTTTAACCCCTTTGTTTTCGTTCATTCAGTAAAACAACTTTGTTAAAGGGATGTTATACTTCACAATGAAACCAAAAAACACTGCACATTCCCCAATTATGGTAAGCCAAGCAACCATAACTCACACTATCTACGTATTTGTATTTGTATTTTATTTATATAGGGGCAACCGGGCGCTTAACTTAGTTGCAACAAGATGAAGGCAGGACAAGGCATGTGACAGAGTATTACAGGAGTATTACAAGAAGTTTTACAAAAATTTACAAAGTATACATTCAAGCGCATATAGATAAGGCAGTGATATACAGGATAGTTGATAATGGATGCAAAGTAGGTCAAAGTGCAAGTAGGGCAGTAAGCTGGTATTAGCTGTCTTGGGAGGATAGCCAAGCTTTGGTAAGGTGTTTGAATTTCAGGAAGGAAGGTTCTGCTCTAAGGTCATTGGGGAGTGAGTTCCAAAGTTTGGCTGCCAGGATGGGGAAGCTGGTTCCACCTGATCTTTGGTGATTAAAACGCGGGATGACAAGGCAGTTGGCTTGGGCCGCTCTGCGAGGTCTGGTGGAATTGTGGAAAGAGAATCTGTTTGCCAGGTAACGAGGGGCTTGGTTGTGGAGGCATTTGTGTGTGAGAGCCAGGGACTTCAAGGAGATGCGATGTGGGATAGAGAGCCAGTGCAGGTTGCGCCTGGTGTCAGATATATGCTGGCGCCTAGGAATGTTAAGGGCCGCTCTGATCGCATTGTTTTGGACAATTTGTAGCTTGTTTAAGTTGCGGAGATTCGTACCAAGGTAGAGGGCCTTACAGTAGTCGACCTTGGATAGTACGAGGGTCCTGGCCAAGGTTACACAGTTGGCAGTGGTTAGGAACGGGCGACAGGCGGTGATGAGCTTGCAAGTATACGCTGCTGCAGATGAGACTGCGTTGGACTGTCTAGTCAAGGATAGGGTTGAGTCGATGTAAATCCCTAAGGTTTTCGTGTCCTTGGCAATAGGGATGGTGTTCCCATCAATGGTGAAAGACTTGAAGGCAGGGTCGAGTTTAGTGAGTTTTTGTGGTGAACCAAGAATGAGGAGCTCGGTCTTTTCATCGTTTAGGCAGAGGCCGTGTTGGGCCATCCACGCTTGGATGACCTGGTAGATGGCGTTGATGGCACGGGAGTCAGTTGTGTAGTCTCCTGTGATGGGGATTAGTATCTGTGTGTCGTCAGCGTAATTGGTATACGTGACGCCCAAGTGGTCCAGAATATCGAAAAGGGGTTTGGTAAACACGTTATATAACGTGGGCGAGACACAAGACCCTTGAGGCACACCACAAGAGACCGGAGCGGGTGGTGCGGCCGCAAGTGGGGAAAACACGCGCATAGATCTATTATCCAGGAAGGATCTGATCCAAGTAGCGGCATTTTCTGAGAAATGTGCGGCTGATTTGAGGTGATGGCAGAGAATTTTGTGATTGACAAGATCAAAGGCAGCAGAGAGGTCCAGGAGAAGTAATAACGCCAGTTTGCCTTTGTCTTTGAGCTCTTCGATCTGCGTTTTTAAATCGATAAGGGCGGTCTCAGTGCCATGGCGAGGCCGGAACCCTGATTGCCTGAGTCCCAGAAGTTTATTAGATTCAAGGTATTCCTGAATTTGTAGGTAGGCCGCGCGGTCAAGGATTTTTAGTAAAAAAGGTACAGTGGTAATTGGTCTGTAGTTAGTGGGTATGCTGGGATCCAGGGTAGGTTTTTTCAGAAGCGGGATGACCCACGCATCCTTAAGATTGTCCGGTACAATCCCAGAGCTGAAGGAGGAGTTGATGAGCGTAGTGATGAATGGTGCTAGGTCGTGAGCTGCCTCCTTAATAATAGGTGCAGGACAAAGGTCACCCTGACAATTGGAAGGTTTAAGGCTAGTGATGATCTTTTCCACTTCGAGAATGGAGAGTGGAGAGAAGCTAAAAGGAGTCAGAGAGTCTGTGCTAGAGAGGTTTGTGGTAGGTATAGGGATCTGTAGAGGGTAGGATTGGAGGCTAGATTGTTAGAGTGCATTGCTAAGACTAACACCCAGGACATCCAAGATGACTGTAACGCTCACCTGATTCCCGCAGAGGCGCCGGTCTTGACTGGGTGAATGCCCTATCTTCAAAGGTGATGTGTAACACACGGTTGGCTCTTTGGGCTGGACCTCTGTGCACTGTATGTCTGACTCGAAGAGTAAGATGTCTGCAGATAGAAAATATGGGATTAATGAACTGGGGTTATTGGGTACCTCTCTCCTCTTCCCTTTCTCTTCTCCTGTAGAACCCCAAAGGTTAACGCCCTCACCTTAGGTAAGTGAACGCCGAGCTCTCCATCTACCTCGGGGCAGGGTGCTGTAACCAGTTTCTTCACTGGATAAGGGTGCAGGCCTCTTGACCTCAGAGGACTGCTGTCCGTCGTTAACTGCACGAACGGTAAGTTCTGGGCACTTCAAATGTCTTAAAAGTCTTTTGTAATGATATCTCTTGTTTTGCAGGGTTCCGGCGATGGAGGATGGCGGGCTGATGAGAGTTGAGGATCGAACCCGCGTGAGGAATAGAAGCGCCTGGAAGCACGTAAGTAAGCCCTTGTAGCCTGCTTCACGATGCGCACTAACTGTCCCTTTTATCTTGCAGGTACAAGTTCGGAGCTTTAGAGAAGCTGAAGGGTGCTGGAATACCCACTGGATTCGGCGTGGGAAGGAGGAATGGCACGTGAGTAATAAAGTTGCCCAATGTCTTTAAACGCACCTTCTTTTGTTTTTCAGATGCGGGATGCAGCACCGAAGGCCTCCGGAGCGTGCGAAGAGCTGGTAAGCTTTTGTCTTTCAGATGCCGGAATGCAGTGCGAAGACCTCCAGAGCATGTGAAGAGTAGGTAAGCCTTTGTCTTTCAGATGCCGGAATGCAGCGCGAGGCGTTGGTGACAGCCGATGGACCAGGTAAGAGATGTGCTGCCACTGAAGACCGTAGTGCTAACCTGTTCTTTCTTTGTCTTTACAGGTGCTGCTGAAGACTGGATTCCAGGATGGTAAGCCTTTGTTCCCTTAGGCCCAGGATCAGAAGCAGAAGACACGATGAGCGTTCTGCTGCAGAGAATGCAGAATAACACAAAGCAAGATTCATCCATCGGGTGTGGTTTAAATAGCCTCCTGTAGTGCTTATGTGTCTCCTTCCACAGCCACGCCTAGGTAAGAAAAGAGTTCCTGCTTTCCAGAAGAGTTCCAGTGTTCTGAACCTAGGGAGTGGCTCCTGCCCCACCCAACAGGAAAAGTAGTCCCAAACAGAAGAGGATCAGGGGTTCAACTGGCAGGTAAGTAAGCAGCATGGTCTGCTGCAGGTAAGTCCACCCAAGCATTATGAGCCCGGCGCTTCCAGCGCTGGGACTGGGCATCTTTATGAGCCTGGTGCCACTGGCGCCAGGACAGGGTCCAAAAGGTCCCAATTGGGACTGGCTGGCACTCGGAACCGGGGTTATGGGTCTGCTTCCAAGGGAGTCGGGCAAGTCCTGATCTTTTGGAAGCAGAGATCATGACAATGACATCACAAATGTCATTCATGACATCACTGATGACATCACATGTCTAGCTCCCTCATTTATTATTCACTGACATATCTAAGGCTGGTGCCTTTCTTCACTATCAGTCAGGAAGTAAAAAGGTAAAAAGTGCGATATTTGTAGTTGTAACCCTTCTCATATGTTCCTAAAATACTTTCCTTAGGGTACAATGACATCATTTCATACATATACATAGGATAAGAAGAAATCGTGAAACACAGCAATTTTTTCTGTGCATGAAGGTAATGAGGACGGTTATGAATAGTTTCTGGTAATACAGCAGGTTTGTTTGCTTACGTTACGGCCCCTGTATATGCTTCTATTGGTATACATTGTGGTCTCTTTGTGTTTTGTGAGTAATAGTACAATTATGGAGTAAGGGAATCATTCGTAGTTGTTTATGTAGCATGGTATGCATAAATATGTAATGGAAGCATATATCAATGTAGTAGCGGACATGGGAAGATGTAGAATATTACATCTCTGTAGGACATGTTGCAGACAATGACTACGTTTGTTTGTGAGGGCGTTCATGTATTAAAAGAAAGGTATATTTCAATCGAATTTTTTAGCAATGCATTGCTAATGAACTAGTTGGCGTATGATAGTTCTGCAATGATCTGTTACACTTTTTGGGCAATATTCTAATGATAATCACTAATGGAGGTGCAGCGTGAAAATTAAATGCACATGTGATGTCATCAGTGATGTCATGAATGACATTTGTGATGTCATCTTGGATGTCCTGGGTGTTAGTCTTAGCAATGCACGTAGATGGTGCGAGTTATGGTTGCTTAGCTTAACATAATTGGGGAATGTACAGTGTTTTTTGGTTTCACTGTGAAGTATAACATCCCTTTAACAAAGATTTTTTACTGAATGTACATATATATATGGCACGGAACGAAAACAAAGGGGTTAAACATGTGATGTCGTCAGTGATGTCATTAATGACATTTGTGTTGCCATCTTTCATGTTCTGGGTGTTATTGTTAGCAGTGCACAGTGGTGATGGCAGGTATGGGGGCTTAGTTTACCATAACTGGCGAATTTCAGGGGTTTTACGGTTTTAATTTGAACCATAATGGGGAGATTGAACATTTTTTTTTTTTTAGTGAAGTGCACAGGTTTTTGGTAGGACAACTTAACCATAACGTCCCCTTAACAAAGTTTTTTTTGTAGTGAATTTTACAGGTTTTTGGAAGGGGAACTTAATCATAACATTGTGTCAATGAAGTTGTTGTGCTGAATATACACTGTCATCATGTGATTTTGGGAGATATGTAGTATAATGTACGTACTTGATATACATTTAACATGGAACACATAGAACCCGCTCCCTATTGATATTAGAAATGGACGGACTGAGCGCCTGTTTGCGGAGGGGGGCGGACGGGATCAACATTACCCAAAGAGGCAGGGGGTATCTGAAAATGTACTATTGTCTTACACAAAAAATGTGCAACGTAGAAGGACATAAACACATAAGTAGTAATAAGTAAATATGGAAGCCTAAACCTGTGAAATGAAAAGGACACATTTAATAACCATGTAGAATGAAATGGATCACCCATAAAAAAAAAGGATGCCTCCATCGTAATCACTTCACAGAAACTCTGCAGCCTGGACCGACAGTGGACAGACGCAGTAGGATGAAGGGAAATTACATCAAAATAGTGAGCGAAGGTCATTTATTTTGTATGTGTTTGTATTTTTTTTTGGTATGTGGTGCAGAAATAATAATTTCTTTCTGTTGTTTTGAGACAGAAATGGCTAGTACTTTGGAGTGGCTGGAGGAGAATTTTCCGCATGGGGAAATGTCTGAAGACAGCGACAATAATGGTACAATGTGCTCTGCATATGCAAAATAATGATCAGTATTTTATAGGCATTTAACATATGCTTATTTTATTTGTACAGACCAGGAAAGAAAAGAAGAAAGGCCAACAAACGAGACAGAAGAAGACAGGATGAAAAGGATTGAGCAGAAAATTGACATACTGCATGAGAATTTTAAAAGTTTAAGGGAGTTTGTGGAGAACTGTGTGAGAGGAAAAGTACGTTACCATTGTCCCACCTGTACCTGTCTCACTTCTCCATTCTCTAGTGAACCATCCCCAAACCTTCAAGAAGAAAACAGACGTTTTGACGAAACATCCATCCCTTCTTCCCCTCACAAATCTTCTCCTCATAACCAGCCCGTGTTGAATCCTAATTTCCCTACATTTGTGTCAGTATCTGCTTCCCCCGCTATTTCTTTGGATTGAAGTGTGTGTGTGTGTTTAGACTGTTTTTGTATAGTAGTTGTAGTTAAAGAGTTTGAGGAAAAAAATAAAATTCTTTAAAAAGACTTAAAATGTTCGCGAACAGCGCGCCTGTTCGACCTATCCGTAAGGAATGGTATATGGGTGTTGTAGTACACCTACCCTTACTAATGTCAAGTAAGATGGAGTTGATGTTTGACCGCACAATCTGTTCAAGTTGTGCGTACATAAACAGAAAGGGGCGTCCTAAGGACATTATACCTCGCCATACCGCTTACAAACGAGATGAAACATGTTCGTAGAACACACCAGGTGTCCGGTATGGTTGTAAATGAGCAAAATGGGAGCGTGTTGAGGACAGTATACCTGTCCCTATCGTCCGAAGCCAAAATGGTGCCATCCGTAGAACAGGCGCGGTGGCCGGAAAGTTCGTAGTCAAACAAAATGGAGTTGTCCTAAGGACACTGGGCCTGTCCGTACAGTCAGCATATCATGTATGCACATGTGCAGTACAACCGTAAGTATAGCGACCATTGCGCCTGTCCCTAACTGTCCGTCGCACTTTGAATTAGTTTGAGAACCTGAACACTGTCCGTAGGACAGTTGTGCGCATGCGTAAGTTTGTTACTCTGCATTTGCTGTCCAGCGGAATCCCATTTCTGTCGCAGATGTGTTCAGGACGTCATCATGTGACCACACCCACGCTGAGCGTGTGGACTAATTTGCGCAGTTTGTGTTCTTCCGCAACAATACAAAAGAACTTGTAGAAACAAGGCAAATTATTGTAGAGTGTAAAAATATCATTTCACATATCCCATACAATAGCTTACCTGAGGACTTGTTGTGTAAAATGTGCGTACCGCTTTGCAGTGATGAAGACGGTCATGAGGCACACCCCTCCACCTCTATAAATGGCCCCCCCACCGAGCGAATCTTCATTGTCCTTCTAGGTATAGCAGATTGAGGTGTACTGCCTTTACTGCTGTAGTGACCAAAAGTAAAGCAATTGGTATGGCGTCCATGGCTGCTGTTGGTTCATTAGCCTCTGCACCACCCCCAAACCTGCCACCACCACCACCTCCCCAAAGGCCTGCAGAGAGATATACGGGTGAGGATGTAGAGAGCGAGGAGGAAGAGAATGAGTTGGAGAAACTCCGCACTACGAGCAATCGCCGGGATTCGTTGGTGTGGCAGATGTTTTCCGTTTATGGGAACTTACCAAAAGCACGTGCGAACCTGGTGAGGTGTAACCAGTGCCAGGTGGTGCTGAGTCGCGGGAGTCTTGGTGCGTACAGCTTTGGTACGACAACCATGAAGCGACACCTCACTTCGTTCCACACTGCGGACATTCGCAAGGTAGTGCCATGTGAAGAGCGTAGTCAATTGATTTCCTCCACAGCATCCTCTGTGTCCGATCGTCTCACCACAAGAGACACTCCTGTGGGGGAGCACCTCCCTCCAGCTGCCTCACAAGCCATTTGCAAAGCTGTTGACCCTTACCTTTCAAAGGTGACAATAGTGTATGATTTGTGACACAGTACTTTGCAGGGGGGAGAGTTTTCTAAATGCTTTTGAGGCTACGGTCACGGAGCACCAGAAGATCTGCTCCTTACCTAAGTAAAGCTCACCCTATATCTTTCTCTGTCCACTTGCCCTTTTCTTATCCCCGTGGCTGGTGTCCCCTCCTTGCCCTCCTTTGGCATTCTCTCCTAGTGTGTCGTGTGCTGAGAAGTAATAAACGTGAAAACAACAAAAATTACAGAAAAGGCTCTTTTCAGAGCTGCCTTTCTCAGTTTAACAATAGAAGTATGAAGTGACCATTGTAGACTCCTGCGGAGTTGTGGAAAAGTTTGCAGACAGTCATAGGGAAAAAAAGGAGTGTGCAAGCGGAGCAAACACAATGAAGTGTACGCTGGGAGTAAGTGGTGGCTCTGAAAAGAGCCTTTCGGTGGTGTGTTGTGTGGGTCAATAACTGTGGATTTGAGAAAACGGATTGTCACATAGGTTATTGTGAATCCAAAAGAGCTCGCAATGCATTACAAAAAGTAAAAATCTGATTACCAGCATATGTGAGATGGACTCCATCTCTGCGGAAAATGAAAGCGCTGCGAAACAAAATGTTTTCATTGTGGAATGAGGACATGCCAACATCTCTTAAAAACGCACAAACAGCCTTATTCATATTGCGTCTCGCTTTCTCCATTTGTGGACCAAAAGCAGAAGAACGCAACCATATTTCTCTTTGTGCAATACGGGAAAAAAGTATTTGACAATTTGGAAACATGTCCATGAGCTTCGCAAGTCCTTCCTTCATTGCAAATTGCAAAGAAATTCCAGAGATATGCCTAAACTGTTTCCTCCGCAATGAATAAGTATATCTGGAGGACGCTCTGTCAGTAATGTAACACAGAGAGGTATCAAGTCCAGCCACCTCATGCCACGCACGCCATGCCAGTGCACTTCCACATGAGGAAATCCGAGATCTGCAGATAAACTGCAGCTTTCTGCATGCACCTTCAACCAATGTATCCATGAGTCTCCCAAAATCCAGATAATCTGTTTTCGAGCATGCAAAGCCATGGCTGTGTGGTCTCCTGTCAGGGAGAAGACGGTCTTATTAAATCTCGCCGTTCAGAACACACCTACTGAACTTTATTGACCAATCCCTAGCTCCGCTCATTCTCATTTGCATGCGTCTCCACCCGAGAATCCCTGTTGGTGATATGTGCTGGCTGCAAACTATCACCATGTCCGCGGACATGTATAGGATCAGAGCGTGATCACGGCACATTAAAGTATTATTCCCCTTTTTCCCCTTTAAGGTGGGCTCTGAAAAGAACCGTTTTTTTTTTTTGGGCAGATACCTTACAGGCATCTGTTATTTTGTTTATTATTTTGTATTTTTTGTCCTTACTTTACTCCTACAACCATTACAGAACCTTCTCTAAAGCAAGCCTTACGTTCCAAAAGAACATCGCATTTCCCAAAGAAGATAGCGCAGCACCATCTGCTTCAAAATAATCCGCATTACTTGGAACAATGTTTTCGTGGCTGCAGAAAAACATACCAGCTCGTAACATAAAAGCATGCATGCCGCGATTAATGATACATCTCCCAATACTTTGATTTGGACAGAAAAAATAATTGTTGTCCCATTTTACTCTAGGGAGTAAAACAGAAAAAATTACTTTCGCAGTTGGAAAGAAGTTCATGAGTGCTTGAACCAACTGTTCCAAATCTGCCAACAAAGTATGTGAACTCACGTAGGCCAAATGGCAAGCACCGTAGTGCAAAATTACCATATGAGGAGAGGTCATCGTACGTATGTCTCTGCAAACTTGCAGAATTGCCGCAACATTGGCATCAGTCTCAGCGTTCCACACCACCTCCACTCCTCTCACATCGAAATGGTGTGCCACATGCCTACTCTCGGCATAGTGTTGTAAGCCATGGACAAAAATTTCTCCAAGCACCAAAACCCTGACCCTCACCGCCTCTGCCATCTTCAGTGTACGCACCGTCTTTCGACACAAAAGAGTAATGTGAACATCTGCTTGGCTGATGCCTACAGTCCCCTTTCCATGCATGATTTGCTGTAGAAACCCGTATGTTACACGCCCTACCCGTGGACAAGCGTTGCCTACGTGCGGCACATAACTCTTACCCAGTCCTTCCACCCCTTCCACAGCGGTAGCAAATCGAGTCCCTCATTGGACACAACTAAACATTCACACAACCATCCACCAATCACATTGAACATCGCTAAATCTAACTCTGTCATCAACTTGCGCACTTCAAAATTACTGTCGATAATTCTGAATGGAAATTGCATATTATTACAAGGCACCTACTTCACAAGCTACTGTGCAAGTGTTGCAAATTTCTACGTACAGCTCCATGCATGCGCACATGCATGAGTGTAGAGTACAGGTATGTATATTTTAATCAGAGAACATGTGCAACCCGTATGGTTTAATTTAAACAAATTAATGCCGCTAAATGTGCATAGGCAATAGATACCAACGCTCCCCCTTTTAAGTGCAAGATGTCCAATTTATAATTGACAAATCATACAACTTCTTACTGTCTTCCGCATAACCTATACATACGTTGCAAGCATGCCTATTTAGGGCGAAACTCGATTTTGTATTAGAAAATGTCGGAGTTGTGTACTGTATACGGCCTACAGTAATGCTACTTGCAATGTAATCGTATAAGAAAAGTAAGCGCTCCCGATTGCTGTGGTGACATCTCCCTCTGAGGGTCTCCCGATTTTTCGGCATCGTGCTTTTAATTTGCAAGTTCAAAATGTTTTCCCATCTACTACTATGCCCTATCGCTTACAAACCTCTCTCCTATAGATAGTACACCTTGTAAAAAACAAGGCATTTTCATAACCTTAAAATTGTTAGCAATTTTGAAGGACTTGCAAGTAACATATTGCAAATACCATGCAAAGGCTGCAGAGTGAAGTGAAATGGTGTCACGACCACAGGTAGTTGGAGGATATGGAAAAGGTGGAAACTTGGCCGGCATTGATCTGCGCCGTCACGTCTCATTCGTGTACAACGTTTACGGTCTAGTCTTCCTAAACATGGCCGCCGCCTAGTATATCACCACTCTGTACTAGGCAGCTTGCTGCATTTCAACTTCGGATTTCCCTCTGTTGCCATTGCTCCGTTCACGTTGTCCTCTTGGCGGTGTTCCGCCCGCTTTCCTCCTTTTCTCCTATTCTGTTTGCGTTCCCTCCTTCCCTAGCATTTTTGTTTTCCCTTCTCTGTGTCTCCCCGCGCTCTGTTCGCTCCCTGGCTCTCTCCCTCGTTCTTGCTGATTTTCCTTCTCTATTGCTACCTGTGCGGCTGCCGTTCATTCCCTTCGGCTTGTCTCACTACGCTCACCATCCTCACTTATCTCAAGTGGATCTGCAGTGTTACTTCATCGTTTCTTGGTTCCGGATCAGTGTGCTTCTGTGCTCCGGAGGGGTTTTTCTGCCGCTGGCTTTTTCCCTCACTCTGTTTAGTCCGTCGCAGAGGGGGGTCACTGTGACTCCAGTTTAGGAGCCGCGGTGGCTTCCTTTCGAGACCGACCTTACCTTCTTAAGAAGAAGAGATCACCTGCTCAGCACACCGGGAGAAAGAAACTGAACTACTCTTCAACATCAGGTGAGGAGGAAGGGGTATCGGGAGAAGATCTGTGTTCCACTGAAGAGGAGGACATTACCGACCAGCCTGATAAGGTAGTGGGTCAGCCTGTTAACGTTGATAAATGCACACATGCACTGGGTTGAAATATGAAAGGAGAATGCTCTGACGAAAGATGCACAATTAATGTGTGCAGTATCATCACTGCTGTAAACACACAAAGTAATTAATTTTGTTTTTTTGAATCGCAGTGAAGACTACTCTCCTGAGAATCAACAGCATCTACACTGCAGACGACATATCCGAAGAAACCTGGTCATTTTGCAAAAAAAAGTAAGTACAGTACTACCTTTATATAGTAACTACTCCTCAAAGAGGCTGCGTGGGTTATTTGTTTAATTTGGGCACCAAAGCAAACTTTGATTTCTGAACCATTCTACCTACAAATATCCATTTATTGAACAAAGAATAACAGGCAGAATGGCTCACAAATCCCTGTGTGTTTGGAACTCAAATAACATACGTAATCCTTAGAAGGTTAGATATAGAAAAGAAGTTGCTGTTGCAAGTTTATGGCATTTCGTTTATTAATAATGCTTCTCGTCACCACTAGCCCACTTTGTACTCTCATCTGAAGCACATTGTAGTAGTATACAAACAGTAAAATAGCCTTACCAAATCATTGCAAGAGTCCAATGCACATTCACACACCATGACAAAGAGCTTCCCCATCAGACTCATGCACGCATGCACACAGCACACATACATTGTTCAACAGACCAAAGTATGGCTTCATTTTTTCAACAGACACCAAAGAATGCCTATTCTACTCTGTAGAAAGGAATGCAGAAGTAGAGCAAATAAAAATATAAGTGCCCAATCTAAGCATCCATCTGTTGTAGAGTTTGTAGAGAATGTTGGAACAAACCAGCTAATGCAGTCGGTTAGCAAAACAAAGGAAGCTTGAACTACCAGAACTTTATCTCCTCCATCAAAATGTGTCACAAAACACAAAAATGTTGGCAAAAAATCGGCTACCTGTACAGCTAACAATGCTCCTAATAATCCTGATAGTGTAACAAGAACCCATAGTAAAAAGTATTTTGTCAAAAATGTTTCGTCACAGAGTCCTTCAGAATCTACTAAGAAGAGGACCGAAATCATCCTCACCCCTTAAAACCTACCGTAGAAAGATAATCCTACAAGCTCTCGTGGACAGTGCAATCCTTCTCAAAAGGAAGTTGTTTATATTAGTGTTAAATAGGATGAAAGCACTAACAAAACTCATTACTAAACTACAAAAGAAACTCAGCAATAAATAGAATGTGAACAAAAATAATTTCTTAAATGTTTGGGTGGTGAATGGAGTCACACAACAACCACAGAACCATATTTTAATGAAGAAGCATACAAACAAGATCAAAAAACACAATTGCCATCCATAGCAGTGGACGAGGGTATGAGAAAATCAATACTACCATCACGGAACAAGAAACATTGCTTACAAAAGTATCCCCTGAAAACTCAGAATTACCTCTCGATTTAGCAGAACCACACCGTACAGTATACAAATGGCTGTGCACATCAATGTGTGCCATTCCAAACAAAGCTTTCAAATCTTTACGTCAGTTCCTCAAACAGTATGTAAAAGGTAAAGACAAAAGTAAAATGAAAGTGCTGCAAAATATGGATATTTGTCCAGTGCGCAAATAAACAGGACTACAAGGACATTCATTAGCCTGCATTTCTGGGCCTATTTGAATAAAGCACCTTCCATGATATCAAAAGGATATCAATACATCATTCAAATGTAAGAAATCTAGTGTATAAAATATACTATGCAAAAAGTCCAGCTTCAGAATTAGGCAATTTAAATAACACTCTTCTTCATGGTACACCCAAATACTTACAAGAAGAAATTGACCGTATTCAGAGAAAGTATTTTGGAAGTGAAAGCCACTTACAAAATGCAATAGTTTTAGAACATAGTAGCAACAATTCTGCACATAGCAACCTTCTATTACACACATACAGAAAAGAAATAGTAAAATTTAAAAGGTCATCGGCTGAAGTACCAAACCATGTGTGTGTGTGTTGCCGCATAACGTTTTACAAAAGGAACAGAAAAAATGTAGACATAGCATACAAAATAGAAGACAATGAAGATTCTAAATGGTTTGAATTAGCTCTCTACCTTTTAGCAGAAAACAAATATGAACTAACTGAACGCCTAATATGTTGCAGTTACTGTACTACAAAATTAGACAACAACCACACTCCTTCACGTGCTATTACAAATAATTTGGAATTGTTCCCACTACCAAAAATTCTGCAACAACTCAATTTGTATGAGAGCATAATCATTCAAACAGCTCACCCATTTCAAGCAATTATATGCCTTAATCCAAAAACAGCAAAATAACCTTCCTCTGAATTGGTGAAAGGCATTCGTGGAAAAGTAGTTTATTTGCCATTAGATCTAACAAGAAAATGTACACACTCTAGGAGTGCAATGTTCAATAGAGCATTCTTTAAAAGTCTTGGTAAAGGGTGTATCAGCAAAGGACAAAATAATTTGGCAACAACTGGTGGACTTACATTAAGTTAGACAAGCATTTCAATATCTAAAAGACAATAACGAGTACTACAAGGAAATAAATATTGATGAAAGCTTAAGGGAAACAACTGAAATAATTCAAGAGCCATCAGAAACTGGACAAATCAAACTTCTGGATCCTGCTACAGTATCCACTCTTTTGGACCATTGCACAATTCATCCATTGCATTCCAATGAAAGCATATATGATGCACTAGAAACTTACCAAATGTGACAAACCAAAGGGTCACCAATGAGTATATGGGAAAAAAGTATAGAAGCACATGCTTTTCCACAGCTATTTCCTACTGGCAAAGGTGGAAGATACGATGATAGACCCACTCAGATTGGGGCATCAAAATGCCGCTCATTACGAATGTATTCGCAAGATCCCAGATTAAGACAAAATGTGGAATACATATTCCACCTACTCTATGAAAGTGAATTAGCAACACTATGTTACAGAGTTGCACACATTTTGAAATCTGGAACCCACTTTCAAAATATGTCAGCTATGCAGTTAATACAAAAAGTATTTCTTTGCAAATATGCGTCGTACAAAGGAATACTGGTTCCGACGGCACATAGACGTGCCTTGTATGATCAGAAACATTGGACCGCCAACTTGGTTTGTTACGCTAAGTTGTGCAGAATATGCATGGGAAGTTTTAAATGAGTTCCTATGCATAGCAAACAGCAACAGAAACAACATAGATATATTAACACCTGGAGAACTTCGCTCTCTAGATTCAGTTAATGTCAAGATATTTCCATCATCGTTTCATTGCCATGCTACACTTTATTTGCAATAAAACTGTTCCTCCCCTTGAAGAAGTGCAACACTTCTTTTGGAGAAAAGAATATCAAGCGAGAGGAGCACCACATATTCACATGCTGTTATGGATCAAAGGTGCACCGAAATTTGGTCATGACAGTGATAGCACTGTTTTGCAGTTTATCCACAAATATGTCACTTGTGAAATCCCTTCAAACCAGACACATAGTGAGCTGCATGGGCAGATTTTACAATTTCAAAGACACAAATGTGGCAAATATTGTCGCCGCAAATACAAAAACAAAGGTAAATACTACACCAAATGCCGCTTTGGTTTCCCTAGACCAGTTACAGAAACAGGTGAAGTAAACAGCTTCATGTCTTCAGTTCGACATAGTGTTAAAGGTAAATCACCTAAGAACACGTATTACATAAAAAGAAGGGAAGAATCAAAATATATCAATGATTACAATGCAATCATTGCCCTCTTATGGAATGCAAACATAGATGTGCAGTACATTGCAGACAATTCAACTGCTGTTGCACAATATGTTACAGCCTACTTAACAAAAGCAGAAAAAACAGAGCTTCAAGACCTCTGGGATGACCTAGCATCAGACAAAACATTATCACAGAAATTGTACAGCCTAGGCATAAAAATGCTCTCTCATAGAGAATGTCTAAGATTTGAATTAGGTCTAAAATCACTGAACTGTATGGCAGACTGGAAGCTCATCTCATTATATCGAGAAATAATAACGAGTAAAGACTCGACAATGTATGGAGATCTAAGACATGAAGCTCTACAAAAGAGATCAACCATCCTCGCCTCATTGGAAGAGAAAACGATGGAAAGACTGGATGCAGTAGATCTAAATGAAGAGATCTTGGCCCTAAATCCACTTAAAGTAAAAAAAAGACTCGAACAATGGGACTGGATTAAAACGGTAGAAAAAGTAAGAGAAGACCCAACACAAAACATCTTCTTGAAAGGAGAAAAGAAACTCGGGTGTCTCTCCCGATATCTCCTGAAGTCTCCCAATAGGAAATTGCGTTCAGAGTCCTTAGAATGAGACTGAACCTTGTCCATTGTGGCGCTGTTCTAGTGAAACGCAACCAAGGAGCCATGGCAAAAAAACTATGCTCAGTCTGTGAAAACCCTGCCAAACAAACACTAAGACATGTACTAATGGATTGTGAAGGCACGTGGCCACTACGATTTAGACTTTTTAGAGATCTCGTGCGGAGGGAGGAAGACATAGTTACAGACTTCCTCTGGGATAGAATTATCTCGGGCACCAACTCTGCATTGATGTTTGCAGCAACCCAGGTCATAATAGAAAGTGGCCTGACAATCTAATATAAAGTAAAGTAGAAGTATTTGTAAATTTTGGAACCAGCAAAAATTAGGAACATTTGGCAGGGTTGGTGGATATCAATGAAATACACATGTAAATTTTATAATTTTATTATTTTGTAAAGGCTTGTGCCAAAACAAATAAAAAAAATATAAAAAAAAAAAAAAAAGAATGTGGCGCCTATGAAGCAACAGATCATTTAACCGGTACCGCTTTGTATGGAAAATCAGACAACATAGGATGGCTAATTCTTGGTCCTGCAAAATCTAGAAAAAGAGTGCTGAAATCATAAGAGGACATAGAAACAATTGCCAGAAATGATCCCAACAGCCAAGGCATTCTAAAAAACAATTTACTGGACACATACTATCCGAACAGGAGTAGCACTTTGGAAAGCATGTGTCTATACCACATAGCTCAAAACTTTGCATACAAAAATAACGTAAAACCCGATGAAAGCAAACGTAGATATAGAGTGACCGATTGTGAAGGGAGCTTAGTGAAACTTACCAAACAAAGCTTAATTGATTATGTAAAGAAAGAACTATATTACATGTCTCATGTTACAACTCATGTCTCATGTTACAACTTTTCAAACCATGGAGAAAAGAGGAAGACATACTAGATAACTACGACTGCTATGAAGATGCTTTCAAAGCAAATGAAAGCGCTATCACTGATGCAAACTTTACACATTACAAAACAATGTTACACAATGAGCAGCAATAGGAAGAAGAACTTCAGGTCCAACTAGATAAGGACTCTTCCGACAGTAGTCAAACTTCTGTAACAGGAAGTCAAGAACCACAAGGACAACCACTAATAGCAAATGAGGCTGAAGTGGCTATGGCACAAGTAGAAAACACCATGTATCAGTATCAAGAAGATACAGTAGACTTAACTGTACAACAAGCAAAACTTAACAAAGATCAGCGCACCATTTTTGAAGACGTAACAAAACAAATTGTACATGGTGTACAACAGGAAAATAAAGAATGTACCTGCCAAAATTACAAACCTATACTGCTGTACATGAGTGGTGAAGCTGGATCAGGGAAAACATTCTTAATCAAAATCATCAGCAAGTTCCTTCAACAATTGACAAACAACAAACTGTCAGCTGTTGTAACGGTCCCCACAGGTTTAGCTGCCTACAACATAGGCGGTGTCACTTTACACCGATTACTCCTGCTTCCAGTAGAGCATCAAAATAAATTAGACTATTACAGACTTTCTGCAGACGCTGCAATGGAATTACGCAGAGTATTGAAACAAATGAAAATGCTACTAATAAATGAAGTGAGCATTGACTCCAACCTAATGTTGGCTTTGATTCACCTCAGATTTCAAGCAGCACTTAAAAGTAACAACAAAGAACTCTTTGCAGGGAAACACATTATTGTTTTCAGAGATCTTCTACAATTGACACCAGTGAAAGGTCAACCTATTTTTAAAACCTTAGGCCACAAACTCTGCCGGAAAACTGTTGGTAGCATAGGTAATGTCAACCTTTGACAACATTTCCAATACAGACAATTAACTGAGAACATGCGGAAATCTGCAGATCTCACTTATGCCAACATCTTAAAAAGTATTAGAGTTGGTGTACTATCGCAAGAAGCACAAGTTGTATTGAAAAACCAGCACATTCATGCACTTTATGGCAATAACTGATGAATGGAACAAATAACGCACAAAAATGTCAATTGTATGGCCTTATGCCAACTCTTGCAAGCTGTTTCAAATTCAATGAAACAATGTTAAATAAAGAAATGCAACCAATAATGGAAATTAGCACCACAGACAAACTAGACGTACATGGTATGACAGTACCCATGTGTGAGCAAGCCACAACAAGACTCAATAGTTTAGAAAATTCAATCTCCAACACAGCTGGGTTGGAAAAAATATTTAAATTATCCTTAAATTGTAGAGTAATGCTTAAACGTAACCTTGACGTCGAGCAAGGGCTAGTTAATGGAGCACTGGGTACAGTTGTTGGCTTTCAATCATACCCATGTGACAGCAACATTCAGTTTGTCAATATTCGCTTTGATAAAGTTTCAGAAGTGAAAAGGATAGGGCGCTCAATTGCATATGCAGTTACCATTCATAAATCCCAAGGTCTTACCCTAGACAAAGCATTGATAGATATAGGAAACACAGTGTTTAAGGAAGGCATGAGCTACGTAGCATTATCGCGCTTATGTACACTTGACAGTCTATTGCTAATGAACTTTGATGCAAGTAAAGTCAAAGCTGATATTCCTTGCATTCTAGAATACAATAGACTGCGTTCACTGTACACCCCTCATCTGAAACAATATCCTGTTCCAGATAAAGTAAAACGTGGTAAAAGAAAACTAAATGAAACAGAAATGCAACAGAATCCAACAGCAAATTCCTCAAAGAAAAGAAAAGAAGCTAAAGTTTCATCAATTACCACAAACAAAGAAGAACCTATTAGGGAATGTAAACCAGGGACGTTGTCAAAGAAGGAACAGAAATTCCGAAAAATGCACTCAGATACAGAACTAGCTGCTCCATTCAAATTTGCAAATGAAAGTGGGGTAAGTTGCTATGCAAATGTAGCAATGAATATTCTATTTCAATTGCCACCAATTGTTAACAATATTTACTTGCACAGTACAGACCAATTGTGTTTGCAAATGTTAGTGCTTCATAGAAATGCAACAAGCAATCCTGACAACACATACAGTGTTAATAGAATAAGGCAAGAATTGTCTGTGCTGAAATGGTGAGATTCACTATGAATGCACAAAAAGATCCACCAAGAATTTCTAATGTAGTTACTATTAGTATTGGAAAACAAAAGCATACCTGTAAATGAAATCTTCCAGATTTCGTACATGTGGAAACATACATGCACTCTCTGTAGCAATGTGATACAGGAAGAAATCCCAAATTAGTGATTTGTGTATGTTTGTGTATGTTTCCATACCAAATTGTGAAAGCATTCCATTTCAGCAACATGTACAGAATGCAAACCATGGCAGATTATGTGCTATGCAATTCAGACAATCGCTCCACCTTACTGATACAACCACATAGTGCCTACATAATACTTATGCTTCTACGTTATAATGCAGATGGTACCAAAAACAACTGCAAACTGACCGGATTCACACACAGTCAAGTGTCACTTGGAAAGAAAACCTTTACAACAATAGGTATAATCTACCATGCAGGAGCTACAACCAATGCAGGTCACTACACTGCATACATTAAAAAGAAATGTGGATGGTTTGAATGTAATGATAGCACCATTACTCTAAAGCAGAGACTGCCAGCTAATCTTACAAATGCGTATTTAATCTTCTTAAAGCCAAAATGTAATAAATAATGTGTACTTCAAGATTGCCAAAAAATTGGGAAAGACTACAAACAGTTAGAACAGGCGAACAGGTATCTAACTGCCCAAGAGGATATAACAACAACACAAATAAATGAATATCACAGATCTGTATGAACAAATGCACAGTTAGAATACGTATACAGGTATCTAACTGTTGTTTCGGCAGGAAGGCAATAAACATAACATTAATCAGAAAGATGAAGGAAACACTCAAAGGAAACAAGGAAGTAGTTAGTACCAAAGCAAATGAAGTTTTTTTTAATCCGACAAGGATTCTTTTTCCCTAGACCCAAGGATTAGAAAAGCAAACACAGACCCGAGCACAATGCACAGTACACTGGTTTGTAAACTAAATATGAGGGTAAAAAAAAAAAAGTAAACTGTCTATTATGCAATGTAGTAGGTTTTCATAAAATGCAAAGACTAACATACCTTTTTCTTTTATCACAGAAATTACAAAAAGGGATACTTCCGCCAAGTACGAAAGGCATTTAAAAAATATATGTGGATTCTAAACAAAGTAAGGAGTAGGTATATTGGCAGTCATTTTCTACACATGCGATTCTACACGTCTAATCTATGATAGTAATATAATATGATATGATAAGGTATTTATAACGCACCTATACACAGTGTTGTGTTTTTCGAGGCGCAACGAGGCAAGGGAGGGGCAACAGAGGGAAGACAGATAACGATCTTACTAGGCCAGGTGTCATTCAGATCGCGCAAGTGCAGGGGGACGCGGAAGGGGGAAAGTGCGAGGGTGGAGGGAGGGTGGAAAGTGCAATACATGGGGGAGGGGAAGTGCAGTACTTGGGATAGTAGAATATTAGGATAAATAACGGCCATATGGTGGCAAGTGCAAGGTAAGAGCAGGCATAAGTGCTGGTGGGGGACTGTAGGGATACAGAATACAGTTCCCAAGTGCGAGGGTTGGCAGGGAGGCAGTGCAGGTGTGCAAATGGTGGAGCCTGGGCCCAAGGTCACAAAGGGCGGCCTGGTAGCCAGTGCAGAGTCAGACAGGAGTTTAGCAGGGGGGAGGGGGAGAAAAAGCAGAAGCAAAGAGGAAGGTTTTGAGGTGCTTCCAGAACCGGAGATGGTTCTCCTCAAGTTTCAGGGAGGCAGGAAGGCTGTTCCAGAGGGAGGCCCCTGCAGAGGAGAGAGATCTACCACCAACTCGTTGCTTGGAGAAGCGACAGACCCTGAGGGAGTTGCAGGCGGATGAGCGAACAGCTCAAGAAGGAAGATTTTTGGGAAGAGAGAGTTGAAGGTGCAGTGGCTGTAGGCTGGCCCTTGCATCTTCGGTGTGTAACCTACCACCTTCGCCTTACAACCAAGGTACAAAGAGTATAGTTCCTAGCCACAACCATCGCTGCATATCAAAACCATGGTCCTTGTAAATTAGCTACTTATAAATTAACTTTTGGGACCATTGTCTGCAGCCATGCAGCCAAGACACTAGGGCGTGCACACAACTAGCGCATTACACCACACCCATATTCACTTATAACTCCACTGCTTATGACTTCAGTCTTGGGTGCATGTCCTTTGGGCATGCAGTCAAGACTCTGGATCCTGGCCAGAAACACCACAGCATATCGGAACCATTGTGCCTTGTCATTTCACTATCTACAAAGTTGCTTTTGGGAGTATGGCCTTTGGGTATGCTCCCAAAACGCTACGCCCTCCCCACAACCATCTTAATGATGTTGCATAGTACAAGTGTACCAATAGCTGTGATATGGTGCAGTAGTTTGTAGCCACAGGCTACAGACGTGAGTTTGATGCCATAGAATTATAAATATGTGGGTATACAGTATATAAAATGCATAGTTGATTACAACTGCAGTGCTTATTACTTTGTTCAAATACTCTGCATCCTGTCCACTACTACCACACCATATGACATCCATTGCGGCATATAACTACACTACGTACAAATGTGCTTTTGGGGCATGGCCTTCGGCCATGCACTCATGATTGCAGCCCCTCCCCACAGCCGCCTGAGTGATGCACTACCACACCATATCACACCCATTGTGCCTTGTAAGTACACTACATATAACTGTGCTGTTGGGTGCATGGCCTGCGGCCATCCACTCATAACTGCAGACCCTCCCCACAGCCACCTGACTGATGTTGAATACTAGGGGTGTCTCTGTCGCTCTGAAATGCTGCACTGTTTGTGGGCAGGGCCTAAAATCTTAGGTGTATGTCTATACATTTCAATATATGGTTGTGAAGTGCCTTATAACTCCAGTGCATACAAGTTTCCTTTTGGGTGCATGCTTGGGTGTATGGCATACAGCCTGCAACCATGCACCCAAAAGTACACATCTTGGCCACAACCACCGCACTAGATAAAACCCATGTGGGCTTGTAAGTGAAGAGGTTATCTTTGTTGTTGGGTGCATGGCCTCTGGCCATGCACCCAAGACTGCACACACTCCCCACAACCTGGCAATCGATACGCAATACTACGGGTGTATCCATGGCTGTGACATTCTGCGGTGGTTGTGGCCAGGGCCTGCAATCTTGGAAGTAAGGCCTTCGGCCTGGCCCAGAACAAATGCATTGATCACCCATGTCTTACTGTCTGAACCTTTCCCAACGCTCTGTGACACAGCAAAAGAGTTTTATAAATATAGCATGTGTACGCTGGTTGTTGCTCCGCTATCGGTGGATCCAAGATGTTGGGCGCATCCAAACAATCTGACGCAGAACACATCAGCAGCCAATCGGCAGAGACGTTGCGTGTCCGCGGTCATGACGCCAGCCCCTTAGCCAATCGGTATCTTGTCCGCTGACCGAACAGGGAAGTGTGACCGCGAAGCAGACATAGATATCACACATTTTTTCAGACCTACTTTTTGGTCATTTTAATGGAAAGTACTGCACGGAAGGTCACCAAATTTACAAAAGCACGCTTTCTGGACCAAGCCCCTGTACCTGCTGCAAATTTCGTGAAAATCCGTCCAGCGGTTTGACCTGTAACCATGCGAAAAGTTTTTCCCCCATTCAGTCTATGGGAAAACAAGACGTTTTAGGACCCCCCTATAACTTTTGCCCCCCTGGACCAAACATCTCCAAACTTTGCAAAAAATTCAGAGTGGCCCATATACTTTTTTTTGCAAAGTTTGGTGACAATTCGTCCTGGGAGAGCGGAGTTATAGGCCGCCCAAAAAGTGCTCTTCCTGTGGAAACAGCAACTTGACCATAACTACACAGCCACTACTGTGGCTGTGTAATATGTTTGCGTGTGTCAAATAAAGAGACATAACAATAAAGACAATAGTTTAAAACGTTTGTGTGGCACGTTAATTCTCTTGGAAGAATGCATGGGGTTGGTCAGCTGATACTTGTCTGGCCTGGTGAATAAAAATGCCTCATGTTCAGTTCTTAACATTAAATGTTAAATGTTAAGCAGATACCTTGTAAAAACAATGGCTTGTTAAGTGAGACATCACTTGTAAATTGTCCCATTTGAAATGCTATCAGCACAAAGAATAGGGGGCACAGGGCTTGTGACTCTAGAGCCTCTCACACGCTGCGTTTGGAATATGCATTCCTTTGTTTGCACATTCCTAACGCATAATGTGTCATCCAAAAGTCTGCAGAGAGCAGCCAGCCTCACAACCAGCCGCACATTACAGAGCAGTGCTGACCGGCGAAGCAGGCTGTCCGGCAGCTTTCACAGTGGGCCCCTTACGGCGCCCACCTCCTCAGCTATTTAGGGCTGCACCCCGGGCCGTCGCCAACCCTGCCCGGGCCAAGAAACGGGGCTGCCTCCAGCTTTGGAAGGATCGCCTTGAGCGGCGGCACTCCTGTAGAGGCGAATGGAGAGCGTGGGAAGCCCATTGCGCTCTCGCACTCATTCCACATGCAGACATTATTCGTTTTTTTATTTGGTTGGTTCAAAATATTGAACCTTTCAAACAAATACATTCTTAATTCATAACACACATCTGATTATTAACATTTTTACAGAACAAAAAATAATTTATCATTGATAAAAACAGGACACATACATATATGTTTGCAAATTGGAACACATCACATGTAAACAAAATAATTTTCGCACTCCTAAAAGAAGATCTCTTAATTAGGGTGATCACACATTAAGATACTGAATGATTGCAGTTCGTACAGATAAATTGTTATTGGTGAACAACCATTGCCATGCCTGTGTTTGATCCATAGGGAGTTGAGAAGATGTCACTCTACCAAAGTATTTTTTGCGCTTTACCGCTAAATTTGGACATTCTATTAGACAATGCTGCAATGTTTCTTTTTGTGATTGCATGTTGCACCACCTACAAAAACTCTGATCATCTGGAATTAGACTCCTTCTTGCTAGAATTTCCCCTGTATGCCACAAATTAAACCTGAAGCATGTGCGGAGAGGGCCACTTATGCAGATAATCTGCCATAGTTCCTAATTTTTTGTGCCCAAAATATTGATATCAATATCTTTCACTAGTGAGCATTTATCAATTGTGATGATCCAATCCAATTGAAACAATTTGGTTTTTGCTCTTAAGGGATTACATAATAGCATATCTAGCGGAATATTAGCATCTGCAAGACTATTTAAGGTGTTTTGGTGCCATGTGCTAGAGAACATGTCATTTATTATTAATATTATTATTATTAATAGATGACGAGCTAACATTCCTTCTACATTTGTTGAGGTTAGATTTAGCAGACATGTTCTGAATAGCGCACATTTTTTCCATTGAACTTGTGAGTATAAAGATGGTAAGCCTAGTTCAAAGCGAATAACCGCTCGAAGTGTACACATCGGAAGTAACAGAATTTACTTCCAAAATTTGGATTCAAGTACATCCCAGAACTCATGTTTTGGTAGAAATGTTTCTGCATTATACATGAGTACTGGGATCACTTTCTGCTTATAAAATAATACAATGTGTGTATTGGAAAACTTAGCAAATCTGTGTGTTAACAACTTAGCTTGAGCAGTTAATGCTTGCAGCTTTTGTTGGATTTCAATTTCACAATCATTATTTCTTAGTAAATTTGTAATTGGCACTCCCAGGTACTTGTACATAACCTTATTTAGTTTTTTGGCTCCTAGATGCCATTGGAAAGATTTAATGCTAGAATTTGATTTAGTCTTGCAGACCAAGATTTGTGTTTTAGATGTATTTATGACAAGATTATTATTTAAAGCATAATCATTTAATGTGTTCAACATATTCTGCAGACCACTGGGCGTTTCTGAAAGAAGAATAAGATCGTCTGCATATAAGAGATAATTAATTGGCTGGGTACCTAATTTTGGGGCATCACAGATGGTTTGTAGGAATGCATATCTAATATCTAAAATGAACATGTTAAATAATGTTGACGCTAAAATGCATCCCTGTTTAAGTCCTCTTTGTGTTCTAATGTGTGATGACAATATTCCATCCATTGTTAATCTCACTTGTATGAATGTGTTGGTATGCATAAGCATAATTAATGCTAAAAGCAAAGGTGGACAATTATAATTACTTAACTTCTGATAGAGTAGTACTCTGTGGATGGAGTCAAACACGACTCTAAAGTGTACGAATGCTATGCAGAGAGATTTACTGCGGTTTGCATATTTCGATTTTATTAAATTAAGAATCGTGATATTTGGAATTGTACTAACTCCAGTTACAAACCCCGCTTGAAAGGAATCTAACAAATTCATGTTGGAAGCCCATCGATTAAGTGCTTTTAAAAGTATGCGCGAAAAGATTTTACCCGGCGCATCTAATAGCGCTATCAGTTGGTAGCTACTGGGTACTTGTCGATCTCCCTTTTTATATATTGGGACTGTTATGGAATGTCTCCAAGACTGTGGAATGATTTGAGATTTGTTCACTAGTGAGAAGATATTGAAAAGGATTTGAGCCCATCATGTTGGATTCTGTTTTAACACATAGTTGGATAGACCGTCAGGGCCACACGCTCTCGAGTGGCTAATCGATTTTATGCATAGTTGTATATCAAGAAGATCAGATTCTAGGTTAAATTGTATTGGCAGATTACATTTTTCAAGACTCACATTATTTACCGGAGGGGCATAGAGACTGGAAAAGTGGGAGATCCAATTACTTTCAGTTACACTATTTGCTTGAGTAATTCCTTGAAGCTCTTGATGAGTGCTATTTATAATGGCCCAAGTTCTAGCTACATGTTTAGACTGTATCAATCTTAACATATTCACACCATCTTCTTGATATAAAGTTGCGCGTCTTGCCCTTAACCAGTTTTTATATCGGGTCTTAATCCTGGTGAGTGTGAGAGCTCTTATTTCAAAGGGCAGGTTCAAGGCATGCCGTTTCTCTGATCTAAACTTAGTTTTCCTCATTTTTAGTTCGCTGTCAAAACAGTGTAGCGACTGAATCGCATATGCTGTTTTTCTGGGCTTACCAGCCAATAAATGCGGCATCATAGTATAATATGTATTGTCTAAGGGAAAGGCCTGATCTGCTAAAAGACAGTCGATTCAGTAAATAGCTGTGATATCGATTTAAATGTTCCTCCGAATATCATAGCCTATTATCCCTAGAATTTGTGGTCAACTTTGTTAGGTGGACAGCCTTACAAACACACTTAGTGGCCAAATTAGACATCCATTTAATGCAGACATCATTTAGGGTCTGGTCCTTTCATAAGGTGATTTCAGCTTGATGGACACAGAGACACAGGTAACGGTGATCACGTCTTTTTTTGATGTAGTTACAGGGTTCGGTGTAGGCATATGGTAAGTAGTCCAGTAGATGTTACTGATATAATGGGTGCGGAAGGTAACCGGCCCCACACAGGCAGGTCCTCGCCCAGTTATTCGCTCAGCAATACTAACCAGCCCCTCACAGAATGCTTGTGCTTAACTTTCATGCAACATTTTTCATGCAACTTTCTACAGCATCATTTGGATGACATCATACCCATGTACCACTAAGAGCCCACTTAATACGGCTTGCTTCTGGGGTGAAATGCCATGACACTGTTCCAAATCACTGTAGTGATCTCAAACCATTGAAGTTGGCATGCCGCGCCTCCTCCCTGGGTATCCACACTAGTCTGCAGAGGAAAGGGAAGTGCCCATATGTTGATATTTAGTTTGTCCTTTCATAGTTCCCAACTGGCCTCAATTGCTGTGAATCGGCTTTCGCTAGTCGTGCCTTGTAAGGCAAACTGCTTTGCATTTTGGGGCTTCTAGTTTTGCGTTAAATATAAGTATGGGCCTACACGTTCCAGGATGCTGGCCGCAGGGGATACCAATGGCATGGGACCAGTTGGCCAAAAGTAATGCTTGCTGCCAAAAGCACCTACACCTGCTTAGATTACATTCTTTATTCTATGTGTCGGGTTTTGAAACGTGTGGAATACTTGTGTGAGGCCGCAGTGTTGGGGGAATGATATGAAAGGTGGGGCATTAATAGGGGAAGCTGTGTAGCAGAGGTGTTGAGTGCTGCAAGAAACCTGCCGAAATGTGGTATGCATCTATAGTAAAGTGATACATTTAACAGTATGACAGTGCTGAGGGAGTCATGTATTGGTGATTCCATAGAGCGAACCCAACAGGTGAGTCTTGAGCACTATTTGGAACGTGAATTGGTTGGGTTGCAGCTGGGGGAGGTAGGGGTAGGACGCAAGGAAGTTCCAGAAGGAGAAACCATGAAAATTAATAAATCTGCCACCAAAACATCTGCATTCGGGATCATTGGTGATTGACCAGTGTTGGGATATCAAACTTGGGCGTTTGAAAGTAGTGTCTTGGTGATCTATCCCCCCGACCCATCGCATCTGCTGCAGGTACACTTTAAAGGGTTGCCAAATTTCAGTTGGGCGACACCCTGGCGGCTGCATCATTGCCCAGTGTTCTTCAATGTTATTAGCCCATGTAACTGCCCGCAGCCACTGCTCAATCGACGGGGCCGCGGGCCTGAGCCACAATAGCAATATGCAGCTCACTGCCAGTAGCGGGCAGAGACTACCAAGTTTTTGTTTAAACTCCCTTAGGTCTTCAAATACATGGAAAAGGCACCGTAGTGGGGTGGCAGCTAAGCTACAACCAAGAATATCAGAGAGGGATGTGCAGACATCTTTCCAAAAAGACAGTGGGCCTCATTACAACTCAGGCGTTAAGGGTTAACGCCGTCGTTAACCCTTAACGCCTGATTCCAATTTTAACGGCTGCTTTTAGCAGGCGTTAAAATCCATGGCGCTAAACCGCCTTGGTGCTAATTACGGCACCGTAATTTACGGTGCCGTAATTAGCGCCTTCCCCACTCCCATTATGCCCTATGGGGCAAAAATGGGAATGGGGAAGGGTAAATGGGAAATGGGGATTTACCGCCCCACTCACCTTGGAATGGGGCGGTAAATCCGCCATCCTCCATGGTGTAAACTTAGTTTACACCATGGTGGTAAAGTTGGTGTACTTACCGCCTGGGTCGTAATGACCCCCAGTAAGTTCAGCGCAGTCCTATACCATATGATAGTACCCGGCCTCCGGTGCCCTACATCTAGGATAAGCACCTGAGTAGATTTGGGAGATAAGTTTCATTATGGCAAGTGTGTAGTGGTATCCATGAACAAACTTGAGCTGTATAAAACGGAACCTGGAGTTGTAAGAGATCTCTTGGGTCTGCACGCACATCTCTCACCAGGTCTCGTCCATAACATCCAGGTCCATGTTTCATGTCCATTTAGCACAGGCCTCACTTGGAGATGCGTCCGCATGGCCCTGGACCAGTTATATAAGGTTGAGGCAGTTCCTCGAGCACCATGCATGCTCATTATGAAGTCCAGCACAGGGTCATCAAGGGGTCTAACAGGGAACTCCGCCCACAAGCGTTTAAACACCCCACAGATCCCCATATACTGCAGCCATTGCGATGACCTGTGGTGCGCTAAGCCAGGTTTATAAACCGCTGCAATGAAATTCGCAGCCACATACGTTCACCCTAGCGTATCGAATCCATTACAGCCCGTGATCGCTGTGTAGCAGCATCCTCACTGGGGAGGGCTGGGATGCAATTCCATAAGGGGGAAACCTCCATGGAAAGGGTGAGTTACTCATCCCTCTCCCCAGCCGAGTACTCCTTGAGTTTAACGTGGGGAGCCGGGGTGTCCTGTGTGAACCGAAACGCTGCGTATTGTGCCGCTATCCAATATACTTTGCTAGGCATGGCAATACCCCCCTGCGCATAAGACCTTGTTAATGATTGCCATTTAAGACGTATCGCCCCAGAGTGCCATAGGTAAGCATTGATACTGACTTCTAGGTCCCAAAAGAACCCAGCACCGGGCCATAATGGGATATTTTGAAAATAATAGAGAAGTTTGGGAAGGATCACCATTTTAAGGAGGGCAATTTTGCCCACGACCGGCAGCAGCAGTCTCGCCCAGGATTTAAGCTTAGTCGTGAGTTGTGAAAAATATGTGGCATAGTTGCGATCAAATAGGGAAGTGTGTTGCCTGGCCACCGCGATAACCAGATATAAATATAAAATCAATTTCATCTCCCGGGTAGACCAGGTAAAACCAAGGAGGTCCGCAGGCTCCGTTGCCGCATCAGTCAGGGGAAAAATATCTGACTTAGCGCAGTTGAGTCCAGATAACTTTCCGAAAGCAAGGATGTCCTACATGATCGAAGTTGAGCGCTTGTGCGGTCCCTGGCGTACAGAATCGCATCGTCGGCATAAAGGGATATGATTTTGGGTTCCCTGGACAGTCTGACACCCCTATGTCCGTGCCTCCATTGGATCAGGTCTGCCAGCGGCTCTATAACTATCGCAAACAGCAGGGGGAACAAGGTGAATCCCTGACGAGTGCCCCTGGTTATTGTAAAAACAGATGAAAATGTACCATTGGTACAGACCCTGGCAGATGGAGAGGTGTACAACAGACGCACCCATGATACAAACCCAGGTCCCAAGTTGCGTTTATGTAGCACTGTGGCCATGAACCAGCACAAGACCGAAAGGCCTTCTGTATATCTAGCGTAGCTGCCACTGCCTGGGCGGACGGGTCCACCTGAGCTAGGATGTTAAAGAGCCGGCGTACATTGAGTGCTGTGGAACGTCCAGGTATAAAGCCAGCCTGGTCAGGATGAACTATGTGCGGCATTGTGAAGCTGGAAATGCATCGGAGGGACAGGGCCTCTGAATCCTTGTCCTTTATTGCTTCATCATGTATGTTCTGTCTTCTTTTCCACGCAGGAGTTCATGTGGGACTCCTGGCGGTGCAGCTCTTCCTGAATTTGGTTTGGTGAACAGACCCTTGGGATATCTTCATGGCACCCCTCGGTGGGATTACGACCCTGTACTCCTAGTGTATGCTTTTGGGCACCTGTGTGCGGCCCACAGAACAGGGTACAGGCTGGTGGAAGCTCTGTGCTGAATTGACATTTGCCCTGAGCGTCCTCCATTTTGGGATGCCCTGGCCCTGTCATTGGAGTCAGTGTATTCCTGATAGGAAACAAGATGGCCCCTGTGGCCTCTTGTTTTCTATCGCCTGTTACCTTACTTTTCCAGAAGTCCCGGAAAGCCCTGACTCTGTCCCTTCCCCCTGACTGGCTGTTGGTTGGAAGTTCCATATATGGTGTTGTGGAGAAGTCCAGGCCAGACTGGCTGGAGCCTTCCCAATGACTGTATGTTGTGAGTACGCCTGTGGGGTGGGACCTTGGTGAATGGAGTGTGTGACGAATACGCATTCTGTGTTATGGGTGTTTAGTATCTGGTGTTTGACACAATGACTGAGACAGCCCTGCCCGAAACTGGTATGAATGCAGTGTGTAGTGCTGAGTACTTGTCCGAATCCACATCCTGTGTTGTGAGTGTCTGGATGGAGAAGAACGGCCTGAATGCACTGTGCGCCTGATTGGCTGCCTGACTGCCTGAATGCCCATCTGAGTGACTGGTTGCCTGAGTGTGACCCAGCAGAGTGAATGGGAGATCAACAGTATATTGGGTGCCTCTCACTGCTAGAAATCATTCAGAAGCTGATGTAGAAACTGACCTTGAAACTGATGCTTCACTTTGAAGCCCACTGGAAGAAGAAGAACTGCTGTTGCTGTCTTTTGCTAATCTGAAAGCTGCTGTGCCTTCAAGGAACTGATCCAAGAGAGGACCTGGCTAGGAGACCTCTTCTCGAGCTATGATGGACCATCGTGCACCAGCTTATCTTTGCCAAAGTTCCCTGGTAGACAGACCTACGAAAGGCTGCCGACTGGAGACTGGGACCGCTGCGGAATCAAGAAGAGAAGCACCGGACAGCCGTCCACCTTCGACCGCCGCCGCTGTGCTCCCTTTGCCTAAGAAAATTTGATCCAAGGACTCCATTGTTCAACCGCTTTTGTCCTGCTGGAGAAAGTCAAGGTCGTCGACGACCGAGGAGAATCCTCTGGTGGGTTTCCCACCACCCAAAGACCTCAGAGACGCCCGCAAAGCTACTGAAGCCAACCGTGGTCACATCCCATTCGCTGACGCCAACGACTTGACGCCCTTGCTGGGCCAAAGTTCTTCGATCACTGTTTGCAGCAATGAACCCTTGTCGTCGAGGCGCAGGACGTTCACAAGCTTTCATCAACGAGAACTACGAAGATCGAAGCTGCTCCTTCGACGACCACCGTTCACCTTTTTCTTCATCTTGGAAGTTCGACGACCCCTGGCTCCTGCCTGAAAGGGAGCGCACTCAAGAAGGGCCCGTCGATTCCCTGACGAAGAACTTTACGACATAAGGTACATTTGGTTTGCAGAGCTATAGAAGAAGATAAGACTCTAATAGACAATATATGACTGGGCTTGTAGTGCTTCTTCATTTACAGATTGCCCAGGTGGGGGGATCCTCAGACAGAACTGTGCCTGACGGTAGGGGCTCAGTATTCTGCCAATTGCCTAACCAACTTATCTTCCTCCTAAGTCTATGGTTGATATCGTTTTGCTTTGTTGATTCGTATGCTATTTGAACTGAATACATTTTAATGGAATCAGAGTAATAGTGGTACCACCTAGAACTGTATATATTTACCATTTTAGAATTGTCGGAGCACAAAGTCTATTATCGTGATTGTGTATATAACCTTGAACCTTAATTATATAAAGACTGTATTTTAACTAATACAGTGTGTGGACATTCCTTTGTGGGCGCTTGGGGACTACACTGTACTTAAGAACCAGCCTGCATCACCTCCTGAGAAGCTGGGCCTTGATTGCTCGTCCATTGCTACCAACAATAGAGAATCTTGGCTGGAGTCCTCTGTGCCTCTCCTCTGCCATATAGAGAGCAGGAGTACAGACACCCCCCTCCGGTCTTTACAGGCATGTACAGTGTCAGGTGGGTGGACAGGATCTTATCGAAAATGTTAACATCTGAGTTGATTAATGAAAGAGGGCAGTATGAGCCGCAATGCTCTGCGGGCTTGCCGGGCCTCCACAATGTGATAATTATTGCTACCCTTAACATAGGAGGCAGCATGCACTTGTCCAGGACCTCAACCCACACCTCATACAGGAAGGGAGCTAAGAGATCTTTAAAGTGACGGTAGAACTCGGCTGTAAGGCCATCTGGCCCGGGGCCCTGCCAGTGGGCAACGCATCTATAGCATGAATTGAGGCATCCAACTGTGCTCTGGTCTCTGCTGACAGTTGTGTAAGGGGGAGACCCTCCAAAATGTCCTCAATATAAGCAAGGGAACAAGTGTCTTTGTTAGCATATAAATCGGAGTAGAAGGCCTCAGACGGTGTGTGCACTAGGGTACCCGAACCATCGTAGACAGAAGGGATGCAGTTGTTGCCTGCCTCCCAGGGAAATCATGCCCCCCTCCCCATATCGCCTCGCTGCACGGAACTCTTCCAGGGCCTCCCTAACCTGAGAGAGGGAAGCAGTAGGGGGCCAGGCCGCATGCTGTAACTCCAGACTCCGGAGCTTCTCCTCGCTATTGAAAGGTTCAGCTGTATAGTTTTAAGGACCCCGTGCTCGTTGGTAAATGCAATATCCGTATCTATGCCTTAAAGGCCTCCCAAAGTGTACCGGCAGATGCCACACACCCCACATTAGTCTCAAAATATAAAGTGACGTGTTCCCCAAGCTTACACTCAAAGGCGACATCCAATAGTGTCTGGGACTTAAATCTTCAGTTGGAGTGGGGCTTGGGGAGTCCTTCGAGTGAAAGGCGAGTAAGATCGGGGAATGATCGGACTATGTCCTGGGAAAGACCTTTACCCAGGCAACCCCACTTAGCCAGCTATCAGAAATCGGCCTCAAATTAATACAGGAGAAGGAGTCATGGACCGAGGAGTAGAATGAGTATGTACGTTCCTCAGGCTGTAAAGACCTCCACGCATCCACCATACCCAGTTCAGTCATACTGTCACGCAGCTTCCTAGCGGCCCTCATAACTGTTCTGGCGCTGCAACCTGATCAGTCCAGATGTACATCTAAAATAATGTTGAATTTGCCACCACACCGTACAGTTATAAGTGGGTACAGGGCCAGTATATCTGTAATTTCCTCATAGAATGCCGGGTCATCAATATTGGGCCCATTTCTGGACAACAATATTAGTTCCCTGCCCGCAAGTGCCCCGTGCACAAGTACATATTGCCCCAGTGGGTCAATATATAGCTTGCTATGTGTATATGGTACTGTGTTGTGAAGAAGGATCATAACCCCCTGTGACTGTGTAGAATATGCTGTATAGATCCTGTTCTTCCCCCAGTGTTTTGCGAACCCCTCGTGTCCAGCAGTCATGGCGTGGGTTTCTTGCAAAAATAGCAACTTGGCTCTGTGCCTCTCCATATGGAATACAACTTTACACATTTTTACTGGGTTCCCCAATCCATGCACATTAAAACTCAAACACATGAGCTCACCCCTATTTCACATACCAGACATTTGTGGACCACAAATCAAGAGTTATCTGCGTCAGCGCCTCGTCTGCACCTGCCTGCAAGCTAAAACTGCCTCTGTATCTATACCAAGTGCGTTTTGAACTCACAACAAACCCCCCTCCCACCACGCGCATCCTCCTCCTTAACAGGAAGATGTAACTCCCAGAACACTCTAACCCAACAACACAGCAACATTGCATGGAAAGGCCAGAGTACGGGGGTGGGTGTAACCAAGGCTCAACAACAACCTATTGAAAAAAAAACATAGTTTTAATCAACAATATCTCTCCTGAGTAGATTTAGCTGAATGCTATTAGTAAAGTGCGAACCACCAAGGTGGCTGTTATCTTTAACTCAACAGTGGCAACAGCTACACAGAACAGTGACACCACTGGAGGGGAACAACAATAAGTGTTAGGCTTGCAACACAGGTGCACCACAGTAGTGCATCGGCTCAACGGTTGATGCGCCCTGGGCCCTCCGAACATTCACCCAAGAACTTCATGGTTTCCTCAGGTAAAGTAAAGAAGTATGTCTTGCCCCCACTCTAAATGCACAATTTAAACTGGGTAAAGCATAGAATATTTCATGCCTTGGTCATGGAGCCTCTTTTTAACTGCCAGAAATGATTTCTGTTCCTGCTGCACCGCCACAGAGGTCTGGGTAGATATGCAATGTACTAGACCTCAGATATAACTCCCCCTTTTCTCGGGCGGCACGTAAGATAGCATCTCTGTCCCAATAGTTTAACAGTCTGGCATTTATGGGGTGGGGCGGTGCTCCAGGCTTCGGCTTGGAGGTAATGAGACGGTGTGCTTGTTCCACTACAAACTTGGCTGATAGTGTAGAATTATCGAGCAGTGTGCGAAGAGTGTGTTCCACAAAGTCTTCTATAGAGCCATCCAGGTTGTTCTCCGGGACTCGGATAATCCAGATATTGTTCCGATGTGACCTAGATTCGAGCTTGTAATCTTTCTTCATGACTAGTTGTACCTGCTTAGACAAAGCTGCCATGTCAGCCTTCAGCTGAGACACATTGTCTTCCACAGTTCCCACCCTGGACTCTGCGTCCGCCAGTCGCACATAGGTTTTCTCCAGGCGGGTTTTAATGGAGCTAATGGCACTGCTCATGTCGTCTAGCTTCCTGTGGATGGCCGAAACCCTCTTCTGCATGCACGCCATCATGCGCTGTGTCTCCGTTGGTTCAGTTGTATCCGTTATGGCCGGCAGGGGTGCACCACTCCCCGCTGCCTCTGGGTCCTTCAGCGGCTTTAGAAAAAATGTTGATGGAGATTTGTTTCCTGCCAGCCCCCTTCGTTATCGCTGAACGTGCAGATCTCAGGGAGGCAGCCCCACACTCCTCAGGCGACACTTATCTCTCCGCTCCCGAGGGGGCCAAGCTCAGAGATGCAGAGAGTGGGAAGCCTGTTCCGCCCTCAGCCATAGCCAGAAGGAGTAACAATGATATTCCCCAGGGGCTCTAAACCTCTCCACGCCTCCACCAGGCAGACCCACAGGAGGCGCAGATGCCAGCACCAGCCCAGTGTCCCTCCAGAGGGTACACTGTGGTCCTAGAGGTGATACCAGCAACAGGGCTTCACAAATTCAGCAGGGGAGTCCACATCCGTCCAGATTCGCAGTGTCAGTATTGTATCCGCACTCAGCTCCACCTCTGTGCTGTATCACTTGGCTCACTTCCTCTCACCCTGCTGACCTGGGTGCAACAGTGCCTGCAAGGTTATGTATATGTGGGTACAGGTGCAGTCTTAAAGTGTCCTACTACAGCCCCAACACCAGGAAGATGGGGGAACCAGCTCAGCCTGGCATCTCCGTATGCAGCAGCTCTCACCCACTCCAGCCACTGTCACGCACGTCTGTGCCAGTTACTGGACTGGTAGGAGGCCCATCTTTAATTCCAGGGTGTAGCCGTTAATGGTGATGGGCCACGCAGTACAAGCCCAACAATGAGCTGGGGCACCTCTGGGCTTAGGATCCGCTGCCCTGAGGCTGCAATGCTCTGTGGCTCCCCACAGCAGCCCTCAGCTGCGGGGTCCCTCTTCTGCTGCCGCCAATGCCGGAAAGCAGCCTCACGCAATCTGCTTTGTTGAAGTCCCGGGGAGCTGGATATCTCAACTTCTCGCCGGCAGTGCGGGTGTCGACTCGGATCAGCCCGGGCCGTAGCTCAGGTAATGAACTATGCCCCGGGGCCTCTTAACAGCTTGGCACACGCTTTGGCAGCCAGTACATCCTGCAGTCAGCTATTAGGTCTGCCCCTGCGCACTACGGCACTCCGCCACCTTCTCTCCGGGCTGCAACCGGCAGATAAGTGGGGGAACAGCATGACTGGCCATGATCTGCCCTCAGTAGTTGTGTAAAGCGGTCTCAAGGGGCTATGTAGGCCGTTGCAAGTTCTGGGTCGCTAGAACTTCCTCGGTAAGCGGCCATCTTAGTCCGCGCGCTGCAGCGCCCCAGACGGGACGGTTTTAACTCTTAACATTGGCATTTTTTGCCGCCCCACCAGTGTAGATCTTATGGTCGAATTGGGAGATGCCTACATAGACACACCACTTCCACTCAGACAAGGCTCAATTCTGGGAGCCCATTACAGTGGTAACGGGTGCAGGATAAGTGCACATTACATTATTTTGCAGAAATACCTTCTGCACAGGTGTGCAAGCCAGAGGTTTTCTTAATTTTTACCAGGTAAAATGATGCTGGTTTTTCTCTCTCAAAGTAAACTCTGCTAATCAGACCTCACTTTCTAAATGTTCCATGCTGAAGATGTATAGTGCACACAGGTATTCTCTTGCCCCATCTTTTAAGATGGTAGCATCTGCCATCCAGTTTGGCAACATGTGAGCCAAATATGCATCCCTGAAAACAGCCTGATGAAATCTAACTTATTCCAACAGCTGTTTGTTGCCTTTAACTGTGGGCTCTCATTATCCAAATTGTGTAGAACTGCCTTGTGGCATTTTGGTTAAATATAGCTATATCAGATGTGATACAGCACCCTTAAGGAAATAGTTATGCATTGCCAAAACCATCTGATGCCATTTTATTATCTACTGGTTTCCAATGACCTACAGCTGTCAGAACTTGTGTATCACTGTATGGAGCTAGGATTCACCTATGGTTCCCTTTGTTCTCTGCATGGGGAGACTTGACACCTTCCCCAGGGGAGCAGGGCATTCTCTATGCTGGAGTGGAAGCTCATGCTTAAAATGAAGCTTTGTTTGTTTGTTTGTTTTATTACTTGTATTGCGCACCAGACCCGTGGGTAGTAGGGCGCATTGCAAAAGATCACTCACAGCTTGGTTACACAAAAAATGTACATTTACATAAGGCAATTAGGTTATACGAAGGCAAATTATATACATACAGGTTATATACATACATGATATTAGGACTATGGGCTGAGAGCAGACACATAGGAACACAGGAGAGTCGAGGTTCACAAGGTAGAAGTCTGTGAAGTGTTGGCAACAGTCGGTAGTAGTGGGCTAGTTTGGGAGTAAGGGGTCAACCTAGAAGTCCACGTCTCTAAGCCGCATTATTAGACTCCTGCAGAATTTTTGGTACGAGTGCTAAACTCTAAGTGGGGAGGCTAGCGAGTTCCACAGTTGGGCTGCCTTGACCTGGAAACTGCTGCCTCCAACTCTCGCCAAATTACATCTAGGGATTAAGAGGCAGTTTGTGTTAGAGAGTCTAGTTGTTCTTGTAGCAGGTTTCGTAATAATTCTATCTGATAGGTATCGTGGTGCTGCATTGTTCATGCATTTGTGTGTAAGAGAGGCAACTTTTAGTTTGATTTTTAGTTTGATTTTGTCGTAAGTGGACAGCCAGTTGTTGGCTCTTCTCGTCACGGATATGTGTTCTCTTCTTGCAATGCAAAGGGCTGCTCTGAGTGCATTGTTTTGCAAGAATTTAATTTTCTTGATAATTTGTTTATTCGCTCCTATGTACAAAGCGTTACAATAGTCGAGTTTAGCTAAGATAAGTGCTCTGGCAAGGGTGATGCAGCTAGTATTTGAGAGGAAGGCTTTACCTGCTCTAATCAATTTACAGGTATATGCCGTGGCCGAGGCCATGGCATTAAACTGTTTGTTGAACGAAAGAGTAGAGTCCAGGTAGAACTCCAGGATTATAACCTCCTTAGCGACATTAATGATATTATGGTCTATGTTAAAGGCTGAGTATTTGGGACTCCGTTTTTTGAGGGTAGAATGTGTACCTAGGATGATGAGCTCTGTCTTATCATCATTCAGGTATAGTCCATGGGTGGCCATCCATGCCTGAATGATGAGATAGACCCTGTTCACCAAGGCCAAATCCTTGTCGTAATCACCAGTAAGAGGTAGGAGGATCTGGGTATCATCTGCATAATTGGTGTAGCTGATACCCAGATGATCCAGATCATCGAAAAGGGGCTTGGTGAAAATATTGTGTAGGGTAGGTGAGACACAAGATCCCTGGGGCACTCCTCAAGTGATGGGGATGGGGTCGGCTGCAGCCATAGGTGAGAAGACTCTCATGGTCCGATTGCTTAGAAAGGATTGTATCCACGCTATGGCTTCTGTGGAGAACTATGCCGCTGAGTCCAAGTGACTGCATAGTACCTGGTGATCGACCAAGTCAAAGACGGCAGATAAGTCCAGGAGGAGAAGAAGGGCTGATTCCCCTTTGTCCCCAAGTTCATCGATCTGGGCCTTCAAGTCTATTAATACTGTTTCGGTCTCGTGCTGCGGGCGAAAACCTGATTTCCTTGCTCCTAGTAGAGAGTTAGATTCCAAGTATTTTTGAATTTGTGAATAGGCCATTTTGTCAAGGATTTTCAGTAGAAAAGGCACAGTAGTGATTGGTCGGTAGTTAGTGGGAATCAATGGGTCTAAAGTCTGTTTTTAAAAAAAATAATGGGAGCACCTATGATTCCTTGAGGTTAGATGGGATGGTGTTAGACGCAAATGACGCGTTGATAAATTTTGTAATAAAGGGGGCTAGGTCTCGGGCCGCATCCTTTATCAGTTGAGCGGGGCATTGGTCACCCTGACAATTCGAAGGTTTGAGTGATAGTTTTCAGTTTCAATTATAGTGACTTTGGAGAACTTAAAGCGGGAAGGTAAGGTCATGTTATTAGATAGATCTGCGTCTAGTGGGGTTCTAGTGGGCGTATTGCTGATTAATTAAGCTTTTTTCTTAGCAATTTTTACTTGTAGAGTTGAAACCTTGGTGGCTAGTGCTTGCTGTATGTTCGAGCACCAAAGTTTGTCCTTTATGCAGTTGTCTGGCACTGGGATGGGGGCTTCTATCTCGTTGAGGATGACAAAAAGTTACTTCGTGCTTGAGTTCGCTTGGGATATTCTAGCATTTTAAGTTTCACGTTTAACTAGGAGTATTTCATTTTTGTATAGGGCTGTGATGGTGCTGAGATTAGTCTTGTTTTCTTCCGATGGTTGTGCTTTCCAGGATATCTCGCATTGCCTTTTTTTGGTACGTAGTGTTTTTAGATATGGTGTATACCACGAGTTAAGATGGGCCTTGGGTTTGCTTTGTCTTAATATGAGTGGCGCTATTGAGTCTAGGGAGGTGGTCATGATATGATCATATTCACTGATCAACGCATCTGGTCCCAAGTTTTCGTGGATTGCATTAAGTGTAGGGAGGATGAGTGGGAGTAAGTTGTCGCAGGTGATATTCTTTTTATTCCAGGTGAGAATAGGTGGGGCTAGCGCTATGGGCATGGAATTGGGTTTTTCAGTATCTAATGAGAAGGTTATGAGGTGGTGGTCTGACCATATCTGAGGTGCTATGGAGGAGATTGTTACGTTGCAGTTGTGGTCTGCGAACCAGTCCAGTGTTCTACATTTAACATGTGAAGGGTGGAGCACTTTTTGGGTGAAGCCTTGTTCCATTAGGATATTTGCCACACTTGATGCATGTGCATCTTTTGGGTCATTGTAGCCTAGGTTTAGGTCCCCTAGTAGTAAGACTTGAGAAGAGTTTTTTAAGTTATTGGATACAATATTAGATATGTCATCCTCGAACGTACCGATAGGGCCTGGAGGTCTATATATCAAGTGTATCGTCAGAGTCTGGGAACTGTTTATGTTGAGCTTGGCTGTCAAGTTCTCACATGTTTTGATATCGGGGGCTGGCACTAGTCTAATCGGTAGATTGACTCTAGCTATGAGTGCGATGCCTCCTACGCGGGTATCAACTCTGTCAGATCTTAAAATAGTGTATCCATAGGGGATAGCTAATGAAAGAGCTGGTCCTGCGGCGGCATGGAGCCAGGATTCAGTGATCACTAAGAAGTCAAGGTGTTCTGACTGGATGATATCTGCTATCTCGGTTGCATGAGCGACCATAGATCTCGCATTTATTAGAGCACCCTTGAGACTATTGTTGGCTGAAGCTGGTAGTGGACAGCCTGTTACAGTTTGGGTCTTAGGGGTGGAGAGGTTAGGGGCAGTGAGTATTGGCCAGCCTTTTATTTTGGTAATGGGAAAGAGGGGGGTAATGGTTAGCTTTTATTAGTAGAAGCAAGGGATCTAGCTAAAGGTTCATAGAGTTTGTCTAATCTCGCACAGAGTCTTCCATTCCTATCGGTGGTGTTACATGGTTGGGCATTCAGTAAAGGTCCTTGCGTGGTGAGTTTGGTAGGCCTATTAGTATGAACACTAAGTACGCAGTCACTGTCGCAATAGTAAGGAAGGGGCGTAGACTCCTTCGGATGAGCATGTTTAGGTGTGTGTGTGTAGTTATGGACGGGAGCTTAGTTACTAGTGTCACAGTAGATAAGTTAAGCTACCAATAATAGGTACAAGACAACGGCTACTTTGATTGCCTAAAGTAATCTTACTTCCACAGAAATTAATTTAAGTGGGGAACGGTGTCACTAGGTGATCACAGCGTTATTGGTGCTATAGTGTTATGTTACACTAGGCAAACAGGACAGATCAAATACAGGTTCACTGGCCGTCTGTTCAAAGCTGATGTGTTTGGCAAGTGTTATATTTTGCAAGTGAGTGGAGCAATCTCAATACAGACAAACGACAGGCAGTATTGCAAATGGTGCATGGCAGTCAAAACAATTCTAGTGTGTATCACGTGGGCATCAATACCATGCCAGTGTAAAAGGTACTGGTGGCTACATATAGAGGGCATAACATTGCAGGAGATATACACAAATTAATATGGAAATCCTGTTGAAGCAATAGTAATGGCATATACGGTCGTGGCGTTTCAGTTAGTATTCAGTACACAGATAATGCAATTGACAATCTGGTGAATGAGCATAGGCTTATGGCGTAGTGCAGAGCCGTATCAAGGGAGTGCGCTACTTAATGTTGCAATATTCTATATATAGAGGAAAGAAGACCGGTGAGAATGAGCTAATATTGCTCGTCGGCCCATTACTCAGGAGAAATAAAGTGGACCATTCTTATAGTATGCACTCTTTGAGAGAATTATAGTCTTTACATGATTAATTGTTGTGAGGTGTAGCATAGTTTACAATAGTTATGGTAGGATGACTAGTCGGTGCGATAGTTAGGTGTTACAAGGATGTACAGGGGTGCAGCAGGATTTACCGCTTCTTGCAGTAGAGCGCTGCAACGCAGTGTTTCTTTGATGGTCTGCACGGTCTAGTAGGTGGTATGGACGGGGCTTAGAATCCGTCAAGAGTGGGGGGCCCTCTGGGCAGGGGTTAGGGCGCTGGTCGCTGGACAGTCCTGAGACAGGCACGGGACAGGTGCCTTATTTTGGTGCCTTTGTTTGGGCTGGCTAACACCTGCCGGCGCACCCAGATTGGGTGAAAATACAGCTGGCTGGCCAATCACGATACGCAGCCACTTCTAGCTGCTGGTGTGCTTCTTTGCTACGGCGGCGGCCATCTTTGTGAGGAAAACTCATGCGGTTTTAGCACAAAAAGCGGACAATGCACAAGAAGCAAATCCTGATGGGTGCGTAGCTAAATTATGATCTTTCCTCAGATGTGAAGAGGAATTGTGGTCATCGCGGATGGTCTGCGCGGGTCGGTAGCTGGTGTTAGTGCATACGCACTAGATTAAGCGCATGGGTTTACCCATTGAATATAGGGACGGACGAAGTGGGTGAGCTGCTCCTGCAACCCACGGGAGAGTGGAGCTCCTGCTCATTCCTCATGGGGATGGTAGATGAATCAGACACAGTACATGTTCCTTATTTTGGTGCCCAAAGGGATGGCACACAAAGGTAATAATGACTGGAGTCTCTTTTATCTTGGGCAGATAGAGGGGGAGGGTGGTGTAGTATATTGTAGCCCAGGTAAGGGGTCCCTCCTTCTTAGAAGTGCTTAGCCTACATTTCCTTCATGTCTCCCCTCCAAACGTCCTGCAGACAGAGGCACTCTAGGAGCTGACATCGAAAGGCAAAATCTCTTGTTACAGTGGCTGAGATTAGCTACTTAGAAAAGGCTCGAAATGGACTAATCTTCTGTGTCAAAATGACTGAGTGGGTGAGACCCTCACTTGGTTGAATCACCTTTGGTCTCAAGAAGGATTTGACTGGAAGCATCTGGGGATATCGGCCTTCTTAAAATCCCCTGCCAGGATTTTCAAGGAAGGAGAAAAAACCTCCATCCCCCACTCCCCCACTCCACCACTTCAGGGGAACATATGGAGTGACCTGCTGTTGGACAAGGCCTGCCTGCTGCCTAGACACTAGTACCCAGAACTCTGCTGCAGGGGCATTAGACTTGCAAGTGTCCCTGGTAACATTCTTGTCTGGGAAGGGCAGAGGAACGGCTTACCTTTTCTTCTGTGACCCTAGAGCGAGCCCTGCAGCACCACAAGATCAATGAAAAGCTGCCTTGGCTTTCCCTAAACCTCAAGCTAGGAGAGAGTCAGTCTGCATCGAGTCAGTGGGTTAGAAGGTTGAAGTGTGTTAACACCTTACAGTGTCAAAAGCAGAGGCAGTGACCTGGGGGGTAAAGGCACTCAAGATGACTTGAAGCAGCTCGAAGATGCAGGGGGAGCCAAAGGCAGCTTTCCTTTGTTTCTGGGGCTCTTGAACTATAATACAAAGACAATTGCCTACATACTCTGTCTTCATACCCAGGGAGCCCCTTTCATTAAAACGTCTGCATATCCTGTGTATTTCATTACAGGATAGTTTGTTAGTGTTTGTATTTTTAGTTTATAGAACTTTGATTGGACAATTTTTAGTTTGATACTGCAGTACTATTGTTTTAGATGCTTCATTGCTGGCTCACATCATTCTTTAACAATATAGCATTTCCTCTGCTCATGCTACGTTAAAAGAGGCCAAGGAGGTGTACCATTCATGTTCTGCCTATTTCACCTTTATTGAGATCACTGCTGGTTAACTAGTAGTAGTAGTAGTAGTAGTAGTAGTGTGGGCCTGAGTAGGAGCATAGAAACCACATCCCATCACTATACTCCTGCAGAGCAACGGCCATTTCATTTTAATTACATTACATGTGCAAGCTGAAGGAGGGGGCAACTTCCCCTCAGGAGCCAGAGCTGATAAAAGGGGCAACATGTGCCTAAAAAGGAATCTTTCCCTGAACTTTTGTGAGGCTCTCCTAAGGAGCACCAAATGACAAAAGGTCAGGAAAATGGGGCTGACTTGCACTTATGTTTCCTTTTGGGAACGCAGTACGTTTTAAATTGCACATCTAAAGTGAGTTCTTGGTATTTTGGGAGCAAGCTCTCAGTGTGGCCCTCGATCTTAAGTGCTAAGGACGTGTATATTTGTACTGAATTCCCATAAAGAATCATTGCAGACTCTTCCTATTCCTGTTTTAAACATACTTGAGTTAGGATGGTTTCTTTAATGTCTCGTGGGATATCACGTGAAGGGTGGGCACCGGAAGGCGCGGGAGCAGGGTGGGCACAAGGGACAGGAGAGTAATGGGAAGTTTCAGTTTTGTCTTGTGAGGAGAGAAATAAAGACGCACGTTAAGCACAGCTCAATGTCCGCATTTTATTGCTGCTGCAATAATTGCAGTGTGTGTGAGCTGTTTGAGACTCCTACCGGAGTCAACACTGGCAACGAGCGGGTGGGTGCCTGCGAGGTTTGCGCACGCTGTGCGGGTGTGCCGTGCTGATCACGGAGGAGCGCCTTTTATTTTATCCTGAACGTATGCTTTGGTTCCCTTATTAAACAAAAAAGTACGCCACTGTGGTGTTGTCACCAGCCCATGTCACGTGGAGAGGGACACAGAGACATGGGAAGGGGAGGGGCAGGCGAGGGAAGGGAAGGGAAGTTCAGTTTCCAGTTTGCTGTTAAAAAAGAAAGAATGTTAGAACCTCTATCCATCCTCCGCCTCCTTTGTGATACGCATGGTGGCGGGAGGCCTGAATGCAGATCGAGAGTCCACATCTAAACTTCACACTGCCGACGAGGCATATCCGGATGACTACGCTGGTGCACACGCGCTCACGGCCCGTGAAGTAGGGTGCCAAAGCGAGCTGCGGAGCACTTTTCCAGGCAGCATTTTCTGGCGGGAAGGATTTCCCCAGCGCCATAGGGAGACAGGGCGAGGAGGAGCGCGCAAGCTCCCCGCCAGCATGGTGTATGTGCAGCACACCGTCTCCCCAAGGCATCAGGCAGTGTGAGCGGCGGCTCCTGCCGACGGCAATGAGCGGGTCAGAGCACAGAGACTCCCTGCTACCCCATCACTTCCGGGCACCCAGAGGTACACAAAGGAAATATCCTCCCGCCAACGACGACGCAGAATCCGAGCGGGTCGGAGCACAAGAGCTCCCCGCTACTCATCAGCACTTTCCAGTGAGAAATCAAGCAGAACATTTTCCCGCCATCACAGGCTCTGACACACACAGCCTGACGTGCCCCGCCTAGAGCGGGGCATTGGGGCAAGATACGATATGATCCTCAGTGGATCAAACAACTCACAAAATCGCATTGTGCGTGGCGCTGTAGCCACACTTTACCGGCCACAAGAACCCTCAACTGAGCAAAAACCACGCCAGAGAAGCATGCAGGCCACACGGTTCCTCCAGCCCGCCAAGACTCTGCGATCATCACACCACATGTGCCCCATGCCCCAGAGAAAAGCGATTACGCGACGACCAGCCATTAATCCAAGGTCAGTGAAGTGGAAGGCACATCCAAAATCACCAGGAATATCTGTAAGACGCACTTAGTAGCAATATGTCTGAAAATGAGTCATTGACAGTGCCACTGACACCGGCTCGAACACTCCCTCCTAAGATGCACGACAGCCTTCTAACACAACTGCCCACAAACTTCGACCTCAGTGACACCGGCACTCTGGGCCCACGATGGAAGAGATGGCTGAGGGATTTTGAGGTGTGTTTCAAAGCCATTGGCCCAGTTGATGATGAAAAAAGGCACAGTTTACTAACATTTTCCATAGGCTCTAATGTAAGGGACTCCCCGCAAGTATCACTGATGCCTACGCAAACTTGAAGGCAACCCTCACAGACTACTTCACGCCACACACAAACGTAGATTATGAGAGACTCATTTTCCACACCACCAAGCAAACCAGAGGGGAAAGAATGGACGCTTTCGTAATGCATTTGAGACTCAAAATGAAGCACTGTGACTTCAACAATTATTCCAATGAAGAGGCACTGCGCTCGCAAATCATAGTTGGGTGTGAGAGATTTCAGAAAACGGCTGCTGCAGAAGCCACGTAATTTGGAAGAAATCCTACGCCTGGCTCACTCAGATGCCGCTCTAGCAGCACAGGTAGACGGGGTGGACGACATAAAAATCATACATGGCAAGCAGGAGTGCGTCAACAAGCTGGAAGGAGCCTCCAAAGGCAACACCGATCCATTCTGCTATAAATGCAGTCACGAATACCCGCACGAGGGACAATGCCCCGCCATGGGCCAACAGTGTTCCGCCTGCGGGGGGAGAACCACTACAGGGTGGTATGCCTCATATACCGCAGCAAGATATGAGCCGAAGGAAGAAGCGGAAAACCAACACAAGAAAGGGACCAGAGACTGCAAAGTCCACCCCGAATGGCAAACCAGTCGTACGACACCGCCCACTGCAGATACAGGGACGACAAGCCAGACAAAAGAAGGGAACGACCATCGAGTGACTGGAGAGACAGAAAACCTACCACATCCAGACCAAGGAGATGACCCAGATGATTCGTCTGATATCTAGTTGAACACTCTCAGAGAGCGTCTCAGGCACATCCTCGGAGGATAACGCCTGAAGAAGCGAGAAACCAAGGTAAGAACCAAGGAAAAAGGGATACTTGTATGCTCTAGGCAACCCGACCGCTAAAGACGGCAGATTTTCTGGTGGACACTGGAGCCACTGTAAATGTAATAAGTGAAGAGGTATACAACAACATACCACATGCCCCCGTCTACAACCTGCAAAGGCACTGATATTTCCCTACGGCTCGAAGGCACCCCTGGCCTGCAAGGGTTTTTTCACTGCGTCATGCAGCTACAAGGGGCAAGCCAAGGACATCCCCATGCACTTCCTGGAAGCTGCCACTGAAAACGGATGCATCTTGAGCTATAAGGCTGCAATTGAAATGGGCCTCATCCATGTCCTCTATAGGCTCATGGTGCACAAATACCTTGATCCCACTGCAAACATTGAACAAGTATTTCCACCACTCTTCACAGGTTTAGGAAAGTTGAGAAATCACCATATTGAACTGCACATTGACACCAAAGTCACTTCAGTAGCGCAACACTATTGGGGAAAACAAGTAGAAGACGAACTGAACAAGCTGCTGGAGGCTGACATCATTGAGCCAGCGGAGGGCCCCTCACCATTGGTGTCCCCCATATTACCTGTGCTCAAAAGCGACTCGTCGGACATTCGCATATGTGTGGACATGCAGCGGCTAAATGAGGCCATCATGAGAGAACGTCACCAAGCTCAGCGCATCACTGACATGGTGCACCTCCTCAACGGAGCCACCATCTTCTCCAAGTTGGACCTCAACAAAAGGTACCATCAACTAGAACGCAACAAGTCCTCCCGATATATCAACACATTCGCCACTCATTTGGGCCTAAAGATCCCTCGCACAGTCTTAGTTTCTGAGTTTCGTCGTTGGCGGAAATCCTCCAGTCAGAGATCCATAACGTCATCAAACACGTACCCAACCGTCTGAACTACGACATCCTAGTATTCGCTCAGACCCAAGAACAACACGACAAACCACTCATGTGAGTGTGCATGGCTCTAGAAGAGGCCCACCTTATCCTAAACAAGGATAAATGTGAATTTAGGAAACAGACACTTTGTTTCTTCGGCCATATTATCTCCTCCAAGGGAATGACGCCCGATCCGGAAAAGGTCAGCGCCCTCACTGCTGCGGAACCGCCAAAATCCACAACCGACCTCAGGTCCTTCTTGGGACTAGAGAGCTACTGCACACGATACATAAAAGACTTTGCGTCTGTCAGTGAACCCCTCAGGGCACTCACCAAATACAATGCAGAGTTCAAGTGGTCTGAAAAGTGCCAGCAAGCATGCCAGCTAATACAAGACTGCATCTATGATGCCCAGAACATGGCCTATTTCAACCCAAGGAAGGCCACTGAACTAATAGTGGACGCAAACCCTGTAGGCCTCAGCCATTTTGACCCAGCTTGACGAGAGAGACAGCCAATCCAAGCACATCATATCATACGCAAGCAGGAGCTTATCCAAGACTGAGCAGGCCTACTCGCAGGCCGAGAAGGAAGGGTTCGCTGTAGTCTGGGCCTGTGAACATTTTCATTTGTTTCTATAAAGGAAACCATTTACAATAGTCACAGATCACCAGGCTTTACTGTTCATTTACGGCAACCCTCAGGCCAAAATGCCACCACGAATAGCAAGATGGGCATTGAGATTGCAGGACTATCACTTCAACATAATCCACAGGCCGGGAAAAGATCACAACCCAGCCGACTTCCTCTCACGACATCCAGGCAAAGAATGCTTGTCAGACCCATCCATAGCGGATCAGTACATCAGGTACGTGATACAATGAAACACCCCAAATTGTATTGACACGCATCAGATAGCCCAGGAAACTAATGCTGATCAAGGATTACAAATCATTTTGATATGCCTAGAGACTGACACTGGAAACAAGTACGGCAGCTGAAGGAAAGCACAGTGGAAGATACCAAACAAGACATCACCTGTCTTCTGGCTGTCATGGATGAACTCGCTAAGTCCGAGGAAGGTCTACTGCTTAAGGGCACCAACTAGTGATCTCTCGCAGACTAAGACACAAAGTCCTAGAACTAGCACATGAAGGGCACCAGGGCATAGTGTCCACAAAAAGGATGCTCAGGCAAAAACTATGGTTCCCTCATCTCAACACCCAAATAGATGAGCTGCTAAAAATATTGCCCCACATGTGCAGTAATAAATCCACACACCAGACCAGAACCACTATGCATGACTACACTGCCAGAGGGAGCCTTGGAAGAAATAGCTGTAGACTTTTTCGGGCCACTAGAAGGGGGTGAGCGCATACTAGTAGCGGTTGACGAATTTTTCGATTCCCAGATATCCAGGTTGTGCCGTCCACGTCAGCATACCACACCATACACCATTCCCGCTCTCGACAGACTGTTCGGCATCTATGGCATCCCCATAGTTGCAAAAACGGACATTGTGCCCCCTTTCACAGGGCAAGACTTCAAGACATTCTCAGAATACATGGGATTTCATCACAGAAAAATAACAACTCTGTGGCCCCAAGCGAACAGCACCGTGAGCAACATCAAACGCACAACACAAATTGCTCGACTCACAGGCGAACCCGTGGAAAAGATGCTATGTCACTTAATGCAAGATTACAGAAATCCCCTTCACAGCACCACAGGGAAAACACCCTCTGAAGTGATGTTTGGGAGACACATAATGACCCGGCTCCCACACATAACGCAAGAGGACGAAAGGTACAGTGGCGATCAAGAAATGCGAGAACAAGACTCTCAACGGAAAGCAGAAATGAAGAGAGGAACTGATGAAAGGAGAAGAGCGAAAGAAAATGACCTCGAAGCAGGAGATTTGGTCATCGCAAAACAAACCCAAAGTTGCAAAAACATGACTGCGTTTGGAGAAGAGCCCCTCACTGTCATTCAAGTGAAGGGATCCCTCATCCCAGCAAAGGTGACAGGAAGACAAGGAACTCTTCACATTTCAGGCGGATGCCCCGAATCGTGCCTGTTGCCAGCCCCACCTCACCAACTCCTCTCATTGAGTGGGATGCACACTACGAAGGAGACAAAGAGGATTCCAGCGCCAAAGCACCACTGTGGCTGCTTCAGGAACGTAAGTAACAGACGGACCAGCGACCACAAAGATCTCGTAAGAAACCTCACAGGCTCATTGGAGAAATGAACTAAAGTGGGACTAAAGTCCCCGTCCGATCCCTACATCTACCCATAGTGCAGCGCACCAGTGCGCGCAACACGGAAGCACCAGCAAGCACTGTTTACTGGCGGTAGTCTCTGAATACTTTGCTGAAGCTGTTTGAGCCCGTATGAGCCCTCCTCGTATGCTGCCGCAAGCCCGCGATCTGCACTGTGAGCAGGAGGAAGTCTTTGGCTGCAACACACAAGCTGCCTGGAGTAAGCATCACTTGGTCCCGCCCCTGAGTGTCCCCGCTCGATCCCTACATCTACCCAGAGTGCAGCTCACCAGCGCGCGCACCACGGAAGCACCAGCAAGCACTGTTTACTGGCGGTAGTCTCTGAATACTTTGCTGAAGCTGTTTGAGCCCGTATGAGCCCTCCTTGTATGCTGCCGCAAGCTCGCGATCAGAACTGTGAGCAGGAGGAAGTTTTTGGCTGCAACACACAAGCTGCCTGGAGTAAGCGTCACTTGGTCCCGCCCCTGAGTGTCCCCGCCCGATCCCTACATCTACCCATAGTGCAGCGCACCAGTGCAGCGCACCACGGAAGCACCAGCAAGCACTGTTTACTGGCGGTAATCTCTGAATACTTTGCTGAAGCTGTTTGAACCTGTATGAGCCCTCCTCGTATGCTGCCGCAAGCCCGCGATCTGCACTGTGAGCAGGAGGAAGTTTTTGGCTGCAACACACAAGCTGCCTGTAGGTGATTGCTCGCTGTTTCTCTTTTTTTCTCACGGACTCTATAGCATCACAGACTCTAACATCACGGACTCTTATGTACTGTCTTGATGTGTACTATGAACTACTTTAGCTTCGTCTAAATTATTGTTTCTCTATCCACAGTAAGCGTCACTTGGTCCCGCCCCTGAGTGTCCCCGCCCGATCCCTACATCTACCCATAGTGCAGCGCACCAGCGCGCGCACCACGGAAGCACCAGCAAGCACTGTTTACAGTTAACTGTGAACAGTGCACGGTGCGAGGTACTGATAACCTATAGCTTGAGTAACCCTGACACTAATTCCTTGTTAGAGTCTTCTTTTGGGTAATTGAACAAACTAAAAGTACACAGAGGTAAGATTTCTGCTGGAGACATTTGACATTCTGGTAGCTTGTGGCTTAAAATGAAAGGCAAAAAAATGAAACCTAGTTGTAGGTTGAAAGATCCGCGAGCTGAATTTTTTAATGCAGTCTCAACTCGGCGGGCTAGCCTTGCGCGTGCTGCAGCCCTCCCCCTACCCCCTCCTTGTGAGGATGAGGATGAGTTACTGCTGTGCGCACAGGCATGCTCAAATCAGCTCAAGCTAAACAACGACCTGGAAAATAATGTTGTGCAAGGTAACGAATCGTCGCAATCTTTATTTGCGGAAGAGGTTGTAATTCACCGTCAGAAGGAGACTTTGAAGTCTTTCTGGGGCGAACTAGCCACAACCCAGAACGAATCCGAACTAGTAAATCAATCTTTGGATGACACTCCTACCATCTTTAAAACTGCAAACGTAGAGATATTTCAATCCGAAGAAAATGTAGATTGCATTGATAAAGGGGAAGAAATGATTGCTGAAGGGTTCGCGTTGGATAACTGCAATAATACTGATGTATGCACCTTGCTAGGAATATTCAATAGATTACTGTTGATTGAACTAAGAAAACACACTGATATATTGAATCAAATAAATACTTCCATAAGTCAGGTACCTGCAAGCCTTAATGAGCTACTTCACAAGAACACTAGTAAAATATTATCAGTTCTAAACAAGAATAATATCGTTAAGCCTGGAATCGTAATTACCGAAAAATTTCAAACGGTTGACGCAGGAAAGGCTCTTGTTGTTGAGGCTATTACCATAGAAGACTCACAGAACGAGGCTAGTGTTGCCAAACCAGAAACAATGGTGAAAACTACTCTAGATGACAACTTGAGTAATGTAGCTATCTCGCACCCTCTAGATATAATACCTAAGTTAAAATTATCAAAAAAAGAGAAGAAAAAACAACAAGCACAACTTAAAATTATAAATCAAAAGAAAAATCTAAGTAAAACATCGCTGAAATATCTAAGAGATGTGAACTTTAAAAACATAATGGATGAAGAAAGACAAGACTCGGTTGGTACTATTGAGATACGTAATGAGAAGGACAACTATAGAGCAAATGAAATGTCAGGAACGGGAACTGACATAGAATTAGTTGAAACGACAACTCAAAATGTGTATAGTGAAGCCGAAAAAACAATCTCAGAAACGTTAAAAAACAAATTAGAGATAGTAGAAATTGCCTCACAACTATCATTGTTAAAAACCGGTCTAGTTGACATATTTGAAATATTTAAAGCTAATGCAGCAGGTATATGTAACGAAAACAAAAAGAAATCGGGAGAAATTATGTCCAAACCAAAGAACGTAGACAATCCTAACACCAAGCCCACTCTGGCAAAATCATCAAGTGGCCATGTCGCCACCTTGCAATTAAAACAACCTCACCCAGCTGCTAATACTCTTCAAGAAGAAGTTGAGCAAGTGGTTTTTAAAGAGAACAATTTTAGTAATCTGTCTGATGACCTGGGTAGCATAGACTGCCCGTCTTCATCTGAAAGACATATAGATGATGTGGAGACAATTGAAGGTCAGTCTGGCGACCAGACTACTAATGTTGGACATGGTCTTATCACCCTCCCCCATAAAGCGGAACAGGATATTATTGGAATTGGTGAGTGTGTGGAGAATGAACGTGTAGTCAAACAAGATGAAATCGCAATGATTGTCAAAAAGATACTAGACGATCAACTTAACAATAATAAACACCTTTCCTTTGGAAATAAAACAAATTATGAATCAGGAAGGCAAACACAAAAGGAACACGAAAATGCAGGCTGGGCTAACAACAGATACGAGTTAAAAAATCCTGCCTTAAGGGAGATACCTAGCCTAATAATGACAACACTGTTTCCCGAAGGCAAACATATTTCATTAAATCGTCCATACATTCTTTCTCTATTCTCCACGATGCCTTCGCTGACATTGGTTTCTTCGCACGATATAGTGCTGATAGATTTTCTACATAAACAAAGATTAGATTATGTTTGTCTAGTAATTCCGTCTCCACTGGTTAGAGACACTTTGCTGAAAGAAGCTGAGAACCTGCAATGCAAAGGATTCGACATTTATCCATACTCAGACATCGAGTCTAAACAAGATATTCCGAAAATACCAAATTATGCAGGGAGGAATTCTAGTAATGAAAATACCAAAACACATATAAATAATACTGAAGGTTTTGGTACTGAAAAACAAGAGTGGAGAGGCTTGACTTTGGCTCTTAAAGATGCTATTTCATCATTGCAGGCGTTGGCTGTGCCGCTTTAGCACTCTTAACAAAACCTCGATTGCCTCTTGGAATTCTAGAGGACACGCTCATCTATTAAGCAATACTGTGGTTACAGACTTGTTATCATCCTTCGAGTTGATTTTGTTGCAAGAAACATGGGCAACATCAGATTTTACCTGGGAAGATTATGACATCTGGCAATTAAATGCCAATAAAGGATCGAAAGGGAGGCCTATAGGAGGTTTGTTGACTGCTTGTAAACACACGCTTGAAGCTAGAAATGTCGAGACATGGTTGAACTTGAAATTTTTTCTTGCAGTAACTTGTACAATCAAAGTAGGAAGCAGTCTGTTCGATATGTGTATTATAAACATATATTGGAATCCGCTGAAATTTGGTGTGTCTCAGATAACTAAAGAACTATCAGAGGTTACTGCTAAAATTGATGCATGGCGTGAAGTGAAAGTCAATGGATTGATTATGATGTCTGGCGACTTAAATGCAGATTGCAATATTGATAACAACGAAATTGATTCACTGATGTGTACTATAGATGTGGCTGCTAAGCAACCCAAAATTTGGAATGATAACGCAAAACTGAGGGGGGCTATTTGGATGAACTTTGCTGAGGTCATGGGACTAGTGCTACTACCAAACCACACTCAAACCTGGAATGCGAGAGGGCATAGTTCAATAGTAGATTATTTTTTTGTCTCCTATGGTTTGGATGCATACATATCTAATTTAAAGGTAGGAGTAATGATAACCAGCGATCATAATCTCTTGTCGACTTACATAATGCACACCAATAAACCGGATGATGATGTATTTTATAATCCTGGCTTGATTGTAAATGCAAATGGTTCTCGGATACGTTGGTCGTATACTAACACTAAGAGATTTACATCTGCCCTACTAAAACATCAAAAGAATATGTCTTACGAAGAATGTCAATATTATTATACACCAGCCTCCTTCTCAAACTATATTAGTAATGTGGCAATCTTGGCATGTGGTAAGAAGAAATTGATAAAGACTTCCTCTAACCACGCACATTCCTTTAACCTTGATATTCTAACACGTAAAAAACAGCTAAGACGAGACATACGAGATATTATAAAAACAACAGAAATTGGAAGTGAAAGAGAGAAAATTTTAAGAACCACTAAACAGCATTACAAGAACTGGCTAATAGCTAACAGAGTAGCAAGAGACCAAACGGATGGAGAAAATATGTTAGCGGCTATAAAAGGAAAAGACATTTCTACCTTTTGGCAGATGATTAATGGGACCCGGTTCTTGCAAAAAGAGATACTACTGACTTCGATCAGCGAACGAAATTGGAAATCCCACTTTGTAAAAATGTATGGCGATGTCAATTATGATGTCAGAAAAGCTCGTACAATAAAATCCACGTGGACAGTGGATATATCTTCGAAAAATATTACGAAAATTATTATTAAATCAAAAAAATCGGCAGCACCGGGTCCTAACAACTTATCTAACCAAATATTAAAAATAAATCCACTGTTATGGGGCGACATCTTGCATGTGTTGTTTAATAATATTCTTGTAACTAATCAAATACCGAACTCATGGAGATTGGCGATATTTATTCCTATTTTTAAACATGGTCCTAGATATGCCCCTTGAAGCTACAGACCAATAGCAATCTCTGATCCTGAATATAAAATTTTTACATCCATTGTTTTGGAAGAACTAGATGCTTGGGCTACTAGTAACAACATATTGGATGCTAAACAAATAGGATTTAGAAAGAATGTAGGTACGGACTGTGGAGGCCTGATTTTAAAAAGCCTCCAATCAAAAACGGCTAAGAACTCGGGCTACGTAATATTTGTGGCCCCAATGGACCTTTCTAAAGCGTTCGATCTTGTTGACAGGCATATTTTATGGTCAATCCTTATAGATCTTTCAATTCCTAAACATTTATTAGAGATGATTATTGAGTTATACACTAACACCAAGATCAAGGTAAGACTCAACTCTGCAGGGCGCCTCTGTTCCGAAATACCTATACCTAATGGGCTGAGACAAGGCTGTAAGTTAGCCGCCATTTTATTTAACTTATATGTCTCTAAGGCTGCCAAAACAATATCGGGTAAAGGTTTGGTTCCACCAAAACTAGGTGAAACGGCAATACAGTGGGTAGCATATGCTGATGATTTTTTATTACTAGATCGGACTAAAATCGGTCTGCAAAAATTGATCAATGCTTTTGTGTTATTTACTGCTGGCTTACACCTAAAAATTAACACAGAGAAAACTATTATTATAAGAATGGGAAAACCTAATAAAAAACAATCTTCCTCAACATGGTGTTGTGAGGGGAAACGATTAAAAAGTCAACCGGTTCTGAAATATCTAGGATACCATTTTATAGCAAATAGTATGATGCCAATAATCAAAAAACAGTTAGAAGTTAAAGCAGAAATAATAAAGCGTCAGATGTCAAAAATTGACGCCAAATATGGCAGATTCAGTGGAACACCATTGAAACGCTTTTATACTATTTCGGGCATCCCTAAACTTACATATGATTTAGAATTTTATGAACTTGAAAGCTCTGATTTCATGAAAAAAATTGAAAGAGATATGTGGAAAGGTGTGTTATTTTTCATCCCTAAAGGCGTTCCCATTCACGCGATTAGATATGAATTTGGTCTGCAATCCTTACATTCAATTATTATATGGAGAGAATTGTTGTTATGGAGGAAATGTCTAATGAATGATACCTCATCTATATATACGATTGCAGCAAAAGATCGATCTAACCCTTTTTGTGTGAATTTAAAATCTGTAATTGATGAGTCACTATGGAATATAGGAGTAACTATAGAGATGTTGATAAATAAACCGCAAAAAGTGAAACTTATACTTCAAAGTAATAATTGGCAAAAGACTTTGGACTCGGTCCGGCAATCTAAAACCCTTAATCAGATACACTCTTTTTGGAAATTTTATCCCGTTCTTGAGAATTATTTAGTGAAATACCCTTCTCGGAATTTTAGAAACTCGTTTATGAGGTTCCGTTTTGATATCTTAAAAACAAATTATATTTTAAAAAGATGGAACCTATTGAACGGCGAATGGATGTGGTGTAAATACTGTAAGGTAGAAAGGACCGATGTCCAGCTCTTTTAAAACAAAGGATTTTATATTTTGAACAATTTGTTATGTATCTTCATGCAGTTGATACAGAATCTTTATGGTATCAAATCAGACATAACACATCGATTGTCTTAAAATTGAGAATTTTGGCGTTTTTAAAAAATTTCTGTGATTTATCTTAAATTATTATAATGAATTTTCATCTTATGTTCAAACCTTATATATAAATAAGAAATATTGGTTTAAACAAACTGACATATTTTGGGAATCTTAAGAATTCTTTTAAAGTTTACAGGAACAACTTTATATGAATTGTGTCTGATCCGCTTCGTAATTATTATGGTTTTCACGAGCTAATTGTTATTTGTTTGTTTTTATCTTGTGATCTTAAATTGTGAAATTTTATCTGAAGGTGTTTATAATGTCTGTTTGTTTCAACTATGTATCAAATGTATGATATGTTTTTATTTGATTCTGAAATGTAGTTTCCTTTTTTGTATTGATGTTCTATTTTGTAAAGGTTTATATAAACCATAAACAAATAAATAAATAATAAAGTGGGACTTCATGTTTAGTACTGGGGGTGGGGGGTATCATCACATGTCACATGGAGAGGGACACAGGGACATGGGAAGGGGAGGGGCGGGCGAGGGAAGGTAAGTTCAGTTTCCAGTTTGCTGTAAGAAAATAAAGACGTGTTAGAACCTCTCTCCAGTCTCCGCCTCCTTTGTGATACGCATGGTGGCGGGAGGCCTGAATGCAGATCGAGGGTCCACATCTAAACTTCACAGCCACCTTCAGGGGGCAATGTAAATAAAAAGCTTTTGCTTGTTACTTTAACCTTAACAAATGTACTTCCACAAATGGCAGCAGAGTGCAGTGTGTCGTGTTCGTTTTTATAGGCAATATCTTTGGAAATTCAGGTAATGGAGAAAAACATTGTCAAAATATTTTTTCAAAAACCTATGACAGGAAAACACGTAACAAGGACAAAAAGTAACAAAATCCCAACCGCCACTAAAATATACTGTCATTCATTTGACGTTAATAGCACAGAAGGCTGACAGGGTACAAAAGTATTTATTTTTTTTTCCTGTGGAATTGGATTTTATCTAGCGCATTGAATTTCCTTGAAGATGCATGCACGCTTAGCGATAGCAGCTGTGAACCTGGTCGCTGATGCCTTCAGCCTGCACTAGTGATTACAGAGCACAAGCATAGTTTACAGTGATGAGAAGCACAGCGGCGTGCACTACGTTGTAGGTGAATGGGAACGCATGTACTGCTTTAAGTTAGGAATTTGGTTGAAAAAGGGAGTAGAGTTTGTGTGGAATGAGGAGTGTGAAAAACAATTCAATGAAATTAAAAGCAAGATTGAGTTTTAAAGGGAGAGTAGCGCAGGGTAAGATATATTTCACAAAGAGTGGTGAAACCCTATTGGGGTAGAGGGAATAAAAAGGATTCGGGATAAGACTTGATCATAACACCGTCGAGTGTTGTATGTAACAAGTGCGTTCTTGCTGCAACTGGCACACTTCCTTCTCGTAGCACTATTTTATGATAAAAAGGTTGCTGTGAGGAAGAGGCTGTATGCCCTGCGCATGGCCCCCCATTTAGCCACTGAAGTGAGTGCATTTGAGCTAATAAGGGGGAGGAAGGCAAATACAAAGGCGTCACCACCGTGGCTTGGAAGGGCGAGAGAAACTGACTGCGTGGTGGAGGAGGTGAAGAAAAGAATATAGTGGAAGAAGGCCACAACGGTGAGGAAGATGAACACAAAGGGTGGTTGGAAGGTGATTAGGTGCGTATTAAGAAAGGTGTGGTGAAAAGAAGGGGGAGCTATTGTATTCAGACTCAGTACAGGTGATGTAAGTTTTAAGAGGAGCAGTGAGAGTATGTGGTGGGCAGGTTTGGAACATGACCAGAGTGGCACTCAAAGTGAATGGATCACACAATTAAAAGTGTACATTTTTACACAGTTAAGAGTGGAGATGTGTTGTATTTTTATTCTCATGTTTTGGTGTGCATACCCTTCTCTGGACACTGGGGTTTCTGGAACCTGTGGGTGGAATGTTTATGTTAGAACTGTAGGCTGTTGGGAGTTGATGCAGAGCTGGGGGTTGCTGTTTGGATTCCCTGTCTTAAATAAACAAGCAAGGAATATCTTACCTGATGAGTGTCATTATTTCAGTTACTTTAAAAATCATATGTACCTGATGGACCTTTAATTACAAATTGTATATATTATATGCTTTTTTATAGGGTCAGCCCTTAAGATGGGTGTCCGAAATGCATCGGCCATGGCTGCAGCTACCTTGTGAAGATGATCAACATTTTGAAAAGAACAAAATACCTATTTATATATTGCTTTTAATGTTTATATTATTTTGATTATTGCAGTACTGATGTTTAATATGCAGTAGTTTTTGCTACACTCTGGCGTCCCTAGCTCTGGTGAATCATTTCATCAGAACGTTTTTTGTTCTATTGTACCTGATTGAGTGTTATCATGCTACTGGGAGATGCCTTAAAACGTAAATGTACTTTATTGTTAAGTTACTCAACAAAAGTGGTGGCCACTCCTTTCTGCTGGTTGTTCATTATGTGCGGATGCCATTCTGATTCGCGTCAGTGGCAGCTGGCTTTCAGCGAGTCATGTCTCATGTGTTAGCTGATGTAGCAGGAGTCAAAGTATTTCAAGATGAGATCTTAGTGTATGGAGTGGGGGAGGAACAACACAAACGACTGTACAAGGTACTTGAGATACTGGAATAAAAGGGATTAACTGTGGAACATAGTAAGTGTAAATTCCATAGGAAAGAGGTAGATTACCTGGGCACACTCTGTTGAAAGGGGGGTACAGACCTAGAGAGGGAGCTATGAGAGCTGTAGAAGAAGCACCGTCACTGAGGAACAGGGAAGAATTAAACTTGTTTTGGGTGTGGCAGAATATTACAATAAGTTTATTAAGAGTACATAGTATAGTAACATAGCAGTTTCAGTCCCATGAAAGGCCCGGAAACCAGATTGTCGGACACTCAACACATATTTTCCCACATGTGTTTGTAATTGTAAATACACTGCCTTATCCAAGATCTTCAATAAAAAAGGAACCTTTGTAATAGGACGATAGCTATCTGCCTTCAAAGGATCAGCAGTGTCCTTTTTAAGGATGGGAGGGATCCACACCTCCTTTAGGCATTGGGGTATTGTAGATGTGTTCAAAGAAGAGTTCACAATTTACATCACAAGAGTTGTTAAGCATTCAATAGATGATTTAATTATGTTAGTTGCACATGTATCACCTATACATATGTATCACCAATACATAGCAAGGGTTTCAGGCCTTCCGAAATTTCAATCAGTTTGGCCTCAGAGATAACATTAAGCTTGAATTCAGTGGGGAACAGTATATGGCTTATTATGAGCCTATTGTTGGGTATCGTTTTGCAGATAACATGAAGTCTGGCTGTTTCAATAGTTGCATGGTGTAACCTTTAAATTAGCTTGACTGGGTTGTTTCCTCCACACCCTCTCACTTAGCCTTTTGGCTTTCCTACTTTCAGTGATATCTGATGGAAACCAGGTTTACCTTGTGTTTCACTCTTTATTTTCTTAGTCACAAGAGGTGCCAGTGTATCAATCACTATAGTAGTAATATTCTGGAATTGATTAACCAAGACATTAGTTTCCTCAGAAGTAATTCGATCAATTAGCATCTGGTCTTCTAGATTTGAGAATGTTTCTGGAGTAACCTTACAAAGGTTTCTAATTTTAGAATTTGTCCTTAAATAAGCATTTACTTTTTATGTCTTGCCGGTATCTTAGAGTGCTTATGAAGAAAAATGCCAAATTTGAATGGGGACAAGAGCAAGAATGTTGGGATGCACGTTCAATGTCTCAATGCAGGCAAGAGGTTCATGTTGCGCACGTCATACAAGAACAATGGTCTGACTAGATTAGACGCAATGTTACAATTTAGCATGTGTTCAGTTTAGGTGAATGGATTGGGATAAATGTACTATAAGTGTTACTTTGTGTTTAGTTTGGATACATTTTAGATTTGCGTCAAGTAGCAACATAATAGAAGTGGTGGGAACAGTGTAATTGTACAATGTGTAGTGTTTGGAGTCGGAAACGATGAGCTTTATGCTTCGAGAAAGAGAAGTCTGTGAAGGGAATACCACCGTGAGGGGTGCGTAGTCCTGAACAATGTACATATGGGATTTAATAATGGTTTAGATGGGAGACATGTTCTGGAATATTAGGGGAGTATGGGGTTTGTTGCGAGTACCTGGAAATGCTGCAGATCACTATTCCCCCCCTCCATAGCTGTGTTTTGTGTAGGCTGCAGAGAGGTTGGTTTGCGGAGGTGAACTGTTCATGGCCTGAAGTGTTGAATGACCAGGTGAAGGAAGGAGGAATGAAGCATATCACATATGGGTAGCTGGCAATATCATCAAATGGTTACTTGAGGTGAAGATTAAATGAAGTAGCATTGGGTCATAGGTTTACGACCAGATGGGTATGTGGATATAGGGAACAAATCTTCCTGGGAGTATGGAGTCTTGTTGTTATGTCCGGCCAAATGGTGAGTCGAATTGAGGTTAGTTAATAAAACACATGGAAGGGGTGCTGGAGAGCAGAGTTTGCCAGTGTTTTTATGTTTTCTTTTTTTTTACATCTCTCGGGAAGATAAACAGGATCTATGCTAGAGGCTGTATGATTGGAGATGGTAGTCGCAAATAAAGTAATGTAAAGGAATGCAGAATGAATAAACCTGGGGCGCCAATGCGTCTGGGACGATAAGATGTTTTTTGCTTGATCAAAAACATACAGGCCGATTCATGGAATAATTAGCGCGGCGCAAGTGGGCAAAAACGTGCGAATCGCAGTGGAATAGCGAAAATCGCAGTACAAGTGCGAAAATCGCACGAAAAGCAGCGCACGTCGATTCATGGAAGGCCGTGCGCGAGAAAACCAGCGGATGTGCGATAAAAAAGTGCGCGGCACACGTTGGCGCACAGGCCATCTAACAGCGTGCGCCAGGTCACAGCGAAAATCGCACAGGCCACAGCGAAATTCGCACATAGCGCGGTGCACGCAACAAAAGTAGGCGGAACACGGGCGTAACACTCGGAATGGGGAACAACTTGCCAAAATGTGGGCGTCACGGGGGAAGTACAGGGCACAAGTGCGCGGAACGCCCACACGCTCGCCTACAACACGTATTCATGGAATAGAATAGGTGAAAAAAGCGCACGCTCAAACCAGCGCACAGGCACAAACACGACCGCCACAAGAAAGCAGGCGGTAGCGTCTCTGCGGCTGTAAGAAATGTGCGCCAAAAGGTGCGCCAACAAATAGCACCTATATACTGCCATGATGAATGTCCCATACTGTGGCCCTCCAGGAAAAATGACGTGCAAAGGGGTACCCACAAACACGGACACCCGCTGACAAAAAATACATGTGCGTGTATACCGGGGTGCACGGGAAGTCTCACATGCGATTTGCAGGGTACGTGCATCACAGGGGTTTGCGTGAAGTTATTCACGCGATCGGGCCTGGGGGAGCGGGCTACGTGTATTTCAGGGGTTTGCGTGAAGTTTCTCACGCGATGGGGCCTGGGGGAGCGTGCTACGTGTATTTCAGGGGTTCGCGTGAAGTTTCACACGCGATCGGGCCTGGGGGAGCGGGCTACGTGTATTACAGGGGTTCGCGTGAAGTTCCTCACGCGATCGGGCCTGGGGGAGCGTGCTACGTGTATTTCAGGGGTTCGCGTGAAGTTTCACACGCGATCGGGCCTATGGGAGCGGGCTACGTGTATTACAGGGGTTCGCGTGAAGTTCCTCACGCACTCGGGCCTGGGGGAGCGGGCTACGTGTATTACAGGGGTTCGCGTGAAGTTCCTCACGCGATCGGGCCTGGGGGAGCGGGCTACGTGTATTCCAGGGGTGCGCGGGAAGTTCCACACGCGAATAGCCTGGGCGCGTGTATCTGAGGGGTGCGCGGGAAGTTCCACACGCGAATAGCCTGGGCGCGTGTATTTGAGGGGTGCGCGGGAAGTTCCACACGCGAATAGCCTGGGCGGGTGTATTTCAGGGGTGCGCGGGAAGTTCCACACGCGAATAGCCTGGGCGCGTGTATTTCAGGGGTGCGCGGGGAGTTCCACACGTGAATAGCCTGGGCGCGTGTATTTCAGGGGTGCGTGGGAAGTTCCACATGCGAATAGCCTGGGCGCGTGTAATTCAGGGGTGCGCGGGAAGTTCCACACGCGAATAGCCTGGGCGCGTGTATTTCAGGAGTGCACGGGAAGTTCCACACGCGAATAGCCTGGGCGCGTGTATTACAGGGGTGCGTGGGAAGTTTTACACGCGAATAGCCTGGGCGCGTGTATTTCAGGGGTGCGCGGGAAGTTCCACACGCGAATAGCCTGGGCGCGTGTATTTCAGGGGTGCACGGGAAGTTTTACACGCGATTTCTGCACGGTACGTGTATTTCAGGGGTGCCGGGGAGTCCCACATGTGATTTGACAGTGTGGGTCCTCCCAGGTGTACCCTGTACACCCTCCACGGCCCCTGCAGGCAGCCCACACCACAGGGGACTACCCTGCATCCCTGGTCATGTCCCGCAGGCAGCCCACCCAACATGGGCATGCCCCCCAGCAAAGGCACATGTCTCCTTGAACTAATGAACACCAACTCATGTCCCCTTGCACCCCCACCCCCCAGCACTGTGGGGCACCTGCCAGCAGGCCCCCACCCATGTCCAACTCATGTCCCCCACCACCCCCACCCCCCAGCACTGTGGGGCACCTGCCAGCAGGCCCCCACCCATGTCCAACTCATGTCTCCCACCACCCCCACCCCCCAGCCACCAGGGTCACCCTCCACCAGGCCCCCACTCATGTCTCCCACCACCCCCACACCCCAGCAGTGCAGGGTCACCCTCCACCAGGCCCCCACTCATGTCTCCCACCACCCCCACACCCCAGCAGTGCAGGGGCACCCTCCACCAGGCCCCCACTCATGTCTCCCACCACCCCCACACCCCAGCAGTGCAGGGGCACCCTCCACCAGGCCCCCACTCATGTCTCCCACCACCCCCACCCCCCAGCCACCAGGGTCACCCTCCACCAGGCCCCCACTCATGTCTCCCACCACCCCCACACCCCAGCAGTGCAGGGTCACCCTCCACCAGGCCCCCACTCATGTCTCCCACCACCCCCACACCCCAGCAGTGCAGGGGCACCCTCCACCAGGCCCCCACTCATGTCTCCCACCACCCCCACACCCCAGCAGTGCAGGGGCACCCTCCACCAGGCCCCCACTCATGTCTCCCACCACCCCCACACCCCAGCAGTGCAGGGGCACCCTCCACCAGGCCCCCACTCATGTCTACCACCACCCCCACCCCCCCAGCCACCAGGGGCAGCCTCCACCAGGCCCCCACCCATGTCTCCCACCACCCCCACACCCCAGCCACCAGGGGCACCCTCCACCAGGCCCCCACTCATGTCTCCCACCACCCCCACACCCCAGCAGTGCAGGGGCACCCTCCACCAGGCCCCCACTCATGTCTACCACCACCCCACCCCCCCAGCCACCAGGGGCAGCCTCCACCAGGCCCCCACCCATGTCTCCCACCACCCCCACCCCCCAGCCACCAGGGGCACCCTCCACCAGGCCCCCACCCATGTCTCCCACCACCCCCACCCCCCAGCCACCAGGGGCAGCCTCCACCAGGCCCCCACCCATGTCTCCCACCACCCCCACCCCCCAGCCACCAGGGTCACCCTCCACCAGGCCCCCACTCATGTCACCCACCACCCCCACCCCCCAGCCACCAGGGGCACCCTCCACCAGGCCCCCACTCATGTCTCCCACCACCCCCACACCCCAGCAGTGCAGGGGCAGCCTCCACCAGGCCCCCACTCATGTCTACCACCACCCCCACCCCCCCAGCCACCAGGGGCAGCCTCCACCAGGCCCCCACCCATGTCTCCCACCACCCCCACCCCCCAGCCACCAGGGGCACCCTCCACCAGGCCCCCACCCATGTCTCCCACCACCCCCACCCCCCAGCCACCAGGGGCAGCCTCCACCAGGCCCCCACCCATGTCTCCCACCACCCCCACCCCCCAGCCACCAGGGTCACCCTCCACCAGGCCCCCACTCATGTCACCCACCACCCCCACCCCCCAGCCACCAGGGGCACCCTCCACCAGGCCCCCACTCATGTCTCACACCACCCCCACACCCCAGCAGTGCAGGGGCACCCTCCACCAGACCCCCACTCATGTCTCCCACCACCCCCACACCCCAGCAGTGCAGGGGCACCCTCCACCAGGCCCCCACTCATGTCTACCACCACCCCCACCCCCTAGCCACCAGGGGCAGCCTCCACCAGGCCCCCACCCATGTCTCCCACCACCCCCACACCCCAGCCACCAGGGGCACCCTCCACCAGGCCCCCACTCATGTCTCCCACCACCCCCACACCCCAGTCACCAGGGGCAGCCTCCACCAGGCCCCCACCCATGTCCCCCTGCCCCCAGGTCCTGACGATACACAATCATGGCAGTAATGGGCAGCATACCCAGCACAAACACCCAGGCAAGGATTGCATCCACCCACATAGTGAATGCAATTACGTGAATGCAATTACATGACACAACCCCAATGGCAAGTATGTAAATGAACACATGTCCGTCACACACACATACACAATGGCTGCAAGTGAATGTCAAAACCCATATCATGACATGTATGAAACCAAAGACAAAATAACACAAGTGGAAGTAAAAATAAAAAATGTATTAAAGATTAAAAATAAGTAAACAAATCAAACATACAACTATGTGGGTAACAAAATAAATGGTCCATGTCGGAGAACAAAAGTAAAAATCAAAAAACGAAAAAGGAATACAAAAACAAATGTTGACCAAAGCAATATCAAGTAGAAGCAAAAGAATGAAAAACCATTTCCACATGGTGAACACAATAATGAAAAAAAGAAAATGTTCCTTCAAAAAACAAACTAAATACAGGAATGTACCAGGGTCCATGAGCCCAACACCATAAAGGAAACCTACTACTACCTAATGAAAAAAATATATACAAAAAAGTGGCCATTGTCCGAGCGGTCCAAAATAATTAAAAAAAATAAAGGAAACCTAACACTAACTAACTATACAACTATATACAAAGGCAGCGGGCAAGTCCTGCGGCTCACTTGTTGATGTTGCTGGCCAGGGCATCATCGAACTCCATGTCGATGTCCTGGAGGCGGGACTCTGTCCTGGCCCCGAGGTCTCGCAGGGATAACCCCATGTTCAGCTCAAACTCCCTGCGAGCTTCCTCGAGGCACTCAGCCCGCCTCAACGCCCGACGCATGGAGAACTCCGCCCTGACCATGGCGAGCCGCTCCTCTTCCGCCCGCTGCCGCTCCGCACCTATCCGCTGGACCAACTGCTCCCACACGGAAGACACCACCATCCCAGGGTTGCCCTGCCCTCCGGCCGATGCCTGCCCCTCTGATCTTGATGGCCCCGAGCCATGATGCCTCCCACGTCGAGCCCGCTGCTGCCTCCGACGCCACTGCCTCTGCCAGCACGACGGCATCCAGGCTGATGGAAACCACCGACGCCGTCGTGCACGTGCCCTGCCTGATGATGCTGTCACATCTTCCACCTGCTGGGGTCCAGTTGCTGTGTTGTCCACCCCTGCTGGACCTCCGACTCCCAACTGTGGCAGGGATGGGATCCCCACCGAGCTGGCTGCATTGGTCGGGGCAGGTCCACAGGGGGCCCTGGTGGCATCTGGGCTGGAAGACGGCAAGGAGAACGACTGGTGGATAGCCTGCACAGAGGAGGAGAGGGCCGCCACATTGGCCAACACATGCAGGAAACCCCCGAACATGGCCGATCCCAATTGGGCCACGTCGGCACGGTGCACTTCGTGATGACGTGCGTGCTCCTCCCGGGAAGCACGCAGGGCATCACGAATCACAGCCGTGCGCATCGCGACCCCAATCAGGACCTTCTCCGCACGGCCAGGGGTTCCCACGTCCGCAGGTGGAGGGGAGTCAGGTGACATGGACATCCCCTCTACCTGCGGACGGGCCTGGGACGGGGCATCCCTGCTGGTGCATGGTGGTGCACTCACAGGGTCAGGGACAGCGACATGCACAGGCCCCTCCACGGTGACCTGTGCTGCCTCCTGCCCCTGGCCCTGGACTGCACCACTTGCACCAGCAGGGATGCCCCCACCAGGCCCCATGTGTGCCCCAGTGGCGGCCTCCTCCTCCTCTGTGCAAACCACCAACCTGGATGGCTCCTCACCGTCTCCCACCGTAGCAGGCCCCTGTGGGGGCTCACCCACCCCTTCCGCTGCAGCCGTGGGGGCATCCCCGCCGCCTTGCTCCACAGCGCCGTCTCCGCCCTCTTCTTCACTAGCCGCTGCGTAGAGGGAGACAAAGAACACAAGCATCAGGGCACTGTACAATGGTCCCCTAGACAGGAAGCAATAGCAGATGAGCACCACTGTCAAAGTACACTTCCATCATGTCCCTCCACAACACATGGGTCAGTCCAGGCAAAACACACACAGTAACAGGCATGGTGCATGCCATGGACATTTCCATGCATGTCCAATGGACTCTTGAAACATTCAATGATATGTAACTCACATGCATCATGGCTCATGCCTATCACATGCACAAAACTTCACCTCAGTCACATCCATCTGGCCCCAAACACACCAAACACAGCGGATACAAGGGTAATTTGGCTGCTTCACTGAATCTGTGCATTGTCACACACATGTGTCATGCATCCATGGCATGCACAAGTCACAGACACGCAGGTCAGGCACACAGACATGGCTACCATATATGTACCTGGCATCAGCACCCATCCCTCACCCCCACCCATGTCCAGGTACAGAGACTGGCATGCTCTCATGTTCAAAATCTGCATAGGGCTCCCCATGCGGCATTTGAACACATGCAACAACCATGTGGGTCACACATCACTGGTCGCACATGCATTACCATGATGTCCCTGCACACATACATGCATACATGGCCTATGGCACACATACAGGCAAGTATCATAGAACCAGCACACCGCAACATGCCCTGTCTCACACAGTAATGCTTGGACACTTACCGCTCAACTCCAGACGGGCCTCCCTCTCAAGGATCTGGGCGTGGAGCGCTGGGCGTACGCGTTCCAGGACCCTCATCTGGATGGAACTCATGCGGCCCCGGCCCCCCTCCACGAGGCGCCGGGCCTTCACAAGGGTCCTGGACCTCAAGTCCTCCCAGCGCTTCTTGATCTTCAGGACGTCGCGGGTTGCCACCCCCTCCGCGTTGATGGCAACCACACAGTCGGCCCAGATCCTCTGCCGTCCTTCCTTGCTGGCGCGGGACGATCCAAAGAGGGCATCATACTGCCCCAGGACATGCTCCACCAGGACACCAACTTCGGTGGCAGTGAAGCTGGTGCCCCTCAGCCCCTCTGGCCTGGGGTTGCCACTGGTGCCAGATGTGGAAGTGCCCGACATGGCAACCCCAGAGGCAGGTGTGGGTGGGCAACTGGGTCCTGGGGCTGGGCTGTGGAGCGATGTAATCCCAGTCGGGAGTCTTCAGTTCCAGCAGGGGTGGACACAGCAACTGGACCCCTGCAGATGGCTGATGTGCAGGCACCAAATGGCAGGGCACGGTGGCAGCAGGCAGGCAGGCAGGCAGGCAGCAGCAGATGGCACGTGGGAGGCTGCTCGGGGCACTGGGGGGCAGTAACTCGGCCTTCTGGGCAGGAGCGTGGTCTTCCGTGTGTTTTCGCGTGGCCAGCTTGATACGGAGTGATTTGGCACGTGAAAATCCTGCACGTCAGCCTGAAATCCGAGGAAAGGCCCTTAGCGCGTAAGCACGTCAGCACGCATACGCGATTCTATTGGACCAGAGTCCCTCAGCGCGTAAGCGCGTCTGTGACGTGACCCGCACGGGTGTTCCCCACTCAGCACGTGATGACGGGGCACACGTGGAAATACTGCACGTCAGAGTGTCATCGCGTGTAATTGGACAAAAGTGTGCGTACACGCGATTGGCCTATGTACGTGTATTTAATGGGTGCGCGGGCACTTACACACGCAAGTACGTCAGCGAACCTGTATCCCGTGGTGCGTGTGAATTTCCACACGCTATTGGACTGGGAACTGGATTCCAGGGGTGCGCGGGTCACACGCTGTATCCCGTGGTGCGTGTGAATTTCCACACGCTATTGGACTGGGAACTGGATTCCAGGGGTGCGCGGGTCACACGCTCGCCTAGAACACGCGCAAAGCAAAAATTTGCGCACTTTAACAATAACAAGCCAGACGCCAGGATGAACATACCGTTCCTAGCAGCAGTGGCAGTGGGCTACCAAAGGAGGAGGAGGAGGATAGTCAGGGCCAGAATATTCACACCCAGAACCAGCCTTTTCGGGATGCCTGATGACCAGGTGTATGGAAGGTACAGGTTTCCACCACACATAATACTGGACCTGGTGAGTGAGTGGGAGGATGACCTCACATCACCCACCCTGTGCTCCCAAGCACTCAGCCCCCTGGAGAAGGTCCTCAATGTACTGCACTTCTTAGCCACTGGATCATTTCAGCGGACAAGTGCCATAGTGGGTGGGGTGTCACAGGCCTCCCAGTCACGCTGCCTACACCAGGTCTTGAACATCATCACTGCATGCCCATCAGTCCGCAGGCACATATACCTGCCCAGAACACCTGCAGAAAGGCATGCTGCAGCCCTGGATTTTTACGGTGTGGCACGATTCCCCAAAGTGCTAGGTGCCATCGACTGCACCCATGTGGCTCTACGTCCCCCCAGGGCATCTGAGCACATCTATAGGAACCGCAAGCACTGGCATTCCATCAACGTGCAGGTAGTATGTAATGCCAAGGGAATCATCACCTCAGTATATGCAAACTATCCCGGCTCCACCCACGACAGCTTCATTTACTGAATGTCCACCCTATGCCGGGACCTAGATGCTGGGCGGCATGGCGATACATGGCTGCTTGGTGAGTATGTATGCCACTGCACATGCATGCATGTTGGATACTGAGCAAGGTCACAATCCCACCAATGATACCAATCACCACCTCCACAGGGGACAGTGCCTACCCTCTCAGCCCCCACATGATGACGCCAATTCGGAACCCCACCACGCCACCCGAGGTAAGATATAACACAGCCCACATTACGACCCGGGGCATAGTGGAGCGCACATTCGGAGTGCTAAAGTCACGCTTTCGCTCCCTTGACCGTTCTGGCGGGCAGCTGTTATACGCTCCCCCAGTAGTGTGCAGGATCATAGTGGCAGCATGTGTCCTGCACAACGTTGCAACACGCCGGGGCCTGGCCGTGGACATGGTGGTGGCCCCACATCCCCAACCACATGCACAGCCGCTGCGCATGGGAGGGGAAAGGGCACGGGGGAGGCAGCCCGTACACAGCTAGTGGCTAATTACTTCACATAGAAATCACACCCCTGTGGAGTGCACACTGGCCTGGCACATTCCATCTGACAGTCAATGATGACTCAACCTGACACTGATCCTGAATGTCTGGAGATTCAACCGTGAAAAGCATATCAGCCTGAGATTGTTCACCTGGAAGTGTTACAATGTGTGCATCCCTACCCACACACACCACCAATGCAGTGTTGTGAAGAAACACATTCAAGCAGCTAAAATGAATACCCACTTGCTAAATGCAACAAGAGGACAGTGCCATGTCACCCAACCCATCCCCAGCACCGCCACACAACACACTGTGCCATGTCATGCTATGTGCAGGTAAACAAAGTAATCCCCACAACATGACAAGTGTTGTGATGTACAGTGTCCCCAATTGAAACTTGCTACACCTGAAATACTCACTGTAATGCAGGACCAACAACAAACTTGAGCAGGTACTACCATTGACATGACTTCACTAATGTGATAAATCAGTAGTCTCACCACCTGGAAATGCCTGCACTCCCACCACTTCCAACTGAACAGTGTTGGCGCCATGTAGAGTTGTAGGTGCACTGCTGCCAACAAGGACCCCATCTCCAGACTAGAGGGCCTTGTGTAGACATGAGGTAGGGACCTGCAAATTGGGAGGCAGACACAGATGATGAGTTACACATCAATGCAACATGCAGTGTACAACACAACAGCAATATGCACTAGGAATGTATACACAGTAACGCCTTATACTCAGGTGCCAACAAGTCGGTCACTGACAAACTCCAGAGATTACAAAATAACGCTCTTAGAGCAGCTCTGAACATCCCACGCAGAGAACATATCTCCAAACACCGGACAGAAGCCCATTGGCTAAAGATAAAGGACAGAATCCTACTTAAAACTATTTCCCTCACTTCTAAATGCCTCAACAATCAAGCACCCCCCTACCTAGCGGAAAGAATCAACTGGAGACCCTCTAATCGACCGACGAGATCTGCCAACACCTTCCTACTGGAAGTCCCCAGATTCAAACTTACCACAGCGGGCGGTGCTAGCTTCCCAGTTAGAGCCGCACAATCATGGAACACACTCCCATCTGACCTTAGATGCCCTTTACCCTACACAAGATTCAGATCCTACGCTCTCAAATGGCTGCACAACAATGATATGCAACGACCCTCACCCTAGCGGAAACGATACAACCTGCTAATATGTTACTCTTATGCGCCTAACCCTTGTTATTTTATATGCATTGTATCACCCACTGTAAGTGACCACTGTTTTGCTGTGTTAGCCTGTGTCAGGCTTTGTAACTAAGTTTCGAGTCCTCTTGTACTGCTGCGCCTAGATGCCCACGGGCTCGGAGCGCATTACCAAATAAATAAACAACAACAACAAAAACAACAACAGTATTGACTAGACTACCCACACATGTAGTGGGAGTCCAATGTCACCATGTACTTCAATGTCACTTGGGCACACCCTTTGCAAGCCCATGGAAACGGGAAGCAGGAGGGGCGTGTGTGACTCAAACCCAGGCATCTGAACCTAATACATGACAAGCCTGCATGTGCCCAGCCACAATGCAGCGTATGCCCACAGGAACCACGGAGCCGACAAATTGTCCCAAAAAAATTGGGAAAAATATAAAATAAAAAATAAAAATAAAAATAAAAATAAAAAAAATCAAAAATGGCCATTAAAGTGCCCGGGGGGGTTGGGGAGGCCACCCAGGAGGTCCGAGGTCAGGGTGCACACCAAAACCCACCTGTGTGGATCCTGGGAAAAAAAAACACCTCCATGGGCTCATGGCCCACACGGCTACCCTATTGTGGGAATATCACTGCTGTCGCTATTATCACCCTGTGCAGCTGCATCCGGAGGTGGTTGCACTATGGGAGGCAGCCCACACAAGGCCCTACTCTGTTCCTCCATGGCTGCAAGCATGCGGGTGTGGTAGGTCTCGTTCTGGAGGATGAGGGTGCGGAGGTCCCCATGCAACAACTCACGGGATGCCCGGACCTCCGCCCTCGTTGCTTGCATCTCAGCTGAGAGCGTACGGGTGAGACGCTCCAGCTGCTGTTCTGTCCTTTGGTGTGTTGAAGCCTCAAGCTCAACAAGAGTCGTCCTGAGTTGATGTAGCTCCTGCCTCAGGGCTTCCCTGTGGCCCTGGGACTCTATGGAGATGGACTCCTGCAGAGTCGCCAGTGCCGCCCGCCTGTCCCTGTTGGACGCCAACATGTCCTCCCTGTGTGACTGGCAGATGGAGTTGGTTGCCTGCTCTAGTCGCTCCATCAGCCTTTCAGGGGGGACAATGGAAGTGGCCACCCTATCCATGGCCTGAGCCATCATCTCGGATGATGCTGCCTGTTGGGTAGCCATACCGTAAATGGATTGCTCCCATGCGGTATTGCCAGGTGGCGTACGGCCACCACGTCGGCGGGAACCACACCTGTCTGGGGCAAGGCGGACTGCGCCTTGCTGTGCCGGCACTGCCTGAGGCTGCAGGACTGCATTCCCCCTCTGATCTGCTGGCCCAGGAACAGGATCAGATGTCGCGGAGTGTGACCCTGCATCCGTAACCACCAAAGGCCTAGCTGCCAACACTGACATCCCCATTGAGGGTTCTGACCCTGGTGCAGGTGGGTGGGACAGAACAGAATCCCTCCCTGGAACACTCACCTGCGACGGCACGTAGGTCTCATCATCCGAGTCAACAGCTGAGTACAGCTCGGGGGAGGTGCAGCCAGAGACACCCCTTGAGAGCACGACCTGCAGCACTTGTGGGTTCTCACCCACCAGCACACCACGTCCCTCACTGGTGGTTGGTCGGCCCTCGGACCCCTCCTGGCTCTGCACCATCTCCACAACCCCAGCAGTATCAGGTGCGTCTTCCCCTGCAATGACATAATGACAAAGAAATGGAAACACGCATTAGCACCATGGCACACAATGAGGGCTGAGAAGCAAGAGAACCAGTACTTGATTGACACATGTCCCACATGACTAAGACCCTCCCATGCATGCACCCTCACTGCGTATGAAGGGCAGGCAAATGGCACACACTCATGACACAAAGATGGAAGATGAACACATTTTCTGCATGCTGCCTGGCAGTGGCATCACACATTGGCCTGTGATTGCCAGGTGACACACACATGCCATCACACAGCTGCCATGTACCATTGCTATTGAGTGTAGATGGAGAGGAGGGCAGCACTTATTCATTCAGTCCAGTTCCCGCATGCAATAGCTTTTCTAATTCAAACAGGTCTGATTTTTCACCTGGAGCTGCCAGTCCAATATGGTCCAATTGCACAGGGACATGTGTGAACATATGATATCCAGGTAACAAAGTCACTCAACTTTACCATAGCCATGCCAGACATGTGACCAGAGGACTGAGGAATGCCTAGTATAAGTGGTGGAATGCAAACAATCTGTCTGATTGAACATAGAAAAATAAGCAACAATTTTGTGGCAAGGTGACACTACAAGGGCAACTGGGGTGCTGTTGGGCTAGATGTCTACTGTTGGCAGAAGGGATACTGCAATGGGCAAATGCAGCTGCGCAGGATGTATTGCATGAAGCACATGGCTGACCCATACGACTCAGGCGCACACACTCTCACCTGGCACACAAACAGATGCCCTCACACACACACCATGCACATGGATGACACACACATGCATGTGAACTCACCGGACAATGCCTCGTAATCAGCCAGATCTCCCACGCCTTGGATCTGTTCCTCCGTGACGTAGGTCCCAGCGACTGACTCATGTGGAGTGAGTTCCATGTCTAATACTGGAGACCCACCTCCAGTCACTAGAGTTGCGGCATGACTTGAGGCCAGCTTCTTCTTTGCCCTGCGCTTTAGGTCATTCCAGCGCTTATAGCAATCATTGGCTGTGCGCCTCACGATTCCAAGGGCACTTACGATGTCCGCAACGGTCTGCCAGTGTGCCTGGCGTTGTGCAGGTGTGGTCTTGGATCCTGCAACAATGACCATCTCGTTATCATGTCCGGACACATACTGGACAAGTGCATTCACTTCGTCATCCGTGAAGCTGGGCTTCCTGGACGGGCCGGACTGTGTAGCCGTGTCTGGGGCATCAGCCTGTGCCGGACGAGCACTCTTCCTCTTCCGCTTGGAAGGTGGTGGTGATCCTGAGTGTCCTGCACCGCTCTGGACACTAGGGGCAGGAGCCCTGGTGGGCTCTGTATCAGGTGTGTGGGATTGCACACTCAGCATGGGAGTTGGTGCAGGCATTGGCTCTAGTGTAATGGTGTCAGGGGGAATGTCAGCAGGATGGACTAGGACCGACACTGTCTTGGCTGGGTGTGTGAGAGCTGGGGTGGATGGTGCCGCAGCTGCCCCTGCAGCCTCTCCGCCCTGCCTACTTGGGGCAGCAGATGACCTTGCTGCCCCAGATCCATGTGGCATGATGGCATCAACATGCACCAGCGCACGTGTCGTAGCCCTGCTGACCTGGAAGTCAGCCATGGAGTCAGCCAGGTCTGGTGCCACAATGGGCTGGTCCAACAAGGGCTGAGCATGGATGGTGTCAGCCACATCTGCCTCAACGGGAGGGCGGGAGGGGGGGAAGGGGGGGGATTATGGGTGCCCTTGACTGGTCCTCCACACATGGGGGGACAGGCTCACCCTGCAAGTTACGACCACGTCCCCTACCGGATCCACCACGGCCACCACTTGTGGCTCTTCCACCTTTGCCACCCTTACGGAATCCTCGCCTCCCAGCCATGGCACTGATATTAATGTGCGTATGGGAGTGGATGTAGACTATTGTCCTGGGCAATTGGGGGTCAAAGGGGTTGGGTACCAGATGGTAATTGTACCCTAGTGCTCTAGCAAGGCTGAATGTAACCCCTGGGGAAAGATGACGGGTCACGCAACGCACAGGAGGCCCAAAAAAGGGAGATGACGTGCACGCAACCCCTCCTAGACCACGTGTGCAGAAAGAAAAACCTGCACTACGCTGTGGAACCCAGTAACACAAGAATGAACGTATGCGTGTCACACGCAGCCTAGAATGACCTCTGAAGGGGTAAGCTACACACGGGGCAAGCACAGAAGTTAGATACGTGCGTGACTCACCGTCTGCCAGGTAAAAGAGCGTGAAAAATGAGCGCGTTTGGTTGGCAACACCCCCGCCAAAAGAAGATTTGTACGCTGTCTGAGGAGACAGGACAACAGTAGAAGGGGACACTGTTTGAGGGAACAGGCCCAGGTAAACCAGTACAAGAGAAAAAAGAGAAAAAGCTGTCAGAGGTAACAGGGAGTACGAACTGGAAACGCCGTGAAGTAAATCGCGTGTGAAACGACAAGGAGTACAGAATTCACCCACTCGCTCTCCACGAAAAGCACGTACAAGGAAATGGTGTTCTACACGTACCTTATATACAGGCCCACACGTACAGCGTCACTTACGCGGCGTGTACGTGCTAGGGCCATTGCCACCAATCACACGCTTTGTCACTTCTGCGTGTAGGTCCTTTTTCACCAATCACATGCTTTGTCACTTCTGCGTGTAGGTCCTTTTTCACCAATCACAAGCTTTGTCACTTCTGCGTGTAGGTCCATTTTCAACTATTACACGCTTTGACACTGGGACGTGTCACGCAACATTTTCCTACGCGTGCACGTCGATTTACATGCAGACGTGTTTGATTTTCGCGTGCAAAATCACTCGTATCAAGCTGGCCACGCGTTCACACACGGAAGACCACGCTCCTGCCCAGGTGGCCAAATTACTGCCCCCCAGAGCCCTGAGCACGCTCCCACCTGCCATCTGCTGCTGCCTGACTGCCTGCTGGCCACATGCCCTGCCATTTGCTGCCTGCACATCAGCCAGGGGTGCTGTTGCTGTGACCACCCCTGCTGGAACCAAAGGCTCCCGACTGATTTTCCGTCGCCCCACAGCCCTGCCCCAGGACCCACTTGCCCATCCACTCCTGCCTCTGGGGTTGCCATGTCGGCCACTACAACAGGTGGCACCAGTGCCAACCCCCGGCCAAGGAGGCAGAGGGGCACCAGCTTCAGTGCCAGGGAAGTTGGTGTCGTGGTGGAGGCTGCCCCTGCACTGCTGGGGGGTGGGGGTGGTGGGAGACATGAGTGGGGGCCTGGTGGAGGCTGCCCCTGCACTGCTGGGGGGTGGGGGTGGTGGGAGACATGAGTGGGGGCCTGGTGGAGGCTGCCCCTGCACTGCTGGGGGGTGGGGGTGGTGGGAGATATGAGTGGGGGCCTGGTGGGTGCTGCCCATGGTGGCATGGGGTGGGGGTGGTGGGAGACATGAGTGGGGGCCTGGTGGGAGCTGCCCATGGTGGCAGGGGGGTGGGGGTGGTGGGAGACATGGGTGGGTGCCTGGTGGAGGGTGCCCCTGCACTGCTGGGGTGTGGGGGTGGTGGGAGACATGAGTGGGGGCCTGGTGGAGGGTGACCCTGGTGGCTGGGGGGTGGGGGTGGTGGGAGACATGAGTGGGGGCCTGGTGGAGGCTGCCCCTGCACTGCTGGGGGGTGGGGGTGGTGGGAGACATGAGTGGGGGCCTGGTGTAGGCTGCCCCTGCACTGCTGGGGGGTGGGGGTGATGGGAGACATGAGTGGGGGCCTGGTGGGGGCTGCCCATGGTGGCATGGGGGTGGGGGTGGTGGGAGACATGAGTGGGGGCCTGGTGGGGGCTGCCCATGGTGGCAGGGGGGTGGGGGTGGTGGGAGACATGGGTGGGTCCCTGGTGGAGGGTGCCCCTGCACTGCTGGGGTGTGGGGGTGGTGGGAGACATGAGTGGGGGCCTGGTGGAGGCTGCCCCTGCACTGCTGGGGGGTGGGGGTGGTGGGAGACATGAGTGGGGGCCTGGTGGAGGTTGACCCTGCACTGCTGGGGGGTGGGGGTGGTGGGAGACATGAGTGGGGGCCTGGTGGGGGCTGCCCATGGTGGCAGGGGGGTGGGGGTGGTGGGAGACATGGGTGGGTGCCTGGTGGAGGGTGCCCCTGCACTGCTGGGGTGTGGGGGTGGTGGGATACATGAGTGGGGGCCTGGTGGAGGCTGCCCCTGCACTGCTGGGGGGTGGGGGTGGTGGGAGACATGAGTGGGGGCCTGGTGGAGGCTGCCCCTGCACTGCTGGGGGGTGGGGGTGGTGGGAGACATGGATGGGGGCCTGGTGCAGGGTGCCCCTGGTGGCGGGGGGTGGGGGTGATAGGGGACATGAGTGGGGGCCTGGTGGAGGTTGACCCTGCACTGCTGGGGGGTGGGGGTGGTGGGAGACATGAGTGGGGGCCTGGTGGGGGCTGCCCATGGTGGCAGGGGGGTGGGGGTGGTGGGAGACATGAGTGGGGGCCTGGTGGAGGCTGCCCCTGCACTGCTGGGGTGTGGGGGTGGTGGGAGACATGAGTGGGTGCCTGGTGGAGGGTGCCCCTGCACTGCTGGGGGTGGGGGTGGTGGGAGACATGGATGGGGGCCTGGTGGAGGGTGCCCCTGGTGGCGGGGGGGTGGGGGTGATAGGGGACATGAGTGGGGGCCTGGTGGAGGTTGACTCTGCACTGCTGGGGGGTGGGGGTGGTGGGAGACATGAGTGGGGGCCTGGTGGGGGCTGCCCATGGTGGCAGGGGGGTGGGGATGGTGGGAGACATGAGTGGGGGCCTGGTGGAAGCTGCCTCTGCACTGCTGGGGTGTGGGGGTGGTGGGAGACATGAGTGGGTGCCTGGTGGAGGGTGCCCCTGCACTGCTGGGGTGTGGGGGTGGTGGGAGACATGAGTGGGTGCCTGGTGGAGGGTGCCCCTGGTGGCGGGGGGGTGGGGGTGATAGGGGACATGAGTGGGGGTCTGGTGGAGGCTGCCCCTGCACTGCTGGGGGGTGGGGTGGTGGGAGACATGGGTGGGGGCCTGGTGGAGGGTGCCCCTGCACTGCTGGGGGGTGGGGGTGGTGGGAGACATGGGTGGGTGCCTGGTGGAGGCTGCCCCTGCACTGCTGGGGGGTGGGGGTGGTGGGAGACATGAGTGGGGGCCTGGTGGAGGGTGCCCCTGCACTGCTGGGGGGTGGGGGTGGTGGGAGACATGGGTGGGTGCCTGGTGGAGGCTGCCCCTGCACTGCTGGGGCATGGGGGTGGTGGGAGACATGAGTGGGGGCCTGGTGGAGGCTGCCCCTGCACTGCTGGGGGGTGGGGGTGGTGGGAGACATGAGTGGGGGCCTGGTGGAGGCTGCCCCTGCACTGCTGGGGTGTGGGGGTGGTGGGAGACATGAGTGGGGGCCTGGTGGGGGCTGCCCATGGTGGCATGGGGGTGGGGGTGGTGGGAGACATGAGTGGGGGCCTGGTGGGGGCTGCACATGGTGGCAGGGGGGTGGGGGTGGTGGGAGACATGAGTGGGGGCCTGGTGGAGGCTGCCCCTGCACTGCTGGGGTGTGGGGGTGGTGGGAGACATGAGTGGGTGCCTGGTGGAGGGTGCCCCTGCACTGCTGGGGTGTGGGGGTGGTGGGAGACATGAGTGGGTGCCTGGTGGAGGGTGCCCCTGCACTGCTGGGGTGTGGGGGTGGTGGGAGACATGAGTGGGGGCCTGGTGGAGGCTGCCCCTGCACTGCTGGGGGGTGGGGGTGGTGGGAGACATGAGTGGGGGCCTGGTGGAGGGTGCCCCTGGTGGCGGGGGGGTGGGGGTGATAGGGGACATGAGTGGGGGCCTGGTGGAGGCTGCCCCTGCACTGCTGGGGGGTGGGGGTGGTGGGAGACATGGGTGGGGGCCTGGTGGAGGGTGCCCCTGCACTGCTGGGGGGTGGGGGTGGTGGGAGACATGGGTGGGTGACTGGTGGAGGCTGCCCCTGCACTGCTGGGGGGTGGGGGTGGTGGGAGACATGAGTGGGGGCCTGGTGGAGGGTGCCCCTGCACTGCTGGGGGGTGGGGGTGGTGGGAGACATGGGTGGGTGCCTGGTGGAGGGTGCCCCTGCACTGCTGGGGGGTGGGGGTGGTGGGAGACATGAGTGGGGGCCTGGTGGAGGCTGCCCCTGCACTGCTGGGGGGTGGGGGTGGTGGGAGACATGAGTGGTGGCCTTGTGGAGGCTGCCCCTGCACTGCTGGGGTGTGGGGGTGGTGGGAGACATGAGTGGGGGCCTGGTGGGGGCTGCCCATGGTGGCATGGGGGTGGGGGTGGTGGGAGACATGAGTGGGGGCCTGGTGGGGGCTGCCCATGGTGGCATGGGGGTGGGGGTGGTGGGAGACATGAGTGGGGGCCTGGTGGGGGCTGCCCATGGTGGCAGGGGGGTGGGGGTGGTGGGAGACATGGGTGGGTGCCTGGTGGAGGGTGCCCCTGCACTGCTGGGGTGTGGGGGTGGTGGGAGACATGAGTGGGGGCCTGGTGGAGGCTGCCCCTGCACTGCTGGGGGGTGGGGGTGGTGGGAGACATGAGTGGGGGCCTGGTGGAGGCTGCCCCTGCACTGCTGGGTTGTGGGGGTGGTGGGAGACATGAGTGGGGGCCTGGTGGAGGCTGCCCCTGCACTGCTGGGGGTGGGGGTGGTGGGAGACATGAGTGGGGGCCTGGTGGAGGGTGCCCCTGGTGGCGGGGGGGGTGGGGGCGATAGGGGACATGAGTGGGGGCCTGGTGGAGGCTGCCCCTGCACTGCTGGGGGGTGGGGGTGGTGGGAGACATGGGTGGGGGCCTGGTGGAGGGTGCCCCTGCACTGCTGGGGGGTGGGGGTGGTGGGAGACATGGGTGGGTGCCTGGTGGAGGCTGCCCCTGCACTGCTGGGGGGTGGGGGTGGTGGGAGACATGAGTGGGGGCCTGGTGGAGGGTGCCCCTGCACTGCTGTGGGGTGGGGGTGGTGGGAGACATGGGTGGGTGCCTGGTGGAGGCTGCCCCTGCACTGCTGGGGGGTGGGGGTGGTGGGAGACATGAGTGGGGGCCTGGTGGAGGCTGCCCCTGGTGACTGGGGGGGTGGGGGTGGTGGGAGACATGAGTGGGGGCCTGGTGGAGGGTGCCCCTGCACTGCTGGGGGGTGGGGGTGGTGGGAGACATGAGTGGGGGCCTGGTGGAGGGTGCCCCTGGTGGCGGGGGGGTGGGGGTGATAGGGGACATGAGTGGGGGCCTGGTGGAGGCTGCCCCTGCACTGCTGGGGGGTGGGGGTTGTGGGAGACATGGGTGGGGGCCTGGTGGAGGGTGCCCCTGCACTGCTGGGGGGTGGGGGTGGTGGGAGACATGGGTGGGTGCCTGGTGGAGGCTGCCCCTGCACTGCTGGGGGGTGGGGGTGGTGGGAGACATGAGTGGGGGCCTGGTGGAGGCTGCCCCTGGTGACTGGGGGGGTGGGGGTGGTGGGAGACATGAGTGGGGGCCTGGTGGAGGGTGCCCCTGGATGGTGGGGGGTGGGGGTGGTGGGTGACATGAGCAGGTGTGCAGGGTAGTCCCCTGTTTTGTGGGCTGCCTGCAGGGGCGTGGAGGGTGTACAGGGAACACCTGTGAGGACCCACCCAGCCTAATCGCGTGTGTAACTTCCCACGCACCCCTGTAATACACGTACCAAGCCAAATCGCGTGTGAGAATTCCCGCGCACCCCTGAAATACACGTACCCTGCTGAAGTCGCGTGTAAAACTTCCCGCGCACCCCTGAAATGCATGCGCCCAGGCTATTCGCGTGTGGAACTTCCCGCGCACCCCTGAAATACATGCGCCCAGGCTATTCGCGAGTGGAACTTCCCGCGCACCCCTGAAATACACGTAGCACGCTGGGAGACATGAGTGGGGGCCTGGTGGAGGGTGCCCCTGGTGGCGGGGGGGGTGGGGGTGCTAGGGGACATGAGTGTGGGCCTGGTGGAGGATGCCCCTGCACTGCTGGGGGGTGGGGGTGGTGGGTGAGATGGGTTGGGGCCTGCTGGCAGGTGCCCCACAGTGCTGGGGGGTGGGGGTGGTGGGAGACATGAGTCGGGCATGAGTGGGGGCCTGGTGGAGGCTGCCCCTGCACTGCTGGGGGTGGGGGTGGTAGGAGAAATGGGTGGGGGCCTGGTGGTGGGTGCCCCTGGTGGCTGGGGGGTGGGGGTGCAGGGGGACATGAGCAGGTGTGCGGGGTAGTCCCCTGTTTTGTGGGCTGCCTGCAGGGGCCGTGGAGGGTGTACAGGGAACACCTGTGAGGACCCACCCAGCCTAATCGCGTGTGTTAATTCCCACGCACCCCTGTAATACACGTACCCAGCAAAATGGCGTGTGATAATTCCCACGCACCCCTGTAATTCACGTACCCTGCCAAATCGCGTGTGATAATTCCCGCGTAACCCTGTATTACACGTGCCCTGGCTAATCGCATGTAAGACTTCCCGCGTACCCCTGTAATACACGTTCCCTGGACAATTGCGTGTTGAACTTCCCGCGTACCCCTGTAATACACGTTCCCTGGACAATCGCGTGTTGAACTTCCCGCGTACCCCTGTAATTCACGTTCCCTGGACTATCGCGTGTTGAACTTCCCGCATACCCCTGTAATACACGTTCCCTGGACTATCGCGTGTTGAACTTCCCGCGCACCCCTGAAATACACGTACCCTGGCACCCTGGCTAATCGCGTGTATAACTTCACGCGTACCCCTGATATGCACGTTACCCGCTTTGCGTTCCTTGTTTGGCATCCCTGTAAACTGGTCCAGGGTTAGCGCAGCCCTTTGCGATGATTTAGCGATTTTGATGGCTTTTCCTTGCGCGAGGGCGTTCTTGGGGGCGTTACTGGCGCTGCTGCAGGGTCGCTGCGATACTCTGCGCCACGGCTGGTTTGGGAGCCTAAAATCCATGAATACGATGTGCGCGGAAATCGGTTTTAGCGCACGTGCCTGGCGCAGACAATCGCACGCGGACACTCTGCGCCAGCCGCTTGCGACACTTTTCTGCGAAATTCTATGAATTACCCTGATAGTTGTTTGTTTCTCTGCCTTCTCTTATCTGAAATGTTCTTGTAAAAGTCTTGCACATCATGTACTGGGTTAAAGGTTTCCTACCAAATGGGACAAATCATACATTGAATTGTTTTTGGATAATAAGGAAATTATGTTTAGAATGTCATGACTGATTATGGAAAAACAGCATGTGCAGAAGAGGATTGTGTTTTGTCAATGTGCCGAATCGGGTTTGAGAACGTAAGGGGGGTTAGATTTCCTTGTAGAGGGTCAGCCGGGATTTTGAGGAGTGAATTTGTAACAGAATATGTGAGATTATGTAAATTGTTCAAATGTGCATAATAGCTGCAACTTTGTTGAGCACTGGAGGGAACTGTTCATTTTCTGCTTTATGAGGCTTACTAAACCCTTTCGGCCGACAGCATGTAATAAACTTGCTTTTCTGACAAAGTGTGTTTACTCTCCGGTGGAGCTCTTTATTTCACATTAAATATTTGAGTCACATTCCTACATTTGTCGACCCGTGACATGATCTCCACCCTCCGAGCTGGGAGGTTTCTTTACTGTGCACTTGGTTGCGGCTCCTATCTGCAAGTGATCACTTTATGTGCACATCAAAAAACGGCCTGCAGACGCCCTGTTCAGTAAAGACCTGCCTGTTCACTGAAGAAAGGTACTGTGGCCCAGATGTGCAGGTCATTTGAAGGGACGTAGATCCGGGGAGCTTTGGAGGACGCATATAATATGTGAGTGCACTTTGTGAGAAACCCAAGGGTGGTTAGAGGATAAACGTTTATTTTTTAATTTCTGCGATTGTGCAAGAGGTGCATGGAGTCAGAGAGGTTGTTGAGTTTTGTTTGGAGACAAGAGGTTAATTGAAACCGGATGAAAGTGAAAGATTTGACTTATAAGTGTGACGGTATGGTGAATTGTTTTATGTTGTAAGTCCTTTTTTCATTATTTACTCGCTTTTATTATTTTTGGTAGTCAAAGAAGTGAGAGGAGATCTTCCTGTAGTCGGAAAAATGTTGCTTTGTAGTAAAAGGCGCTGTACTAGTGATGATGAAAAGAGAGAAAGCATTGTTTGTAGTGAACACACCACACTCCTTTTTGTTTGAGTGAAGGAGATATATTAATGAGGAACCATGATAATTGTGTTTTATTGATAATATGCTGTCTTATGTGTAAAGGCGTTTATGTGGAGTCATTTCCAGTAAGGTTATTGTGGTGTGAGTGAGAATGAGGTGACTAATTATTCAGAAGTTTAAAAGAATTTGGGGGGAAAACATTGACATTTGTTCTTGAATTTTAGTAATTTTTGTAGGGCTGCAGGATAGTTTTTTTGTTAAAGTATTGGTTTTATGGGTATTGTTAGATAAAGGTTGTTTTGGAGTATGGAGACTCCAGTAGATCATATATGCCAAATGCTCCCAAGCTACAAGGAAGAGATTCTGAAGTACCACAAACAGTGGGTACAAGAGACTAAGGGTAGGATGTTCAGATCTTTGCCCAAAGGGGGGGTGGGGCGTATGATAAAGGGGTGTTGGAAAATATGTATATCTTTTTATCAACAAGGTACAAGGGAAAGAAATTGGAGAAAAGGCAGACCATCTTAGAGCTGTGGTGGATGTTTGAGGATAATGGGAAGGCCCCTGGAGATGAGGTTGGGGAAATAGGGCAGATGCAGGGAGGCGTGGAGACCCCTACTGCCCCACCACCTTATGGATGTTTTCCTTTTATTTCCCGCTGTGGGATATACTAATCCCCACTATGAGCCTCCATCGTGGGGGCCTGGTGGAGGGTGCCCCTGGTGGCGGGGGGGTGGGGGTGATAGGGGACATGAGTGGGGGCCTGGTGGAGGCTGCCCCTGCACTGCTGGGGGGTGGGGGTTGTGGGAGACATGGGTGGGGGCCTGGTGGAGGGTGCCCCTGCACTGCTGGGGGGTGGGGGTGGTGGGAGACATGGGTGGGTGCCTGGTGGAGGCTGCCCCTGCACTGCTGGGGGGTGGGGGTGGTGGGAGACATGAGTGGGGGCCTGGTGGAGGCTGCCCCTGGTGACTGGGGGGGTGGGGGTGGTGGGAGACATGAGTGGGGGCCTGGTGGAGGGTGCCCCTGGATGGTGAGGGGTGGGGGTGGTGGGTGACATGAGCAGGTGTGCAGGGTAGTCCCCTGTTTTGTGGGCTGCCTGCAGGGGCGTGGAGGGTGTACAGGGAACACCTGTGAGGACCCACCCAGCCTAATCGCGTGTGTAACTTCCCACGCACCCCTGTAATACACGTACCAAGCCAAATCGCGTGTGAGAATTCCCGCGCACCCCTGAAATACACGTACCCTGCTGAAGTCGCGTGTAAAACTTCCCGCGCACCCCTGAAATGCATGCGCCCAGGCTATTCGCGTGTGGAACTTCCCGCGCACCCCTGAAATACATGCGCCCAGGCTATTCGCGAGTGGAACTTCCCGCGCACCCCTGAAATACACGTAGCACGCTGGGAGACATGAGTGGGGGCCTGGTGGAGGGTGCCCCTGGTGGCGGGGGGGGGGTGGGGGTGCTAGGGGACATGAGTGTGGGCCTGGTGGAGGATGCCCCTGCACTGCTGGGGGGTGGGGGTGGTGGGTGAGATGGGTTGGGGCCTGCTGGCAGGTGCCCCACAGTGCTGGGGGGTGGGGGTGGTGGGAGACATGAGTCGGGCATGAGTGGGGGCCTGGTGGAGGCTGCCCCTGCACTGCTGGGGGTGGGGGTGGTAGGAGACATGGGTGGGGGCCTGGTGGTGGGTGCCCCTGGTGGCTGGGGGGTGGGGGTGCAGGGGGACATGAGCAGGTGTGCAGGGTAGTCCCCTGTTTTGTGGGCTGCCTGCAGGGGCCGTGGAGGGTGTACAGGGAACACCTGTGAGGACCCACCCAGCCTAATCGCTTGTGTTAATTCCCACGCACCCCTGTAATACACGTACCCAGCAAAATGGCGTGTGATAATTCCCACGCACCCCTGTAATTCACGTACCCTGCCAAATTGCGTGTGATAATTCCCGCGTACCCCTGTATTACACGTGCCCTGGCTAATCGCATGTAAGACTTCCCGCGTACCCCTGTAATACACGTTCCCTGGACAATTGCGTGTTGAACTTCCCGCGTACCCCTGTAATACACGTTCCCTGGACAATCGCGTGTTGAACTTCCCGCGTACCCCTGTAATTCACGTTCCCTGGACTATCGCGTGTTGAACTTCCCGCATACCCCTGTAATACACGTTCCCTGGACTATCGCGTGTTGAACTTCCCGCGCACCCCTGAAATACACGTACCCTGGCACCCTGGCTAATCGCGTGTATAACTTCACGCGTACCCCTGATATGCACGTTACCCGCTTTGCGTTCCTTGTTTGGCAGCCCTGTAAACTGGTCCAGGGTTAGCGCAGCCCTTTGCGATGATTTAGCGATTTTTATGGCTTTTCCTTGCGCGAGGGCGTTCTTGGGGGCGTTACTGGCGCTGCTGCAGGGTCGCTGCGATACTCTGCGCCACGGCTGGTTTGGGAGCCTAAAATCCATGAATACGATGTGCGCGGAAATCGGTTTTAGCGCACGTGCCTGGCGCAGACAATCGCACGCGGACACTCTGCGCCAGCCGCTTGCGACACTTTTCTGCGAAATTCTATGAATTACCCTGATAGTTGTTTGTTTCTCTGCCTTCTCTTATCTGAAATGTTCTTGTAAAAGTCTTGCACATCATGTACTGGGTTAAAGGTTTCCTACCAAATGGGACAAATCATACATTGAATTGTTTTTGGATAATAAGGAAATTATGTTTAGAATGTCATGACTGATTATGGAAAAACAGCATGTGCAGAAGAGGATTGTGTTTTGTCAATGTGCCGAATCGGGTTTGAGAACGTAAGGGGGGTTAGATTTCCTTGTAGAGGGTCAGCCGGGATTTTGAGGAGTGAATTTGTAACAGAATATGTGAGATTATGTAAATTGTTCAAATGTGCATAATAGCTGCAACTTTGTTGAGCACTGGAGGGAACTGTTCATTTTCTGCTTTATGAGGCTTACTAAACCCTTTCGGCCGACAGCATGTAATAAACTTGCTTTTCTGACAAAGTGTGTTTACTCTCCGGTGGAGCTGTTTATTTCACATTAAATATTTGAGTCACATTCCTACATTTGTCGACCCGTGACATGATCTCCACCCTCCGAGCTGGGAGGTTTCTTTACTGTGCACTTGGTTGCGGCTCCTATCTGCAAGTGATCACTTTATGTGCACATCAAAAAACGGCCTGCAGACGCCCTGTTCAGTAAAGACCTGCCTGTTCACTGAAGAAAGGTACTGTGGCCCAGATGTGCAGGTCATTTGAAGGGACGTAGATCCGGGGAGCTTTGGAGGACGCATATAATATGTGAGTGCACTTTGTGAGAAACCCAAGGGTGGTTAGAGGATAAACGTTTATTTTTTAATTTCTGCGATTGTGCAAGAGGTGCATGGAGTCAGAGAGGTTGTTGAGTTTTGTTTGGAGACAAGAGGTTAATTGAAACCGGATGAAAGTGAAAGATTTGACTTATAAGTGTGACGGTATGGTGAATTGTTTTATGTTGTAAGTCCTTTTTTCATTATTTACTCGCTTTTATTATTTTTGGTAGTCAAAGAAGTGAGAGGAGATCTTCCTGTAGTCGGAAAAATGTTGCTTTGTAGTAAAAGGCGCTGTACTAGTGATGATGAAAAGAGAGAAAGCATTGTTTGTAGTGAACACACCACACTCCTTTTTGTTTGAGTGAAGGAGATATATTAATGAGGAACCATGATAATTGTGTTTTATTGATAATATGCTGTCTTATGTGTAAAGGCGTTTATGTGGAGTCATTTCCAGTAAGGTTATTGTGGTGTGAGTGAGAATGAGGTGACTAATTATTCAGAAGTTTAAAAGAATTTGGGGGGAAAACATTGACATTTGTTCTTGAATTTTAGTAATTTTTGTAGGGCTGCAGGATAGTTTTTTTGTTAAAGTATTGGTTTTATGGGTATTGTTAGATAAAGGTTGTTTTGGAGTATGGAGACTCCAGTAGATCATATATGCCAAATGCTCCCAAGCTACAAGGAAGAGATTCTGAAGTACCACAAACAGTGGGTACAAGAGACTAAGGGTAGGATGTTCAGATCTTTGCCCAAAGGGGGGGTGGGGCGTATGATAAAGGGGTGTTGGAAAATATGTATATCTTTTTATCAACAAGGTACAAGGGAAAGAAATTGGAGAAAAGGCAGACCATCTTAGAGCTGTGGTGGATGTTTGAGGATAATGGGAAGGCCCCTGGAGATGAGGTTGGGGAAATAGGGCAGATGCAGGGAGGCGTGGAGACCCCTACTGCCCCACCACCTTATGGATGTTTTCCTTTTATTTCCCGCTGTGGGATATACTAATCCCCACTATGAGCCTCCATCGTATCAATCCTCCACCCCAGAAGTTGTGAGGAGGAAACAACACCCCGAATGGCTAGACTAGCAGAATGGTTAATAATGGAAGCAGAAGATAGAATAATGGCTCCCAAAGACAGGATAGAGGAACGGTTGAGAATGGAGGTAGAATATCAAACACATATAAGTCTAGTGGAAGCACCGCAAAAGGCAGAGGAAGAATTGGCACAAGTAAGGCAGCGCAGAAGAGAGGAGCAGGAAGAAGATAACAAGCAAGTAGCAGAGACAGGGTTGGATCAGTAGAAGTCGGAACAGCTACTTTTTAAAGTAGATAGTGTGGTCATCAGATATCAAGGTGGACCTTGCAGAGGGAGGTTTTGCTTTGAAAGCAGAACTTGAACCGCCAGCAAGAGAACCGGTGCATCATGGTAGCATAGGCTACTATTCGATATGCTCAGAAAGGTCAAGGGATATAATAGAGGTAGAAGAAGAGGAAGAATGGGAAACAGATGGAGAACAGGAAGTAACGCCAGAACCAGTCGTTGGGGAAATCACACCATGGTTTCTTAGGACGCGCCGTGGTGGTTATGCAGCAGTAATGAAGTGTAAGGGGAAAACGATAAAGATCCAGACAAGGGTAAAAGGGATTGTCTTGACCCTTAACCAAAACCCCCACTGGCATGCCCACATGCCAGGTGAGGTCAGGGTTCGGGGTTCCATTAGGGCCTCGGGAGCCTTGCACTCCCACACAGTCTAGTTCCTAGAACCAGACCATGCGGTATAGTGTTTTGGGTGTGGTTGCCTGGGACTACTTTACCTGGACTACTTTGCTGGACTACTTTGCTGGGAGGCTATTTAAACCACACCCAAGCAACAGAACACGCTTCGCATTATTCTTCAGCCTGCAGCGTAACGCTCACTGTGCCCAGTGTCCTTGATACCGGCAATCATCGGAGCAACGAGCCTGTAGAGGAGAAAAAGAACATCATTAATAGACTCTTACCTGCAAACTCCATCCTGTATCCTCCCGATGCTCGTCCATGCTTCTGCTTCTCGCGGTCGCCCATCTAGCAATCAGCATCTTCTGGACACTGCATACTCACCGGAACAAAGCAACCTGAAGGGAGAGAGAGGAAGACAACGTTAGAAAAGGTTACCTACGGCGTAAGCCTCAGTCATCATGAGAGCCTCACCTGGTTGGCCACCTATTGGCCGGCATCGTTCCAGAATACCACGCTTACTGGAGAAAACCATCACGACCTGTAAGGAGAGGAGAAACACAGGTTAGCAAGTAAAAGGCGAAGCAGCGCCGCGCTTAGCGTGTTACTTACCAAATTGTAGTGCGCTTCTTGTGCCATCCATACCGGCAGGTGCTCAATCCAACCAGCACGACACGCCGAATCTCCTGCTCACCTAGGGGGTAAAGAAAAGACATTAACCACAAAGAAAGGAAGGCAAGGACAGTAACACACAGACTGCTGCAATAAGACCTACCTTAAAGACACTTGAATGGGCTCGCACCAGTGAAGTAACTCGGTCGCCCAAGCCCACTGAAGACTACGCACCCCTGCAAAGAAAGGCAGGACAGAGAGCACGCCAAAAATTACAATAAGGCCGACTTCCATCGAAGGCACCACCCGGGATCGGGAAGAGGGTTCCAGGTGCAAATCAAGCAACCAGGGCATCGTGGCGTCCCCGTGGATACCAGGTGAGCGTAACAGAACGCAAAGCCTCTAAAACATAATCTACCTGGGTGCCATGGAGACATCAGAAATTGACCAATTGGCTCAATTATTAGGACAGTTACACGCCGAAGTTCATTCAGCCAGGAAAGAGACTAATGCCCTATGGAGGGACATAGTCGTAACCAAGGATCGCACCGAGGAAATCAGCAGGTAGTTACTACAATCACAGGCCGGACAAACTCCATTGCCTGGAAATAATCCACCGGCACAAGCACCCACCTTATCCACCGCTCCAGTACAGATTACACTACCCGGAGCAGTTCCTTTAGCGTCACGGAACGATTTTCAGGCGAGCCCAGGAAGTATGCTGCATTCATGAATCAATGTCGTCTTCATTTCCTCTGCAGACCAGGTGCATTCCCGAACGATCAGGCACTGGTAGCTTTTGTTTTGTCATACCTAAGTGGAAATGCAGCGGATTGGTCGGTGCTGCTTGTGAGCCATGATGATCCATTATTACATGAGTTTGGGGGGTTCCAGAGGGAAATGGAGAAGCACTTTGCTTGTCATACCCAAGAGCAAGCAGTAGACCATGAAAGACCATGAACTCTTGTCATTCCGGCATGGGAATCACGATTTATTAATGTACATTGCAACCTTCTATAGGTTGTTGGTGAAACTAGGTGGTCCGAAGACAAAAGAACCACATTGGTTCACCGAGGCCTACGAGGAGAATTGAAGGACGTTCTGGCCTAGGTGGTTGATCCGCCTAGAGACTGTAGTGAATTTATCAACCTGGTTGTGCAACTAGATCGCCGATTACAAGACCGGAAGGCGGATCGGTCTAGGTCAGACACTCGGACCGTGTATGTGCGGCCTAGGGATAGTGCTTCACGCATGTCTGAAAACACTATAGAACCCATGCAAATCGGAGGTATACGACCACCGTTAACAAAGCAGAAAGAGACAAGAGAAGGCAACAGCAGTTATGTTTGTACTGCGGAAAACCAGGACACTTCCTAAAGGACTGCCCAGTGAAGCCCCCAAGAAGAATCGTAGGGGCCACAGAGAAGGATGAGAGCAAGGAGTCGGAAAACTACCTAGCTCGACAAATATAGAGGTCAGTTTGTCGAGTGAGAAGAAAGAGCCACCGAAATCACACTTTGCAATACCAGTAATCCTAATCAATCATCAACAACAGTCTAGGATGCACACCGTTGAGGCATACATAGACAGCAGAGCAGTTGGGAACTACATTGATCAAGAGCTGGCAGCAGAGATGGGGCTTCCCTTATGTTTCAAGCCGAACACAGAGAAGGTAACCACTGTAGATGGGACAGAAATTGCTTCTGGACCAGTAACCCAATGTACAACAGGAGTAACCCTGCTGTGCCAGTATGGACACCAGGAATCCATTTCCTTCGATCTCATCAAGGCGCCTCAGTTCCGGCTAATATTAGGGATGCCATGGTTAGTTGCTCACAATCCTCAGATAGACTGGTGTGCAAGGAAATTGACCTTCCCCGATGACTGCGCTCCTACTTGTTATTATCATGAAGAGAAACCCACTCTCAGAATCTCTGAGATTCCTAGAACAGCGCCATCAACACTTGGTGCGACTAGCACTCTCCCGAGAGAATATCAAGATTTCCAGGACGTGTTCCAGAAGGAGCAAGCTAACACACTACTGCCGCACAGGCCCTATGACTGCCAGATTGACCTCATATCCCTTGTGGCAGAATCTATGCACTCACAGAACCAGAAAACCAGCATTTGAAATCCCATCTAATCAAGTACTTGGCAAACTGGTTTATCCGCCCATCCAAATCACCGGCAGCCAGTCCCTTATTCTTCATACCAAAGAAGGAAGGGGACTTGAGGACCTGCATCGGCTATCGTGCATTAAACCAGATCACCTTGAAGAATCTTTACCCCCTGCCACTCATTCCAAAAATGTTAGACCAAGTCAAGGATGCCCAGATTTATAGCAAGCTAGACCTCAGAGGAGCGTACCACCTGGTCCGAGTTAAAAAAGCAGATGAATGGAAAACCGCCTTCCATACCAAATATGGGTTGTATGAGTACCAGGTAATGCCTTTTGGACTTTGCAACGCTCCCGCGGCATTCCAATACTTCATGAACGATGTCCTGCAGGAATTTATCGATGTTTGCGCCTTGGTCTACATAGATGACATCCTAGTGTATTCAGCCTCGAGACAAGATCATGTCGCGCACGTCCGCTACGTTCTCACCAAACTCCGCCAACATCGACTATATGCAAAACTTGAAAAATGCTTTTTTCACGTAACAGAAGTGGAATTCCTTGGTTTCATCCTCACTCCGAAAGGCATCAGAATGGATGTTCACAAAGTGGATGCAATTCTTAAGTGGCCTTCTCCAACTTCGTTAAAAGGGGTGCAGAGCATGCTGGGTTTTGCGAACTTTTACCGCCGGTTCATCCCAGACTTCTCTCAAATTGTACATCCGATTACGTTACTACTACGAAAAAACAATAAAAAATTAATGTGGTCAGAAAAAGCCGAAAGAGCCTTTCAAGAGCTTAAGAGAAGATTCACTTCCGCTCCAATCTTACAACACCCTTGTCCAAACCTCCCTTACATTGTGGAAACCGATGCCTCCAGCATGGCGATGGGGGCTGTTCTTTCACAAAAGGACCCTGAAACCAGCCAGTTACACCCCTTGGCCTTCTGGTCGCGAAGGTTTTCACCGCCTGAACTCAATCATGCCATCACCGACAAAGAGCTCCTGGCCATTAAGTCCGCTTTCAAATCATGGTGACATTATCTCCTAGGGGCCAGACATACGGTCACAGTAATCCCGGACCATCGGAACCTGCAATACTTAGACAGCAAAAGCTCAATCCTCACGTCAACTACGGTGGGCCCTTTTCTTCGCCGAGTATGATTATGTAATCACTTATCGACCTGGAGTAAGGAATGGGAAGGCTGACACCTTATCTCGCATGGGCATTGACGAAAAGGTGTATGCAACTCCAGATCCGGTAGCCATTATTCCTGAAGACAAGCTCTTAGGCCTCACGGCAGCTTTGACACAAACCGAACTCCGAAACGAGATCCAACGTGTAACAAGTCCTAATACCTTGCTGGAATGGCATACTCGAGGAGAACAATACACCATTAAGGACCAGTATGCCATATTTTAGAGAACGTGTATATGTGCCTAAAAAGGAACTACAACAGCAAATCATTTCGGATTACCACGATTCTCTGATAGAGGGTCAACCCGGAATCGCCAAAACCCTAGCCAAAGTGAAACGCAACTATTGGTGGCCTACCTGGCGTCAAGACGTCATCCAGTATGTTCAGTCGTGTGGTTTGTGTGCACAAAACAAATCGCAAAAGCAGAAACCAGCTGGCCTTCTGCAACCATTGGAAATTCCTCCCGCACCATGGCACACACTTTCTCTCAACTTCATTACAGACTTGCCTCCCAGTCAAGGATTCAACACTATTTTGGTAGTAGTAGACTTGTTTTAAAAAATGGCACACTTTATCCCTTTCAAAGGCCTCCCTGATGCATCCAGTTTAGCAAAAGTGTTCCTGGAAAATATGATTAAGCTACATGGTTTCCCATCGGTCCTGGCCTCTGATCGAGGCAGCCAGTTTGTGTCCAACTTTTGGAAAAAATGCTGTTCTATGGCTCAAATCAACATCTGATTATCCACCACCCCCAAACGGATGGCCACACAGAAAGAACCAGTCAGACCCTCGAGCAGTACTTGCGGTGCATGCTGCATCAGGTGGAAGGGAGTTGGAGAGATTTGTTATGGATAGCAGAATATGCTTACAACAATTTGTTGCATTCCAGCACGGGACAAACCCCTTTCTACACCCTATATGGCAGACACCCATGTACTTCCGAACCAGACCTTCCTCCCAGTTTGGAAATGCCAGCAATAAAAACTCTTCATACAACCATCTCTCAGGCCTTTAAAAAGGCAACAGAGCATCTAATCCAAGCCAAGCACAAACAATAGAAATTCGCTGACCAACACCGAAGAAAAGCCCCCGACTATCAAGTAGGAGACAAGGTTTGGCTAGCTACAAAATACATACCCATAAAAGGGACCCGGACCTTCCGTCCTCGCTATCTGGGACCTTATACCATCAAATCCATCATCAACCCAGCAGCTGTCAAGTTAGCATTACCAGCCAATATGCAAATCCACCCGGTGTTCCACGTCTCACTCCTGAAACCGGTACAACCCGGTACACGGGTTATGACACCACCACAACCCGTGATAGTTGATGGGGAACCGGAGTTCGAAGTAAAGGAAATATTGGATTCTAAATTTACCAGGTCCAAATTATATTACTTACTCGATTGGAAAGGTTATGGCCCTCAAGACAGATCCTGGAAATCCAGCGAGAATATTCATGCACCACGTTTGAGTAGGGCATTTCATCAGAACATTCCAGCCAAGCCAGGACCAGGCAGAAGAACCACCAAGGGAGGGGCCTTGGGGGGGAGTGCTGTCACGACCCTTAACCAAAACCTCCACTGGCATGCCCACATGCCAGGTGAGGTCAGGGTTTGGGGTTCCATTAGGGCCTCGGTAGCCTTGCATTACCTTCCAAGACTCTCTTGGAGTCAGTCCTGGCGCCTTTGGCGCCAGGCTCATATTCAGTATAAGGAACATCCTTGAAGGGGACTACTTTTCCTTGGGCCTGCAGCCAACATGGAGGCACCCACACAGTCTAGTTCCTAGAACTAGACCATGCGGTATAGTGTTTTGGGTGTGGTAGCTTGGGACTACTTTACCTGGACTACTTTGCTGGGATGCTATTTAAACCACACTGGGGCTATCCTGTCGGTTTCTACACTGAGGATTTACCTATTAAGGTAGGTACACAGGATTTATCAGCTCCTTTGTTGTATTGTACAGACACCCCACTGAATCTCTTGGGCAGGGATCTTTTGAGCAAGTTGAATATGATGATCTCATACACAGAAGAAGGTATAGTATGCTCAGCTTCAGGTTTGTATCTAGCCAGGACAATGGAGCTTTTGCGAGCATGCTATAGTGACAGTGCGATAAGGGGGGTGCCCGTGAATTCAGAATTGTTCCTCTGTGGAGTGATGGTGGTGCTGGGATGGGTGTCTTATTTTGTCTCGCAGTTCCACAAGACGTTGCACCAGGCACCATAATAACCATACTTCTAGAAGTGGTAGTCAACAAAAAGTACAAAGTGATTCTCTCAGGCACTGGTGAGAAAGGAGTGGAGTCAGCATACAATTATGTGCATCGATTTGACACTATCGCTAAGGGGGGTGTCTGATGAAGACTTGTTCGAGGATGCTGAGGACAGACGAGAGATGGTTTTGAGATTGGTGTACCTTGCCAGATAACGATAAAGTATAGGGAGATACCTCAGACTATGTCTATTCTCATAACTACATCGCCATATTGGATGGAAGCTTTGGAGAAGGTGCCTAGACACTTGTGGACTATTAATCCTCATGATGTGGGTTGCTGAAAAGCATAGGAGCAGTACAGATAAAGTTCAAACTGGGTGTGATATTGCCACGTGTAAGACAGTACCCTGTGTCAGATGAGGCAGATGAGGGGATCTATGAGACCATTATGGCATTGTGGAAGCAAGGTATAATCCAGCCTTCCATGTCCCCATGCAACATGGCTATGTATCCTGTGAAGAAGGCGAAAGGGTCCAGTTGGAGGATGGTGCAGGAATTGCGCCCTTTGAATAGTATCGTTGAGGCTGAGTTTCCAGTGGTTCCGAATCCTGATAACATTCTCTGTAACATCCCTACTGGTTCTATCAGCTTTACTGTAATTGATCTGAAGAATGCATTTTTCTCAGTTCCCTTGAACCCCGATTCTCAGTACCTTACTGTATTTACGTATCGTGACCAAAGATTTCAGTACACAAGATTACCACAGGGTTATTGTGAATCCCTGAATACTTTTAATTGGGTGGTTCTGATGGATTTGAGGAATTTGCATGTGCCTAGTCAGCCCTACAGATAAGGGGTGTATTGACCACTTTTACTCCCTAGAAATAGGCAAATACTCCCAAAAAATAAAAATAGGGGTGAAAAATACTCCCAATAAAAAATAAGAAACAGCCACATAGGGCTTTGTGCCCCTGCTTTTATCCAAGCAACTACTATTGCTGCCTGATACACAGAGGTAAACATGCATCTTTTAATGTGCATGAATAACTTGGTACAAAGAAATAATTATTACTACAAAACATTACGTTTTCCAGTTAAAAATGTATTTTACTCATTGGGAATTTGACTTACTTTTTACTCCCAACTTTAATAAATAAGGAGTAAAATACTCCCTCATCAAAATCTTATCTGGAGCACTGAGCCTAGTATAGTCATTCACTATGTGGACGATTTGCTAGTCTTTAGCGCCTCAGAGGAGCAGTGTCGAGATTTGATAACCCTTCTCACCCTGCTTGTGAAGAAGGGGTACAAGGTGGACGAGGAGAAATTACAGTATTGCCAGACAGAGGTAGTGTACTTGGTGCAAGTAATATCGCCGGCAGGAAGAAAAGTGATGCCTGAGAGAGCAGTTGCAGTTCAGAGTACACCATAGCCAGGTATCGTAAAACAGATGCAGCAGTTTTTGGGACTCGGTAACTATAGCAGGGCTTGGATTTTTGACTACTCTAGTCACACAAGGCCCCTAATGCAAGGACTCAAGGAAGCGCAGAATGTAAAAGGTGTCAGGCTCTGAGCTTCTAAGCACAGGAGTGGCACGAACCAACCCCCCCCACTGCGGTCTTGGCACCTGCAAGTCTAGGCTTACACAGGCCTCCGCAACCCCAGCAGGAAAGGAGGGTTAGGGATACGATGGTTGGATAGGTACGGGAGTTGAGGGTAACCGGAAAGAGGGTTAGGAAGAGGTATTGGATAGGTTGAGGAACATAGGGTAAGTTTAACAGTGCAACATAAACCTACAGCATTCATATGCTCCCACATGCATACATTCCCCGCAATGTTACAACTAGCACAAAACACTGGTCAAATAAGAAAGGGCACTTAGCTCTGGTTGTGAATGCTGGCTGCTGGAGAGTCCTTGTTGATTGCGTGATCTCAGGTCCGGTACCAGGAGAAGTTCAAATTCTGCAAAGAGAGCTTGCATTAGTTTGCACGGTAATGCCGTGCATGGCTCACATGAGTTTGTGCAGCTATGTCTGGCTAACTGCCTGGGAAGGGCGTTCATGCTACGTGGGAGTCGCCAGTGGCTATTAACATGCAAGCGTAGGTGGTTTCCTGGCCACCCGTGGCTGTGAACATACCGCTTTTACAAGCTGGCCGCACGTGGCTTTAAACATGTGGGTTTAATTAACTGGCCGCACATGGCTGTAAACATGCAGCTACTAGAAGCTAGCCACGCGTGGCTTTAAACATGCAGCGTGTTATAGTGGCCGGACATGGCTATAAATGCATTCAAGCAGCACGGGGCTAATTGTGCATGCAGTGTTTGCTTATGTTGTCCAAAAACTGTCTACTGTGGTTTGCCAATGTGCGGTTCATGCAGGGAGGGATTTGTAACAAGCATCTGTCTGCATGCAGCACTTATTTTTCTAGGAGACAGTGGGACTTTTCTGCTCGGGCTATGCCCCCTGCGCGTGTTCCCCGGGTGCTCCTCTCCCCCTCGGTGCCAGTATTACTTATCTGCAGTGAGCGAGGGGCCAGAATGAAGATTCCTTGGGGGTGTGGCCCCTTGCAGTGATTCCCATGACCGGAGCTCCTCTGGATGTGACTGCTCGGGTCAGATTCTCAAGCACAAGCCCTGTGTTCTTGTTTTTGCGCATGCATACGAACGTGCCACTCCCAACGTGGCCTGCAAAATGTAGTTTCTGGCCCTAGGGCGGCTGAGAAATGTAGTCCGGAGAGCTTTTCTCCTGCAATGAGGGCAGAGAAGCCTTTTATAAGGCTTTAATGTTTTCCTTTGCCTTTGTTTCACATATTTCTTGTGTCTGGAGCCTTTACATATGCTCCTTGAGGTCACCGCCACAGCTACACTACATGCACTTAAGTCCTGAGCCCTGACAAAAGGTCTGATTGAGTGGTTGGAAGAGATGGTAACTTGTTTCTGGTAGCTTAAGGCTGTGATCAGTAACCTCCAGTCCTGGGGACACCAGACTACAAGAAGCCATTTTATTTGTTTTCCCATTCAAATGGGCAGGTGATGACAGTCTTATTATAGCAGAGTCTTAGATCCAGTCATGCAGGTCCATTTCCCATGCGAGCAAACTCTGGTGGCAGCGGCTGTTGCTATCCAAAAGTCTTGACTATTACTATGGGCTGCCTGGTGACATTGTATGTTGAACATGCAGTTTTTGCGATTTTTGGTGAAGTCCAGTTTTTTTTAATTGTATACAGATAGTCAAAAAGAAAATTTTATTTACATATACTCATTCACTTCTCATTAATACAATCTACATCTTAGCCAATAGATCCTTGCACCTCCATATAAAACATAAATATACAGTAAAATATTCTGTATGCCAAATTAAAAACATCAACACATTACAAATCATCTAAAATGCTAAACACATAGTTACTAAATTTCATCATATAAAATATTAGATTACAATCATCACCCTTCATAAATATCTCCCACAAAAGATACATATCTACACCTTGGAGTTCATTCTCATTTTTCCCAAGGAAATGCTATTGCAAAAGCTTCAAACTAGCACATTCAATTAGTAAGTGTTTGCTAGTCTCAATTACAGGTTCACCACATAGTCTGCATAGTCTTTCACTACATGGGATACCGCTACTAACACCCATAATCTCTAAAGATTTAGCCATATTAAATTTAAGCATCATGTATTGTGTAACACTTTTGCAGTCTGGAAAATCCATCATGTATCTTGGGGTGTTACTTTTAGACATCCAAAGCTCAAGATAGATACCACTGTTAACTTGATATGATATGATATGATAGTTTATTTATATAGCGTCTATACACAATGTGTTTCAAAGCGCTTCAAGGCAAGGGAGGGAACAAGGGAAAATACAACGACATTCTTACAGGCCATGAACAGTAAGAATGTGAAATTAACTATCGTACTCAGCCTGACGACATTTCAGATAGTGCAAGTGCTAAGACATAGATAAGGAAGGGAGCGGGAGAGTAGGAAGGAAATGGAAACAGACAGGCAACTATCGTACTAGGCCTGACAACATTTCTGGTAGAGCCGGAGGAAAGCAAAAGGTGAGGGAGAGGGGTGCAGAAAGGGAGGAGAGGAACAAAACAAGCGACTATCGTACTAGGGCTGACAACGTTTCAGATAGTGCTGGAGGGAGGGGGGAACAGTAAGGGGATGGGGGAGCGACAGACGGAGTTGCTATCATACTAGGTCCAGGGACAATTCTGATAGAGTAAGTGCATAGAAGAAAGTAAGGGGAGGAGATAGGAAAACGGAGAAGGAGAGGAGGACAGAACAGAGAGTAAGCAGTCAAAAAGAGTGGAAAAGCAAGAGGGGAGAACAAATACAATAGCAGAAGTCAGTAGTAACACATAATGTTGCAAGTCTGGATACAAGATGAAGATGGGAACAGCATGATTCAGGGTCACCATGAGTACAAGATGCAAAGGAAGTCCAGCATGAGAGTTGATAAAGGGTGACGCACCATGAATCAATGAAGTCCATAAAAGTAAAATCTAGCATTGGCCACAAGACGGTGATGGTGAAACCAGAATGTATCAGGACAGACTCCTGTGTGTATGAAGGGGGGGGAGGGTACAAGGGAACAGCACGGGCGGACCATAGTGGGTGGGGATGGCCTGTGGGGACAGAGGGTGTAAACATATGTTGGTGCATGCTTACCTGCTGTTTTAGCAGGGGGTCGGACCCTGGATCCTCCTGTTCTGAACAGGTCCAAACAGGAATTGCCCTTTTCTTTGACTGCCCTTCACTTTGGACGCCCGGGCGAGAGATGCCCTTGATCTAAGAGTTAAGAGGAGGAAGGAAGAGACAGGGCTAAGAAGGTGGGTGGTGCTTAGGCCAGGTGACCCAGATCCACTTACACCTGCTCCCCAGATGCAAAGGAAAAGAGGCTGGAGGGCTCCTTAAGTAGGGAAAAGAGCGGCAAGCAGGAAGGCACCAGGTGGGCGGGGCTTGCTAAGTGGTGAAAAAGAGCAGCAAACAGGAAGGCACCAGGTGGGAGGGGCTTAGGGCAGGTGACCTAGATCCACTTACACCTGCTCCCCAGCTGCAAAGGAAAAGAGGCTGGAGGGCTCCTTAAGTAGGGAAAAGAGCGACAAGCAGGAAGGCACCAGGTGGGCGGGGCTTGCTAAGTGGCAAAAAAGAGCAGCAACCAGGAAGGCACCAGGTGGGCGGGGCTTAGGCCAGGTGACCTAGATCCACTTACACCTGCACCCCAGCTGCAAAAGAAAAGAGGCTGGAGGGCTCCTTAAGTAGGAAAAGAGCGGCAAGCAGGAAGGCACCAGGTGGGCGGGGCTTGCTAAGTGGTGAAAAAGAGTGGCAACCAGGAAGGCCCCAGGTGGGCGGGGCTTAGGCCAGGTGACCTAGATCCACTTACACCTGCTCCCCAGCTGCAAAGGAAAAGAGGCTGGAGGGCTCCTTAAGTAGGGAAAAGAGCGGCAAGCAGGAAGGCACCAGGTGGGCGGGGCTTGCTAAGTGGTGAAAAAGAGCAGCAAACAGGAAGGCACCAGGTGGGAGGGGCTTAGGGCAGGTGACCTAGATTCACTTACACCTGCTCCCCAGCTGCAAAGGAAAAGAGGCTGGAGGGCTCCTTAAGTAGGGAAAAGAGCGACAAGCAGGAAGGCACCACGTGGGCGGGGCTTGCTAAGTGGCAAAAAGAGCAGCAACCAGGAAGGCACCAGGAGGGCGGGGCTTAGGCCAGGTCACCTAGATCCCCTTACACCTGCTCCCCAGCTGCAAAGGAAAAGAGGCTGGAGGGCTCCTTAAGTAGGGAAAAAGCGGCAAGCAGGAAGGCACCAGGTGGGCGGGGCTTGCTAAGTGGTGAAAAAGAGCGCCAACCAGGAAGGCACCAGGTGGGCGGGGCTTAGGCCAGGTGACCTAAATCCACTTACACCTGCTCCCCAGATGCGAAGGAAAAGAGGCTGGAGGGCTCCTTAAGTAGGGAAAAGAGCAGCAAGCAGGAAGGCACCAGGTGGGCGGGGCTTGCTAAGTGGTGAAAAAGAGCAGCAAACAGGAAGGCACCAGGTGGGAGGGGCTTAGGCCAGGTGACCTAGATCCACTTACACCTGCTCCCCAGCTGCAAAGGAAAAGAGGCTTGAGGGCTCCTTAAGTAGGGAAAAGAGCGACAAGCAGGAAGGCACCAGGTGGGCGGGGCTTGCTAAGTGGCAAAAAGAGCAGCAACCAGGAAGGCACCAGGTGGGCGGGGCTTAGGCCAGGTGACCTAGATCCACTTACACCTGCACCCCAGCTGCAAAGGAAAAGAGGCTGGAGGGCTCCTTAAGTAGGGAAAAGAGCGGCAAGCAGGAAGGCACCAGGTGGGCGGGGCTTGCTAAGTGGTGAAAAAGAGTGGCAACCAGGAAGGCACCAGGTGGGCGGGGCTTAGGCCAGGTGACCTAGATCCACTTACACCTGCTCCTCAGCTGCTAGGTTGATAAATCTACCACCACAACCTTCTTATCATAATCAGTCTCTTATTTATCAAATTCTTATATGTAGTACCCTTAATAGACAGTCTAGATTTAACTGCAGTAATTCTGAATTAATACTATTTTGCATCAGCTATCCAAGACTGCTTGATCCCAAATAAGCACTTTCAGTAGGGCAATTTTTAAATAATTTGTAAATTATAGCCTCTTGCTCCATAAACCATACCTTCTTACAGAACACCAAGCATCGTCTAATCACAGATATCTCAATGCGAGAGACGTCACATTCTAAACTAATAAAACCTATTGGTAAAATAATTGGCATTTTTAGGAAATTCTTTTTTTCCCTCTAATAAATTCAACGCAGACTTCTACTCTGTAAAGCAAACAAAACAGAATTTTTGCACGGTAAATAGTGTGGATAGTTTGTACAGAGAACAAACTAGTAAGGTGAAAAACCTTGATAGTATCTGGCAGACATCATTGGATTATAATGCTTAGGTCTTGGAAATAGTCAAAGCCATTTTTTTTTGGCGTAGACTTTTGAAACCTATTCTATCACTTATCCCTGACACTGATCGTGCCGCGGTTGTGGTTACCATGGTGCACTCTAGGCTTGATTATTGTGGAACTCTGTTGTGGGTGCCACAGAGAGTCAACTTAATTGTCTCCAAGTAGCTCAGAATGCTGCCATTAGATTGATTTTTTAATTTTCCAAAAAGGGCCCCCATTTCTTCTTATCGGAGAAGATTGCACTGGTTGGTGGTTAGAAAAATAATAGAATTTCGAGTACTGTGTTTGATTTATAAGTGTATCCAGGGATCAGCCCCTTGATATTTGAAGTCTAAAATTCAGTCCTATCCGCCATCTCAAGCTTTACGCTCACCTGGCCAAAATCTATTAGTTGTTCCTCCTTCTCATTTTGCTACCCGCGGGGATCATTGTTTTTCCATCCAGGGACCCCGCCTCTGGAACCTCGGAATATCTCTTCCATTGCTACCTTCCGTTCAAAGCTGAAAACGTATCTGTTTCAGTGAATCAGGAACCCTGTGAATTTTACTTAAATTAAGCAAGGAAATAACATCTGCGCGTAGATGCAGGCTCTCTGCTTGTTTCCGGAAGGATATGCACATAATACATTTTCAGTCTTTTTCAATCAATCAGAGAAGACCCTGTTGTTACAAATTTACTTAAAGCCCCCAATTGTTGGGAGACTATATTTTGTAACAGCTCCCAATGTAGAGTGCACTTCAATTGGTTATCAATCACAACTCCCAAATATTTATAGGATTGCACTTGCTCAAAATCCATACCATTAAACTGCCACGTGATCTTTTTAATTCTCTGTTTATTCAAGTCTTTATTTTGAGCCCATTCAATTTGGCATAAACTCCTAATGCATCCAGTTTAGCCTGTAGAGCGTGAGGAGTATGGTCTAGTACAACCAGGTCATTTGCATAGCCAAGCCAAGATACAGAGAGGTTACCCAACTTGACGGTATTTCCTACTGGCACATCCAGGGCAGAATTTAGGTCACAGAGGTATAAATTAAAGAAAGATGGGGCAAGAATGCACGCTTGCTTTACGCTATGATAGGTAGGAATCCAATTAGTTACAGGGCCAGTGCTATCCAGTCTAACACACACTCGAGTATCAGTATAAAGCTGTACAATCATATACAATAGACCTTCTGTAATCTTCAGCACCACTAGCTTTTTAAAAAGCCTGGCCTTTATGACAGTATCAAATGCCACACTGAAATGAATATAGGTTACGTATACTGCAAGATGTCTAATCTTCCATGAATATTCAACTAGCGGGGTCAAAGTTAACAAATTATGGTTGGTAGATGCGCCCTACAAAAAAACAATCTGATTCTTGGGAAGGATATTGTTCATAGCACTCCAATTATTAAGTTCATTCAACAAGATTCTAGAACAAATTGTTACAGGTATTTCCAGCATCGCGAGTAACCTATAGTTTACTGGCTCACTCCTTTTCCTTTTTTTTAAAGATCGGAATAATATTACTGTCTTTCCAGAATTTGGATATATGATTTGTCTGACTTATATTCGTATATAAGACTTGAAGTGCAGCAGCCCAAACCTTCAGATTTAGTTGTAGGAGCGCATTGCAGGTGCCATTGGGTCAGGCAGCCCGAGAGCTATTTAGTTTCTGTATGATTGATCCCCACAATTATTCTCAAACTTCATTTAGCTCCAGCTAAGAGGAGTAAAGTTGTCTCTAATGGGCTTTTACCAAGAGTGTTGACGATATGTGATACACAGTAATCCTGAGAAGCACCCCCACTGATCACCCCACCAGGTTTCCTGGCATTAACAATATCTCCAAATAGTCTTATATCCTTTCCGCATAATCATCGAATGAGAGACATACATCTATTCTTTTCGTCTGTAATGGGCTCTCAACCACTTTTGTTAGGAATATTTCCTCAGTTTAAGTTCCATAGCCAAACATGCACAATCTGCTCTCGATGTAGAACACTGGTCTCCTTACACTAATTGCTTTAGATCTTTTCTCAATCTGCGTTTCTCTAGTTGAATCTTAAGATCATATGGCCTACTACGGCCTATCTTGGTACTGCTATATGCTCTACTACCAGATATTGTTTGATTTTATATGCAACCTATATTGTATAGCTCGCATTGTCTTCTCAAACATAAGAGCATGTCCTTAATCATACCTATGGCTTGTGTATCATAAGACTGAGCTATGTATTCCTCCAGCTATATGACTGCACATTTATTGGCACTTTGCAACTATGGCGGGTTCCACTTAATTCTATTGGAACCACTATTAATCGTCATTGGACCACATTGTTCGATGTTCATAATTCGCCCTTCTACGTCGATGTTCATAATTCGCCCTTCTACGTCGAGAAGTACACACAGTGGGAAATGGTCACTCTCAGCCATGGCTATTACAATGATGGATATCACAAATAATAATGCCTTTTGGTTAACAAATATGTAGTCTATTACCGGGGCAAATCCACCTCCAACCCTTGCATAACACCCATCGCTGTCACCTATACAATGGCCATTGAGCATAATGAACCCATGCTTATACAATAAGTTAGCCCAAGATCTCCCTTTTTCCATATGTTTGTTACTCCACATAGGCGAGGAGCTAACATTGATGTCATAGGCCTCTGTCTCTGTTGGGATATTAGAGTTGAAATCCCCTCTGATAATAATCAGGATATCATAACCACTTGCCATTAGTATCTGTTCAACGTCTTTCAAGTTCTTACTGTGCAGCATTAGTCCAGGAGGGTCATATATGTTAATTATTAGGATGCCCTTCCTATACCATCCCTTTTTACTAATTTGTCCTACAAGAACCATCAGTGTACTGTTTTCCTGTTTGAATAAGTTCCAGGTATTCTCAACTAAGATAAGAAGCCCACCTTTAGGCCTCCCTTTGGCTCCTTTTTGTTTCATTGGCATGAACAGTCATCCTACCATCTATTTCGAAAGAATCTATACACCATGTTTCTTGTAGCATCATTAAAGGGAACACATTAACATTACCCAGTAGGCCTTCCTCAGCTGTTAAAAACCTCTAGTGTTCCATGAGCAGATTACAAAGTGGTTGTCAGGGGTTTGTAACCCTTTAGGTAGCCACTGCCAATATCCGTCATGAGACACACATATTACGTGTGACACACACATTATGTGCTCTTTTGTTCACAGCATAATGATGTAAGGGTGTATGTTTGTATTGCTCCTCTCTATATCAAACCCTTTGTCTTTATGTTTACACGTGGTATCATAATCATAATTCATAGCCTCTTTTAAATAGATCATCTTCAAATGATACTACATACTCCAAAATATCGATTGATTGGAACACCATATCGGATGTAGGTCATGGCATTCCCTCCACCTGATGTACAATCCTAATGTCCTCACTTCTAACTACTCTCAAAGGTATAATACTTTGCAAGATCTGGAGCAGTATTTCTCTATTAATACCCAGTGGTCGAAGTGGGCGGGAGCGGTCGGGAGCAGTGTTCCTCTATTTTTTTAAATTAAGTTTTCCTGTTCCTATATTTTTATTTTTAAAAGAAATGGTTCCGGAATGGTTTTGTTTTTAAAATAAAAGTATAGGAAGCAGTTGAAACTTGCACTTCAGTGCACTGCACTGAACTTTCCATGAAATAGCAGGTGCGTTCATTTGGGGCTTTGTATTGTCTGTGGGATGGGGCATGGCAACAGGCATTGTGGGGAGCGGGACAGGCCAGCAGGGAATATATTTCCACTACTTCTTTTCATACACTTCGACCACTGTTAATACCTGTATGTGAGTCATGTGTATTCACACTAGTATATAGATTTATTTAGATCTTTGTTTACCGCATGTACATGGTCTTCTACGGACCTATTTAAAGGCCGAATGCATACTGGGTTATCAGCCTCTGTAGGAAAAAGAGCTGATATGCCTTCAAGGTGGTCCAGATCGTCTTTATCTCTCCAGATTTTCCTTTTTAGCCTCTCATTTCTTAATTTATCGATTGTGGGTTGTTTGGGCCCACTATTCTTTACATTATCCGGCTGTGTAGCTAAAAAAACACTTAACATCCTCACCTTTACTAGAGTTGGGCCTAGAATCATAATTTAGTAGAACCGCACTTCTAGTTGCCATTACCTCTTTAGTTTTTTTTATTCTTTTCAGAATTGGAATTAGATCCAGGTGCCTCCTGTTTATTATTTTTCCCAGATCTAACCGTGGGCGTTGTTAGATCAAACATGCCTGCTTCTGATTCGATCAACTATACCCCCTCAGATTCTGACTTAATCTGCTTGGGTTTTTTCTTTTTTAGCTTATTTTTCTTATATATTCTACCCTCTTGATGTAGGTTATGTTTGCTATGTTTCTTGCATCTTTGATTCTGTCTTATATCCTCTTCAATCACAATTTGTTTTGTGTTGTTTATTTGTGATATCCCAATCTTTTCAATTGTCAGATCCTCAATACCAACCACTTTACCCACACTATCAACTATATGGGTCAAGTGGGGAGTAACAGGACTATCAATACATATGGGAGTCAAACTGTCAACATCATTTAGAGCCACATGTACATCCTTATTACCAATTTTCTCATTACATATCTCTATTCTTATTTCACAAGGTTCATTAGACATAGCAGGTATTTTTTTTTCCTTAAGCACATATTTTTCTAGGTATTTAGTCTGCTCGTTTAACTTCAATCCTCTTACACTTGTTAATGACCACTGTTGGCCTCTGTTCTAATACTGTGTATTGTGTCATAGAATTATCACTATTACGTTCTTCATCAGTTGTGAGCAGAGAGCTAGACAACATTAAATTCCTTTCTTCCTGCGGGTGGGCGCTAACGCTAATAAAGTTGGGAGGTATTCCAGCGGGGATACTGCACAACTCGTGATCAGGCCCGGTGTCTCGTCGTCAAAATTATATACACTGTCCTTGTGTCCAAAACATACTTATCTGACCCTTACACTAGAAATGAAAAAGGGTGTAAGGAGATGTCTCTGACTTACTTTTGGCAAAAGGTGTTCATAATTAAAGTTAAAGTATGTAAATCCAACAGAATAAGCCTTTGATCCAGAGAGTGATTCCCTTCCCTTGAATATTTCAGATAAGATTGCCAAAGGTGTCTCTTTTAAACAACAACTCCCTAATGATGGCAAAAATGTCTCTTTCAACAACTCTGTAAGAATGGCAAAAATGTCTCTTTCACATAACTTCTTAAGGATGACCTCCTGGTATAGTCCCCTGTCAGGAAATCCTTCAGTAGGTTCTTTAAATCCCCTGGTATACTCTTCTGCTAGGTAACTGTTCACAATGTATTTTTCTTCTGTATATTTTAAATGGATTGCCTGGTGTACTCTTCTGCCAGGAATCCCCTTCTGGTATGCTTCTCAGCCACGTATCTTTTCACCAAATGCTCACTGCCTGGTGTGCTTCTTTCACCAGGACCTATTTGAATGTTCTGTGAAAGCATCAAGAAGTAGACACAGATACAAAAATATAGCTTGGGCTATAAACTTTTATTTTTATAAAGAAAGAGGTAGGGAAAAGGCCTAGTTTGCCCTATTCTAGGTGGGGTTTCCCTACGTAACAGAAAACTAAGGAAAGTCTGCATCAGGAAGTACAAATCAAAGTTCTGTGTCCAAAACCTATCTTGGCCCTCACCTAATATTTGAATCAAAATGTGCAAGGGTATGGGTCTCAAAATAAGTGTTCGAAAGTGTTCACAGCTTCTCACAGCTTTTGACTTACAAAAGGGTTTCCTTCCCCAAGCTTTAAGACAGATCCAAGTTGACAACGAGGGGATGCGTTCCAACCCCTCTTGTCTAACAAAAGGCTTCCTCTTTAGTTGTCTGGATGGCTGTTCAAGATACATGTGTCATCGGTCTAGACGCAGTTGTCAGAACACACGGTCCACCCATTACAGGTCCCGCAACCGATACACATTATTTGACTGTTATCTTCAAATGCTTGTATACACAATGTCACTGTTTCAGCTTCACAATGGAGACCTGGTTTACTCGCCTGCCAGGTTAAAAACTTGTCATACATTCAGATAGATTTTATCAATGTTTGTCATCACAATTCACAAAGGCTTGCATAATGCTTGTTCCCAATAAACCCCCTTTCTGCTTCTTACGGGGTCAACATCACTTATTTATAACCTCTTCCAATCACAAGCTTCATATTTGATATCCAGTACGGTATTCAAAATAAAGGATCAAAATTGCATTCACAAGTTAAAATATCCCATCTTTCTCTGGCCTTCTTTTGGCCTTCTTTCTCAGTTCATTATCAATAAACCTTCTTCCTCTTCTGATGTATTCCTCTTACAGGCATTACATACTTTGCATCTTTCATAGAGGTTCTCCTTCTGTTGTATATTGGCTCCTGCCAGTGCTGGTTCACTGTCACAGGTTTCCCTTGGTTGCCTTTTAATATTATCACCCTGTTCGGGACTTACCCAGTCATTATTTGCCTCTTCGCTTTCCACAAGACAGGATTGTCGCCTTGTGGGATTTCTGAGAATTATTTATGCCAGCGGTACACAATAGGAAGCTCCCCTTTGCCCTTTGTCGCTGGTAAGGCTTAGCCGTCCTCTGCGATGAGTGCAAGGCTCACCAGTTCTCCTGCACGGCAGCTCGGCTTCTCCATGGCCTCTCCTGTTCACTCGCTGCCTGGGTCTCTCGCTTCAGGAGCCTGCGTTGCTCCTTCCTTCTCGACCACGGCTTCTCTGGTCTTGCGCCTCTCTCGCCAGCTCTGCTTCCACGCTTGACCTTATGGTCTGTTTCACTGGATACACACATCTCTCTCCCAGACTACTGCCTGGGGCCATGGATCTCTGTTTCTTCTCACCTGCAGCATCTTTAAACTCCTGCTGCTGGGAGTTGACACCACTAGGACACCAATCGTAAAGGTTCTACATCTAGACCACTGATTGCAGTTCACGGTCTTCTTCCTCCTAGTCCTCTTCCTCGTCCCAGTACTATACTGGTGTTTGTATTTGTGTGCGAGTCACTAGGAAAATAGGAGTCTGATTGGAAATAGCCCATAAACGCTTGGGAAACTGAGGGACCTGTGGCATGTTGCTGCAGTGACGCTCACAACCTGGGACTTTGTCTCCCACTCTGCAGACCCTCTCTCCGCTCTGTGTTCATCCTCCGGGAAGACTGCTTGTCACAACTGCTCTGGTAGCTTTGCTGCTGCTGTTGGCCTTCTAGCGGTTCTCCCACGGTGCCTGCTGTGTCTCCTGTGGCCTTGCACCACGCCGGTAGGTAATATTAGCGGTAACTGGGAAGCGCAAGCACGGTCTGTTCCCGTGCGGTTACCTTCTCCCTCGGTTCTGCTTCCTGCTTCTCCCGTTCTGGTTCTCTCTTCTCCGACTCCTGTTTGAATGAGTACGCCATTTTGAAATGTATGGCATACTCTGGCTTTATTGCAACAAGTAGTCCATATGTTCAGTTTGGTGGTTCCTTGAATCCACATTAACTCCTTCATCTTTCTCGTCTCAGTACTTGAGGCTTTATGGGAGTGGAAGTCCATAGGATTTATGGAACTTCTAAAGTGGTTTTGTTTAGAATTTGTATTTAAAACAAAAACCTCAGAGACAGGAGATGTTACGTGTGTTTTATGTGTATATGAGGTATGAATGGTATTCTGCTCAGAACGACAGTATGCTATCAGCAGTTTAGGTGTCATAGGGTTTTCTTCAAAAGGAGAGGTAGAATACTGCGTTTCTCCTAGGGGAATCATCACCTCCTCCCGGTAGTCATTACCTCCCACATGATCCTCCCTCATAATGCCACCTGCCGGGTCAGGAAGAGGTAGCGGATGCCACACCATGGCCACGTGAGAGATCATCACCGGGGTGCAAAAGTAAGGCTCCGACACACTGGTGGCATGTTTCTGGGTATAAACATTTATTAATTAAGAAGGGGTTGCGGAAATGCCTCGCTCTACTTAAAACTAAGAGGGATTTCCCTACCTCAAAGAAAACTAGAGAAATTGTCAGGAAGTCCGAAACTAAAATGCCTGTCACTGTTGTGTCTCAAAACCTACCTCTGTCCCTAACACTAATAAAATAAAGCAACTGTGTAAGGATGACCTCTTCTCAAAGTAAAAAGTATTCTTTGTGTCTTCAACCAGCTAAACGTTCCCAATCTCTCTGGTAATAAAGTGATGCAAAAACAATGTTCCAAAACACAAAGTTCCAATGCTAGGGTTGTGCTCCTTTACCATAGACTTGCTCTTATGTTAACATATTCTTTTAGGGCTTTTTTCTCTTACATACAGTGTCACTGGGCAACTTAAATGGTAAAAATGTCTTGTGCTTGTGCTTCTTTAACCTACCAACTTGGCACAGTTTGCTACCAAGCGTTGGATTCCTGTTGTCAGTTCCAGGGTTCTTTACCCTTTTGTTCTCAGTCCCAGACTCAAAATGACTTGGTTTACTCCCTGCAAAGCCAGCATTTGCTCATGGACTATCTCTCTTTCACTTACAGGGTGTTTGAGGCAGGCATGGTATCAAGAGATAGACACTGTCACAAAGATACAAGTTTCAACAGACACAAAGATACAAGTTCAACACCTTTAGGAACTTTTAAGGGGTTTGAAGAATTCCTAACTGGCCCTATTTCTACAATGGCAGTAGTCTCAACCATCAACTAAAGGTAAGGAGTCAGTCATTTAGTCCAAAGTAAAAGAGTCTGTGTTATAAACCTGTTTGCCCTCACACTTATACAATCACTATGTGCAAAAGAAAAGAATGTGTCAAAAGTATGTCAGAATGGCAATAGAGTTAGTCTGCAACTCATTTCCCAAACTTTTGGTCACTGGATCTCTTTGAGTTCTTTTACTTCACATTCACAGGGTTACCTTCACCAACCTTCTTGGTTATTACTTCAGTTCTTATGTCAAGACTTTCGAAACTGCATAGATTTACTTAGGCTGTTGCATGACCACTTTGACGCAATGCACTGTGGCTGTTATATTTTTCATCTTCACACGTGCCTATCTTGGCGTCTTTCATAAGTTCCACTTGTAATTCTGTGCACTAGCACCTTGAAGCGTCTCTTGTGCTGGATGGAATTACCCAAATAATTTACTCTCAGACCAAATAACCAGACAAACTCAAAGGAAATGGTAGAATATTGTTTTAATCTCAATATCTAAAACAGGGACACCCGGTAGTCATCAAATTGATGCATAGGCGCTGACATTAAAAAAATGATCACCCAAATGCTTTATACTCTTGATGTGCGTCATCTATGATGTCATCCTACGTAGAAAATCATACAAACCTATCGTCGGGAGGGATTGGTTAGGGGAACATGTCTACATATAGAAAATCATAAGGTTAGTATTTCATTGGCTGTTGTGAGAAACCAGAAGGTGTCTCACCCGCTAGCCCCCCGGGATCTGTCATCCAGGTGGCCAGGACACGCCCATCGCATTTGGATCCAGTTCCTGGGGGTGGGCCAGTGCGGGAGGATCACCTGGATGGGGGATCTTCGGGAGTGGGACTCCGGATGGTAAGATGCGGTATCCCCTTAGGAACTAAACCCCACCCCCTCCCCCTTCCCGACACAAACACTTTCTCATGGACAGCTCACTGTGAAAGAAAACAGACTAACACCCGAGCCGTATACCTGACATGTCCCAACACAATGGCCCAGCAGAGTCAGGCAATTACTGATAATTGCACACACCGGACTTCCATCACACTTCCCCAAACGGATAAAAGGCGGAGCACGAAAGCATACTCTGAGCAAGGCAAAACACACAAGGAAGCAGCAGTTCCAAGATGGCAGTTTAATACGAGGAGAAAGACGGCAAGACCAGAGAGGGTTACAAGGAGGGAAGTGCCCTTGACCTTTTTGTAGAAAAACTGCTACTTTCACCAGCCCTCGAGAAAAAGAAACATAAGGCCTGGAATTAAAGCAGAAGAAACGTGCATTGTGTGTTGGAGGTGCCCGGGGCTCTCCTTTGCCGATAGCCAAGGCAGGGAGGAGGAATCTATGTGATCACTGCGCCGCCCGTACCCCACTGATGAAAATGTCGTCGAGCATTACGGCGTGGCGCAGTGATCAGATAGACCACTGTAGCCCGCCTCTCCCCACCCCACTTCCCCCCTGGCCAATTACCTTAATGGCGGCACACATGGATGTGTGCCACCGACTTCCCTTGATCCGCGCAGCGTCAGTTCCCACCGGCGCTGGTGCTGCAGGGTCCTTTTTTTGTCACTTTTGTGTCCCCCGCTGGCCACTTAATGAAAGTGTGGGCCACCTTTGCAACCCATGACTCCCATTGCCACGACTAAGAGGAGCAGGGGACACCCCCGCAACCCGTGCTTCCCTTTTGTCGCAGTAATGGGGGTCAGGATTTTTTTTATGCGCAAAGGCGCAGTTTTAGTACCAGGCGACCTTATGAGGTCGCAGTACTGGTACAATTCCAGGAGGAGTGATGGCCGCTGTGGTACAATCTTTGGCTCCTACAGCAAAGCAGGACCAGTAAAGTCAGCACAGCTGGTGAGTTGTGGAGACTGATAGCAGACCGGTCTGTGTTAGAACCAAGGTTGCAAGTAGCAACATTATATGAAGAAATCTGAAGAGAACAGTGTGTGACCCGTATGTGATGAGCGACACAAATATAATTGAACATCCAAGAAGTGACAATTTTTGAAGCCAAGATAGATACCACGTGGGTGCTCATTCGAAGGTCTCTGTTAGGTATCCAACTGAGAGTTGGTCAATGGAAATTGTGAACTGTGAAATAGAAGTGGTCCCGCAATGGGTCAAGCTAAACCCTGTGCACATTTGAAAGTCTTCGATAGCTAATATGAACTGCAATTGGTCTGAGTCCGGCTGAGAGAGACTAATTGTGTAAAAGGAAGGATCTGAGTCCAGCTGAGGGGGGTCTGGGATGAACCGTGAGTCACCCGAGAAAGAATATTCTCTGAAAATTGGAGAAGGGGATATGAGCCCGGAAGAGGGGGATCCAGGGTGTTGAACCACTGAGACCAGAGGGCCTAAGCTTGGGGAAGGGAACCCTGAGAGGCCTAAAAGGAACTGTGAGCCCTAAGAAGCTTGGGGAAGGGAACCCAAGAAAACTGGGAACTTTTGTGAACTGATTTATTTTTGAAACTACGGGGAACTGTACCTTGAAGTGTTCAAGGGCAGGGCTTGAGTATCTGATGAGAAGGCCACCGGAATCCAGCCTTGTTTTATACTTCTTTTTGGAACACTATTTTTCTTTTAGAGAAACCCAGCACAACAATTTGTATCAAGAGTGAGGGCAAGCATAGGTTTGACACAGACAGACTTTGTTTTGGGACTTACGGACATCGACCATCCTTAGAAACATCAGGGAGGGAAAACCCAAAATAGAGATAAGGCAAGATAGGCATTACACCAACCTTAAGTCTTTTAATAAAGGTTTTCAAACTGGTTTCTTTGTGTCTGTGTCTTCTCAGGATACCATGCCTGCCTCACAGACTCAAGAAAGGATGTTTATGAGTGAAAACCTGCTTCAGCAATTGGGAAAAGATCAGAAGATGCACACATTTAATATTCTAGATAAATGGGAACCTGGTCTTCATACTATGGATACTCAACACCCAATTACTAGCGGGCGTACATTGAAGATCACACATGGAACCAAAACGATAAATCATAATTGCTCGGTTGTGAGAGATGTTGTTTCTGATTTTTATGTTGGTAATGACATAACAGATTGTTTAGTAATTAATTTGGATTATATCAGCAACTAAGCCAGGCCCTGAATTGGGAGAAACCAGATCGATTTCAGTGATTTTGAGAAAGCATTTTGGTCTGCTCAATTGCTGCCTTACGCTGCTCATGTCCAGATTAAAAGGAGTTACTCTTCCTACAAGTGCCCATAAATATACCTTGAGCAACAATGGCTCTCTGTATAACCATCTCCATTAGTAGATTTCATAGATGATACCATTGGAATATTGGCTGACAATGATGATCCTTCAAGTGTAATTTTGTCTCACGTCACCTCTATTGGAACGACAGTTGCTACCAATCATTTTTCAATGGATCTAACAAATCCAATCATTGGTAAGATACCTGAAGATTATTGTAATAATAATGATGGTGTCAGTCCTGGGACTCTCTAGACTCAAGAAGGGCGTATTTCTTGGTGTGCATCCTGTTCCCTTATGGGCTGGAGGGAATTATCTGTAACATTTTTGAAAATGAAATTGTGTCCCAAGTTACCAGAAACTATCTATATACAAAGGAATCATCCATCCAACTAATCCCCATTAATAGAGATCACTCTACTCAACTTGAAGTTACTTCAGAAATAACTACTCCAGAAGTATTTCCAGGTTTCCATCCGATGATCGAAGAACAGATCAGTATGGCCAATGCCTGTGAAATGGATGAACAAAAGCAACATGTGTTTGTGAATTTTCAGCACTATTCCTCTGTTGATTAATGTCTTTACATACCACAACAATACCTACAGATGTTAATGTGGAACTAGTATGTGCAAGACAGTACATGTTGCCTCTTGCATCCACTGAATCACTCGTGGAGATTGTAAAAAAAGTGAAATGATGTGGGATCATTCATCCAATCTATAGTACTAGGAATATTAATATCCAGTTGACAAAGGAGACTCTGTGCAGATGTACAGGAACTGACTAAGGGTGTACTCATGTCACAGTGCTCTTTCCTTTCCATCTATCAGGGTCTTGCACAGATCCAAGGTTCTGAAGTACACTCTGGTCTCAAATTGACAAATGGATATTGGGTCTCAGTAGTCTGTGAACACCAATTTAAACTTGCCTTTGGGGGTCAGCGGTATGGATTGACTCGTACATTAACAGCAGAAAATAATTAAATTCCTGCATAAAGCCATTCCCAATTATGGTGAAGGAGGCAACTTGACCGATGATGAAGACGGTCTATTGATAAATGTAAAACTGTGGAAGAACACTTGGTGGAGATCTACCACGTTCTGACACAGTTAATGAACGCAGGTGCCAAATGATCACTCCAGAAAGCATAATGGTGCAGAACTGAATAAAACTTTCTAGGCAATGAAATCAAAGCTGAGAGCCTTATGCCTCAGAAGGAAAAGGGTGAAGCTTTGCTGAAGTTAAACCCCAAAAATCTACGCAAATTATGAAGTCTCGGACTGACCAACTGGTGTCATAAATTAATTGAGAATTACACAGAGATCACTCAGCCCTGAGTCCATCTATTGAAGGAAGAGCTGTAGTAGGAGTGGAAGGACTCAATAACAGGAGCTGGGGAAAAATTGAAGAAAAGTCTTTCCAAAGCTCTTTGCTTGGCTTACGCAGTACCACACGATTCTTTCCTGGAGACTGGATTTTCAACACTTGTTTACTGCAGTCTTATATCAGAAGCATGGCCAAGTTAATAAGGTCATTTCATATGCAAATAACACATTGTCCACTTTAAAGTAAAATTGAATACATGTGAGAAAGTACTCCTGACAATACTAAGGTGTTAATAACTACTGTCTGTTGATCCATGGGAAACATTATGGTGGAAACCTGCGCAAGCCTCTACAAAACTTGCAGAGTGACCACATTTGGGTTGGGAAGTTCTAAAAATCAAATATTGCTTCCTGGATTTTTCATATGCAAAGCTACCCTGCAGAGATCAGAAATGACCAAAATAAAAAGAGCCTGATGGCTCAAGAATTAGCAGACCTGCATGGCTGTGTTGAAGATCACTGTATCGTAGATGACGAAGATTTAAAAACAACTGACAATATGGAGGCTTATCTAGCTTCCTCACAAGGTGTATGAAGCCACCATCTGCCAGGGAATCTCCACAGTGTATGTGGATAGATGTTCTTACCATATCACTGTAAATTACAAGAAGGAATTCCTAGCTAGATTTAAAAAACACTTGGGTGAATGAGACATCTGAACCCTCAGCCAGTCATAAAATTATAAATGTGGTCCCTGGTCCCTGTAGTAGTGAGGTGGCAGAACTAATGACCATCTATACAGCCGTCCTGTCTACCATACATCATCAACCCCAGGAACTGTGATTATTATCGTCTCAGAATATGCTTGAAACATATTTGTAAACCATCCGATAAATTGGAATTTCAGGGGTAGGGGTATGCTATGTTCTAACAACAAACCATTGAAACATGGGCAACAGATCCCAACCATAGATGATTTGGTGGTTGTATACCAATTGACCTTTTCACAATTAACCTCAGGAGTATTGACCTTCGGGAGAATTGACCTAATTTAAAAGGTCAATTAGGACATATATGCGGGGGGAAATCCCCCGCAACCCCTCAACCAATCCAAAAACCCCCAGCAACCACCCACCCAATCCCCTTATATTATTTATAATCCAAAACCAACCCAATACATGTATAAAATAATTAAAATAATATAAAGGTCAATTGTGCAGAAGGTCAATTAGGACAAAAGGTCAATTTGGGGACTACTGATTTGGTGACATTAACCAACATGACATATATTTAAAAATGATTGCAGGTCACTTTAAGATAGAAGGTCTTGACAAAACAAGAACTGATCTAGCACATCATTTAGCCAAAAATAGAGCTCAACAGGGAGAATCCATTCATTTATAACCCCTCCTGGGAGAAATACAGATAACCATATTTAAAAAAGGAGCATGTTTGATCAATATCTGCAAGGCCCAGAAACCATTCCCCTATTTGAACAGCATTAGTAATCAAACTAAGATTTAACAGAATTAATGATATTTCAAAAGATGTTTTAAATTCAAGATAAATTGTTGGGTTGGAATCTCTAATCTGGCTATGACCAGTGGGTGGTACCTAACTCATTCAAAAGTGTTATTCTAGCCAAAGTCCATGATGCAGCTACCTCTGGTCATAGGGGATTTTCAAAAGCCAACCGAGATCCTTTGTGAGTTTGCTTACTGGCCACACATGGGTCAAGACTAAACACATATTGAAAGTTCTGTTTGGTGTGTTCACAAATATCAGCCGAGTTCTTCCATGTGACAGTCTCCCATACAAAAAAGTGGAATGGTATTGCCTTGGTCTGGTTTACAAATTGTCTTCATCGGACCCATGATTCATTCCATGTGTGAAAACATGTACATGTTTACTGTTCCTTGCCTATTTACAACGTGGATTGAATGTCACCCAGACCCAAATTTAAGGTGGGGACTGCTGCCACTTTATTGATCAACCACCCATTTTCCTGTTTCAAACATGCTCAAAGGATTGTGTCTGACTGTGGTAGTCAGCTTACCAGTGAAGTAGTCACTAAAATGTGGAAAATTCCAGGAGTCAAAATGAAACTACACATTGCCTACCATCCAGAATTAAGCTTGGGCAGAGGGAGGGAAGAGTAGAGCTTTATAATAAGATAATTGTGGGATTTCTAAAGAGATTTGTGGTGGATTGTGGACCCAGTTGGCACCTTCTTCTTCTTGTCTTGGTATTGCAAGGGTGCAGCAGGGGAGAGACAAGACACAGGTGGCATATTTGTTTGGGCTGAAGACTTTTATTTAGACAACAGTGAACGGAAAGGGGATTGGGAAAAGGCCTGACTGTCCCTAACTACTAAGAGGGTTTGCCCTACCATAAAACTAAAACTAAGGATGGTCAAAAGTCCAACATAATAGTCCACTGTCTCGTCCAACCTAACTCTGGCCCTTACACTTAACAGAAGAAAGAAAAGGTGCATACAGTTTTGTCTTCTTTAGCAGACAATTCCAATGCTAAATAAACAAAAGGTTCCCAACAGTATTCCAACAAAAGTTCTAAAAGGACAAGTTCTTCCTGGGTTCTCCTCAAAGGAAGAAAAGATTTCAGGATGTAGAATGTTTAACTGTAGTTTGAAAGAAGAAACTTGGCAAAACAAAGAGTGTTACCTTGTGGAAACTGTGAGGAATCTGAGGGTATCCTCACTCCTTTCCCTAGCAAAGCCTCCACACAGGTGGTCAGGGAAAGGCCGAAGCTGACGGATCCCGATCCGGGGGTTGGATATGCAAGGGAGGACTAACTGGGGGCAGGTGAGTTGGGGAGAGGAAGTTGGGTATCCTTAAATGAGACGCTGTTTCCTACTTTTCTCTTTCTGAAATAAAGCAGGTCGCTACATACTCCAGGTAGGTTTCCAGTAAGATTGCTTTATTCAGTTACTTCAGTTAAATAAGATAGCTTGTAGGAAAAACCACTGGCAGCCATCACCCAGGCAAGCTCTTACTAACTGCCTGAGCGTGGAACCATCACATAGAACATTCTCTCTCTCACACAACCATAACATTCTCTCTTACATCACCAGACTCATGCCTCCCTCCCAAGCACTATACAACACATCTCCCTTCCTTTCAGACCACACCATATACCATCCAGCACTATACAACACACTCATGATGGACACTCCATTCCCCAAGCCTTTATAGGCTGTTGTCAGTCCGTTCCTCATTTTCCCATTAATTCTCACATGCATACATACCAGTTAGGTACTGGGACGAGGAAGACGCCAACAAGATCAATGCAACCTTAACCTGGCAGGCGAGAAAACCAGATTTTCATTGGAAAGCTGAAACAGTTGCAATGTGCATTTAAGGAACTGATGAAAAGTGCCAAGTGATGTGTTCCGGTTGCATGACCTGTAATGGGTGGATCATGTGGTCCGACAACTGCGTCTAGATCGCTGACACATATTCATTGAAAAGCCACCTAGACAATTGAAGAAAAGCATGTTAGTGAATGTAAAGAATGTTTTGTGTTGAACCAAATCAAGGAACCTTCTTTTGTGAATCTTGTGAATACCTGACCAAACGAGGGGCTGGATGCACCCCCTGCTTGTTGGGAAACCAGAGTTGTGAACTGCATTTTGAAGAAGTCAAGAGACTTGAAAGCATGGGGAAGGGAACCCCTTTCGAACCATACATTGCTGAGCTATTGGACTAGCTGTGGAACACCTATCAGTTATTTGAACTTTACTTCTTCACATTTTCTACAAAGTATGTGAGGGCAAGAATAGGTTTTGGACACAGATGGACTATTGATTTGGACTTCCCGACATCGACTGACCTTAGTTTAAGTTAGGTAGGGAAATCGCACATAGCATAGGGCAAGTTAGGTCTTTTCCCAACCTCTTTTTGTTTAAAATAAAAGTGCATAACCAAAACTAACTATAATCATTTGTCTGTGTTGTCTTCTGAATGCCTTCACAACACCCAAGGTAATCCCTTTCCCTTTGTGTTTTCCAGCAACAGCTCCACAAGGGGTTGTATTCCTACTTGTTTTTTCACACACACCAGATTCTCCCTTCCCCTAGTGTGTTCGTCCGCATCAGTCTCACGCTTTCGATCTCCCAGATCACTCTCTATTGGGTTAGGGCCTCCTGCCCTGGGTTTCTCTTTCTTAGTTTGTTCAATTCATTCTGGCTGCCCAGGCATTCCTGGGATAGTGTGGGTCTCAGGCCCTTGATGTTATCTGTCCTGGTCTTCCACGGATAGGTGGTGGCCTTCCGCCCTGATTTCCTTGCTCCCAGGCTTCCCCAGGGTAATGGTGGGTCCCAGACCCTTGTCAGCAGTGTTCCTCCTTCTTTCTGTTGCTCCCAAGTTTCCCCTGGGTAATGGTGGGTCCCAGCCCCTTGGTGGCAGTGCTCTGTCTGGCATCTCTTGCTCCCAGGCTTCCCCTGGGTAATGGTGCGCCCCATACACCTGTTGGCAGCACTCCACCCTGCTTCTCTTCCTGCCAGGCTTCCCCTGGGTAATGGTAGGTCCCAGACCCTTGTTGGCGGCACTCCGCTCGAAGGGACCACGCCACCGCTTGTTGCAGGCATCTCTGGTCAGCAGCTTCCTTGCAGTTGCTCTAGTGAGGGAATGACTCTCTCTGGGTCTGCCTCCTGCAGTGGACCCAGGCCCCCAGCCTGCCGTTTGGGCTGGGTGGGTGTTCAGTCCTTCCTGGAGCATCTTGGGAGGCGACTGGTAATAATACGCCTGCACCTCTTCTCCAACAGGACAGCTTCCTTTCTCCTTGCAGGAAGGACTGACCTTTCCTGGGTCTGCACAGTATATCTAAGAACCAGTGCATGACCGTGCATTGGTTCCTTTACAAAGGCTCATTCATGTCAATGGAGAATAATCAGTGACCAATCTAAACTTTTTACTCGTGAGGTAGTATTTTAAAGGAGAGTTCCGGGACTTTTTTTTTATTGTCCCTACGGGTCGGCCATGTGTTTGTAAGCATAAATCGGTAGATCGTAGGAAACTTTCCTATGGACCTTACCCGACTTTTCGCCCCTTATCGCACTCGAAATCAGCCTCCATTTTGTGATAATCCTATCATTCCGCCGCATCGACCTGGCTCACCTGCCTTTGCGGCACTAAATCAAATCCCCCGCCCCTGAGCCTGACATCAGCAGACGCGTACTGCCCATTTCAAGCACGTCTCGTGTCAACAATCGCTGCGCCTCAGCTATTGACGTGTTGCCATGGAAATGGCAGGACGCCTCTTTCCCCAATAAGTATAAACAGACCGTTTCACAACATACAGCAGCAGATTTTCGATTCCATTCCTCTCTCTGTGTTACTTTGAGTATTCTGTGACTCGTTTCAGTGCTCTGGTCAGCTACCTTCGCCGCTTGTAGCCCGTGTGAACAGATACCAGTACCACCGCTATAAATTATTTTACTATCTTTACCGCACAATGGCCACAATAATGCCGTATATGTACGAGCCCGAGTACACCGAGGAAGAACTACTGGAAAGGCAAGCACGCGAAAACGATGGGGATTCGGACGGCAGTTGGGAGGACCAGTCAACGGATGAAGAGCCTGGACCATGTCGCATGGACGGCGTCTCCACCTGGTGCACGTGCAATCGGTGCGAGCTAATGCCAACTGAGGAGGAGAACTGCTGCTGCCGTGAAAATTCCGGGTGCTTGGCCTACATTTCGGAAAGCGAGCAAAGTCAGCAGGAAGGCGAGCAAAGTCCGCAATGCATCACCGAGCTGCCAGAGTTCAGGGAAGCCTGCCTCTCACGGACAGTGTTGAGGATGATGATGGTGCTTATGCACGAACTTCGTGGCACTGTTCGTCCGCGTAATCCGAGTAACGAGTAAGTATACTCTGTTTGTGATGTCAGTGATGCCACCACTATTTCATGGTCGTCTCCCACATATAAAATTACATTTACATATCATTGGAACGCATGTAAATGACCATTTTATGGGACGATCGCCAAGTACAAGTATGCCCTTACGCGGTACTAACGGTTAGATGCAACATACCTACCATTGTGGTGGCCTAGTGCCTCGTTGTTGGAACAGCCATGCGATTATCAGTGCGACAGAAGAGCTTATTTTTATCGTAAACCAACACCCTGTGTACTGCACACGAACATCGCTTCCCTCAAGACGAACTAATTTGGATCGAGAGCAAAGAAAAATGCAAATCGCTGAATATTCTCTAAACATTTGATGTCCAATAAACGTACTTTGCCAAATGTACAATCTTGCCGTTTGCTTTTAAACCACGGTTTCACATTCCGAATTGTGGTGCTGTATTGTGAGATGCTCTAAGACCCTGTGTACAGCAAAGGACCATCGCGTTCCTCAATACGAACTTTTTGGAACATGAGCAAATAAAAATGCAAATCGCTGAATATTCTCTAAACATTTGATGTCAAATAAATGTACTTTACCACATTTACAATCTTGCGGTTTGATTTCAAAGTACAGTTTCATATTCCGAATTGTGGTGCGCTGTATTGTGAGCTGATCTGTGTTGATTTCCGGGGTCTGTGTGGAGTCGCGTAGAAGACGCCTGGGCGCGTTTGCCTACGCAGCACAGTCACGTCACGGATAGAGGCGGGGAATATGAATGTTTTGATAAAGTCTGTTTCAGGGGCGGGGGATTTGATTTAGTGCCGCAAAGGCAGGTGAGCCAGGTCGATGCGGCGGAATGATAGGATTATCACAAAATGGAGGCTGATTTCGAGTGCGATAAGGGGCGAAAAGTCGGGTAAGGTCCATAGGAAAGTTTCCTACGATCTACCGATTTATGCTTACAAACACATGGCCGACCCGTAGGGACAATAAAAAAAAAGTCCCGGAACTCTCCTTTAAATAGGTGACAGCCCACTTTATAGCTAATGCCTCAATCTCAAGTGTGGCATAGTTCTTTTCACTGGGATGTAACTTCTGACTGATATAAAGAATCGGATGTTCTATGCCATCATAATCTTGGGAAAGAACAGCCCCTAATCCAATAAGGGAAGCATCAGTTTGTAAGATAAACTCTTTGTTAAAATCGGCTACTTTTCTCACTGGTTTGCTGCATAACATGCCCTTGAGTTTATCAAAGCAATTTTGATCTTCACTACTCCACTTTATCTCTTGAAGTTCAGCGTTCTAGAGCTTACCTGTGAGGTAGGAAGTGATAGAAGAATAACTAGGGATGAATCATCTATAATACCCCACTAACCCTAAGAATACTGTTAAATCATTCTTAGTTTTGGGCACTGGAGTTTCCTGAACAGCTTTCATCTGCAATACTTTGAACTGGAATAGTCCAATAGGGGTGGAGAAGGCTGATTTCTCTTTGTCGTCTGGGTTAACAGGTACTTCCCAGTATCCTTTCGTCAGATCAATCATGGAGAGGAAAAGGGCAGCTCCCAATCGATCAATCAGAGGGTCTACCCTAGGCATAGGATAATTGTCGACTTGGGATACTGGATTCACCTTTTTGAAATCAATACAGAACCTCTGGGATTGATCTGGCTTGGCAACGAGTACTATCAGAGTGGACCAAGGACTCTGGGGGTTGCCAGACATTTGGTCGAAAAAAATTGGTCGACCAGACAAATGGTCGAACCAATTTGGTCGAAAACCAAATGGTCGAATTTTTTTTATTTTTATTTTAACCCTTTTTTTATGGGTCCCCCCCCCAACCCACTTTTTTTCTCTAAAAACCCCTTTTTTTACTAAACGAAAACCCGAAAAATAAATATATAAATTAAAAAAAAAAATTCGACCATTTGGTTTTCGGCCAAATTGCGTCGATCAAATTGCAGTCGACCAGTTTTTTTTCGACGAATTGACTGGACACCACTCTGGGATGGTTCAATAATATCAGAGTTTAACATTTTCTTCCCCACTTCCTCTATGACTATTCCTTTTCTGGCTTCTGGGATTCGACAGGATTTTAAATGGACTACCTTCCCTGCGGGTGTACGGATGTAGTCAAAAATCCTTTTTAAGATTCCGGGTTCATTCTTGAAGACATCTGGTAACTGTTCTAATAAGTCTTACAGATCTTGTGTAGAGCCTGTGATAGATGGGAAGGAATCAAAAGTATTTTGTTCCAACTCCTCTGTTAAGAGACTAGTCAGTACCACTGTTGTGGCTTCCACTTGATCTTCTCTCCATTCCTTAAGAAGGTTTATATGATAGATATGGGTCTTAATTTGCCTACCAAGTTGTGAGATTCAATAGTTATATGGTCCTGTTTGTTCAATCTCCTCATAAGGTCCATGCCATTTAGATAACATCTTGTTCTCGAATGTTGGCAGGAGAACAAGGACCTTTTGTCCAATAGAAAAAGACCTAAGCAAGGCTTTATTATGGGGGGTCTTTTGGCTCTCCTATGCTTTAACCACATGGGCCCGAACTATCGTTCTCACCGTAGCCATGTGTTTTTTTTAACCATTCTGCCATTTGTGCGATTGGTAAAAGGGCCTCCTCCCTTTCCTCCCAGGTCTCTCTTAACATGTCAAGGACATCCAGTGGCTCCCTGCCATATAGTAATTCAAATGGGGAAAACCCTGTTGAGGACTGTGGTGTTTTTCAGATGGCAAAAAGGGCGTAGGGTATCATAATTTCCCAATTCTTGCCATCAGCCTCAACGAATTTCCGAATGACATCCTTGAGGGTTTTATTGAAACGTCCACTAATCCTTCTGTTTGCGGATGGTAGACAGGACCTGAGAGTATTAATATGCAAGATCTCCTTCACCTCTGCCATTAACCGACTCATAAAAGTTGTCCCCTGGTCCATTAGGATCTCCTTCGGGAAACCAACCTGTGAAAAAAATGTGATCAGGTGTTTCTAGTTTTGTTGGGACGTCTTATTGCATAATGGGTCTTATTGCATAATGGGAAGGCCTCAGGGTATCGAGTGGCATAATCCATGATCACCAATATATAATGATTCCCCAATTTTGGATGGCTCAAGGAGCTCAAGCATATTCATACCTCTGCGGGAAAAGGGCACATCAATGATTGGTAAAGGCTGTAGTGGAGCAGGAGGAGGTATTTGAGAATTGTTCTTTTGACACAGGAAACAAGTAAGTACAACGTTTTTCACATCAGCATAGATGCCATGCCAGTAGAAGCAGCTGATTATCTGCACCTGTGTCTTGGCTATTCCTGTGACCACCTGTTAAATGGTAGTGGGCAATCTCTGATACCATGCTCTTATGACTATTAGGCATCATAATCTGAGATCTATGAGTACCATCTGGGCTAAGGTCACCCCTATAAAGCAGGCCATGCCTTTAAAAAAGAAAAATGGTCCCCCTTTTAGCCGACCCTCCTCTTCAGCTACTACATGTAGAAAAACTTCTGCTAACAAGGGATCATTCCTTTGGTCAAAGGCTAAATCGGGAATTATTTCAATTTCCTCGCCAAGGATTGTTGGTGGTTCTGTCTCAGATGTTGGGGGTGAATTTTCATCTGCCTACCCAAAGCCTTATCCCCCTCTTTCCATTTGGTGGGCCTCTCTGATTTCTTCCATTTTGGGAAATAAAGCCCTTTCCAGGATTCCCTGTGCCACCTTCTCTCCTGCCTTTATTATGGCTCTTTCCCACTGTTCTAAATCAGGATTTTTACATCATCTCTATAGTCAGGGTCTGTGATGCCTGCTAGTACATCCAGGGCATATCGCCAGGCTAGGCCTGAGTTGGAAACTAACCTGATGTAAGTACATGGAGGTTTTTTTTTTTTTGTATTTATTTATTTGTAATGCACCGTCAGCCCGCAGGCATCACGGCACAGAGACATAAACACGCTCATACAACACAGAAGACAGGACAATCTGACCTAAGGAAATAGTACTAAGCTGTTACTCGGATCACTTGCAGAGTAGAGTTATCATTGACTTCCGAAACAATTTAAAGTCTGCCTCTAGTCTAAGTACAGGTGGCAGTGTGTTTCAAAGATGTGCCGCCTTTGCAGGGAATGATCTTCCTAGGCCTTTAGCATGTTTGAAGCTTGGACATAGCACCTGCGCCTGGTTGGATGAGCGTAGGGTTCTTGGGGGAATATAAGGCAGGGTCAGTAGTTTGCGGTAGGGAGGGCCTGTTCCAATGAGGCAACAGTGGACATTGGTGCCCATTTTGAACTGTATGCATTCTAGTATCGGTAACCAGTTGAGGTCCCTTCTGTGGTCCGAAATATGGGTCCTTTTAGTGACATTTTTGACAATGCGTACTGCATCGTTCTGTATTATCTGGCATTTCTTCAGGTTAAAAAGTGAGGCTCCATTTAATAACGAGTTGCAATAGTCGAGTCTGGTTAGGATGGTTGCTCTGGCGATGATTGCGCAGTTCTATTTCTAAGTAAATGGTAGTTGCAGTTCTGGCTCACGTAGTTAACATGAGCATCTGAATTTAATGATGCCTCCATTTGAACGGCCAGGGTTTTTACCTTATTTTGTACTTTGATGACGTTGATTCCGATTTGGAAACTTTTATAGTCGGTGCTAAGTTTGCCCCAGGCCTGCCGTGAGTGAAAAATAAGGAGCTCTGTTTTGCTGCCATTCATGAAGAGGCAGTTTTTAGACATCCAGTCTTCAATTTGATTATAGATGTTGGTTAAGGCAGCAGAGTCCTTGGCACGGTCGCCGCTAATTTTCAGGACTAGTTCATGTCGTCTGTGTAGTTTGTGAAATATGCACCCAAGTTGTCTAGGAGTGAGCACAGTGATCTAGTGTAAATATTGAAGAGCACAGCGATAAGCACGCTCCCTGGGGTACATCACATGTAATGGGCGCTGATGGGGAGAAGGCTGAGCCCCACTGGATTCTTGACTCTCGATTTGAGAGGAAGGAGTGGAACCAGCCGACAGCCTCTCTATAGCAGTGACCCAGATGGCATAAGGAGGGCATGAGACATTCATGATCTGTCAGGTCAAAAGCTGCGGAGAGATCCGGTAGGATCAACATCGCAGCTTTCCCCTCATCCATGATTTTTAACATATGGGACTGAAGGTCGAGAAGAGCTGTCTTGGTACTGAAAGAGGGCTGGAAGCCTGATTGCCTATTAAGGTTGTATTAAAACCAGGTCAGTGGGTATTGTGAGGAATCTGAGGGCATCCTCACTCCTTTCCCTAAAATAGCTTCCACCCATTTCGCCATGGAAAGGCCAAAGCTACCGGATCCTGATCCTGGGGGTGGCTATGCGAGGGAGGAATAACTGGGAGGAGGTGACCTAGGGGAGGGGAGTGAGGTACCTAAAGATGAGACATGGTATCCCCTGTTTCCCATACCAATGTCCCTTCAGTCCCTCCGGCCTGTGTGGGCTATTGTAAGCCAAACTCCTATTTCCCAGTGGCCTTCACACTCACACACACCACTTTGGTACTGGGACGATGAAGAAGCAACAAAGAGACAACAGACTACAGCAACAAAGCTACGCGGTCTAGTTGTAAAGTACCAAATCAATCTGGTGTGCTATTTAAAAGCTAGAGCCTGAGAGGAAATGGGCAAGAAGGAGATAGAGACTCTGAGAGGGCGAGAGAAGCTGCGAAGGCGAGAGCTCGAGCGAGCCGTGGAAACCCGAGAAGCCACAGAGGGATGTAGATCGAGCGCAGCTGGAAGCAAAGTGAAAGGCAAACCTGTGCTAGCGCTCTGCAGAGGAAAGCTGGTGCTTCCCTCTGAATCAGCAAGGCACTTGGAGAGGCCGAATTGACATTGCAGAAGCACTGTGGAACGAACCACAGCAGATCAGAGGCTGGCAGAGTCGTGGAGGCTGAGAAGCATGATGGCTACACCAGCAGGTGAGGGAGAAGTGGTACCAATCTTTATATCAATCAATAAGTTTATCCGGAAGCAAGTTATCCATAAACAACAATTACAGCATAAAACTCATAAAACAATACAAAATTCAATTCAAGTTAAAAGTCAATAACGGGAATATAAAAATATTTCATATATGAGACAGATAAAAGTCCAGTGTGTGCGGTATAATTGCAGTACGAATAATGTCCACCAGTGGAATTCTAAAATGGACACAAAACTTTTCAATGTATAATTGCAGTACGAATAATGTCCACCAGTGGAATTCTAAGATGGTCACAACATTTTTCAATGTTCAATCGGGATTTGAGTAATATTTTTTATTTGCCGAAAACAAGACTTTCTCAGGTATTCCACCGTACCCCAAGCCACCGGCAACGCAGCAGCTAAGAGCAAGTAACATAGGGCAGGCCTTGCCTGAGTTATGCCTGTGGTCCTGAGTAATGGCAGTAGAGTTTTCCTTCTCAGGTCCATATAAGCTGGGCAAAACAGCACAAAATGTAAGGGATCCTCCACAGGCCACTGACAGCACGGGCAAACTAAAGGCTGCATATTGTGAGCCCAGTTTTTTGTTCGAGGCCCAAGCTAGAGAGAATCAAATCGGGCTCGCGTCAGCGCCCATCGATCTGAGGCTTTGTCACTGTGGAGCAAATACATTTGAATGGCATCTGTAGTTATTAAAATGATGTGCCTGATGTACCCAGAGCAAAATACTCCCTATTCGATAGAAGAATGGCATTAAACATTTGCTTGTGCTTCCTTACAGCACAAGGAGTCAAAAAAGTTGGTGGACATACAAGGCTTCCACAGTTTAACTGACTGATGAATTTCTGAATGTAAGAATTTTCTTTACAGCTGAACTGCTCACCAGTGCTCTTATGATTTTATGTGAGAGAGTAGCTTTCGGGTTTGACCATATTGCCAACCAATGCGAAATGGGGGCCAATAGCCACTCATCAGCAATGTGCGGGCACCCCAATTCCAAATGAGTACCATAGTTAGGCGAAGACTGCGGAAGCCCTGTCATTTTTTGAGAAAAATGTTCTCAACATTTTCAATGTTTGTAATCTTTTCCATGCCCCACAAAGCGGCCCCATAGTTAGTAGCAGATTTGGTTTGTGCTCTATACCCTTCAAGGATTAGTTTGAGAGGGTGCCCTACGGAGTTATTTTGAAAACGGGACAAGCCCCCTAGAGCCTGTCTCATCCTCAAACATTGTTTGTCGACACGGCCGAACCCCCGCCAATTCTCAGTAAAACAGATTCCCAGATATTCAAATTTTGTAACCCGGGGTATAGGTTCTCCACCACTCCGGATCGTACGCCTCTTAAGATGTCTTCCACCTGAGCTCCTACAAGCCATAACGGCAGATTTTTTGGAATTAACCGACAGTTTGAGGGTGGACATGAATTGAGTATAAACGTCCACCAGACATTGTAAAGCTAAGGGGGTGCGAGCAATTATGACCATGTCGTCTGCATAGCCTAGGACAGGAAGTGGTACTCCTCCTACCCTAATGTAATCGGCATTGGATTTAACCAGGGCCTGATAGACACCGTTTATATGCAGGACAAATAATACCGGTGCCACTACACAGCCCTGGCGGACACCCAAAAAAGTCTCAAAGAAGGCTGCACACTGACCCTGATCTCCAAATCTAACACAGGCTGATGTGTTTTCGTGTATCAGTTGGAGAACTTTAACCAGGTCCTCCGGGCAACCCATGGACCTGAGCACAGCCCAGAGCATAGTCCTGTCCACTTTATCAAACGCGGTACTCAGGTCCATAAATGCTAAATACAATGGTTCACCCCTCACATATATAGAGGTTGCACCCACCAAGTACAGATTCAACACCTGATCCCTTGTCCCCAAGCCAGATCAAAAACCATATTGTGTCTCTGTGAGTATCACTGAGTCTGAGATCCATTGTTCAAGCCGTGCTAAAACTGCCCGGCCAAAGATTTTAAACAAAGTATCCAACAAGGAGATTGGTCTGTAAGAGAGGGGACTACCAGGGTCACCCTTAAAGATTGGGAAGATTATTGCCTGTCTCCATGTTGCCGGATAGGTACCTAGTTCCAAATATGCATTAAAACACTTGGTCAATAGAGGAGCCCCACACATTTACCTCATTACAAAAGATATCAGCTGGGATAGCATCCGGGCCTGGAGCTCAGTTATAAAGTTGCTTGTTTATTGCAACCTCTACCTCTTTTGTAGTTAAACGCAGAGGTGCACCACTGGGTCCAGTGTATCTAATAGGGGGATTTTCTTTGTATAAGGAGCTGGAGTGATTGGACCATGCCAGAGGACTTACATTATTCTCTCTGTAAGTCCTTATTCTTTTATGAGGGGGCCCATTAGCCACGAATTCCCAACATTTTCTGGAGTCTCTTAGCTGTACTGCCTGGATAAGTTACGCCCAGTCCTGCTCTTCTAAATGTCTCTTCCTTTTAGCCAGGATGCTTTTATAATGTGCCCTGGCATTGATTATCTCCCGTCTTGTGCTATTTTTTGCAAGTAGGGTGTCTTTAAGGTTCGCCTGTGCTATGCGACATGATACATCGAGCCAGGTCTGAGGATTCATTCTCCCTGTTTTTTAAAATCCTTTTGAAAGATGTCGGACATGGTGTTCCATATTTTTTGTGAAGCCGAAATGATAGTGCCAGGCGAAGAACCATTTTAGAGGATGGTAGTAATTTCCTCTATATTTAATTTACAAATGGTGGATTGTGTGTCATTGGAACCTCTGTCAGATCAGTCCTTAAAACCAACCGCAGCGCATGATGGTCACTAAATAGATTCTTACCACCTGAAACTCCTTTATTAAGTGCCAATCCTTAATAAAAGTGCAAAAGTAATCAATCGTGGACGTCCCTTGTGTTCCCACAAAAGTTGGTTTCCTGGGGCGATCCAAACCTATACGGCCATTCATTGATCATTGATTCATTGATGGGACTATTGTGGAAAACCCAACTTCTTTGTTGCCACCCGCCGGCTTCCACATCCTTTGCGGCTTCCGTCTGGTTGCTGAATCCTTCTCTGTGTTCGGGCGACTTAGGTGCTGCTCTCTGGTTCCCGCAGGTGCCAACCAGACTTGCCTTCTTCTTCTGGTGCAGTCCCAGCGTGGCTAACCGGCTCCTGCAGTCTTCTTCCTTCTGCCTTCCGCTTGAGTCTGCTGGCTCCACGTACTTCTCTTCAGTGGATCACTAGTACCTCGGTCAGTGCAGAGAGGGCGTGGCTTCCCTGGGTAGCTCTCTCTTCCTCCATTCAGGTTCTGCCTTTTAAATTCCTGGGTACCCATTATACGCTTGTAATCACTGGAGCGCGTTCTTCACTTCTCAGCCTCCTGGATCCTCATTGCTCCCTTCAGCTCCCTCATCTCAGTATTCTCACATGCATGACATTGGTTGACAGTTCTTTGTTTTCTTTTCACATGATACTGGAAGAGGTTATCAGTGGGTTTTGTGGGTAGTAGGAGGGAACTCTTACAATAAGCCATAAAGGCTTGAGACATGGAGTTAACATCCCTAAAAAGGAAAGGGGGTACGTGCCTTCACCTGATGATGCCATGTTATCCCCCTTAGGGTCACCTCCCCCCATGTGGTCCTCCCTCATATAGCCGACTCCAGGGTCAGGATCAGGTAGCGGCTGGGAAAAGAGTGGGAAAAGTGGGAAAAAGAGTGATGACATCATCAGATTCATCAAAGTACCCAGCATTCTTCTGCCTGATCCCATGCCAGTATTTTTATTTTGTAGGTAGGACATCAGAGATTTCTTGTCTGTAATTTGAAAGGCTGCTTTCCAGGATGGAAACTTTCTGTAGATTGGGTGCGTTGAAAGTTATAGAGATCAATTCAGCCACCTAATTCATGTTTCCATTTTGAGGTATTAAGTCCCTGGTATGCTTTCATACTGCGAGGCATCAAAATCGAAATGAGGCACTCCTGTGTAAAGAGAGCTGACTTGAGGGACCAAAACATATATGGCATTTGCTGTGTAAATATGCACATCATTTTTGCTTTACACCGAAACATGCTTAATAATGTGGTGTATGTACAAGTAATGCTTTAATGACCTTTGTACTTATACAATACATCTATTTTGTTAATGTATTGATGTTTGTTGTTTTGGGTCATCTAACATCATCTGTTAGATAACAATGTATTGCCTATTTGTAGTTTTTGCCTATTGTATTTTAATTCTACATTCTTTTTTTCTGTATTTGTGCATGAAATGTTTACATTTGGACATAATGTAATGGATGCTAATAAAATGATGTGTCAATAGCAGTTCATCAGGATGTTGTGAATATTAAGAGAGCCTTTTGTATTTCTAGATATCCTCCTACTGCCTCATACTAATTACAAATTGACAAGGGGGGTCCTGGGAGTCTCTCTGCCAGACATTAGTCCTGGTTACGAGAGACTTATCCAGAGTCTTTAGCTCACTATCTTTCACAGAGAAGAAATATCCCAAACATATCAGTCTTTGTCCTGCCCTGGTGCAGTCCAGCACCGAAATGCTAGGCAATTCTCCTCTGAACAAGAGTACCAACAGCATCCCCAGACACGTGTTTCGGTCTGGTTGGACCTCATCAGTAGGGAGGAGCTGTGCCTCTCTAAGAATAGTGAGCAAGGGGTCCACGTCTGGATTCCCCTAGTAACTTAGGTGGAGACCCAAAGTTACTTGAATATGCAAATTGACAAGGGGGGTCCTGGGAGTCTCTCTGCCAGACATTAGTCCTGGTTACGAGAGACTTACCCAGAGTCTTTAGCTCACTATCTTTCACAGAGAAGAAATATCCCAAACATATCAGTCTTTGTCCTGCCCTGGGGCAGTCCAGCACCGAAATGCTAGGCAATTCTCCTCTGAACAAGAGTACCAACAGCATCCCCAGACACGTGTTTCGGTCTGGTTGGACCTCATCAGTAGGGAGGAGCTGTGCCTCTCTAAGAATAGTGAGCAAGGGGTCCACGTCTGGATTCCCCTAGTAACTTATGTGGAGACCCAAAGTTACTTGAATATGCAAATTGACAAGGGGGGTCCTGGGAGTCTCTCTGCCAGACATTAGTCCTGGTTACGAGAGACTTACCCAGAGTCTTTAGCTCACTATCTTTCACAGAGAAGAAATATCCCAAACATATCAGTTTTTGTCCTGCCCTGGGGCAGTCCAGCACCGAAATGCTAGGCAATTCTCCTCTGAACAAGAGTACCAACAGCATCCCCAGACACGTGTTTCGGTCTGGTTGGACCTCATCAGTAGGGAGGAGCTGTGCCTCTCTAAGAATAGTGAGCAAGGGGTCCACGTCTGGATTCCCCTAGTAACTTAGGTGGAGACCCAAAGTTACTTGAATATGCAAATTGACAAGGGGGTCCTTGTTAATTTGCATATTTAAGTAGCTTTGGGTCTCACCCTAAGTTACTAGGGGAATCCAGACGTGGACCCCTTGCTCACTATTCTTAGAGAGGCACAGATCCACCCTACTGATGAGGTCCAACCAGACCGAAACACGTGTCTGGGGTTTCTGTTGGTACTCTTGTTCAGGGGAGAATTGCCTAGCATTTCGGTGCTGGACTGCCCCAGGGCAGGACAAAGACTGATATGTTTGGGATATTTCTTCTCTGTGAAAGATAGTGAGCTAAAGACTCTGGGTAAGTCTCTCGTAACCAGGACTAATGTCTGGCAGAGGGACTCCCAGGACCCCCCTTGTTAATTTGCATATTTAAGTAGCTTTGGGTCTCACCCTAAGTTACTAGGGGAATCCAGACGTGGACCCCTTGCTCACTATTCTTAGAGAGGCACAGATCCACCCTACTGATGAGGTCCAACCAGACCGAAACACGTATCTGGGGTTTCTGTTGGTACTCTTGTTCAGGGGAGAATTGCCTAGCATTTCGGTGCTGGACTGCCCCAGGGCAGGACAAAGACTGATATGTTTGGGATATTTCTTCTCTGTGAAAGATAGTGAGCTAAAGACTCTGGGTAAGTCTCTCGTAACCAGGACTAATGTCTGGCAGAGGGACTCCCAGGACCCCCCTTGTTAATTTTCATACTAATTACAGACAGGTTTCGTTGGGGATTTGTGAATGTGTGTTGCAAATGTTTTTGAAAGATGCGTGAGTAGTAAGAACATTAATCAACATCTGCTACTGCTGTGTTTGCTTCGATAGACGCTGAAGAATTTCAGTATTTCTATCTGTCATGAGTTTACGGGGGACATTCAGATGCCTGAAGGAGAAGAAGCTTGCAGAGCCATCAGAACCAATGGCAATCATAAATTCAAATGTACAGCAGAAAGCCTGGTGTGTAAAATGCAATACATAATATCTGAACTCTTGCACCATTTATCCTACAAATGTATTGAATGCAGTTTTGAATTGGGCTTGGTCAGCCAAAAAAAGATATGCAAGAACAATATTCTAAAATGAATTATGTTTACATAATTCAGATAGATTAATAACACCACTGTCTTTGAAGTCACAGACACACAAGATAACTCACAGAATTTGTCATATTCTCGTGAATTAGAATGGGCCATTTTGCAGACTGACACATATTTACCTAAAAATGTATATAAAAAATACGACATAGAGGTTCTGAAGAGAAAGAGACTGATGCGATCAGAGATTCGTAAGAATAACCAGTTGCCAATATGTGTAAGAATACCTAGAAATCGGGCGTCGAAAGAAACCGATACAAATTGGTTAAAAGGCCATAAATATCTGTTGCAACAACATGATGCTGAGGCGATGATGAGGAGCCTAAAAAATAAGAATAGCAGAGATTTTTGGCGCATTATCAACAAAATCGAGACACCGCAAACTGCACTGCGAACCTGCCTGGTGACTGAGACTGAGTGGACGACACATTTTGAGACCTTATATAGTAAAAATAATGTCATTTCAACACCATTTGCTCTAAATGAATCATCGTGGAACCTAATGTTTTCAAAAGACGAAATCGTAGACATAATAGTAAAAGCAAAAAGCTCTAGGGCCCCAGGACCTGATGGTCTTACAAACTTTAGTATTAAACAGTACCCAGATCTCTGGGCTGAAATGTGTCTAGTACTATTTGAAAGAAAACATTTACAACGCCAGACACCTAGGTCATGGAAATCTTCTATAATCGTACCAATCTTCAAGAAAGGCAACAGGGCCTGCCCCAAAAATTACCGCCCAGTGGCCCTGTTGGATGTTCTGGGAAAAATGTACGCAACAGTGCTTAAAAAAACTGATTAAATGGTCAATAAAAGCAAAACGCGTAGATGAAAGACAAGCTGGCTTTGTCAAAAACATCGGATGCTCTTTAAATATCCTAATCTTGAATTTGTTGAAGATGGAAGCCCTACGTACTAATACAAAAGTCTATCTTGCCTTCATCGATTTCTCTTACGCGTTTGATACGATAGACCGCGAGATTCTCTGGCAAAAGTTGGGATCTTGGGGTTGCCCAGTTGGTTTGTTGGAGGCAATCAAAGACTTACACACAGGAACCTCAATCAGAATCCATCTAGACCAATCGGGCAACTTGTCCGCACCGATCAAGACTCACAAGGGAGTGAAACAAGGATGCCCTTTGGCTGCGGCAATCTTCAGTCTCTTTATATCAGACATTGGCGCCGGAATAAACTCCGTGCGAGCATTTCCACCAAAGTTTCATTCGTCGCACGTCAGCTGGTTGCTATATGCGGACGATTTGGTCATACTGGATGTGACACCTATTCGGCTTCAAAGAAAGCTTGAGGCAGTGCAAAAATATGTGACTCTGGATAAACTGAAAATCAACATGACCAAATGTGAAATCCTGCTGCTCAAAAACCTAAGAACGATACGACACACGACAGACACAAAGATGGTCTGGAAGTTGGGACAAGAACCTTTGCGCGTATGTAGCAGCATAAAATACCTAGGCATGTCGATAAGCGCTATGATGGCCCGTGAGCTATTGAATCTAAGATGAAATGTCGACAACTGGCCTGTCAGGCATTGCTTTTGCATGAAAGATTTGGAAAGTTTTCTTTAACACCAGTGCGGAATCTTTACGAACAAAAAGTGTCTCCAATTCTAGCCTATGGAGCAGAAAATGCGCTGGGTTGTTCTCATGCCCTCTGGTCAACGCTAGAGAATACTTTTTGGTCAAAAGCGTTAGGCTTACCAAAAGGTATGTCAACGGCTTGTATAAGGTATAAATTAGCCCAAATATCTTTACATGCCAGAATCAGTTGGAATCTGTTGGCCCTATATTGTAAAACAAGAGCGTGCGAGAACATTTTGCAATCCCACATTTTTTATGGCGCTCCTTCAAATAGACATGACATTGTTTCAATGTGGGTCAAGCGCTGCGAAAGTCTGTTAGTGGAGTTTGACATTAAGTTGGAAACTTTGCATGACAATCCTAACGCAGCAAAATTAAAAATCTGGCGGGCGGTCTGGGAGGCAACTTGTTCTGAGAGATCTGCTAACAGCCTGATGGTTAATTCGCCTACTGAAGCAAGAGGATTCAATGTCCTCCAAAAATATGTTCCCAAATTCCAATGCGAGGAGACTTTAGTTTAAATGCCTTTAAAACTAAAGAGCGGACTCGTACATGGGCATGTAATGCATCCTCAGACTTATCCTGTCGAATTTGCTCCTGCGAAGTGGAGTCCCTCAAACATCTGGTGTTGTTTTGTAGTGTACTGAGAAATGTGCGATCGATTCACTTGGGTCATTGGAGCGAAGAACATCCATCTTTGTGCGCTGATGATTGGTGGCTGAGAATGTTCAACGGCACCGACATGAAGCTAATAATTCCATTGACGTCTCTGTTAGCTGTGATTGAAAGCATGATAAAAATAGAGTCTAGTGAGACCTAACTGCCTTATGAATAAAGGGATTAGGTTGGAATATGGACTACTAGGTACTTGGAGGTTGTAATGTTTTATGATGAGATGTGATTGATTTTCTGTAATATTTTAAAGGTTTGTATTGAAACCAATAAAATAAAAATAAAACATAAAAATACATTTTTCTGCCTAGCACAGGCTCCCCAATCCAAGGGAGGGCGATAGTTTGGAGCTGACCCAGACCTCTCATGGCATACCAAGTGGGGACCAATTACCCCTCTAAATATGGAAGATGCAGCCTGCCTGTGCAATGCCAGAGGGAGACCCACCGCAGGCCACCCTAGGCCCTTCAGGGGGTTGAGGGGAAGCCCCGCCCCTGGCTGCTCCCCAATGCCAATCTTCCACAATCCTGGCCAGGTCTCCTTTTCTATTTTTTCAGGTGGCTCACAGGAAATTCCAGCATCCAGAATTCACTGGCCTCTTCTGACAACTGGGACAGATAATAGTTCCCAGAAAGCCAAAGCATTTGGAGAATAACTACAAGTGGGCCAAATGGACTAGACCGAGCCTGAAACAGGAGGAACAGACTGGTTACCAAAATGAGAATAGGAAATGGGAATTGGGGGACCAAACACCTACCACACAAACCCCAGGATGGTGAAGGGAAGCAGTCAGGCAGCAGCAGAGGAGCTGAAACCAGCAGGGAGCTGCCCAGCACAGTGGAGGACCATGAAACCCTTCCCAAAACGTTTGTAGGCATAGAGCTACTCGATCCAGGGGAAGAACACAGAAAACAAACGATCCCAGTGGTCACACTAACCACTTTGCAAAGACAGAGGGTGAAAAGAGGAAGGGTTTAGAGGTCCTTAGATGGAGTGTAAGGAGAGGACACCAAAGCCGCCAGGCCATGACAGCTGGAAGATCAAGAGCAAGTGAGCACAACATGTTAGAGAGACTGCTCGAAATTAGAGGGGGAAGTCGCCTGGAGAGGAAAAAGATAGCAAGGAGTGAGAGTGAGAGGGAGCCAAAGGTCTGACCTGAAATGTGGGCCAGCGAGGTAGTGGAATACCAATCGCAAACCAACAAAGCAAACCTCCAAATAATCTTAAAGGAATTGAAATAAAACCAGAGTGATCCACGTAAGAACATTGCAAAGCAACATGTCCCTGCTAGCCCTGGATCTTTTTAGTCCTATTCAGTCCCATAGTAGTTTAGTATTTTGTTTATGTTTTCCACCAACGGACTATTTGGGGGCCATCCTGGAATGAATGGTATTTAGAGTAAAATATGTTATTCCATAAACTAACATGATCTCTTTCCCTTTGGTTTCCTGTTTTACTGCCCAACTTCCACATGAGCCACATTTTCCACCCATTTTGTGGTCCTTGTCTCATCCTGTTATTCCCCTGCTTAATTCTTGTCCCCTGAATCCTGACAGTACCTCCTCATCTAAAATCCTTCTCCCACTGTTTGGCCAATGCCCAATGTCAGCTGCACTTTATGGTCTAAATCACAACAGTTCTGTTCCGTGGAGGCCAAGGTAGCATTTATGCTATTTCCCAGATGGCACAAGAATTCGCTGAGTCTGCAATAGAATTGAAGGGTTTTTAATAGTTAGGAAAGGACTTTTCCTGATTATTGAAATATGAGTGGACTGGTTTGAGAATAATACAAGTTGATTTTAGTTATGAGACAGATTTAGTTAATAAACTGCACTGTGCTGGAAATTGTGTTTGGAGGGGCATCCTAAGGCCGCCCTCTCTCATCTGAAACACCCTCCACCCTAGCCATGACATCCTTATCCCTGGGTTAGTGCTAGAGCTTGTTTCTCTCTCAGTATGCTAAACCTGTAGCTGAGCTGTGGTGATGACCTAAAGGCAATCACCTTGTCTATCTACATTCCCTCAGACACTTCCTAAACTGGCCCTACACTACTCAGTGGTTGGTTCTATAGAGTGGTGTGTGAATGTGCTGTCAGACCCTTATGCCCCATACTATCTCCTTACTACTACCCTCGTTCCCTTACTCTCCTCTGTCCAACCCCACCCAATTTCGCTACTCCCTACTTCTCTCTCCTCTGTTTCTCTCTTTCTGATGTCTCTCTCTTTCTAACATCTAACTCCACCCTCCGATGTTACTACTGTCTCTCTAATCTTTCCACTCCATTATACTTCCTCCTACTCCAATCCTCCGTACTACTCCCCTTCACACTACTATTCTCCCCATGTGACTTTTACTCTCCTTTCTCCCACTACTACCCTCCCCTCTCTGCACTACTACTACTACTACGTTTTCATATTACCACTCGCCATGCTCTCTACTAACCCCCTGCTCAGAATATGGTACCTTGTCCTGCTCACCCTCCCAATATACTCACTCTCACTATTCTCACCCACCCTCACCTACCACTTATCTACTGCACTGATCTCCTGGCACCCCATTCGTACACCACTCTATACTATCCCTATTCTCTCTCTACACCCACTCCCTCTCACTCTGACTACTAAAACCCCACTCACCTATTCCTATCTCCCACGTTATCTCTCCCTCTCCTTCATCTTCTATACACCTCCCTTTTCCTACACTACACTCTCTGTCATAACCACCACAACTGCCCTCTGCTCCTCTGTCCGTCCTCCACCTCGTCCCTTGGTCCACCTTGACCTCTTCTGACCTCAACCAAACAGCCCACACTTCCTGCCTCCTTCTATCTCCTTTTATACTGTGTGTCTAAAAGATCTGTCTTTCCCTCCCTCTTCCATTGGCTGCAGTGCTCAGATATCCGTGATTTCACCAAATCCACTTGACCTAAAGGAGAAATCATTGCATTTTTTGCTTGTCAATTTCTTTTTATAATGTGGGGGGAGAACCCTGCCCACCACTTTGCCCTACCTTATACTATTCCCTTTCCCCACACCCATCTTTGTTTTAAAATGTACATTCTTACCTAACCAATACGAAGAAAAAAAAAGCTTGGTGATTTCTGAGTATGTGAAATTGGATTAGACAAAATCTACGGTATCGTCAGTGCTCACCGGACTCTATGCAACAATCAGGGCCTGTCTTTTCCCCAGGAGCTGTGTTACCCAGGTGAGAGGCTTTAACAAAACAAAGCCCTTCCCCGTTTTCAAGCAATATTTTGTTGGCAGTCTCTGATGGTTTCCATGTTGTTGTTTTTTTGTCTTGCACAATTGTTTTATTAATAAGAATTACAAACATGCGTGTCAACACAGCAGTAATAATCAATATTACATTCAGAAAGAAAAGGGGCAATTAGCTTATTAGTGAATGATTACGTAACTCCAACCAATCAAGTATTGGTTTCAAAAACGCAGTGAATAATCAATTGAACAAACGAGGACAGAAATACCAATACAGATCACTGCAGCACGAGATACAATTTAACTTTCACAGCAGAGTAAAATTGACATATCTTGGGGTTTATGGGATACAGCTTGGGAGTCGTTCTGGCTAACAAAAAAATGAAAGGGTTCCATACAACCAAACATTTTGACATCTCACCTTTAAAAGCAGCCTCAATTTTGCTCATTGCTGCTACTAGCCATATTTTAGCCCACCATTCCCGTATGTCAGGGGTTTGTGAAACTTTCCAATTACAAGTTACTACCACCCTCGCTGAGACCAGGAGGTGGGTAATCAGTTTGGAAGATGATCTCCCCACCTTGTATAGACCTCCCGGGCCTTCATTCCCTAACAACACTACTTGTGGGTCAGCAGGCAAATCCACTCCAGTGATCATTTTAATCGGCTTAAGCGCCTCTTTCCAATAGGTCTTGATAATATTGCATGTCCACCAGATGTGAAACATTGTGCCAAGGGCTTGGGTACATCTCCAGCAGAGGGGTGTTATCTCAGGATTTATCTTTTGGAGCCACTTGTGGGTAAAATAGCATCTATACAGTTTGTAGCTGTTCTCCTTTAATTGGACACACCTTGAGAATTTTACAGCTCTTGCCCAAATACTATGCCATGCCAGATCATCTATCGAGGAGCCAAGATATGCATCCCAACGGGCCATATAGGGATGTGGAGGTTTGAAGCAGGTTGCCTTAAGGATTTTATACAACAAGGACACTTTCAGGGTTGGGGGATCCCCTAGAAATAAGTCTTTGAACTGGGTTGCATCCCTTTTGGCCTGTTTTGCCACTTAAGCATTTGTGATCCAATGCTGCAGTTGGATGTAACCATATTTGTCCGCATCCCCAACCATAAATATTTGTATACACTTTTCAAAAGTTAACGGTTGCTCACTCTCGAATAACTGGCCCACTCTCAACAATCCACCCTCCTTCCAGTGAATGAATCGACAACCTGGGTGAATGTCTAGAATTTGGGGGGGCAATGGAGGTAGGGAGGGGAGGGCAGTTGGGGTTGCGATCAAGTTGGGCACAGTTGCCTAGTTGGGTGAAGTTCAGCTTAAGGAGGGGGGGAACCCGGAATATATGGCAATGAGACCGAGAAGTGGACCCAGGGGAGAGGAGGAGGAAATGACAGAGTAAGGAAGGAGGGGGACTAGTTAAAACGGGAGAGGACCGAAATTATACCTGGAACCTACAATGGGGCCCATGGACCTGAAGTTTGGAACGTGGAATGTTTGGGGGCTGGGAACAGTTCGAAAGAAACAAAGAGTGGGGGGTTTCTAAAAAGATAGGCAATACAGTTGGCCCTGATACAGGAGATGCACCTAACCAGAATCGACCTGGCGGCCCTACTGAGAAGAGGGGCAGGGTAAGTGATTGGCACGTCCTACTCGTCGCAGGCAAGAGGAGTGCTGGTTTGGGTGGCGGCGGGAGTACCAATACAGGTAGAAAAGGTCTTGATGGATGGGGTGGGAAGAACGGTAGTGCTCCTGTGTAAATTTGAGGGACTAACAATATGTGTAGTAAACTCGTATGCACTGAACATTGATAGCAAGCAACATTTCCCCTCAGTGTTACAAATGATAGGGGCATACAGGGATGGCCTGGTCGTTTGGGGGAGGAGATTTCAATTGTCAACTGGATGCGAAGATGGATGGGACTGGTGGGTCTGGGCCCTGCAAAAAGCACATGGTGGTGACACTGCACAGGGTGATGGAGGAGTTGGACTTAGTAGAGATGTGGAGAGAGACACATGGTGAGGAGAGGGGGTTCTCGTATTACTCAGGGGCGCATGGGTCGTATTCGCGATTGGACAATTGGCTGATGGGGAGGGACATTTTTCATCTATTTGGAGGGTTGGAATATTTAGGACGCACATTATTGAACCACTCACCCCTAGTGGCGAGGTTGCTGGGGACGGGCAGGAGACCTCCGCAATGATTGTGGCATATGCAGGGAGTGACGCTGAAGGATGTTGCCTTCAGGAACAAGCTCGGATGTGGGATAGAACGCTACTTTGAACAGAACGTAGGGTCAGTGACAGAAATGGGAGTGCTATCGGAGGCCTTTAAGCCAAATAAAGGAGGGATTTGTATCTCTAGGACAGTATGCACGAGGAAAAGGCTGAAGGCAGAACTGCAGCAGACAGAAGAACAGGGGGCGGAAATGGACAGGGACGCGGCAAGAGGAGTGCAGGTGGGTGACAGGTTGGCCCAGGTCTTGTCGTCCTATAACGGAACCCTGATAGACCTTGCCAACTTTGATAGTAGCAGGCGGGATGTAAGACTGTATGGGGAAGGGGAGAAGGTGGGAAAATGATTGGCCTGGCTAATAGACAGGGAACGTCCACGTCGAACCATAAGCCAAATTAGGACCGGAACGGTTGAAATAGTGGGGGCCCAAGACCAGATCAGTAAAGCGTTCCTGAATTCTATAGGGAGCTATATATGGGTGAGGGGGCATATGTGGAGGATAAATAAGTAAAAATCCCTGTTGTACCCCCTAGGGGGATTGCGAGGTATTAAGGGGGAAGACCTACCGGGGGCGGGGTGGGGGTAAAATGGAAGACAGTCATTTAAGTATTTGGGCAACCGTATATTTCATGACATAGAGGATACCTTTGTAAACAATGTGGGGACAATGTTATCCAAAATAGGAGATTCAGTGCAGGTTTGGAAAGGACTCCCCCTCTCCCTGATGGGAAGGGTGGCAATATGTAAAATGGTGATACTCCCAAGATTGCTCTACTATTTCACCAACATACTGACCAAAAATAATTATTTTTAAATGCTGGATGGTAAAATTGGGGAACTACTGTGGAACACAGGAAGGAGGAGGGTATCGCAGACGGAGCTACAACAGCCAAGATTGGCAGGTGGCCTGGGCCTTCCAGATTATGAGAGTTACTTTACAGCAGCTCAACTGCAAATGGCACTGGAACGGGGGCAGGCAAATGGGGAGGTCCTGAAAGGCCTGGTGGGGGATCCACTGACTCACTGTTAGGAGGTGGAATTGTTGTGGATTCCAGTGGAGAACAAGGGGACGACAATAGTATTTACATCGGTCAGAGAGGTATGGAGAAAATACACTCTGAGGAAGCGGCCTAAGGGGTTATACAGCAGGGTCTTACTCTGGTGCGCGGACCCAAAGCTAAGGCAGGCCATCGGGAGGGCGGGGGTACAGAGGCTCCAGGCAAAGGGCTGTTGCGTGGTAGGGGATCTGTTTGAGGGAGGGAAGCTATTGACATTCTCCGAATGGTGCGCAAAATATGGTGTCCCAAAGGGATTGTTCCTGATTTACAGAGCTGTGTTTAAGAGGTTACTGGAGTTGTGGGAGGGCGTACCTGAGGAACCAACGGCCAGTCTGCTACTACAAGTGTTATTGGAGCAGGCAGGGGGAGGGAAAGGCGAGAATTTCACCTATATATAAGGCCCTGCAGTTGGAGGAGCCCTTGGAGGAATTGAAGGTGAAGGGTAAATGGGAGGAGGACACCGGAACCCAGATGTCTGATAAGGAATGGACAAAGATCTGGGAGCAAGTACAGAAGGTATTGCAAAATGCTAGATTCCAGTTGATCCAGTTTAATCTGCTACATAGGGTATATGTGACCCCAATTAGGCTACGAGCGATGAAGGGTACCATGAGTGATGACTGCTGAGGCACAGGAGGGGCCCAGCGTGATACTGGCATATGGTTTGGGAATGCAGGGTTATAGCAAGTTACTGGGAAAAGGTGGGCAAAGGGGTAAATGAACTGTTGGGGACAAAGTTGGAGTGCAACCCAAGAGTATGCCTGTGGGGTATTCTATCAGAGTCACGAAACATACTGGTGAGGTTCCTCTAAATTTTAGCTAGACGCCGGATGGAGATTGTCTGGAAACATCCACAAGGCACATCAATAAGGTTGTGGCAGGGGGACGTTTGCAGATTGGGGGTTGGCTGAATTGGAGGTACTACAGGCTAACCGTAACCACACAGTGGAAGAAGGGATAACAGTGGATTGGGGTCAGTTGTTGAATGACTTGTGCATATCCAAAGATCTGAGACCACCATGAGCCTTGGGAGGAGGAGGAGGTGGGACGACAGGAAGAGAGATGGAAAGGAACGGGCGGGGCTAAGTCATGGAGAGAATTTCAGTGGAAATTACTCAAGTGCAGGGTCTGCCACTCAAGGAAAGTGGGGAGGGGTCGATGTAGGGGAGATAGGGATAAATTGGTACATGGGTCATAAGGTATTCGGTCAAATGAACAGAGGGTCAGAGGTGACGGGGGACGGTGGGGACGGGAGAGGTAATGTTGGGATTGTTCTTCTGTTTTTTGTTACAAATGCCAATAAAGAGTGTTTAATAAAAAACATCTATGGCTCTTCCAATATTATCCTGAGCCTTATAATAAATGCGGGCGTCATAATTAAAGACAGAAATGGGTCTATACGAGGAGCATTCTGTGGCATCCTTGCACGGTTTACCTATCAGAGTCAGTAAGCATTCCCCCATCGTGGGCGTAACTGATCCAATAATTTAACCAAGTGTGGGACCAGAACCCAGAAGAATTTCTTATAAAAGAGGGCTGAGAAGCCATCTTGCCCTAGCCCCTTTTTAGTGGAAAGGGAGTCCATAGCCTAAGAAACCTCTTCTGTCATAATCGGACCTTCCAATTTAAACTTATCCTCTTCAAGAATCTTATGGAGGTGGGCCGTGCAAACAAAATCCCTCTGTGTAGCTCTGTCCAAGTTGTCAGCTCTAAATAAATCGGAATAGAAATGGGATAGAATATCCAATTTAACATAATCTTCTTCCCGTGTTCAGCCCCTTTCATCTTTCAATTGCTCTATGGTGTTATGAGCCCATTGGGCCCATAGCTTATAGGCCCAAATTCGTGTGGCCTTATTGGAGTTGTTAACGTTAAACTGTTTGGTACTTAAGAGTTTATGGGAAATGTCTGCTGCCCAAACTGCCTTCAATTCAGCACTCGCAAGCTGTAGTCGTCTATATGTTGTCCGTCTAGGGCCTTCCCCATAGCTTCCTTTTCCAACTGTAATGTGGCCAATGTGCGTTTCTTCGCGTGGCTAAGCTAATGAGCTCCCCTCAGAGAGTAGGCTTAAAGGCCTCCCAAACTGTGCGATCGTGACACCTTCTGTCATATTTTCTTGAAAGTATAGAGAAATTATCTCTGAGATTGAGGTGCAATAAGCCACATCTGCCAGGAGGGAGTCATTCACCTTCCATAAAGCTGATTTCCTCGAATTTGAGGCACGTGCATCCATTCAAATCGTTATGGGAACATGATCTGAGAGTACCACCAGTTCAATGATGGAAGTTGCGACATCTGGTAGGAGGGACGTAGAAATGAGGAAACAATCGATCCGAGAGAAACTACAGTGTATGTGGGAATAGTATGTATAATCCCAGTCATGAGGGTGTTGGTATCTCCACATCTATTAGGTGCAAGTCATCAAGTCATCAATCGCCCTAGTAAGTGAGGCGGTTCTAGTTAAGTCAGGCACTGCCGAGGTCGCTGATCTATCCATCCCTTGTCCAACACCACGTTAAAATCACCCCAACAATCAGATCTCCCTTTTGAAATTGGAAAATGTGGGGGAATTGCTGCGGCGTGAAATTTATCCTGGTGGGTGTTGATTCGGGCCATATACTGACAGCAAGGTCAGATCCATGTCTCCTAATTTAATGTGCAGGCCTAAGAACCTCCCTGGTTTTCCTTCATTTCCCCAATGTTTGTAAAGGCCAATGTGTGACTGAATAAGATCGCAATTCCCACCTTCTTATGCAGTGGCAATGCAAAATATTGGCGTGGAAACCACTTCAAACGCATCTTGCGGCCAGTCCTCTTTTAGGAGGCGCGTCTCCTGGAGTTTCGCCAAACCGCTTTTCCGTTTCCTGGGGGTGTTGAGGCCCTGCACATTCAGAGACACAATATTTAGATCACCCATTTGGCAGCCTCAGAACTACTCTAACCCATGCTACCAACCAGATGAATCTGAGAGATGATGGCCCATCAGTATAAGTGTTCCCTCAGCCCTTCTGACATATTTGTGCCCCACCATATGTTAATAACCCATGCTCCCGGTACAAGTGAATCATACTAAAACCCACAGTGTCCAAAAACAGTGTGCAACCTTCCAGTATTTGAAGTATATCTGAACCTTGAGAATGTTTCAAAAACCAAATGATGCAAAGAAAAAGAGCCCCAACATAGGGATACATTCGTATATCGAGAAACCTCATGCATGGGCAGGTACTCTTGATGCCCTGTCTAACCATCAATGCACAATGATAGTGCAACTTTGTGGAACATTTCCCGCCAACTAGTGCATATTAAGCTAAATAGAGAACCATGCCGGGAAAACTACTCAGCCCTTACTCCCACCCCGATGCCAAAACACAATAAACAATTAAGCCAACAGTTCAAGTGGGCCATTCCGAGTCACCACTCCTTTCTTGCCGATCCTGTGAGGGTCTCCTGCGATCTCTATGGCGATCTTTCCTAGATCTGGCTCGAGACTAGTCCGTTTTGGGGGCGTCGTGCTCAGTACCAACAGGGTGGTGCAGTTCAGCGGCCATGATGTGAAGGACATTGAAAGCTGCCTGGAGCAACGTGAATTGGTGCTGTACCCCATCAAATTTAAACATAATACGTAATGGATAGCCCAACCTATATTAGATCTCCTTATTCAGTAGCCATTGCATCAGCAGTCTCACCTGACGACATTTTCGGATGGTGCCTTGCGCCAAGTCCAGCAAGACAGTAAGAGTGGTGCCTCTAAAGAGCATCCCACATTGTGATCTCATCTTCTGGAAGAGCTGTGCCTTCGTTTTGAAGAAGTGTACTTGCGTGAGGATGTCCGCGAGCAAGTTCTGACATTGTTGAAAGTTAGAATAGACCCTATATGTACGGTTTGATATAAGATCAGACTCCGTGACATCACCAAGGATCTCTGTGAAAAGGTCGCGAACGTAGGGTTCCAGGTCTCGATCTGACACCTCCCGGGGAATACTTCACTGTCCTCCAGTTTCTCTTCTATGGAAGTGCTGAGACATGCTGTTCCAATTGATCAAAATTATTGGCATGGTCGCAAAAAGTGTTTTCAAGATCCCTCAATCTGTATTCTGCCTGTTGTACGTTGCATGCTAATTCAGTGAAGGAACCCTTCAGTTCTTGCAGGGTGGGTGCTATCTTCTTCTGAATTACCTGAGGTAGGTGTGCAATATCACCCTTTGTGGCTGGCTGAGAATCCATATCAGGCTAGATCGATGGTGAAGGGTCAGGTTGGCTAGCTGAGACAAATTTAGTTTGTTGGAGCAAGTCCTTGATGGATGTACCGGCCTTATACTTCTGTTTAGTGGCCTTCATGACGCCCACTGACCTCACCTTACAGGATCACCCACCCTCAAGTTAAAGCTAAAATAGGCTCTGTAATGGCCCTCCCACAGCAGGGGATTATGGCGTTCTGCCCAGCCCAATGAGGGCGGGATGCGCCTCAAGCATCCAAATATTCGTGGAGGCAGCGTGTCTGGCAGTAAGCAGACGGGATGAACTTGGGGGAGGGGTGGCACTCCTGCATTTCCGGGCCCGAGGTGCAGCATCATTCGTGGTGTACCAATAAAGCGCTTGGGTCTCAGAACTCCATTAGCCTTGTGAGGGGTCAGAAATGAGAGACAGACACAAGGTTGTAATATTCTCAGTGTCAGACATTTTATTAAACAGGAAATGGTTTGGAATAACGCCGTTATAACCCTATTCTAAGTAAGGAGGTTCCCTACCTATATGATTAAAACTAAGAATAAGTCTGTGTCAGGTCGTTAGTAACTTAGAAACCGTCCTTGTGTCCAAAACATTCTAAACTGACCCTCACACTAGAAACAAACAACTTAGAGGGCAAGGAAATATCTCTGAAATACGTTTAGTGGAAAGGTGTTCATAAATAAACATAAGAATAAATCCAAACAATATTCTCCAATGAGGAATCCTTGGAAACCAGAGGATAGTTCCCTTCCCGTGGGTTTTTAGGTAGGATGGGGAAAGTGTCTCTTTTAAACAAAAGCTTCTTAGGGTTTTCACACCTAGTTCAAAAAGTTCTTGTTCAAAATAATTCCAAATAATGAATTGTCTCTCTTTAGCCTTTCTCATCAAATGTTCAAAGTTCCTTTACAAACTCCTCTTATGGGTTCTTCAGATCCCCTGCTGTACTCCCCTGCCAGGTATCTTGCTACAAGATTAAAGGTCTTTTGTGTTTAAAGGTATTTACATAACTTGATCCTCTTGTGGACTCTTCAGATTCCCTGGTGTACTTCACTGCCAGGTATTTTGCCATAGGATAAAAGGTCTTTACACAACTTTGTTGGATTACCTGGTATACTTTCCTGCCAGGAATCCTGCTTTGGGGTTTTACATATCCCATGGTATACTCACTTGCCAGGTATCTCACCCCTTGTATAATGCTCACTGCCTGATGTACTCCTTTCACCAGGACTTACTCTGTGAGTTCGCTGTCTTTCAGTACAGCATAGTTGTATTGCTTTACTGTGTCTATACTTCATTGTCTTTTATCTTCTTCATTAGTATTCATTTGCTTGTGGTAATACTACTTGCTCCAACCTTCCCCATATTGACATTTCATACATTAGGATTTGTGCAAGTTCTGTCTTTGTATTTTACTTGTTCGGTATTTAAAACAGTTTCTTAATTGCTTACATGCCTGTCGGTACGCCCTGGGGCCCCCAATGGCTCTGGGCAGATTCACTGGTGTCTGGTAGCGTTCCCAAACCGTGGCACATTGCTGCAGTGAAGCCTCCTCTCTGGGATGGTGTTTCTCATATTGCAGACCTTCTCCCAGCTCTCCTGGCAGCTGCATTCACCCACCAGTAAAACTGCTGCTTCACGGCATGACCGCGTCCCTGGTAGCTCTTCTGCTGCTGCTGGCTCCCTGATTGTTCTCCCACAGTGCCTGCTGTGACTCTCTTGGCCTCATGACACTCCGGTAGGTAATGCTTGCGAACGGCTGTCTGGAAGTGCCTACCTTCTCCAGCACGGTCCGTCCCCCGTGCTGTTGCCTTCTCCCTCGGATTTGCTTCCTTCTTCTCCGGTTCTCCTCCCCTGAATATGGACACCATTTTTAAATGTGCCGCGCATTTGGGTTTCATTACAAAAACTAGTCTGCATGTTTAGCTTGGTGTTTCCTTCAAGCCACATTAACTCTTTCTTCCACTCCCTCGTCTCAGTACGTGAGGTTTAATGTGAGTTGGAGTCCATAGGATTTCCGGGATTTCTAAAGTGATTTGTGTTTAGAACAAAAACATGAGACAGGAGATATTAGGTGTGTGTTTTGTGCATATGAAGTATGAATGGTATTCTGCCTAGCATGTTTTGCAGTAAGGGGTTTTGGGATTTTACAACGGGAGGGATTTGTATAGGGACAACAAGCCATCAAGAATGTAGGAATTGTGAGGTTTTCCTCCGCAGAAAGAGAAGAATACTGCATCTCTCCTGATGGGGTCACCACTTTCCCCTGACCGCCCTCTCCTCCCACATGATCCTTCCTGATACCATCCCCAAAGTGAGGATCAGGCAGTGGCTGATGTCCTCTGGCCATGTGGGAGGAGATCTATGACGGGGAATCGGTGATGACTCCACATGATTCATCACAGCCTACTGCCAGGCCATGCCCTCTCCATGCTGTTTCTGAGGTGAGCTGTTGGTCTCGAAGTTCATTTTTCTGCTGTTGTGGTGAGTTCTGCACTTTTCTGAGGTGCTGGTCACTGTTGGAATGTGTTGAAGGCTCATTCTGCGTCTTTGTTGCACGGTTTCTGGTTTCCCCTTCCTTTGGGTCCGGTCTGGGTTTTCTTGGTTGTTTGCAGGTGTTCGAATGATTTCAACTATTATTTATCTGCAAATCATTGACATCATGTGGGCAAGGATTGATATAATGGTCCTTAGCATATAATCCCACTCCACAATTCCGGGGACAAGAAGCATGCTGCTTTTGTCAGTTCCGATATTTCTTTTATTATTTAAAGCAAAGCCAATGCAGAGAAGGACCCAATCCTCATGCGGAAGAGGTCACCACGATGTTACTCAATCACAGGCAGCTTGTGCACATAAACGAAAATGCCCTGCCTGCATGTATCTCAAAAATATTATACACACGCATCCATCCATATAGTCCAATTTTATAACTTGAATTCTGAATTACAATAGAACATTCTAATTGTAACTCTGCTGCTCACCGGCATTTAGGTTTAAATGATTCTTAGTTTCTTGTTAATGTTCATAAACTACACATATTTTTACATTTACAAATAGTACACAGGACTCCCCAATATTATCAATCAGTGCTGTAATCAGGGAACTGTTGCATAATCCCTATTCTGGTGCTGAGGTCTGCTGGTTTGTGTGTCTCATTTGAAGTAGGTTCCTAGTGAATTACACCAAACCCCAGCATTTGACTCAGGTTAGGGAAGCAGTTCCACTCATTTAGAACCCACTCCAATCTAGGATAATAGCTCTAAAATTATTTTGAATAGATATAAGTATGTGTTAAAAATGAAGATCTGTGGGACATCAGGCAAGTAGTATTGAAGTTCATTTTATTACGTTACATGAAAGCCAGTTGAGGAACAAGATGAGATCAGGTACAGACCAGAGGTAAACCGATTAGCTCCCACCACCCAGACCCACATCTCTGTAACTCCCTGTGCTGGAACCCTCTTCAAGGACAAACATTCTGCTCACTCACACAACATTCTCACAATGACATCATGCACTGCATGCATCTAGGAGATCACTATATAACAGTACCTCTCCCCTTTCACTCCAAAAATATGTTCCCTCTGTTACATTCAGTTTATTTTTATGGAAATAGAAATGATTCCTCTAGGCTACCTTCCATCCATAAATATCTTTTTAAATATCTTCCGCTGCCACAGGCTGCAATTTAACAATACTTCTCTGTCAGGCTATAAAACTTAATGAGTGATTCATAATATGAATTGCCAACTATGCCTGTGGAATGGGAGCTGTTGTGCAGCTGGGGAATGGGCGCAGCCTGAGAAGTTCCGGCAAGGGGGCAGAGTCCTCCACCAATATCCTGCTTTTAGAGATTCCGATTTTCTTTGAAATTCACTATACATATATCTGAAGGCAAGGGCAGCGACGAGCCAAAACAGTGGTCTGCGGTGAGACTGCATTGCAGCGCATAGAAACTTCAGTCGGGCACGGCTGCCTGCCACAGTCCCAAGAAGCCTTTCTCCCCGTGAGACGCAGCACCATAGCGCCATGCAGATACACCGCAGCGGACCAAGCTGAGGAACGACCCCATCAGACCCGGGCTGACGGTGGTGAGAGGCATCCTTGCTGTGTGGGATCGCAGGTGAGACCCTCCCCCCCCAGAACAGCTGACTCAGTGTCTATATAGATCGCCCCCTTTGCCCAGGCAGATACTGCCAGTGGGAGACTGGAGCAGGAGCTCTCTGCGGCCGAGCTTGTAAACCTCTGATTGTGCGGCTGTGGCCCTGGTGCAGGCCCCGGTGCGCTCCCTGTCCCACACTTAATTGGGTGGCATGATCCCTGCGCCCCTGCACCCCAGGAATGAGGGGCTGGCACTGACGTGGAGATATGGAGTGCGACAAGCCGGGTGCTGCCTGGGAGCCACCATTGAAGATCTTGCTCTCCCCTGTCACTGGCAGGCCCCATTCCAGCTCTCCCCATGTGAATCTGATGTACTGCACTCATGGTCCCCGGTCTTGTAATAGGTAAACCCTGCGGCAAATTGCACCGCAAATTCCCTAATCTGCGCACCTACTTATCCGAAATATACCAGCAAGTGGGATTGCGCAGCTCCTGACATTTTACATGTCTACTTGTACCAGACTTCCTGGCTGGCCTCCAACAGAGAAGGGCTGTTAACTCACCCCATTAACGCAACACGACAGGCCATAGCACGAGATAAGGAAGAGCAAATAGAGAGCGCAACCACTTTGGACATTGTGAAATGGGCAATCCCAAAAGGCAGGCCAAGATAGAACAGTTTGCAGGCCGGATCAACCACAGCCATCTCAAGCGCAGAATCAGGTGCCTACCCAACTGGAAGTATCGGTCCTAAATCAAACGCTACTGACTCTGAAAAGTAGCACAGACAACCTTGGAGCAAAAATTGATGACCTCACTTGTAAGGTCGATGTTTCAGCCATCCAAATCGACAAACTCTGTGGCTGCATGACTGAAGCAATGAGGTCCTGGAAGGACGATTAATACGGAATAACATTTGCATCCTAGGCGTACGAAATCCACATCTAATAAGGAGGGAGGAATCCCAGTGGACACTTGATGACACAAAACATCACTAGTGTCTTGTTCTGTCTGATGGGGGTAGGATAGACAGTAAATATAGAGAAATAGAACAGGGGTCGACAGGTCAGATGAAGAGGGTTGTTAAATACCCAAAAATAGAACAGCCACTTAAAAAAGTAGAGTTTAATCACAAAAGAGTACATTTTTTAAAAACAAGTATTAAATCAATAAAGGTGTGAAACAGTAATCATAAGTCAAACAACTTTGTGCTTTTCACACAGTATGTCATAGGAAACAGAAACCTCTTAGTGGAAAATGAATTTTAAACATAAGTACATCTATCAGTGGTACATCACTGTGCACAGTTTGCAGTGGGTTAGCACAAATTTGAACTCCGGAATCCATGCCTGTCGACAACATGGAAACATTTGTGGAAAAACTACTCATGGAAGTCCTAGGTGAGCCGCCTGTCATGAGCATGTACATGGAGGAACGGGCACACCGATCCCTGGAGCACCGGAGCGTTCCATCATTGCCAGAATATTCAACTACCGTGATAGGGATCGCCTACTCAGCGCTGCTAGAGACAGGAAAGAATTACGATGGGGCTCTTGGACTATTCGCCTTTTCCCAGACTTTAGCTCAAAGGTCCAGGACCAAAGGAAAACCTTCCAGTCTGTAAAAAAACACCCTCCGGAGGAAGGAAGCTCGTTACCCAATTCTATATCCTGCCAAACTCAGAGTGGTTCACAATGGTACTGTAACCTTTTTCACCTCTCCGGAGGCTGCTGAGTGCTTTGCACTGGGCCTCCCGGACACTGAAGGGTCGCCCTGACGCTCGCCGTGATGCCACTATTGTCCCAGCTCCATGGATCATTATGTCACTGCCCAGAAGTCCTGCAGGTGAATTCCAGATGAAGCTGATGAGAAAGCAACAATGACAGACACAGCCTTATCACAATGAACAATCTTGCTGCCCATGGCTCCCTGATATCCACAGCCATTGTGGACACTGTTTGGTATTAGTTAATGTGGGATGTTGGGGTGCGGAGGGGGTATGGGTGCCGGTAGGTTTACGTTTCTAGCGTGGGTGGGGGGTTGCTTCTATTGGGGTCTGGTACAGTTTGTATTTTTGGAACAGGGGTTATAACGGGGTTGGGGGTGAGACACGAGCGCAGCACAAGAAGGGGTAAACCAGTGTCCACTACATAGCATGATAATGATCCCGTTCTCAAACTGGTAACAACTGAATCAGGAGGCTACCATAGGTTTTGAAAATCCTCTCTATTATTCACATTGTGGGAATGCCTAAAGCTGAGGCTAAATTGGGCATCGTAATGGCTGTAATGTCTTGGAAAACATGTGTGTTCACCAATCAGAAAAAAGTCTGTCTAATAACGAATTACATCATGAATCATAATGTAAATGTTCTATGTCTGCACAAAACACTTGGCACAAGAATGGCCCCCAACATAGCGGGATGGGGAATACGCAGGTACTGCTCCCCCTACACCTCACATTCTCGGGGGGTGGACACATATATACACTGTTCCTTAGAATTTCGACTCCATGAACAGATTTGGGACGGAGATGGTCGGTATATCCTACTAGCTGGGGAGATATCTGGCCTAAGGCTCCTTCTGATGAACATATATGCCCCAAACACAGACTCACCAGAACTCTTTCAACGCTGCGCTAACCACATTCACAGAGTCCCGGACTACGACATTGTGTGGGTGGGTGATTTTAACATGGCCACCACTTTAGACTTGGATAGGTCATCAATGGTGCAACTCACCCTGCCACGAGCGGCCCAAACATGGTCCTCCTTAGCAGACTATCACAGACTACACTATGCCTGGCGTAGGGTACACCCCACTGACAAGGAATACTCCTTTTACTCCAGCGTGCACAGCAGTTCGTCCAGGATAGATTACGTTATGGTAACAGCACCCTTAGCTAGGAATATTATCAGCGGCGACATGCTTCCCTGGTCCATCTCAGACCATTCTCCAGTAATAATTTGCATCACAGGGCCGACTAAACCCCCAAAACAGTTACGCTGGCAATTTAGGTCATGTGCACTGGATGACACAGTGTTCCGTGAAGATATTGGGCAAGACATACAAACTTACTTCCAAACTAACATGGGCCCAGTCCCCGACCTGGGGTGGTCTGGGAAGCCTTTAAGGCGCATATTAGGGGATGTTGTATTTGAAAAGAAGGAGGGGTCCTGAAAGCTCTACGCAGGTCCATGCACACGCTAGAGACCGGTATCAAAGCCCTGGAGGTAAAACAGGGATCCCATGTTTCGCTAGAGCTATTTAACGTGCTCAGGGAAAAAAAGGGGTGAATTCAGTCTATTGGCAGCCAGACAGAAAAGGTATCTGGGAGACCCAATTTCAGCGGTAAGGTACGGCGAGGGCGACCAACCTAGAAGGACACTCTCCTGGGCTATTAAGCATGAATGCCAACTCAAGCCCATTATAGAAATCGAGGACCTAGATGGGACCCCTAGTAGAGACCTTAAAGGGATAAACAGTGTCTATCGCGAATTCTATAACTGGGCACAACACTATAGCACAATATTAAGGCAAAATAGCTCTGGAATGGTTTGAACCAACTCAAGGCGAGAACCTGAATGCACCTCTCATGGATGAGGAAATCCACAACGCAGCCCTCTCCCTCCCTAAACGGAAAGGCTCCAGGTCTGGATGGGATAATGGCCAAATTCTACAAAGCCTACATTGACCACCTGGTGCCACACCTGCGGGACATGTATGAGACTGCAACATCCACAGGCATCCTTCCTAAGTCTACCAGAACCACCCTTGTAACAGTACTGCTTAAATCAGACAAAGATCCCCTTAAATGCGCTTCGTACATACCATTGTCCCTAATTAACATGGATAACAAGATTCTAGCAAAAATACTCGCTAACCGGCTCCTACCTCATATGCAGGCACTGGTACTCCCAGACCAGGCGGGCTTCATTCCCGTACGGTCTACCCAAAACAACCTGAGACGACTATTCACGCTTATGCATGATTTTAATCCAGAAACCCCAATTGCTGTGGCTGCATTAGATGTGGAGAAGGCCTTCGATTCTGTAGAATGGCCCTTCCTGTCCTGTTCGAGGTCCTCTGGCGCTGTGGGCTCGGCCTCACATTCATACAGTGGGTCTGCTTGCTGTACACTGCACCCAGGGCAGTGGTGTACACTAATGGAATGACCTCTGAATACTTTCATCCAACACAAGAGACGCGCCAGGGGTTCTCCTGGTCACCAATCCTGTTTGCCCTTGCTGTTGAGCCACTGACCTGCTACATACAAGAATATCATGCCCACTGGTGTATAAAGATTCAATCACACCGGTGTGCCAGTTACAGTGTGATGTTTGTTGATGTTTTGTTGTTTGTAGTATAAAAAAGAAAATAATAAAGTGTTTTTAAAAAAAAGATTCAATCACACCTCTTCATTATCTCCCTGTACGCGGATGATATATTATTATATGTGAAACACCCTGGGCTGAACCTCCGGCCAATGGTACAGGAAATAAGCAAGTTCGGGGACTTCTCTGGACTGAGAATAAACTGGACAAAGTCAGAGGTATTACCTCTAACTTCATGTGTCCAACAGTCAGACATAGGGAGGAACTTCAGGTGGTGCCCACAGGGCATTCTGTATCTGGGTATCCTAGTGACTCCTTCCGCGGGAGATTTATACAGGGAAAACTATGTAAAGGCACTGGAAACATCGGAGCACAGAGCGGGGTCATGAATATTCCTACCTATCTCCCAAGTTGCTTGCATCAACCTGGCCAAAATGGTGGTCCTTCCAAAGCTCCTATATATATTTAACAACATCCCCACCTGGCCCCCAGCGAACTTCTGGTCCCGACTTAAAAGCCTGATGGTGCGACTAGCCTGGGCGAGTAAACAGGAAAGAGTGGCTTATGACACCCTCTCCCTTCCCTATGGGTGAGGCGGGTAGGATTACCCAGACTTGTATATATACTTTTTGGCGGCACAGATCCAGAATTCTGTGTGATAGTGGTCCCCCATGGCTGAACTCCGACATACACATTTAGCGAAAGCAATCACTTATCCAAACGACCTAAAGGGACTTCTATGGGTTAACCAGGGGAAAGTGGTACAATCCGAGATCCAACCAGTGGAAAACACTTGTAAAGCCTGGGGTCAAATGTGCCGGGTGGTTCACATACAGAGGTATTCCAGACACACTTTGAGAGGCTGGGGATCCTGACCCTAGGGGATTTGGTACACGACGGACAGTTTATAACATGGGACACCTTGAAAACTAAGGGCGAATGGACGGCAGTGACTATGCTGCTCTATGTTCGCATCAGGGAGGTAATCAAATCTAAATGGCCGGGGTTCCAACAGCGCCCTCTCCAATACTTCAATATGTAATTACCCCGCTGTCCACCAGGAAATTGGTATCCACCATCTACAAGATGGTCAGAATACAGAAAATGGTGAAGGATCAGAACTTTAGAGTCAGGTGGGAGCTGGCGCTGGGGACAGTGATAAATGAAGAGCAGTGGAAAATTGTTTACACGCAGGCCCACAATCTGGCTCTGAATGTCCGGTTACGATTAATCCATTTCAAATTTCTACATCAAGTCTATCACTCACCTGTCTGCCTCTATCGGATCTTCCCTGATAGTTCCCCTCTTTGAAATAGATGTGATTGGGATTCGGCTGATTTCTGTCACGTGGAATGGTCCTACCCACATATCGCACCCTTCTGGGAAAGAATTGAGGACGCCATGTCCCAAATGTTACCGTCTCGAGGCACTATTTCCCGACTTATGGCTGTTGTCAATGATTGAGGGGGGGCTCCCCTACAGAAAGGAAATTGCTAGGGATAGCATCAGTAACTGCCAGTTATCTAGTTGCAAAAACCTGGGGGAAGCGTAACCTGGGGGAAGCGCACCATGTTTTCAGAGCTGGTTGAACATTATGAATGTGTGCGAGGAAAGAGAAACAAGATATGCAATAACACTGCCGAATGGCAGTACACCGTTTGATTATTGAGACCCTTTCCAACACTACTTTGCTGAACAAATGCAGAGCTCACCAGCCTCTGGGAGGAGCCCTGCAGCAGCAGGACCTCACCCTCAATGAGAACGCCTGACTCCATGTATGCGAGAAACAAACTTTGCACAATAGAGGACCAAGCGAAACGAGAGCTCCTGTATGTTGAGTCACCTTAATGGAATGTGAAATACCCAAGAACCAGGACTAACTAGATCAAAGTCTTACATCACTGGGATGGACTCTGTCATGCTATGTCACTCCTAATGGTTGCATGTGTGAGATTGCAATCGATACATTGTACTGGCAAGCTCACGAGGGGGGGTTGTTACTGTTTAATAGGTAATGTGGTTATCACTTGCTGCTATGTAAAACCAATAAAGAAAGTTTATTTCAAAACTCTGCCTGTGAAAACACATGGTTTCCATTTAATTGGACTTCATTTACAAAAAAATAAATTTGTGCTTAGAGTGCACAGAAGTGCTATGAGTTTGACATGGCCCAGTCAATACAGATATGCAATCGGTTTTATTTAAATGAAATCTCACTTTGAACTTAATTATGATGATGAGCACAGTGCATTTTGCCTTCCAATGCTTCTCGACTCGATTGGAAACTAGAGTCCCCCAGTGCTCCCAGACCACTCACTCTGGGCACTTAGCATGGAAAGGACTGAAGAGCAATTCAGATTTACATTTGGGATTTATATACTCATTTTAAATGATGCTTCCAATTTCGGAAATCAGCCTGGATCCTCTTAGATTGGAATCCCTCAATCAGCAAGGCCCCCAAGCTGATTTGGCTCCAACATAAATTAGGCTCATCCCCTTGAAACAGGAACCATACTTTCTGCAGCTCCTGTGGAATTATGCCTTTCCAGTTGGTGTCTCCCCTCAATCTATCCATATTGACCTCCGAAAGTATCTGTCTGCAGTCTATATTATAATAGGAACATTCTAAACGATGTATCATTATAATGCTGCATATTTTATGATGCTGATTGTTTCATTGGCTTGTTCAATGATCAGATACTCCCAAAGAATACACACCCCCATTCTTTATTGGATTATCACAATTACTGTATTTTTGACATGAGCAAAAGGGAGGGGAACATTGTACTCCTACACTGCTGAATACTATCTTGTGTTTTCCTCTATATTTCCTGATAGCAACCTGCTACCTCAATGAAATCAGGATTTCTGAAATCTGCTCTTGTAGATTCACATCTAGCTCTGCGACACAAAAATATAGCACATTTCTTCATAATTTTCTTCATAAAATGTGAATGTGGTGTCCAATTAAAGAGGACACACTCAACTTCAAAAAACACCCACCCCCATGTTTTCACCGGGTTTGGTTTTGGAATAATAACTCCCAGACAAGTAAGAGTACCCTCAGGAATTATTCACACAACGGAAAATTAATAGAATATATTGGGCCTCATGATGCTTTGGGTAGTATCCCAGCGGGATACCACCCAACGCATTAGCGTTACTGCCACTTGGTCCAGTGCTATTAGTGCTAGATCACGAGTAGCGTGTGGCCATAATTCCACATTCCTCATTGAGTCCATTGGACCCAATGGGGTTATTTGGCGCTGAGGTCAATAGTCTGTGCAAAACATCACAGACAATGTTAATTCTAGGGGCTATTGTAAAAGATTAGCCAGAGCCAATGGGGGCGAAATCACTTCCTGATGAACAAACTGTCTGTGATGCATTATAATTGACTTAATGCAGCTCTACCTGGAAGCCGAAATTCAAAGTGTTAACATAAGCTTCTCAGACATTCCTGCATTCTCAAACGCTTGCAATCAATGCCCGCTCTTCCTCGTCAACTCCAAACGGCCACCACTATCGCGCCATGGAACAATAAGCCATATTCAGTTTTTCATTTGGTCTAAATTCTAAAATATAGATGCTTATTTAAATTGACATACGAAATTGACATAACTGACATGCCATGTACTTCCGCTTGGGGGCCTCAGTGCTCATTCCTGCGTAACTGGTTTCTGACAATGATGAAGGACATGTTTCAATAGGCTTTATTGGGTTTGTTATTTAAGTATCTCCGATCAGCTGGCAGGATGCGCGAAAGGACAGGATCAAGAGGTGACAAATCATTGATAAATCTTTGAAGCAGGCCATCAACTTGAGCATCTGTTCAGCTCAGATGGTAACTTCTACCGCCATTGCAAGAGGCTCATGACTTTGTCCATTTTATTGTTTGTTCCATAACGTCTCTCACAAAGGTTAGGGCTGATAGCTCTGAACTGAAGTTGAGTTCACATGTATTCAACTTGTACTTTGTTCAATGGAAGGCTGATCAAACAAATATGTACAAATATCATGTATTTCTTGTATGAATACTTAAACTGTTCAACATTTCAAAACATGGCAACATTCTGTAAAATCCCAGGATTATTAATTTAACTTTCATATTTTCAAAAATTATTATTTATGCAGTACAGGCTGATGTGCAGTTCCCTGATTTATAGTGTGAAGTTATCAGGAATTGTACACAGACAACAGATATATAGTTTGGTCTATAAACATTTATTATACACAAAATGGGTTTGGAAAAAGGCCTAACTTGCCCTATTCTAAGAGGGATTTCCCTACCTAACTTAAACTAAGGTTCGTCCAAGTCAGGAAGCCCCAAATCGAAGACTGTCTGTGTCAAACACTAACCTTGCCCTCATGCACTAAATGTAAATGTGAAAGGTAGAGTTCAAAAAAAGAATAAGTGTTCATCTGCTACTCCAGTAGCTCAGCAACTTCAAGTTCACAGAGGAGCTCCCTTCCCCTATGATTTCAATTCTCTTCAACTCTTCAAAATACATTTATTGTAACTTCTCTAATAATCTGGTTTCTTACCAAGCAGGGGTTGCGTCCCAGCCGCTCTTATTTGGCCCAATATTGATCAAATTCACAAAACAAAGTTAATTGGTTTCACACAAAACAAAGTTCCTTGTTTTCACAAGATTCACAAAACAAAGTTTCTTTGGATTCAATATGAGGTTTATGCTTGGTTATCTAGGCAGCTTTTCACTAGGCATATGTCATCGGTCTAGGCGCAGTTGTCAGACCACACGGTCCACCCATCACAGGTCACGCAACCGAGACATCTCTTCACAGTTCTCAGTAATTCCTTCAATGCTTGATACCACTCTATCAGCTTCTCAGTGGCACCTGGTTTACTCGCCTGCCAGGTTAAGGGTGTCCATCCCTTCATAGATTCCTTCTACTTGTCACCTTTTCCTCTGTCGTGGTTTTCTTTCACTCATATGGCTTTTGCTAATGCTTGTGTTCTTCCCAATAACCCCCTTTCAGTTTCTCACAGGATCTTTAAGGGTTTCTCACATTCCATTTTAACATCTTCCATTTGGATTAATATTCAAAAGTATTTTCTTTCATTCGGATTAGTATTCAATAATGTCTGCTTTTCGTTCGGGTTGGTATTCAATAATATTTGTTTTAGTTCAGATCGGTATTTAAAAAGAAACAACTTCCATTCAAGGCAAATGTCCTTATGGATCTAACAACCCTTTTGCCAATCCCGGGGCCCTCCTTTAAGGATGACTGATCGGTCGTTTTACATGGCGTTACAGCGAGGCTTCCAGCCGCCACAATCCTTTTATCTCATTCGGCGTCCCACTATTCCTTTGCAGCGGCTTCCCGTGGCTTCACTCCTGCCACTGATGCATCTCTCGCAGCTAGGGCTTCTTTCGGAAATTTTGCTGGGTCGTGACTGTTTCTGTCCTGTATTCCGCCACGGGCCTCTCGTTTCCTTTAGCTCCGATTCCAGCTGCATCCACTCTGCATCTGGCTCCGTACCTAGAGCGATTCTCCCGCCATGTCACCTTCCATCTAGGGTCTGCTTTCCTCCAGCAGTCCTGGAAATTGCTTTCACAGCTGTCACAGCCGACTCCCTCTTCTCTAGGGTTTTTAAATCTCCCAGTTTGATTGGTCCCACAAAGACTAGACCGCTTACTACCTGTTTGGGTGATCTGCATTGCTCTTGCTCATCTCCTCCTCATCTCAGTACCATAGTGGGGCATGTTACTGTATGAATAAATGGTGAAGGTATGCATTGATCCTGTTTGCCTCCTCCTCATCCCAGTACTTAACTGCTGTGTGTTAGAGTGTGAATCAATGGGAAAATAGGGAAGGGGATGACAATAACCTATAAAGGCTTGGGGAATGGAGGGTTCATTATGAAAGGGAGTCGTAAGCGGCTGCTAACTGAATCTCGTTGTCTACGTTGCATATGCTGTACGTTGTGCTGGGCAGTGTGGCTTGATTCATCTGGGCTTAGGTCCTTTTCGCTAATGCAACCAAGTCAAAGACAGTTGGAGAGAATGCCATACCGACATACTGAGAGCCTCATCGAAGGTTGGAAAGAGGTGCTGTTAGGTGCAAACGAGGTGACATCACCCCTGACTGGAGGCTGCACTGGTGAAGCATTGGTGAAGCTGGCGCAGAACATTTGGTGATGCAGAGACGATAGCGGCCCGTGAGCTGTTAGGCAAGCTTGAGCACTTGTGTGCATGGGTGCCGGATGGGCATTCTGCTGATAACTTACACCTCGCTGCCTGTTCAGGGTGTCTAGGAGGGCCAGGCTAGTGCAACACATTTGTGGCTGTCCTAGGGCCCAGTCCTCATTCCTGTCACCAGGGACTGTGGGGTTATAACCTTTTGACCTGAGTAAGAACAAAGGGCAGTTATACATTACTTATTTGGGCCATGAAAGGAAAGACTAAACCTAGCAAAGCAAGTACCAAACGTTACTATCTTAGGAGCTCCGATCAACATACTCTTCATTCTCAAGTACTGATTATTGAAACTGCTGCAGTGTGGGAAGGCTCGATAGGTGGTAACATTCTCCAATGGAAGATCACAACGCTCCCACTGAGGGGGGATACACTCTGTAGCAAAGTCCTGAGGCCAGATCTCGGTTCCACAGACAGGAGCATTCTGACGGAAGCAGAGGGTACAAGGATCGACCTGGATATCTCAGGGACAGTCTTATCCCAGGTGGAATTGGAGGCTAGCTTGCCATTGATGGAAGTGTGTGAAAGCCTGGAAGAGGAAATAAGAATGTCTGAAAGGGTATATGAGCGCCTGATTATGTCACCAGGGCTGTTTAAAACACAAGAGGTGGAGGTGATTGCAACCTCAAACTCACTGTGCACACCATCTGGACAGGGGGACCACTCCTTTCATGATTAAGCATCTTCAGCTGGCGAGACTAATGTACCATGGGACTCAGATCCTACAGATGCAGGGACATCTTCATTGGCAGTCTTGAACATCGTCCAACAAGCATTTATCAGATTTTATGACACAATTGCCCTATACGTCAAGGCAAACACAATTGCACTAACCCACAACAGTAAACAACTTGGGGAGGGGAATTGCTGTCTTGGGGAGGGGAATTGCTGTCATCCCCATAACCAGGTGATGGGACTGAATCAGGGGGTAATCTTAACCTTCAGGTCCAAGCCCCTACTCCATCTGACGTCTCGATTCAGGAATCCAGGAACTCAGCGATTGTGCCGGAGTCAATGCCAAAAGTAACTCAGTCTCAGTACCTTGGCCCACTGCCAGTTATGTCTAGGAGGAACTTTAAAAAATCAAAGAATGTAAAGAATGGGAGTCAAGATCACAGCAGAGGGTCCAGAAAGTTCCTGATGTCTATCCACCAACAAAAAGGGGCCGGATGATTTGCCGAACAAGGTAAACAACAATAATATCAAAAAAGAAATGAGCAAGGTCAGATCAATCTCTGCTGAAGAGTAACCACTGCTACACCCTGAGTGGGTGACCCCTTCTGTGGGTGGTCACAGAATTCTCATGAAACTGTTCTTCTGCACAAAAGGGTTTTATTTTGAAGTGCAGTGGTGTAGTAATACACTGGTATTTTTCAAAAAACTTAGGACATTCAAATTTTGGACATACAAAGTGTAGTACCTAAGTACGAATGATCAAGTAGTCAATATTTGAGACATCTACTTGTACAGTTTGTTAATTCTCTATAGGTTCCTTGGGAAGGAAGCTTAGAGAATTCAATGGAATTATAAACAGGTGGGGGGCCCATAGAGTGTGGGCACAATCAAGAGTTGAACAACAACATATAATACATATCATCACGACAGTGTTTCGGCCATTTTGCGTGGAGCTAGGTGAGCTCTAATGGTGTAGGCCTTCATCAGGACAGGAGTGTCTTTACGAGTGGAGGGTCCTATGTGGTCTGTAGGAGTGAAACAGACAAAGAACGTGTCAGGATGTACGTGGTCAGCAAAGATCTAGCAGAGAAAAGTTATGAATACTATGTAGGGCGGATGCCGGTGCTTACCGAATCCGAGGAGCTTAGTGGCTCAGATTAAGAGGTGGAAGGATCCACTTCTTTAGGATGCAGTCGTCATCTTGTCAACAGGTGCGGTCACGTCTGTAAGGGGATGAGGGGATTACTAAATGGCGCCCCAGGGGTGCGGTTCCTCTCTAGCCCATAGTTAGTGTGTGACTAGGGAGGTGGTGGTGTAGGTCTTAGCAGATTTGGTGAGAGTAGACCTAGTGGTGGTCCCACTAAACGTGGAGTGCGCTTAAATGGGATAAAAAGGGTGGTCAGTCATTTTTTCAAAAAAAAATGTCGAAAGACAATTTTTTCGAAAAAATAATGTAAAAAAAAGTCAAATTCCTTTTTTGAAATTATATATTTATTTTGGGGTCCAGGAATAAAAAAAAATGGGTAAAACATAAAAAAAATACGAATAAAAAACGTATTAAAAAAAAATTCGACTTTTTTTTTTTCAACATTATTTTTTTGTGTTCTTGATCAGTGGCCAGTGCTGCTTGATTGTCTTTTTTTATCAAATTGCTGAGGGGACTGTAGGTTGTCACGCATACCAGTCTGTCCAGTTCTTTTTTGGTGGTTTTGGTGAGGCAGATAGTACGGTCCGTGTTTGCTGCTCATTTGCTTGCGTGTTTCACGGATTTCCTCGGGTAGCCTCTGTTGAGAAGGCGGTTTTGTAGATCTGTGGCGTGTTTCTCATATGTGTCACGGTTGGTGCAATTCCTCCTTTGAACAGGACCAACGGAGGCAGACCAAACAGAATGGGAACACAGCAGGATGGGGGTGGTTATCTAGCTCCCTTCCAATCTGCCCAAGAAAACGTCTGGGTTTCTAATAATAACACCCTCGTTATTTGCAGTTGGAATTCGAGAGGCCACAACTCCTTTTTAAATACAGACCATAACATGCTTGTTAAGGGGGCAGATGTTATTTTTATACAGGAAACCTGGTTAAGGAAGGCCCCCGCTTTGGACTGTTATGTCTATTGCCAGTATTACCAAGAAAGAGAGACCGGCAGGAGGGTTACTAGTGGCAGTAAACATTTTAAAACATAGGTCCTTACATCTAGTGGAAATGAGCACTGAAGGTGTGCTGAGCCCCAAAGTTATTGATATGCGGGAGGGTCGTAAAAACCAGTCTCTCCTAATCAACATCTGCTTTAATCCCAGGTCGAGCGTGTTCGAGAGAGTTAGTAATGGGATTGAAAACGCTCTGCTCGACCGGGATAAAGAGGGTGAAGGAAGGCCCTTTGTCTTGGGAGGAGACTTCAATTGCAATTGGAAGGTGACAGCAGGAAACCACTCTGATTTGGATGAGAGGGTGACGAGAAGTATTAGTACTGACCGTTCTAGAAGGGCTAATATAGGGCGGGAGTGGTCACTCTTTCTATCCAGATGGGATTTTACTCGAACAAATGAGATGGGGCACGGGAAGCTAAAGGATATCCCTACCTGGGCCAATGCATTAACCTCTGCAACCATTGATTTTATATTCACAAGAAATATAGATTGTACTAGGCTCCAACATCTAGAGATAGTTCACACCACTCAGAGCGATCACTCCCTCCTTATGATCACGGTACTAATGCCGGGAACTGGGGGGAGACTGACCCAGCGCAGTTCCAATGTGAGTTTAGTTAATTAAAAGTTGCCATTACGGTAGGAGGTACTTAGCTTAGAGGACAGGAGGGGCATGTGCTCGCCGACATTGTTTCCGACCCTTCAGGCAAAACTAGGTAAAGTGGGTGAATTGGTCCAGGGACACCCTCTAAAGTTAATCAACGAAGGTCATTGACACACGTTTGATAGGGAGGTGAGTGAGAAGAAGTGACTGCTAACTAAAGAAATTAGGCTGGGTGAAAAAACTCAAGGGCCAGAATATGACGCAGGAGTCCGTGGCCATAACGGCACTTAAGCAGATATACAGGTTGTGGAGTAAACATTACAAGACAAGGAAGTATATCCACAACTATCAGGCCATACTGTTAAAACTGGCACAAAAAGACACCGGGGGAATATGGTGGATCGTAAATCAAAAGCACAGCCTCCAATCAGTACTACAAACGTCGGGGGTGGCAGAGGAAGACTGGGTTAATTTTTTCAAGTCAAAGTTTAGTGACAATTCCGCTCCACTAACTCAAGGCTGGGTGAAGGAGGTTCAACCACATGTGTGGGATGCTACATTTGAGAAGTAGGACCTGGAACTAATCATTATGAATCTTAATAATTCTAGGGCAAGTGCCCCAGACGGTTTGACAAACGAGGTCTTGAAAAATAATCTGCAGTTATGGGCTGACATCTTGGACAATCTATTTAGGCAGATTGCATCTAATGGGGTATGCCCAGATTCATGGCATGTTCTATACTTATACCCATTCTTAAAAAGGGTTATAGGGGGTCCCCGGGTAGCTACCGACCTATCTCGCTACTAGATACCTCCTCTAAGGTGTTTGCAACAATGGTCCTCAGAGAATTGAGAACTTGGTCAGAAAAAAACAACCGTTTAAACCCGCTTCAGACAGGGTTCAGGAGATGGGTGGAAACCCTTCAAAGTGAAATGCCTCTGCATGCCTACCTCTCTGAGGTCGGAGCTGGCATGCACACAAATGTGTACGTAACCACCGTCGGCCTCTCGGCAGTCTTTGATAATATCTACTTCCGATGCCTTTGGAAGAAGCTCTCAAAATGGGGCATCGACCGGGGTCTGCTGACCATGATTCAGATGTTATACTCTGGTAGCAGATCCAAAGTTAGGCTTAATCGGAGGGGAGACTTGTCCAGAGACATTATGGTTTCAAGGGGCCCAAGGACAAGGTTGTGTAGTAGCTCTGACTCTTCAACTTGTACATGGCCGATTTATGGAAGGAAGCCATGACCTGGGGGGTATGCACCCAGATGGGGAGAGTTGCTTTGTTTGTTTGTTTGTTTGTTTTATTTATTTAAATAGCGCACCGAACCCTGGGGTATCTAGGCGCATTACAAAGTTACATGTCATATACGTAAGCAGCAATAAAAGTACAAGGCATAATGTCAATTGTTTACAATATGATAACAAGTTTACAGGTAATTACATTATAAAATAGATATCTACAATAATCCAATTCTTGGGATAATTTATACATCTTGAGACAGCAACCACGTTTTGGTCTTTTTTCTGAAGCAATAGAGAGATGGTTCTGATCTCAAGTCAACTGGCAGTGAGTTCCAAAGTTTGGCTGCGAGTACAGGAAAGCTGCTTTCTCCCGCTTTCTGGAGTTTATGTCTTGAAGCTTTGAGGCAGTGCGAGTGAACAGTTCTGGTAGGCCGGTCAGATGTAGATTTGGTGAAGTTGTGTATTAGATATTGCGGAGCTGTATTAGAGACGCACTTGTGGGTAACAGTTAACGTTTTAAACTTGATTCTGTCCAAAACTGAGAGCCAGTTAGTTTTGCGTCTAGTGGCAGAGACGTGCTTCGTCCTGGGGATGTTTAACGCAGTTCTTAATGCATTGTTTTGCAGTATTTGTAACTTTTTGATATTGTGTTTGCAAGTCCCTAGGTAAAGGGCATTACAATAATCTAACTTGGAGAGGATGAGTGTTCAGGCCAGTCTAGTGCAACTTTCAGTTGAGAGAAATGGTTTACACGTATTGATTAATTTACAAGTGTAAGCTGTGGCCGAGGCCGTGGCATTAACTTGTATGTTCAAGTTTAAAGCTGAGTCATTTAGACAAAGACCGAGATTGGCCATCAGGGATTGGATACTGAGGTAGATTTTGTTGAGCAGAGATGAGTCATGATCACCAGTGATAGGAATAAGAATCTGAGTGTCATTTGCATAATACGTGTAGGTGACACCCAGATTGTCAAGGTCATCGAAGAGAGGCTTGGTGAAAATGTTGTACATCGTAGGTGAGACACACGACCCCTGTGGTACTCCACAGGTAATTGGCGGAGACTCTGCTGATGCAATTGGAAAAAAACCCCTCATGGTTTGATTGTCCAGGAAGGATTATATCCAGACGGTAGCTTGGTCAGAAAAGTAGGCCGCTGTTGTCAAATGATTGCATAGAACTTTGTGATTGACTAAATCAAAGGTGGCCGAGAGGTCCAAGAGAAGAAGAAGGGCCAACTTCCCTTTGTCCTTTAGATCGTCTATTAGATTTTTAAAGTCTATTAATGTAGTTTCTGTACCATGTTTGGGTCTAAAACCTGACTGGCGTAGACCAAGAAGGTTGTTGGATTCCAAATGAGCCTGCATCTGTAAATATGCCGCTCTATCTAGAATTTTCAACAGAAATGGAACCGTAGTTATTGGTCTGTAGTTCTTTGGAATGTTTGGGTCAAGGTTATTTTTTTTTATAACGGGAGGACCCAGACATCTTTTAGATTAGTAGGGACAGTACATGTATCGAAGGATGAGTTTATTAAGGTAGCAATGAAAGGTGCTATTTCCCATGCTGTCTCTTTAATGCTGGGTGCAGGGCATGTGTCGCCCTGGCATCTAGACGGTTTAAGTCTGGATATTATGTCCACTACTTCTTGAATAGATACCGGGGAGAATTTAAAGAGGTTGCATGGTGTGGTGAGAGTGGTCTGAGACTTTGGCACAGACCGGTCCCCTGATAGACTTTGTATTTTAATTTCTTTTTTTAAATTTTTTTTTATTGTAACAATTAGTTATTTTCACAACTTTAATTACAAAAATAAAGACAACTTCTTCATCTTATTTCTTTTTCTTCTATGGTCGTCCGTATAAGTTCATCATTAAGTTAAACTTTTGAAGCTCTTCCGAATTAAAGACCTTTTTCTTAACAAGAGTCTTCTTCCAAAATATTTTCAAGAAAATCTACCAAGGCACAAATTAATCTAACATTATTTCCAGCTATTAAAGGATTCCACAGGTGTTCAGTTTGTTGAAGGGTCGAAGTTAAGTGCTGAAGAAAGAATGAGCGCTGGGTTGCCACATAGCCACATTCAGAGACTTGATGTTTGAGTGATTCTGATTCATTTTTATAGAACCTGCATCTATTGTCAGATATTTCTTTGTAATGTCTCAAGTACATCATCTCTTTGGTTTTATATATGTTAAGCTGAAGTCTTAGAAACTTGTTGCGATGATATCTTGATGGAAATCTTGTTAAATATTTGGGTAACTTATCTAGGCCGTTGCAGGTCATGCCTAGGTTAAGTGATGATGGCATAGCCTCACGCAGTTCGCCATTTTTTATCCAATACCAACATCTCTGTTTTTCTTTGGAAATCTGTGGGGTATTGCATACAGTGTCCCAGGAGATGTCGGTGACTGCCAGTAACTTTCTAATTTTCGTAGCCCAGATATATAACATGCCTGAATATTGTGTTACCGTCGATTCTTTTAGTATTTCATAAACTGGTGCAACCGTATTAAGGTTCATTTTTCGTAGCAAGGCGATGGATTTCCATAGGATCAGGCCAGGTAATGGATCAAGGCCTAGTTCATGCCTTATCGCCACAATGGGAACAACAGTTGAAAGGGCCAATACTCCTCTCCAGAATTGGCCTTCAAGAACTGCCCAGATACGGTTGTCGATGTTCAATCCTGCCTCCGCCCCATAAGTCAAGGCAGGAATGACTTTCTGATGATAGAAGGTCATAATTGGAATCAGGGTGAATTTGCCGTATTCATTATGTAGGGGTTTGCCTTGTAGAGTAAAGGCTGTCATGCGATGCTTCAGATCCAAAATCCAGGCTTGTTCTCTGATTGAATTATTTATTTGGATCCCCAGATATCGTATGGTTTGAACAGAGTCAATCTTTTCTCCTGCAGCGAACCAACTGAAACTCTCAGCCGATCTTTTTTGTGCCGAACCAAAAGACATTATCTTTGATTTCCCAGCGTTGATTTCAAGATCATTAGCTTGTAGATACAGAACCAAAGCTTGTAGAAGCCGTTGTAGGCCAATTTTGGCTTGATCGAATAAGACAATGTCATCGGCATATATTGCATAGCAGATTGTGAATATTCGCTGTTTTCCACCAAAACTGAATAAAAAACCAAACGCCTCAGGTAGGTCAGCAATATATAGCTTAAACAGTAGCGCTGCTAGAGGGCAACCCTGCTTCACTCCCTGGGAGGTTGGGATCTCTTTCGTCACGGTGCCTCTGTTATCAATGCGCACTTTTATTGAGGTTCCAGTATGTAGAGCCATAAGTGGATGAAGAATATTCGCAGGACATGACCATGCTGTTAATTTGTTCCATAGAATTGTGCGGTTGATTCAGTCAAAGGCTTGACGCATATCTATGAAAGCTACAAAGATTTTTCCCTTGTTTTTCATTGTTTCAAGCTTCAGTATATTTACTATGAGAAGATTGACTTCTGTTCCAACGTCTTTAGTAAAGCCTGTTTGCCGCTTATCCAGTAGATTGTTAGAGGATGCCCATTTGATAAGTTTTTGTTGTAAACATGTGGCAAAGATTTTGCCTATTATATCCAAGAGAGCAATAGGGCGATAGTTGGCAGGATTATCCCTATTGCCCTTCTTGAATATTGGCACAATAATCGCGGTCCTCCATGAGCTCGGGATCAGTTTAGCTACTGCAATTACTCTGAATAGTTCTACAATAAAATTGGCCCAAAGCTCCTTTTTCTCTTTTAAGAGCATGTTTGTTAGCCCATCAGGACCTGCAGCACGGGAGTTCTTTAGTTGTGTTATGAGAGCGATGATATTGACTCTGGATTCACATACATCCCAAGGGGCAGTTGATATCACAGACTCTGTGATGCCCTGTGCTGAAGTATTTTCAAAAACTTTCCTGAAATGTTGTTCCCAGGTTAACATAGAGATTCCGTTAACTAGACTAGAGTCTTGGGTATGATTGTTATTTAAGATCTTCCAAATGTCTCTTGAATTACGCTGAATAATGAGATCGAGCATTGTTTCTGCCCGCTCTTTATCTCTAATTATTTGGAAGGATTTTAGCCAATTTCGATATTTCATTTTGCAGTTCTTAATTTCCTTTTTTTAATCAAAAATATTGTTGTGTTTCCTTTTGATTTGTCTAATGTTTTTATGCATTTCTTTCTTTTACTGGTTTACCTGGGCAATGTATACATATTTTTTCTGATGTTGCAGATGCTTATTTGTTATTTTTTTTGTGGTGTCAAATTGAATTAACAGAGGTGCGTAATTTACTTTTTCGGAGTTAGTTGTTGTGTCATCCTTAAGATCATCACTCAACTGACAGATATGATGATCTTTAATACGCAAACGGTTCAATCCCTCCTTCAGCTCCAATGGACAGCTGTACTGAGCCGATGTTGAGCTCCGTTCTGGTATACAGAATAATTCCAGTATGCTGTGATCGCTTACAGAGGTTTTAGTTATGGACAGTCTTTCTACTTTCGGCCAGAAAGATGCAGAGATCCAAATATAGTCTAATGTTTTTCGACTTTTATCTCTATGCCAGGTGGGTCTTGGGGGAATATCCCCTTGGATGTGGCCATTGACCATCTCGCAGCTTCTTGATTTCATGTTTTCCATCCATTTATCTCCTCTAGTAGATACTGCAGTAGATTGGGTCCTGTTTTTGGATGAAACTTCAAACCATGAGAAGTTGAAATCTCCATATATTATAATTGTTGTCTCCAGACTAGATGTTAGACAAGGATCAATAATTGCCATCACTGTTTTGATGAACCTTGCTGAAGAAATCATAGCCGAGTTCCAGTATAGATTAATGATCAATAATTGTGGAGAGAGTTTGTTTTCCTTTGGGCTTAACTGCAATAGTGATCCAAGTACAAAAAGATTCGGCATAAATGTTTGCACTAGCTCCCAGCCATAAGCATTGTTTAACATTGTTTAACATTGTAACTAGACCAGAGAATGGTCTCCCACGCTGATTCTTTTCCGCTTTATTTAGAACAATGTTGTAACCATCTTTAGACGGGGGCTCACGGAGCCACGTCTCTTGAAGGCAAATTTTGAAATTGTTTGCTAGAGAGGTGGGAAAGTCGTTAAATAGATGGGAAAAACCTCTGGTATTCCAAGAGAGGATCCCACAGTTCTCTATGCCTATTTTTACTGATGGTTATGCTTGTTGGATTTTTTGTGATGCAACTCGTCTTGTGATTTCAGCAGAATCTTTCCAAATAGATTTTATTCCAGATCCACGCTCTCTCGTAGAGAAATGACTCCTCAATTCTTCACGTAGATGATCGTTTCTTGATTTTACCTCATCACTTTTAACAGAGTTATTTAGACTTCTCTCTGATTGTATTTCAAATCCATAGGATAGTAGCTCATCTCGTGCAGCTAAAAGGGTTTTTTCCACTGCAGATGATTTTATATGTAGAAAAACCTTATCAGCAGATTTCTCTGAGATGTATTCAACAATTAATATGTCTTCTGTAGTGATAGTGCGAAGTGATGGGATGTTATGGAGTAATTTCATCACATTCCTTCTATTTAGATTTACGTCTTTATCGTCAGATAACACATTTTCCACTCTGATTTTCCAAGTTTGTTGTTTAGAGTCAGATTGACATATGTCACTCGCCTTGGTTTTTATTGGATTTTGCTTATTCCGCTGTGCAGCAGTCAATCTAGGATTGAAATTTTGAGGCGATTTGGATCCATTCTTTCTGATTGGATTCTGCCTTGCATTAGACTGATTGATTGAGTGCCGAGGCCTTGATTGGAGAAGCTGAGGGAAACATGGTGACTTTTCTGGACCCTTTTGCCACTTCGCTTATTTGTTCTCTGGATTTAGATTCTTTCATGCCATTTGGCCTGATTTTATTTCCTGATTCACCAGACAAGATCAAAGAAGTGGCGGAATCAATTGAATATGTCGAGAGATTGCATAAATCTACTGAATCCTCATCGTGTTCTATTTGTTCGGAGTCTGAGTCTATTCGGGCCCACTTGTTTGGATTTTGCTTCTGCTTTAATGAGGGCTTGGCATCATTAGACTGACTCTGGGGCTCTTTTGAATGAGCAGTAATGAAATTATCTGATGGAGCCTCATTTGTGGTGCGTTTTTGAGGAATCGTTATGTTTCTGACAAATTGTTTGACGTTAGTGGGGCGTTTTCTAACTGGGTTGTTCGTTGTCTTTTTTTAAAACAGATCGAACTATTTTTGCAGACAACTTTAGTGCCTTTATGTTGCCAGCAGGAAAGTTCTTAGCTGAACCTTTAAATATGTCCAAAGAACTTATGGTCCCGGAGACAGATGTTAGGGCTTGGGTTGATGCCGAACTAGGAACCTCAGGCACATGTGTGGGTTCAGTGATCACTGTGTCTGCTTGGATTGATGCTGATGTCACTAGAACGCTGTTAGATGTCTGGGGTGCTTGTATTTGTTCTGTTGTGGCTAATAAACTGTTTGCGAGACCCGCAACAGTGCTTTTGTGTGGACAAGACGACGGGGCTGCAGAGGTTTTCTTCGCTTTTGTTGATTGTTCTGAAATTCCTTGGAGTCGTGCATTTGCCACACTGTCTCTGGAGGGTCCAGCTTGCAAAGTATTCGTGGGAGGTTGTTCCAAATCTGGCACAGAATCAGCGCTTTTCACGTGAAGATGAGTATTGCTTCCAGCATCTGAGCCACTAGGCTGCCCAGAATTCTGTTCTCTATTCAGCTGGCTATTGTGCCTTACCCATTTCATACATTCTAGAGTCGCGGCCATTAGAGTGGAATTATCTGCGTGGATACTTGTCAATAAATCGCCAAGGCGATATTGCCATTGTGAAGACGTCTCCGCCTCTCTGTCCAATCTTTGCAACAGAACACTATTCAGCTGTTCCATCGTGTCCACTTTTGAAATGAGATGGTTAATTTGAGCGCCCTGATCTTTTGTGGACTCATTTAAACTTTCGTAGAGTTTTACGAAAGGAATGAGGGCGAGGGAGTTGGCGGCTAAAACATTATTATGAATTTGAATGCCAGCTGCAACTGACAGGTTCGATTTATTCATTTGTTCCTGTGCCGAAGTTGCAGATAAAGAGGATGGCATTGTTTCATGTATTTGTTCTTCCGCAGACTCTCGCCACCTGCCTCGTTGCAGCAGAGACTCATCTTCCACATCATCTTTGTTCATATTTTTTATACTCTCAATTTCAGAGACGTAAGAAGCGTTATTGCCACCAAATGTAGTACAGTTATTTACTGAACTGTGATGAGAAGAATTCTGCAAAGGAAATCCAAATTTGGATTGATGGGATGTGTCACTTAAGATGCATTCGCTCGAGGCGGTATTAGCAAGTTTGTTGTTAGAGTTCTCTCCAAAGCTTTGTATCAGCTTTTCCTTAATAGAATTGTAATCAGCAGTTAGCCTCTCTGTTAGACGAGCCTCTCGACCTGCAAGATCAAGGAATTTTGGTGAGGAGCGGAAATGCGTTTGTGTTTTTTTTCCTGTTTTTGTCGATTTAAACTGAGGCGCTGCAAAGATTGTAGATTGACGCAGCGTTCCCACCCCATGTGCTCGTCCGCAGCTGTTTGTAATTGTAATTGAGCGAGAGCGTGATGAATTAAGCTTTGTCAGACTCTCTTTGCGGCTCTCAATACCAGTATTGATGGACCCAGGGGAGCCTTGTAGTTGTGCTGTCAGGTTGAGCCGGGCGCCTAGTTGCTGAACCGGTGCCATAGCCGTAGTTAACATCGATCCTTCGTTTGCTTGTAGTCCACTTTGTGGCTCGTGAGCCTGCAAATTGTTGACTGCCTGCACACTCAGTTGGTTTATTGGTCGCACGAATATGAAATTGGCCTCATTAGAGTTATTCATAGGCACTTGAATTTGCAGAAGCTCCGAGTCCGTTACGTCAAAAGGAGACTGGAACGAGGAGGTATTTACCTCAATCGCATTTGCCTCCACTGTCAATTCCGGGTCCCTTTTCAGAAGGGCAGTTGAAAGGGGTAAAGACCGAATTTGTAAAGGTTCGCATTTAATGCATTTTGCAACTGATAATGTTTTGTCTAAGGCATCAGATCCTTCGTAGGCGTGAGCATGTTTACTGTATGCAGCGCAATTTAATGTCTCTTCCGGTAGCATCGTCAAACACGACGCACAAGGAAATGAGAGGGTTAGACGTCGGCCAGCATCCGGAATCGGTTGAGTCGACAGCAAGCGAGGAGTTGGTCATCCATAATAAAAGTTTCAGTCAAGGTAAGCAAAGAAAGTGCATTATGTATTGGCGTTATTGGCGTTATTGGAGGCACAAGTTCCGGTCGTGTCGTTTGATGCAGGGATGACATGTTTAATGGAACAGATCTTACCTCGTTTGTTTCACTCGCTACAGCTGTATTTGGCTCAACGGTGATCGACAGCGCTTGAAGGGAAGAGTCCGACCGCTCAGACTCAAGCCTGATATTCTGCTTTAGTCGTGTTTGCGGACTCATCATACAAATTGTTTTCTGCTTCCACTAGAAAGCGCTAAGGCAGTGGGCCGTGGGCCTAGGGTGGACTGGGGTAGACTAGGACTCTCCTCGGGACTCTGCGCGGCGCTCCGCGCACGTGTACACCTTTTAAGGTGGAGTCACCCAGAGGAAGAGATCTCAGTTAAAGCAACAGCAACAGCGGGCCAAGAAAGAAGACAGTCCGTAGCACGTCGCTGCAGCTCCTCTTTCACACAAGGACTGGGGTAGACTGGGACTCTCCTCGGGACTCTGCGCGGCGCTCCGCGCACACGTACACCTTCTAAGGTGGAGTCACCCAGAGGAAGAGATCTCAGTTAAAGCAACAGCAACAGCGGGCCAAGAAAGAAGACAGTCCGTAGCACATTGCTGCAGCTCCTCTTTCACACAAGGACTGGGGTAGACTGGCACTCTCCTCTATTTTTTCTCTTCTAATAGTGAAATTTTATTAAGGAGCGCGGTTTGGATATTCGTACACCAGGTCATGTCCTTAGTACAAGTTTCAGCTGGTGGTATGGGAGACTCTAGCTCTCTCAAGATAATGAAGAGTTCTCTGGTACCTGAGTTGGCTTTCCTTATTCTGTAGGTGTATGTATCCCTTTTAGTTAAGAGGATTTTAGATTTGTATTTAGAGGACATTTTTAAATGTTTTTCCTTATTCACAGCTGTCGGGTTATTCTTCCATAAGGATTCAGCATTTCTTTTTTCGTTGCATAATGCTTTCAGGTTAGGAGTGAACCAAGAGTTTAATTTGTGTTCAAGAATTGGCTTTACGCATTTTTAGGGATGCTATTTTATTGATGGCTTGTTGAATCGTGTCATTGTAAAGTTCAACTAAGGCTGAAGGGTCAGAACTGATGGAGGTGAAGTTGGTAATGGGTTGGAGGAGAGGCAATAGATTCTCCATCGATATGTCCTTCTTGTTTGTGGTGAACGCTGAAGGCTCCAGTGAGTTTGTCAAAGTAGATTGTATGCTGGCTTGTAGGGTAAAGGAGATAAGGTGATGATCAGTCCAAGCACAAGGTTCATTGGACAAGATAGTCGTATTAAAATTGAGGTCCGCTAACTAATCTAAGGTTCTACCTTTGATATGAGTAGGCTTGTTGATACAGTGGGTAAGGCCTAATTCTGTGATGGTATTGGCAAGTGCTGAGGCAATGACATCTCTTGAGTTATAGAGACCTACATTGAAATCACCTATTAGCACGATTTGAGATCCTAGTTTAGTATTTACTGTGAGTAGTGAAGTGATGTCTTCTTCAAAAGTAGAAATTGGGCCAGGTGGTCTATATATGAGGTGCATGGTTATCGTAAGAAAGGCTGTGTCAATTTGACTATAAGAAGTTCTGCTGAAGGGAAGGGGAGATGGGGAAGTACCCTAGTCCTAGTTTAGTTTTGGCGATGAATACAATGCCACCACCTCTAGATGCTTCACTATTCGACCTAAGTATAGTATAGTTTTCAGGTAAGGCTAATGACAGAGTAGGTCCTGCTGCAGCATGGAGCCAGGTCTCTGTGATGGCAAGGAAGTCTAATTGGTTAGAGACTAAGATGTCAGCTATGTCTACTGCGTGAGCTACCATAGATCTGGCATTTTTATCAACGTGCCTTTGATAGGGGATTTGTCATTGACAGTGGTATTAGGAGGAAGGGACTCAATAGGCTGACTAGTTAGGTTGTTAGTCAGTATGCCATTGTCTGACTTGCACGTAGATTTCTTTTTAGATAGAGCCGGGTGGTGTGAAAAACTGTTAAGGCTATGTAGATAGGCCACTTTGAATCTGGATCCAAGGCTGAAGTTTCTGGTGTTTGTGGAGCATGGTTGGTTAGGTATGGGCCGGGTGGCGTATAATTGGATTCTTTGAGCTGGTGATAGGAGCAGGGGTCCATTGGTATTGTTAGCATTCGAGGTAGGATTAGCTACGTGTGGTTGGAAGGGTGGCAGGAATTTGGTTGGGGTGATGGACGCCGACTGTGGTAATGAGGAGGCCATAGAAAGGGATATCCGATGTTTACGGGGCAAGACTGTACTGTTGTTAGCTGTCAACCCTATTCTATATTGTTGGGGGCAGGCCATAGTGGCTGTAGTGTATAGGGAAAATGTGAGTACGAGTGAGCTAAGCAGTGGCAGAAAACAAAGAAAAGAGGTGATGGGGAGGCACATGACTTAGATGCAGAGGCTTGTGATCATATAAGGTAGACGTTGTGTTGTAACGTTAATAGGGGCTGGCCTAGGAACAGCTACAAATGCAGCATCACTGTGCGTTGAGCAGAATGACACATGGGTATTCATGAGCAAATTGCAAAGGTAAGTACAAGCCGTAGATGCGGCCAATATTGGGTGATTGGCAGTTAAGTTATTGTACAATCGACATTTTACATAGGCAGTCGCGTACTGTGTGGGCTCTATAGCAGTTATACTAAGCAAGGTGCAGGGCAAACAGCAGCAATATGGGAGGCAATTGGAGGAGTAGACGATTGGTCTGCTAGGATATGCATGAAACACTCAGTCTAACATACAATATTTACAGCAAAAAGACTTACAGGGCAGCCATGCTAACAGATAGCGTTGGCCAGATCAGCTTTTAACAGGTTGCGTTTGTAAAAGTACAGGTACTAGCCAGAACAGTCGCAGCAAGAAGATGTCTCGCATACGGCAGGTAAAGAGTAGAGTTCGATGAGATTTCAGCTATACATGCAAGTGAGACATTTTAGTCAGATAAGGAGATTAGTCCTTGCGAATGAAGATCACGACCCGAACATAGTGATCTGGTCAGGGTAGTAAGGGTGGATTGGCAAGAGGTGACAGTGGAGATAGGGGAGCCGGTAGACTTTTAGCAAATAATATCGGATAGTCAGTAGGTTATAAGTATATATCAGTGTAGGTACAGAGCATACTATACATTACAGATATTAAACACTACACATTTGGTATATAAGACATACGGGCCGTAGTGCCAGCAGATCAAATCAGCGGCAGTACCATTCGGTTCGTAGTTATGTTGTTGATCTTGGCTAGAGGACGAATAGTCTTGTGTCTAGTTACAAGTTCGGTATCAGAGCTTAATAAGCGAAAGACGTTAAGGAAGACTGGCACATGACCCAGACAATGTAACACAGGGTGCTCGGAGAAGAAGGATGACTGGGACACCAGACGCGCATGTCGCAGTGAGTTAATGGTGAAGATGAGTCAGCTCAAGAGCATAGACACATTGAGGTAGTCGCGTACAGGTCGTTGTTACCAACAAGGATATTGGCAGAGATAATACTAGATGCAAATGTAGGCTTACCGTGAGGTTTAAAGGTATAGATGAAGGTTTCACAATGAGGCGTGCCAGCCGCAGGTGTACGATTGTTGAACGAATCTGTGCAGTGCATGGTAATTGATGGTGAAAGTAGCCAGGTATAGACAGGCCCCCTGTTGTTAGTATGGCAGCGAACTGGTAGCATTTTTGGCCCTACGGCCCGGACAGGCACAGACAGGCTCTTGTTATGCGGCCCTTAGGAGGGAGGTCCGGCTTCCGCCTTCTGGCAATCCTATTGGGCAGAAAAAGGTACAGACAGCCAATGGGAGGCAGCTCAGAGTGTCGGTAGGCCGGTAACACTATGGTGCAAATGTGGTGGCCATTTTGGAAGCTTCCAGTAGTTGCTCGAAATGAATTTGCTAACGGACAGTGAATGCTCATTTCGGCAATCTCGTGCTGTGATGCAAGTTAAGACTGCATCAGAGCAATATCAGAGCATAGCTCAGTAGAAATGGTGACTTAGCAATTTGAATCACAACGTCAGTGAGTAGAGGCAGTCTCGCCTTGTATTCTCACTGGAAGATGGCAATAACTTCTCCTGGAGCTCAGAAGACGCTAAAGAGGTACAGGCTCCTGCCCTAGCTTGTGGATACTCCTCCTGGAATGGCGCTGCTTTACTATAGGCACAGACAGGCCCTTGTGATGCAGCTCTTAGGAGGCAGGTCTGGCTTCTGCCTGCGGGCGATCCTATTGGGCAGAAAAAGGCACAAACAGCCAATGGGAGGCAGCTCAGAGTGTCGGTAGGCCGGTAACACTTTGGTGCGAATGTGGCCGCCATTTTGGAAGCTTCAGGCAGTTGCTTGAAATGAATTAGCTAACGCACAGTGAATGCTCGTTTCGGCAATCTTGTGCCGTGATGCAAGTTAAAACTGCATCGGAGCAATATCAGAGCATAGCTCAGTAGAAATGTTGAATTTGCAATTTGAATCACGACGTCAGTGAGTAGAGGCCTTGTATTCTCACCGGAAGATGGAAATAACTTCTCCTGGAGCTCGGAAGATGCTGAAGAGGTATGGGCTCCTGCCCTCTCTCGTGGATACTCCTCTTGGAATGGTGCTTGGTTGCGGGTTGATTGTATTGCCTATGTGGACAACGTGGTCCAGTTGGATTATACCCCAGCAGGGCTGCAGAGCCGCTTGAAGGGGCTGGGGAATTACCGCCAAAAGAACCATGTTACGGTAAAACCAGCTAAGTCCCTAGTAATGACATGCACTAAGAGGAGGAATCAAATCAACTATACATGGACAATTAATGGTTTACTGCTAAGGAAAGCAGAATGCCTGCAATACTTAGGATTCCCTGTGTGCTTTAAAAGGAAAAGTGGAACTGAGGAAGGGAGAATGAAGAAAGGGTAGGGGCCTGCCTGTCATTGGCCAAGAGAGTGAGAGGCACATTATGTGAATTTTCTTTACTCCCGCTCATAGATTTCTACCGGGATAAAATATCTGCAGTGGTTTTATATGGGTGTGAGCTAACTACCAGCAGGAACAGGACGTTCTATGATGTTATGGAAGGAAGGATCCTGAAGAGGGTCCTATGGCTCCCAGATTTGGTGCCTGTCAGTGTAATTGGAATTGGGTTTGGTTTCGTGGTGGGCTCAACTCATGAAGTGCAGTCTCACTGCGTTTTTTAAGATGACAAAAGCTGAACCACCACATATAGACTACTTCCTGAACCTTAAAATGGAGAAGGGTCTGAATCCCTTCCTCTCCAAATTCCCAAAAAAGATGCGAAATATTACGGCCGAGTTGGAGTTACAGGGTCCGATCTCTAATGCTATACTAAAGGCCCGGATAAAAAGATGGGACAATATAGAGGACATCAGTGACGTTAGCAGATTGAAAAGATACAAGGAATATGAAGTGGTGCTCCTACCCACAAAGGATCTTATACTATATTTAAAGAAATCCCCATCTGCTAAGCTCCAAATCTAGTACCTAAAGTCCAGGCTCAACTGCCTACCGACATTGGAAGTAATGGAGTCCCAGTGGGGCATTGCCCGGAGTTAAGAGTATGCAGACTGTGTGGTCATAAAACAGAATCACTCCAACATTTAGTAATGGACTGTCAAAGCCTAAGGGACAGAAGGATTCTTTTGCTGGGGCCCTTTGTTAATTAGGCTGCTGTCTACGGCCCACCTTTCACTTAAGCTTGCCCTGGTAACATTTCTGATTACGATATTTGAAAGCATCAATGAAGTTATGATGTTAGCTAAAGCTGAAGCTGAGAATTTGGGAGCTGTTGAACTGGGGAGGGGATTAGAGGCTTAGGTTTCAACTATTTTTGTTAGAGGTAAATGTTTGGGGATTCTGTGCAAAGTGTGACCGGCATGGCAAGGGAATTTGTTAAATCTGGGCAAATGCATTCATCTAATAGTATTGCTTGTTTTTTATTTTATTTTCCTTTTTAACTCAACTTAATGTGGTCCATCACAGTCAAAGGATCAGGCTTTTCTTTTATCGTTCTTTTTATACCCTGGCTATGGTGAGATCGCTATTTACCCTAGCGACATCGTGCAACCTAACAACATCATGCTGTCAAAGTGCTGTCGCCATGTACCTCTCTGTTCCCCAGGTTATCGCTGTCTCTCCAAGCCCTAATCCCTGTGATGTCTCGATAACCCCCCAGCCCCTTTGCCGTACTCTCCCTGTGCCTCCTGCCCACTTACTACCCATATATTCATTGTAACCCCTGTGCCACCAATTTATACCCAACCCCTCTATGCTCCTCTAGTCCCTTCGACAACACATCTAGTCCCGTGATGTCGCTTTATGCCCTGTGCGTCGCTGTATACCCCTACCCCTGCTCACGTACTGTCCCTATGTATCCCTCTGTATTGCCCTCCCCTCTAGTCCCCATGTGTCGCTCTGTTCCCGCCCCCTCCCCACTTCGTTATGTACCCCTCTAACTCCTACATCCTGTCACTGTAAGCCAAGCCTTCTGTCCCTGTATGCCCCTCCCCTCTAGCCTCCCCCTGTATGCCCCACTGCACCCGTGTGTCGCTGTGCTCCATGTCCCCCTTCCCTACACCGTTATGTATCCCTCTAGCCCCTCCATCCTGTCACTATAACCCCAGCCCTCTGTCTCTGTGTGCCCTTTGTGCCCGTCGGTCGCTGTGTACCCCTGCCCTCCTGATCCCGTAATACCCCCATTTATCCCTCTGCATCACCTTCCCCTCTAGTCCCCATTGACCCTGTTGTGTGCCCCACTATGCCTGTGTGCCAATGTGTACCCTGCCTTCTTGTTCCCTATGATGTCGCTATGTATCCCTCCGACCCCCGTCCTGTCTGTCCCCCGTGCCCATTCATGCTTGCTGTTTGTCCCTACCACGTGTGTACCCAGCCCTCACGGTCCTCATGTACCGTTCCTCGCATGTCATTCCCTGGTCCATACCTCACCACTTGCTTCGAAGCGCATTATGCTTGACCCATTATACCATATCACTATGCTTACTCTCTACTCTACACCCTCACTCAATTAGAATACAGCTATACCCCTCGATAAATTCGGCCTAGCTGCTCACATAAGGACACTACCCCAAGAACACTCTAATAAAACGCAGCTATATCCCATGACAAACCAGCCGAGCAGGTCACATAAACGTCCTACAGGCCTAACGCAGCCAGAAACCAGTCTGGGTGTCAACCCACCAGACTGCACACATTCAACTGATATCTACACCACCACACCTTATGCTAGGATGTAGCTACCACCAGGCAATTCCACCAGCTGCACACATAACTGTTGAACCCACGCACCCTACGACACTATCTCTCTCTACTCGCTATACTGACCTGGACTGCGGTCCCTGAGGGTGTTCAACCTACCAGCGCTTTGAGGTCATACCAATAATATATAGGCCCTCATTAGGACCCTGGCGCTAAGTGTTTAACGGCGCCGTAAAAGGCTGTGGCGCTGTTAAACACTTAGGCCTTATTACGAGGTCTCTTTGCGGGACCCGACCTGAACGGCTGGTCTAGACCAGCTGTTAAAGTAGGGACCCGCAAAGGGACTTTGGTGCTAAGTACGGTACCACAGTTTGCGGTACCGTACTTAGTGCCTTCCCCAGTCCCATTGAGCCCTATGGGGCAAAAATGGGAATAGGGAAGGGCCAATGTTCAATGGGGAATTACCGCCCTGCCAACCTTGGAATGGGGTGGTAATTCCCCATTGATCATTGGCGGACTTGTTACGATACCGGCACCAACCATGGTGCTAATAGCGCCATGGTTTAGCGCCAGTATCGTAATGAGGGCCATAGAGCACTATACAAATGCCAAATAACATAACATAACATATTGACTTTTGCATTGTATACGTCTGTGTATGTACTGGAATTCGCCAATGTGAGGCTGTTGTAACATAATGTAAGAAGTACCATGTGTACTGAGAAATGTTTTATAAAAAAAAAATGTAAAAGGGAAAAAAGGGAAGGTGCTGACGATAGTCTATAAAGTCTTGGGGAATGCAGGGTTCATTATGAAAGGAAAAAGGGGGGTACCGTGCTCACCCAAGGGCACCTCACTTCCTTTCCGCAAGTCACCTCCTCCCAGGTAGTCCTCCCTCACATATCCACCGCCAGCGTCAGGATCGGGCAGTTTTGGCCTTTCCCTGGACACCTGGGTGGAGGCATTCTCAGGGAAAGAAGTGAGGATGCCCTTGGATTCCTCACAGTAGGGAACGGAACAGCATTGGTTGAAATGTAAGGCTGCTATGTGTTTCATCTAAACTTTGGGTTCCAGTGCAGTAGGCACAGGTCCCCATGAATACAGAGAGTGTTTTTACATTGGATCTTTCAGAAGGACTGACAGTTTTCTTTTATGTACTGTGACGATTCAATGGTGTCAGCACTTCTGTCCAAGGGATATCCCTCTCCTATGAGGCTAGGGAGGTGAGGCTGCTACCCAATAGTCCCCTTAGGGGTGGTAATATGCAGGAGGACCTCATAGGAGGGAACTCCCCCCCTAGGGACAAGAACATCTGGGTCACAACCTACCCACCCAGTCACATCCAGAAAATACCATACCCCATTTTTGCTCCCTAACAACAATTGTGAGAGCGTGTCAAGGTGTTACTGCAACATCGTGAATAAGCCTTACCTTGAAAGTACTGAGATGAAGAAGACCTTAGAGAACATGAAGAGTACCACAGATACAAGTACTAGAACAAGGTGACACGGAGGAGACATAAAGATCAATCATCCGAAAAAAACAAAGGTCTTTGATAATCCACCAGGGAGGGACTGACACCATTGTATGAAAAGAGACGATGGACAGAACAACTTGTCAAGCCAATCCAGGAGAAGCAAAAGATGTGGAAACCATCCAGTGTGGGAATTTCAAATCCTGTCGACAGACCGGAGGAAGGGAAGAAAAGAGGACGCCTGCGAATTGCTGAGGGAGTTCTTCGTGGGTCGAGCTGGAGCGGACCCAAGCCCGAAAAAGAGAATGAGAACCGAGTAGTACTAGAGATCACATAGCCACCACAGTGCTGCGGATGCAGAGGAGAGGAGCCTGAAGAGCCAAGGAGACAGACCCTAGTCTCAGGAAGACCCAGCAGTGTACCGAAGTCCCAAAGAAGGTAACAGGAGGTATGCGAGACCTGAAGGGGACACAGTGGTGAGAGAGAGGCAGGCTCAAGCGGTTCTCCCCTGGCCCAGTAGTAACAACCAAACTATTGGGAAGAGTAGAGGAGGCATCCAATGAGAACTTCCTCATTGCACTGGAAGCAATAAGCCCACTGACCACCGTAAGGAACTCATGGTGGCAACAGTAAAGACAGACACAAGTAATTACAGTTCAAGGGTGTTTATTAAACTATATAAATGGGTGAGAAAAATGCCTAACCTAAACCTAAATCTAAGATGGGTGAAAGCTACGACAATCAAATAATAATAAGGCAGTCCTTGTCGCGTCTTGTAAAATAAAAGGGCCTATACTAAAAAAAAAATGATTACCAATCCTTACCGCTAAGTTTACAAAAATAGTGTGGGATAAGGTTCACAACAAAAGAAAGAAGTGTTCACCAAATAATAAGTCAGGATGTTCTAGCCCGGGTATCCCTTCCCCACGTTTTCTAGCACGGGACAAGGCGAACATCTGAGCACAGCACACTCCTGGGCTTCTCCAGCACAAAATTACAGTTCCCTTTTCCAGTATCAGGGTCTTCTGTGTCCAAGTCTTTTTGCACGCAAAGTCTCTTGCTTCAGAGGTCCTGATACGTCAAAACAACAAAACAAAAGTTCCTTCTGGTACTCTTTACGTGGGTGAATATCTGTCACCCTTGGATCCCCCTCAGCCGGGCTCTGATCCTTCTTTTTATGTTCACCTCCCTCAGTCGGGCTCAGACCAACTGCTCACTGCGGACATCTCTCAGTCGGGTTCACGTCTGTCCTCCCATTGCAGTTTACTTAGCTTTTCCACAATATGGGATGCAATTCCCTTAGCTTTCTCCTGGCATCCCTCCATCGGGTTCACACTACCATTCTAGCATAGTTCAAAAGAAAGCAATCCTTCTCTCAATGCGGGATTCACTTCCCTTGGATCCCCAGCCCCCAGTCAGGCTTTCTCTTATCCCCCAGTCAGGATTTCTCTTAGCCCCCAGTCAGGCTTTCACTTAGCCCCCAGTCAGGCTTCAACACAGATAACACTGTTACCACTAGGCTTTCGTAGGCATCCCTCAGTCGGGTTCACATTTGCCCCTGTAATACAGTCCGCTTTGTTTGGCTTCTGTCTTTCTCTATATTAATCGTAAGTCTTAATGTCCTTTTAAACAATTGCCCAATGTTCACATTAGGTCCGCCTCATCCGGGCTCAGACCTCCATAATAGTTTTGTGGATTTCACATAGAGACTTCCTTTTTTTTCTTTTTTTTAATTGTGCTTTTAGTCACAGAAAAGGACTTTTTACACATTTTTATCAATTTAATTTACAAAAGAGCAAATAAGAAATCAAAACAGAATAAAACATACTATAAAAACACATTTTAAAGGAAAGAGAACAAGCAAAAGAAAAGATAAAATTGACATCAATATAACACTTGAATTAATCCTGCACATATATTTTAGAGCGTATACATTTCAATTCGTTCAAGAATTTTAGCAGTGCGATGGATAGGCGAATATCCTTTCTTGCAGAGAGTCTATGCCAAAAATCATGCGTCGATAGCCATTTCACATCATGGACAAAAACAGAAAAATATTTGACCCTAAGATTAAGAGTCGATGAAGAAGAAATCAATATATGCTACATATCTTCTAAGAATCTGTCGTTACATAAAGTACATTCACCAGCAGAATACTCCAATTTTTACCATATGCAATTGGTCTCATTAGTTTTTGTTAAATTTAAGCGAAATCTTAATAGCTCATTACGCCATACATGATTTGGAAATGTTCAAATGTATGGTAAAACATAATTACCTGATTTTTCGCATAAGATGAAGTTTTGATGTTTTCTGCACTCTAATTTTAATCCAGTCTGAGTGATAAAGAGCTTGTTTTGCCTTGTCAGGATTTTCTATCAAAGTTTGCGCCGTACACTCGCAATCTTGTACAGTTTTTTCAGCATCGTCACAGATATTAGATACATAATAGTTATTTCGCATGCGGGAATACTTGCTGATATCTACATACAGAGATGTATCAGAGGTATCAAAAGTAGGCAGTAAGCAGCCAATATAGGATTGAAGGGAATGTAGACCTAATTCATATCTTCGTCTTGATATTGATAAAGACTGCAGCAGAGATAAGGTTTTTTTCCAAAGTCAACCCTCATATAGATCCCAGTTGATGTCCCGAGCATAAGGAGTACATTCCATCCCGTATAGAAGTGATGAAACAATTTTCCCTTTGTAATATTTTATAGGTGGTAGCAAAAAAAACCTGCAGTAAATCCATAAGAGTTTCTTTATCTGACATATATATTGTTGCGTTTTACTCTCACGTTCAGTTGTTGAATTTTGAAATGAATGATTCGTCTTGAGAGTCTGACCTAGATATTTTATTTTTTTAACTAATGGAAGTATTTGCTCTGCTATGCTCCATTTATGTTTACAGAGTTTATTGGTAGATTTCCCAAACAAAATTGTTTCATTTTAAATGGTTAATTATTAAATCATTTTCTTTGGCATAAAACTCCATTGCAGATATAAGATGTTTTAGCCCCAGTAGAGAGTTATCAATAAGGGCAATATCATCTGTATAGGCCAATAAATGTATCTTAGTATTTCCGATTGACAGAGATGCAAAAGAGACATTTTTTTAAGAATGGATCCAAGTCTGCAAGATACAAGTTAAAAAGTAAAGCGGCAAGGATGCATCCTTGCCTGACGCCATTATCTGTTGATATTTTTGTTGAAAGGTCACCTTGTAAATTTAATCTTACTCTGATTGATGTTTAATCATGTAGGGCAATGATTATTTGTAGCATACCGTCAGGGATTTGCCATGATTTTAAATGTTGTCATAGTTTTGACCGATCAACTAGGTCAAAGGCTTTTGATAAGTCAATGAGTGCGATATATGTTGGCAATGATTGTTTTGTCTGGCTTTGAGCTTGCAAGATGTTAAGAGTATGGCCATTTAGGATTGTTGACAGGCCTTTACGAAATCCCACTTGGAATTTAGATAGGATTTTGTGACTGGAGACCCATTTTTGTGACTGGAGACCCATTTTTGTAAGTCTTTTAAAAGAAGACGGGAAAAGATTTTGCTATCAAAATCCATCAAGGCGATCGGGCGATAGTTGACTGGGTCTAATCTATCGCCTTTTTTAAAAATTTGAATTATGATCATCTATCTCCAGGAGGGCGGGATTGCTTTGCACAACACGATCTTCTCAAAGAGTTGTGACAAGATAGTAGACCATGTGGCAGGATCTAAAAGAAACATTTGATTAGTTAGTCCGTTTGGGTCGGCAGCTCGAGATTTAGAAGCTGACATGATTAAATTCAAAATCTCTTCCTCATCGATGTATACATTCCATCTAATTGTGTTGTCTATCAAGGATGAGGATGGACTACGCTTTACCATTTGTTCAGTATAATAATTCTCCCAAGTGGATGCAGGTAATATACACGCCTGACGGCTGCTTTGAGGTGAAGATAGATTATTAATTAAAGCCCAAAAGTTTTGACTGTGATCAGGTAATAATGAGTTTAACATATTTTGCCCATCATTTATGTGTCGTGACTGGCGATGCCCACGTGAGCAATGTCTATAGGTGTTTTTATATTTGTTTTTTTCTTGCAAATGGGTATAAAAAAATGTGAGATTTTGTGCCCAAGATCACAAAGATTTTTAGTGAGTTGTTTCCTTTGTTTATGGGTGCTCTGATTAAAAGTATGTGTATGAGATATCCCTGCAGCCATTTATTTAGTTTGAGGAGGATTCAGGCCCATATAAATTCGACAAATAAACTAGGGGCACTTAACAATTCAATTTCATCTCTAGAGCCATTCAAAACCAAATGATGCAATTTTGCGTTCAATTTTAAGCCTCTATTTGTAAAGCGAACAATGGGATTCCCATGTGGATTTACATGCAACTTGGGAGCATAGATATAATTGCTTACAGAATATCCTAATGAAAAAGCAGCCTGGAGAGCATTGTGATCACTTTGAGTCCAAGGCATTACTCTAAACCATTTGCACTGCTCAAATAACTCAGGGGATACTACTAAGTAGTCTATGATGGAAGAGCTCTTCCTGTTTGACCATGTAGGAGCAAGGGGACAGTCAGAATCATTACTTCCATTTACAATATTCAGATTCCAGTTTGTAAACAACTGTTCCCACAATTCACCATTAATGTTGTTGGTAGTCGATTTGGATGAAGGCCTTGCCATTGATGAACAACAGGCATTAAAGTCTACACATATAATTAACAAATCATTTGGGAATCGTATGTTTGGCTCAGCCAAAATGAGGGATAAATCTTCTAAAAACATAGGCAAAGATTTTAGCACAGGATTCCAATAAATATTTATCACTTGCACTCCTTACGATAATGTACCCCATCTAATTGTGCCACATATGGCAAGAATACCTTTAATATCATCACTTATACAATTAATGTCATGGCACATTATGTTACGAATCGCGGTCAATAAACCGCCAGATGGGCGCCCCATACTAGAACTGGTTGCATGTTGAGAGATTATAGTGAAACCATCCAAGTATATATCGGTTTTTAACCATGTTTCTTGCAGTACAACTAGATCAAACTCAGAATATAGATTCAGAAATGTCCTTGTACTGGAATGAAGAAGGTCCTCTAGTATTCCAACATAAAAGCTTGGTTAGATCATTAGCCTAGACAGTAATATCAGAAACATTCAACCGTTGAAAGACTTGTACTATAATTTCAGGAAGAATAGACAGCAGTTTACAATTTTCTTTTCCAGTATGTACTGCACTTATTCCATCCGATCAAATTGTTTCCAGTTCTAGTATTTGTTCATCACATACAGCAGATCTCACAAGAGTAGGGGCAGAGACTATTTGTGCTTCGGGGGTGGGGGGGTTGGATCTCCCAGCAGAGGAATTGTTCAACTCTTATATTTTTGAGGTCAGTGGAACAAGCAATCAATGCTTCAGCGCCTTCATTTGTTCTCAGAATTAGTTCCGCAATTTTGCTTCATTTGTCATATAGAAAAGATAGTCTATCTATATTATTAGATGAAAATAGATAAAGGTCCGGTATTCTTTTTGTGTATGAAAGAATATTACTGCGATTCAGAGCTTTCTTGCCTTTGTTTTGTTTGTTTCAACCACAGTTTTGGAGCGGCAAAGGGTTTATTAGTTGGAATAGTTGCACGAGTATTGTCTATGTTGATCTCAGACCTTACTAGAGATGTTATCTTTCCATTTATTTCCTCAGGCTCTTTAAGTTTAGATACATGACTGTCGCCAGAGCTTGACTGTGTACTGGTATCTGTTGGTTTTGTATTGCTTTTTTTTGCAAAGAATTTGAGCCATTTTCAGTACTTTTGCTGATGACGTATCAATTTGTTTCGGGGAACAAACAGACAGCAAGCAGTAAGGGCCAACCTTATACACTCTAACCAAATCATGGTGAGGAGACCAGTACGAATAACCTGTGTCAATGGGGATCAGGAGATCTATCCCCAAACTCCAGTCGCTATCAACATCAGGGGTAAGGAAACAATAATGAATTGAGCGGTAGTCCCAGGACTCCCTGAGAAAACTATTATTGGTACTGACTTTCCCCAGTTTGGTAACCAGATAGTACAAATAAATCAAACCCCCACCAAATATTCCCCTTTAGACACTTGGGAAAAAGATGGCTTTATAGACGACTGTCCAGCCTGGATCTGGGATGAAAGTTCAGGAGATGGTCATGAGAGGTATCGGAAAACCCTAACCTGGGGGCACTGTTGCGCGTGGCTAAAGATGGCGACCTAAGTGAGGAGCTTTGCAGCCCGGCATCACTACATGGCTGAAATCCTCATCACCAGGGCGCAATACATGCTGCACTGAAGCCCACCCTGCTGAATGCCCTGTTCCCCATTGTGCCTTTGGGAGTGTTCCCTTGGCCTACGCTACTTAGCGGCATGCTGCTGTGGCTTCACCAGCCTGCCCCTCCCTCCTGCAACGAATACCCGCTCGGGCTGGCAGGCCATGCTTACCGGCTTATTGAGGACCTGAGGCTGCTGTGACCTGACCTTAAGTGGTAACCAATCCGGGGGAGACGTCTCTCACCCTGCCTCTTACCCGGGATCAGCATCGAGCCTTCTTGCTGCAGACCCTGACCCAAAGACTCCTCCTCCATTTCGGACTGCAGCCGGGAATCCGGGCTGCTGTCGGGACTGCCAAACACAATCCTAACAATCCCGGGGGCCTCCCACGGCAGCGACCTGATGCTCGACTACTGCCTTGAGGCTTATTTGAGCCTGCATCACCCACTTTCACCTACACATCCCCTGGACCTTCGCTGCTCCTGGGGCGCGGTACGGGGCCTGGCAGGCCTGTCCTGGTCACCCTCCCCCACTGGAGGGCGGCTCCTAAGACATACGCTGTGGACCAACAGATCACTGCTCCCTATGCTGCAGCCATGGTTGTTGTCCACACCGCAAGACATGACCCTCCGAAGCCCATTGTCGGAGAACCGGCACAGGACTGCCTGGCTATGACCTCAGTGGCACTATTTTTGCAGCGAGGTGCACTGCACTGCTCCAGGTCTACCTGACACATTGGAGACCCCTTGAGTTGCAAGACACATAGCCGTCCTGCCACCTCCAGATGTGAGCCGAACAGCACCACTCACACCTACCCATTGTCCTGCACTGAGGTAAGCTGGGAAGTGGCGACCAGACACCCTTTACCAATATTGCATTGCATCTCAGATACTTAGGCGTACAGTGAGACCTGTTTAGCAACTCTTGAGAACCGCGACATAACATGCCCCAGCCAATACTCAAAATGTATCCTGAGCATACTATTGAACCGCCGTGCCCACACCTGCATCAACCCTGCGAAGCTCGCTGTGTACTGCCCTGGAAGGATGCAGTCTCTGCACTGCCGCACTCCTCTCTCCGCCACTGCCATACTACACTTCCTCTGCTAAACTACAAGAACATAATGACAAAAGGAGGCGGGAAAAAATAAAGCTGAATGAACATGTTTGCCAAACATGCACCTAGGACTGCGGAGGAGGCGGAGGGTGCAGACGGCGCGGCTAGCGACGTGGCAGAACCAGATGAGCTCACTGAGCTCCACCGCATGATGGAGTTAATGCGTGGAGGATTCACTGCCATACACACCTAGTTAAATGACATAAGCGGTACAATTAGCTCAATAAAACCCCTGATGGCTAAAGCTGATGCCCACATCACGGAAGCAGAGACTAGAGTGGGAATGACTGAGGACAAAGTCATTGCCCTTAGAGCAGATGTCGCCTCACTCTCGAAGCAGGTGCTATCCGTCAGCAAGAAAAATGATGTTCTTGAATCTAGATCAAGACTTAACAACCTACGCATTGTAGGTGTGCCGGAAGACAATGTTACAGGACCTATGGAAGAATTTGTGGAACACACCCGGATGTCCTTGTTGAATGCCCCAAAACTATTGGCACAATTTGCAATAGAGAGGGCCCATCGTACGCTCGCTCCCAAACCTAAGCCTGGGGCTCCACCCCACCCGATCATTGCTTGCATACTCAATTACCAAGACAGAGACACACTGCTACGAGCTGCAAGAGCCAAGAGCGAACTACTTCTAGGCGCCAATAGAATCCACTTGTATCCCGACTTCTCGATCACAGCGCAACACCTTCATGGCCACAAAAAAGAGACTCTGAGACTTGAATGTAAAATACGACATGTTATACCCGGCCACATTGAGAGTTGAAAATGGCAACAAGGTGTACTACTTCACTATTCCAGAGGAGGCCATGAAGTTCTTAGATGACCATTTCCCTGGGTTAGACTAGACAAAAATTCCCTCTTCTCTGAACTCTTATGGTTTGGTCGCTGTCGTGATGCAGACAGTGGGCGATGTATACTCGCGGACTAATATTACATTTCCCCCGATATGCAGTTGTTATTTTCTACCTTAAAATTCTGACATTTGGGAAGTACGCACTCGTTACTTATCTTCAAGATATCAAAGTTAAGGCTGTGTTGATGCCGGGCTGTAATTAGTGCACAGCCCCCCATGCAAAGTTGCAAGCGTTGTTGGGATGTTGGGCATGGGGTATTTATTCCTCTGATTGGGAGAGGGGTCGGGGTGGAGGTTGGAGGTTGGAAGTTGTGAGATGATCATACAAAATGTGCTTGACGTGTGTTTTGAATGATAGTATGCAGCGTTGTTTTATACTGACTTCATTACTATGCGCAATACCTACCCAAAGGGACTCAAAATCTATATCATATACTGGCTTGATGGGAGTTGAGACACTACAATTTATGAGTTGAAACATACAAGGGCTGGGCAATCTGACGAAAATGCGGAAACTCCAGCGATACATAGAGCGGCATAAAGTATGCATCCTGTTCTTGCGGGAGACGCATGCACTTGCTACAGGATGCGAGAAGTTTGCCAAAAGCTGGCTCGCACAGCGATATTGTACTTCATATTCGACCCAATGTAGGGGAGTCATGACCCTTATACATAAATCTATGCAATATGTCCATAATAAATCACACTTAGACCCCCTGGGCCGATATGTTTTACTACGAGGCATACTGATTGGTCAAGAAATAACCTTACTGAATGTATATGGGCCGAATGTCGATGATCCCGAATTTTACTCACAAGTAATGGACCTACTAGCGTTACACCCCCCTCATCCCAGTCCTATGGCGTGGAGACTTCAATACAATAATGGACATAGACCTCGATAGGTCAGGATGTAGGATCCGGCAACTGACCAAGGCGGCCCGCGCCCTACAGGCTGGCCTGGTCGACTTGGTAATGGTTGAGGCCTGGAAGGTCCTTAACCCGACATCATGAAAATATTCATACTACTCCACTGGACATGATTCCCATTCCCGGATAGATATGTGGTGGCTGTCTAGCACTCTCATAAGTCGCCTTAGCAATGTTGATATATTGCCCAGAACCTTCTCAGACCAGTCCCCGATTACACTGACACTGGGCGATATATGGGGAGCAAAAAGGATATGAAGACTCAAACCGCAATCATTGCTAGACCCTGTCTTTGAGGTTGAAATTGGGAAACATGTTGTAGAATACTTTGAAATTACTACGGGCTCTGCATATAAACATGCAACTCTGTGGGAAGCCTTCAGGATTTATGTACGTGGTTTGGCCCTGGCTACCGAGTCAGGGCTACTCATAACTATACAGCGGGACATCCATACTAGCGAAACCACTTTCCACCGGCTGGAACAACAGTATGCATCCAAATCTGATGCTACTACATTAGGGGACATAAAGACTGACCTCGACAGATTTCGCATACATGCGGACAGAGAGCCAAAATTCCTCGACAACCCGGGACTAGTAAGGAACTATGGTGAGGGTGAATGCCCAGGCAGACTACTAGCCAGAATGGTGCGACAGGTGGGTGGCAGTCACCATATTCCATTTGTGCAGGATGGGTCGGGGACGTTAGTCCACACCATACCTGAGGTAAACCAGGCATTCCGTTCCTTGTATGCTGCGCTGTATGCCAACTCAGATGTAGCAACCCTCCCCGACATAGACACATACTTAGATAACTTATCATTATCAATTGTGTCCAATGAGGCCAGGAGGCGTCTAGATCGCCCCATATCCCTGGAGGAAATATCCCTTGCCATCGAGTCCCTGGGAAGGTGCCAGGCCCTGTTGGCCTTACAATGGAGTTCTTCAAACATTACAAATCTCACCTTATCCCTCGTCTGGCTACCCTATCGGAAGAATCCTGTGCTTCAGGAATACTCCCCACCTACACTATGCGAGGCCGTGATCACAATCTTACTTAAACCCAACAAGCCAGCCGAACAGTGCAGCTCCTACTGTCCCCTCTCCCTCATAAACTCAGATGTTAAAATACTTGCGAAGGTACTGGCGCTCAGATTGGTCCCCTACATGGGACACAATGTTCACCCAGATCAATCCGGTTTTGTCCCCGGCCACTCTACGGCACTGAACCTGAGGCGCCTTTTTAATGTCTTGGCCCAGATGGACCCAGACATTCAGGCAGTTGCTGCAGATCTTGATATTCAGAAGGTCTTTGACTCAGTGTCCTGGTAGTTCGTGAAGACAGTGCTGGCTAAATGTAACTTTGGACCTGGGTTCATATCGTGGGTGAGATTATTATACACGTCGCCTAGCGCCAGAGTTAATGTAAATGGACTGCTCTTGGCTCCCATAGACATACACAGTGGGACCCGACAGGGCTGCCCACTGTCCCCCCAACTATTTGCCATTGTGATGGAACCACTAGCTGACGCAATCTGATACAGACACACTCAGAGAGAAATTGGAGTTTTGGGTGAGCCAAAAATAATTTAATTATATGCTGATGAAGCACTCTTATTCGTGCGTGACCCAGTGAGAAACCTGGCCCCAATCATGCAAGCTGTTCAATCCTTTGGGACCCTGTCTGGATTCCGGGTCAATTGTGCCAAATCGGAACTATTTCTGCTCACTGATGTGACTGTCGCACCACCAGATCTTATGGGATTTACCTGGTCCCCCTGGAAATGAAATACCTGGGGTAGTGGTGACGCGGCACTCAACTTTACTCTACACCCGCAACTATGGCGTATATCTGACCTGCTATAGTGAGTGGGCCAAAATTCCACTCACTATAGCGGGTCGCATAGCACTCCTTAAAATTATTAGTCTCCCAAAACGACTGTATTACTTTTTAAACCTACCATTGTGGCCAGGCACTATATTCTTTGACACACTGAAAGTGGCGGTCAACAACTACATGTGGCACGCAGGTGCAGTTAGGCTAAAATGGTACACCTTGACCAGACCATACGCACATGGATACCTTGCAGCCCTTGACTTCCAAAAATACTGGGTAGCGGCCCAGGGACACTATGTAGCCTACTGATTTGATGAAGACACTCACCATCCACACATGAAAATTGAGCGACATGCAGCCGTTGCTCGTCATGTTCGTTCACTGATACTACCTTCGGTGTGGAAAAACCCCATCGCTGCGATGGCATTGGCCTGGAGTAAGATATGGAAAATCCTACATAACCCTCACCCATTCCATACGAGATATGGCAAGACATGTGCCTGCAAACCTGAGCAGTGTCTCTTACTTCCACATTCCGCTTAATACAATGTATAGTGTTGCACAGATTCCACTACACCCCAACCAGACTGCACCTCTTCTCATGCACACACTCTACTCTATGCCCTAGATGTCATTCTTATGGGGCAGGTTACCTGCACATGCTTTGGAGCTGTCCCAAACTAGGGGAGTTCTGGGAAGTGGTGTGTGATACTATGTCAATGATGTACTATTGAGCCCACCCCACTGAACTGTCATAGATTTGAGAAAGTACACCGATGCTACCATAGACTGGCTAATCTCTGTATGTATTGGCAGTTCGCTGTGTGCTGTTACTATGGTTGCGCCCCATCTACCCATCTGTGCCACATTGGCTGCAAGCTGTTACGTGGGCACCCGACTTGGAGGAGAGATGGTCCTCACTACAAACTATGAACTGTGAGCAATTACCTATTATCAACGCAAATGAATACTCATGATAATAGAAGTTCATCGATTGATTTGTGACTCTTCCATTACCCTCCTTTCCGACATTATCGCAATGTGACCTGAGCCACCTCCTGCTATGTACTGTGTTCCGATCATTACATACCTAATGTTGGAAATGCGCCCGGCTACTTGCGGGTTTGGTTTTGCGCTATATTAAATAAACAAACAAACAAACAAACAAAGACGTATGATTGTCATTTCCATTAATGCTGCTACCGTCTTCTTTTGTTGTAATGTGGTAATTCCTTTAAGGGAAGGGTATGTGACGATTCACTAGGTGTTGTCATTTCTCCCTAGAGAGGAACCCTCTCCTATGAGACTAGGCAGGTGAGGCCACTACCCATCTGTCCCCCTGGGGTTGACAATATGCGGAAGGACATCATAGGAGGAAACTTCCCTCCTGGGGACAAGGGCCTACAATTGGGTCACAACCTCTCCAAACCTTCACACCCTGAAAACCCTGGTGGTGTACCGAAGTTCCAAAGAATGTAACAGGAGGTAGGAGAGATCCGGAGGGGATACAGGGGTGGAAGAGAGGCAGGTTAAAGCGGTTCTCCCTGGTCCAATAGTAACAACCAAACTATTGGGAACAGTAGAGGAAGCATCCGAGGAGAACTTCCTCATCGCAGTGGCAGCAATAAGCCCACTGACCACCAGAGATGGGTTAGGCACCCTAGCAGTATCAAATCAAGCATCCGAGGAGATCTTTCTCACTACAGTGGCAGTCATAAGCCCACTGACCCAATAGAAGCCGAAGAGTGCAACAGAGGAAGGGTTCCTCATTACAGTGGCAGGCATAAAACCACTTACCAAGATTGCAACCACAAGTATAAAGAATGCATCAGAGGAATATCTCCTCTTCACAGTGGCAGACCAAAGACCACTTATAAAATCTCAAGGGAACTGTTCATAGGGAATAATATCACTCACCACGAAGCTATTGGAAGAGGAGGCCGCACCAAGGAAGCCTTTGGGGGCCTAGTGAAGAAAGCTTGGCAGGAGTTACAAGAGTTACAGAGACAGCTCTTTTAGAAGAGGAGAGAAACCAGGAGAAGGGAGTAATTCTTCTGGACTTTCGAGACAACAGACACTTTTCTTTTGTTTTGAACTTTTGGAGTTTGCCAGGAGGAGGGAGTCATTCTCCTGGTGGAAGAACTTTGTTATTTAGAGCTATTATATAGAGCTTCTTAGGTTTGAGTGTAAGGATAGAAGCAGTGCTTTGGACAAGGACAGATCATCATTTGACAGACATTCTGACATTTCCTCATTTACCTAGGTTGAGGCAGGGAAACCCCTCGTAGAGATAGGGATAGTTGGGTTTTATGATTTTAAAATAAGTCTACAACCCAAAACACAACACTTCCTTTCCCTGACTCCTTCTTCAACAGCCTTACAGTACTAAGACCCAACCTTTTGCGGTCAGTTCTCATGAGTTCCTGATGTATGAAATCCTAGACAGTTTGTGGGGTAATGTTCTGATCTTGGTGATCCGCCTTGATGGTCGTGCAGCTATAAACTACCTCCGTCCCCAAGTACCGCTCGAGCAGGTAAAGTATACTGCCCTAGCAATCTTTGAGGCCACAGGTGATGAGTGCCGTCGTCAGTCAGATACCGGGAACACCGGAAGGACCCCTGAGTGCTGTAAGGCAAAGGTTAGGATCAGGTATACGTTGAACAATAATGGCAGTGCAAGCAAACCAGGAAAAACGACAAAGCTTACCCTGGGGATGATAGGACAGGTGGGAAACCTGAATAGACAACAAGGGAAGACCAACAGCAGGCTGGGATGTACTGCAGTTCCTCCAACTCACACCAGTAGCCAGAGCGTGACCAGATAGCAAGTCCATCCAAGGTCCAAGTGGTGAATCCCAAATGACTCAGGAGGCAAAACGGGATAGACAGGAATTGTGTGGTAAGAAGTTCGCCAAGACAAAAGGGTAATCCAGAGCAATTCCAGGGCCAGAAAGGGGGTTCAAGAGTTCCAAGGGTCCAGAAGATACGTCGAATCCAAAAGGAAATCCAAGACAAGTCCAAGTAACGTTCCGTGGTCGAGTTCCAAACTGTAGCAAGAAGAAAGAGGGCAATGCCGAACAGGTCTCTGGTAGAAACAGCTGTGAAGCACTGAGTGTTTCCTCTCAGCTCCTTTTGAAGGAGAGTTAGATCACGTGACAGGGCACATGACCACACAGGAGCGTCACGTGAGATCGGATGCCATCAGTGATTGGTGTTTGTCCAATGTGGACGCCGGCGTCGGCTACAGATGATCCCGTGACTAGTCACGTGATCGTCTGAGCGAGCCGCGATCGGGTTCCCCCGTGCGCGGGAGCTGGAGCCGACGACACCGGAGCCGTCGGGCATGGATGAGACGCCAGGGCAAGCGCCAACATGGAAATGGGCGGAAAGAGGTGGTTCTGCCCCCTCGGACATCCCGCCTGCCGTGTCTTCCCCGTTGGTGTGGGTGGTGGGTACGGGAACTGATGGTGCCGGGTAAGTGTCGGGAGGAGGGCAAGATCGAGGACGTGACAGAGCCCCCCCCAAAGGCCCACGACCGCGTGGGCTCGAAGGATTGTCATGATGAAAACGGGCCAACAAACGGGGGGCATGAACATCCGGGGAAGCAACCCACGATCGATCCTCAGGGCCATAACCCAACCAGTCCACCAAGTACTGCAGGACACCCCTATGGACACGAGAACCCAAAATAGCCCGGACCTCAAATACATCGGGAGAAGAGACAGAGACGGGAGCAGGAGGAGAAACCAAGCGGGTAGGGCCAAGGCAAGGCTTAAGGAGAGAAACGTGGAAAACCGGGTGGATCCGCCAGGCGGAGGGTACCGCCAGACGCAACGCCACCGGGTTCAGAACCTTGACCACTCTGTAAGGACCCACAAAACGAGGCAACAGCTTGCGGCAGCCAGGGATATGTAGATGACGAGTGGACAGCCAAACCCTATCCCCCACCCCGTAAACGGGCGGAACAGCCCTTTTTTTGTCAGCAGCCGCCTTCATGGAAGCCTGTGCCTCACGTAAATGGACCAAGGTATGGGCATGGACCGATATGATGTCTCGGGAACAAGCCGAGGCGGCGGGGGTGTTGGAAGAGGAAAAGTCTGGAATGGGGAGGGTACGGGGATGCTGACCGTAGAGTGCAAAGAAAGGTGAATACCCGGTAGCCGAGTGCAGAGCATTGTTGTAGGCAAACTCCGCGAGTTGTAGCAGATTGAGCCATGTGTCCTGGTATTGCAGCGTCAGACAGCGCAGATACTGTTCCAACGTTTGGTTGACCCTTTCGGTCTGTCCGTCACTCTCCGGGTGATACGAAGAGGAAAACCGAGCATCAATGCCCAACAGAGCGGTTAGGGCCCGCCAAAAGCGGGAAGTGAACTGGGAACCACGATCAGAGACCAACACATGGGGCAATCCGAAAAGACAGAATACATGCCTGAAGAAATGTTTGGCCAAGACAGGGGCTGAAGGTATTCCCTTACAGGGTATAAAGCGTGCAAACTTGGTATATGAGTCAACTATGACCCAAATAGTGTCAAACCCATGAGTGCGGGGGAGATCAGTGACCAAATCCATGGAGATCGTATGCCAAGGTCGTGGAGGGATCGGGAGAGGAAGGAGAAGACCCAAGGGCCGACCCCTGCGCGATTTGCCCTGGGCACACACCGCACAGGTATTGATGTAATCTCGTACGTCACGCTTCATCGTAGGCCACCAGCACCAACGCTTAAGGAGGTCTAAGGTGCGAAGTTGTCCGGGGTGACCGTTGATGGCAGCGTCGTGGGACCAGGTCAGCGCTTGGTTCCGGGTTTCACTTGTGGGTAGAAGGAGTTTACCCCCATGAACGAAAGGCAGCCCATCTTGCATGACCGGGTCCCATTCCGCCAGTGATTGCGGGTACTGAGAGGCCCATTGGCGGATAGTTGACAACAAGGAGGGAGTCGGTGTGCATAGACAGATTACATGATTCTTTCCCAACAGGGTGTCCGGAAAAAAGGGAAGGGTCTCCCCCCCAGGTGAACGGGACAGGGCATCGGCTTTACCGTGTCCAACACTGGGCCTGTGTTTGACCACAAAATCATACGCGGCAAAGAAAAGATGCCACCTAACCTGGCGACTGTTTGTGCATTTCAAGGAAGCAAGGTCCTGGAGATTTTTATGATCCGAAAACACTGTGGTTTGGTGTATATTGTGGCATGGGTGAGTCTGTCCAGCAAGGGAGTGATCAGAGGTATGGGGTAGCGGTTCTTCACTGTGACGGCATTCAAGCGCCTATAATCGACACAGGGACGGAGGTCCCCTTCCTTCTTCGGAACGAAGAATATAGGGCTTGCAGCCGGAGAAGTCGATGGATGTATATGACCTAGCCGTAACGCCTGTTGGATATACTCCTGCAAGGTCCGCTCTTCCACCTGAGTCAGGGAGTAGATACGACCCTTCGGAATAGATGCGCCAGGAATCAGGTCGATAGGACAGTCGTAAGGTCGATGCGGGGGTAGGCCTTCTGCAGACCTTTTGTCGAATACCGCCTGGAAATCGTGGTAAACAGCAGGTATCCCACCCGTGACAGCCCCTACTGTGTGCGTATCATGGTGGTCAGTGCTGTCCCCTATAGCCATGGATGTGACGCTTCCCAGGATTCCCGCGGGACTGGAGAACTGAGGTGTTGCCAGTAGGCAGTAGTGTTGACATGTTTCGGATTCGAATGAAACCTGACCCGTCCCCCAGTTGATGAGGGGATTGTGCAGCCTTAGCCAAGGAATGCCTAAAATTACTCCAAACTGAGGGGTGGCAATGAGATCAAATGAGATCGTCTCTTTGTGGTTTTCCTGAACAATCAGCTCTAAGGGAGCTGTCTGTTGCCGGATCGGACCAGAGGCAAGAGAAGTACCATCCACCGCCTGGACCGGTTCGTGAGCAAAGGCAGGTCCAGTGAACCGGCCAAGGCTATGTCGATGAAGCAGCCTGTAGCACCTGAGTCTATCACTATTGACACGGCGTGAGAACCTGTAGCGTGGTTCAGAAAGGCCTGAACTATAATGGGTCGCACAGGACCGAAGGTAGGTTCAGAGGTATTCCGGATAGTACTCGCTCCCACCTCTGATCTTAGGGGCGAGCCTTCTGAAAACCCGGGTTTCTGTTTTTTGGGCGGCGAGGACACTCTTTTACAAAATGCCCGTTGAGACCGCAGTAAAAACAGGCATTGTCCGTTCTCCTGCACTCTCGTTCGACGTGTGAGATAGGGCTGCGGATCCCGCCTATCTGCATGGGTTCGGGAGTAGCAATGGCCGTGGATGGAAGTGGGAACGAGGATGGACCTTCTCTGCGTCGCTCCGATCGTCTGGCATCGACTTGTAATGTTAAGTCCACCAGATCTGCATATACTATGGGAAGCGTAGGCACTACAGATAAGGCATCTTTCATGACCCCAGATAAACCCCGGTAATACACCACAGCCTTTTTATTTTCTGGCCAGGAGGTCTCAGCAGACAACTGATTGAACCTGGTGATGTACTCTATGAGGGTTGACCGACCCTGCGTGAGATCTAGGAATTCCATGTCTCTAGACTGTGCTTTGTGCCTGGTGTCAAATACTTTTGCCATCTCTTGGGTCAGTAACTCGAAATCGTACAACGCAGGGTGGTTGTTTTCCAGCAATGGATTGGCCCATGTGGCGGCTACCCCAGATAGATGGGAGAGAAGAAAGGCTGCTTTTGATACGAATCGGGGAAAGCCTGAGGACGACACATGAAATGAAGTTTACAGTGATTGATGAAAGTACGGTATTTCTTTGGGTCGCCCTGGTATCTTTCGGGAGCAGCCAAGGGAAAAGGGTTTTGGATCACCACAGGAGCGGCCGGGAAGGAAGGGGGTATGACAGGAGGAGGGTTTTGGGGAGGAATGGCTTCATCAATATCAGCTTCTGCAGGTAAGGGATGGCGTGCACTTAGTACCGTGTCGAGGCGGTGGTGTAATGCGGTGGTGGCAGCGGTCATATCAGCGCGTAGGGTTGCAGTAGCGGTTGCCATGTCGATCCTGAGTGCTGTCACTGCCTGCATTAAAGCCGTCACGGGGTCCCCGGCTGAGGTGTCCATAGCTGGATGACCAATAGGCTTCACAGTCTGTTCTGATCTTGGTGATCCGCCTTGATGGTCGTGCAGCTATAAACTACCTCCGTCCCCAAGTACCGCTCGAGCAGGTAAAGTATACTGCCCTAGCAATCTTTGAGGCCACAGGTGATGAGTGGCGTCATCAGTCAGATACCGGGAACACCGGAAGGACCCCTGAGTGCTGTAAGGCAAAGGTTAGGATCAGGTATACGTTGAACAATAATGGCAGTGCAAGCAAACCAGGAAAAACGACAAAGCTTACCCTGGGGATGATAGGACAGGTGGGAAACCTGAATAGACAACGAGGGAAGACCAACAGCAGGCTGGGATGTACTGCAGTTCCTCCAACTCACACCAGTAGCCAGAGCGTGACCAGATAGCAAGTCCATCCAAGGTCCAAGTGGTGAATCCCAAATGACTCAGGAGGCAAAACGGGATAGACAGGAATTGTGTGGTAAGAAGTTCGCCAAGACAAAAGGGTAATCCAGAGCAATTCCAGGGCCAGAAAGGGGGGTCAAGAGTTCCAAGGGTCCAGAAGATACGTTGAATCCAAAAGGAAATCCAAGACAAGTCCAAGTAACGTTCCGTGGTCGAGTTCCAAACTGTAGCAAGAAGAAAGAGGGCAATGCCGAACAGGTCTCTGGTAGAAACAGCTGTGAAGCACTGAGTGTTTCCTCTCAGCTCCTTTTGAAGGAGAGTTAGATCACGTGACAGGGCACATGACCGCACAGGAGCGTCACGTGAGATCGGACGCCATCAGTGATTGGTGTTTGTCCAATGTGGACGCCGGCGTCGGCTACAGATGATCCCGTGACTAGTCACGGGATCGTCTGAGCGAGACGCGATCGGGTTCCCCCGTGCGCGGGAGCTGGAGCCGACGACACCGGAGCCGTCGGGCATGGATGAGACACCAGGGCAAGCGCCAACATGGAAATGGGCGGAAAGAGGTGGTTCTGCCCCCTCGGACATCCCGCCTGCCGTGTCTTCCCCGTTGGTGTGGGTGGTGGGTACGGGAACGGATGGTGCCGGGTAAGTGTCGGGAGGAGGGCAAGATCGAGGACGTGACAGGTAACTTCATGTCTCTGATACTTTCCCTTTCCACGATCTGCATTGCGCTTAAAAACAGTAGCACAGGCTGTTGGCCCCACTTTGCTTTAGTGAAATAGATTGGATACCAGTTCTCTCTACACATGGGTATTCTGCAAGTTGCGGTTCTGAAATGAAAAGAAGAGAATACGGGCCAGAAAGAGTAGCAGGTGGCACCATTGATAACATTCAAGGAACATGGAGGGTTTACGGAGAGCGGTCTCCCCCCATCTTCCACATTCTGTATCTGGGACAGGGCTGCCTCTTGCTTTTTCATTGGTGCACCTCCTGCCCCAGTGTGAGAAGGCTCCCTGGCCCCCCTTTAGAGGGTCATGAACCTCATCCTCTCACACATATCATTTCTAAGCAACGATGCTCTAGCTTGAGCTACACTTTTTTTTAATTAACTTTTTATTGGCATTTTTATAAACATTAACACTTCCAAACATGAAAGAATCCCCCCTCTCCTCCCATTCCCTTGGTTCGAGGGTAGTCCCAAAACATGGCAGTTCATATTCTGCAGTGAGCGCTGTGTTCGATGGCTAGGAAAGTGTGAGGGCTGAGAATCTGTAAACCCCTTATAGATCGCCTTCTCCGGGGCGTTCTACTATCCCCAGGAGCTGCATAGCCTGAGGGCACCATGCCACCCTTGCCCCGTCTTCAAGTACCCCAGGAGGGAAGCCCAGTCTGAGGAGAATCTAACGTGGTCCCCCTGGATGGAGTACGTGAGCCACTCCATTGCCAACAAGTTCCACATTTTTGCAACCCATTTGTGGTCCTGAGGGGGGTCGCTTGCCTTCCGTTTGTGTGCCAGGACCAAGGCCGCCGCATCATCATTATCACATAAAGCTTTAGACCCGCCTTGGTTTTGATTGATTCGAGTGATCCCCCCCAGACCTATGAGCGCGCAGCCCTTGTACCCCCTGAAGTCCATCCATAGGACTTGATTAGCAGCATCTAGGACTCCCGCCCAGTATTTGTCAATTTTAGGGCAATCCCACCATATGTGCTCCCAAGTGCCCTCGGCTCCGCAGTCCCTCCAACAGAAGTGCGATACCCCTTGGTACATTCTATGGAGCTTCAAGGGGATTAAGTGCCACTGGGTTACCAATTTCAACCAGATCTCCCTTATCTGGAGAGACCTTGTTAACTTGGGATCTGAGTCCAAAGCCAGGCCCAATCTATCTCCTCCACTGCGCACCCTGTGGCTGCATCCTACCTCCTCATGTATGGTCTCACTGGGGGTTCCTCTCCTTCCTTCAGGTGTTTGTATATTGCTGTGATCAGGTGCCTGTCCCCCGAATCCCTGCCAAGATACCTTTCAAACGTGGTCAGTTGGCGGTTAGCCGCTTGTAGCATGGTGGGATGGTGAAGCCAGTGCCTCAGTTGAAAGTATCTGAACCTTTCCCTTTTGCCTAACGCAAAATCTGCTTTACAGTGTTCAAATTGTTTCATCTGGCCATCCCTGAACATACCCCATAGCAGTCTGCACTCCCCTTGTTGCCAAGTGTCGAAAGCAGTTGTGTTATACCCCCGAGGTAAATTGGGGATTTCCGAACAGGGGTGTGTAGGGCGAGGGGTAAGTCGTAAGATGGGCCTCCTGCACCGCCTCATCCCAAGTTCAACCCACTAGGTCTAGGAGTGCGCTACTGTACATGCGATTGGGCCTATCCTGCTTGGGCTTCAATAGAACATGCTCTAGATCTTCCCCCAGCACCGCCCTATCCATAGGCCTCCATATCTTCCCCCGGTAATCTTTTTGCCAGTCACAAATCACTTTTAATTGGGTGGCCCAGTAGTATGCCCTAAAATCAGGACTTCTCATGTCTCCCCAATCTCTAGGGGGCTCTCATCAGCCTAGCCACCATTCTCGGGGGTGTGTTGACCCCCAGAAATCTATTGGTCATTCTATTCAGAGCCTGAAAAAGGCTGGCGGGATATATACTGGAAGGGCAGCAAAACAGTACATAATTTGTGGGAGCACGACCATTTTTAAAGTATTGATGCGTCCCAATCATGAGATAGCTAGGGGGCCCCAGTCAATCAATTTAGTGTTAAGTTTCTCCAGCAGAGGTGGATAGTTAGCCTGGTACAGTTGTTCGGTTGATTTGGCCAGGTTTATACCCAGGTAAGTGATTGAGAACCCGACCCATCTGTAGGGGGAAGTTCCCTTTAAGGCCTCGTCGGCTTCCCTTGAGGTGGTAAGGTTGAGGATTTCTGTCTTGGAGGCATTAATTCTAAGGCCCACCGCGGTACCAAATTCCAAAAGCTCCCTTTCTACCGCTGGTAGGGCTGTATCTGGCTGGGTCAGGGATAATATCATGTTGTGCGCGAACGCTGCTATTTTGTGAGTGTCCCTGGTGAAAGGAACCCCCTTTATATTCTGAATGGCTCTCACCGCTTCCAGAAAAGGCTCGAGGTGGAGCGCATAAATTATCAGGGGTAGCAACCCTGTTTAGTCCCCCTCTCAACGGTCACTGGTTTCATCAGTTGTCCGTTTACCGCTAACCGGAGTGTTGGGTGTCAGTAATTAGCCTTGACCCTGTCCAAGAATTTGGGACCAAAGCCCATTCTCTGCATAGTTGCGAAGAGGAATCACAACTCCACCCAATCAAAAACCTTCTCAGCGTCGGGATTTGTCTTTTATTGACCTTCTCTATCATATGCACCAATCTTCTGACATTGTCGCCGGTCTGCTGCCCCCTCACAAAGCCTGATTGGTCCGGGTAAACCAGTTTGGGGATTATATGATCTAGCCTTTTTGCTAGTATCCTAGCGTGAATCTTGGAGTCCACGTTTATCAAGGCTATGGGTCGGTAGAGCCGCATTCGGTGGGGTCTTTCCCCTTTTTGTGGATAAGGACGACTTTCTCCTCCTCCATTGATCTCGTGATGACACTGTCCCAGCCTATGTGGTTAAAAAGGGCGTTTAGGATCAGTATTAACAATTCCTTGTGGGTTTTTTAAAATTCTGCTACAAGCCCATCCGGGCCTGGAGATTTAAGTGTAGGTAGGGATTTAATTGCAGCCATAACCTAGTCCTCCGTAATGTCCCGTTTTAGGGTTTCCTTCTCCTCATCTGTTATGCAGGGTAGCTTGACTCTATTTAAGTATTCTAGCAGGCTTGTATGTGATGGGTTATCCGAAGCATACAAAGAAGAGTAAAATCTGGTGAACTCCTGTTTGATGTCGTCATTGTTGGCGCTAACACTCCCCTCTCCGACTTTAATTTTCAATATTATTTTGTCTTTCTGTTCCTTTCTAAGCATTCTCGCCAGCAAGTGGTCCACCTTATTGGCATTGATGTAGTATTTTTGCCTGAGATCGAAGAGATTGTGTTCCACTGCCGGGTCTGGATTATGTCTAGTTGTCCTCGGACAGCCCTGTACGCTCTTTCGGTGGCCGGTGTCTGATTAATCCCCCTTTTGGCCACTATCCCTTTAACCTCCTTCTCCAGTCGAGCCTCGTCTAATCTTATTTCTCGGTCCCTTCTGGCATTTATTGCAATAATTGTGCCTCTCCAGGTAGCCTTAAAGGCGTCCCACCTTACTTGGAGAGTCGTGTCCCCCACTATGTTATTCGCAAAAAAGCGTTCTATTTCTTCCTCTACCTCCCAGATAAGAAGTTGGTCTTTGAAGAGGGGTGTCGGGTAGCGCCATTTCCACAGTCCCGGGGGTCTCCTGTTCTCCTTCAGGTTTAGGATTATTGGAGAGTAATCAGATAGTATTGTAGTGCCGATGGTCATATCAAGCGCCTCTCCCAGTAGGGTTGACGATGGCCAGATGTAATCTATTCTTGAGTGGGAGCGATGGACATGCAAGTAAAAGGTGTAACCCTCATTATCCCCGTGTAACCCCCTCCACGCATCAACTAGGGCCAGATTGCAAATTTTGTCCCTCAGCTCGTGTTTTGGTCTACTCTGTGGGGTCGCCGACCCGGAGCTCCTGTCTGTGGTCGGGTCCCAAGCGATATTGAAATCGCAGTTAAGTATAATAGGGAATTTGGCGAACCCCTCGAGTTTATCTAGGGTGGTTTTAATAAAAGGTCTTGTGCTGTATTTGGACCATAAAGGGTTGCGACAGTGAGCATCTCTCCACTCTCCTCCAGAGATACTGCCAGAAACCTTCCCATATCATCCGAGTATTTCCCTGTGATATGCAAATCTAATCCGTCTTTCAGAGCTATTAGGACTCCTGCCTTTTTGTTGGGTTGTGTGGCTTGAAGTAATCTGGAGTAACCCCATATTTTAACTCTTGCTCTGTCTAGGGTGTGAATGTGGGTCTCTTGCAGCGTAACAATATCTGGGTGCTCACGTCTGATATAGCGTTCTTTTTTTTTCCGCTTAACTGGGGAATTGAGGCCATTGACGTTAAGGGAAAGAATCTTCAATTTACCCCTAGTTGGGATGTTGGGTTACAGACTCTCGGTTTTTTAACGAATAACTCGGATTGTGGCTTTGGGTATTTCGCCCTAGTGTTCTCCCTGTCCCCTAGGCCCCTCAACATGGTTGCCATCTTCTGAGAGTTGGGCACCCTCAATACTCCCCCCCCTCCCTCCCTCTTCCTCCCTCCCCCCTGGTGGGCGTAAACAACTGGCCAGTGGACCCCCTCGAATCTAAACCTCGAGAGTCGTTCTGCAGACTGCGCCCCAGTGTGTCCAACGCGGGATATTTCCATCCCATTCCAAGAATTAGCAACCCTCCCGCCCGAGGCCCCTTTATCTGATGCAGTGTATGGTCTCATGCGTGCTTCTTTTCGCTTATGCCCTCTTCAGGCATTCTTGTGCTGATCCGGTGGACCCTCCCCTGTGGGCTGTTGATCGCGGCTGCTCTAATCACCCCTGGGTCTCCTGTTCTTTCCTTGATGGCGGGCCTCGCAGGTATGGTTGGGCATCGCTCCTCCTCGATTTTTTGGGCCGGGCCGTGGACCACTCCCATGATTTGCGCCCCACCCATTGGGTGAAGGATGGGGTGGTCGGCGGTGGGTGTTCTTCTCCAAGACGCAGGAGGGCAATTTCCTGTTCATATGACGTGATTTTCTGAGGCTTCGCCTTCCAGTCAAACGTCAAGCCGAACGGATGTGTCCATCTGTAGCTTATGTCCTGGGACCTTAAGTGCGCCAGGACTGGTCCCATCCTTCTCCTTTTAGCTAGGGTGGTTTGAGTTAAGTCCTGGTATAGCGTTATCTCTGCTCCGTTGTACCTGATCCACGCGGCCTTCCATGCTTTTGTCAGTATTTGTTCTTTTAGGGTGTAACTGTGCATTGCCGCCAAGACGTCTCTTGGTCTGGCGCCAGGGTCTGACCTTGTGGGGCCCACTCTGTGGATTCTGTCGAACACTATGTCCACCGGAGCTGCAACGTCCAGGAGATCGGCAAAGATTCCCTTTACCACTTAGCACAGATCTTGGTCTTGGGGGACCTCCGGAAGGCCCTTGATTCGACTGTTCGAGTGCCTGGATCTGTTCTCCAAGTCCTCCACCTGGAGCTCTAGGTTGTAGGTAGCTGTCGCCAGTGTGTCCAGTAGCGAGTCCGTCTTCCTTGCATCCTCAGCTAGGTCCTGGATTGCTCTCTCGTTCGTGTCGACTCTTTCCTATATCTTATTGATATCAATCTTGATTTCCTGAAGACCCTCTGCCAAGTCCTCTCTGAGTGCGTCCATCTGCTTCTGGCCAGCTGTAGTGATTTTGTCGACATTGTCGGCCAGGAGGTGTTTTAAGGTGGACCGTGTGACTAGTTGATCGCAGTCTCCTCGATCCGCTGAGAGTTCCTCAGTAGGCCACTCGTTGGGTCGACTCCCCTGGGCCTCCTCCTGATCCCTGGCCCATATTTTGGCCAACGTGCCCTCCTGCGCTTTCCCTGGGGGGTTTTTGGGATGGATACGAGTCCTTGGCCTTGTTTTTAGACATGCCTCCGGTTTGTAGGTCAGCTTTGGTCTGATGGTCTGCCACTGGGCCGCTACAGAGAGCCTATTCCTCTGGGGCCTCTAAGTGTTACTGTCCGCTCTTCTTGTGGGGGGAGTGCCTCCCAAATTTGGATGTCTGTGATACCCAAGCGGGGTGGACGAGGGGAGGGAGGGAAAGGTTAGCTTGTCGTGGCAGGTTGAAAGTGCGGATGGCCGCACGGGTTCCCCTCCACTCCCCCGCTAGCGTGCTGGTGCGGATTCTGGCCACCCCCTTCCTGCCCAGGCCAGTGCTGGAATTACCGGGGAGTCAGCGCATGTCCTTGGAGCAGAGGGCCTAAGTGTGGTGCCCCCGTGCTAATGCTGTGGGTCTTGGCTGCTGCAGAGGAGCACAGAACGGTTAGGCTGATCCTGACGGAGCAGACAGATGGTGAGGCCCGCCTAGAGGGTCCTGACCCAGAGGTGATCACTGGGGCCAGGCCCGGTGTATCTTCACCAAGTTGTGTGGTGTGCCTTCATTGTTGGCTCCAGGTTCTGGCTCCCTGCGCGCATGCCGTGGGCTATGTCCCCTAGTGGGAGCGGGTTGTGGTGGGGTAGCCCCTCAATGTGATGTGGAGATGTTCCTGCGGCTGTCGTGAGCTCCGTGGAGCCGTGACCTGTTAAGTGTCTCTTCAGAGGAGGAGAGGGGCCCGCAGCAAAGGAGAGAGCACCGCATGTACCTTGATTGTGTGAGATCTTGCAGCGGTCGCTCCCCACAGAGATAGTCCGGTGTATGGCGGCTGGGGGAGTGGTCCGGGGCTTGTATCCCCTCCGTCAGGGCGTTCCCCGGCGCGGCACTGGCTGCCCAAGTTGGCTGTGGTGAGTGAGTAGGGAGCGCTGATAGTGCGCGGGTCTGCCCCGTATCACAGTCCTCACGCTAGAATGGGCTGCTCCGGATGCCCTCCACTCCTGTTGCGAGGCTGCGGTCCCCGCCCTGGCCGGAGACCTCAATTAAGCATGGGCATGGGTAGCCGTGATGAATTCCCTCCGGTACCTCCCCGGGTCGGCTCCGAGGTCCAGTACAGCTGGATTGGGGGCTCACCAATGCTTCGAGTGGAGTCAGGGCGGGCCCCACTGATCCCGGCTTGGACACGCTGCGCCCGATCCAGTGCCGCCCGCAGCTCCGCAGGTGCTCCTGTAAGAGGTAGTGTCCAGCTCAGCAGAAGGCAGCGAGGGGTCCCCCACACCCCCGCTGTGCTCCGGGTGCTGGTGAAGATGCTTTTGCGTAGGAGCTAGTCGTTAGCAGGTTCATCGTCCATCACAGGCTGGGCTGTGTACTAGTATGATTCTGTTGAGGTTCAGGTGACGTCTCCCATGAAGAGACGCTGTTCTCGGTGGTCATCAGGTAGATGATGTAGGGACCCCAAATGTCGGGGGGTCTGGCATGTAGGGGTAGTGTTTTGATGAAGTTCGATTCGGTGTCCTGACAGTAGGAAATGTCCTTTAACCATTGTTGTATGGTCAGTGCAGGTCCTTTCCCCCACGACATTGCAATCCTCCTACGTGCCATCAATAATAATAGCCCGTCCAACTTGCATGTTGGGGGTGGGAGGTGCTTGGTGAATCCGAGAAGTGTGACCTTCGGGTCGGGCTCCAGGGGAGAGCTTACGATTGCGGCTGTCTTTTCCAATACCGCTTCCCAGAATTGGTGTATGGCTGGACAAGACCACGCGAGGTGGACGAAGTCCGTCAATGTGGCGTCACACCGGCTGCATGTCGGGGGGGGTCGAGGGGTGATAGGAGTGTATTCTCACGGGGGGGTGGTATGCCTGATGTATGTATTTCAGGTGAATTTCTTTATATCTTGTGTTTAGCGATACCTTCTGGGTTTGTGCTAGAATATAGTCCCACTCCTCATCTGGTATTGTCATTCGGAGAGATTTTTCCCACCTAGTTTTGGGTGTTGACGGGATCGGGGATGTGTCGGTTAGCAGTGATTTATATATCATCGATACCAATCTACCCACCCCCTGTGACTGAATAACCCTGTGAAGTAGTTGCCATGTTGGGGGTTGTTGCGGGAATGAGGGAAGTATAGCTTGCAAAGAGCGTCTGAGACGGAAATAGACAAATGTGTCAAGGGCGGTGGTAGCAACGCAGGTTTTAGCCTGTTGGGGTGTGAGGAAGATCCCCTCGGTAAAAAGGTCGCCCATAGTTTTTAATTTTAGCTTGTTGGTCCAATTTAAATAAACTTTTTCTGAGGTCAGGGGGATTCCCGGAATTAATCTTATCGGGAGGAGAGGAGAGAACCTGGTCTGAATGTCGCACCTCTGCGCTATTTTTTTCCAGATTGCGATGGTGAAGAGCACCGTGTTTAAAGTGGTGTGCGTAGTGTGGGTTTGGCCAAAAATAACAGCCCTAAGCAAGTTAGGGGACGCAAGAGCAGGCTCAAGCTGTACATGGGGATGGACAAAGTGCGTGGCGTACCAATGGCCCAAGAATTGGGCCTGTGCTGCTCAATTATAGCGTTCTAAATCTGGGAGTGCCATGCCTCCCTTTGTCACTGGTTGAATCAGTGACTCGTAAGCAATTCTGGCTGGTTTACCCGCCCATAGTAGTTCCAGGGCCAAGCTTCGGAGGTGATGAAGATGTTTCTGGGCCACCAGCAAGGGAACATTTGCAAAAAGATAAAGGAGTTTAGGGAGTATCACCATTTTAACTAGCGAAACCCGCCCCCAGCGTGTGAGTGGTAGCGTCTTCCATCTATTAATTTTCCCTTGAAGTGACTCAGTTACTTTGCCATAATTATCTTGGAAGAGATTTTGGTGATCTCTGGCCATTTGGATGCCCAGGAAACTTACGTTTGTGTGTTACCATTTGAAGCCATAGTCGTCTGGAAATGCCTGGGTCTCGGGGGTTAGTGGGAATATAATTGACTTGCTGTGGTTAATTTTTAAGCCGGAGAGGTTGCCGAATTTAATGATGTCTCGTATTACCGGGTTCAGGTTCTCGGCTGGGTCACGAATGTAGAGGGCAATGTCGTCTGCGTATAGGGATATTATTAATTTGTGCGGGCCGGAGGACAGGCCTCTGTGTATGTGTTTGGCTCAGAGGTCAGAGGCGAGGGGCTCCATCACCAGTGCAAATAGTAAAACAGATAGGGGGCACCCCTGTCTGGTCCCTCGCTGGAGGTGGATCTCCGTCGATCTGGTTTTACTCAGAATTATATGTGACCGGGGTTGGTTATATAGAAGGGCTGTCAGCTTGAGAAAGAGTTTGCCGAGGCCCATACGCTGGAGGACCTTAAAGGGGAAAGGCCACTCGATGGAGTCAAAGGCCTTTTCGGCGTCCAAGAGGGCTGCTACCGCTTGGTGTGTGGGGTCCAGTGCTTCCATGACACCGAACATGCGTCTGATGCCAAATGTTGTGTTGCAGCCCGGGACAAACCCTGCCTGGTCCGCGAGCACCAGCGCGGGCATCAGGGGAATGAGTCTGGTGGTGAGGATTTTGGCCAGTATCTTATTGTCCAGATTGATCAGTGAGATTGGTCTGTATGAGCTGCATTCTTCTGTGGGTTTGTTGGCTTTATGTAAAAGGATCAATTAGCTTCGCGGAGGGTCGGGGGTAAGGAACCAGTCTCAAGAGCTTCCTCGAAGACTTGCATCAGTAGAGGGGCGAGGATGGGGGCGAATGCTTTATAGAACTAGCCGATTAATCCGTCAGGTCCAGGAGCTTTGGTGTTCGGGAGTTCTTTAATAGCCTGGAGAATTTCCTCTAGCGTGATGGGTTGATTTAGTGGTTCTCTCAGCGTAGAATTTACCCAATAAAGTTCAATTTTGTCCAGAAAGCGCACCAGTTCCTCCTGGCTGGCGGTGATGTTGGTCCTGTACAGAGTTTGGTAGAAGGCGCGGAATGTTTCCGCTATTTCTTTGTCGGTGTGAACTAGTGTACCTTAAGGGTTTCGTATCTGCTAAATCAGCGTACGTTCCTGGTCCGCTACTAGCATCCTCGCGAGAAGGGCGCCCGGCTTCTGCCCCTCTCCGTACTGGCGAATGCAGTGACCTTGCGATAGGAATTTCAGTTCACGGTCGGCTGCCGCCCTGAATTTATCCAGTTCCTGTTTCAGTGAGGCTAGAACGTGTGGATCGGATGATGTGATCTGCAGGTGTTTTAGCTCCTTTAGGCGGGTTTCACTTGAGGATAGTTCACGTCTGATTAGTTTCAAAATTCCCTGTTCTTTGGTTTAGCAGATCCCGCTGACATAGCACTTCAAGGATTCCCATAGGGTTCCGGCCGATGACACAGAGCCCTGGATGAGTTTGAGGAAGGATACAATCTCTGTGCGCAGTTCATCTGTGAACACCTGGTCTTGTAGAGATCCCGGTTTGAATCTCCAGTGACGTCTCCCCTCTGATGGATCGAGTGGGGTGCATTCGATTGTGACCGCCGAGTGGTCTGATATTGATCTGGGTAGAATTTGGCTATGGTTTCATTGGACTCGGCTGTGTGCAGAGACCAATATGTAGTAAAGGCGGGAACTGGTCTTGTGAACCCAAGAGAGGATTGTATAGTCCCGAGACTCTCCGTGTTGGCGTCTCCATATGTCCACCAGATCATATGCTTTACAGATTTCTAGAATTTGAAGGGCTGCTTTAGAAGTAGTTGTAGACGAGGAGTGAGACCTGTCCAGCCGTTGGTCAAGTGTGGTATTCATGTCGCCTCCCCAAATTATTGCTGCGGTCCCTGCTTCTCCCAGGTGTGTCATTACCCAGTCGAAGTTGTTGGGCCCATCGATGTTTGGCCCGTAGGAGTTTATGATAATGATTTCTGTGTTTTCCAGGGTCCCCCGCACCAGGAGTGTTCTTCCCTCCATATCGTTTCTGGTTGATGCTAGTTCGAATTGCAAGATTGTCACCCCTCTGGAATATGAAGAATACGAGGTAAAGTATCTATGACAGCCCCAGTCTCGGGCCCAGCGATTCTCCATTCCGGGGAGGAGATGGGTCTCCTGAATCAGAGCTATGTCCACCTTGTGCTTTCGGAGGTACTGTGTCATCTTTCTCGTTTTGGTCGGGTTATTGCCCTCTCTAATGTTCCAAGTAGCTAGCTTGAATGTTGTTGGTGGGTAGACTGTTTGACTAGCTCTTGGGCAGAGATGCGATCGGTTGAATTAGGCCCCATTGTATTTGCACGGTGTGTAGGTTCCTGCTTTCCTTGGCGGAGGCCGTTGTTGATGCATCCATCGGGAGGCCTCGGGCGCAGGTGGCGGGGTGCAGACCTCTGGTGAGCACTCCTCCATAACAAAACTGAACAACTTGCCTCCCCATCACGGGCAACCCCCAACCTGCCCATCAAATTTCCCCACCCAATCACCCAGAACATAAATGGAGCTGCGCTTGGGGCGCTAGGGAACTTCCAAGGACCGGCGCACCCTGAAGTTCATCGTGCTTTTCAAAGCCAGGGGCACTTTTTTCCCTGGCACATAGCGGCCTGTTGGTGGGCGTGATTAAGTGTCACGGTGGGACTCTGCCCGCTCGATCTCTCCTGGGAGGTCTCGGGTTGTTGATAGCTTGTCCACACCCCAGCTTGTCAAGGAATGTGTTCGCCTCATCAGGAGTATTGAAGAATTGGGATTTACCGTCGTGTTGAATTTGCAATTTGGCTGGGTAGAGCATGGAGTAGAGCATTTGGTTGTCCTGTAGCCGGCGTTTAACTCCGGTAAACAGACAGGGAGAAATCAGGGAAGAACTGGACATCACCTCCGTCATGTTGTAGCTTTCCTTTCTCCCTTGCGAGGCGTAGGATCGTATCACGGTCTTTGAAGTTAAGTAGTTTGGCTATGATCGGGTGTGGGGCTGCTCCAGGGATGGGTCGACTGGTAGGGACCCTGTGGGCTCTCTCCACTATGAACATGCTGGACAGCGTGGGGCTACCGAACAACTCTTTGCATATATTTTCCACAAAGTCTTCCATTTTCTGCGTAGTTTGTTGTTCTCTCACCCCTAGGATCCTAATATTGCTACGACGGGAGCGTCCCTCGAGGTCTTCATTTTTAGCAATGACGGCCTTCATTTGGGTTTCTAGTGTTGCTACCCTAGTGGACATGGAGGACGTATTATCCTCGAGGTCAGAGATTCGCTGCTTGGCGGTGTCGAGCCTGTCACCGTGTTTGTCCAAGCGATGTTGTAGTAGGTCGACTTTGGTGGACAGGGTGTCCAGTTTACAGTCGATGTTGCCTATGCCAGCTTTTAGTTCGAGGAGGATCTCTCTGATGTCCGAGGCCTGGGCGGGATCGGTGTCATGTGGCATGGACATCTCGGGACTTTCTAGTCTTTCATTTGGTTTGGTGGTTTTGACTATGGCGCCTGACTCAAATGTCAGCTTCCTCTGCGATTTATTGGATTTCCCCATCATGAAGGCTTTGCTGCTCGCTGGCTGAGTGTGACCCACTGTTCGAATGTCCACTCCCTTATCTGTTTGTTCCCCCGGGTGTGAGTGATGACAGTTGAGAAATGCGGGCTCTGTGGGGATTATCATGCCGCGTCAGGGAACCCACAGGGGTAGGGCTTGCCGGCTACGAATGTGTCCCTCTTGGTGGTCAGATCAATGGGGCACCCGCCCGGGCTGTGTTGGAGGGTTGTTGGCTTTCATGCGGGACCTCTTGGCACAGTGGGATGTACGATGCCTCATCCCGGGGGTGGTTTAGTAAGTGTTGTAGGGTCTTAATGGAAAGACACCCGCTTCCTCATGCGCTCGGGTCCCCGCCTGAGCAGAACAGAGATCATGCCCCTAGGCCTGTGCATGTGTTATTATATTGGGGAGAGCCTTATCTCTGCCGCTGCCACCAGGCTCATACTGTTGCTGCCAGTCCTCGTAGGGGCTTCACGCATGGAGGTGGGGGCCCCCCTGGTGACGGTTACTGCGTCTTGCCTCTGCGTCCCCCGATGGTCTGGTGTCCAATATGCGCTGCCCCGATGGTCAGGGGGCCAAAGGGGCTCCCGGGGGGGGGGGGTGACTCACCTTTGTTGATTCCAGATCCTCTGCTCTTCCTCGCCCTGGACAGGGTTCCTCAGCGCCGAGCTGTGCGTGGAGGCTGTGGATCCTCCCGTGGGTCCTCCCGTGGATTGCAGGCCTAATTCGTGCCGACATGTGCTGGGGCCGGCCACTCGGTCGGCGGCAGTGATGGAGTGTCGGTGGGGGCTGCCGGCTGTGCCAGCTGCAGCGTGGGCACCCGATCCCTTTCGCGGGCCGCTGTGGGGGGCGGTCATAGCCTCCCCAGCCGACCTGCTGCAGAGGCTCCCCCTCGGAGGCTCTCACTGTGCGCGGCCCCCAAAGCAGCCACGCGACCACTGCTGCACACGTTGGGGATGAAGGAGCGCAGCAGGCCCCCGCAGCCGAGCCATTCTGTTTCCTTGTTGCTGGCTGGGTCAGTGCGAAGTCGCTTTCTCCCCGCGTCGCTCTGCTCCGAGGCGGCGGCGGAGGGATGATTTGGTGGGCTTCCTCCTGTGTGGTCCTCGCATTGATTGTGCAGCCCCGGGTGTCCCACGGCACAAACAAGGGGTGGGGGGCTGGTGCAGGACGCCCCGGAATGCCGGCGCCGCTTCGGGTAAGTTGGATGGCCCCTGGACGTGCTTTTGGACAGGATTCATTAGGGTGCGCCTCTGGAGCTCACGTCTGAGCCGCCATCTTGGTCACACTCTAGCGCCCTCTGTCTGGGGAGGGCTTCTTAAGACATATCTGAGAGCTGCGGGGCCTCCGGGGTCGGGAGCTAGGTGATTGCGATGTTTAGAGGATCGCGGCCATCTTGGAATCTCCGGGCTACAATTTTGATTCATTATTACATATTCTTAGCACAGTTAAAGAACATGTTCAGGCATAAAACATGAACATAAATTGCTCATATTAGACTACTCAGATTAAGACAGTGTTCCATGGATTTGGTGGCTTACATTACTAATTTCCAACAACTGCAAGAAACCGCACAGTGGATAGATATATCAACCTTAACAGCCTTCTGTGTAGGATTAACTAAATTACTTAATATTCTTAGTGGCTAATAGACCCACTACTTAAACAGAACCGATAAAGGGGTGCTCACGCTGTAGACAGTCCTAAATTCTGTCAAATATTTAAATCAAATCTCCATGACAATTCGAGGCTAGTGCTTGCAAAACAAGTCACTAAGGGTAAACCAAAGAAGAAGTCTAGAAAAATGCTGACAATAAATTTATTGTTGAAAACACAATTTTTAAAAAAGTTCAGAATTTTTCAGAATTTTTAACAAAAATTAAATAAAACAGTTGAAACAAGTGAAGAAAGACATAAAACATAACATTCATCATAAATACATAGAATACAAAAGAACAACATGTTGATCAAATTACAAAGTGGATTGTTAGGGAGATACAACAATCCTTGCAGGACACCAATTGTTCCTACAACATGGGGCCTACCAGGGTGTATTAAAAATTACCCTGGTAGGTATAGAGAGGGAATATTCAATTAGCTAAATTCGCATGTTTGTCTGCCACTACTGTCAATGAGTTGATCAATCTCACCTTGTAGATGAGGTATGAAGTAGTCTGGACTTGAACCCTAACCGACGCCAAAAGAGGAAGACATAGGCAGGGGATTCTGTGTATGTATTGTGGTAAACCAGGCCTCTATTGTAGGAACTGACCTAATGTCAATGTTTGGCCATAAAGAATGGGCATATGTCGTTGCTAGTATCATGTCAACCTATTCCAAGCAAGAAACACTATGGCAGGCATGTTAGTGTTAGTTGCCTTAGATTCAGGGTCCTCTGAGGATTTTATTGATCAACAATTTGTAACTACACATAGGAGTCCCACGGAACAAAAAGCTTGGCCAGAAGTGGTAGATGACAGACCGTTACCATCAGGCGATGGATGCAGAAAAACAAAGTCATTAGTTATGCTAACGCAAGCGGAGAATGTAGTGGAACCTTGTTTGAAATGCTACATTCCCCAGATTTCTCAGTAATCCTAGGCCCACCTTGGCTCAGGAAGCAAAATCCTTTTATTGAATGGAAGTAACAGTCTGTGACCTTCTCCTCAGACTGGCGTAGGGAGAACTGCATCCTCTCTAAAATAGAGCTACTCTGATTGCCGGGTAGTGGGCAAAGGTTTTGGAGGGGCCACCATTGTGGCTCACTGACTTTTTGCAGTGTTTGGCCAGACCCTGTGCTGCAAACATTTTAGAAATGAGCATATTGTGCCCCTCTTGGAGTTGCCAAAACTCTACGGAGAACAAGGAGGGGCCCCAAAGACGTACTGCCCGTATTTGTTTTTTAAAATGGCTCTTCAGGTTAAGTGGCCCACTTGCCACTGGCAGGCTCTGCAGGCCTCTAGTAGCCTGGGGGCCACCTTTACGTCTGTCTGCTACATCCGGGTCCCAGCCCTGAGGTGAGACCTGTGAACCAGGGAGGTGACCCTCAGAACCAGTTATTGGCCAGCATGCCAAGAATAGGAGGCCTGGAGCACGACTGCAGGCCATGTGCTAGACTTAGATACAGTGGCCTTGACCACTTGTCACTTGTTGGGACACAGTGACCAGTGGCCAATTTGGTCTGAAGTGACTTCTAGCCCTGGCCAGTGCCCACAATGGGTGACTTAGACTGAAAGCCCTGATCCATCCAACGTGGCCACTGGGCCCAAAGGGCTCATTGTGTGCCCTGGGGGTGCCAGGTGCAGGGATGAAAGCCCAGCCCTGGGCAAAAATGTGACAAGGCATGGCCACAGGAGATGCTCAGTGGGCTTATCGGGTGGCTCTGTGCTTCCTGGGGAAGGGTCATACGCCCTGCTGCAGTCAAAGTAGCCACTGGGCATGGTCTCAGGCCATGTCCAATGGGCCCAATGGGTGACTGTTTAAAGTAGCCACTGGGCATGGCGGCAGGTACTGTAGATACAATATTACATAGTGTTGCAAAAACACTGACATTCTGTGAAAAATATTTGTTTAAACGGGAAGTTCTCTCAGGAATTTTATTTTCCCTATGAATAGGGCATGTATTTTTTAGCAAATATCGAACGATCCTAAAAAAAATTCCAATGCATCTAACCTTAGGTTTTGTCCCATTTACACATGCGAAACTCATCTTGTGCTAATCGGCATTAAATCATAAGACCCGCCTCTCAAGTTTACATCATTAGAAGGCCATTGTATGTCTCGTGTGATCTTGCTTCGCTTCATGGACGGCAGGGTCGAGCACATCCAGGCTGTAAAGCCGAATACAATCAGTGTTTCATCTCAGCACCCTGAATGCCACTAATTATTTGCCGACCCTACCGTGCACTGGCCTCCTGACAAGGACCATAAGCTTCTAATGATGTCAGCTTGAGGGGGCGGGTCTTATGATTTACTGCCGCAGGGGCACTTGAACGTAGAATGATGGATCAACGGATAAGATAAGCCCAAGATGGCGGTTTCCAATGCGTGAGTTTCGCATGTCTAAGTGTGAGAAAACCAAAGGTAAGATGCATTGGAATTTTTTTTAGGCTCGATCAATATATGCAAAAAAATACATGCTATATTCTTGGGACAATACAATTCCTGAGAGAGTGTCCCCTTTAATTGGATGCTATGGTTAAGTACTTTTTTTTTTTTAAAGACATTTTATTGGATTTAGTCAGAATACACAACAACAACAATGCAATATTCAGTGATAATGACAATACATTTTACGCCATCAGCTAGGGCTGTTTCAGTGGATATGGCACTATTCTAATTTGTCCGTGTCTGTGCGTTTTCCCACCGTCTGATGATGCCCCATGTGCCCTGAGCTCTCCTCTCTCCTCCTCTACTCTTTAATTTAATAGTTCCCGCTGCCTTGAAGCCATCTCGTTAATGGGGGTCTTCTGGTAAGAGCTGGGAACTTTTCTGCATAGTCCATAAATGGGGCCCATACATTTAGGGCATTGTTTAGGAGGCCCGAGCGGATTGCTGTGACCTTTTCTGCAACAGCGATTTCCCAGCATTTGGACCACCATAGTGCAGCCGAGGGTCCGTCTGCATTTTTCCAAAGCCGTGCCATCACAATCTTTGCTGCCAGCAGGAGGTGCGTACACAGGCGAGGGATAAGGCCTGAGAGCGGTAGCCCCCCTCCCCCTGTTTTGCCCAAGAGGATTATGCCGGCGTCCCAGGGAATGGATAGCCGGTGATTGCCTTGATGTGGTCTGTTACCTCTCTCCAGTATCCCCCTGCTTTCGGGCAGGACCAGACCATGTGGAATAGAGTACCTCGGGCATAGCACCCGCGCCAGCAGTCCGCAGGGATTTTAGGGTTGGCCTTGCTTAGTTGATCTGGAGTGACCTAATAACTGTAGCAGAGTGTATAGCCCCCTTCTCTGTTCGTAATGCACTGCATGCTTTTAAGTAGTCTAGTCCAGATTTTCTCCCAATCCTCCCTGTCTATTTCCCGGCCCAGGTCTTTCTCCCATTCAAGCATATATCTTTCTTTTTTAGAGGGGTCTGTTCTGTCCAAGTGCCGATAGAGCACCGAAATCCTTCCTCTCGTGGTTGGGGATGTTAGAGAAAGTTCCAACGCTGTCAAGTCTCTAGCGCTTTTCTCCCTGACTCCCCTGTGGGACAACCAGTACCGAATCTGTGGATAATGGAACCTTTCCCGTTCACCCACCATTCTTTCCAAGGTTCAAAGACAAGCGGTGGATTGCCTGGCGAGAATTCGGGGTTGTTCCAAATGGGGGTGAGTGGGCCTAATGTACCCCGAGTGCTCCATTTCCGTGCCGCGGATTTCCAGCTGTGGGCGGTTGTGTTTGTTGCAGTCAGGGGGCCCCCGTTTGTCTGAGGTTTTATGTTTGGCAGGTATGGGAGGTCCGATGAGGGAACTGGGCACCAGGCCTCCTCCACCTGGTTGCACAGCGGGTGATCCTCGGCTTGAACCCATGTGTACGCATGGGAGAGATGTGCTGCATGGGCGTACCTGGACACGTCAGGGACTCCCAACCCCCCTTGAGCCCTCCCGCGAACTATGATCTTCCTTGCTATTTGTGGCTCCCCCCACCCCAGACGAATTCTTGTTTTTTCCTCTGTAGGGAGATCAGATCGGAACTCGGGATGTGGACCGGAAGTGCTGTACAGTGATACAGCCACCTGGGGATTAGATTCATTTTTATAGCTGTGATCCGCCCAAACCAGGAGATTTCCTGGGCCTTCCAGCGCTTTAGGTCTCAGCGGAATTCGCTGATCAGCTGCGGGAAGTTGCTTAAGTACAGGCGTGATGGATCTTCGGTGATCTGTACCCCGAGGTAACCAATCGCTTCTTTAGCCCAGGGGATTGGCATCAGGGGATTAAAGGCATGGTCTAGTAAAATGTTTTATTGTCCCTACAGGTCGGCCATGTTTTTTTAAGCCTAAGTGGCTCGATTTTAGAAAACTTTCCTATGGACCTTACCCGAGTTTTCGTCCATTAAACGCATGCGAAAACAGGCACCAGGGAGCTGCCATTTTGTGATAATCCTATCATTTCCCTCATCGCCCTGGCTGACCTGCTTTTGCGGCACTAAATCATATTCCCCGCCCCTGAGCCTGTCATCAGCAGACTCGTACCGCCCATTTCCCAACGCCAAAGCACGTCTTGTGTCAACATTCGCTGCGCTTCAGCTAATGACGTGTCGCCATGGAAATGGAAGGACGCCTCTTTCCTCAATAAGTATAAACAGACCGTTTCACAACACACAGCAGCAGATTTTCGATTCCATTCCTCTCTCTGTGTTACTTAGAGTATTTTGTGACTCGTTTCTGTGCTCTGGTCAGCTACCTTCGCCGCTTGTAGCCCGTTTGAACACCTGTACCATCTCGGTAAATTATTTTACTTTGTTTAATACACAATGGCTACAATAATGCCCTACATGTACGAGCCCGAGTATACCGAGGAGGAACTACTGGAAAGGGAAGCACGCGAAAACGATGGGGATTCGGACGGCAGTTGGCAGGACGAATCAACAGATGAAGAGCCTGGGCCTAGTCGCATGGACGGCGTCTCCACCTGGTGCACATGCAATCGGTGCGAGCTAATGCTGCTGCCGAGAAAACTCGGGATGCCTGGCCTACATTTCGGAAGGCGAGCCACAACCGCAATGCATCACCGAGCTGCCAGACTTCAGGGCAGCCTGCCTCACACGGGCCGTGTTGAGAATAATGATGGTGCTTATGCACGAACTTTGCGCAACTGTTCGTCCTCGTAATCCGAGTAACGAGTAAGTATACTCTGCTTGTCATGCCACTCCTATTTCATGTTCTTCTACTATATCCAAAATTACATTTACATATCATTGTAACGCATGTAAGTCGTTCAGTCGTGTACATTGTCTAGATAGCATTTGTCCGTGCAGAATGCCATTAGTTACAAGAATTGTCATTGACAACAAACGTTTATTAAACTTATCTTGGTCATTTAAAAACAGTTTGTTTCATTCCTTTTCACAGGTGGTACAGGCTGGTGGCCTATCGTTCCTTTACATGGTGGCTCCACGGGAGGCTTGGACGCCGCGTTCGAAGAGTGATACCCGCCTGTGCCGTTCGTGCCATTAGAGAAACGTTCCCGAGTGACAGGGGATTTTCTCTCGCTGTGCTGCAACCTGACCTGTATAATCTTCAAAGTCTTGTATTTTTGTGTCATGAAAATAAGATACAAAATAAAACACCACATATATTTTAACAACAGTTGTTTCGATTTTTTAAATGAATCAAGTGTGTCTCCATTCAAGGATGGACGTCAGACATCTGTGCTCCGAATGGGTGAAGGTATGGTCGCTGTGAAGCAGGGTGGTCACTATCTATCTAAGCTAACATAACATATTCTCGATAATGCATGCACTAAATAACACTTGTTCAAAGTCTTTCAGTAGGTTATGTCTCTATAAAAGTCACACATATATCTATACTAACAATTACCATTGGATTATACAGGCCTTAGGGTCTTGACCACTATAATACACCGGTTGAAGTGTGGGTCTGTGCTCACAAGAATCTCTGGTATGTGGCATTTGTTATTGATAAGCAACGTTATACTATCAAAGGCAGTTCGTGCCAGTGGATGAGCGCTGGCATGGGGGGCTGTCAGGGGCGCGAAAGGCCAAGGAGCCAAACTGCATGTACACTTCAAAAGGTATCCCACGCCAAGGGGCCATCGGTCACATGGCCTCCTCAGACCCCGTGTCTCCAGCCAGGCCTCCCCTTGAAGCAGGCCGCCCCCCTGCAATCCACATAAGTGTGTCTCCATTCAGCAGTCTTCATGTGCCTTATCTGCACGCCCCAGGCCCATCCATCCCACCCCCTCTATCAAAGGCGGTTCGCACCCGGGGATGCGCGCTGTCAGGGGCGCGAAAGGTCAAGGTGCCAAACTGCATGTACACTTCAAAAGGTATCCCACGCCAAGGGGCCATCGGTCACATGGCCTCCTCAGACCCCGTGTCTCCAGCCAGGCCTCCCCTTGAAGCAGGCCGCCCGCCTGCAATCCACATAAGTGTGTCTCCATTCAGCAGTCTTCCTGTGCCTTATCTGCACGCCCCAGGCCCATCCATCCCACCCCCTCTATCAAAGGCGGTGCGCACCAGGGGATGCGTGCTGTCAGGGGCGCGAAAGGCCAAGGTGCCAAACTGCATGCACACTTCAAAAGGTATCCCACGCCCACGGGCCATCGCTCACATGGCCTCCTCGGACCCCGTGTCTCCAGCCAGGCCTCCCCTTCAAGCAGGCCGCCCCCCTAAAACCACGACATACATACGTCATTCATTCACAAACACACCCCTGTTTCTAATACTTTATAAACCACTTGATATGTCTCATGAGAACATCTTTGTGCTTTGCAAGTCAACTCCTGAACGTGCTACCTGGCAACCACTGAGATGTACGCTAATCTGATCGTCGTCGTGCTATCCGTGAACTTCTGTGCCCGCTTAGAGCAAACCCATCAGTGTGCTACCTGTGGCCACCCACCTATTCTCCTGCAACATACTGCTCTGCTTGCTGAATCCAACTGTTTGTTGGTCAAGGTAAGGCCATGTATCCTAGTCATATATTGCAGATTTTTCAATTTCTATCTATTTGCGAGTAGAGTACACAATAGTGCTATGTTCATTGGTCTCATTGCTATTGACTTGAGTTTCCATTGCTATGCTATCAATAGATCTATTTATTTTCATCTGTGCCTATTGTCATCGAATTGCATCCTTCGGGGGTCCAGTCTATAATGTAAGCATGTTTCCTTCTCGTGCAAGACAGAACATCCAAGGGACGAGTCACATGTTCAGATTTTAGTCACATCATTTATACATTTCTGCAACTTATGCAAATACTAAGCCGCACATAATGAACTGGTATAGTTCCTGCTACCAAAACCAACCTTGCATTGATCATTGTATGATTCATTTACTTTTGTATCAAATCTTTATTCTTGAAGATTGTATAATAATGTCGATATTTACTTTTCAGATTTATCAACAATTACCTGCCTGTTCGATTAGCGGTTGCCCTTCGAAGACCCATGCAAAATCTGAAGGCACTACAATGCATGTATTCCCGAAAACTGTTGATCGAATGAGAGAATGGGTCAGACATTGCGGATATCCACTGGATGAGCTGGAAAGTAGAGTCCAACAAGTCTTACAGGACAAGAGGGGTGATCGATACCGCATCTGCAGCCGGCACTTTTCCTTGGACATGTACACAACATCTTGGGTAACAAAGAAGAATAAACGGCGAAGGACACAGAAATTGCTCGAAAACGCTATTCCCACTCTATTCGTCCACATTCCGCCACCGGTGAGTCAAGTGTCCGGATTTAGCTTTAGGCCTTGCGGTAGTGTGTAGGTAGCCGAATGGATTAATTGATATTGTAGGCGTTCTATCCCTTGTAATAATTTCGATATTGATATGAGTGTATAGTTTTTTGAATAATGACATTTATCAATATATTCTTTTTCGATTTCATAACCCACAAACGCAATGTATATATATGGGAACAGGGAACTGTGCTGTATTGAGCATTTTTCAAGTATTCTGTCGCCTTACATGGCTATTTTTAATATTGGCATTTCATTATCAATCATTAATTTACCTTTACAACTTCTTGACTATCCCTTGAATCTGAAGCAAGAACATTCTACATCCTTGACGTGGTCGCAGTTATCAACCACTTCTAGCGCGTATCAGGTAATCTTACTAGGCTAATCCGCTACAGACTTGTTTTATGCATGTCAAGTAATAGTTTTATTCTATCGTGTAATTATTTTACCGAATGTTTGGTTAGTGCTTTCCAATTGATATACACCTTAGTTATCGTCCACTGGTGTTTGTTTTCAGTTATAATTAGTGTTATCCATACTAATGCAAGTACTGTCTTTCATGGAGATGCTGAAGCGTCCGCCACATCTACAACATTTCTAGATGTTCTTCACCAGCAGGAGGTATGGATACTGACAGCTCCATCGAGTGTCATCATCAGAGATGGAATTCTTGTCGTTTGATTGTTCTACACAATGTTTCATTCGTGGTTAGCAGTTGATATGTACCTGTGCTGTCGACCCCAGGTGTGTGTTATGTTTTCACTATTGTAATCCTCACTAATGCAAGTACTATGTTTCAGGCAGTTGATGGAGCGTCAACCCCAGCACTTGATGCAGAGCCTGACATTCAAGTAATTCCAGGGGAAGTGGAAGCGGGACCATGCGTATACGAATCGGCGCAACAGCTTTCGGAAGTGCGCACTACATTTGCAACATCCATAGATATTCTTCAGCAGCACGAGACTGACAGCTCCATCATGCGTGATCATATAACGTGATTCCATTTGCTATACTTTCTTCCCTATTAACGCAAGTGCTGTGTTTCAGGTAGACGACGAAGCTTCCACTACAATCACAACATCCAATTTAGATGATGCAGATGTAAATAAATCGGAGAAATAAGTCGATGAAATGTGATCATATTTAGATTTTCCTTGATTCTTTTAGACAATGCATCATTTGTGGTTATCTCTTTATATGTACCTGTGCGTTCGACCCCAAGTGTGGGTTTTGTTTCCAATATTGAAAACCATACTAATGCAAGTACTGTGTTTCAGGGAGACGACGGAGCTTCCACTACAATCACAACGGTGGTCAGTCAAAATCTTGAAAAAATAATCTCGAATAAGGGCGAAAAAAAAGACCGAAAAAAAAGTCGCATTTTTTTTTTAAATTATATATTTATTTTGGGGTCCGGGATTAAAAAAACATGGTTACAAACAAAAAAAAGGGGGGGGGGTGGGGAGGAACCCCCCCATTTCGAATAAAAAACGTCATAAAAAAAAATTCGACCTTTTTTTTCGGCCTTTTTTTTCGAGATTTATTTTTTCGAGATTTGTAAATTCGGTATTATGACCATAAACCAATCACAACATCCCATTTAGATGATGCATATGTAAAGGAATCTGAGAAATAATTTGATGAAATCTGCATACTTATATTTTCCTTGATTGTTTTAGACAATGCATCATTTGTGGTTTTCTCTTTATATGTACCTGTGCCGTCGACCCCAAGTGTGTGTTATGTTTCCAATATTGAAAAGCATACTAATGCAAGTACTGTGTTTCAGGGAGATGCGGATGCCTCCTCTCCAATACAACCATTCATGGCAGTCCATGCAGAGCCAGAGGTATGGATACTGACAGCTCCAACGAAATAGATCATCACTGGTCGAATACTTGTCGTTTGATTGTTGCACACAATGTTTAAATCGTGTTTGGCTATTGAGATGTACCCGTGTGTTCGTCCTCACGTGTGTTTTATGCTAACAATATTTTGATACATAGTAATGAAAGTACTATGTTTCAGGGAGACGATGGAGCCTCATTCCGTGCTGTCTATGCGGATACAGAAAATATAGTCGTTGCAGCGCAAGAGGAAGGGAGGACATGCGGAAACGAATCAGAGCTACAGCGTGCAGATGTTGAAGGTTGAGTCAAAAAAGTTGCAAAGAAAAAAAAACAAAAAAAGGTTAGTTACAAACAGTTCATAACTTTAAAAAAATGTTTGTGCTGGGGACTATTTTATGTTTTTTTCCAGTCAATTGGACTACACTTTATCTTGTGTTTAAAGTGAACATCCCTTTTCCAATCTCTCCTCCAGTTACCCGGGGGTGTCAGAACTATACATACACAGACAGTGAAGCAAATGAGAGATGTTGCTTGCCAGACCATGTACACTGTGGAGGGACTATTAATTGAGGAGAGGCGTGTTCAGGCTCGAGATGCTCATGTCCAATGGCCAGAACATGAATTAACTGTGTTTGGAGACTACAGCAAAGTTGCATTGGACCATAGCTACAGTGTGACCGCACCACCACAAGAAGATGTTATTGAATGTATTGAAGATAGCTCTGAAGTAATTGCAGATCAATTCACACAATCTACACCCGCCAAAAATTTGCCACCCAAAAACCTGTCGACATTGTTGTGTTCTCCCATCAATGTTGAAGTAATAGATGTCGAAATGACAGAGAATGAACCAGCCACAGCATCTAGACGCATCAGAACTTGATATCAACAATATTACTTTCCAATGTGTTGAAATCTCCACAACGTCACAGGCCGAAACAACGTTGACCCAGGAAGACAGTCTAATGAAAGAGAGCAAATACATTGTATTCGACAGTTGTTTGATGGAAATTATAAGTATGCTGAAATGTGTGCATTCCATTAGAGGGAAAGTATGTGGGAAGCCATTGATTAATGTGACTCGTCAAATAAAAGGCAGTAACGTCAAAATAAATGCCGCCTGTAGATTAAATCATAGGTTCTCATGGTCTGCACAACCGATGCTGGGGAAACTGCCAGCAGGCAATCTACTGTGTGCAGCTGCATCACTTTTTAGTGGCTCCAGTTTTAGAAAGTTAGAGGCTTTCTTTCAGTTTGTGGGACTCCATTTCATTTCTAAAGCGCTGTACTACATATACCAACGTGATTATCTGTTTCCGGCCATTAGTGATGCTTGGTAAATTGAACAATTGTCTCTAGCAAGTACATTCGAAGGCAAACGATTCAGGCTAGCCGGCGATGGACAGAGCGACAGCCTGGATTTTCTGCCAAGTACTGCACCTACCACTTTCAGGACATGGATAGTAAGAAAATTGTGAGTTCGGTGGTCGTGCAGGTAACACAATGTACATCGTCAGTGGCCATGGAGAAACTAGGATTTATAAAATCAGTGGAATATCTACAATCAAGGGGAATGCACATCGACCTCATAGCCACGGACAGACACGTTTCAATTGCCAAGACAATGAGAGAGCAGTTCCCACATATTAATCATCAATTTGACGTATGGCATCTTGCTAAATCAATCAGTAAGAAAATCTCGGCTGCAGGAAAAAAAAAGGTTTTGAAAGTATTTTGCAGTGGTCACATTCTATCACCAACCATCTTTGGTGGAGCTCAAAAACCTGTGAAGGGTCAGTGGAAATACTACTTGAAAAATGGCGGTCACTGATGCACCACTGTACCAACGTTCACCGCTGGACAGCAAATCAACATTTCCACCAATGTGAACATGGCCCTTTGTCCCCAGAGGAGGCACGGAAGAAGAAGTGGTTGATTCCATCTTCACCGACACACAAAGCCATTGAGAAGATTGTTTTCGACAAAACTCTCTATCAAGAGATTTGAGAGGACTGACAGAATTCTGTCACACAGGAGATTTGGAGGTGTTCCACAATATGTGCCTAAAGTACAGGCCAAAGCGCTTGCATTTTAGCTTTCGGGGCATGAAACATCGCACTCTACTAGCGGTCTTGGCCCATAACAGCAATGTCGGACGTGAACAATCTAGGACTAGGGGTAAAGTAAGGATGCCTGTCTACACTAAGGTGTTTTCAAAACGAAGTAAGCAATGGGTGATCAAACCAGTCTATGATGAAATGCAGTTCAACTTTGTGAAAGGCCTTATTTTTGCTGTGTTAGAGAAACACAGATATGGAATTTTGTACGTTTCTGTGCAGAGCAGTGATCCATTGCCACCGAACATTGTGACTGTGCCATGCCCACCCGAAGCACAGCTGGTTGTGAAGTACAAATCCCGGTTTAAATAATTGCAATACGATTGTCTTTTTGTAAATAAATGTTATTGTACAGTGTACCTGTAACCCTAACCCCTACCTTCACCATTATGGGTGGCGAACAAGCTGGGTGTCATCTTTGAATTCTCTATATTCACCTCATATATGTGTATGTATATATTTTTCTCATGTCTCATCTCATGTAAATGTAAATGCTGCGCACTGTTGTGCACTGTTAACGGAGGGGAGGCTTGCGTATTACAAATAATAAAACAAACAAACAAACAATAAATCTCACTTTTAACTCAACTCCTGTGGTACTTTATACTTTCCCTGACCTTCCGCCAAAAATTAAATGTCTCAATTTGGACTGCAAAGCTCGCAGACAACGGGGACAAAATTGGGGCACTTAGAACGCGCCAAGCGGGCCGTGGCATTTGGGAGAGAAGCCAGTTCGCATTTGCACATTGAGGCGCACTACATAGAGGGATTCTAAACTTCAAGTTCTCACAGATGCCTATACTACGTGATGTTGCAAATAAAGAATGCGAAGGACAGCGGCTTTGATTTTCAGCTCGCGCCCAGATGAGGCCCACAAGTCGCACTGGAAGTATAAGGGTCTATTGTTTTTTGACCTTGAGACAGGGACCATGCCGAAAGAACTACATTTGAAGGGGGTGCGCAATAACGTAAGAGACGATAAGGCAGAAAATTCAGAAACTAGACCGAGTTTCATTTTAGTTCAGTATACGAAAAATCGTTGTCAAGAGCACGGTCCGTTTTACAGACTGCATTACGAAGAGACACAATGGAAATTTCAAATATAATGTAAGTAAATCTTTACACGCTTTTATACCGGAATGAAGATTTAATGAATGGATGCATGAATAAATGAATGAATGAAGAGCTAGGAAAAGCAAGGAAAATGTGTTTGTAGTGGGCACATGGGCATGCAGGTCCACTGGTCTCACCGATCTCGGTCCTTGGCCCAGCCACTTTTCCCTGCACTGCCTACCTGCACTACGGGACTGTCTCTGTATCCTTAAGCCCCTTCTCCCGGCATTTACCTTGCACTTGCCACCAGCTGGCCCTATTATTTAATTTGTATTCAACTAACCATGTACAGCACTTTTACCCCCCCTTTCCCATGCGCGATCAGAAAGACACATGGCCTAGTAGGATCGTTGTCTGTCTGCCCTTGTTCCCCACCTGCCTCGTCGCGCGTTGAAACACTTGAGTATAGGCGCGTTACAAATGCCATATCATATATCATATCATTCCTCACGCATGTAGACTAACTGTCGTTTATCATTGTGTGTTGGCCTCGATTTATTTTGTTACTTTTCGCATTGATTTTAGAGCCGAAAATACTCCATTGAACTATCCTTGCAAGCAAATAGTTTCTGATCGGCTGTAATAAATAAAATGAGTAATATTAATGAAGATCGGCTGGCGAGACTAATTATAATTTTTTTGTTTTCATAACAGGTATTTGCTCCCCTTCTGCTACTGCCACCGGTTTGAGACACCAGCAGATGGCTTTTACAGTAGACACCTGCAGCTTCGTGTGAACAACTGGAGCCCACTGACAATTTTATGGGACGATCGCCAAGGGCCCACATGCCCTTACGCTGTACTAGTGGCTAGAAGCAACATATCAACCTTTACGATGGACTAGTGCCTAGTTGATGGAACAGCCTTGCGGTTCACCGTGCTTCCAAAGTGCTTCTTTTAACAAAAAGCAACACCCTGTGTACCATGGCGGATACAGATAAAAGAAAATAAATGGCTTTCGGAGTTCATATGGCAATTGCTGAATATTCTCTAAACATTTAATGTCAAATAAATGTACTTTACCAAATGTACCGTGTTGCTGTTTGATTTTAAAGTACAGTTTCATATTCCGAATTGTGGCGCGCTGTGTTGTGAGATGGTCTGTGTTGGTTTCCGGGTTCTGTGTGGAGTCGCGTAGAAGACGACTGGGCGCGTTTGCCTACGCAGCACAGTAACGTCACGGAGAGAGGCGGGGAATATGAATGTTTGGATAATGTCAGGCTCATGGGCGGGGGAATTGATTTAGTGCTGCAGAAGCAGGTCAGCCAGGGCGATGCGGCAAGTGATAGGATTATCACAAAATGGCGGCTCCCTGGTGCCTGTTTTCGCGTGCGTTTAATGGACGAAAACTCGGGTAAGGTCCATAGGAAAGTTTTCTAAAATCGAGCCACTTAGGCTTAAAAAAACATGGCCGACCCGTAGGGACAATAACATTTTTTACTAGACCATGCCTTTAAGGCTAGCTCTTTGCTGCTTGGAGAGTTTAATTGCTAGTGCTGAGGATTTGTCTAGGTTAACCCTGAACCCGGAGACCACCTCAAAATCTTCAATTTCCACCCAAAGGGGCCCAAGGGATGCCGCCAGGTCCGTTGCCGTTACCAGAACGTCATCCGCGTAAAGAGCAATTTTATATTCGTGGTCTCCCACGGTGGGCCCCTTTATCCTCAGATTCTGCCTGATTTTAGCCGCAAAGGGCTCCATGGATAGAGCAAAAATCAGAGGCGAGAGGGGACACCCCTGCCTAATTCCCTAGTTATGCTTATTGCTTCCGATCTGGTGCCATTGACCCAGAGCTGCATGGTGAGTGTCTGGTAATTGGCCATTACCCATGTTATGAAATTGGGACCGAAGCCGTAGTGCTCCAACACACTCCGAATATACCCCCAGTCCACCCGGTCAAAGGCTTTGTGTGCGTCTAGCGATATGGCTGCCATTCCCACTCCCACCCACTCCCATCCTATGGGTGCTTTCGATGAGGTCTATCGTGCGCCTAATGTTGTCATGAGTCCCCCTGCCTGGTATGAATCCCGTTTGGTCACGATCTATCAAGTTTGGGAGAGTTGCCCCCAGCCTGCATGCCAGGATCTTTGCAAAGATTTTCCCGTCGTTGTTCATTAGGGTTATCGGCCGATAAGATGCAGCCTGCTCAGGGTCTTTCCCCGCCTTATGTAGTAGAACTGTGAGCGACTCTGCCATTGATTTGGTGACCGATCCGGATACCAAGAAGGAGTTAAACAAGGCTGACATGTGGGGGGCTAGTATACTCGCATAGCTTTTATAGAATTTTGTGGATAAGCCGTCCGGGCCCGGCGCCGTGTTCTTGAGAGATTTAATGGCTTCAACAGTTTCTTCAGCTGTAATAGGTAATTCCAGGGATGCTAGTTGGGCTTTGTTTTGAGGCCGGGTGGGTTGCAGGTACTCTGGTAGGCCGGCTAGAGGTGTGGGTTGCCCGGTCATTATTGCTTTATGGTATCGTACCAGTTCCCCAATTTTATCTGCCTCTGTGTATTGGGCCTTGCCATCAGCCCCTATCAGTTTAAGGATATTGTTCCTGCTATGTAGCTTTTTTAGTTTGTATGCTAGCACCCGATTAGCTTTATTCCCTTTGCTATAGTAAAACTGTTTTGTGAAAGCTAATGATTTGACTGTGCGATCAGCCCAGTGCATTTCCAATGCTATTTTGGCTTTCTTCAGGGCCCTTTCGGTTTTCCTAGAACTACGGGATTTCAGCTCCGCCTCCCAGAACTTTACCTTTTCCTCAAGTTTGGCTGCTGCGATATTCGAGACCAGTCTCTGTTCCACCCCTGAACTGATTAGGGCCACTCTAACCACTGCTTTCATAGCATCCCATATAATGTTTACGGGTGAGTCAGCAGTCGTGTTCTCCCTAAAGTAATTGGTTATCGTTTCACTAATTTCCCTTCTGATGCAATCGTATAACAGCATGGAATCGTTCAATTTCCAATGTCTCTGAGGAGCGTGCATTTGACCCGATATGCTGAGATTTGCGGTTACAGGTGCATGGTCAGAGATCATACAGGTGTGAATCTCTCTTTTGTTTAGGCAGGGGTACAGGACCCCAGAGACTAATACAAGGTCTATTCTTGAGTACCCTTTATGTACGCAGGAGTAGTGGGTATAGTCTCTTGATGCTCCATTGGCTAGCCTCCAAGCATCGACCGTTTCGGTTTCCCTGAGCAGCTTTGCCAGGGAAAGCGCTTGCGCAAAGTCTAAGTTAGTGTGGGAGGCAGGGTTTTGTCTACTTGGGGTCATAATCAGATGTCCCTCCTTGAATGTTAAAATGTTTGGGATTAATTCAGAGATGAACTTGCTTTGAGAAGAGTTGGAGCCATAAATTGTGACAATAGTGATAGGTAGCTCCACAAATAGCCCCTTTAGTAAGAGGAAGCGGCCCTTCGGGTCTCTCCTCACCGTGATCTTTGTTAGGGGGACCCTATCACTAAGCAGGATTGCTACTCCCCTTTTCTTCTCCCCAGATGTGGCAAAGTATGCTTTTTTATATCTACTGAATCTGACTCGGTGTTCGTCTGCCTGCAGTAAGTGGGTTTCTTGGAGGAGAACAATGTCTCCTGACAATTGCCCCAGTCTGTGCTCCACTGACCTGCGTTTCCTTCGAGAATTTCGGTCCTGGACATTCCAGGTGAGGTTTACAACTTCTTTTATGTCAGCCATCCCCAGGATAGTCAGTGGTGACTTTAATGAGCTCTGTACCCCTTGCAATTCCCGGACCATTTGAGTGTGGATCATTGCAGCCGCATCGCCCTAGCGTAGGCGTGAGTGTTCATGTGTCGTGTTGTGCAGTTGACTGAGGAGATGGAAAAGATGTATCTGGTCTCTCAGTGATTTGAACTTGTCCCTCCCCATCCCCCCCCGCCACCCACTCCCCCGTAACCTAGTAGGGAAGATCTCATCCTACCAAAAATGGGTAACTAGTGGCGCGTCAGCACCGATAAAGTGGCCAACTGAGCCCGTCGTAAAAACTGAACTATATCATAGTAACCGCGATGTAGCTTTTGGGATAGCCTGCTCTTGTGATTTCCCCTGAGTGCTTTCTTTAGCCAACCCTAAGAGGTCCACCACTCCCCCCCCCCGCATCCTGTATCAGGAATTGTGCTTATTGTGATATTGGAGCTTCCACTTGGGAACCCCGGATCGTGATTGACAAGCGATATTGATGTTATTCATCCTGAGTTGGGCTCTCTCTGGGGAGGGCCACGGATCCTTCGCCTTCTGCTGACTTTTGTCCAGGATGCCCCTGTTTGTTTTCTGGGGGCTGCACGGGTTGTCCCCTCCGATTCTGACTCTCTGCTTCCCCCGTCGATGCCCATAAACTATTCCGCCTCTTTTGGTGAGTGGATTTGTTGCTGCGCCCCCTCCCAGGTGAATCTCACGGATGTTGGGAATCCCCAGTGGTATGGAATCTTCCTTTCATGCAGTCATTCTGTGAGTGTCCTCATGGCTTTTCGTTTTTGAAGAGTTGAGTTTGCTAAGTCCTGATAGAGGAGGATTGTGGAGCCCTGAAAGGTAATTTGATGCATCGTTCTGGCATCTCGCATGATCTCTTCCTTTACTTGAAAGAAATGTACTCTAGCGAGGACATTTGGAGGAGAGGTGGATGCTTGTCTTGGGATCGTTCTGTAGACTCGGTCCAGTTTCAATGGTGAGTTGTCAGGGCGAGTGTGATGCTGTAAATGCATCGGAGGGACAGGGCCCCCGTATCCTTGTTCTTTACTGCTTTTTATTGTGTGCTCTGCCATGTTTTCTGCGCAGGAGTTCATGTGGGACTCCTGGCGGTGCAGCTCTCTCTTTTGGTTTTGGTGAACGGACCCATGGGATACCCTTATGGCACCCATGGGTGGGGGTACAACCCTGTGCCCCTAGTGTATGTTTTGGGCTCCTGTGTGTGGCCCACAGAGCAAGGTACGGACTGGTGGCAGCTCCGTGCTGAATTGACTGGTGCCTTGAGTATCCTCCATTTTGGGATGCCCAGGCCATGTCATTGGAATCGGTAGATTCCTGATGGAGACAAGATTGCCCCCGTGGCCTCTTGCCTTCCATCACCTGTTACCTTGATCTTCCCGAAGTCCCGAGAAGCCCTGACTCTGTCCCTTCCCCTTCACTGGCTGTTGGGTGGAAGTTCCATGTATGGTAGTGTGGGGAAGTGCCGACCAGACTGGCTGGAGCCTTCCCAACGACGTGTTGTGGGTACGCCTGTGGGTGGGACCTGGGTGAATGGAGTGTGTGACGAATATGCACTTCTTCGATATCGGAGAGAAGTGCACCTGCCGTGTCATGTACGCGTTTACATGTCGGAATGAGGATTGCTTGGTCACTGGCTGTGGCGAAAGAGATCAAAGGATAACAGATGGTACCATTTCCTTGTTGGAAATCCCGCCCCTGCCTCGGTAACGCCTCGTCCTGGTTCTTTAAAATCTTACCTCCCAGCGCACCGCGCGCGCCCCGCCAAGTACAACACAAGTACTGTTTGCTGGGTTTGCCTTGAGCCTTGATCCAACTTCGCCTGGAGGAAGTCTGAGGCTGTGACACTGCTCTGCCTGACATTACAGGAAGAAGGTACCATTTCCTTGTTGGAAATCCCGCCCCCTGCCTCTGTAACGCCTCTTCCTGGTTCTTTAAAATCTTACCTCCCAGCGCACCGCGCACGCACCGCCAAGTACAACACAAGTACTGTTTGCTGGGTTTGCCTTGAGCCTTGATCCAACTTCGCCTGGAGGAAGTCTGAGGCTGTGACACTGCTCTGCCTGACATTACAGGAAGAAGGTGACTCAACACGGGTATTCTCATGTAACTCTCAACCACGAGCGGCGTACTAGATGTTATTCCAGAGCAGACTTTAACTACTGTGTGAAGAAGACTAGTGCACTGGGGGTGATATCACACGAGTGTGCCCAACCTTCCATTGATTGCTGAATATAACTAATACTGTGTGCCCAACTTCCCACTGAGTGTGTGAAAAACACGTTCTCTTGTGTTACTGATAGTAACGTTACGTGACTTGTCATCACGTCAAAAGTTAAAAACACTCTTCTCTGTTTTTTTTGTTTAATGTACCATTTCCTTGTTGGAAATCCTGCCCCCTGCCTCGGTAACACCACTTCCTGGTTCTTTCAAATCTTACCTCCCAGCGCACCGCGCACGCACCTCCAAGTACAACACAAGTACTGTTTGCTGTTCGCGGTGCGGGGCGCAGGGCTGTAGAGTCACCCTCCTATGGTCAGAAAAGGTTAATACGGTATTTAAACTTGGTGCTGTCTTTTGCACACTATAGCACCCATTATCACTTATATATATTAAGTGTCTCCAAGTGTATGTTCTCACTCTGGATAAGAGGACAGCTATAATTCCACTGCTGCTGGCTTATATGTGGGGTTGGAGGACGCTTGGCAACTCAGAGCTTTACTTTATCTAGTGATTAATAGGCTGGTGCTTACCTTGAAGTCTTTGGTAACTCTGAGTGTGGGTTTGACAGTATGGTAAAAAAAACTGCATAATGGGAAAAGGTGTCTAAACGGGTCTCCTTCCATGTTAAACGAGGGGAATATGTCAGACGATGAAGTCTTACAGGTATCCATAAATCATACCAAAAAAAAGGGAGATGTGCTCGTAAACTATCTAGCAAAACTGAATCTGTTTCATCTGCTCCTATATTGATACAGATTTATCAGAGCTGGAGCACTCAAAAAATGTAACAACTTTAAATACAAACAAAATTGATATTACAGCACAAATCCACAGCAAGAGTAATGCGGGTCTTACTTATCCAACAAATCCGATATGTAACATACCCATCACTGATAGCTCGCTACTGGGTGCAGTTTCTGATGGCTATGCTATACCTAGTGTGGACACTTCACTGGTTGCACCAGCGGTTCTTGCTGAATTGCACAGCAGAAAGCGCTTATCAAATGGGCCATCAACCCCAGCGGCTAGCTCGCGTGGCTTTAAGGAACGAGTCCATTTCCATGCAACTATTGCGGCAAACTTGAACCAACTAAAGGAAACAAGAATGAAGGAGACAGGATGGGACACTAAAGAGTCAAAACAAAATGCTAGCTCACCTGCTCATGAGTCACGGTGTAACCCAACCGATGTAATCTATCCTCACTCACCTGTGTTAGGATCTGACTTATGTCCACCTAAACGGATCTCTGACATACCACGGCAACCAAATTCATCCTTACCACTATACCCTCTTGAAGAGACCTTAATTGATCTCAATCAACAGGAATTACAGAACTTTCTGGTATTAGCAAGGATTCTGAATTTGCTGGATAAAGGGCATGAATACACACACGGGGCAATTGGTGCCCTGAGCCTAGCAACCTCAGAAATCAATTCTAGATTGAGCAAAATAGGGGGTTTTCTGATGGCTCAAGAAAAATGTCATACTTTCTGGGCAGACAAATTTGCTAGTGGGAGGCCACTGCATGACAACAAGTTGGCGGAGCCCGTAGGGGTCTCAAATGTGAATACTATGCCTCTGTCGATTTCGCAATCCACGCAAACTATTGATTGGGGGAAAGCTGATAGCATAGAAACAACCCCACGGGTGAGTGTGATTGAGCAAAATACGAACCAGCTTCCCCCATATGCAGAAATTGCTAAATTACAACATGACAGAATTTTGGTGCTAGAAAAAATATTGTTGGCTGCAAATTTGGTACCCGTGGAGTTGATGGGTAGTCAACTAGACGGAGTTGATGTATTGAAAACTCCTGCTTTGAAAATCTCTCCCGACAGTCCTACGGCCCTAACGGATTTGATTGACCTAAATGAGGATCCCAATCCCAAAGGTCCAGTTCCCATTGAAGCCCTGACCGAAGTTGGCAATGAAAATCATTCAACCTTTTTTATGTCGCGCAAAGCAAAAAAACTTTACGCAAGAGCATTAAAGAGGCAGACCAATACAAGTGCCCAATATGCCAGCACACAATTGGGGTGTAAAACTACAAATAATAACAAAAAATAAAAAACAGGATATTCATATAAATATACAGAAAAAGAAAAATGATGACATGAAAGCAAAGGATGAAACAATTATTGATTTAACCCAGCTTAATATTGAAAGTCAAGCTCTTTTGGGCATTGATGAGAGTAATAAAAATGCGAACTCATCAACAATCCGATCAAACGGGTTGAATAAGGAAAAAATTCAGGAAGAAGAAGTTGATACTATCGAACAAATCAAAGAGAATGGTATAACACCGACACCTCTCTTGATACAAACACAGTTACAACGGTTCTTTGAAAAAATGGATAAGAAAATATCATCTCTATCTCAACAGCCACAAGGCCCTGTAACTAACACTGATGGTTCTAATTCTCTGACTAATGAATCAAAGGGCACCGTGATCACCCAAGGGCAAAGTGTTGATAATGAAAAGGTACATCCACAGGGACCTGGGGATGTTAAATCACTCATGTCGCCTGCTTGCCAAAATGTGTGCGAAAAAGAGCACTTTACCAATGCTAAATCTGTATCTGACGGACAGGGTGTAAGAAGTTTCACCTGAAATGAAACTGGTTATGGGTTGGATGGTAGACTCGACAAAAGTCGATAAACCTAATTTAAAGGGGACATGGTTCTAGAACAAGAGATCTTAACGTTCAATGAACTTAGCGAGGCCACTGGGCTACCCCCCCGGTCAGTTTTTGCTCCACAGAGCAGTAGTACAAACCATTAAGAACAGATGGCCTGAGGCCACCAACCTCTCAATTGAACAGGAGACTATTGAAACAATGTTAGATACAGCCGAGGGAGGCCATGAAACTTCAAGACTTTACGAAGCCTTGATGCAAGGCGCGACCAGAGGTGAACTCAAGAGTAGAGCTAAGTGGGAAGGCGAACTAGGCCTCGAATTCGAAGATAAAGAATGGTTGCAGATATCCCACTATCACAAGAAAATCTCCAGGAATGCCCGCTTACAACTTATCCAGCTGTACATCCTCAATAGAGCCTATCTCACACCAGAAGTCATATCGAAATTCAGAGGCGCGGGAACACAGGTGTGCCCCAAATGCAACGAACCCAATGTTGGAATGACCCACATGTTCTGGGGTTGTTCTGTGATACAGGATTTCTGGGCACAAATAAAGGAAAGAGTGGCTGGCGCAGACATCGAATTGGAAGTTCATAGGCCAACGGCCTGTATTTTGGGCAGTTACAAGCGCAGCACTAAAAACAAGCCCCTAAACAAACTCAAAGACCTGATATATATAACAGCGAAGAGACGTATAGCCATGGGATGGAAGAGCCCCAGAGGCCTAAGCGAAGCACAGTGGTGGGGGGATCTTAAGAGATGGATAACTGCCGAGACTGGAGCATGGGAAACTGCAATCCATGAACAGAGGCTGGACTCTAGCGGTGAACTACAGCGCTGGGTAGCGCTAACAGTACCGCTACTTAATCCCAGGATGCCAGATAATGCCTCAGACAAAACGTGTAGTCCTGGCCCAGAAGCTGGCACTAAGAGTGGATGGAATGTCCGTGGTCTTGGGGGGGGTGGGGAGGGTGGGAGGGGAGGGACAGAAATTTGATGCATAATTGAAAATGCCTCATTGATTATGACTACTGTTCGTTTTAATTGTTTTAATTGTTAAAACCCAATAAAGATGTTTAAAAAAAAAAAAAACCTAATTTAAACTGTGCCTCATTAATGAGTGTTCCATCAAATACCAGCCCTGCGTAACTTGGTGTCTAACGACATAGACTGGATCAGACTCCCCTATGTCCCTAATTGTAGGATGCTTTGTAAATACCAATCTACAATAATTGCCTCATTAATTTGAAAATATGAAAAAGATTTTCAGACGCTTGGGTATGATCTGTCTTTGTATTACTCGAAGGAAGATGTGACATGTTTTGTTGAACATCATGCCCCATCGACTCAAAGTGATGCCGGTACAGATTTACGAGACACTCAGCTTGCAAGTATGCATGAAAAAATACGAATACAATCAGAATCAGTTGCACAAATTGTAACGAGTCTTGCCTGGCTGGAACCTCTAATGAAAACACTAATTGGCGATCTGCCAGACAAGGAAAAGTCATAAAATAACGTACTGGTCATACACTCATGGAATTGCTGTGGGTTTAAGAATCTAAAACTATGGTTTCAGCAGATCCAATATGATAATTTACCAGCTGTAATCATAGTGCAAGAAACCATGGCACTGCAGAACATTTATTTAGAAGGCTATACGGCCTTCTGTGCCCATGCTGTGAAAGGTACATTTGGGCGTCCATCTGGGGGGCTGGCTATATTTGTGAAACACTGTTATAGTGTTAAGACTCGTCAAGTGTATACTTCCACAGACATTCTTGCCATTGAACTTTCCTCAAGTGCTCAAATGTATTCATATATGCTAATCATTTGAATATACTGGAATCCGACTGTAATGCCGGTAGACAGCATGACTGACAAATTAAATAATGTTATTACAGATGCTGTTGTTAACTTTCCAAACATGCAGATCATCATAGGTGGTGATTTTAATTCAAATCTCATTACGACGACTGTCGGACCTGAAATATCAAATTATCTATATGCTATATCCGCATATGAAAGAGGTCAGTTATGGTTAGATTACTTTGAACAGTGGGACATGCAAGTAATACCTTTTGCCCTCAAAGCAACATTGCATACATGGTCTCGTGGATCTAAAACCTCCACGATTGACTACATTGTGATTTCTGGCCCCCTAGCTAATACGGCAACCGTATGTAATATCATATATTCCCACCTCAGTGATCATGGCATTTTGGAATGTTGTCTTGAATGTAATCTTCCAGTATATAACTCTATACCTACCTTGACTTTATTAGAAGAAGATCGGAAGGCAATATCCATTAGATGGAACACTAGCCTATATAGGCAATTGAACTACCTAGTGAATAGAGACATGGTTCAAACAAATGCTCAAATGATGTCTACATGTGATCTTAAGGCTTGTGAAATAAAGAATGATGTTATGATACAGGGACATGTTGAAGCGCTAGCAAAGCAAAAACTATCTGAACAACCGAATACTTACAGTGGTACCTACAATGCTGCAATTGTCTTTAGGAAAAAACAAAAAAATAGCGAAATACGAAATCTGCTGAAGTATCCTAACGGCAGTATTTCATATCCCAATGAAAAAAGAAAAATTCTGATAAGATACAAAAATTATCTTAAACCACTGAAGTTCGACAAATATATCAAAGCCAATCAAAAAATGATTCACAATCTCATGGATAAAAACACTAGAGAGGTTCGGGTGACATTGAAAGATCCGCTATCGAAAGGTATCCCCACATTATGTTCGGCTGTGAGCGGCAAAGATTGGATTGAATTATATCAGAAAAAATATGACCTGCCACAGAAATTAGGTAATTCCAAAACTGTAGTGTCTATGACAGAGCTGCCAACGCAATGTCCATGGGGCTTAGATGATATTGTACAGATTATAATAAAATTGAAATCCTCCAAGGTTGCTGGGCCGGATAGCATCCCTCCGTGCGTCCTAAAAGATGACCCGAAGTTATGGGCAGCGATTATACTAAGGCGCTTGGAATGTGTATTTCAATCCAAAACTGTACCATCATCATGGCTATCTGCCCTTGTAATACCAATACATAAAAAAGGTCCTCAAAATGACCCGCATAATTTTGGACCTATAGCCCTGATTGATGTATCTGCAAAGATCTTTGCTGCGTTAATTCTAAGAGACCTAAATGACTTCATTGCCAAACAGAACATTTTTTCACGATACCAAACAGGTTTTCGTAAAGGAATGGGGACGCAGTTAAATGCTACCATGTTAACACACGTTATAAAACTTACTAGGCAGAAAGATCATGGTCCGATCTATATGGCCCTCTTGGACATATCTGGGGCATTTGATTCAGTGATAAGACATTTATTGTGGCAAAGAATGCAAGTACTATCGATACCATCATATCTTATAGCAATGATAGTACTACTACACACCAATACAAATTACAGGATAAAACTTGACAATAATGGAACCCTGACTCCTCCGATCCCCACCCACATAGGAGTAAAACAGGGAAGTAACCTAGCAGCTACTCTCTTCAACCTGTACCTAACTGAAATAGGTAGCCTATGGCCAAGTAGCAATTCCTTTGCAGTCAAAATGGGTGAATTGCGCCTCGATTGGTTAGCATTTGCTGACGATCTTATATTATTCGATCTAACGTCGTTTGGACTGCAAAACAAACTGGTTTCCCTAATTGACTTCTGAGAGAATCATAACCTGAAGCTGAATTAAAAAAAATTGAATATCTTGATCTTCACAAATAAGAGAAAGCTAATTCGTTATCAATGGAACATCAAAGGGATGATCATTCCACGAGCACTGGGTATGACATACTTAGGGTACAATTTAACCAACTCGGATTCCATCGACAAATGGCAGATAGAAATTACAACTAAATCCTTGCCATTGATCGCACAAATGAAACTAATATACTTAAAGGTTTGTCAATTCTCACTGATTCCGTTGATCGAATTTTTTGTTGTCTTTTATTTATTTTATTTTTTATCTTCTCTTCTTTTCATCTGTATCTTTTTATAAACTGTTTTTAAATTGTGTTGTAAAGATATTTTATATCGTAAAACAACAGTAAAAAAAAAAATGTGCACTTCTTGTTGTGGATGTCTGGTTTCTGGTGTTTGACACAATGGACCTCATTACGAGGTGGGCGGTAAGGGATTACCGGCACTGGTAAGGACACCGGTGCCGGTAATCCCTTACCGCCCTACTACGAGTTCCCTTTGCGGGTCCTCCCTTAATGCCTGGTTTTTCCAGGCGTTAAGGACGGGACCCGCAAAGGGACTCTGGAGCTAATAACGGTACCGCAATTTGCGGTACCATTATTAGCGCCTTCCCCATTCCTGACTGAGACAGGTATGAATGCAGTGTGTAGTGTTGAATGGCGTGGTACTTGTCTGGATGGAGAAGAATGGCCTGAACGCACTGTGCGCCTGATTGGCTGACAGACTGCTGAATGCCCTTAGTAGTGATTGGATGCTCGAGTGTGACCCAGCGGAATGAATGGGAGATCAACAGTATATCTCAGGACCTCTCACTGCTAGGAATCGTGTTCAGAAGTGTTCGGAAGCTGAAGTCCAAACTATGAAGAGAAACTGCATTGCAACTGAAGCTTGACCTTGAAGCCCTGCTGGAAGAGAAGAATTGCTGTTGCTCTCCTTCATCAATCTGAAAGCTGCTGTGTCTACAAGGACTGACCCAGAGAGGACCTGGTAAGGCGCCATCTTCCCGAGCTACGAGGGACCATCGTGCACCAGCTGATCTTTTCCAAAGCTCCCTGGTAGACAGACCTACGACAGGCTGCTGACCCGAGACGGGGACTGCCGCAGAATCCCAAAGAGAAGCGCCCGGACTGTTGTCCACCACTGTCGACGACCGCTGTTGCCGACTGGAGCCTCCGTGCTCCCGTTGCCTAAGAACTCTTGATCCAAGGACGCTCTCATCTGCACCATCGCCCATGTGATCCTGCCGGAGAAGGCCAGGCCGTCGACGCGCCGAGTAGTATCCGCCGGTGGGTTTCCCACCACCCAAAGACCACAGAGATGCCGACGACTCGATACTTCTTCAAAGTCTTTGCGGTCCCGAACTATCGACATCGAGGTGCCCCGGACGCCTCTTCCTTGCAGGACGTTTACGCTTCTCCGTCGACGAGCACCGCTAGGAACGAAGCTGCCACTTCACCGCCGTAGTTCACCCTGTTCTCCATCAGACGTTCGACGACCCGTGACTCCTGACTTAAAGGGAGGGCACTCAAGAATGGCCGTCGATTCCCCGATCAGGAACGCTACAACGCCAGGTATTTGGGGTTGCAGAACTATTGGAAAGACTCTTGTGAACAATATATGGACTGGGCTTGTGATATATCTTTATTCTACAGGTTGCCCAGGTGGGGGGATCTCCACACAGAACTGTGTCTAGCTATCGGGCCAGTATTCTGCCAATTGTTCTAACCAACTGCTTTCCTCTTATCTCTATTGTTGGTTTCCTTTACGAACTGATTTGTGTGACATTTAACCGTACAGTTGATGCACTTTAAAGAGATCTAATAGTAATTGTGGTACCACGTAGAACTGTATATTTGCCATTATAGATAACCGAGTACAAAGTGAGTTATCGTGATAGTGTACATAACCTTGAATATTAATTATATAAAGACTGTGTTTTAACCAATACAGTGTGCAGACATTGCTTTGTGGGTGCTTGGGGACTGCACTGTACTTAAGAACCAGCCCGCATCACCTCCTGAAAAGCTAGGCCTTGATTGCTCGACCACGCACCAATAATAGAGAATCTTGGCTGGGGTCCTCTGTGCCTCCCCTCTACCATATAGAGAGCGGAAGTACAGAACCCCCCGACGTCTTTACAGAGAGTTATTATGAACCTGAACAAGTCCGACACATAGCTCTTCAGGTCTGCGTCCGGGATTGAGGATGGGATTCCCCCACAGGCAAATGTTATTTCGCCGGGACCTGTTTTCTGTGTCCTCCTGTTTTGCTTCTAGCAGGTCGCATCTTGCTTCGAGGGCTGCAATTCTGTCCCGTCCCTGCTCCCACTTGAATCTTTGGTCACAAAGCTCAGTTTTCGATCTCAGCAGCACGGTGTTCCACAGCTACTACTCTCTTGTCGAAGGAATTCATCTTTTTCGTGACCTCCTCTGTGCCTTTTTGAATCTCCTTCGTTAATGCGGTCAATAGATCTTGTAGGTCAGCTTTTGTGGCTGAGTGTGCTGGGTCAAGGCCTTCTGAGCTGTGGTTGAACTGATTGCTGGTTCTCCTGGTGGGTCCTCCCTCCTGCATTTTTCTGCAGATGTGCCTCTCATCAGGGCTGCGATGTCTGTCTGTCCGGACGTCTTCCCGCTGTTTGCCATTTCGCTTGGGGTTGATACTTGTGGTTGTGTGGGATGCAAATTGCCTCTGTACCCTGCTGGTGCTTGCGTTGGGGCCGGCTTCCTGATCCTTAGTTTCCCGCGTACGGCAGCACTTGACAGTGCGGTGAAGAAGTGTGACCCAGTGATCACAATGCTTCATGCATCAGGGCTGGTGAATACTGTCTCTAGCGCTTCAGACTCATACATAGCCAGGAAGTGCCCCCAGGATGAGGGGGGGCGTCGGTTTATGAGGGAGATTCCGCCGGCGGGAGGGCAGAAGAGCGACCGGAAATGCAGAGCGGGCTCCGGCTCTTGGGAGACTGGGGTGTTTTTGCGGTCCGGAGTCTCCCAGCCCCACCACTGTATTATGGGTCACTTCAATGGCTAGGTCCCCATCAACCCTAAGTGGCTGTGGGAGGGACAGTGTAGAGGGTCAGGATTCTCTTCTGCGATTGCCCGACTGCTTTTTGCTATTTGTTGGAGGAGAGGAGGGTGGGGTTAGTGCCGATGCAGAGGCCAATCTTGAGTTCTGTGTGTGGCTCAGCTCCCGTACCCCCTCACCCCAGGCTCCTCACCTCAATTTGCCGATCCAATGCTCCAGCTCCGCACGCCCTGCCGGCTCCCTCCGCAGCTCAGGGTGTTTGTAGGTGTCACTGGGCAGGACGCAAGGGACCCAGGACTATGGGCGAGTGGGTCCGCGCTTCAACTATCAGTGCTCTGGCTCGATTTGGACAAAGCCCCAGGCAAAGCGGAACCTCTCGGGGAAGGTCGAGGCCGGTCCGCGCTGGATCCTTGTTGTGCGCAGAGTGGGGCCTCGGAGAGGAGGGCAGCACAAGATGGCGGAGGGGGGAGGGACCAGGGGATCGGGAGCCCTTGCGGCTGCCCCAGATCTTGATGGGTGGATGTGAACAGTCATGACCCTGGGTTCTTCACCTTGGGCTGCACGTCAGCGTCTTAGCTCCTCTTGTCTCGGCGGATTCCGTTGATGTACATGACAGCTTATGGTGTCACTAGGTGGGGTGCTGGGGACCCGGGGCAGCCACAGAGCGGGAACGACCGCGGCTCATCAGATGGCACTCCGGCCCGCGAACCCCACGGCTGCTCTGGTTCTTGATGGATCCGAGGAGATAGTTAGACTGCTGAGATTCCCATTTCTACGCGGCTACACAGGACAGGATTATTCGGCGGCCAAGGCTATTCTGTCTCGTCTGCACCTCCCCCTCAGAGCTGGTGTTCGGGACGCTGGCTGATGGCCGCCATTTTCTTGCCGCGTGGGTATCATCTGCGTTTTCGACTCGCATCTCGGCAATCCTGCACCGAAACTGGTTCGGACTTGTGCGACATCCGCAGTAGCTGTTCCCCCAGCGTGCCTTCAAATTCTAGGCAGAATCGGGGCTAAGGTCTGGTGATCTTCCACTCGATGCATCACGCCAGTCAGGAGCTCCTATGGAGTCATACCGATCGCGGCAGCTCAGAGCCACACCCCTTTGGTAAAGTACTCTTTTAAAAAAATTACAAATCTGAAATGCATTTGCTGGGCATTAGACATAAGATATTATGAAGGTTGAATTGGCACAAATGCATGATATGTGGGCTGCAACGCTGATATGGTTTCAACCTACGTTGCATTTGAAGCCTTGACGTTGGCATTATAGCACACAAATCATACATTTGTGCCAATCAGACTTCATAATATCTTTAAAAATACAAATTTAGTAACATCAAATCTTAAAGGGACGTTATTGCAGCCAGGCAAGATAAACAAATACCTCAAATTCAGCTATTATAGTTTCCAAAGCAACCATCGCTGGACTGTGCCACCGCCACCATGGACCCCTCATACATAGTTAGCGTTGTGTATTTATCAAGTTCTGTGATGCATAACATCTTCTGATGTGGTGCACGTTTCAGTACTATTTCATGTTGTTCTTTGCCAATTACAGTTTAGCATAAAGATGTCATAATAAACTTCCTTTATTTAGCTCTACTTTTGCTGTGACGCAGACAGTGAGAGAAACAATGCTCATCATGTTGCTGGAAGGTAATATGCATTTCAATAGCAACTACAAATCACTTCTGACCAGCGTCACTATTTCAATGACTTTCAGCAGACCCTGAAATAGCCACACCTCATTGCCAGAGAGCATCACCATTCTCATGTGTGATCCTCATGCATAGAGTGCTAGCTCTCCCAGAAGTGCCAGCTACAACATACCTTCTGTTCTGAGGAGCTTCAAATCTCTTCCTTGGGCTATTGTGAGTCATGCCGCTTCTCGGTAATCCATGACATACAATCTATCCTTTACAATGTATCCTTTACAAGTGCTTACATATTAGATTACAGTGTTAAGAATCGGGCATTATCAGAAAGAAGCTTGAATTCCGGGAGTATAATATGCCTGGTAGAACAAAGGGTTCCTTTAAACTTTTCAACATTATACTTGGGATAGCCCGAGCACATCTTGAGCACCTCATGGACCCATACTTTACATACTTATTTTGTAACACAGCAATCACCCCGCGCACACTTTCTCATGCCCCAAACCATATTTTACTTAAAAAAACGTTTCCTTTACTTCTTTTTACATCATGCTTTTTGCTGGTTATTTCATTCTAATCAGCGGGGACGGAGTCAGGGCCTTTCAGTCTTTTCAAATAAAAGGGGTCTCGAGCCTCAGGGGGCGGCGGGGGTGCCAGCTACTGCCCCCATGTTGCCAGCCAGCAGTCTTGTAACACAGCAAAATATTAATTTTTCTATTTTCTTCTAGGGCAGCGCTCGCATTACAAGCTGCCTTTTATTTTGTCACGGAATGTACAGAATTGTTATCAACGCATTGCCTTCTTCTGACACTGGTTCCTCCACATCAGTCCTTTTCCGACAAAGAAGGGTTTAGAGCTCTTCACTGGGCATTTAGTGTTTAAGCACCCTGCTGGCTGGCTGTCTCATGATAATCGGCGGAATGCAACACACACCACAGCTGACTTAACCCCTTTTCCGATCTCAGTAGCGGGTCGCCAACCATCATGTTGAAAAGGGCCACCCTCCTACACATTTTTAGCCATGCCTGCTAATCAGACTAAGGTCCTGCTGCAGGATTCAGTGCACCTTAACTCCGAAAATGTATGTGCTTTGAGACTACTACAGTGTTGAGCTGGCTCAGTATAAAAACTCTAATAATAGGTTCATATTGAACTCATAGCAAATATCACTATGGCCCTCATTAGGACCCTGGCGCTAAGGGGTTTGCGCCAGCGTTAGCTGCGCCGACCCCTTACCGCCAACTACGAGTTCCCATAGCGCCATGGTCATTTTTCCGCCCGCTTTTTGCGGGCGTAAAAATCCATGGCGCTATGGGACCTCGGTGTTAATTACGCCACCGTAGTGTACGGTGGCGTAATTAACACCTTCCCCACTCCCATTGAGCCCTATGGGGCCGAAATGGGAATGGGGAAGGGTAAATGGGTCAATGGGGACTTACCGCCCCGCCGACCTCGGAATGGGGCGGTAAGTCCGCCATCCGCCATGGCGTAAAGGGACTTTGCGCCATGGCGGAAAAGTCCGCCGATGGCGGAAAAAATCCGCCAGGGTCGTAATGAGGGCCTATGTGTGTAAATTATGCATGGATTGCCTCGATTGTTGTTCAGTGGAAATATCCTTCACACCAACAAGTTCTCTTCCACCTGTGCTGTACATTTCTCCAGTACCAGAGCTTGGAATAGCCTGCCTCATTTGTCTTAATGTTAATGTTAAAGCTATTTGTACCGCGCACCGCCACCAACGGAATTGGTCCCCAGGCACTGAGGCGGATCTGTAAACGAGAGGGCGGGTGGGTTAGGTTAGTCGGGTGAAGAGGGAATAGGAAAGTGAGAAAAGTGGTGTGCTGTTGACAGCTTCAGTTCGGTTTTCACTGTGCGCTGAGCTTTGGTGTGAATATCGGACCGATGCGAGACCTTGTGTGCTGTTGGTGCGGTTTATGTGTTGCTTGTTTGTTGTGGCGTTGTGGTGAAGTGAGTGCGGTTTGCTGAAAGAGATGATGGTTGTGTGGATTTTCGTGTGAGTTAGGTATGCAGAGATTTGAGCATAGGGTTAGTGAATTATATGTATTTAGTCCTTATAATTCTTGTTCTATGTATCCGGTTGTACTATAGTTTGGCATATTTTCCACATTTCCTTTACTGTCCGTCTAATTGTTATGAGTGATGGTGTGGCACGTTCACATCTGTGTTGTTTTGAGTTTGAGGTTTGAGTTTTCAATGTAGGAAACCAATCGGGATGGGCATTCAGTGTGAAGACTGACACTGCATGCTACCCACCAGTGCTCAGTAATTTGGGGTGCAGCATGATACAGCAATCGCACTCATATATTGTCAGACGGGATCTAAGTTTTGATTTCAGGAAGTTTGTCTGTAAAAGGCAGATCCGCAGAGATAGCAGGGACGTCATTTCACCAAAATGCCCGGGGTAGCGGAAGTGACATCACACAACCCTTGACCCCCTGATGACATCACAGTTATGTGACCCCACCTGAAGTGATATCGTGGGTAGCGATGGAACACGACCTTTCACCTGTTGACAAAACAGGAAGTGGCATCACATAGCATTGTACACTACGAAAAATATGGTTATGATATCACTATAATGTGATGTACATTTCATACAAGAATGGATCGCCATATGTATCGTAAAGAATAGTGTATGTAGGCCCATATTACCAAATTACTGTAAATGAAAGCAGACGTCCATGACAAAATGATAATGATGTGTTATTAAGCTTAAGCGCTTTATATAGAAAAAATATACACCCAATATCACCCAACCTGTGTTGGTACTCATTTATCGACCTCAGAAGAATGAAAGGCTGAATGAGGCTTTTAAGAACAGACTAAATGAGTGACTCAACCCCTGAAGTGTGCCTGAAATAAACCTTTAATGAGTCTAGCAATTATTGTATAGAATTCCAGAAAGACACATTATTTGGTATTCCTAATCTTTGTTATTTAGGGTCATTGCTGAAAGTGTTAGACTTGTGGCACTCCTGTTCTTATTTTTCTTCTTTTTTTTTTAAGGGGCCTGAACAAGAAAGCCAGCCACTCCAGAAGTAAAGAGCCACATGGTGCTGGCCACAGCCCAGGAGCTTGCAGTACAAAAAAAGAAAAAAACACTTTTTTTTTGTTTTTTTAGAGGTCGCAAAAGGGAGACCTCAGATCGCAGTTGCGACCTCTGGCGACCCCTGAATGAAGTCCCGAGAGATAGGCAATCACATTGGCTGACAGTGCAAATACCACCATTGCCATAGTGTCTGCATATAACTGCACACCTGGCATGGCAGACATTAATTCAGCGCAGTTTTTTACATCTCTTTCAACAGACTCGGCCAGTCTCAGTCACTGTTCCCTTCACAATTGCACTGTAAAAGTACATTAGTTTTTCATCAAATATTTAACAACTTTGAGGTATGCCTCTATAACAGCATTGGTTTTGCATTGCAGTTTTTACCTACTTTTTAGGATTGCAAAGAGCTTCCTTTGGGAACATCATTTTCATAATTTGTGTTATTGTAAAATGCCTCTCACCGTTACTTTTAAACATCCCTGTCTATGTGATCAGCATGAATGCAGGCAAGCCTGACATGGCAAGTCCCTTGCGGAAGGATGTGGCGGCTAGTCACGCTGTGCTGCGGCCGGTGGGCTAGGCCGAACGCATCCGCTTGTCTGCTATAAGCGCCTCCGGTCTCGGCAAAAGCAGGCCGTGTCCGCTGTCTGGCGGAGGGATCTGTTGCCTTGAAACATCGCACGACAGCATTTTATAAAGACCCTCTGGCATTTTTCGAGCATGTACGAATTCGTTCTAAATGCCTTTCCGTCCCTGAAAATGATAGTGATCGGCGTCTCAGGAAATATCTGCCGTGAAAGCAGATACTACAGCATTCGTGAAACTGAGCACGGTGCCAGGGAGTAGAGGGCAGCAGCAGCGTACGGTGTCAGGCCTCCGAGCTCTGGGTAAACGTGTGCCTGCGCTGTGTTCGAGAGAAAGACTCTTGTGGCCATTGGGTGCGAATGGGTGACACTAAGGTGACGATTGCAAGCAGCTGTGCTCACACATAAGGGGCTGAGATACAGATGTGGGGCACTGAGTAAATTGTCGATGTTACCTTTGGACCAAACGACAGGCTCCCGCGCCCTACGAAGGAGGGCCCCTCGGCGGGGGCCCCCCTTAGTGCAGACTGCCTCACGCGGCACGGTGGCAAGAGGAGTCGGGAGGGGGGGGGTGTGAGCCAAGCATTACTCCACCCAGGACGGGGGTGGAGGGGGTGGGTGACGTCATCTCCCGCGCGCCCATTGGCGCTATAAAAACACCTGGACAAGGGTCGTGGGGTCTCTCTTTGTCGGCTGCTTGCCAACGTTACTGCTGTGTTCGTGTTCCAGTGCAAAGAAGGAAGCGGTCCAGGTCGGGTCGTTCCTGCGGTTCCAGTGAAGGAGTTGACCAGTTCCGGGAAGAAGGGGAAGGTAAATACTTTTACGGGGAGGTTTTGCATTGGGCCATGTTAAAAAAGCAGAGGGCATCGTGATGGGTAGAGATCATGGGGATCAGGTCAAGAGGCGTCATTGTTGTGGGACGGTTGGCTTAGGTGCGGGATTTTTTACTGGGATTGAATTAAGTGACATAAGGGGTTGCCATGTACACGGGCCCAGGGCAGGAATTGGCGCGCGATGGCCGCCACGCTTTAAGAGGCGGTCAGACATGGGCTGTACCAACCCCGACGCGCAGCATGAGTTTGTGCCCATATCTGGGATGGGGCGGTCACTGGGTCGTTTGGTTGCCAGCAAAGGTGTAAATCGGGACAGAGGATGGGAGGATAATGGGGGGCTGCAGAACGGCCGCATCCACGCGGACCTGCAGGTGATATGATATAATATGATATGGCATTTGTAACGCGCCTATACACAAGTGTTTCAGGTGGGTATGGAGGATAGTGTATGTTTTGGGGGGTGGGCTGGGTGGTCGGGGCGAGGGTCCCAAGTGGGGTAAGGTCCGGTCCGGGGTGGTGGGCATGGGCAACAAAGGGGTGTCGGGGAGCTCGGTTGCCTCGTGGGCTATGGCGGAGCACTCACGGGAATTCGGGGGAACTCACTGCGGCCGGTCGCAGCGACTGGTCTCTTGCAGACAAGCCCAGCGGATGTTACCTGGTGTTCCCGTTAGAAAGTACTGGCGGATACCACAAGGGGAACTGCACAGCCATCAGTTTATTAAGAACGGTGCCCAGGAGTATTAGACTCAGGGGAGGCCCACGTTAATGGGGAGGGTTAGGGGGCTTGGAAGACCTTTCCAATTCCAAACGTGGGTGGGGGAAATGGGAAGTGCATCGTTGGAAACTGAAAATTGGAAAGCAACAATGAAGTCAGCAAGGGGGGGGGGGGTGAATTGAAAGTTTGCACTGTAAACTGGGCTCCGGCAAGTACGTTGGTAACTGAGGGGAAGGGGGGCCCCTGGGAGTTGGGGGATGTTAAGGGGGGGTTCAAGAGAAGGGGGCCCTTCGTGATTGGCAGCTTAAGGAGATCAAAAAGAAACTTGGGGGAGGGGGGCCTTGGAGTGTGGGGGGTAGGGGCCAGGTAGGGGCCAGGAGGAGCAGGGGGGATAGTTAGGGAGGACCCCTCTTTAGCGAAAGGCAGGGGAAGAGGATGGGGATAAGAAGGATGCTGGGCTCTGGGGGATAGGTAGCGCTTGATGGATGGGGCTCTCTAGGACAGGAGGGCGTGATGGGGGCCGGAGGGGATGGGACAACTAAGGCGGTCGGGGAGAGCTAGGGCAGATCGGGGTCTTGGCGGAAGTGGGGAGAGGGGCTCCCTGGCAGGATGGGTTGGAGGAAGACCTGTTTGGGGAGAGATAATTAACAATGATTAATAAGCCAACCCGGGGAAACGGGAAGAGGGAATCCAGGGGTAAGGGAGCAAAAGGGGAAAAGGAGACCGGAACGCATCCTTTAGAAGGAGCCTAAGCGGAAATGGAGAATGGAAAGAAAGTAAAGCACGGAATAAAATTGCACTTAAATAGCGTTGGGGAAAGAAAATGAAAAGAAAATTGCAAAACAAAGAAATGGCCAAAGGGTAGAGAGGGACTGCTGAGGAAGGGACTGGGCACCCGCGTCGGGTCCCCCAAGGACCCGAAGGGGCGGGGGGGGGGGGGAAGTTGCTTGCTCTCAGCGCAGAATCCTGAGCGTGAATGGAACACCTGTAAGCTAACTCCTGACTTTATGTGTAATAAAGTTTGCTGTGGCAATTTTTTCTCCCACTCATCCTACTGGTCTTTGCCTATCCTTTGGGTGGATGGGGGTTCGGTTGCTTTGGCAGGAGGGTAGCTGGGTAGGAGTGAGAGTCGGAATGTGGAATGAGAGCTGGGGGGTGGGAGGCATTGGGAGCAACAAGGGCTGCCACCGTGCCACCCCACTGAGGGTGTCGGTGCTACGACGGGCTCCTGCGCCCTACGAAGGAGGGCCCCTCGACGGGGGCCCCCCTTAGTGCCGACTGGCTCACGCGGCACGGTGGCAAGAGGGGTCGGAGGGGGTGTGAGCCAAGCATTACTCCACCCAGGAGGGGGGGTGGAGGGGGTGGGTGACGTCATCTCCCGTGCGCCCATTGGCGTTATAAAAACACCTGGACAAGGGGCGTGGGGTCTCTCTTTGTCGGCTCCTCGCCAACGTTGCCCTCCCGCCCGCCCTTTACAATGTTGTAATGATGTGTGATGTTTTCTCTTGCAGACAAGCCCAGCGGATGTTACCTGGTGTTCCCGTTCGAAAGTACTGGCGGATACCACAAGGGGAACTGCACAGCCATCAATTTATTAAGAAGGGCGCCCAGGAGTATTAGACTCAGGGGAGGCCCACGGTAATGGGGAGGGTTAGGGGGCTTGGAAGACCTTTCCAACTCCAAAAGTGGGTGCGGGAAATGGGAAGTGCATCGTTGGAAACTGAAAATTGGAAAGCAACAATGAAGTCAGCAAGGGGGGGTGAATTGAAAGTTTGCACTGTAAACGGGGCTCCGGCAAGTACGTTGGTAACTGAGGGGAAGGGGGGCCCCTGGGAGTTGGGGAATGTTAAGGGGGGGTTCAAGAGAAGGGGGCCCTTCGTGATTGGCAGCTTAAGGAGATCAAAAAGAAACTTGGGGGAGGGGGACTTGGAGTGTGGGGGGTAGGGGCCAGGTAGGGGCCAGGAGGAGCATGGGGGATAGTTGGGGAGGACCCCTCTTTAGCGAAAGGCAGGGGAAGAGGATGGGGATAATAAGGATGCTGGGCTCTGGGGGATAGGTAGCGCTTGATGGATGGGGCTCTCTAGAACAGGTGGGCGCGATGGGGGCCAGAGGGGATGGGACAACTAAGGCGGCGGGGAGAGCTAGGGCAGATCGGGCTCTTGGCGGAAGTGGGGAGAGGGGCTCCCTGGCAGGATGGGTTGGAGGAAGACCTGTTTGGGGAGAGATAATTAACAATGATTAATAAGCCAACCCGGGGAAACGGGAAGAGGGAATCCAGGGGTAAGGGAGCAAAAGGGGAAAAGGAGACCGGAACGCATACTTTAGAAGGAGCCTAAGCAGAAATGGAGAATGGAAAGAAAGTAAAGCACGGAATAAAATTGCACTTAAATAGTGTTGGGGGAAAGAAAATGAAAAGAAAATTGCAAAACAAAGAAATGGCCAAAGGGTAGAGAGGGACTGCTGAGGAAGGGACTGGGCGCCCGCGTCGGGTCCCCCAAGGACCCGAAGGGGCGGGGGGGGGGAAGTTGCTTGCTCTCAGCGCAGAATCCTGAGCGTGAACGGAACACCTGTAAGCTAACTCCTGACTTTATGTGTAATAAAGTTTGCTGTGGCAATTTTTTCTCCCACTCATCCTACTGGTCTCTGCCTATCCTTTGGGTGGATGGGGGTTGGGCTGCTTTGGGAGGAGGGTAGCTGGGCAGGAGTGAGAGTCGGAATGTGGAATGAGAGCTGGGGGGGGCATTGGGAGCAACAAGGGCTGCCACCGTGCCACCCCACTGAGGGTGTCGGCGCTAAGCGTACTGTTTTCAATTGTAGCTTCATTGAGAATTTAAGCATTTCCACAGTACAAAGAGGAGACATGGGAACTATAAGGTTTGCGCTCATTAACACCAATTATATCAGTACGTCTGCGTAGGGTGGAACATTAGGGTTGACAGACCAGCCATAACATCGGTGGCGTCTCTACAAGTCATTATTAGCGGGGGGAGAGAAGGGGGGTATACGAGGGAGCAAATATAACTTGGGGGGCGACACAACAATAGGGGCGGACAGGGGGATTGGCTTTAAGTAACCATGACAGTTACCCTGTATAAAATCCAGTTTACAATCTGTGGGCCTCATCACGATTTGGGCTGTATTCCCGGCTGTAATACCGCCGACTGTAATAGCCCTAGCACCGACCGGTCCGGCTGTATTACCGCCGGATCACGAGTTGGATGTTAACGGTAAACCCCCATTCCCCATTGGGTCCATTGGATTCAATGGGTTATTTTCAGCTCTAATTAAGCGGGCTAATACAGCCGGCGGTAATACAGCCGAAAACAGGGGATTTTGACCTCCAGAGAAAGGCTGGAGGTAAAACAGCCCATTTAGCGCCCAACTCGTGATAGGGCCAGCCCTTAAATGCGGCTGTAATACTGTTACCACCGCATTTAAGGGCTACAGCCCAACTCGTGATGAGGCCCATATGTGTTAATTGCTCTAATGTTAGTTTTTCATTGTGCACATATTTTGCGCTCATATTTTGATACTATTAATCTCTTATTTACAAAAACATAAACTAAAGAAATCAACAGTGTGCAATGAAAACCCATGTCAACGTTAATAGCTTGCTTAACGCTCTGCTTAACCCTTGCACATTGTTAGGCAGTTCAACTGTCTTTGTTTATGTGGTTTCTGCTAAAACAAACTTGGCCGTACTTTGAAGCAGCCTTTGGATTTACAAATAATAAATTAATCCGCCTCTTGATTTCTCATCCCAGTTAAAGCACTGCTCACAGGACAGTGCCTGTTTCACATGTGTACATTGATCTCCCACTATATAAACCACTTCAGAGATCTGTGTGTGATCTGTAGTTTGCAGGTTTGAATCCCAGCAAGGCCACTTACACACTTCATTTCAAGGTCGATAAATGAATACCAACTTTGACTGGGAAATAAATAATGTCCATACAAATATTCTATGTTTAGTGTTTTGGCAAAAGCACTATATAAACAATAAGTTATTATTATATCAAAGTAGGATAAACTTACCAGGCTGGGATATCGGCAACTCCAGTCCAGTTGTTTTTCATTTTCATGCAACCTATCGAAGGAAAGAAAACCCCTGTTAAGTCAGGGTCTGGAAATTAAAAGGTCTTTCTACCATAATTACATTTTGCCATGTATTTCTATTATTGAACACTGGACTAGAGCTGGGCACCATGTCAGATTTCTTGACCGCAAGGCTGTGACACAAAGATGCTTGGTGATCCCGGAGCAGTGCAATGGCACCTAGGAAAGGAAGTAGGGGGCAGGTATGGACTGTGGTGTATCCTGGACACATTTTCAAGTAAGTATGTAGAAAGGATGCCATGGGCACTGGTACAAGTGCCCACTCTCTCGTTCACAGCGTGACATTATTCTACCCCCAGATGAAATCCCTCGTTCCTTCAGCTCACTTGTCCTCTTTTTCTCTCCCTAACTCTTCTCTACTGCATCTCTTAAATTCTCCCTTCTCCTGCCCACTTCTCATGTCTCTTTCCCACTTTCACTTATTTTTGCCTTTTTTAGTTTGGGCTATTAGATGTCGCTTGCAGCACCTTCAAAATGAAACAATTGAATTAGAGCACAGATAGGGAGAAATCGCATATTAAGAGTGACACACAGCTTGCAGGTGTTGTGTGGTTAGTTGCCTACCCATTGATTGTCCATGGCTATGCTAATCCCTTGGGCCATTCCCACCCAGTTCCTGCCTCTCCTCACCCAAAACACCTCCTTATGGGAACTCTTTGAGCTCACTCAAATAAAGCCTTACCATCAAACTTTGCACTTAAAGTGCCTGCCAGTGTTTTTTCAAAGATTTATGAGCACTATACCTATCCTTCACTGTCCTATCTGTCTCCTCTGCTCTCTTGCCTCTCTTTGCTTCTTTCTTCCATGATCCGGGTGTATCCCCATCTATCCTGCCTCCTTGCCGCTTTCAAGACTCGTCCTTTTCTAGAATGCTTCTTGCCATGCCTCTGCCCATTCTCGCCTTCCTCTCTTCCACCCGCTCCTGCCACTATCTTCCCATTCCTTCTCTCTACTTGTCCTGCCTTCCTTGTCCCCTCAACTCTGCATCCACAGTTTCTTGCCACACCCCTCCTTCTGGGTAGGGTTGGTTTCCCGGACTGGTGCCTCGTCCTACTTGTTATGTTCTACTGTGGACACTTGGGCGCTGAGACACTTTCCCACACAACTCCCCCCATTGCTTTAGTCTTTGTACGCTTTATTCACCTTAGCCCAGCGATTTTGACATGCTAAATTGATCTACTTCCTTGGGTGATTAGGCTGTTCCGATTTCCCAAGAAACACAATCCTCTCTGGGCCCGGTTCTGGATTTGAAAGCTGTTGTGTTTTATTGGCTGTCATATATCTGTTGCAGAATAAGAGACAATGCAAATTAACAAGGGGGGTCCTGGGAGTCTCTCTGCCAGACATTAGTCCTGGTTGCGAGAGACTTACCCAGATTCTTTAGCTCACTATCTTTCACAGAGGAGAAATATCCAAAACATATCAGTCTTTGTCCTGCCCTGGGGCAGTCCAGCACCGAAATGCTAGCCAATTCTCCTCTGAACAAGAGTACCAACAGAAACCCCAGACACGTGTTTTGGTCTGGTTGGACATTATCAGTAGGGTGGAGCTGTGCCTCTCTAAGAATAGTGAGCAAGGGGTCCACGTCTGGATTCCCCTAGTAACTTAGGGTGAGACCTAAAGTTGTTTAAATATGCAAATTAAAAAGGGGTCCTGGGAGTCCCTCTGCCAGACATTAGTCCTGGTTACAAGAGACTTACCCAGAGCCTAGCACCCCTGCCCAGCCTATACTTTGATGATGTCATTATGCACTATAAATAAGGGCCTTTGACAAGACTCTACACTCTTCCTGATTTCCTGCGCTGCGTTCCTGTACCCGTCATCTTCCAGATCCAGACTCCAACTACTAGGCCAAGCATTGCTGATCCTACTCCAGGGCCCCCTGCTGCACCCAAGTAGTGCTGATCCCATTCCCAGCAAGGCCTCCAATATAAAAAAAACCCATTACATTTCCCATTAACAAGGGGGAAACTGTGGTTCCTTTGGCACCCTGATCCAGCCTGGCTTGCTGCCACTCACTCAAGGCATAAATTAGTTTTTAAATATTGATTAGCATAATTTGCTAATTAAAATATTTTTGATTAGCAGATAAACATATTTGATTAGCAATTTTGTACTCCTATTTTAAATGTCTCCAGAAGTTAGTTTTACCCCAACACATACTATTAGCAAGAATACAGCATTTTCATGTACCTCCTGAAGTAATACATTAGTGCAGTGAGTGTCTGTAAAATGTAAAGGTTCGCTGCATGAATGGACCACATAAATAGATCTGATTAAAAAAAGCTCTGATTTTTTTTTTTCAATTCAAGGTGCACTGCAGCTGGGTCATGCAGCAGTCAGTGATGCATAGTGCAGTGTCCACAAAATTGTCAACAAGACATCAATAAAGACGCAATTGTGCGTGTGTTTGACAGCCACATGTTCTTGTACTATATTATTTTGGGACCTAGGTTAAGAGTCCCATAGATTGTTCCCAGAGTTAGAGAAAGGGTGTTTGACCATAGGACATCACAACCAGTCAGTCAGTCAGAGTTACCAAGCTCTAGTTACCAACCTAGAGTTTCGGATGCCTGGGCTACTAGGAGGGAACCACCTCAGGGAGACGAGAGAGAGGGACAGCCCTTAGTGCGCCCCTTCTCAAGTTAGTATATCAATAAAGGCTCTTGAACAGTCTTCAAAAGTTGGTGTGTTCTTGAGGCTATCTGTGACAAACTTAAATTATCAACAAAATCAGATCAAATACACCAGTACCAAGAAACAAAGTGGGACAGGTTTCACATCAAAAGGAATGGCCAATCCAAATCATTTATTTCAAAATGTGTTGCACCAGCTTTGAGAGTCCAAGGCATTAACAGATGATCCTGAAAGGGATCCTGACCCTATGGGTGTTGTTCAGACTATTCACTATAGGGGGTGGGAACCTTATCTAACTGTTATTTAATATAGCATATATATTTAGGTTTACACAGGGATCCCACCCTGTAAACTAATTTTCCTGCAAAGACACAAAGACACTAACCAGGAACTGGGGCCAGGGCAAGGAAAGTCAGAAAGATATAAACTCTTATTGCCACAGTAAGGTGCAAATGGCCAGAACCCGAGAGTTGTCAATGAGAGCCCTCCTCGTTCTCTCCTTATTGAGGTGGGCGAGGGTGGTAACCCTATTCCCTTTCTTCTCTAGTACAACCCCACTATTCTTTAACAGGATTGTGACGTTAACAGATGTATCTGCCTCCATTGAGGACCAGACTTCAGCATTCCACGTAAGAAGGTGCGGCCACCCCTAGCTTACAGTCTAGTCTGGGTCTAGTAAACGTACGTGTTATCAACCACACTCTTCAATGAGCAGTATTGTGACATCCCCTGCTCTCTTCATTACCCATCTATGTGACCCAAGATGTGGGGGTGGCAAGACCCTGATCACAGAATAGGAGCCTTATGCTGAGAACCCCTTAATAATAAGACCCAGCAACAAACACCACCTGACATATAGGGGTCATATTCATTATTACAATGATAGTCAACAGCCTAACCAACAAGATAAAATCACAGAAACTTCTAGGTGAACTCAGAAAAATACTGGATGACGTTATCATAGTCCAGGAGACCCAATTGTTTCTTAGTGATGAAGGAAGACTTTGTAGATCATGAGTGGGACATATCTAAACACTGAGAGAAGGTAGCTCATTGAGAGGTGTGGCTACAATGGTTCACAGGAGGCTAAAACTTTCAGTGAAAGACACACTGTCCGACCCCAAAAGCAGATTTGTTGTTGTGCAAAGGGATATATAAAAAGAAGCAGTGATCCTGGTCAACACTTATGCACCAAACCATAGAGGAGCTACATTTTATTTCCACATTACAAAAAGTTTACACAACAGCCATGGGGCAGATTGATAGGTGGAGGGAGGGAGACTTCAATACAGTCCTTGACCCCACACTTGGACAGGAGTGAAAATGGAACCAGGATAGCCACACGTTAGCTTCCATAATGTGAAAAGAAATCTTACAAGAGATTGCCCTGGTCGACATACGGCAAAAGGAACATGTTAATAGTAGGAACGTTGTGTTCTATTCAGGGCCTCATCAATCCGATGGCAGGATATAAATAAGCTTATTGAGGAAGACTGAATACAAACTCTACAAACTACACACAATGGCAGAAACAATGGGCTGGGATGACCAGAAAGACATCATGGAGGCTACTATTCACCTCCTGAGAGATAACAAAAACATATGGCACCTTCAGGAACAATACAATGCCTTTATAACAGACAATAACAGCAACAGTAATGAACTGGATCTTCTGTGGGACACCCTCCAAGTGGGAATCTTGGCTCTCATGCCTCATATAAAAAACAGACCAAAGACCAGGAACTAACAAGCTTCTTACAACACTTGAAAACACGAAAGTCACAAATGAACAATGTATGATGGAAATCTCAAAAATTACCTGACAGATATCAGACTGAAAATTAAAACTGCCGGAATACAAGATAGACAAAGGACTTTCATTAATTCCGTCAAAATTACAAACATGGAAAAAAAGAAAAATCAAGGCGATTATAGACTTACCAACTTGGGAGAAGGAGGCAAAACCACAAATCACAGAGCAGTTATAAAACAATTCAGGCCAACAAGTCAGTGAAATCAGAGGCATTGCTTTCCTTTTCCAAAAGGATTACTCTACCTTGTAGGACAAATAGGAGCTCTGAAAAAATATGTAAAGGGCCTTCTGTAGCAGGCTGTTATTAATGCGGGGCCTGAGTGCTTAGAAAGTGTCAGTAAATAATATTTCCAGCCACTTTCCAAGCACCCAGGCCTGCAGTAATAACAGCCTGCTTGCAGAGGTCATTTGAAATATTCCTTCCTCCTCGCGAATCACGAGAAGGAAAGAATATTTGAAAGACGATCTGCCAGCATGCCATATGGGACTGGGTACTAGCAAGTGGCTGGAATTCATATTTCTCCCACCCGAACGGGCAGTAGAAATATTTCTTCCTAGCAGGCACCCAGCCCCGCAGACAAGGGGCTTGCAGAGGGCCTGCACCCTCCCCCACACCCCCTCACCCCATGTACCCTGCCCTAAGCACCCCAACATGACTCCTTACCTTAGAATGAAGCCAGGTCTGTGAGTGGAGCTGGGGTGCTCCTGCTGCAGTCTTATAGCCTCTACTCCACGTGACATCAACGCCGCACCCGGGCTGGGCGCATACATTGTTACAATGTATTTAGCCCAGCCCGGGAGATTCTGCTGCTGGCTGCACACTGTCAGTGCACTGAGCGAGAGTTTAAATAAAAAGGCACAGTAATCTGTGCCTTTTAAGCTCTGCGCTCGGTGCCATCATTCATATCGCAGTTGCTGCGACATGTTTATTAAATTAAAAGGCAAACCAGCGATATCGTATCGCAAATTGCGATGCAATACCGCTTATTTTATGCCTTGCTCACTGCATGCTGCTGCAATCCTGCTACCCTGATGACCTATGGTATCCAGTGACCAGAATTTCCAGTCCAGAAGTGCTACCCGGTAACCAGAACTGCCCAGCTGTTTGCCAGATACTCTGCCGTGTAGTGACCAGAACCGTTGACTGTCCAAAATCCAAAAACTAAAAAGTGGACTGTGAGTATCAATGAAACCCATAGAAATTCATAGTACACCTTACCTTGCTTTGGCTGATCCCCATCTCTAAGCTATCCTATTCTGACCCCAATATCATATTAAAATTGTCAGCATTCTCGCAACCCTGCCATTGATTTCTAGTGCTAGCGCAATCTCTTTAATGGTACGACGTCCTTTCATCGTGGGATGTTTTTTCCCTGGGAATATTTTGGGGAAAAATCCCATCAAATTTTTTAAGGGGGGGTGTTTTATATATATAAATTATATATATATAGGGTGTGGGTGTTTGGGAAGAAATACAAATTAAATAAAATCGGGGATTGGAGGGGGAATCCCCCAAAAATAATAAAAAAATAATTAGATAACACTCTGAAAAAAACTCAGCGAAAAAACATCCCGCGATGTAATGACATGGAACCCTCTTTAGTAATTTTGTCTTGTGAAATCCTAAGCTATGAATCCTATTTCAAGTGATCGGACTGGTTCCGCCAGGGTGGGCGCTGGGGCGCGGGTGTTGAACTCCTGAATCAACCCTGGAGCTTACTGTGTCCCTTCTAGGTGGCCTCGTCTGAATACTCTAGTGTAGAGTAAAACTATTCTTGTCACAACTGATTTTCCTTACTTTCTCACGCCTTCATTTACTCAAAGTGCACCTTCTTAGATCTTGCATAACTCATTCAATTTACCAGTAGAGACTTATTTCCACTTCCATAGTATACCTGTGATCTATATCTATCTCCCTACCTAAAAACCATATCGCGATTTACAATATGTCACCTGTTTTTCAAAGAAACCGTTTTAGTACATTTACATGGAAAACAGAGATATTTGATAAGTTTCCAACGTGTCATTGTGATTGTAAACTGTTTTAAATATTCGATTCATTTTTCAAACTGTAAACTCTTGCTAATCTATTGCTTGTGATTGTTAATACCTTTACATTGTTACTTTATTGAAGAACTGTATTTGTTTCAAGGTTTTTGCACACATTCATTATTCTATTCATCCATCTCTGAGTGTCCTTTTTAACATTGCAAGGGTTCGAAATCCGTTTTTCACTCTTATTTGTGGAGGGAAGGTCGGATTTGGATTCCGTTTTCAGCTTCTTATTTCTGATCACCTGCTGCTTCCTTATATCCATTCAGAATTGATTATTTGTGGGTTGAGGGAACTTTGCAGGGGGAAATCCTAACTTGAGTGTTATCTGTCCTAAATTAAAAGTGCTCCTATTCTGCTGTGCTGTGTATGTACTCTACTAAAAAGTCAAACCCAGTGCATTGCCCACATTCTCATTTGTAACTATTGGTGATTGCTGCCCCATATTAAAAGTGTGTGATTTCTTTTGAATTTTAAATAAATATTGCATTTGACCAACCAGCCTGGTTCATGGTCCATTGTGACCCAGGGTATCTAAAAAGGGTCTGTGTCACGGCTCGCTCCCTTCGCTCCCATTCCCGCCACTTGGGGGCATGTTTTGGGGTTTATTCCCTACTGGACATTTCCTTCGAACCCTATGCTACAGTGTTCTGATGAATTGGGAGCGTTAAAACCTTATATTCCAAGTTACTTCCCTTCCGGATACATTCCAGGTTTTTGGCAGCCAGCATGCTACTTAAATCAAATGACTATGCTTCCCAGAATGCCTTGGCTCACTGCTTCACCTCCTGCTTCCCAGAATGCCTGGCTCACTGCTTCATCTCCTCCCTGGCAGCCAGCATGCTACTTAAATCAAATGACTATGCTTCCCAGAATGCCTTGGCTCACTGCTTCATCTCCTCCCTTGCAGCACAAGGCTGGGTGGAGGATAGGCAACACCTGTGGCTGCAGGTGCAGCAGGCGGCACGCCTGAGGGGTGTGCTCGTTTAGCAGCTTTAAAAGCCTCAGTTTGCTTCAGTCCGGCGCAGGTCATTGTAGCAGTGTTCCTGTTGTGACTAGTCTCTGTTCCTTGTTCCTAGTTTCTGTGCTTTTTACCTAGTTCCAGTTCCTTGTTCCTAGTTTCTGTGCCTTATACCTAGTTCCAGTTCCTTGCTCCTAGTTTCTGTGCCTAGTACCTAGTTCCAGTTCCTTGTTCATAGTTATTGTGCCAAGTACCTAGTTCCAGTTCCTAGCTTTTGTGCCCAGTTGCTAGTTCCTGTATCTTGTTCCTCTGTCCTGGATTTCGGATTAATGTGCTTAATTGATTTATGCTTTCTGAATTTCCCTTTCTGTCTTCCTCTGTCTGCAGACAGCCTTTCTCTGTGCTTTACTCTTTGATGCAGCCCAGTTTGCCGGTGCTTTCTGTCCCTTTATGCTGTCCTGGTTACTGAAAAGCTTGATGAATTAACCTTTACTTTTGTAGAATTAGTTTACTGCCTTTTCTCCTTGGATGGTGGGAAAGGTTTCCTTTTGTGATATCATTTTCCCTGCTCCTACTTTATTGAGATTCCATTCCATGTTTTCCATTGCACTTCTGCATTTATTTTCCATTGATTATTAGGTGTGGGTGTTGTTGTAACTAGTTCCAGTGTGTATCCCCTTTTGTTTTCCTCACAATTTATTATCACAATTCATACTTGCCCTTGACTAGGGTTTTATGTATTTTGTTATCATTAACCCTTTGCTTTTACAGCCTTCTGGGTCCCTGTTTGATCTACAGGGTTCGTGAAATTACTGACATTCAAGTGGTCTTTCCGGTCCTCGTGAGTACTGTTTCTAAGTTCCTTATTCAGTATTTTACAGAGTGTCAGTTCACAGAATCTGTCCTTGCTTGCCTGCTACGTGGGTTTAGCGCTGTCAGTATCTGTAATAGCATAGTGGGTAAAGAGTTTGCTGACTTTCCTTTCAGTCATAAGGAGGTCCTAAGTGCTTACCCCACATCCCTTTTTTCATATATTGGTAATATTGTTTTACTTTATTTGCACTCCTGGGTTTTATATATACACAAGTCTTGGGTATTATATGCACGTTGTTAGATTCAAAGTTGTTCACTGTGCAATTCTGTGCACTTTTCCCCTTGCCATAGTCAATGCCTTCTTCCTTTCTTAACAGAATGACCAGCCCTTATTCCCGTTTGAATATGGCCAGTTTAAGAAAGAAAGGCAGCAAGGCCACTAACAAGTTTGTACAGAAAGCTTCCCTTAAGTTTACCTGTGACAATCAAACCATTGATCCTGACTTAAATGAACTCCTTGTTACAAATGGGTATTTACGTGCACAGTATTTTACCCACAGGATGGCCCATCGTACATTGCCTGATCCTAGTTCTGTCTTTAATTTTGATCCAGATTCTATGTCCGCACAAGCCTTAGCAGCGGAAAACAACACACTGTTAGATTTACTACACACGAGTACGTCTGTTGTTGAACTCCATGATTCCGGTTGTGCTTTACCTCAGATTGAACAGTTTCATGATTCAAACATAAAGAATGGAGGGGTTCATTGCATATCTTCTGTTTTCAGCCCTCAGTCTACTGCTTACTCCTCTGCACAAGTACTTACTGTAGCCCCTAATGTCAAGAGGTCTGATATCAGTAGTCTGCTTAAGGGTAACACAGACCAAGTCGGTAAGAGAGAGTATAGATCACAAAATCTGCAAGCAGTAAATGACAATGTACAATCAGTGCACATCCGGATGGCTAGGGCAGGATCCAGCCCTGATGCCACCATGCCTTCCCCTGTGCCTACTGATAGGGATGTACAGTTAAGGCGGGGCATGCTAAAAGCTGAACTTGAGGAGTTAAAACAAGAATACATTACTTTACTAGAGGAGAATAAAACCTTACGGTCTTTTCTGAATACACCTCAAACTTTATCCGTTGATGAAGTGAATATTGTTCAATCCCTGAGTGCGGAGGTTTTTGTAGGTCAGGATACTTGTCAATATGAAAAATCTATTGGGAGTGAAAGTCCTCTTTCTAGCACAGCACTTATTCAGAGCACAGGTTCTGACAATTGTTCTACCGTTTGTCAGGAATTGCCGTTAGCCGAAGATTTACAAGCCACTCCTTTACCTAAGATTTCCTGTGTAGCAGTCTGTCATAATTCTGAGCTTGAACACATACATGCTTCTGATTCCCAAACACAATCCACAATGGTGGCATACACAGAATCAGTCACTACTGTAGGCTTAGGTTCTGCCCTTGATCTAGCTGCTGAGACTGAAGTAGACATTCAAGCTGATGTGGAAAACGATGCTACCTCTGTGTTCGCTCCTTCTTCTGCCAATTTTTGTCACAATGAACAGTCAAAGACAGTACAAAATTCATGTTTTGATGGACTCATTCCACAGTATACTGAACCAAAGACCCGGCAGGCAATTCCTGAACTGTTGATTGTTAATATGCCACTTTCAGAAGCTAAGTCAGAGGAATGGACATTTGACGAATTCCTGATTAACAGAGACTTTACTATGGTGATTCCTCTGGTTGATTTTGACTTCTACAAAGGAAGAGACTCTGTGTCATCCACTAAGGAGAGGGACGGCATGGCTACAGCTCAGTCTTTGGTTACTGGTGCCAAGGAGTCAACCGCCCTAAAGGTGCTTTCCATTCCTGAGCCACAAATGTGCCTGTCGACTTCTGGGACTTCAGTCTGCCCTCCTACAACTATTGACTCTTCGATTATCCAGTCCACGGCTCTGCAGTCATCGTTGTCAAACGTGTCTACAATCAATGAACAATTGCTATGTCTGCCAGTCACTCAAGAGCCTTTACCATGTACGTGGTCAGAGTCAAAGACCTTGACAAGTTTGTCTTCATCTAACGAGACGGCTCCAGCTTGAATGCCCTCAGCCTCTGAATTTCCTCTGGCATGCCTGTTTTCGGCTACAGTCACTCATCCAGCAGATTATCCTTCAGCCATGGAACCTCCGGTAGCACATCCTAAGTGCCTGTCTCCGGTCCCAGAGCCAACTGCTACTTTGGCTTCGGTTCATGAAAGACCTGTATCCTGCTCAGCCTCGCTTCCAATATCGGAGGTGCACCTGTCTGCTCTGTTTGATCATGTTGCAGATTCATCTACTTCAGAGCTATCTCCTAAATCCCAACCATTTATTACCGATGAACGTCCAATCTGCCCATCCTATGCTTCAGGAGGATCACCTGAAGGCCTGCCTTTTACACAAGCTAATTCTCCCAACTGTTTGTCTGTAGAATTAGCACCTCCCGCATATGCTACATCTGAGTCTGAGACTTCTGCCAAAAACATCAAGCTGGTTCACGACTCGGGAGGGCCTTACATGCAAGGCCGTTGGACTTGCCTGGAGTGTTACAAGAGGGAGACGGATACCATCCGCCATGGCCTAGACATCGAACAAGTAGCCAACCAGGATAACGGGCTGGACGGTTCATCTTTGGGGGCCGGTTTGGATCAGCCGCTTGACAGCCCTTTTGTTGCCGGATCCCACATGAGCCTGAAGGAAGGGACGGGCACGGCCCCCCAACTGCTGCACCATTTGGGTGCTAGTAGTCAAAGGGAGGATATGACTGCTGCAGTTCAAGATGTGCCTGTTATTGCTCCGGCTGCGAGTGTGCCTGATGTACCAAGTACTGCGTCTATCACTCCTATCGGTATGCCAAACGTCCCTGCGGTTGTATCCCACATGCAACAAGGTGGCCATACGACTGACACCTGGAATGCCAGCCTTGTACAACCCATTGGACTTCCAGGCCCCCAAGGAGTTGAACAGATGCAATCGAATCTTGGTCACCCTCAACCACAGGCCTTGAACCAAATGGATGATGTGAGAAGATCCGAACCTCTTTCTCGGCCGCCACCTTCTTTGTCTGAACATGAACATTTCTTGAAACCTGCAATTTTCTCACCTCCTGTGTGTACGCTCTCAGCAGGGGGGCTACCAGAGCATCTATCATTATCCAAAGCATGTTGCACCAGCCAGCCTCCCTCCTCAATGATGTATGAGTGTTCGCTCCCAGAGACTGAGCTTCCTGGACCTTCCAACTCTGCTTCAGGTCCTGCAAGTCCTTCATGCCTTTCCTCAGCCCATGAGTCTCTTCCTCACCGAAAACCTGCCTATGGCTCTTATAGACTGCAGCCTGATTCTATTCATTCCAGTCCTTCTGCTTCTGCCCATGGATCATCGTTTTCGTCAGTGCCACCTCCAAAGACATAGCGCTCCTGTTATGGAAGGAAGATGTTTTGTGCGAGTAACGGCCGCCTGGAGTCGGCCGTGGGAGGAGGTATAGTGTCACGGCTCGCTCCCTTCGCTCCCGTTCCCACCACTTGGGGGCATGTTTTGGGTTTTTTTCCCTACTGGACATTTCCTTCGAACCCTATGCTACAGTGTTCTGATGAATTGGGAGCGTTAAAACCTTATATTCCAAGTTACTTCCCTTCCGGATCCATTCCAGGTTTTTGGCAGCCAGCATGCTACTTAAATCAAATGACTATGCTTCCCAGAATGCCTTGGCTCACTGCTTCACCTCCTGCTTCCCAGAATGCCTGGCTCACTGCTTCATCTCCTCCCTGGCAGCCAGCATGCTACTTAAATCAAATGACTATGCTTCCCAGAATGCCTTGGCTCACTGCTTCATCTCCTCCCTTGCAGCACAAGGCTGGGTGGAGGATAGGCAACACCTGTGGCTGCAGGTGCAGCAGGCGGCACGCCTGAGGGGTGTGCTTGTTTAGCAGCTTTAAAAGCCTCAGTTTGCTTCAGTCCGGCGCTGGTCATTGTAGCAGTGTTCCTGTTGTGACTAGTCTCTGTTCCTTGTTCCTAGTTTCTGTGCTTTTTACCTAGTTCCAGTTCCTTGTTCCTAGTTTCTGTGCCTTATACCTAGTTCCAGTTCCTTGCTCCTAGTTTCTGTGCCTAGTACCTAGTTCCAGTTCCTTGTTCATAGTTATTGTGCCAAGTACCTAGTTCCAGTTCCTAGCTTTTGTGCCCAGTTCCTAGTTCCTGTATCTTGTTCCTCTGTCCTGGATTTCGGATTAATGTGCTTAATTGATTTATGCTTTCTGAATTTCCCTTTCTGTCTTCCTCTGTCTGCAGACAGCCTTTCTCTGTGCTTTACTCTTTGATGCAGCCCAGTTTGCCGGTGCTTTCTGTCCCTTTATGCTGTCCTGGTTACTGAAAAGCTTGATGAATTAACCTTTACTTTTGTAGAATTAGTTTACTGCCTTTTCTCCTTGGATGGTGGGAAAGGTTTCCTTTTGTGATATCATTTTCCCTGCTCCTGATCCTACTTTATTGAGATTCCATTCCATGTTTTCCATTGCACTTCTGCATTTATTTTCCATTGATTATTAGGTGTGGGTGTTGTTGTAACTAGTTCCAGTGTGTATCCCCTTTTGTTTTCCTCACAATTTATTATCACAATTCATACTTGCCCTTGACTAGGGTTTTATGTATTTTGTTATCATTAACCCTTTGCTTTTACAGCCTTCTGGGTCCCTGTTTGATCTACAGGGTTCGTGAAATTACTGACATTCAAGTGGTCTTTCCGGTCCTCGTGAGTACTGTTTCTAAGTTCCTTATTCAGTATTTTACAGAGTGTCAGTTCACAGAATCTGTCCTTGCTTGCCCGCTACGTGGGTTTAGCGCTGTCAGTATCTGTAATAGCATAGTGGGTAAAGAGTTTGCTGACTTTCCTTTCAGTCATAAGGAGGTCCTAAGTGCTTACCCCACATCCCTTTTTTCATATATTGGTAATATTGTTTTACTTTATTTGCACTCCTGGGTTTTATATATACACAAGTCTTGGGTATTATATGCACGTTGTTAGATTCAAAGTTGTTCACTGTGCAATTCTGTGCACTTTTCCCCTTGCCATAGTCAATGCCTTCTTCCTTTCTTAACAGTCTGTGATATGAGTGGTGTATCATCCCAAAATTGAATCCACATAAATAAGGAGAAAAGCACCTCGTAAGCCGGGATTTGGGTTTTTGGTTACCACCAGTGACAGTCTAACACAGCAGACTAACCTGCAAGGGAGTAATACTTTGTGTGGTTGGAATACTGGGTTAGACTGTACAAGCGCCTCCTAAAACAAATACTCTAAGTACCAGGCCTGTGTCTAAAATTAAAGCTAAATCAACCCCAAAATAGACATAAAAAGCAATAGAATACAGGTTACCGTACATAAATAAATACATTAATAAAGAAAGAACATGTCCAAAATGACAGCAGTAGAAATTAATATGGCTAGGGAGCACCTTCTGCACAAGTTATTTGTCAGAGGTGAGTGGCCAGAACAGGATGAAAAAGTCTGGCTACAAGAAATAACCCAACAGGTCACCTTTATGAACCTGGATACATGGCAGGACGGTGGCCTGTTACACCGAGCTCTGAGCGAGCTATATATGACCCCAAAAATTAAAGAGGAGCAAATCAAAATTGCCAGAATCACGGCCTACCTGTAGCTCCACACGGGAGTGATGCAGGAAAAGCAGGAGGGAAATTAAATTCTAGCGCAGAATCAATCTGAACTAGTAAATAAAATCCAGATTGATTTAAGTTTAGCGGAACAAACATTACAAAAGAGCCAAGAGTTGGAGGTAGAATCTGCAAACTACATAATACAATTAAGAGGATTTGGCTCTCCAACAGCACAATAATGCAGATCAAGAGACCCAATTAGAGGCATTGAAAGAGGAGTGTAAGGAAAAGGTTGACTCTCTGCAAGAGAGTGAACAGAAGTTAAATCAACAAATACATTTTAAAAGAGCCTGCGCAGAGCAGATGGTTACCCTACAAGACCAGATAGACAAATTGAAAGAGGAAAATAATAAATTAATCATGAGAGACCTCCACTCTCAAGCAGAATTTGATCAGGATGACCTGGCTGAACAGATAAGCAAGTTAAAAAACGAGTTACAGGGAAGAGAGGTAGCCCTCCAGGAGCTAAATGAGCTGGAAACAGAGTATGGGAAGCTACTGGAGCACGCTGGACAGGTAGAAGGTGCTCTGGAAGAGAACACCCAGACCAAAGATGATAAAACTCAGGAGGTGAGTCTCCTGCAGCAGAAATTTTCTCAGTATTCCCAGACCATACAGGAAGCGCAGAGAGACAATGAGGCTCTCTGCTAAAAGATTGATGGGCTCATCAACCAAGTGGCAGCGCAACAGCGGGTCATAGAGGCCAGTAAATCCTTGATAGCTGAACAAAAAGCTCAGATCTTTGCTTCTTATCTAGAAGCGGGGGCTAAAAAGGAGAAACTAACAAGGTTGGAGAAAGAAGGTGCTTGATTTGATCTTAACTGGAGGCACCCCAAACAGGTAGAGAGGGACAGGGTAACCCCTGATCATAGTATAAGGACCTCTATGCTAAGGGACTCCAACCCATTTAATACAGTGAACACTACCAGCTTCATGTCCACCGGTTCACATGAGCCAGAAACCATGAGGCCGGCAGAATTCAAGAGACCAAGCATGATGGAAATAACAGATCAGCGCCCACAAGAAATGGATGGACGGGCGTCCCTGTATAGATACCCAAACATTCAGGCTGATGTCTCCTATGAGGGGAGGGTCAGGGACTTAGATCCACCGAAATATTACTTTTCAAGGGACCAGTTGGTCCAATTTAATGAAAAACCCAATAAAATGGGGCCCAAAAAGAGCATCCTGAGGACCTCTACCCAATTAGGGCAGTGGGGGGAATACTCTGCCAACCCTGGGATTAGGGAGGAGTCAGAAGTCTACTCTCCTGTGCCCCACAGGAGTGGAGAAACTAGGCCCCACCATTCTGTGAGCCCCTCTCAAGCTCACAGAATCCGGGAGAGCCTAGAAGATCATGAGGGGTCCTCAACTAGTAGCGCCTCGGAGTCTGAGAGCGAGTGGACTCGGGTGACTAAGCCAAAGAAGGCAAACAAACTCAAGCAAGTTATGACCAAAGATCCCATTAGGCAGATTAAGGCCCTTAGGAGTGTCATAACCCCCTACCATAAAAATGTGAAATATTTTGTTTGGGAATACCTGGAGCTCTATGAGCAGATGATGGACACTTTTCATATGAAAGCAACCAAAACTGTATACAGTATGTAAAATGGACATCTTCCCCCTGAATACTCGAGTTTCTTTGCAGGACTGGAGGACCAGAACCACTCAAGATGGTCCACCTACAGGGCAGCCATTTTGAAACACTTTTCCGCCACAGAAACACCCAGGAGGCTCGCAAAGCGTCCTACAATCTGCAGTGCGGGAAAGATCAGGCCCCACGAGAGTTTGTGCAGGAGCTCAAACACGTCTTTGCCCAGACCACTAGGAGGGTGCGCACGGATAGCAGGGAGTTTGTAACCACCTTCTTTCATGCACTCCCCAGGTATATTATGACCCAGCTGGTGAGGGACTTCCACGAGAAAATAACTCTGGACTGGGTCATAGAGCAGGCGACCCGCATTTATGAGGTCCAAAAACCTGCAGAAAATAAAAATCTGAACAAACCCCCAAACCAGCCCACACCCCTGCTGCTGCTAAGGTGGCGGAGGTGAAGGTTGCCCCCATTTTAGAACTAGTGATGGGGGAGCCTAAAAATACACCTGCACAAAGTCGGCAGAATCAAAGGCCCAGAAGTCCTTCGGGCCAGTCACAAACAGGTGGCAGTCAGGGAGGTAATCTCACTAATGGGACCCCTAACTCCCCTGATTATATCATCCCCCGATACAAGGGCAACAGACCAATCCTGGGGTATGTATGGACGTCCCCGGCCCAGGGGGGGGGGGATACACCAGGTAAGTGCTGTCCTGGGAAACTTCCCTCCTAACTTCCCTCAGGAGGGCAGGAATTCCCCAAATGCTGGGTTAAGTTTCTTTCCCCGATACCCACAAAACCCCAACCTGCAGGACAACCCTCCTTTCATTCCCCACTTTCAGGAACCCAGACAACCCCATCCGGGAGAGGGGAGGCCAAGGGTGGAGGGTTAACAAAATTCACCATATCCAGGGTATTATGGTAGAAGGTATAGTTACCCTTCCCGTGATCCCCCTAGGGTTGACCAGAGACCTCCATACCAGCCGGACCAGGTATCTCAACTGGAGCGCCAGGTACAGAACCTAGCCCAGGATCTGGGTGGCATGTTGAGGGCTCAACAGAACCCTCAGACAAACATTGTGGCTGAGAACCCCACAAACCAAAGATCTGGCACCCCAGAACAATGATGGGGCGAGAACCCTGACAACTCACCGGTTCCAGAGGAGGAGGCACGGGGGAAGAGGGGCGTAAAGCCCTAGAGGAAGCTTCCTTCCTCACTCGTCAAAAGTCCCTGGACACCCAGGAACCGGAACCAAAATCTCCTGCCCCTGAAAACCTGCCACCCGAGAAACAGAGGGGGGTAGGAGAAATAAGGAACTCAAAAAGACCCAGTTTGTGGAGGAGGTTAGTGTCCTCCAATTTGAAGGCGAAGAATCCTTAGAGGATTCTGGTAAAAAGATCTTCTCCTTCAGGGACGGGGGTACTCCTCCCAAAGAAAAATGGGTCCCAAGATATCTAGATGAAGACTGGGTCGGAGTGGGGTCTGATTCGGAATCACCCATCCCAGAACCCCAGAATGAGCATCAAGAAGACAATATTAAAAGAGGATTCCCAAACTCCCCAAAGCAATTCTGGTGAATGTCTCCAAAAAGGGGGGGGGGCAGAATCAGAAAAAGAGGATTCCAAAATTGCCCAACTCGATTCTGGTGACTGCCTCCTAGAAGGGGTGGGGGGGCAGTTGACCTCCCAGAATGCCCATTACCATTGCCCATTGGAGGAGAAAGAAGGTAGATTCTACGCCTCCGTCCATGTGCAAGGACAGTGTGCAATTCCAGTACTGGTGGACACTGGATCCCAAGCCACTCTTCTGTCAAAAAGGGCCTTTGATCAGCTAAATTCAGGAAGGGGGGAGAGATACCAGATCCCTCTCACCCCTCTTCCTGGACAACTCCAGAACTTTGACAGGAATGACTGCAGAGCTGGAAATTAAAATAGGGCGACACAAGATGAAGCACCCGGTCATAGTCGTGGCTCCAGAGGGAACCCCCTGTCTATTGGGGAATGACATCCTTCGTAGGTTGTCTCCCCTAATATACTTTGTGAACAAGGTACTCTGGACCCAGACTCACAGGCCAATAAAATTAAAACAGAGTGTCACCCATGTTAGTCTAAGTGGCACATGCCACATGGTTGAACAAAAACCAGATCAAATTAAGTTTCATCTTCAAAATAATGAAATGCCCAATGTTACAATAATTGCTGTGGGACAACAAACTGGTGATGGGAACTCTTCTCCATTCCTGAAAATCAACCTTTCTTCCAGTTTCAAGTGGCATTCCACACTGGAAGGAAATACTTTGAAATTTTATACCAATCCACAATCTGAAAATCCCAACTCTATAGCCAAGATTGATAACAAACCAGCACAAAGCGTAGCTGGCATTCAGAAGAAGAGCGAACAGCTCTTCTTCCCGATTCAGTTAAATGACGGGAAGGAGTCTTTCCTCGCCCGAGTTGACTTGAATGGCGAAGAAAGCTTAATCAGCGAAGTATTATTCAGGAAACTCCCAAAAGACCAGACCCGACCGCTGTAGGGTCAGTTCATCAATGGGTATGGGGCCTGGCAATTCCCCGTTCGAAACATCTTCTGATTAGCAGTTGTATTATAAAAATGTCCAGAGGTGACAAAAGCATAGAACACAATTGTTGGGTCGTGCGATGTATCCCTTCCGCCTTTTACATGGGCAGTCCCATCCTCAACCGATTTGAGATTAATTTGGATCCCAGTTATTGCCAAGCCCGGTCCCAATTGGAGAGTAAATCTCAGGGCCCTGGCAGTCCTAAAAAAAGCTTCTCAGCCCCAGAGCTACCGTAAGAAATTGAAGTTAAAAAATGGAGAAAAGGTCACCATCCCAGGCCTAGCCTACAGAATCCGCATCCCCAAAGGCAAATTGACAGAAGAGAAATGGGTCCATATTAATCAGCTAAAGAGCTGTCACCCTAGGCACACTTTGCAACAAATTGAGGAGCCCAGAGAGAATCAAATAGAGGAGACATCGGAAACATGAGAATAAGGAAAAGAAGAACCAGAAGGGAGCTGATAGGATTTATAAATATGATTGTGTAACAGGGAGTATTTTCTTCATTCTCTATTGTTATTATTGAATGCCTGCGTATCCCACTGTTGTCAACCCGATTGCTGGGCAGTTAGTGGGAAATATTGTCGTAACCGGTTTGTGTTTTCTTTCATACATTCGCACTGGGTGCACCTCTCTAAAGACCAGGGAGGACCTCCCCAACAACCTGGAAGGGAGAAATCAAAGGAGATCTGGGAGTGTTGCTCCACACTATGAAAGGAAGATCCCAGGGAAAGCCGGGAGTGTCGTTCCACATTCCGACGAGAGACAACGAAGTTACCCTTCCCGGGGGGGATGTGTGGGTTATATTGACCCACTCAACGGCATTGCCCCACATCACTAAGCTGCATTCACACAAAAACAACCAAAAAAGGGTTGCGCTGGCTCCTGTAAGCGCCATGGCTCAAAACTGTGATTTGCAACAACAAGAATGGCTGCACCATCCTGCCAAGCACACATCAGGCCGGATGGAACAAAGGGGGCACATTGAAGGAGATTGCCAGTGTGTTCCGACATAAATAAAAGGAAGAAAGTGGAAAAAGCTGTGTTGCTTTGCTGCAAAAGCCAAAATATCCATGGAAAAGAAACCCTTTTTCACCTTTAAAAAAAATGCGGCTTTGACGCTAATTCTCTCTGTTCCTTAAAGCCACTGTGATTAATAAGACCTACCAAGCCCTGTGTGTCTCACTGTGCCTAAGAAAAACCAGGCATGATTTGAAATTGACAAGCCCAGTCAAACCAACTCTAAACAAAATCCATCAGGAACTTTACATTTACTCACACAGGGAAACGCGGTCAGTTTCTTTGCAAAAGAATCCAAAACTCAGCTGTTCAGAGAGAGACTCTAACTAGCTGAACTATGCCTGCTTCAATGCATTCTTGCTTGAGACCAACTCCAGCACTTCAAGAGAATAACTATAGCTGCAGACAGTGTGTGAATCTGCTGGAGATGAAAAATTGTATTCAAGAAGGAAAGGCCAGCTGCACAACGTGTAAAAAAAATTTCCTTTTGCAAATTAAAGAAAAACAAATGCCTGTGTTTTGGAACAGTACACTGGTGAATGAAAGCCTGCCAGTCTTTAGCAATATGAAGGGGTTTGTCGATGGTGAGACTATATAACATGGGTTATTTTAGGCAACCGGCTTGCTTTAATTCTGGATCTAAGATCAGAAATTAAAGATTAAAACTATGATGGCTGGAGCTGCAAGTTGAAAAACAGGTTTTCTGCTTGGAGAGGTGGCACCAAAAGGAGGGCTCTCTCTCAGCAGATACTGACAACCCCCTGATAATTACGGGGTCGAACAGACTTTTGTCTCTGCTGGGACCCAAACAATGAAGCTCGCAGGGAAGGAAGTCAGAAGTGTGAAGGGGCAATATAACTTCAATCAGAAGGGAGAAACCCCCACCATGCTCTAAAAGAAATCACAGTTGGCAGCAGTTGAAGTTAAAAAAAAGAAATGGACCCAGGAACAAAGAGACTGCCATTTGGTCCCAAAGACTATTTCATGAATAAACTTTATAGACTTCGATCAATCCAGCAAGACTTTGAACAATAGTAAAAATGTCACAGTTTAAAAATGATTTTTCTGTGCTTTTGAGACAGGGTAGAAGTCACTGACAAATTGGGGACAGAAAGGGCAAAGTATTAAGGATAAATTGAAAAGTATTAATGTTGCAAACATACATTTTCGTACATACATCCCTTGGGATAATTCGCATCTGTGTATAAAATTGTGGAATTTTAGGACAAAGCTTTCATGTTTAAAATTACCAAAATGTATCAGAAGGGCGAAACAAGGTCCCACAGACTTGAGGATTTGACTGACATGTGCTGGACATAATATGTAACATGTGTATATAATTTGCTAAGAGATTGCAATTGTATAAATATCTGTTTTTGGCAAAATCGGATTTTAAGTAAAGTAAATGTGGGAGTTTTTGGACATTGTAAAACTCACCTCATAAATCTGACATCATTCCCTTGGAAATCCAACCAGTTGAGAGCAAGGCGGAGACTAGCACCCCTGCCCAATCCAAGTAGTTTAGGGGCGTGCTCAGTTAACCCTGCCCAGCCTATACTTTGATGATGTCATTATGCACTATAAATAAGGATCCCTGACACGACTCTACAGACACTCTTCCTGATTTCCTGCACTGCGTTCCTGTACCCGTCATCTTCCAGATCCAGACTCCAACTACCAGGCCAAGCATTGCTGATCCTACTCCAGGGCCCCCTGCAGCACCCAAGCTGTGCTGATCTCATTGCCAGCAAGGCCTCCAATATAAAAAACACTAAATTTCCCATTAACAAGGGGAAAACGGTGGTTCCTTTGGCTCCCTGATCCAGCCTGGCTTGCTGCCACTCACTGCATGATGCTGCAATCCTGCTACCCTGATGACCTATGGTATCCAGTGACCAGGATTTCCAGTCGAGAAGTGCTACTTGGTAACCAGAACTGCCCAGCTGTTCGCCAGGCGCCCTGCCATGTAGTGACCAGAAACGTTGACTGTGCAAAATCCAAAAACAAAAAAGTGGACTGTGAGTATCAATAGAAACCCATAGAAATTCATAGTTCACCTTGCCTTGCTTTGGCTGATCCCCATCTCTAAGTAATCCTATCCGGACCCTGATAGCCAGTTAGAATTGTCTGCATTCTTGCAAACCCTGTCACGGCAAATCGCGTTGCCCACAGTGCGATGCCTGACTTCGACATGGCGGGTGGCACGGACATGCCTGATTCCAACATGGCGGACCTTGCGGACCGCTACAGTGTGTGTGGCGGTCTAGTTGTTGCGCCCCATCATGCTTTGCGATGTCTCCGGGACGGAATGCCGACGGCTTATCAACCTGCTCATCCCGAACGAGGACGCGTTGCTACTCTCCAAGGAGCTGGCGAACGCTACGTGAGTTCGTGTTAGGGAATCTCTTACTCCCTCTCTTCTGCCTTGCCTTTGTTAGCTTCTATTAATTATGACTGTGCTCCCTTTTGATCTTTACAGACCTTTGTTTTTGATGTGTGTTTGTGGTTTAGGACGTCTCGGTGCCTTTCAGTCTCGTGAGTTCTCAGCTACCAATCATTGAAGAAGTTGGTTCCTGCCACCGTCTCCCTCCGGCTTGGTTCCCTAGTGGTAGGCACTTGTTTAGCTTGGAGCATTAAGAGGGGTTTTGGTCTCTTCACCTGTGGATTCTTAGTTTAGTTTTTGTTTTATAACTCAGATCCACCACCTTTTGACTTCATTCCTTCTGGACATCGGTTACCTCTAAATATTGAGAGGGTTTCTGGTCATTCTCGGTAAGATTGCCTTCAGGTCTTATCCTTGATTACAGGTGGCTCCGAGTTTTCCTTTCGTTTGTGTGTTTACCATCCTTGTGCCTTGCTCTGCTTTGTCTAGCGTGCCCAGTCTCTTGTTCCATCCCTGGTCATCTACTATTCACATTTCAAGGCCGTGTTACCAACGGATCCTTTGGTAAGATTCCTGCTTCAGGGGTATCTATCTAATGTCTAGGCAACTTTAAGACTAATCATTCTGTCTCTCTATCTTTCATCAGCCGGCCTGGCATTGTTGCTCTGGCCCCGATCTTCTAAAGACACGACCAGTCATCTCCGAAACTCCCGGGATAGCTTCACCTACATCCACGGGACTTCTCAAGGAGTCTACGTTCTCTAGCAGCTCCACAGGGTTTTATTCCCCAAGAGGGTTTCCCTGGGAACCTTCCTCTGCCCTGGCCTTTGTGCCGGTTCACTGGGAGTTTCTCGGGGGGAATTCTATTTGTCATCGAACCTCATCATCCCTGGTTCCATTTCCCAGGTGAGAGACCTTTTTGTTTCTATGTCATCCTCACACGGGCTCTCTCAGTAAAGTTTTGTTTATTAGTCATAACAGTTAGCAACGCCAGAAATAAGAAGTGACACTGTTTTCACTTGCCCCGGGTGAGGAATACATTTTGACTATAAGTCTAGGATGGATCCACAGCAGCAGCAGATTCAACAATTGATTGCTGCAGTGCAATCCCTGACTAACGAGGTTCAGCAATTGCAACAAGACAACACCTCCTTGAGACAGCAGCAGCAGCATGCGTCTCAACAGATTGCACAACAAGCTAATATATCTCGCATCCCCCATTGTTCCGAGGTTCCTCCCGGACCTCTTCCGGGTGGGCAATTCGATGGAAACCCGCAAAGGGTGAAGGAGTTCCTTGAGGCATGTGCGGTGCAATTCGCATTTAAAGAACATTTCTTTCATACAGACCGGGATCGGGTTGGCTACATGGTATCTCAGATGGTAGGACCCGCATTGGCTTGGGTTACTCCTTTAGTTACAAATAATAACCCGTTATTGGACTCCTACACCGCCTTCTGCAATAGCATTCGTACTATGTTTGGGCGACAGGAGATCAGGGTTGCTTCACAAGAACATCTATTGGATCTCAAGCAGGGCAATCTGGACATACTGGCGTATATCACAAAATTTAAACAAATGGCCAGTGAAACCACATGGTCGGACGATGCGCAGGTCACATTATTTAGGAGGGGTTTATCAGAAGATCTCAAGGACGAGGTCTCCAGAGTTCCACGTCCCACCACTCTCACAGAGTTCATCGCCCTAGTGATGCAGATCGATTATCGTATGAAGGAGAGGATGACTGAAAGGAGAAAGGGTAGGTTCGCAAGGACATCCTTTGTCCCCTCAGCCTCTAAACCCCCGCCAACAGAGGAACCTATGCAACTTGGTTCAGCGTCTCGTGGACCTTTGAGTCCAGAGGAGAGAAATCGCAGACGAAGCCTGGGACTGTGTATGTACTGTGGCGCCAGCTCCCACTCTGTCCAAGAATGTCCTATTGCTCCAGTTCGGCGGTCGGGAAACGCCAACGCCCGGTCTTAAGAGGAACCACGATCCGGGAACCTAAGTCTGATCAAGGTTCCTCATATACTTCACATTCTTTCTATTGCTCCAACCTTTCAACCACCAATATGTTGGTATTAAAGGTTTCCTTCACAATAGGAAGTCTCATCTTACAGGACGTTCCGGCCCTAATTGATAGTGGGGCTGCGGGTAATTTAGTGGACGACCACTGGGCTGCGTCTTTAAAGATTCCACGTTTCCCTAAAGAGGAACCGATCCCGGTTGAAAGTGTGGATGGAAGCCCGCTGATCTCGGGTCCCATCAAAGAACAGACCGCAGCAATCCAAATGTCCATTTCTACCCATCAGGAGATTCTAACTCTAGATATCATACGAGCAGCTCATCATCCGGTGATCTTAGGACTACCTTGGCTCAGGAAACATAATCCGTTTATCAACTGGACCGCTGGGTCTTTCTTTCTTGGTTCAGAGTTCTGTCTGACACACTGCATAGGAAATCACCAAAAGGTCGCCATAGAATCTTCTCCTTCCTCGAATAATACAAAAGGGGTACATTCTCTCAATCAGATCGCAGGCCTCCCTGAAGTTTACGAGAGTTTTCAGGACGTATTTCTGTCCTCGGAGTTTAACCAGTTGCCTCCCCACAGGAGAGACGACTGTGCGATAGATTTGATACCTGATCAACCGCTTCCCTTTGGCCGTATGTATATTCTGTCTAACACGGAAAAAGAGGTTCTACGTGAGTATCTTCGCTCCAATTTGAAGAATGGACTGATAACAGAATCTACATCCCCAGCTGCCGCCTCTTTGTTCTTTATAGCCAAGAAGAATTCTAAGGAATTACGACCCTGTATATACTTCCGCGGTTTGAACAAGATCACTGTGCCCGACAAATACCCCATGCCACTCATCCCTGACATCCTTGAAGCAGTTAAAGGGGCTACTATATATACAAAGTTGGACTTAAAAGGAGCATACCACCTGATACGGATAAAGCCCGGGGACGAATGGAAGACGGCTTTTAGAACGCCGTTTGGGCATTATCAGTACAGGGTCATGCCGTTTGGGCTATCCAACGCCCCTGCTGTTTTCCAACGCTTTATGGATCATCTTTTTTCTGACCTTCTCTTACACAGTATGGTGGTGTACTTGGACGACATTTTGATTTTTTCCTCCTCCATACAAGACCACATACCGCACGTTCAAGAGGTGCTTCGACGTCTACAACAAAATCATTTGTTCTGTAACCCCGAGAAGTGTTCATTTCATCAACCCAAAGTTACTTACTTGGGATACGTTTTATCCGCCCAGGGGATAGCAATGGACCCAGAAAAAGTCTTGGCGGTACGAGACTGGCCTACACCCGCGTCTGTTAAAGAAATTCAACGCTTTATAGGGTTCGCGAATTTCTATCGGAGATTCATACCTGAATTCTCAAAACTTACTCAGCCACTTACCAATCTTCTTAAGAAAGGAGTCATGTTTGTCTGGTCGGCAGCTACCGATCAAGCCTTTGACAGACTTAAGAAGTTATTTACATCAGCACCGATTCTTCTAACGCCGAACCAAAACCGAAGATTCATCGTGGAGACTGATGCCTCCCAACATGCTTTAGGCGCCGTCCTACTACAACCGGACGACCTTGAGCAGGAGAGACCTGTTGCATTTCTTTCCAAAACTCTTTTGCCTTCTGAGATCCACTACACGGTCCTGGAGAAGGAACTTCTCGCCATCAAGCGAGCCTTTGAGGAATGGCGACATTTACTCTTAGGAGCCAAATTCTCGGTCGAAGTAAGGACAGACCATCATAATCTCCGAATTCTTCAATACGCTCAAACCTGTAACAGTCGTCAGGCACGATGGGCTCATTTTTTTTCTCCTTTCAGGATTACGTTTTCGTTTATTCCTGGAAGGGAAAATCTAAGAGCTGATGCCTTGTCTCGCAAGGAACATCCTATTGACAGTCCTTTCAGATCAGAACCTATATTTCCACCATTGACCATGGGAGTGGTGGCAGCTCCAGATTTCCTGTCTCGCCTTAGAGCTCAATCTGATTCCATTGCAAAGAAGTCACTTTCATTGTCTAACCGATCAGTTCTGGTAGAGGAGGATGGATGTTATTTCATGGAACAAAGGGCCTACATTCCGACTCGCCCTCTTCAGAAGGAGGTTTTGGACATGTGCCATAAATCCAAGGTAGCAGGACATCGAGGCTTCACCTCCACATTGGATCTTGTTTCACGTTTCTTTTGGTGGCCTGCTGTTCGAAGGGACACCAAGGAATATGTGAGCTCATGTCCCACGTGCTTACAAAATAAGATACCCAGGCAAACACCCTTGGGAGAACTGGTCAGAATGCCCTTGCCTTCCCGTCCATGGCAAATAATAACCACGGACTTCATCGTAGATCTGCCCCAATCTCAGGGCTATAATACTATTATGGTCACTATTGACACCTTGACAAAACTGGCGCATTTTGTTCCCTTGATTGGGATTCCCTCTGCAGCTCAAATGGCACGTATTTTCATCAGACATGTTTTTACCCTTCATGGCCTACCTGAAACAATCATATCGGACAGAGGTCCACAGTACACGTCCCGATATTGGAAACTCGTTTGTCGGTTTCTGGGGGTATCCAGGGCTCTTAGTTCTGGCTACCACCCCCAATCGAATGGTCAAACAGAAAGACTAAATCAAACATTAGAAGGATACCTCAGAAATTACATCTCGGCGGCTCTTGACGATTGGAAGGACCTCCTGCCCCTAGCTGAGTTCGCGCATAATAACTCTTACCATTCGGCCATACGTACATCTCCTTTTCAGTGCTCTTTTGGATTCAGTCCAACATCTTTTCCCACTATGAAGAGGTCTGACACTAAATTCCCAGACTTAAACAAACTCACGGAACAAATCCGTCAAGGACACCGCTCCGCGGTTATCGCTCTACGTCATTCCCAGGACAGGAGAAAATACTTCGCTGATCGTCATCGCACCCCAGCACCTGTCATCAAACCCGTAGATCGGGTATGGCTTTCTTCAAGGTTTCTACCTAGACATCTTGTTCCGTCTAAACTCTCTCCTCGATATTTTGGTCCCTTCCGAGTAATCGCCGCCATAGGTTCCGCGGCTTTCAAACTCTGTTTACCTGATTCCTGGTCAAGAATACACCCAGTTTTTCATGTGTCACAATTGAAGCCCGATAATCGCAATGCCTTCCATCCCACGGTTACAGACTGTCCTGCGCCCATAATTCCCAATTCAGGGCCTGAATTTGAAGTCAAAGAAATTTGCGACTCCCGATATCACCGGGGTCGTCTTCAGTACCTAATTGATTGGAAGGGGTACTCGCCCACTGATCGTACCTGGGAACCAGTATCTGCCGTCCGCGCTCCTCGGCTGATTAAAAGATTTCATACGAGACATCCAGGCAAGCCGGGAGGTGCCAACCCTAAGGGGGGGCATACTGTCACGGCAAATCGCGTTGCCCACAGTGCGATGCCTGACTTCGACATGGCGGGTGGCACGGACATGCCTGATTCCAACATGGCGGACCTTGCGGACCGCTACAGTGTGTGTGGCGGTCTAGTTGTTGCGCCCCATCATGCTTTGCGATGTCTCCGGGACGGAATGCCGACGGCTTATCAACCTGCTCATCCCGAACGAGGACGCGTTGCTACTCTCCAAGGAGCTGGCGAACGCTACGTGAGTTCGTGTTAGGGAATCTCTTACTCCCTCTCTTCTGCCTTGCCTTTGTTAGCTTCTATTAATTATGACTGTGCTCCCTTTTGATCTTTACAGACCTTTGTTTTTGATGTGTGTTTGTGGTTTAGGACGTCTCGGTGCCTTTCAGTCTCGTGAGTTCTCAGCTACCAATCATTGAAGAAGTTGGTTCCTGCCACCGTCTCCCTCCGGCTTGGTTCCCTAGTGGTAGGCACTTGTTTAGCTTGGAGCATTAAGAGGGGTTTTGGTCTCTTCACCTGTGGATTCTTAGTTTAGTTTTTGTTTTATAACTCAGATCCACCACCTTTTGACTTCATTTCTTCTGGACATCGGTTACCTCTAAATATTGAGAGGGTTTCTGGTCATTCTCGGTAAGATTGCCTTCAGGTCTTATCCTTGATTACAGGTGGCTCCGAGTTTTCCTTTCGTTTGTGTGTTTACCATCCTTGTGCCTTGCTCTGCTTTGTCTAGCGTGCCCAGTCTCTTGTTCCATCCCTGGTCATCTACTATTCACATTTCAAGGCCGTGTTACCAACGGATCCTTTGGTAAGATTCCTGCTTCAGGGGTATCTATCTAATGTCTAGGCAACTTTAAGACTAATCATTCGGTCTCTCTATCTTTCATCAGCCGGCCTGGCATTGTTGCTCTGGCCCCGATCTTCTAAAGACACGACCAGTCATCTCCGAAACTCCCGGGATAGCTTCACCTACATCCACGGGACTTCTCAAGGAGTCTACGTTCTCTAGCAGCTCCACAGGGTTTTATTCCCCAAGAGGGTTTCCCTGGGAACCTTCCTCTGCCCTGGCCTTTGTGCCGGTTCACTGGGAGTTTCTCGGGGGGAATTCTATTTGTCATCGAACCTCATCATCCCTGGTTCCATTTCCCAGGTGAGAGACCTTTATGTTTCTATGTCATCCTCACACGGGCTCTCTCAGTAAAGTTTTGTTTATTAGTCATAACAAACCCTGCCATTGATTTCTAGTGCTAGCGCCATCTCTTTAGTAATTTTGTCTTGTGAAATCCTAAACTATTAATCCTATTTGGAGTGATCGAACTGGTTCCGCCAGGGTGGGTGCTGGGGCGAGGGGGTTGAATTCGCGAATCAACCCTGGAGCTTACTGTGTCCCTTCTTGGTGGCCTAGCCTGAATACTCTAGTGTAGAGTAAAACTATTGTTGTCACAACTGATTTTCCTTACTTTCTCGCGCCTTCATTTACTCAAAGTGTACCTTCTTAGATCTTGCGTAACTCATTCTATTTACCAGATAGAGACTTACTTTCACTTCCATAGTCTACCTGTGATATATAACTATTTCCCTACCCAAAAACCGCATCACGATTTACAATATTTCACCCTTTTTTCAAAGAAACCGTTTTAGTAAATTTACATGGAAAATGGAAATATTTGCAAAGTTTCCAACGTGTCATTTTGATTGTAAACTGTTTTAAATCTTCCATTCTTTTTTAAAACTGTATGCTCTTGCTAATCCATTGCTTGTGATTGTTAATACCTTTACATTGTTGCTTTAGTGAAGAACTGTATTTGTTTCAAGGTTTTTACACACATTCATGATTCTATTCATCCATCTCAGAGTGTCCTTTTTAATATTGCAAGCGTTCCAAATCCGTTTTTCACTCTTATTTGGGGAGGGAAGGTCGGATTTGGATTCCGTTTTCAGCTTATTATTCCTGATCACCTGCTGCTTCCTTATATCCATTCAGAATTGATATATTTGTGGGATGAGGGAACTTTGGGGGAAATCCTAACTTGAGTGCTATCTGTCCTAAATTAAAGAGCTCCTATTCTGCTGTGCTGTGTGTGTACTCCAGTAAAAGGTCAAACCCAGTGCATTGCCCACATTCTCATTTGTAACTATCACCCCATTGGTGATTGCTGCCCCATATTAAAAGTGCGTGATTTCTTTTGCATTTTAAATAAATAAATAAATATTGCATTGGACCAACCAGCCTGGTTCATGGTCCATTGTGACCCGGGGTATCTGAAAGGGGTGTGTGATATGAGTGGTGTATCATCCCAAAATTAAATCCACATAAATAAGGAGAAAATCACCTCAGTTAGGCGCTACATACTAGGCCAAGACCACAGTGTGCGTGTCGACTGATTGAAATCCTTAACAATGGTTCAATTTCAGTGCTTTAGGGTGCATGTCCGCAAATGCCTTTTTGTTATCATTTCTTCAACGTTTATTTCAGTGTGTAATGTCCAACCTCATGCTTGTTTATGCTTCTCGAAATCCATCCAGATGATGATTTATTTGAGTTCTAACTCGACTATCATTATGAGCTTTAATTAGCTGCTGATTTTGGCATTTACATTTTTCATGGTCCTCCATTTCGAGCAGTTTGGGCAAATCGACATATTTCAGATTTTTGGACCAACTAACTGATTACTCATTTGTTATTCTGATCTTTCATTTAACCCTATTTCCATACTTTTCATCAGGAAAATTTATTATTTTTCCCTTTGCCTCTTTTTGTCTGTGTTGGCATCATTACCTGGTTTTATTTGGTATATTACTGACCATGTCATTTCCTCTGTTTTATGTACTTGTTCAATAAAATGGCTTACCAGTGGTGCTGTATGGATTTCTTTTTTTATGCAGCTCTTGTGCTCTGTGATCCGGGTTGTGATTTTCCTTGCTGTCTTCCCAACATAGATCTTTTTGCAGGGGCACCATATGGCATATACCACCAATTTTGAATTGCATTTTGTCAGTGCTTCCTGTCTCCATGCTTTATTGAGTCCCAGATCTATTTCCGTACTCTTTTTTTTTTGTCTGTCCACAACAGGCACAACTTCCACAAGGGTAATGTCCTTTTGAGATCTTCATTCCCCAACTTTCTGTTAAAGTTGGCTGTTTTTTATTCGTCTTGTTTTATCATTGCACATGATCTGATCTTTGATCCTCTTACTTCTTCTATACGCAATCAATGGTCTTTCTAATGGACATTTCCCTTTTTCCATTATCTTCCAGTTTTGGTTGACAATCCTATTTTTCCTGTTAGACAGGTTGCTGTATGTGTTAACAAATACTATGCTCTCCCGTTTCTCATCGGGTGCTTTCTTCTTGTGTTCTAGTAGAGCTTCTCAATTATTATTACTTTCTCTTTTCATCGCTTTTGCTGTCAGATTAGGTGGATAGCCTCTTGCATGTACACGTTCTCTCAGTTTATAGGATTCTTTTCTGTAGTCAGTTTTTTTTAGAACTGTTCCTTTTTAGTTGCAGAAATTGTCCCAAGGGCAAATTGACCTGTACATGTCGTGGGTGGAAGCTGTTGTAATGCAAAAAAATTATTTTTGTCTGTTCATTTCTTAAATGGCTTAACAAACAGTTTGCCACTTTCTATATCTGCCTTGATTGTGATATCCAGGTAGTTTATTTCGTCTCTATTGTAGCTGTTTGTGAATTTCAGATGCCTGTCTTGTAAATTGATCCATGAAAAGAAAGATAATGCTTCTTCTTTGCTTCCTTTCCATGAAACAAGGACATCATCTATATGGCGCCGCCATAAACGAAGATGTTTTTTAAAGGGATTGGTTTCCTCATATATGACGTTCTCTTCAAAGCCTTCCATATAAAGGTTTGCAATGCTAAGGGCCAGAGTTGCCCCCATTGCTGTTCCTTGAGTCTGTTTAAAGAATAAAATGGAGATAAATTTCCGCTAGGGCTATTTCTGCGCACCACAAGATAAATGATGATGGGGGTATTCAAACTTGTTTTGTCCACCTGTAATCGTTCCTCTATCATGTCTATAAAAACTCTGTGGAATATTTGTGTACAATGCAACTACATCTAGACAGATCAAGATTTCTTCGTTACATGAAAAAGGAACACCTATCTCTTGTATCATCTGGGATCTTCATGATGCCTTCACAGAAGGCAGAGTCAGCTGTGCAGCGGTGTGGCAAACGGAGCGCTTGAGACACGGAAAAGAATGCAGAGTTTATGCAGCGGGAAGCAGAGCTGAAGGACACTGGAGGTTGGGAGCAGACTGAAGGATAGAGACCGGCGTGACCGAGCAAAGTGGTCGAGCAAGAAGAAATGAAAGAGGACTCAAGGAAAACAAAGACCTGGGTAGAGCAATTGCCCACTGCGACCTACAATCTAGGGCTTCAGACAGAGGATTTAGAGAACAGGTCGAGATCAAACATACAGATCAAAAATATGCCCAAGGATGTTCTATATAAAGATCTTGAAGCAGTGGTGAAAGGCATCTTTGAAGATCTATTGGATACAGAGGAAAAGCAAGAGGTGAGAATAGACAGAATTCATAGAGTTGGCCCCCGCAGAGCGGAACCAGGGGCACGGCTCAGACATTCTGGCTGCATTGCAAGGCTATAAAATTAAGGAGCAGATTTTGCAACTATCGAGAAACGCCAAACAAATAACATACAACAGCGCTGAATTGATGCTTTTTCAAGACCTGTCCCAGATAACCTTGGCCAAAAGGAGGAAGATGGCCCCCGTTGTTTGGGAATTAGAGACAAGGATATTAGATACAGGTGGATGTTTCCATTTGGTCTAGTGTTTGAATGGCAGAGGAAGCAATATCCGAACACTTCCTACGAAGAAGGCCTGAGGATTTTGGGGATCGAGGAAGACGACAGGACACAAGGCCCTTCCAATCAAAGGTGCAAACAGGGCTCAAGAGCTGGGAATGGTCAACAGTGATAAAGCCGAAGCGGAATAAGAAGGGGGGGTACCAGCCCCAACTGAAAGGTCCTGCTACCGGAGGGGAGTGAGGGAGGAGGTCACCTCTAGAGAAGGATGGACTATCGTGAAAAGGACATTGAGGTACAAATAGCCTTGCAAAAAGTAAGCCTGGGGATGGCAACAATGGGAGGGATGCAAGAGGCTCATGGGGGAGGGGGAGGTGGGGTTGGAATCCGGAATGGGTTGGGAGGAACCCAATGAAGTGCAGGCTGAGAGGTGTAATGGGCTCAATTCCTGAGGAGGAGATTCGGGCGGGCTAGAGGCCGGTGAAGCCCGTCCAGCCAGGGTGAGGGGAGGGGAGAGGGGAAGGGAAGGGACAAGGGGGAGGGAAGTAGGGGAAAGGTCAATTGGAAATTATACAGACAAAAGCAGCAGAAAAATCATTATTGTTTCTAAAACAGAAATATTACATCAAGGCCAATAGATCTGACTTTTGCCCACAATGCTGAGAAAGGAAGAGAAGGCCAAAATTATCACAAAAATAAAGTGGGGTGAGGGGGGGTGAATCAGTACAGACATCAAAGACGTTACCTGGGAGTTTTCTGCAAACCCTAGAGAACAGTGTCAACAAGATTATACAGGAGCAAGAGAAATGGCTCAAATATCGGGCCAGGAAAGAGAAGCACTAGAAGGAGAAATTACATCGGACCAGGTACGAGGGTCATTATGACCCTACCCACCAATACATTCCGGGCCCGGATGGATTAAGTAAAGAATTTTATAGATCTTTCAGGGAAACTTTCATCCCTTACCTGGTCCCTCTTCTCAATGATATGGGTAATAGGGGAAAAATTACAGAAACTATGGAAGAGGCTAAAGTAGTCCTACTCCCAAACGAAGTTACAAGTCGATAGCCCTAAACAATGTGGACGCGAAGATTTTTACAAAGGTCCTGGCGAATCGCCTAGACCAAATCCTACCAAACATAATTGGCCCAGACCAGTCAGGGTTCATCAGGGGCAGGCAGACGAGCGATAATACAAGGAGGATAGCTCACCTTATACAAAAGGCCAACAAAAGAAAAACACAGCGATTTTAGTAGCTTTAGATGCAGAAACCACCTTCGACAGGGTGGAGTGGAGGTTTCTGTTCATTGCAATGAAGCAAATGGGCTTTGGGGAAATATTTCTTACAAGGGTCAAAGCCAACTACCAGAACCCATCCTTGAGATAAATGGCCAACTATTTGAGCCCATTAAGTTCCAGAGGGGTTCTAAGCAGGGTTAACCCCTTTCCCCCGGCTCTATGCAATTTACTTGGAACCACTCTTGGCGGCAATAAGAGCAAATGGGGAGATAGAAGGGATACCATTTGTGGAAAGGGTCCATAAAATAGCTGCTTTCGCAGACGACATACTGCTGACTTTGATGAATCCGGAGGGCTCTCTCAGGCAATGAAGAGTGAGATCTTACGGTTTGGGTCGTAGCTGGCCTCAAATTAAACCCACAAAAAACTGAAATTTCGAACCTCACAATTCCGAGAGAGATAGAACAATGTCTCAAGTCTATGCTCCCATACACATGGTTTGAGAAGTCCATAACCTATTTAGGAATAAGGCAAACTAGAACCTTGAACAAGTTCTACAGGGCCAATTACAAGCCCTTGCTAGAAGTTTTAAAGAACAAATGAATCGATTGGGGACCACTAACGATAACCTGGATGGGCAGCATCAATGTTATAAAGCTGGTTATTTTACCACAGCTGCTGTATTATTTTATGACCCTCCCCATCAAGGTCCCTACCTCTTTCTTCCAGGCTGTGCAAAAATATACAGGGAGATTTGTCTGGAACAACAAAAGACCAAGGATAGCTACAAGGGTTATGATGATGCCTCGAAGCAGAGGAGGAATGGGGGAACCAAACCGTTAAACATACTTTATGGCAACACAATTAAGGATAATGAGGGACTGGCTGAAAGATGACCGTGAAAAGTCATGGAGGGCAATGGACAAGGCTTTAATAGGGGACAATATAGAGGAGGTACTTTGGAAACCAAGGGGAGACAGACCAAAAAAGATGTACTTCAATAGGATATTGACGGTGGGAGGGGACTCTTGGGACGAGGCAGTAAGGCATGCCCAAATCACTATGTTTCCTTCTCCATTTACACCAATTTTCAGCAACCCAATTTTTACCCCAGGGTGTGGAGATAAGGGCTTTGGGGTGTGGTGGGAAGGAGGTTGCCAAAAGATCTGGGACATGTTTGTTGGTCCGGACATTAAAACATTCCCCCAATGCAAGGCACACTTTGGAGTAGAAGAGACAGAGAGGTTTAGATTCTTCCAAATAAGGCATTGGCTAATGCAGCCATCCATGAAGGAGACCGCAACACACAGCTTAACTCCCCAATACTTAGTGTCTGAATCTAGAGATAAACATCTAGGGGGGGCACTTTAATTTCTTATTAAATAGGGCAACGAACCAGGGGAAAGGAGATATATGACATCCTGGAAAGGTGCCACAGGTAACAGAATGGAAGCAACGCTGGGCTAATATACCCAAGCTAACAAGCTCATTACAGATCCAGGAAATACGGGTTAAATTAATGTTGCAATGACACCTACCCCCACATAAAATACAGAAATTCTATCCCTCAGTATCTGATTTATGCTGGAGACAATGTGGAATGATGGGGACCTGAAACCATATCTGTTGGGACTGCCCTTTAATTCAGGACTACTGGAAGGTAATATGGGAAGCTCTAGGAGAAGCACTGGGCCTGAAGGAAGGAGGTAATAGAGGTCTGTCCATTTTGGGGATATGGGGACAATTGGATGAGCTGCCCTCCAGAGCGGAGTGGAAAATATATGTGATGCTGATGATGGCTGGGGCACAGAGGGTGGCGCAGAATGGAAATCAAAGGAACCTCCAACTGAGCACGAATGGGTGGAAAAAGTTTGGAACTTTGCAGGACTGTAATGGGCTGTCTACTGGCTACAAGGGGCTGACCAAGGTTTTTTTGGAGGACTGATCCCAGACTCTAGAGTTTCTTCAAAAAGGGGCAAGGGCAATCTGGTGACCGAGGAGGATGAGACTGTTTGACTTGGTGGAATAAGAAAATTGAATGGAATGCATAATAAGGAGGTTCAAACTCTCAGGGGAGAGGGAAGGGGGATATGTTCTGTTGGAAAATTGTGAAAATGCCAATAAAAAGTTATATGAAAAAAAGGAACTGCATGTTATGAGTACACATCGGCAAGAGTCAGGTGAGTGTAAGAAAGTGTAACAGGTGCATTGTGATTGAGCAAACCACTGTGCAGTGTCTGGAGAGTGTGACACAGGTGGAGAAATCACAGCACTGTCAAACTTTTGATGGAAAAGCAGCAAGGAAGGGGGACTGGTTGCATGACCTGTAATGGGTTGACCATGTGGTCCGACCACTGCTCCTAGACTGAGTAAACCCCTGTTTAGAAAGGTCATTGAAAACACCCATACAAAATATTGTCTTTATAATACAACAAACTCTGATGTAACTTTGGAAGTTAAGAAAATGAACTGCCTATGTGAACTGGTGAAAAGTATCAAAAGTGTAAAAGCAGGGATGTATCGAAAGGAATTGTGTTGTTTTGAAAAGCTGGAAGAATTGAACTCTTGGGGAAGGGAACCCCTATAATTGGTGGACTGTTTTGAACTTGGGGAAGGTCAAGCTGATTACAAGCCAACAGCTGGTAGAAGCTCTGAACTTTACTTTGAACACTATTAATGTTGATGCTGACATCCCCACACATTGTATACATTTAGACAACAGGGAAAGTATAGGTTTTGGACACAGACAGACATTTCATTTGGACATCCTGACACATAAACAGTTTTCTTTAGGTAGGGAAATCCCACCTTAGCATAGGGCAAGTTAGGCCTTACTCCATCTACATTTTAATTCAATAAAACTTTGAAGATAAAACGTGACTCTGTTGTTTGTGTCTGCTTCATGATGCCTTCACTCCGCCTGGCCTAGATTCCAGTGTGTAATAAATTGCTTCACAGGCAAGATTCCCAATCTGAGCTTAACTATCAAGGTCTTCACAGTTTTCTGAAAAGGAGTATCCAAATAGCTTTCCTTAATGTTACTACTACGATTGGGTAGGCTCACCACATTGGCAGTGAAAGGTCCAGAAAGGAAAATACCTGCTGATAGACGTACTTGAAGGATCTGCAGATGTATCGGTATGACGGAGACTAACTAGCATGTCATAACCTCATGTACAAAGCCTAGGGACCTGTATATGGTTAATTTAGGTAGGTTTGTACATAACTTTATCACCATTACAACTGATGAGTTTTGGAGCTATTGGCTTAACTTTAAGGAAAAACAATGGTGTGGAGGGGCACTCTTTAGGTTATGATACTTTAGATAGTTTCAAGAAAGTTTAGGTGCCACAGATGCCGATCTTGGACTACAAGATCAATACAAACATCATAAAATAATGAGTCACATCTGGAATGGTGATACTGAAATCTGTGCACACTTTATGGGCAAACTATGCCAATTTAATTCACAGAAAACATTCAAAAAAGAAAGAAATATTGTTTTTTAATGTGTAGTACAAAGTAATTTGAATCGACAATGGTAATCATACATAATGAATTGGGTCACAATACTTTTGATACATTGTCATCATAAATTGTCACACAAAATGATGATCTTTACATCAATACAGATAGTACATTTTGCAATTGTTATAATTTCAAAAACTATTTGAAGAAAACAACATTCAAGTGATTTGCTGAGTTGATTCTAAAAAAGAAATCAAAATATACACTTCAGGACTGTGTGCTTTCAAAGTGTATCCTTTCCTCTCAATACGACGCGTTTCAGGCTTTGCTGCCCTTCATCAGGTATAAGTATTCATAAGTTCTGTAAAATAGATAAATATGTTCATCACTACGAGTTTTTGTCGGGTGACTATTTTTACTTTCCGTTCTGAGAAAATAATATAAACTCACTAACCTTAGTATCCTAGAGATATCTTTTTTTCTCTGTGATAGCTAATGTGTGTCAACCTTAGTTTTAAGTCTTCTCGCTAACCTGGAGAGTGAAATCTGGGAGTAAAATGAAGATAAACTCCATGAGTTTAACCATAATGTAGGGCCAGACGTGGGAGCAGTCGCTACAATATAGCGCTGGGTCCCACCCACTTCATGGCCCTGTGGTAATTAAGTCATTTGCACAAATGTTTTGGATGTAAAATGAAAGACGCCCACCTCGATGCAAGAAGCACTTGGTTTTGTTTGTTTGAATAAGAGTCCACTTCATGCGTTCAACGTGTGATAATAGCGAATGGCATGGCGTTTCATCAATGCGCGGGTTGGTATGGTGGGATCTTGAAAGAGGTATCCCAAATTAGGATGTGTCTTACGGTCTTCGATCGTCATTAAACAGTATTAGACTAAGTAATTGTTCATAACATATTCACAGATCTGGCCGGGCAGCCGCAAGTTGCTATGATTTGCTGTTTGGACTGTCTCGACTGCAATCGTGTTCGTTTCTCCTGCGGAACTATAATATGTTCATCCTGCAATTAGGAGATACCTAAGTGTACAGTCTTAACTTGAGTAGTAAAAGTGTATGAGTAGAGAAATTCAATACCGTAGATTAAAGCCCTGTGCTTGAAAGCCATTGTATTGCCGTCACTCGTCCTTCCTGATCGGAGTGTTGTCCCGGTTGCCTAGGAAACCGGCATACATGCGTATAAGGTTATTTAAAGTGAAACAGGACCACTATGTGGACGCACAGTGGGTGGCATGTTTGAAGTATAAAATCCACTGCAATCTAACATGCTGCGTGGATATAAGATGTCAAAAGATATATGTTACATTTGCCGATTGTTCTTGTCATCATTAATAATATTGCCCAGAAAAGATTCTGGAACGGCAATGTGATAGACAAAGGGATATCATTTTTTGTACCAGATACAGTACTTTAAGGGCCTTATCACGAGTTGGGTGGAGCAGTAGAAATTCAGCGGTACTGCTATTACTGCTACATTACCGCTCCGCCCAATCAAGAGTTCGGGCGGAAAGCTGGAGATTAACCTTCAGCTAAAAGCTGTCACAGGCTCTTATGATATGCGCTACTATGGCAAACACTGTTACAACACACCCTATTATGACACATGCTCCTATGACACTTGTTCCTACTGCAAACAGTCCTATGACACATGCTCCTACGACACACGTTCCTACAACACTTGCTTCAATGACACATGCTCCAACAGCATACACTCTTACTGTGCACACTCGTGTGACATGTGCTCCTATGACACATGCTCCTTTGGTACACACTCATATGGCACATGCTCATATGACACGCATTTCTACGAAACACAGTTCTTCGACACACACCCTTTCCGACACATGCTCCTAAGGCACACACACCTATGACAGAAAGCACTACCACACAAACTGTTTACATGTATGCTATTAAAACACACATTTGTGACACACTTACACTACATGCTATTATAAAATGACAACAAACACTCAGAATCAATGTACACCTTATATGCAAAATGTGCAGGGAAATGTAGAAGATGTGCATTTTGTACATATACATTACTATATATATTAAACCTATTGCATACATGCAGTAAATGTAAAGCCTACGGCTCATGTGCTATATGCTAATACAATAATACGCAAACACTAAAATGATAGTTAAAAATAGCAGACTTTAATCAAGACTTAAGGTTAATCTAACAACATGTAAAGTGTACAAAGAGTGGGAATAACAACGTTAAGGTTAAACTAACAAAAAGTAAAGTGTACAAAGAGTGGGACTATGTTCAAGTACCAACACTCACTGAATAAGACTACACATTCAACCATGAAACTTGAAGTATAAACACTCACTCCATACCACTACAAATCAAAGTAATGGTAAAAAAATTGAATTTGTTTTAAAATGTTTTGTACAAAACCAAACTTTAATTATAATATACACAAGCATAATTCCTCTGAAAAAGTGCAATAAAAAATACATAGAACCTTTTTTTAAAATAATAGATGTAAAGCAACCATACATTAACAAGATATATATACATATTTCAATATCACACTTTACATATGAACATATGAACATTTCAAGGGCTATAAGTAAACAAAAGTGAGTTTAAAGAAATTCACCCCCAGACAGGGTCTCCATGCTCAAAATTATATTGTTTTAATTAAGATTTTACAAGTTTATTAATATCATAAATTAGCAGTGGTTGTAGCAATTTACATAGGCACTAAGACCTTCTTAAGTGAGAGTATTAGTACGTGATTTAAGACAAGTTACACATCAATTACTAAGTCATTCATGGTTCGCAATACATCTGCCATTATTGACAGACAAGAGAAATAATAGAATGCCAACTGCATGGCCATGAGTTTCACCCATCTGGGCTTTATCAAGGCAATACATCAAATAGATGGACTATTGTGGCAGCCTTCTCATTGGATCTAGCAAAAATACTATTAATAGACTTCAAGTGGTGCAAAACGGGGCTGTTAGAATAATAGTCGGATTGACCCACCGCAATCACGTTTCTCAAGCAAGAAGGTCCTTGCATTGGCTCCCCGTAGCATCCCGAATCCACTTTCGGTTATTAACAATAACCATGAAATGCAGGCTTGGCTTAATGCTGAATTAAATTCAAGGCCTGATTTCGAAGAAATCGAATAGCCGTCCCCTTATATCCAGCTTCCTGAACCTAATGAACATTCCCAGAAGCAAATCTAAAAAGATGGAAAAGGGAGCCTTTTCTACTGCAGCCCCAGCAGCCGGGAATGCTCTTCCTCCAGATCTGCGCATTGCTTACTAGTTTCAAGAAAAAACGGAAGACTTGGCTCTTTGCATAGATCCCACTCTGATTCATATCTTTTGACTCTACATTACGATTCCTCTCTGTGTTTTATGTTGCTGTTTTTGTTATGTTTGTGCCCTAACGCCCAGGGGTTCAAGGATGCGTGGTATAAATGACATAAAGTAAAGTTAATGATACTGTGGTCATTTCAAAGATAACAGGGAAGGATTGTTAGAGAAGCAGAAATTGGTTGAGAGAAATGGGGAGAAAAACACATAAAACAGAAATTAGGATACAGTCATCGATCAACCTATTTGTCAGCATCAGAGAGTGCCAGTAAGTGGTGTCAAAAAGCGTTATCTTGTCAGGTAACTACTACTTATTTTTGTTTAAAAACAAATATAGATCAAAAACATTCTGCCATAATTCCAAGATACACATAGTATTAATGAGTGAAAGACTCAATTCAAAATAGGTTGGATCCCACACAAATTGTAGTTTGGTTAGGGTTGTTCCAATCACGACCTTTAATAAGAAAGAATGATTATAAGTATTTGCAGATGCCTTAAAGAGCACCTTATACATGATCCTAATAGAAAGGTGCACTCAACCAACTTGCTGTATTACTCAAATCTAGCTGTGTTTAGTCTTACATTAAAATCTAGCTGTGTTTAGTCTTTTATTCATCTTATGCTGTTAGGTGTAGGCCTCTCTCCCACTATACAGGATTCTCAAATCTGGCTGTGTTTAGACTTGCACTCAAATTTAGCTGTGTTTAGTCTTGCATTCAAACCTAGCTGTGTTTAGTCTTACATTCAAATCTAGCTGTGTTTAGTCCTGTACTCATCTTACACTGTTAGGCGTAGGCCTCTCTCCCACTATACATGATTCTCAAATATAGCTGTGTTTAGTCTTGCACTCAAATCTAGCTGTGTTCAGTCCTGCATTCAAATCTAGCTGTGCTTAGTCTTGTACTCATCTTACACTGTTAGGTGTAAGCCTCTCTCTCACACTATACAGGATTCTCAAATCTAGCTGTGTTTAATCTTGCACTCAAATCTAGGTGTGTTTAGTCTTGCACTCAAATCTAGCTGTGTTCAGTCCTGCATTCAAATCTTACACTGTTAGGTGTAGGCCTCTCTCCGACTATACAGGATTCTCAAATCTAGCTGTGTTTAGTCTTGCACCCAAATCTAGCTGTGTTTAGTCTTGCACTCAAATCTAGCTGTGTTTAGTCCCGTACCCTAACCTAGCGGTGTTCAGTCTTTTACTCATCTTACACTGTTAGGTGTAGGCCCCTCTCCCACTATACAGGATTCTTGTATTGTATCAACCTTAGAGAACAACATAGACAACTACCAAATTGAGTCCTAGACCACCAGACAACCATACGCCCAGTCCTCCCAACCCCACCAGACAGCGCTCCTTAAGATACATACCTAACCCACCTAAAGAACAGACAGCACCAAAAAAGCACACAAGCTAACCGGCCCTAGAGGAATCACCAGTACAGCCGCAGCACAAGAAATTACAGTCAACCACTTGAAATGTTATCTCTGCACCAAAATGCTCCGGAACTGGAATGGGTGCCGAGAAAGAACACAAGATCATGCCACAATGGACATGGACACACAAATCCAACTTACCCCAGCAGTAACAGCCTCAAATGCAGGAAACACCCCACCAAAAACCAATAGGATCAGAACAAACTTTGAAAGAGAAAAATCCTTATATCTCACACCATACCTTGCAACAACCCCAGAACCTGGATACCCCAACGACACCGAGACATGCAAAGAATCGTCCGAGACAGCCAGAAAAAAAAGGGAACACGCAAGAAGACTGTGGGAAAACTCTGACCCCATCACCCCATACATCACAAGAACAGAATGGCACCACCAACACCCACGGCACGCCAGACAAAACGACGAAGTACCAATAACCAACAACCCAACCATTAACCTAACGGACCGATTCAATGAAGAAGAAGCCTTCGGTGATCTTCAACCAATCGGCATGAATAGGGAAGCACCGCTATTGAACAGCCAAACTTTCAATCTAATAGACCGCTTCAATGAAGATGCAGCCCTCGGTTATCCTCATCCAATCAACGGCAATACAGATGCACTGCGATCGAACAACTGCAAACCAAAACAAGGAACAACTAATAGGCAAACCAAAAAGGTCCACTGCAATTTAATCAATGCAAGGTCAATGTCCAAACATGCCACCGGAATATACATCCTATTTGTAGCAGATGCATGACTGGATGACAATTACAAGATCACCCTCAAAACTTCAAATGCGTCCAAGCAAACATGCCACCGGAATATACATCCTATTTGTAGCAGATGCATGACTGGATGACAATTACAAGATCACCCTCAAAACTTCAAATGCGTCCAAGCAAACAGAAAAACCAAAAGAGGGGGGGGACTGGCAATCATCCACCAGGAACCCCTGGCTATCAAATTGGAAGACCCTCTAAACATTGATAAATGCGAATCCTTAATCATATGCCTATCAGTAAACCCCAAAACAAACCTGAAATTCATACTGACATACAGACCACCAACCTAGGATGGAACCTTCGCAGACGCCCTCATGGAAGCAATCACCTTCCTAGCCATCAAACACAATCACCTGATATTCCTCGGAGATTTCAACATCTGGTTCGAAGAAGAAACCACAACCACACAAAAATCTCTAACAGGCAAATTAGCAGCAATGAATCTAAAACTACTAGTCAAAGGAGCAACACACTCGGCAGGACATACACTTGACGCAATCTTTGCGAACAAGGAACTCCTTACCACGGCACCCCCAATTCAAATTCTCTGGCACGACCACCTCCTCATTCCCTTCGTAATCCAAATGACCACTCCAGTAAATAGGCAACTAGACAAACCACCGACCAACATGAAAAGAAACTGGAGAACCATCAAAAACTCCAACCTAATTGAACTCCTGGAGCTCAGCAAACCGCAACCAACATTTTTGGAAGAAGCTTGAACCAGACAAAAAAGTAGCCCTGCTCCACACCTGGATTGTAACAACTATCGACAATATCGCCAAAGAAAAACCTTTCAATCCTAATAAAAGAGCAATGGCAAAATGGTTCACCCCACTACTCAGCACCATGAAAAGAAAAAAACGAAGACTAGAACTAGATTGGAGAATAAAAAACGACACTGCGAAGAAGCTGACATTTCTACAATATAACACACATACAAAAGGGAAATACAAAAAGCGAAGAGGAAACACTATGACAACAGAGTCTTCGAAGCATCAAACACCCCAAAAGAACTCTTCAAAATCATAAATGAAATAAAAAAAATCCACCGGGCTGCAACAATACACCAACTCCTTCTACAAAACTATGCAATGAACTAGCATACCACTTCAAAAACAAAATCATCAGCATCCAACGAACCATACAAAGCAGACCACCCGATCACACTACAATCCCCACCTATCCTCAGGATGAACATCCAAACAAACTACGAAGCTTTCCCGAAATAGTGGAGACTTTCGTCAAACTGGTAAATCAAAGCAACTACTCAGGCTCTCCTGAGGACCCCTGTCCCCCTGGACATATACAAATCAATTCTTAAACAAGGAATTCCCATGGAATATCACAGGAACGTTCTCAACCTTTCAATCGTGACAGGGAAAGTGCCACAAGCCTTAAAATCAGCGTACGTCAAGCCACTACTCAAAGATACAGCGGGAACTGCAGAGGACCTCTCCAACTTCAGACTCATCTCTAACATCCCATACACAGCCAAGCTGCTCTAAACGTACATATACAAAACGACCCATGAATTCATAGAAGAGCACTGCCTACTTGACCAGGCACAAGTTGGTTTCAGACCAATGAGAGGAACGAATCAGCTCTCCTCTCAATATAGGATGACCTAAAAATAAACGCAGACTCGGACAACAGTATTGACTTGATACTTCTAGACATATCCGCAGCATTCGACACAGTTAATCACGACATTCTCATAACGAGATTAGAAGGACTCAGAACAACAGACACCGCCCTACTGTGGTTCAAATCCTTTTTAACAAACAGAATGGAAACCATATGGATGAAACCATTGAAATCCAATCCGAGAGACTCCACATGTAGAGAACCACAAGTATCATCCATCTCCCTGCTATTATTCAACATCTACCTATCGCTACTGATCAAAATCATCAAAAGTCACAGCCTCACCTGCTACAACTATGCCGACGACACACAAATAATCTTCAAAATACAAGACACTCAACGCTAGAAAACTGCCTTCGTGATGTATTCAACTGGATGAACTCTACCTCAAAATCAACCCAGGCAAAACAGAAATAATGATCGTCACAAAAAATGGAGAAGAACACCACTTCATCCCTTGGCCAACGGAACTCAGAACAACCCCAGCACCTTCACCACCTGTAAAAACCTGGGGATCCTGATGGACAATGATCTGACCCTAGAGCCACAAGTAAACGCTCTACTCAAAAAATGCTTCTTCCTCCGGCGAGCGTCAAAAAGGATCCTACCATCCTATCATTTGCCAACAACGCAACCATCATCATTGGTCTCGTCATGTCCAGACTAGACTACACCAATAGGCTATACTTGGGTATGCCTGAAAGACTTCTAAAAACCTAAACAAATACAAAATGCGGCAGCCAGATTGCTTCTCAAACTACCTTGAAGTGAACACATCACTCCTGCGCTAAAAACACTACATTGGCTACCAATAAAACAACAAATAAAATTCAAAACAATGTGCATCGCGCACAGAGCAGTACACAAACAAGGCGCTGAGTTCCTGAGTGACAAGCTATGCATACATCAACTAACAAGAACGCTCAGATCAAGCAACGACATCCGCCTGGAACCGAAACCCTACAATAAAAGAAAACTCAGAGTTTCTTCTTTCTCTCACCTGGCGCCGAAAACTTGGAATGACCTACCAAAGAACATAGGCAACACAAGAAACCACCTACTATTCAGGAAACTACTCAAAACCTTGCTCTTCCCTTCATAACTAGAAGACCGCTCACAGGGAAACATACACAAAACTAAAACAATGATGAATGTAGAGACAGACCTGGATTCACACTAAGCAATCGACCGGGAAAATATTCTAAGGAAGATACTCTACGACATACCGAACGACTATCCGAGAGATAGCCATGATAGGATACTATAGACCGAATACATAGCAAGACCAAGACGGAAGTACTAGGATGAATCATCAATAGCACCCTGGCCTTAAACCATTCCCAAGCTCCAACAGACCCTTATCACGATAGATAGCAAAGGAATAGGGAACACCCATCCCTTAGCTCCAAAACAAGAGGGTGAGGAATAGACATACCCAATCACATCATACAAACCTCATTAGGATACAGGTGGGAATACGCCGTGCCTCACACAAACCACAACCAAACAATAGATTTTAAGGAAGACACTCCAAAACATACCGAACGACTAACTGAGAGATAGCCATGATAAGAGGATACTAAAGACTGAATCCATAGGCTGACCAAGACGGAATTACTAGTATGACTCATCAATAGCACCCTGGCCCTGAACCAGACCAAGCACCAACAGACCATTGTCACCATAGATAACAAGGGAATAGGGAGCACCCACCCTCAGCTCCCACAACAGAGGGATAGAAATTAGAAATACCCAACCACAGAATACTATGCTCATTAGGATACAGCTGGGTCCGCGCTGCACCATCACACACTACAGTCAGCAGCCAAGAGGAAATCAGCAACAACCCCACCAACAGGAACACAACTCCAATAGAGCAAGAAGTATTAGAACCAGGATAAAGACCCCACTAACTGTACTTTCAAATCTCTGCATACCCAACCCAACCAAAACTCACACAACCAACTCTCACCCAGCAATCGGCACGCACTTTACCACACCGCATCAACAACATACAAACAACACATAAACAGCACCAACAGCACACGAGGTCTTGCCCGGTCCGATACATGCACCAAAGCTCAGCGCACAGTGTATACCGAACTGAAGCCGCCAACAGCACACCACTTCTCCCACTCTCCTACTCCCCCTCCACCCTACTAACCCTACCCGCCCTCCTTCTTGTTTACAAATCCGCCAGAGCGCCTGGGGACCAATTCCGTAAGTGATGGTGCGCTATATGAGTACCTTTAACATAACATAACATAACATAACTACAATACCAAAAATGAAATACAATCATCTGAAGAAAAACACTATATTTTGTTTGAGATGCTGTCCCTTTAAAAAGTAAGTATTGTGTGCTTTAGGAATTTGCAACAACTTTTTGTCCAAAATTCAAGCCAAATTTCTTTTTCATGGTATACATTATGCAATGGCTACATTGAAGAATGGTTTTGTTTCACTCGGTCTGGTGATTTGACATATAGATATTAATAAGAATTAATTTGTCAACCTCTTATTTCTATGTTGCTTTATTTGCTCCCGAAATGATTAAAAAGGGCTGCACCTTGTTCTTGAACTCCTCTGCCTTGGAAGGCCATAAATCATGATGTGAAGGGCCGCATTTGGCCCACGGGCGAAAAGTCGTGCGCCCTTGCTTTAGCGTGATTGTTGATCATATTTTGTGCCTATATTGTTGAGGGGAACATTTGCTATGTGCACTAGTGACTAAAGCTTATTATATCTATTGTAAGTAAATAAAAAAATTTAAAAATCTCCAAAATGACTGAAATCCATCAACGTTCATGCCTATGTTATAGGCTCTTACTGATAAGCTTGTGCTGTATGCACTGAAAGCTACATCTTACACTTACTTTAAAGAAAAAATTCTTAAGTTGTGCCATATCACTAAGTTCCTTCTACGTTGATATGGCAAAGACTATCTATTTGTATTTGTATTTACATGAGAACAAGAAGAAATACAACAAGCATAAAACGGTAATTGACTCACAACTCGAAAACAGTATAAGGAACAATTTACATTATTGCTGAGGTAAGGAGGGAGTGGAGAGGGACAGAGGAGTGAGAGGTAATGGGAGGTATGAGTGGAGGTGCAAGCAGAAGTAAGAAGGGAGGCGAGAGGGTGTGAGGAAGAAGAGAGGGAAGAATAAGACTAGATAAGAGCAGGAGGTAGGGTAGAAGGGAGTAGAGAGGAAGGAGAGGGTATAGAGGTAAAGGAGTAAGAGTTGAGGCGTGGGCGGTGGGAGAAGTAGGAGAGGAAGTGAGAGGTGCTAGGGGGGAATGGAAAAGATAAGATTTTAGAGAAGAGCGAAAGGAAGGGTAGGAGGGAGAAGAGCGGACGGGGAGGGGGAGGCGGTTCCAGTGGAACGAAGCAAGGAGTTGGAAAGAGCGCAAGCGGGAGGGGGCGCAGAGAGGTGGAGCAGGAGAGAGTAGGAAAAGATCAGCAGAGCAAAGAGAATGAGAAGGGGAGTAGAAAGTAAGAAGGGAGGAAAGGTAGTGGGGGGCAAGACCATGGAGGGATTTGAAGACAAGGCCGAGGACCTTGAATTTAAGCTGGGAGTGAAAAGAAAGCCAGCCTAGAAAGGTGAGAGAAGAGGAGATGGAGTCAAAAGGTGAGAGAAGGAAGAGGGAGCGGATGGCGGAGTGGTAGACAGATTTTAGTGGGGAGAGGTGAGAGGAGGGGAGTCCGAAGAAAAGGGAGGAACAGTAGAAAAGTCTGGAGAAGATGAGGGAGGTAATTAAGAGTTTAGTAGCATGAAAGGTTAGGAGGGGTCGAATATCTATAATATATGCACCTTGTGTGAAGAAAACAGGTTTATAATGCGTCCTCATATTCAGATAAACTCCAACAGAACTCATGCGATTGTCCAAAATTGCTGCAATCCTTGAAGATTTATGTGTCCAATCCGATCACAAGTACTAAATCCAATGTAAGCGTATTGTAAGCGCATTGTTTAATGAAACAGTAGTGCTGACATCCTGAGACTATAAAAAGCATGTGTCTGCTAACATAGTTATGGCATGTTTAGCCTTCAGCTCGAAGGGCTGAGGACGCGGTTATAGAGCAATACTCACAGGGACCCAGTCTAACGCTGCCTTGCTAGGCAAAGCTGCTTGCAGCTCACGTATGGACACCATCTTTGTTTTTTCAAACGTAAATATAGTAATGGTGACATCATCATGTTAAATCATATCACATCACTGCTACAAGCATGACTGCTACAGCCATATTAAACTTCGGCAAAGAAAGGCAATCATTAATTGCTGCACAAAGCCTTGGTATATTTTGAGAGATTTGTTCTCATTGTTGTAACAGCAAAACGTCTCTAGACAGATATTTTCAAAGGAAAGATGCGAACTCGCTTTCAATGGTATGCCTAAATCAAGGTGTGAAATATATATAACACATATATTACACGGCCCGCGGTAGCAGCCGTGTAGTTATGGTTAAGTTGCTAAACCCATAAGAAGACCACTTTTCTGGCGGCTTATAACGTCGCTCCCCCTGGAGGAATCTTCACCAAACTTTGCCAAAAAAGTATATGGGGCCCGTTAAATTTTAAAGTTGGATGAGGTTTCGTGGAGGGGGGCGGCGGAAAGTTTTAGGGGGGGCCCAAAATATATATTTTTTCCATAGACTGAATGGGGAAAAACTTTGCGCACGGCTACAGGCCGAACGGCTGGACGGATTTTAACCATATTTGCGGCAGGAGTGGGGGGTTGGTTCAGAAAGCGTGCTTTTGTGTGTTTGGTGGAAATCCGACAAGTACTTTTGTTGCAAAGAACTGAAATGTACGACTAAAAAAATGAGTGATATCTGGCTCCACTGCGCGGACCCATTTCGCTGTTCGCTCCGCAGACAAAAGTCTCATTGGCTTGCAGCACGCTGTGATATCGGCGAACATTGGACACAGCCAGTGATTGGCTGCAGGGAAGCGGGCTGTGCGTCAAAACCTTTGGGAAACGCTGCCGTGGTGTATCGGAGGATAGTGTTGTGGTGTGTTCCAAGCCTCTAAGGCATTGTGTGCATGGCTGTGGCTCTTGTACGTAATAGTGTGCCCACTAAAATTAGTCATATCTGGCTCCGCTCCGGTGTCCCATTTCCCTGTTTGCTGCACGGTCAATCGTTTGATTGCACTGCAGTGTGCGGTGACGTGATGTGCGTCATAAATTTTCAATAACACCGGCATCCGAGGACAATGCAGCGGCGAAAGGGTCTGGAAAACATACTTTATGGCATATGGTGGTGGGAAGAAGGGATGGAAAGGGTGGGAGAGTGAGAAGTGGTTCATCTGATATATCTCATTAGAAGAAGAAGGTGGTGTGCCAGCGGTATCCGTGCCTCCTACACCAATTCGCGGTTACCTCAACAGGCAACAACCTTGTGTGGTGATTGCAGGCAGCCTTCGTTATGGCATGACAGCTTCAGCAGCGATCTCTTTCTGTGATGAATGGTGGAAGGCTGAATTGCAGAAGGAGAGTGCTTTTCATATGACTTGAACATTTAAACATAGTGTGTACTATGGTGTGTTGTGCATGGTAAGTCAGTTGCCCCTTCAATGCATGGCTGGAGCCCTTGCACAGAAAAGTATGTCCACTAGTTGGAAAGGTATGTCCACTGGTTGAAAGTAGGTTTCACATTGTTGCTTTATGTCTGTGGTTTGCCTGCATTGCATACATTATTGGTTGCATGGGTGAGGTGACTGTTAGAACATCCTACAGTCCTACAGTTGTCGGTGTATGGGTGGAGATGCTGCAGTGAGCAGTCCTGCAGTGTGTCCACTGGGTGCAGTGTTGGAATAGTGTGAAAGTAGAAAAGGGTGCTGTTGAACTGGTTCTTATATGTGCTTGGAAAGTCTGCATTGGGCAGATTAGTAAGTGTTGTACTGCACTATGCTGTATTGGTTCTATGCACTTACTGGAGTGTTGGGAGCAGGACCAATGTTGTGAAGATTTTGTGGTTTGGTTGCCAGTAATACAATGCTTTGTCAATTGAAGTGTGTAGTGTGCCAAACACAGTGGTATGTTTGTGGATTATGGTAATTGGAACATGTCTGCTTGCATCCCTGTATTATGGTGCAGCGGTTGGGTAGAAGTGCTGGTGCCTATGTTGCTTTTGTGAATTCTGGCACATGGCTACATGTTTGCCTGCATGGCTCTGTTATGTTGTGGTGGGTGTGGGCAAGGCCTAGACTGTTGGGTGCATGGCCGAAGGCCGTAGGCCTTACATGTAACTCTGCATGTATTTGAAGTTGGTGACTTTTACACAATGGTTGTGGAGGACATTGTAGACTTGGAAGAACAGCAGAAGTGAGCTGCTATGAGCGCCAGGGGACCACTCCGGTGGTGATAGTGCGCGGTACAAATATCCTTTAACATTAACATTAGCATATGTTATAGATCATTTCACCTGTTGCACATTAGGGAGCCACATGTGACTATTTGCATTTGCTATGGGTAGGCCCTTGCTTTAGGGAAGTGCTTTAAGATATTGCGTCATGAAAGGAAGTGCTCAGCATTACACATGTAAAATATGGACAATGTACACAGCCACCTACAAACTGTTCAGCACACCCAACACAACGTTATGCAGCCTTGCATGCAAATATGTGGCCAGCGGGAAAGCTGGCAGGCTCAATTGCAGAAGGGGAGTGCATTGCACATGACATGAGCATTTAAACATAGGGTATACTATGGTGTGTTGTGTGTGGTGAGGACCTCAGCCTTGGATGCATGGCTGGAGTGGAAAGAGAAGAAGAATTGTCCCTGCTTTACTGGGGCACGCCTCTTGCTGTAGTCGGGAAAGTGCACGTGCCACATCCTGCCCTTTTAAGCATGGTGGCCATGGAAATGGAACTGTGGGAATTATCCAATCAGGTGTCGAGGGTGTGCCTCACAGGAAGGGCCGCTACTATTTTTCTCCATTATCTGTGTAGTGAGGGTGGCAGGCAAAGATGGAGAGACGCAGAGTGCTAATAGTGGGTGATACCTTTGTGCAAGATCTGTACAGAGGTATGCCACACAAAGAGGCATGGCTGCTAATTTTGCATCCGAAGGAGTGGAGGCTTTATGGGGCACTGTCTATGAGGGCAGGTTCGACGGGATGGGTGACCTTTGCAGATGTGTGGCCTCTGTCAGTACTGTTGATGTTGTCGTGCTGCATTATGGAGCTCTAGATTTGGGGTACACGTCGTTTGGACATTTGCACCGTCGACTAAAGAAGTTGATGAAAGAAGTGATGTGTGAGACAATGGGCCTTCGGTGGTCATGAAATGCTGTGGTAAATTGCTAAGAAAAACAGAGGTGCAGCATGAAAGACATTGCTTTGCACTGAACCACCACTCAATCCCTTTAAAGTCACTTTTGTAGACCACTATCGCAAAAGTGTGTTTAAAAGCTGAAACACCAGAAAAAAAACACAAGTGCTCCATCAAAAGTAGCCCTCTGGTGATGTCTCAAATGGAGAGATCTAGGTAAAGAAATGTAGTTCAAAATGTTATTCATCAAAAGGATTATGAGGTGATGTGGAGCTCTAAATTCAATTTGCCATTTGGCCACAGCTTTTTTTTCTTTACACCTTCTCAGAATTGGGGCTGTTTTCTGTCTCTCTTAGATAATCAGGTTTGTCTCCCTATTTCAGATAACCAAAGGCACTTAGGCTCCAAGTACCTGAGTCAATGATTCACCTTTGAGTCTCTTTAACAGGTGTGTCTTCATCATGTGCCAGTGGTAAGTTTGACTTCAATTACCAGGGATTCAATGTTACGCTTCCCAGTCACCATAGCAGGTCTGGTCAGTAGCTGTGACTTCACATTCCAGGATTCAATCGTTTTTCTCTCGAGCTCTGTATCAAATGTAATTAGAAACTTTGACTTCATATTTCAGGATTCCATGGTTCTTCTTGAAGACTTTTTTTTAAATCATAGTCAGGAACTTTTGCTTCAATTTCCAGGATTCAATGTTTCTCCTCTCAGTATTTTCATTAAGTGTAGTTCATAGCTTGATTTCCAGTACCAAGATTCAATGATTCTCCTTTAAGTCTCTTTATCATGTGTGTTTCTATCATGTGTGGATGGGAACTTTGACTTCAAGTAACAAGATTCAGTGTTTCACGTCTCAGTCACTTTAGCATGTATAGTTAGAAACTCCGACTTTGTATTCCAGGATTCAGTAGGACTTCTTCAAGTCTCTTTATCAAGTGTAGTTCAGAACTTTCACTACCAGTTCCAGGATTTAACGATACGCCTATCCATCTCTTTATTCATTGCCTCTAGGAATTCCAGCATGCAGTTCTTATCTTTTCAGTCACTTTCTTAACTGGCGCTAGCAACTTTACCATTAAGTTCTAACAAACAGTGTTTATCCATTCAAATAGTTCTCAAATCTCTCTTGGAAATTTGACTCCAGATTTCAGCATGCAGCACTCCTCTTTTCATTTAAATTCTCAAATGGTTCGTGGAAATGTCCCCTCCGCTGCAAGCAGGCAGAGCTTCACGTTTCAGTTACCTTCCCAAATTACTCTGTTCTTCTGGCCGTCTTACCAGTTTTTCTGCTCCAAAATGGTGGCTGGCCACAAACGTATCTCCTTACTTGGTTCCTTTCGGCTCTTTCTCTCTGTCTCCTCGTCTTTCACTTTAACCTCCAACAGACAGGACATTCTCTGTAATCCCTTTGTGGTCCCATCCTTTGTTGTTCCTTCTCCGCTACTTGCTCTTGACTCCTCTCTAAGGCGGTCCACTCATCTGCTGTCTGGGTATGGTGCTTTCTGCTGCTTACTGGCTCCTTAGCTGACATCTGTACCTCTATGCTGCTCTGCCTGTCTTCCTGGACTGTCCATGGCTTCCTCTTTACTCCTGGACTACAGCTTTATCAGAACCCTCTGTGACTCTGACTTCTTGTAACGCTCACCTGGTATCCACGGGGACGTCACTCAGCCTGTTCTGACCTCTTACGACCTTGAACCCTTCGACTGGAGACTGGGCCTGAAACACACGATTGGTAGAGTTTAACTCCCTATTGTCTTTGTGTGCTTGAACCCCTTCTTCCCCGGGGTCCAACCCTTCCCTTTGATCCACAGCTCACCTTGTTTTCTTGGAAAGTGTGCTCTCCATCCTGCTTTCAGCGCAGGGGCGCGTTGATTGATGCAGGCTCATTGCTGCCTAGTTACTTCACTGGCAAGAGTCTGACAGGTAAGTATAATGTGTCTTTTGAACAGTTCTCTAACTTCATTCCTTTCCTTCCTTAGATGCTGGCTGGCGTCCGGGGATGGCGACGTGCTGCTGAGATGAGTAGCGCTGAAGGTGAGTGAGAGCGCGATGCGCGATGCAACCCTTTCGTACTTGTATTGAACTGAGTTCTTTTTCTGTGTCTTTTAGGTGCCGCGACATTTTCAGCGTGGATGCCGGTTATGAAGAAGAAATGCGGTGAGTAAGCGCAGTATGCGGCGCCTCTAGATGTTTCCACGCTAACCTGGAGTGTCTTTTCCCTCTTGCAGATGGGTAAGAAGTTCCGGAGACAGAGTTCCCCCAGAGCGGCTGGGATTCAGGTAAGCGTTTGAAGCTCGTACAGTCTTTAAAAATAAGCAAAGATTTGCTGAATGCTTACTAATGCCTTTTTTCTGTTCTTTTCCCTTTTCCTTAGGAAGCGGCATGCCGGGATGGGAATGACACCACCGAAGATGCCCGCAGAACAGAAGGAACGATGACTGATGGGCAGAAGCGCCGCAAGGTAAAGCTGTTCCTAACGGTGTTCTTGTTCTTGCAGGAGCTGAGCGCAGAAGAAAGATGCAGGCCTACTGGAGACCGATCCGAACACGGTGAGTGTCACGCTGCAGGTGCAGAAAACACAAAGCATGTTTCTCAGCCTGGGAGTGGCTTAAATAGTCTCTGGGTATCCCAGGTGTCTCTGGGCTGAACCACACCCAAAAGACTAGACTGCACATGCAGTTCTGGGAACCGAAATATGTGGGGGCATCCATCTTGTCCCCATCAATGCACTACAAGTCCAATCCCCAATGTTATCCTATGGGAGTGAGTGAGTCTTGTGCCACAAGCGCCAAGTCTGACTCCAAGTGGGTCTTTGGAGGGATGGAGAGGCCCTTGAGGGCCATGTAGGTGATCGTGGCCTGGCTCCAGCCTGACATCTTGGAGGGCTGGGGACATGAGGGGCAGGAATCATGACACTTCTCTATCATCTTTCGGCTCTGGGGTGCAGCAAGCTACACAATGTGACTACAGCAATGCTCATGATTTCATTCCATTCTTGAGGCTGTGGAGGGCACTTTAACACAGCCCCTAAGGTTATTAGTGTTTGGACTCCTTTTACTGATGAGATGAAATAGGAGGTCTGCAGAACTTAAATTTGTTCACAATTCTTCAGTGTTGTAACACATTCATTCATTGGGGGATGTAGTAAAAGGTGTACATAATGGGAACATATATACAATCTATGCTTTACAGACTACTGTTATATTTATTTTGTTACTAATGATAATAAATGGATCATTAAAAATAACAACATAATATCACAAAAAGATAAATGCAGAGATAGGCCTACCTAAATTAAAGCATCATTTGTAGATAAATATAGATTTTCTTTTTGACAGACCATAAAGAATCTTTAAACTGTAACATTTCTGAAAGACCTCCAAGAAGTGAACTATGCCTAAAACAATTCATATCACCAGGATAGGCATGGTTTTATTATAAACAGTAGATATTAGTCTATGGGCCTCATTCCGAGTACGGCGCTCACCAATGGCGCTATTAACGCCTTGGTTGACGCCGTATCCGGACCGGCAGCGCCTTGGTGGATGGCGGAATCACCGCCCCATTCCAAGGTTGGCGGGGCGGTAATTCCCCATTCACCAAGGCTCTTCCCCATTGCCGAATGAGCCCCCATAGGGCTCAATGGGAATGGGGAAGATGCAAATAACGGTGACCGTTCATTACGGTCACCGTTATTGGCTTGGAGGCCCCTTTGCGCCCTCGACTTTAACACCTGCTCAAAGCAGGCGTTAAGGGCGAGGGCGCAGAGGAAACTCGGAGTATGGCGGTAAGGGATTACCGCCACCGGTCTCATTACCGGTGGCCGCTATCCCTTACCGCCATACTCGGAATGAGGCCATATGACTTGTAGTTTATGTGGCTGAAGTATAACATAATGAAACTATAGCATGATGCTTCAATTTTCTGTTTGTGGCCTTATGACATTGTTGAAGTACTCTAGCCAGATTGTGTTGTTTGTTTTGCCATGAAGTCTGGTTTCACAGATTATGATTTTTTTTCGTAGTCTTTTAATGTAAATGGGCAGTTGCCTAACATATTCAAAAGCCACTCGTCTTCACAAAAAATCCACATCGTGGTCAGTAAATAACATCAGAATTGAGGTGGTTTCCCACTTCAAATACCTGGGGGTGGTCATCGATGGTTCAACCAAGGAACAGAAAATGCAAGCTTACCTCTGGACAAAAACTAAGCTTCTGACCTCTCAACTCAAAGCGATCGACAGAAAATTTGGCAAATACTCACTATCCCCGGCCATTACCTTTTATAAAGGGAAAATAGTGCCAGCGTTAACGTACGGCATGGACGCAATGTTTACGATTCCACACCAACTATGGCGAAGGCTAGAGGGATACATCTGGAAATCACTTCTGGGTTTACCAAATGCAATACCCATTGAAGCAGTCAGAAGAGAGCTGGGGCTGCTCTCGTTAAGCGCGACTGTCAGTGTGGCCTCGCTTGCCCTGTTTAGAAAGACTTTAACAAAAGACGGCCTTCCAATCTGTAACTTCATCGGCCAAGAGCTGTCCTCCACGTCCTCCAAAGCCGCCCTGCTTTGGGTGCGTCGGCAAGAACACACATTGGAGGAAGTGTCATGTTCCAAACTTGACCTAATTTCGAACCCCCAAAGGGTAAGCGAAAAATTAAAGAACCAAGACTGGATTTCCACCATTGACAAAGCGGTAGCAGCGAAATGCTTAAGACACCTTCCGCCAACATTTAACAAGTTGAAGTCGCCCCTAGGATACTGTGCAAAATTCCCAGATAAAAAACTTCGAGGAATATTTTTGCGAGCACGTCTCAACCTGCTTCACACAAGAGAAATCCTGGGGATAAGATCTTTAACTTCCACAACTACCTGCAGGCTATGTAACGATCCTGACTCCACGGAGTCAATACGCCATCTTTTGCTGAACTGCCCCTCGCTGAACCGAGAACGGCTGGCCTACCTTTCTCCACTATGGCACGACTCAACCTTGATTGAAGAAAACACATGGTGGTGCCGTTTGATTTCTGGTGAAAAACCCCGTTGGGCAACTGCTACGGCAAAAATAATTCAGGAGGCTTTTCTCAAAATTGCGAACCAAAGCACGAACTCCTTACCGGAGGTGCTGGTTGGATACCAACATGATCACACAGATGCACGACATGAGGTCTCAACTGGCGAATCAGGCTTCGGCGGAATTTCCCCTTTTATTCTGTAAACTTTCCTCCTTGACTTGACTTCACATCAACTTTCTAACGCCCCGTCTGATCGCCGGCTTTTGCACCTGTGTGGGTCTTTGAAACTTATTGAAACTAAGAACTGATACCCCTTGTAAAAATCATGTTTTTCTAATTGATTATGTACAAGTAATAAAAAAAAATAATAAAAAAAAAAAAAATATATATCTTACCATCAGCATGCATTTCTACACACTCAACGTCTCAGTTTATGATGGTGGTGGCCCATAGCTTGTAGTCAGATTCTCGAAAAGCACATCAGGCTACCATATCTTATTTTCACTTATCTTTTGTTTGTTTTTCATAGGCCATAATTCTGTTCATTTAATGCTCCTCCACCACAATCGTTGTTGAAATCCCATTTTTGTGGCGACTGATAATATCCATCAATTTCTACTCGGAAAATGATGTGTGAAAATGGGTCTGCCTAGAATGAGTAAGGAAAATTGGGAAGATATTGTTTGGCTAAACTACATTCAAGGCGTATTCCTCGAAGAAAGGGATCCATGTTTCTTCCCCAAGTGTGCTCACAAAAAACCCTACCTAAAGTCTCCTCACAGGTGGCAAGAGAAAGGCAGACACTTCTGATCTTGACCCTGGGGGATAAGTGATATCTTGGGATCAAGGTGAAGAAGCTTATGCCACAGAAACAGATGAAGAGATCAAGTCATTTTACACATGTACAGATGTAAAAGAAACGCAAGCAGACGAAGTAATCTTGAGGATAGCTTTTATAGTAAATAGATTGTGGCAAGCGCCAATATATATAAATATGCATATGGGCGAGTAAAGGATAGATGTTTCCACCATGCATTATAAGCAGTCCTGGACAGTAGCAAGAAGGCCTAATTTCAGTGTGTGGCAGTTAACAAGCAAATTGAATTACAAAATGAATCTCAGCAGAAGGAGTTGGGTCAGCCAAAGAAGCCAAGGTCTTATCCAACTGGAGTGAACTGACATTCGATACAATTCATGTGAAGGAACAGAAACTCCTGTCCAGAAGGCTTGAGCAAAACAAAAGACGTCAGAGGACTATTAGAAAATAGTATTTTAATACACTAATAGGTTCGATTCGATGGTCTCCAGTCACGTGGAAGAATGAAGTTGGAAGAATGAAGTGGTCACACCTACGCACGAGGGTAGCATGTGCCCACACTCCTTAACATTTCTCATAGCACAGTACAAACTCAAGGCCAGTCTTCAAAGCCCTAATTGACACTGGACCATTGAGGAGATGATGGATTGATTTGCTAATTGGTGGGAAGCTAGTGTTAAGACAAGCTCACCCGCACCTGGATGTTCAGTCTGCAAGCTGCTAGATGTAGGTGGAAAAGTACTGATGGGGGTTACAAGCCAACCAATTGTAGAGGGCCGCATAATTAAGGGTCCTGTAGTTTGTGTAGCCAATGGGACGTTGTGCATTTAGTGACATTCATAGTGACCATTTTAAGGACAGGATTTAGTTGCCCCAACTGAAGTTAAGTACCCTATAACTTTCCTTCACTGTTCTATACTGATAAGGAACCTATACTTAGATACTCACTTAGAGCCTATCACTTCCCTCAATAGGTTGTCATGGTCATGAAGTCAGGGGCACCGGCATGCAGGGGTCGCATGCACAGGAGACCTGGGTGGACACTGTCCTGGCGCCTTTGGCGCCAGGCTAATGAACAAAAGTAAACAAGAACATCAATTTAACACCAAAAAGCTTTTATTATGGACATAGCACTTCAGATGCATTAACCTTGAACATTCCATCCATTAAGCAGCCCCAAGTGTATTCTTGGGTGTGGTTGCTAATGGATTGCCTTTGCACGTGCTCACTCTCTAGGAGTGGCATGGTGTGGCTGGTAAGCCGGCCCTAATGGGCCTGCCCACGATCTTAGCTATAAAAGCTGCCCCGATCCTCAAGACAGACGCTTAGCGTTATTCTGCACTTGCAAGCAGCGTAACGCTCACTGTAGCCTGAGGTCTGACTTACCTTGAAGATCCTGCTTCCTGGACATCCTGCTTCCTGCCAGCATACTTAACAACTGGGAGAAGCTGTTCTTACCTGTACATCTCTTCAGTGAACCAAGTATTCATCTTTACACTTTCCGGAATGCCGATATCTTCATCTTGGCACCGCAGCACGACACACTCCATCATCGACAGCCGCGCCTGCAATGAAAAACAGAAGGTTTAAGGGTTAGACATCGAAAAAACAGTCAGTTTAAGGGTACGCTTTGCCATACCATCACTTACCTGCTGTTGAACATTGCGGTAGCATCCATCTTCCATCTGGCCACGTCTCGCGTCTCACAGCTGCATTGAGGCGGCATTTCCATCTAAGGGAAGAAAACAGAAGAGAGACACAATTGTGGGAATAAATAGGAGCAACATAGAAAGACATTAAAGAGAACGAACAGCATCACAAGAGCTCAAGAAAGACTTACCAATCATAAGGAGAAGCATAGTCGCAGCTGGACTGGACTAATCCTTATCAGGGATCAGTGAAGGAGCTAAATCCCATTCGACACGTCCCTGCTAGAAGTAGCAGGATGGAGAGCTTATCTTCCATAATTCACAGGTGAGCTTTATGGGCCGGCGTATGCTCACAGAAACCGTACTTTGGGGTGAAGGGTTCAAGAGGCACAACAATCACAGATTGGCGCACTCACACACTCTCATCTACACGCAGAAACAGTATCACCACGTACCACCGCTCCCAGCTTTTCTACTGAGGGAGAGGCCTGAAGGGGGTGATTCAAGTTCAGGGAGGCCTGCAACCGTGCCCCAACGCCTCCGCGGAGACCAGGTGAGCGTAACATAGGTTTTTGTAGTTTTCCACATAGGATAATGTTGGTAATGACGCAGGTCAACACGTCACTGATGATGACTTTGTCTAATATAACCTCTGTTTTTTGTAAAAATTCATTGAGTAAGAGGATCGAGTGCTGATGTTCCCTGTTTTAGATAATTGATATTAAAACAGATTTCCTTTTGTCAAACTACCTAAGTCGTTTCGATTATTGATGTATGAATACAATCTGAATCCCCATCCATCTCAAGGGTAATTGCTACTCATCAAAGGGGCTTGGATATCCAGTTCAATGGGGAAGCATGATAAAACCCATTCTAAACTCCTGTATAGCACCTCCTCCCAGGCGAAGAATGCATCACAGGGTGCCCCTGAAGAGGTGGAGGCAGTGGCGGCATGAGCGTAGCCCTCGCTGGACACGCTTGGGGAATTCAAATGTAACCTGACCCAGCTGCAGTCTGGTATTAGTACATTGGACAATAAAACAAACACACTTATCTGTAAGGTTGATCACATGCAGGCCCAACTCAACCGGCATGGCGTAAGGTTAGACGAAGCTGAGAAGTGCATCTTTATGGTAGAGCATGTATCTACTGCTGTAAATACCGGAGGGGGTCTGCACTTCCGCTCTCTATATGGTAGAGGGGAGGCACAGAGACCCCTGCCAAGATTCTCTATTATGGTAGCAATGGACGAGCAATCAATGCCTAGCTTCTCGGGAGGTGATGCGAGCTGGTTCTTAAGTACAGTGTAGTCCCTGAGCAACCACAAAGGAATGTCCACACACTGGATCGGTTAAAACACAGTCTTTATATGATTAATATTTAAGGTCATATACACAATCACGATAACTCACTTTGTACTCCGAAAATCAACAATGGTAAATATGTACAAATTCTAAAGTGGTACCACTAATGTTTATTTATCTATTTATTACATTTATATAGCGCACAGGCAGCCCAGGGGCATTGTGGCGCTGTTACTTGTAAAGGAACTTAGTTACAGGTACAGGTATAGGTTGTGCCTTGGGTTACAGTGAGGCAGGATCCTGTGTCAAGCGATAAGGAGAATCATACAACAGAGTACATCATACATCATAGTACATCATACATGTTAGTCATTAAAGTTTAAAACATGAGAGGTTGGTTAGGTGAACAAGGTAGTTTTCATGGCTTTGCGGAAAGCAGTCAGTGAGGGTTCAGCTCGCAGAGAAGTGGGGAGGTTGTTCCAATGTAGTGCGGCAAGGTAGGGGAAGCTGGCGCCACCTGCTCTAGCTCTTTTTACCCTGGGCACGGAGAGCATATTGGCATAGGGTGTCCTGGTGGGTCTTGTGGACGCGACTGGGTGGATTCTCTGAGATAGGTACGCTGGGGCTGAGAGATGGACACATTTGTGGGTGATGCTTAGCGCCTTGAATATAACTCTTTCCTTTATGGGGAGCCAATGGGATGCTTTTCTGGCAGCGGTGATGTGCTCTCTCTTGGCAATGCCTTGTGCAGTGCGCAGGGCGCTGTTCTGAATTATTTGCAGCTTCTCGAGGTTTTTGTTGGAGGTCCCTAAGAAGAGAACATTACAGTAGTCTAGTAGGGAACCAGCTCTAGCTATGTTGGTGCAGGTGTCTTTTGACAGAAAAGGCCTGATTGCGTTGAGGAGTTTTGCATGGTAAGCTGTAGAGGAGGCTTTGTTAGATCTTATTCAAGTGCATACGGTCAGGATGACACACAGATCAAAATAAAGAGGAAACCAGCAGTAGAGAGAGGAAGGAAAGCAGGATGGTTGAGCAATAGGCAGAATACTGGTAACTGCCGTTAAACACAGATCTGTGTGGAGATCCCCCCCACCTGGGCAACCTGTAGAAGAAAGATACAAGCCCAGTCCATATATTGTTCACCCTTAGACTTCCCAATAGTTCTGCAACCCCAAAGTACCTTGGCGTTGTAGCGTTCCGCGTCGGGGAAATCGACAACCCTTCTTGAGTGTCCTCCCTTTCAGGCAGGAGTCACGGGTCGTTGAACGTCTGATGGAGAACAGGTCGAGCTACGACGGTGAAGTGGCCGCATCGTTCCTCGTTGACGGGGAAGCGTAAACATCCTGCAAGGAAGAGGCGTGCGGGGCACCTCTGTGTCGATAGTTCTGGACCGCAAAGAGTTGAAGAACTGTGGCCCAGCAAGGCTGTCGAGTCGTCGGCGTCTCTGTGGTCTTTGGGTGGCGGGAAACCCACCGGTGGATGCTCCTCGGCACGTCGACGGTCAAGCCTTCTCCAGCAGGATACAGCGGCGACGATGCCGACAAGAGCGTCCTTGGATCAATGAAGTTCTTAGGCAACGGGAGCACGGCGGCTCCGGTCGGCGACGGCGGTCGGTGACAGTGGCGGACAACAGTCCGGGCGCTTCTCCTTGGAGTTCCGCAGCAATCCCTGTATCGGGTTGGCAGCCTGTCGAAGGTCGGTCTACCAGGGAGCTTAGGCAAAGATCAGCTGTGCACGATGGTCCCTCGTAGCTCGGGAAGAGGGCGCCTTACCAGATCCTCTCTGGGTCAGTTCTTAGAGCACAGCAGCTTTCAGATTGCGAAGGAGAGCAACAGCAATTCTTCTCGTCCAGCAGGGCTCAAGGTTAAGCTTCACTTCAGTTACTCGTCATAGTGGACTTCAGCTTCTGAACACGATTCCTAGCAGTGTGAGGTCCCCAGATATACCGTTGATCTCCCATTCATTCCGCTGGGTCGCACTCAAACATCCAATCACGACTACGGGCATTTATGCAGGCAGTCAACCAATCAGGTACACAAGGTATTCACGCCATTCACTTCTCTCCAGACACTCACAACAAGTTATGTGTATTGGGACAAGTACTGAACCATTCAAAACTCCAAGCTGCATTCATACCGGTCTCGGGCAGGGCTGTCTGAACCATTGTGTCAAACCAGGGGTGTTGCTAGGTCTGGAAAAGACCAGGGGCTACGCTAATGTCGGGACTGTTGGGACTCAGGGCTAGCTAGCCTTTTGGTTGTAGCTCCTGAGATTCTATCCCGGGCTACAACCAAAAGACCAGGGGCTATAGCCCTGTTAGCCCCCCCTAGCAACGCCTCTGTGTCAAACACTAGATACTAGACAGTCACCACATAGAATGCATATTCGTCACACACTCCATTCACCCAGGACCCACCCACAGGCGTACCCACAACATACGGTCATTGAGAAGGCTCCAGCCAGTCTGGTCGGCACTTCCCCACACTTACATATACAGAACTTCCACCCAACAGCCAGTCAGGGGGAAGGGACAGAGGCAGGGCTTCCCAGGACTTCGGGAAGATCAGGGTAACAGGTGATGGAAGGCAAGAGGCCATGGGGGCCATTTTGTCTTCATCAGGAATCTACCGATTCCAATGACAGGGCCTGGGCATCCCAAAATGGAGGACGCTCAGGGCACCAGTCATTTCAGCACGGAGCTGCCAAGAGTCCGTACCCTGCTCTGTGGGTGACAGACAGGTGCCCAAAATCATACACTAGGGGCACAGGGTTGTACCCCTACCCATGTGTGCCATAAGGGTATCCCATGGGTCTGTTCACCAAACCAAAAGAGAGAGAGCTGCACCGCCAGGAGTCCCACATGAACTCCTGCGTGGAAAACACGACAGAACACACAATAAAAAGCAGTAAAGGACAAGGATGCAGAGGTCCTGTCCCTCCAATGCATTTCCAGCATCACAACTACCACATTCAGAGAAATAGTCCAATTTAGGAAGGCGGTCAAGGAGCTGCAAGAAAAGCAGGACGACATGGAATCCAGGTCCCGCCGTAATAATCTTACAATAGTCGGCGTACCAGAATCTGCTTATAGGGGGTCCATGGAGCAGATGGTGGAGGCGCTGTTGTGCAAGGTTTGATTGATTGAGAGAATTGATTGATTGAGAATTTGTTATGCGCATATCCTTCTGGAACCAAGCAGAGAGCCTCATCTAGGCGCCAATGTCATTTCCTTGCTTAATTTAAGTATAATTCACAGAGTTCCTGATTCACTGAAACAGATACATTTTCAGCTTTGGAAGGTAGCGATGCAAGAGATATTCCAAAGTTCTGCCGGAAGTGAGTTTCAGAGGTGGGTTCCCTGGATGGAAAAACAACTGTCTCCATGGGTGATAAAATGAGAAGGAGGGTCAACTAACAAGTTTTGGCCAGATGAGCGTAAAGCTCGAGATGGCTGATGGGACTGATTTTTAGACATCAAAAAAGGAGGGGCTGATCCCTGGATACACTTGTAAATCAAACACAGTACTCAGAAGTCAATTATTTTCCTAACCAGCAACCAGTGCAATCTTCTACGATATGAAGAGATGGGGGGACTTTTTGGCAGATTCAAAATCAGTTGCATTGTGAGATACTTGAAGGCGATGAAGCTGACTCTTGGGGGCACCCAATAATAGAGTTCCCCAATAATCAAGCCTAGAGTTCACCATGGTACCCACAACCACCACGATCAGAATCAGGGAAGAGAGATACAATAGGTTTCAAAAGCCTAAGCTGAAAGAAAATGACTTTAACTATTTCCAAGACCTGAGCATTATGATCCAGTGATGCCTGCCAGATACAACAAAGGTTTTTCACCTTTCTAGAAAAGGAGGTACCTACATCAAAAAAGGCAAGACAGGAAGAGGAGGCAAGATAGTCCTTAAGAAGGGTTTTGGGGCCGGGCACTATCATGTTTGGTTTTGAAAGAACAGGGATTTTGCCTGAGCAACACCCTGTTTGTATAATGCCAGTGCCTTTTTGGCATATTTGCGGGCAGATGTGTTTTGAGATTTTAACCACGTTTTTTCTTTCCTACGGTAGTTTTGCTTTAATACTCTCAAGGAGTTTTTTTTTAAATTTCAGGGGTGCCTCAACAGCACAGTAGTTTTTCAATACTGCATTGTTAATCTGGTAGTACTTATCACATTCTTGTACCGCTGTCAATGGTATTAAATCTGCTGTTAATTGGGGTCCTATGATGGCATCAAGAGCCCTCTTACAACGAGACATAACAGAATGAACTTGAATGTTTTCCCTTTGATTTACAAGCTCACAGCAGATGGAAAAAAACACTACCATATGGTCTGACCAATTTACTGGCATATGATTCAGATGAAACATTTTCAACCCTCTATACAAAATAATATCCAGACAATGGCCCAGATTATGAAACAGAGAAGCTTAGCAGAGTTAAGACATGAACTATCAGTAATTCATTCAGTCTCTGCCGATCTGTGTTATGGGAGACATTACATGGCACATTAAAATCTTCAAGAATCACCCATTTTTGGCATTGTAGCGCCTTTGATGCTAGAAACAGGTCCAAATGATGAAAACAAGTTCCAGTAGAACCAGGTGGCCGATAACAGATTAATACACGCATAGACTTTTTAGCTGAAATAACCAACGTGCACTTGGTAACCTGAGAGTGATCATCCCATTTTAGACCACACAAATGTATTATGTTAAATGCAGATTTAAAGATTATAGCAATCCCTCCCCTCTCCTGACATGCTGATTTTCATGTTTTATTAGAAAACTTGGGAGGACGAATAGATCATACAGTGAAACTGAATTGGATTGAAACCAAGTTTCAGTAATAATAAAAAGGAGGTTGTTGGAGTTTGACAGGCAATACTGCACACAATGATAACGTGGCACCAGTGATGACAGACATGATGTGATAGCTTTCAAGTCATTTATTTAACTCAACTTCACCCTTTTTTCATGCCGGTAACACCGCCTCCTGTTATCTCTGAACAACAAAAGCGGATAAGAGACTGCTTGTCCTTGATGGATATAGACAGAGGACATTACATCTCCCCTCCACTTAAAACCAAAGGTCCTTGTTTACTCCATCTCTTCAATCCATCTGGAGGGTTTTTGAGTGGCTCTTCTGGATGGACTTACTGCTGTTGGGATGTAGTTTTCTCTACCACTGTCATTCTCATCATTGTCCACATCTCCATCTGGAAAGTCTGACCCACTGTCAGAGGAGTTCTCTGTCACAGCCAGACTCTCATTCCTTTGAGTTGCATTGTTGTCAATCTGTTTTAAAAAAGATGAATTTCTGGTGACTGTACCAGTTTGGGGTAGCCGATATCACCATGGATCTTTTGACGTGTGTCACGATCAGAGGTTCAGGGTTGAATGCTGGCACTTCCTTAAATCGTTGTGACTGTTGTACTAGCACTTGGCCTCCTATGTGGAAGTAAGTGTCTTTTGCCTTCCTCAGTTCTGATAGGCACGCTCCAGTGGAGCTGCGAGGCATGTTGCGATAGTCTCTGAGGAGGGTGCAGATTGCTTGCAGGAACAACCCCTTTGTGATGGAGCATATTTGTAGTGTGCGGTTCAAGTTGGCTATAAAACTCTCAGCGGTGCCATTTGCCTGAGGCCATAAAGGAGTGACCTTTGGTGTTGGAAACCCAGATGTTCTGAAACATTGCAAAATCATGCCCACTAAATGGCGGGCCATTGTCTGACTTAACAATGCTTGGGATACCGTAGTCTGCAAATGTTTTACCGAAAGCCGGGATGAGGCATGTGCTGCCGTTGAATGTATCAGGTGCACTTCTGGGAACCTCGACATCTCATTGATGATGATTAGAACATATTTGCCATTTGGCAGTGGTCCAAACATGACAACAGCAACTTCATCCCATACTTGTAGTAGCATTGATGTCATTTTGAGCGGTTGTGGGAAGGTGTGTGGTGCGACCGCTTTACAAGGGATGCAGTTTCCAAGTATCTTTTCAATTTTTATGTCCATTTGTGGAAACCACACTTTTGTCCTAAATTGCCTCTTGGTGGACACAATTCCCCTTTGTCCCATGTGTGCCATGGCAATGACTCTGTCCTGCAGTCTCGCTGGGATGACAATTCAATCTTCTTTCTGGAGCAGACCTTTCGAGGATATGGATAGAAATTGCTTCAGTAGGTGGAATGCGTGAAGCAGTTTGAGGGAGTGGTGAGAGCACCTGGAGAATATGGCTACCACACTGAACTTGTCTATTTCTGATTGTTGTGTATTGCGTATTAGCAGCCTGTTGTACGAATCCAATGGGGCAATGCTCCAGTGCCCCAAGCGAAGAGCTGCAGGATGAGAGTGGGATTCCTACGATATTGTCGATGTGCTCATAGTTCATATGCACTCTTGATCAGAAGTTTCTCAATCAGTGAAAAAGAGAACCATGCTAGCTCAATATGTTCCATTAGGTGTTTTATTGTTACTGAATGCGCCAAAATGTGTTTCGACCACTCAAGGGTCTTTATCAAGGCTGTGGTTGTCATTCATACAGCAATAGTTGTTACATTATGATAGGATGTTGAGTAGGATACAAGTATCACATAACATAGGACCCAATTGTGCCCAAGTGGGTGAAAAAGTACAAGGTGCTCACATTTTTATAAAATGTGCATGAGGTGACATAAGTGAAGGAGTGGCGTTGTAATTATGACTGCATTGTTACATCATAAAGTTCCACTTTTAATGCAAAAGTTGTAAGTATTTAATTCATAAAAGGATGGTCAACATGGTAAGGAGAGAAACAAAAGGTGCACCAAGGAGAGAAAAAGAGTAGGAGAGAAAGTATGTCAAAGTTATTATGAATGAAGAGTTTAAAGTTGTTCGAGTCAACTGGGAAAAGCTTGATAGCTTACCAGGTTGGGATGTGTCGTGGACATTGAATAATGTAGGGGCGTTTTGCCTTGCCCAGTACTTTGCACTGGATAGTGCTTCTGCGGAAGGAAAATGGGGTTTAAGTCATTAGTGGTATATGACTTGATTTGTTAATGTAAGGGTCCAAGATCCGCAATACAAGCGAAACAGATTGTCGCACTGAGGCTGGTTAAGGTTGGCGACCAGTGATGTGGTGATTGGGCATGCAGGTGCCCTGGTGTGGTTGTGAGGCGGGCTCCTAGTCTGTATAAGAGCCAAATGTAGCTTTATTAATTGCATGAGGATGCAGCAGCTCCTAGCATGTGATTGGCACGAGAACCAACTTTTACATACGTTGAGATTCAATAATGGGGTGAAGTTTGCCCAGTTTTATTATTAAAGCAACAGTTTGTAGAGCAGCGTACTTACAGTACATGTTTCATGGTAGTTTGTGGCGTGAAACCCATTGGCCTCGAGAAAATAGCACGAGGTCCGTGACGGGTGGTGGGTGTGCTAGGGATCCGTGAATGATTAAATTACCATGTGCACCACCTGGACTCACTCAGGTGTCGCAGAAACGTTTTATCAAGGTGAAAAAGCAGCTCAGAGCCAAAGGTTTTAAATATGTGATGTTGTTCCTGGCACGTTAACGTGTCGAGCACAATGGAAAAGCCCTGTTCTTTCATTCACCGTAGGAGACAAGTGAATTTCTGGACACTGCAGATATGGAGCCGGGCAGCCACCGAGGGGCAGGGGTGCTCAGGGGAGGCAATTGCCCAGGGGCCTGGATTGATTCATCAAACTGACAGTGACACTCCCAAGTTGCTCCTTTTTCACAGAATAACAAGTGTGGGTGGGCCCTCGAGCTTTCTTCATGTGGCTATGGCGGGTCGGGGTGGCTAACCTCGAGAGTCTCCTATGCTCCGGCTGGTGGTGTTTTTTTTTTTTTTTTGGGCAGGGTGGGTTTTTTTACTGGCAAGTTAGGGTTGTCGGTGGTGCTGGGTTGTTGGCTGTTCCAATGTTTGGGCTGGGTGGGGGTGGGTTAGTTCAGACGAAGCACAGTCCTCAGACCTTCATTCGCCTCAATGTATTCATGCTAGGGGGGGATGTTGGGTGGGAAGGGTGTGAAGTAGGCATGTCTCCTCTGAACCGGGAGTTGGAGTACGGGTGGCTTCACTGGGTGATGGCTGGGATACATACTAGCTGCGCTGTGCCTGGGCACACTAAACAGGTGTTAATCTCATACCACAGATGTGATGGCTGGTAGGGGGTGACGTGCATGACGTGGAATGTTCGAGGTCTGAACTGCCCCTCGAAAGCAAGGAAGATCCACACAGAGGTTTGTGTGTCCTCTTTTCTTGGTTCTTGTCTTAGTATCCTCAAGTTTGTGTAGGTCTCGAGTCACAGCCTTGGCAAAAATATTAATGGCGTTGAAAGTTCAGATTAAAAGTAGATTTCCTCTTAAGTTCCCCAGAGTCTAGTGGACACTCCTTGATATCCAGTTCTTCCATTAGTGTGGTTTTAGATAGCTCTTCCTCTGATGTTAAGCATGTCAGATTCACCAAAGTATGGGTTTGTTGTAGGTTCTCCATTGTGACCTCGCTAATAACTTGTTTGGTAGCACATTATTTCTTCCACTGTACTTTCTTAGCAAATCATTTTTTCAATTTGAGCTTCCTTGTAAATTTAAAGAGATCTATATTGGCACTAGTATGATTGAGAGTACTAGTAAGGGCGAATGATAGTCCTTTGTTGAGCATCCCGACTTCAACTTCTGTTAGGTTTAGTTTTGATAGATTGAGCACAAGGTTTAGCGCCTCTGTTCCCTCTGTTGTAATTGGGTCTGTGACCTTGTTAATCTGAGGATCCCCTTGTTTTCTGCGGTACGGCTTCTTTCGTCCACTTCTCTTCCCTCTTGGTCTGATCTTGCCATTAAGGTATTTGTCTCTAGGGAGTCCTGAAGCCTACATTTTTTTCATTTGTTGGTCTGTTGCCCTTCTTGTACTTCCTTATTTGATTTTTAAAATAGTACCCTTTTAAGTTAATAGCTGTGGGGGTTGTCTTGTCCTGGCTCATCGCTTTAGATGGACCGGTGGTTGATTGGCTTATAACGGTATTTTCTGGTTTGGTATCCATGTCCTAGCTCGCTGGTGAGCTGTTTGGAGTACTCTCTCTGGAAGACGTCCTGCGTGTTCATCATATTTGGGCTGAAAGGTGAACACCCAGTCATCCCTGTAATTGCGTTCATCCCTGGAAAATGTCCTGCATTTCCTAATCTTCACTTCATTCTGGTGTGTCATACATGGTCCTGTCGTTTTTTTCCTTGGAGCTAGTTGGAGATTTGCTTGCTTCGATTTCCTCCTTGACAATGTCTATTGCCGTTACAAGCCTCTTGTGTTCAGCGTGCTCTATCAGGAGTTCCAACATGATTTTCGAACCAGTCACTAGGTTCTCTTCCCATTTCCCGGCGAGATCTGCAGTAAACTTCTACCCAGGGCACTGGCTAATAGGATTTTTCCAATTATTCTTAGATGTCTACTGTCTGATCAGGCTGGGTTCATTCCAGGAAGGCCTATGTCTTATGGGCTTCGCAGAATTTTTGGACTCCTATCAATCCTTGACCAGAGTTAATTGGTAGTTGCGGCCCTTCTTGACGCAGAGAAGGCGTTTTACTCCATTGAGTGCCATTCCTTTTCACTGTCCTGACATTTTGGTTTTTGCCCGCTTCTCTGGGCTCAGTGTCAACCCTTCGAAATCTGTACTGTTCCCCTTGAAGAGCGGGACTGTGCAGCTCCAGAACGAGTTTTGATTTCAGTGACATGTAGATGCTACTCGTTATCTCGGGGTGATGGTGGCCAGGTCACCTGATGTGTTCTATCAAAAGAATGATGGGGAAAAACTGGAGCACATGGAGGCATTACTCCGGAGGTGGATGAACCTGCCGTTGTCCCTATTTGGGCGTATATATCCGTGATTAAGATGGTGATACTACCCACATTTCCTTACGTCTTCCATAATGTGCCCATCTTGATCCCAGCTACAGTCTTCAAATCACTAAAATCTGTGGTGACGAATTTTATTTGGCATGGGAAGCAGTCTTGCGTGTGTTGGAAAAGCTTGTGGCCCCCTTAGTGAGGGGAGGACTTGCTCTTCCCGATTTTGAAGCTTACTGGACGGCAACACAAGCATCTTTTTTGCTATATTGATACGATTTGATCCCGGATAGGGCGCATGTACAAATAGAGAGGGCGATGGTCTCCCCCTCGCTCCTTCGGGCTGTTATTTTTACCTCACCACAGCAAATATCCAGGCCGCAGGATATGGTAAAACTCACTTGTAGTGCCTGGAAAAAAATCAAAGGCGTAGCTTGCAACGGACTACTCTACTCCTCCTGATTAAGCATGTACCAGGGATTCCACTTACAGTGGAGAAGGTTTTTGTCCAATGTATGAATAAGTTGGGCCTCATATGATGGCACGATTTCTTTCCTAATGGGGTGTTCCTCACACTGGAGGACTTCAAGGTAAAGGGGGAGGTGTCGGTGCTGGATGCGTTTATGTATTTTAGGTTGTGGGTCGGACTAAAAGACAGATTTGCAGACTTTCCCTGGGAACCCAGTGTTGCACCGGCCCTGCACGGGTTGATTAGCTCAGGGACAAAGTCCAAGTTGATCTCCAAGTTGTATGCTGCCATACTTGACAGGGTCACGGGATGGGCGGAGGACTCTCGGGCTAAATGGGTGGACGATTTGGGTGCCCCCCGTCAAATGAAACCTGGAGATACTGCTGTATGCAAACGTGCAAGGTGGCTATCAATAGCAACCATAGGCTTGTCCAGTTTACATTTATGCACCCGTTTTATCTAACCCCACAGGGCATACATAGATTCTTCCCCGGGGCTTCTCACTCGTGCTGGAGATGCAGTGTTGCTCCGGCCTGCTTTCTACACCTGGCTTGGGACTGGCCCCAAATCTATTCCTTTTGGGAGCAAGTGTTTGAACTGATCGAAGGTATTGTGGGGAGGGGGTGGTCCCGTCTCCCACTGTGGCATTGTTGGGTTTCACACTCAGACTGCCTAAGCATGTTAGAAAGTTACTGGGTCTTTTGCTGCTGCTGTCTAGGGGGAGAGTGGCCATGGTGTGGGGCAGGAGCCGTTCTCCTTCATTTGAACAGTGGAAATCTGACATGTTGTACTATTATGAAACCTAAAAGGTCTATGGAACGTATGTGCATCCGGCCTCGAGGTCATCATTCTTCCTGCTGAGCCCAAAAAAATGTATGTTTTCTTGTCTCCGGTTTCTTTCCTCTTTGGTTGTAAGTCTTTTGGTATGCGGGGTGGGGGATTGGGAGTGGTGTGGTCGTCTGAACGTGATACATGTGTTTTTTGTTTTGTTTAAGCTATAAAATTCAATAAAGAACAGTTATCAAAAAATATAAGGAGAGATTGTTATCAAGTTGTGAACCTAACTGATACATTTGCTTTATTTCAATTGCCATATATTACCTTATTGAATTATTGTATGTACAAGTGTGAGGGACAGAATCCTTTTGTTAGAGTGTTTCCTTTAGTTCATTTTAGGCTGGGAAATCCTCGTCAGGGTAGGGATAGTGAGGCGTTTATCCAACCTTTTGAGTTTTTAAAATGGCATCTGCTGAAAAATCTTCACAAAGTTGTCCGCCTCACACATCTGACCCCTCACAATAGTAAGTTTGCATTGATTGATTCCTCTACTGATACTATACTTAACCGTGTTATAGTATTTTCTTTGAGTAGCTTCCTCCAAGGTCTTTTCCGCCAGTTTCCTTTCCTGTAAAATTGTTTTCAAGTATTTTGCACACCAGATGTTTCCTATCCCTCCCAAACTAAACAAATCCCCTTTCCTCTTTGCCCTTAGAGCAAGGAAAACAGCCTTTGCCCCTCTTACCAATTCCCCTCTTCTCAATGCATCCTCCTCTGACCCAAAACGCCACACTAGTCCTATTCCTAACCCTTCATCTATCCCTAAGCCTAAACCTATACCTAAACCTAGCTCTAAGCCATCCCTTACTCTATCCATTGCCATAGCACTAACATTGTTGTTAACTCTTGCCCTAACACACACAACACTCACCATAACCCTAAACATATCAAATCCCTATTCCTATTTGTAAACGATACCATGTACAAAAAACAGGCCACCAATGAAAATAACCCTATGGAAAAATACTACTCAAGGAAAAATACTCCGAAAATATTCTGATTTACTAAAAATACACTCCAACAATGTATTAGAACCCAATGTAAGCCCTGAAATAGACAACAGGAGAAGAGACATGGAACCCACGAAGAGATACTTTGAGATTATGACAACAGAGCCTTCCTTTGCCAACTGAAATATTACGGATAATCTTTATTTATTAATACATTAGTTTAGACCTTGTTTTCATTACATAGGTTTTTGGGAGTAGTTCTCTCCCTTTAGCCCAGCTGAATTAGGAAAAACGAATGATTGGATAATCTGAGAAGACGTTTCTCAAACCACTTGAGCCTCCATGGAGGGAGAAGTCAGATGCTTTCACTGGGAGATCCCTTAGCCCTCAGTGGGGCTCAATAATATATGGATGGGGGATGGAGGGGTGCAGGGAAGGTGATGATAGTTTGAGGGAAGGGTGACCTGCTTAATGGAGGCATTCGAGCTTGTTTGAAGGGCGATGATGAATCCAAGTCAGGGTCGGGCTGGGCCATACAATTGTCTTGGGCACCAGTGAACAAATGGGCCACAGTTGCGAATGGCAATTCATTCCTTTTATGACACTGTTTGAGTAGTACCCAAGGGGACGTTTTTGGATGAAGTGTGATGCAAATTTCGCATTTTAAAGAATATGTATTCAGCCACACTAGTCAAAATGACTAGCCGCAGAGTGAATTAACTCATCAAACTGGCCCAAATTGGCCAAAAAAAGTGACCCACTTTGACCAAACAAACTGGCCCACACTAGCATTTTGTGCTTTTGGTTCGGCCATGGGCCTATTGCCCTATGGGCCAGTCCGAGCCCGATCCAAGTAGGGTGATATCCTTCAAACCAGAGTCGAGAGGTTTGATTTTGGACCTGTGAGCTTAATGAAAGTACGCAAATGATAAAAGTGCAACAGTAGCTGCATGCCAGCGTTTATTTCTATCAGAGCTCAAGGCACTCCTGCTGCTTATCTGCTCTTTTCATCACTTTGCTCCGACTCGTGTAGTTTCAGTGTTATATTGCAGTAGCTTTCTGATAATCTGCTAAAGTCATTATGAAAGCTAAACAAACCCTTGAGATAAGGGAAGCAAATCAGCTTAAATAGACAAAGCAATCTGCGTTCGCTGTGCAAACAAAATCTGAAACCCACAACACTGTTTCTATTTAGTCCTTATTAGTTCACACTTTGGCAGCGAGTCAGACTTTACTTGAGAATTAGCAACACGTTATTGCTGCGCTTAGGATGTGATAAGAGCTACCTAAATAATCGGCTTCAGAGTTTTTACTACTTGCAATATAATTCTTTATTAGTTTGACCATGCATCATGTGTACGCATGCACCAAATCACATAGCGTTGGTTGGCAGAGAAGTGGGTTGTTCAATGCCTTTCATTGCCACCTTGTGTGCAAACTATTGAACGTATGTCAAGTATTCCAATGCTCCTTGATTCAGAAACCTAGCATCCCACTAATTGTGCAGCATTTTATCAACGATTCGAATACAATGGGGAAAATGAAGGTTATGCAGAACTTTGACCTTTGAATTTTTAGGACATTTGTATTTTACATTGTAAAGCTATTTGAGCCTATTGTGTGGTCCCGAGGATACCTGGTGATGAAGAGGGGTGCCCTCAGTAATGAAGTGAAAATGAAGCACGACACATTTGAATGAAGAAGTAGAATCTGGATTCTCTTAGTAGTAGGGTGCACGGCACTCAGGCTGAAATGCAGGTTAGAAGAGGTAGAGAACTCCAGACCTCTGTTTACGCTACCTCTAAAGCGAGACAAACAGGAGCTCCTCAGAATACCCTGCAGCAGGGCTATTGTGGCTGTAAGTGATACTTGGACCCGCTGCATCATGTACGTACATGCACGGTTGCCCGTGTGAAGGGTGCTACATCATCTTATTTTGTTTGGTAATACAGTATAAAGTGCATATGCCCTCATTATAAGTTGGGCAGTAAGGTTGGCGGTAATTCCGCTGGACGGAATTACTGTTACTGCCGTGGTGTCCGGTGGAATAACCGCCAAATCAAGAGTAGACGGTTGCACGCACCAACCATCGGCGGAAATGGTAATTTTGTCTGGTGGAATTACCACTGACCTTACTGCCCAACTTGTAATGAGGGCCTACAGACCTTTTGGGCCGGAAGGTCTGTTACCGCCATAAATTAGCAGAATTACTGCCAAACAGAAAACCGTCATGACACGAATGGGAAGTCCCGCAGCAGCCATCTTTAAAAACGTACCATTTTGGAAGTGCCATCCGACCCTGGAAGTGTCCCAAAAATGTCAGGAGACAAAGGGGAAGGCAAGGTCCCAGGAATACAGCTTTTCAAGTCCAAATTCACTGAGCAAGAGCTCACAGTGCTTGCTGAGCAGGTGGTGGCCCGTTCAGAGGCACTATAAGGGTCACAACACCAGAAGAAATCCCACCAGCGCAAAAACACCATCTGGTGCGAGATCTGGGATTGTTCCACTGGCCTGTGAGTGCCTCAGGGGAAGAGGTGGAATGACCTCAAAGCCAGGGTCCGCACCCTCATATCACCATTGGTAGACAGCAGCCACATCAGGAGGGACAGTGGAGCCACTGCAACTCAAACCCTGGGAGGAGACATTGAGCAGCATATTCCACATGGCAGGCCTGGAGGGCGTCGGATCGGCAAAGGTCGGAGCCAGCATACAGGAAGACCCTGGTGAGTACATGAGTGACCGAAGGGCCCATTTAACACCAATGTCAACCTATACAGTTGCAGTCACTCTACGGAGTATTGAGCAGCCAATGCACAAGCAACACATCACACACCTCATAACTATACATCAGAGGCATGGCAGGTCTTAATCCCCAAAAAGACCCACCATAGAGAAGGAGGAGGCCCTTCATGTGGGACACATCACAAACATCCAACAGCAAGTATCATGGACTGACAACGAATCACATGGTACATCACCAACCTTTGTATGGCAGTATGCATTGCACCCATGCATCAACACCACATGTATGCCAAAGAGCAGCCACCCAATACACGTATGGCACAAATCCAACATCTGCTGTTGTCCCGGCCACACGGACAACAAGTGTAACAGATCAGTAGCAGCAAGGCCTCTATGAACAGTGCATACCACCAAATGTCCTGCTCACACCATGATGGGTAGCAGGGCGGCCCTCAAGGGATGGGATTACACATTCCGAATACAACATGTGACCAGCCGTATATGGCCTCCAGGACCTTGCACGACGATGATGACCAGGAGACCACAGGCCAGCCAAGGTGTGGAATCAGAAAATACAATATTAAGGCTTTTACACCATGCAAAGGAAAATACACCGACACGGGCTTGTAAAGATTCCCAGAATCTTTATTACAAAACTGAACAGTATTGAACAAAGTACACAAATAGCTATTTGGCTGTCAATACATCACAGAGACCACCAGCAGGGTTCAATGTGAGCAGTGAGCAGGATTTGCTAGCTGGACATCAGCGTATTTATACAGTTTGTTATAATGATGCCCAGCCTCTTACAAGTTAATTATATACTGGGCTAGGGTCGCACCAGGTTCGTTTCCTAATTTACATATCTCGTGCATGCGGTTTACTTTTTAACATATTTACTAAGACACACTATTATTCTTTAGTTTAACGTTTACACTCTTTACACATCGTTTTAATACAGATCAAACAAATGTTTAGCATGTCGTATTTGGATAGCGTTATTGTTCTTGTATACTTGTAGGTTAACATCGCTGATTCAAGTAATCCCCTGATCCCGAGATCAATGAGGGACAAGGTCTATATGACCCTAACATGTAGCCTGAAGGCACGTTGGACATTAACTCCACTACAGAGGTTGGAGAGGTTAAAGCAAGAACAAGAGCACACGAGACGGCCATTTTAGACTGCAGGGTGACTTTGCACGAATAACTAAAATGGTGGCTTTAACCTAAAATGGAGGCTTGATTTACTTAAGGTCACGACCTTGTAATGCGGATTTCCTCGCAAAGCGACTGGGCATAGGCCAACATATACAATGAGGACGAAACAATATTATATCAGTTCTAACAAACCCACCTTTTGGCCTATGCCAAGCGCTAAACTACCTTCAATCACTGTGCGACTAACTCCATGTTTCAACATCTATACATCATGAATCATTATCGGACATATCTATTAACATTAGATCAGACACTAGAGTTTCTTTCAACACATACTCTTTGGAAACCTTATCTGGGGCGTATATTTTATGCCCTAATGCACTTGTTGTTTGCGCGAAACACCCCCCTAATACTGAGCATACACCAGGGAGACACTGTATACAACAACAAAGGAACAGAAAACTTCCCAAGATAATCAACAGGGCCGAAAACAACTTCCATCCCCATGACCGTAGGAGGTCCCAAAACCATGCACTAAGTTCCCAGTTTCCCTCAGGAACATGCACTTCTGAACTAAGAACATGTAATAATAATAATAATAATAATAATAATAATAATAATAATAATAATAATAATAATAATAATTAGGCATTTATATAGCGCTACGAACCCTCAGGTATCTGAGCGCTGCTTATTATTACCCACGGTGTGTGGTGCTCATTTATCGACCTCGGAAGGATGAAAGGCTGAGTTTGGCCCGGCCGGGATTCGAACCTGCGTTAACAGGCTCTGCACGGATGTCAAAGCGAGCGCTCTACTCGCTGTGCCACTTGACCGGCTTGTAGATTTTGGATAGCCCTAAAGATCGTTGGAAAGGAGTCTGGTACGTAAACGCAGCAAGCGGACCCCACTAATTTACATACTCCTCCACGCTCGGCCAGAATGACATCTAATGCCATCCGGTTCTGAAGAGCCACTAACCTTATTGCTTTCTTTTCTAACGTCATATTATAGAGTATGTCAGTGGTCCGGTTGATGGTTCTCTCCAATACTCTCGCTAGTCCCCTGATATCTTCTGAATTCGTAATTTGCCCAAAAAATGGCACAAAGGATTTCATGATGTCTCCTAGAGTTTGTGCTGGAGTATCCCCTTTCCCACCTCGTCGTGGACGAGTTTTCGAAATTTCTGCAGTACTGGCAATAAATACCCCAGGTAGTAGAATCCCCAAATAGCAGGTTCCTTGCCAATCCCTGGGCAACCATGGAAATGCCACATCACCGCAAACAAAATAGACAGGTTCGCCTACGTACAGAGGTCTGTTCTCACTAGTCAAATTCGCAACGTTGGCGCTCTTTGTAAAATTACCCATTGACCGTGTTTCATTCCTCTGTATGCAGAAGGATACTGAATCGGGGCTATGGTTAACAGAATAAGATGGAGGCGTGGCATCCTTATTGCCTATAGGAGCCATTTTAAAAGAGATTAAAGACTGAAAAGGACGAGACAATCTATCAGAGGGCCTAACAGAAGCAACGTTTGGCTTACTTCTATTTGCAAAAAGCGAGCATCCCAGGGGCATCAAAACATGCTTTTCAAAACTATTCAAATTCTTACCATCAAAGTTCCCTGAGATGCTGTCATTCCATCGGCCAAAGAATAGTGCTCTAAGAGAAGCGTAACAAGCAGTTGTCAAAGGTAAAGGATGAATATACCAACCTAGCCCCTTATCCCCATGTTGCGGTAGATGTGAACAGATCCAGCAATTGGTTCTATTTAAAATTGCATGAGTGGCATTCATAATTAACAAAAGAGTATTATTCTGATAGTTCCGTCTATGCGAAGAATCTCTAGGTGATAAAGTATGCAATTGCACGGAAGGAGTGGGGATAACAGATACATTTTCAATAGGTAAAAAGTCCTCTAACGGATATGCTTCCTCCAGATACCATAACCCAAAACCAACAGTTACTAAAAATCCAGTTATTATTACAAAAAGGCAACAATACACTTTGGGGGTCCCCTTACATGCTTGATCATTGTCTCTGCTAGTCATATTTTTATCTAAAAGTTCGGTACAAGCGGTAGCGGGTGCAGGCATTGTAGTCTTCAATCGAAAAAACACCAATTGTTCGTTTGCTGGCGACTCCAGTTGCGCGTCTTCTTAATGTCTTTCCCACAACCCTCAGCCAACAGAATCCTTCCATACAATCGGGCCAAAAAGACAAGCCCTCAAATGATTTTTCTCAATCGCACAGTCAGACTGTGCTGTACGTCTATTTCCTTGGACGCAAATTATATTTCACAGTTTCTGGTGAGAGCAAAGTGTCGTCACTTCCTCCTAGAGGTGGCGAGTGAACGGAAATGGGATCAGAAAAGGATTGATCCGGAAGTTCCACTGTTGGGGAGTGCGTAGACAAGATGGCCGTTTTGTCTGGCCTTGCGAATTCTGGAACGGTCTCCGATACTCCCTTGTCCGTTGTTGCTGTTTCAGGCACGTTGGTTACAGCAGTGGGAAGGGATTCTGTGTCTTATGTATCGTATGGCATGGGCTGTGGGATCCGTTTGGTGTGTGTCGCATGGATCCAGTTTTTACGACCTGCTACCCGCACAGCAGTCTGAGTGACTAGCAGGACTTGGTAGGGACCCTTCCACCGAGGTGCAAGGTAAGACAACCTCTCAAAAACTTTCGTGAGGATCCAGTCCCCCGGTCGTAGACTGTGACCTGGACCCTCGTATCGTACAGGTAATGCCTCTCGCACCTGGTGATAAATTGAAAACAGATTTTTAGTCAACTGGTTACAGTAATCTGAAAGAAGCACATTTTCTGTATCCCGTAATGAACTGCTTTTTGGCAAACCCCAAATATTAGCAGGTCTCCCCATTACCACCTCAAAGGGAGAGAGCCCAGTCTTAGTTTGAGGGGTTGTTCTCATCGACAGTAACACGATCGGTAAGGCGTCCGGCCATTTTAGCTTGGTGCCAGCACACGTTCTTTAAAATGCCGTTATGCTTTCCACTAATCCGGCACTTTGGGCATGTCTGGCCGAATGGAACCGTTTATCAATCTGTAATCCTTTGCAAATTTGTAGGATTACAGTAGCGATAAAGTGTGGCCCATTATCCGACCAGATGACTCTCGGCAGACCGAACCTAGGAAAAAACTCTTTCAACAGAGTTTTTGCCGTGGTTATGGCCGTTGTATCTCTGACCGGGAAGGCCTCAACCCACTTACTAAAGGCACAAATGACAACTAACACAAATTTAAGATTGTTGCAACGTTCCATTTCAATAAAATCAAAGTGAATAACTTCAAACGAAACAGAAGGTGGAGCGAAACTTCCTCTAGGAGTCGAGGTACCTTTTCCTACATTGTGCTGCAAGCAGACCATGCACCCTTGGACAAAGCGCTCTGCAGTTTTGAAAATCTTATCATTGGCCCATACACTGTGTAGCATTTTAGTCAATTTACGCGCACAAACATGTGTCGGACCATGAGCCATAATAACCATCATTGTAATGTAGGCGTCAGGGAGTAACCATTTTCCTTCAATATTGTCCACCCAACACCCATCATCATCCAGTCTCCCTGCACCCTCGATCCATCTCTTAGTTTCCTCTATGGTAGCATCTGCTTGAATGTCTTTTACAGAATCAATACTTTCACCCAAAGTGCAAATATTTACAGTTTATCTTACAGCATACATTTCTGAACTGAAATCAGTGGCAGTTTGTTTAGCTATGTGATCAGCGAAAGCATTCCCTTTTCCTACATCATCTGTAACCTTTTGATGTGCTGAACATTTTATAATAGCTAACTGAACAGGGAGTGTGAGTGCTGAAAGTAATCGCACTATTAAAGTGCCATGCTGAATTTTCGTTCCGTGCGAGGTCAAGAAACCTTGTTCTTTCCAAAGTCTACCGAAGTTGTGAACCACCCCAAAAGCATACTGACTATCGGTATATATATTTACTGTAAGCCCTTCAGAAAGTTCACAAGCTCGAGTTAACACTATAATTTCTGCGGCCTGTGCGGAATTATGCATAATTCTTTTGGTTTCCACAATCGTGATTAAGGTAGTGACGGCATAAGCAGCCGTGGATGTACCGTTCGGAAGTTTAAAACAAGAGCCATCACAAAATAGCTCTCCTTGTGGGGTATTCAAAGGCATGTCTTTCAGATCGATTCTGCCTTTAGTCTCTTGTTCTGTCACATAAAGGCAATCGTGTGACGTTTCGTCACCATCAACAGTATCTTGCGGGACAGGTAAAAGTTCAGCCGGATTTAATACACAACACCTCTGAATTTGAATGTGGGGGGCAAACAAGATTGGTTCATATCTTGTCAATCGTGCGGAAGTGAGGTGTTGCATTTGAGTTCTATTCAATAAAATATCTACAGAGTGAGGTACCATTAGGGTTAACGCATGACCCAGGACCATTCCTTCACTCTGTTTTACAGATGCAGCAGCAGCAGCAACAGCTCTCAAACATCTCGGCAAAGCGCATGCAACAGGAACAAGGGCGGATGAGAAATAGCCGCATGGCCTATTCTTCCCTCCATGTTCCTGCGTTAACACAGCCAAAGCATATCCATCACGTTCATGCACATACAACACAAAGGCCTTGTCATAATTTGGAGTTCCTAAAACCGGCGCTGAACACAGCGCGGATTTGAGCAAATCAAATGCTGTCTGGTGTTCCAAAGTCCATGGCAATGGCAAAGAAATGCCCTTCTTTGTCAAAGCCAGCATTGGTTTAATCGTTAACGAAAAGTTAGGGATCCACAATCTACAGTAAGAAGCCATACCTATCAGGGCTCTAACTTCCTTCTGCGTATTTGGGACAGACATGCCAGAAATAGTCTTTATTCGTTCAGGTGTCAACCGTCTTCCCTCCTTTGACAGGAGATAGCCTAAATAGGCGACCTCCTGACAACAATATTGGAATTTTTTAAGTGAAGCTTTGTGGCCATGTTTCGCTAGATGACAAAGCAACAACACGGTGCCTTCTTTACAGGCGCTCTCAGAATCAGCAGCCAAGAGGAGATCATCTACATACTGTAGTAACATGCAAGTAGTAGGCAACTCGAGAGTATCGAGCTGCTCTTTCAATGCCCTACTATAAATACTTGGACTCTCAGTGTACCCTTGCGGTGCACGAGTGAATGTGAATGAGTGTCCACCTAGGGTAAATACGAACAAATACCTGCTATCCTTGTGTATAGGAATACTAAAAAACGCGTTTTTAAGATCAACAACGCTAAAGTGAGTGGCAGAAGCCGGAATCATTGTTAGTATCGTTGTAACATCAGGTACAATAGGAAACTGGGGAGCCACAATTTTGTTAATAGCACATAAATCAATTATAAAACGAAAGGGAATCGCATTATCACCTTTTTTGTACACTGGCAAAATGGGGCTGTTACATAGGCTACCCGTAATTTCCTCAATTACTCCACGATGTACAAAATCAGAAACTATACATTTCAAAGCCTGCTCGCCTTCAACTGAGATCTTATATTGCGGGATGCGAGGCAATTTTACTTCATGTTTCAGAATAATTTGAACAGGTTCAATTTGAAGAATGCCCACATCATTATCATCCATTGCCCATAAGCATTCTGGAACATTACTGATTTCTGGCGGTAAGGGTTGAGTCAAAAACTGAGAGGCGAGTAATTGCTGAGGTGAAATTGTTAACCGAACTCCGTCCGGAGAACAATGTATTACTGCATGCAATGCCTTCAACAAATTTAACCCCAGCAAGTTCTCCCCACTGTTTGTGGTAAGTAGAAATGGACACTGTTCCGTGAAGGGACCCAGTGTTATCGGTACCGGCAAAGAGACCGGACAAACTACAGGTGTGCCTGAAAACCCTACGGAAACATTGGACTGCCCTGACAGGGGAATATTTGGAACCCGTGAATGATCAATGGAACATTTCTGTGCTCCCGTATCTACTAAAAATAGATGCTTCCTATTTCTCACCGCCATCTCAACGTAGGGGCCTTTCTGATGAACGGGAATAGGCGTTGGTTCCAAATCCTGCTTCGGGCAATCCTAGCGAAACAGAATATTATCAAAAGGAAGCTCTTCAGAGAGGTACGCGGCAGAAGGGTGATCAAAAATGTTTCTATTATCCACATTCAAAACTTGCTTATCTTGTGAAGGAGGTTGCTGTGATTCTGGTGCAAACTGACCTCTGCCAGGGCCCCCTGCACCTGGGCGACCTCTGGATCGTCTACCCATGTTCCCAAATTACCTTTGCTGCAAGGTCGGACATTGTGCGCATCAGTGGCCTTCCTGTCGACAATAGGCACACTGGTTAATGGTTACTGGAGCCAAACGCGCACTTCCTTGTGGAATGTACTGACCTCTAAATTGATTACCCCCTCTAGGGCTTCTAACAATCTGTTGTAATAAGACTGTTGTTTTTAGGTCTCCCTTTTTTTCTCAAGTTTTTCCTTTTCAGTATTTACACGATTTTCATAGTACTGAGCCATATGCAGTACTTCTGATTGAGACTTCGCCTGCCAAGCGCTTTCGGAAGACAAAATCTGTAACTGGATGTCAGGCAGCAATCCACGTACAAATTTGTCGACAAACAGCCTTTTCCCTGATTCTGTACCTAAGTCTTGTCCACTGAAATCTGAAAATACCTGCTTGAACCGATTAAAGAAATCGGTAGCACCCTCAGATTTTCCTTGGACACAGGCAGTAAGCTTGTCGCAAATGATTCTTTTTTCAGGAACTATAGTTTTCAATTTTACAATAATTCTATCAGGCAAGGTTAATATCACTTGAGGCGGTCGTTCGCCAGCTGGTCTTTCTCTATCTAGCCTAACCATGTTATCCCATGTATCTCCCAACCCAGGTATATCATCTATAGTCCTAATCTGTTTCCACAAATAGACTGGCAGGAGTACGGGAAATAATAAATCAATATCACTTAAGGTGAATACCGACGACTGTAAAACCGACTCTATTTCTTTATAGAACCCGGTCGGATTCTTTCTTACATCGGGAATAGATTGCTTTATGGTGTTTACTTCCTGTCTTGAAAACGGGACGTGAACAAACTGCGATACATAATGGGCAGGAATGTCCACAGCGACTATTCCTCGTGCAGCATCGGCCGCAATCTCAACTTTCGGGACAAATGTCGGAGGGACCTCTCTCATAGGCAACTGAGAATTAGGCAGTTCCGAACGCTTACTAAGCAACAGAGCCAAAACAAGCGCTAAGGCAGTCGAAGAAGTATCAATCGAAAAAGCTCTCTTATAAACACTCAACAATTCTGCGGGACAACAAATCTTTTTCTTTACACACTCATTCTGTAGGTACTCTACCATCAGCTGTATCACTTTCTTTTGCATTTCTAACGTATGCTGACTATATGTGTCATATACTTCATCTGGAGTTATCAACATATCCGAAATCCATCTTATCGCATCCTTTATACAAATTCGCGCTTCCTCACCCTTTAATTCACGGCGAGGAGAAAACCGTTTCTGTAAGTACATAATACCTAAACTACCACCATCTACTTCCTCATTCTGTAACCCTTCCAACTCCTTCCTATACTCAAAAATCCTCTCAACATGCTCATATACCTTCTCCGCAGTATCTCTGGACAACGCTAAGGAGTTCAAATCCCGTAACCCTTGTGGGAAATCTACATCGTTTAATCTATTCCACATTATACTCAAATGAGTCCCTAATCCTTCAATAAAAACATTTTTCTCAGGAATACATTTTACATTTTCGATATTGGAAAAAACATCAGCTTGTTCACCCTTCTCCATACAATGTTTAGCCCAAGCGATCAATTCATTCTTTTTTTCTGGGGGCACAGTATTACGAGTCACAACCCTTGGTCTCGCTCCCTGGTCTACTACAAGCGATGCAGAATCACTTGGAAGAGGAAGAGTAGGCACATTCTGAATATCAACAGGTGGAGGCAAGGTGGCAGGCAAAGGAGCGACAGCTGGAAGAACAGGAAGAACAGCAGGGAGGACCGGAGGAACTATAGGAGGGGGAATAACAATGGGAAGGGGCAAAGCACCTGGGGGAGGGACGTACGGAGGTGGCGCGGAGGCACCGGGCCTTCGTTCATGCAAAAGTTTATTAATCAATTCATCTGACGTATGAAAATCTTTTGAGGGGTATATTTTCTGAATGCCTAATTGAAACACCCTGTCCGTGTTCCTAACTGACTCCAATTGTTTATTTTGATCATATAACCGTGCCTTTTCGACACTTGTCATATGTCTACGCATATGTTTCTCTCTACTCTTTTGTTGCTGCAAAGCTTCTGTTTTCCAACTGTGCAATGCATCAAATGCTGCATTTCTAGCCTTTTTCTTTACTAATACAGACTCTAGATATTCTATACGAGGGATTTCAAAACTACCATTGGTTGGCCACCGAAGATTAGAATTATGTCTGGTCTGTCTGTGCCAAATGTCATTAAATGCTATACTACCAAAGCCTTTCTTACAGTACATAGTACATGCCGGCGACCCCTCCTGTGGTGCGGGACGGCTATCTTCCAAAAATTGTATGTCGCTGCAGAATAATGCCCTAAAGCAGGCAGACAATTTCCCAGGCATATCAAAGTTCTGGTGTTACCTGGTCAAGTAATTGTCCTCGCGAGTACAATGCGCCACATTCAAATTGTCAGGGTTAAATTAAGAATCGGGACACGATTCACCTGACCAAAGGTCTGGGAGGCCCGATCGGGTTACTAAGGACAATGCTAAGGACCCACGTGTCTGGTGATTTTCGGCAAATTTACCCACCTCGATATATGGACCCTCGTCAAGATGTCGTCTCGGGCTGCAGCTCACTGTTCAGGGATCGGATCGTGCAGTTTTGTCGAGGAATTCGCTTCTCGTCTAGAGTGGCCATTTCTGTTGGCACCATCCAATCCCGGTCCGATAGCCGAGCCAACCTTCAACGAGACAAAGTCGATCTTGAGGGTCCCATTCGGGCGCCATCTGTGGAATCAGAAAAATACAATATTAAGGCTTTTACACCATGCAAAGGAAAATACACCGACACAGGCTTGTAAAGATTCCCAGAATCTTTATTACGAAACTGAACAGTATCGAACAAATTACACAAATAGCTATTTGGCCGTCAGTACATCACAGAGACCATCAGCAGGGTTCAATGTGAGCAGTGAGCAGGATTTGCTAGCTGGACATCAGCGTATTTATACAGTTTGTTATAATGATGTCCAGCCTCTTACAAGTTAATTATATACTGGGCTAGGGTCGCGCCAGGTTCGTTTCCTAATTTACATATCTCGTCGATGCGGTTTACTTTTTAACATATTTACTAACACACACTATTATTCTTTAGTTTAACGTTTACACTCTTTACACATCGTTTTAATACAGATCAAACAAATGTTTAGCATGTCGTATTTGGATAGCGTTATTGTTCTTGTATACTTGTAGGTTAACATCGCTGATTCAAGTAATCCCCTGATCCCGAGGTCAACGAAGGACAAGGTCTACATGACCCTAACATGTAGCCTGAAGGCAGATTGGACATTAACTCCCCTACAGAGGTTGGAGAGGTTAAAGCAAGAACAAGAGCACACGAGACGGCCATTTTAGACTGCAGGGTTACTTTGCACGAATAACTAAAATGGCGGCTTGAACCTAAAATGGAGGCTTGATTTACTTAAGGTCACGACCTTGTAATACGGATTTCCTCGCAAAGCGACTGGGCATAGGCCAACATATACAATGAGGATGAAACAATATTATATCAGTTCTAACAAAGGTAGACATTCCCAACAGTTAAAGTTACCTGTGATACTGGCTGCCATGTGAATAAACCCATCATGTGACCGTAGCACCCTGTCCACTCAGTGTTCACACTACCTCAGTGCTACACTGTATGAAATTACACCCAACAAATTTCAACATAGGTAATCATGCAATGTTTCATGCCTCCCAAAAGGCACACAAGACAGCCAGGATGCTATGGAAGGCCCGAGCACATCTGCCACTCCTGCCTTAGTGGCAATAAGACATCGGCACATGCAGCACGGTCCAGTGTTCCAGCCCCCAGGAAGGCAATTGGGCACAAGGACACCTCCAGGAGCTCTCAGTCCTAGGGCACTGCTGCAGCCATCTCTGGGGGCACACGCACACCTGCTACGGTTGTGGCATCAACATCGGCCATTTGAGGGCCTGCAGGAGCAGCTCCCAGCCAGCCACCACCCACCACTGTTGGCACAGATTCTATGGTACAAAGTATTTACCCAACCAAAGACAACAGTGAGGCTGTGTAACAGGCCACTGCGCAGGACACAGACACCCTACCTGCCACCCCTGCCTCTATAATCGCAGCTGCCCTAGTGAGACAGATGTCCATGGATTCCTATCCCATGTCCAGCGTCTCACATCTACACACTAGTCCCTCCCCCTTATCATCTTGCCATGCTCTGCATTGGCACCATCCAAGGGACACTGAATCCCCTCCTGAGGATGAAGATGTAGATGGAGCAGAGGCTTCTTACTCTGAGTGGAGGCACTGGCATGCTGCTCACAGCCCAGTTTCCCAACGCACGCTCAATGCCTTCATGGAGATGCTCTTGCAGATTGAGCTGCATCAGAAGAGAATGTAAAGGATTGCTCAGGAACAACTGGGCCACCCCCAAGACGTGATGTACGGTACCGCCAGGAGAGTGGCAACTGCCCTTGACCGTTTGCATTGGTGTGCAGCTAATGGCAGAACAAGCACAACACTGATGAGCCAAAGGGTGTGGGAGTTGGCAGAGCATATGTCTGCCACAAATGAGAACGTCTCATGAACCATAACCCTCACCCTGCTGCACATCCCGGGTAGTGAACTGGCCACATCAGTCTTGGTTACCCCAACAGAGGGATCTGTGGAGAGTACACCCCCAAGAAGCTTGCAGCGGTGCATCAGTCATCCCACCACTCCAAACCAAAGTGGTGACAAGAGGAAGAAGTAGTGGCCACGTCCATGTGACTGACTGCACACCACAAGGGTGTGGGGAGAGGATGATGTTGGGGAGGAGGGTGTAGGGAGGGGATGATGTTGGGGATGTGAGTGTGGGGAAGGGATGGAGTTGGATATGAGGGTGTGGGGAGGGGATGGTGTTGGGGATGAGCGTCTGGGGACGGGATGGTGTTGGGGATGAGGATGTGGGGAGGGGATGGTGTTGGGGTTGAGGGTTTAGGGAGGGGATGAGGGGAGAGGATGATGTTGGGGTTGAGAGTGTGGGGAGGGAAAGTGTTGGGGTTAAGGGTGTGGGGAGGGGATGTGTTGGAGATGAGGGTGTGGGGAGGGGCTGGTGTTGGGGATGAGGGTGTGAGTAGGGAATGGTGTTGTGAATGAGGTTATGCAGGGGGGATGGCGTTGGGGATGAGGATGCAGGGAGGGGATAATTGTTTTGCCTTGTACTGAATAAATCACTTGTAAAACTGAACAAATGCAAGGACAATGCGTTTTGAGGGAGAGTGTGCTATTTAATAGGTGGCTATGTACAAATGAGTGAAGTTGGTGCAAAGAAATGTGTCTAAAAGATATTGGGCCTCATTACGACCCTGGTTGATGCTGGTATTTTACCAACTCCGCCATGGTGAATGGCGAAATTACCGCCCCATTCCAAGGTTTGCGGGGCGGTAATTCCCCATTCCCCATTGGCCCTTCCCCATTCCCATTTTTGCCCCCATAGGGCTCAATGGGAATGGGGAAGGCGGTAATTACGGTACCGCAAATTGCGGTACCGTAATTACCTCGAAAGTCCCTTTGCGGGTTCCTTCCTTAACAGCTGGTAAAACCAGCCATTAAGGTCGGGACCCGCAAAGGGACCTCGTAATTAGGCGGTAAGGGTTTAACGGCGCCAACACCTTTTACGGCGCCGTTAACCCCTTACCGCCTGGGTCGTAATGAGACCCATTGTCTATGAGTGATTGCCGCTCCAGACAGCCCTCCTTACCATCATCATGCTGATTGTGTGGAAGCACTTCCTCAGCAGAATGTGTGCTGTTGTCCTCTGGGTGAGGCATGTCCACTTCTGGGGGCAAGGGCACATGTCGCCTGATGCACTTGTTGTGCAGCATGGCACAGACTATGAAGATTTTCCCCACCTTCTCTGGGCTATACATCAGGGCTCCTCCAGTCAGGTGGAGACACCGGAAACAACCTTTCCAGTAGGCCGAAGGTCCACTTGATGCAGAGCCTGGTTCTGATTAGTGCCTCATTGTAGGCCACCTGCTGTGGTTTGCACAGATTGCGAAAAGATGTCATTAGCCATGGGAGCTATGGGTATCCAGAGTCAGCTGCAAGGGCAAAGTGCACAGGTGTCAGTAACTGTAAAATGAGGATGTGTGGCATTTGTTTATGGCATATTCATCAACACTATCTGCCTGACATTACAGTACATCGGTGAACAACATGGTTGTATATCACTGAAATAACTTCATGTCTCATGTACTGCAGGAGTACATATGCAATATCACTTTTGGATTCCCCTTTCAAATATCTCTCTGCCACCAGTTGTAACATTCATGCACTGTGACAGGATTGGCAATGTACATGTTGTCTGTGGTAGTCCTATGCTGTGCTGTTATGAATGTGCCCTGAGGGGCGGACTCTTGTGATTTTGCATTTTTATGGTTTGTTCTTATGGCATGACATTAATGGTTTGCAGGGTACATATCATCACTGTCTGGCAGTGTTGCGTTCTCATTGTGCAGTGGTAAACAGAGCTATTGCCTGTGTAGATATGGTTTCCCTATGCATTGTGGTACCTATAGTTCACTCTAAGTGGATTAGTCGATTGCTATGAAATTGTGCTTTACTAGCATGCTATGGCATTGTCCTGCAGGGCCTTGTCCTGTGAGTTGGTGGCTGTAATGTGTGGGGTGAGAGAGCAGGTCCTGCATGCAAGGGGCTTTGACGGGGCATGCATTTATTTTTCATTGTATTGTGCCCCCTGACGTAGTGTTTCACTTCTGATGCAAGATTGTGATGTGTGGTGACACTTGTACTTACCCAGCATCCATGTCCGTTGCCCTCTGTGTCTCTCCATGTAAGCAGGCAGTATGCTGTTCCACAGGACCATGGCCTAGTGGGTTGAACCAGGAGAGCGGGCACAGCAATGTGTTATGGTGAGGTCCCCATCACAGGTCACCTGTACATACAGTGAATGGTACGGCTTGCTGTTGCAGTCTTTTTTTTTTAAAGTGTTTGTTGCATTTTCAAATATATAACATCACTTAACAGAACACATTAACAAACTGGAACATTCACAGAGCCACCATCCAAAATAGACGGTCACATAAAGCACTCATTCCTGCTGCTCTCAGGAGGAGAATCAGAAATCGATTACAGATATTGTACACATGGCCCCCAAACATCAGAAGGACGCGCGTGGAGAGGCATTGTGTGTATAAAGGCAACCTCCAGAACAGAACAATACACTACATCGTCCATCCATGCTGTCATTCAAGGAGCTGCGCCCTTCCAATTAGACATGGCTACCCTCCTGCGCACCAACACCTGAAGCAACCCTGCCAGACGACGGGCGTGATTGGGCAACCTCCTTGTGCAACCCAGAAGGACCACCAGAGGATCTAACCCAATCAGTTCCCCAATAAACCGGGAGATCCCAGTGATGACTTCCTCCCAAAACCCAGCAACCGGCAGGCATCTCCAGGCCAGATGTAAGAAGTCAGCAGGGCTCATTGAACACCGTGCACATTCATCCGGTGTAGCAGGATAGTAGCAGTGGATCTTGGCCGGGGTACCAATCTGAACTGTATAAGTTTCAGGCTAGAGTTCAAGGAGACCCTATTAATCTGGAGTAATATGTACCTTCAGTCCTCCTCTTCAATCTCCTCACCTAGACACTCCTCCCCCCATCACCTGGAACCCTTCTTATTCCATAGCATCTCCGACATAAGACTATTTTATAGCTGGGAAACCAATTATCCCTCCCCTTGGGCTTGAATAGCCTTCTGTAACAGCGAGCATGTAGGGGGTTGCACAGGAAATGTGGGAAATTTCTCCTTGATATCATTCCGCAGCCTAAAATACATGAACATGTCAAGTGGCGACATACCCCCCCTATCCTTCAGTTGTTCTAAGGACAGAAATTTGCAGTCCGGATAAAAATCACCCAATACTTTAAACCCAATCGTGTCCATCAGCTGTAGATAGGCCTTCTCCTTGGTGATGGCCCACCCCGGCACATGCCTAGCTGGAATCAGAGGGAAGTACACCCTTTCCACCTGCAATTTCCCAGTTATTTTATGCCAGATAATACAAGTGTTCCTAACCGTGTTCAGCGATCAGGGGTACGGAATAATCATTCTCAACAGATCTGGGGGCTGCTAGTGCCCTCTCCACCTGTACCTGGTGCCTAGTAAAGCATGTGGCTTACCAGAATGACAGATAGTGTGCTTGGGCTGCCCAGTAGTAACACTCAAAGTCAGGAAGGGCCAAGCCTCCCTTGGCATATGGTTGGGAGAAGGTTGCCCATCTCACCCTGGGCTGCTCAGCAGCCCACAGAAATTCTGACATGATCCCCCTTCATCTCACGAAGAAGATCACCGGAAGATACAGTGGTATGTTTAAGAAAGGATAGAGAAATCTTGGTAATATAATGATTTTGATCACAGCTATTCACCCCATTAGAGAAAATGGAAGATCCCGCCATTTGTTTAGAGAATCCTTTAGGCCATTCACTGCCCTGACATAGTTTTTTCCAAAACACCAACTCCGGGTTCCTCGACACCACAATACCCAGATATCTGGTGTTCTCCCTCTCCCAGCGGAGTGCAAACTCATCAGAGAAAACCGCAGTACCCTCCGTAAGAGGGAACACCACAGACTTCCTGTGATTTATACTCAGCCCAAAGAATTCCCCAAATTTAGTTATTTGCCTCATCACAGTGTCCAGGTTTTCTGAAGGGTTGCTGAGAAAAAGAACCACATCATTTGCATACAATGAAACCACCAGCCTGTGAGGTCCGACTTGTACACCTCGATGCATGTGCTCCTCAAGGAGCTTAGCTGATAAGGGTTCCATCGCCAGGGCAAAGAGTAACGGAGATAGGGGACATCCATGCCTAGTCCTCCTACCCATTATCACCAGCTCTGATACATGCCTTCCTATAGCGATCTTGGCCGAGGTAGAATTGTAGAGAAGTACAACCAGAGCTACAAACCTGTTCCCCACGCCCAACTTGTGCAGTACGAAGATGAGAAATGGCCACTCAGCCGAGTCAAATGCCTTCCGGCATCCAACAGCACTGCCGCCACCTGAGCGCTGGAATCTAATGCCGAGAGAACCCCAAAGAATCTTCTCAACCCATATGAGGTGCTCCTCCCCGGGACAAAGCCAGACTGATCTGGAAGTACCAGATCAGGCATTAGCGGCAGGAGCCTGTTGGCCAAAACCTTAGTGAATATTTTGGAATCAATATAGATCAGTGAGCTCCGACGGTAGGAAGCGCACTCTTCAGGAGCCTTCTTGTGAAGGAGATCATCGCCTCCCGTAATGAGTAGGGGAAAATACTTGGCTCCAGCTATTTTGAGTAAACCTGGAGGAGAAGTGGGGCTAGTAGAGTGGCATAAACTTTGTAGTACTGTCCTAAATATCCATAGGGCCCTGGGGCTTTGGAACCCGGTAGTTCCCCGTTGACTGCCAGAATCTCTTCCAAAGTGAGCTCACGGTTTAGGGCCTCCCGTTGTGTGGGGTCCAGCCAGTACAGCGCTACATCATCTAGATAGCTGTGCACCGAGGGCTCGCTCTGTGTATTCTGAGAGGCATAGAGGGCAGTGTAAAAGCAATTAAACTCTGCCACTACTTTGGCAGGTGTGTAGTGATGAACTCCCCACAGAGTCCCTAATGACATCTATTTGTTGAGGTTTTTTGTTGGCTGTCAGAATACTTGCCAATAATGCCCCAGGATACTGCCCCTCTCCATTCCTACCCAGATACTTAACCTCCCTTATCACGTGACTCCTGAAGTAATCTAGCTCTTGACTGATATGCCCTAATATTGTAGTATCCTGTTAGCCCAATAAATCTGCTCCAGGGACTTCAACTTATCAGAGGCATCTAGGTATGCCATAATCAGCTTCAGGTTCCCCACGTCCTTGGTCATGCAGACCCCCTCATATAACATTTGAGACTCTCCTACAAAATGCTGTACGATGCCACAGAGCCAGCATTGTGTCCCAAGAACTCCACTATTTCCCCCTTAATCTCTTGAAGGAAAACGGAGTCCTTCAGTGCCTCAGGCTTAAACCCCCACCTACTGGCACCCCGGGATCTCCCCAAGATAACGCATTCCAAGGTAACCGGGGAGGGATCTGACAAGGTCCTAGGGAGTATTTTGCTCGTTCCTGCCTGGAGCCCCCATTCCGAGAAACCAAAAGATAGTCTATTCATGACGCCGACCCGTGCAGCCAAGAAAGGAAAGTATAGTCCCTCTAAGACATGTGCTGTATACGCCAGACATCAACCAGCCTAGATAGATCACAAGTCTCTAGTACTTTCTGGGCAGCCCTAGAAGGAACCTATGTCACCCCAGTAGATCTGTCCACTGCAGGGTCCAACACAGTGTTAAAATCACCCCCCTGCCCCTCACACCTCTGTTATGTCCGTACTATCGGCGAGGTTGACGAAAACCCAGTTGAAAAATAAAGGGTCATCAATGTTGGGGACATATGCATTAACGAGAACCACCTTTTTGTCCTCCGAAACCCCTGACACCATCAAGGCCCTCCCCTCTTGGTCCTTGACAACCCGCAAAATGTGAAAGTTAAGAAATGTGTGAATCAGAATGGCGACCCCTCTGGTGTATGCCGAGAAGGACGAATAGTACCTGTGGCAACCCCACTGCCTGGTCCATGCCCTCTTCGTACTGAGGGTGAGGTGTATCTCTTGTGCAAAGGCTATATTAGCCTGAAGCCGCTGCATATATAACAACGCCTTCCTCGTCTTGCCTGGAGGATTCCCCCCCCTAGATGCTCCAAGTTACTACCTTAACTCCCATTGTTTTTGTGTCCTTGCGAGTCCCACCACTGACAGTTTACTTCTGTAGCGCAGCCCTATCTAGACCACCCCCACCCACACAGCCTTGTATCTTCGTGTATGCATGCTCCAGTCCAACCAACCCAACAATAAACCCCAACCTCAAGACAACCTGAACTGGGGACTCCCAGCCCTGTTTGATTAAAATCTGCATCCCCTTGAGATGGATGGGGATGCAGATTTTAATCAAACATCAATCATTCAGATGACACAAATAGCTTGGCAAAAGGTTTGTTTGTTTTAATGTAATTAAATAAAACAGGGAGTACAACGAACATCAGCAATCACTCGATACTCAACTCTCAATTCATTTAAGAAAAAACATTGTTTTTATAAACCAAATGTGTCACTACTGACATGTAGACCTGCGTCATTACCAATGTCATCCTGCGTGGTAAGTTTCTAAAACCTATCGGGAAGCGGGGTTGGCTCTAAGTGAATTACTAAGTATAGGTGTAATATCTGTATAGAGTAACAGAGAGAAATAATTGGATGATCAACAATAGGTGGGGCAACTAAGCCCTCCCTTCAAAATGGCCACCATGAACGTCACTAAATATACAACGTCCCATTGGCTACACAACTATAGGACCCCCAACTATGTGATCCTCTACAATTAGCTGGCTACTAACCCCGGTCAATAACTTTCCCCCTAAGTGAGCAGCATGCAGACAGAACAACCAGGTGCGGGTGAGCCTGTCTTGATACCAGCTTCCCACCAATTAAAAGTACACTTCATCATCACCTCAACGGATCAGTGTCAATTAGTGCCTTGAGTTTGTACTGTTCTCTGGGATTTGTTAAGGAGTATGGGTACTGTCTGGCTTCTGTGCGTATATGTGATCTCCTCATGCATCCAACTTTCTTCCATCACGTGACTGGACACCATGAATTGAACCTTTTTTCGTGTATTTAACTGTATTTTCCAATAGTCCTCTGACGTCTTTGTTTATACTTGACCTTCTTGAACAGGAGCTTCTGTTCTTTTACATTAATTGTATCTAATGTAAGTCAATTTTAGTTCTGATAAAACCTTGGCTCTTTGGCTCATCCAACTCCTTAGCTGAAATATATTCTGTTTAATTCAATTGCTTTTGTAACTGCAACACTGAATTCAAGGCCTTCCTCGTTGCTCAAGACTGCTATATACATAGTGGAACCTTCATTCTTCATTTAATCCATATGTATCTATGAGGTATATATGTATATGTTGGCGCTTGCCGCAATCTATTTACTGTAAGCGGTTGGCTAGCTTCATGATTGCTTTGCTGTTTGCATTCATTGCATCTGTATACGTTTAAACTAAGTTTCTTCATCAGGTTTGTGGCATAAGTTTCTTCATCTTGATCCCAAAATGTCACTTATGCTTAGTACTTCTTTTTTTTTTTTTGTTATCAACTTTATTTAATAATTATACAAAACATAATACACCTGAGTAACAACAGAATGGGAACAAGCAAAAGATTACTCCATATACATCAGTGCAACAAAATGCAAATTACTACTAAAGTAACAGCTATTCAAACGAAATCCGAAAACATCCCCACCCTTCTATCTCATGGCAAGATGTGATAACAAAAAACACCAACAAAAAAAAAGGACAAAACATACACCCCTACCAATCCCCAACCTCAATATCCACAAAATAAACCAAAGCCTACACCTCATCCAAATAAATCCCTGAAGTACTTAATTCTTCATAAATCGTCTGCCTCTCAGGTCTGATTATCTTCTATCTATGGAATCGATTCGGTTTCGTATGACGTTACCATTCATCCTGGTCATTCAGTTTCTTTGTTTCATCAGGAATCGCATTCAAATGGCCATTAAAGTGTCTTGAATGTATGTATGGTTTCCTTAATAGATACTTTACTTCCCATATTCTCTTAGGTATAGGCATTCTTATGGATACTGCACAGAGTTGTTGCTCTTCTTCTTGCCTTCTGATTGGTGTAGTATATGTCACATACTGTGGTTCATACTTCTAAGGTAATGTAGGCGGGGTAGGTGGAGTAGGGGTACTTGGCTCCTCCTCTACACTCCCCCCTCTGGGTGATTTATCAACCCTTCTCACATCTTCTTCCTCATCCAGGCATCCTAGTCTGAAAAAGTGCCTCTTAGAGATCCATATTTTTATTACTCCTTTCAGGCATCCAGCTGACTTCACATGCTCATCTTTGTTCCATGTCATGAGCGTGCACTATCCACTTGGACTGCAGTAGATCCATCTTCCCACATACCTCCTGTGGTCCTTTGGATACAGGAACTTCGTTCCCTCAGGTGCATGGATGCTAGACTTCACAAAGTCTCTGATCTCTTCATCAGTCAAGTCTTTAGGTTTCCATCCTGGTTCAACATTGATCATGATATTCATCCCTATGGCTTTCTTTGCTATCTTCTTACACTATGAGATGATTATCTTGATCACACAGAATGCAAGCATCACTAATAATAGCAACGCTCCAAGAAATTTGAACATACCTGCCATCCATTGTGGAACCCATGAGAAGAGATTTCCAAACCAGCTGTCATCAGCAATATCTTTTACTTCTTCTATCATTTGGCCATGAAGTTTCATCAGCATGTTTATGGCCTCTGTTAAAGTTCCATTTTCGTCATCGTGAAAAGGAATACATGTGCAACATGATTCTCCAGTTTTGGCACAAACACCTCCCTCCATGCTAATCATGTCCAAGACATATTTGTTCTGGAGAGCCATTAATCTTACAGCTCACAGTTCTTCTCTGATTGCATTGAATCCTTTTATAGTTGTATTGATTGTCTGTAGTAATTCCCATCTGGTGATTTGTAACCACTTGGTATTTGCTCCAACTTGGATTCTTGGCATAAAGATAATTGTGAACACTGATGAGGTCTGGCTGAACATCCTGTGTTCATATGGAATGGCATTAAAGGCTTCTATTGATTTAGCAGAGAAATAATTCTCTCTCTTTGTTCGATTTATCAGCTCCACAGATCTCTTTCTCCTTAGGTGAGCATCTGCTGTAGGAAAACTGTCAATGTTCAGGTCACCTTTAGGAATCACCAATGCAGGGACATGGACATTTACTATTGTGTAAATATCTCCCCAGTCTTTAGGCAGTCTGATGTAGGCTTTTGATCCACAAGCCCAATAATGATCCATTATTACTGCTGTCCCATGCACCATTCCTGGTGCATCGAATATTCATCCACAGTTCTGATTTTCTCCCATTTTTCTTGTACCATTGTTCCTGAAGCAAAACTTAGAACTTTCTAATGGTACTATGTGCAATGGTCCTCCCCTGTCTTCGACCAATGTCAGTAGTTTAGCAAGTCTTGGCCATAATGGCTTGCATCCATTCTGTACTATGTCAATGGTAGGTTGATAACAGCCGAAAACTACCCATGCTCTGCAGATCACAACTCCTTTTTCCCATCCGTCTGGTGATAGTACTGTACCCCAAATCTGCATCTGTCCTCTGTTCTTCCATCTGCGAGCTTCTTCTGTAGTTTTTACTTTGACATCATGTGTTTTGTTAATTTCTTTTCTGATTTCTGCTCCTTTTATTATTTTGTATTGTATATGGTTTATTCAAACCTTTACAAAACACCTAAGACAAATATAAAAGATTAAAAGTTCACAAAAATAAAGGAACACAAATTCCAAGTCATCTGCACCATTAATACAAACAAAGTAGAAGTGAAAAATACAGTAAAAGGAAACGAAAAAAATGAGTACAATGATCATTATGACCAAACCTTATATGCAATCGTTTCCAACTCAGTGAGTGCCACAAATGCAAAAAACATTATAATAAAATATCCCTGGAAGATATAAAAAAATGAAACCTACAGAATGGGCAAAAGCAAAAAAAAACAACAAAAAAAACCAAACATTGCTCTATATTATAGATTTAAGCTTTTAAGAAATCCAGATAGAGCTAAACCCTCATGAATAGTTTGAATGTTCAGACATCTTTTCCATGCCAACTCTTCTTCATATGTAATGGAGTTGACATTTAGGGGCTCCAGGTATTTAACCCTAAGTGGATGTAGTGTCACATACTCCATAACCAGATGTTTTAAAGACTCCTCATTTGCCAGGCAAAACCTGCATCTAGCTAGGTCAGCCGAAATCAGCCCTCTTCTGACTAAGATGTCTCTAGTAGGCAGGATGTTCCATCCAATGCCTCGATTTCTGCTCCTTTCACTCCAGGTTTCTCATATCTGATCACGATACTCCTTGTTTTTGCATTGATTCTTGTCTTTATATCTTGTATGTAGTCATCTTCATCTGGATCTCTCTTTTCAGTTGCCCATTTAAGAGAAGCATTGCTTCCCATAAATTGGCCTCTTGTCTTACAAAGTGCTATGTGCGATAGGCAATGTGCTGTCTGGACATCAATTTCAATTGCTATAAAGATTTTTGACTTGCCCATGCTGTATGGCAGGAGTGCACATACGAAGCAGTCTTGTTCTGATGTCCTTCTTCCAACTTCTTTCATGTGTTGGTACCATATGTTGTTTCCCAAGTGTGCTGTGCTGTCTAGATAATCATTATGTTCATAATTGTCTTTGTGGGTGCTTCTTTTAATTCTCAAAGTCTTTTTGTAGTTAGCTATAACCACATCTGTGAACACATCAATATAGCTTCTTCTGGCTGGTTGATTTGCAGGAACATCCATCCGGGTTCCCTGAGTAGAAGAAAGTTCAGCAAGTCTTTTTTTATCCCTCTGTTTCTTTCTGGCAATGGCTATAAATGGGTTCCATGTAATAATGTCGCCACAAAGATCTCGCCATGCAAAAATATCGCCGAAAAATGGCAGTTTTTTGTGGCGACATTATTGCATGGAACATGCAGGGGACACCCCCGCAACCCCCAAACTTTTTTTTCTTTTTATTTTCATTTTTTTTGTTGTCCCTGTCCCCATATATATGGTCACCCAAATAATATTGCCACGACATTTTCCCGGCGATATTATTTACGGCGACCATATATATGGGGATATTATTACCTGATACCTATAAATGGCCATATTGATTCTGCTATCATCTCTGCACGTGATTGTCTTATAGGACTTGTGGTTGGGCTTTTTGTCACTGGATCAGGTGTGTCTGCATGCATTATCTGTGTGGGCCCAACCTTTGTCAATCCCTTATTTTGCTTGTTTTGCTGACCCTGTCTCCGGCGTTTGAAAGTAATGTTTAAACCAAGTACTATGTGTGATGTATTGCTAACAACATCGATTTCAATCTCAGGTACCTGTCAATTTTTTCTAGGGATGGGAATTACTACAAATGGCTTGGGTTGTTTTGTAGCTGCCACGTTTACTTTTTCTTTCTGCTCAGATACATATATAGGAACTTTTGCATCATTTGCTCCTATATAGAAAGCAGTTCTAACTGTCGGTGAAAGCAGTATTAGTATGAATACAATACATGTGTAAACAATGCAATGGTAGGTTATTCGGCAGCGCCTGCTTCTGGGGCAGTATGACTGTCGGTCCTCTTGGGGCAGCACGAAATTGCTGCTCTGGTTCCCCATCTCAATCATGTGATGCTAAGGAAGGAAAAATATGTTTTACTGGTACTGCATTTTAGATTTGTTTCTGGAACCTTTGTCGTCTCCTACAGCATTCGTTCTCAATCAGTTTAGCTGCTTTCTGGAACCAGTTTTTTCCAGTTGTGGTGCAAATGTTCCTTTATCGTGAAGAAAGATGCTTTCTGTGTGCTGCAATGAACTCTGCTTCATTGACTAGTTCCCAATCTATACCTCGAATCTGCTTCAGACCAGATGACATTGTAGCTTCCCTGTCAGCATGAACAAAGTTTTAAGTTTTTTGGCCAAATAACATTGTAGCTTCCATGTCATCATGAACAATAGTTTTAAGTGTTATCACTTCCTCGATCTGTCCCTCGAAGGAAAAGTTTCTATACAGCTCTATGGTTTCTTTCAGAATAGATTGCTACCTGGATTATTATGCCTTCCAGGATCACGTTCAAATTTGTAGTATTTCTTGGGTCCCTTAGAAATGACACCACATCCGTGTGCCTTCCAACGAGATGCGGGTAGTCTTCAATCAAACTAAAGAACACCACACTGACCAGTCTATGTGCTGCGTCGGGTGATTGGGGCATTTGTGTTTTCTTCACTGATCTCAGGCAATTTCAAAAATTCTTCGGTGATCATTATAAGCAGTCGTCTAACAATTCTTTTGTTGTCAGTATTGCCAAGAAAATCTGGTATGCGACTAGTTCTCCCTACTAGTCGCGTATAAGTGCGCAATACCAACTCTAGGTAATTAGGTATGAGCCTAGAAAGGTCATCATTGGGTAACACCATGAGTAACTCGGAACGAGAGCTCTGTTTGGAACACATCTGGATACTATATTCTTTTCCAACTGCTGTGTCAACGATCAAAGTTTGGCATATCCTTAATTTTATCAAGGCCTAAGTGTGCTTAAGTCCAAAGTTAATAACCTACTGTGGCTTTCAGGAATGCAGATCTTCTCTTCACCCTGCAACTATGATGCACAGAGTGTTCAAATGTGTCCTTTTACCCTTTTATTTGTAGCTAAAAAGGGAGTGTCCAAATTAAGCTACAGTCCAACTAAAAGTTTTTCTTGCTTTCCACTTGACTGGTTATGCATCCTTCTTCCTTGCCATGGATCTCGTTTGCACGTGCTGTGGTTCTTCTCCGATGTTTGTAGCTTCTTCGAGGTGCGGTGTAAGCAGGTGTGTCTCTCCGGTGTAGATCTTTATGTTGCCAAGGAAGATCCAAGCTCGCCTACCCTGCACTTTGACAGCAGATGGCGTGACGTCCTCGACAATGAATGGACTGTGAAAGCGGGGCTCGTCCCACCTTTTCCTTGTATGGTTCTGAATCAAAACTTTGCTTCCTGGGTAAATTCTTGGGCATACAAATTTGGGAATTTGGATTATTGAAGCATCTCTTTCTGCGTTCTGTATTGCTGTACACCCTCGCCTCTGCAACTGTCCTGTAATTACAGAAAAACTAGATGTTGAACAGTTCAAGTAGTTTTGCAATTCAAGTCCTAACACTTCTGATGGTGGCTGAGCATCACTTCTAACTCGGGATGGAGGCATTAAAGGAGTTCTCATCCTTCTGCCAGTCACAATCTTGTGCAGCGTAATATGATGGTCAGAACCTGGTTGGTTCCTCAATGCATACAATGCCAGTGGTAGGCAGTGCAACCACCCTTCTTTCAAAGTAGGCTTTAATTTAGCAATTCTTTCCTTTAACAGGCCATTGAGCTTTTCACAGATACCATTTCCTTGCGGATGATAAGCCGAAGAAACGTATGTTTTATTCCAAGTAGTGAAGTGATCTGCTCGAAAACTGCATTAACAAAATGCAGTCCATTATCCGATATTATTTCACACACCCTCCATCTGGGAAACACTTCCCAAACCAAGAACTTGGCTGCACAGGTAGAGTGTCGGTGCCTACATGGACCTGCCTCTATCCACCTAGAGAAAGGACATACTACAAATAAAAGGTATCTGACAAACTTGTACCAATGTCGACATAGTCGTTATGCAAGTGCTCAAAAGGACCACTTGGTCTTGGGATCACCCCCCTCACTATGCGTAGTGTATGCCCAGCCGTAAACTGCTGGCAAATAATACAATTTACAATAAAAAATGCATATGTTGCAAACCAATCCTCAGCAATAGTTACAGCAAGATTCTCCCTAGTTGTATGTGCTGGATAGTGTAATTGTTCTAGCACTATCTTTAATAAGGCTATAGGCATCACTGGTTTACAAGTGCTGTCTTGTCACCACAATGCTTCAGAGGGGTTTAAAGAGCACCCTCTTCACTTCCATAAGTTCCTTTCTTCTTGCAGTGCTTTTTTCATTTACATCAATGGTTTGAACATTCATCATTTCTATATATGTGATAGCTACGCGCTTGGCTTCAGCGTCTGCTGCTTGATTTCCGCGTGAGATAAATCTGTCCCTTTCATGTGAGCTGCGCATTTGACGACTGCTATGCCCATCGGGAGTTGTAGTGGCTTAATCAGCCTGTCCAATAAGGCTGCGTTCTGCACTGGCGTGCTGTCCGCTCGGAGGTAGCACCTCCTTTTCTAGCGTGCTAATCCTGTGTGCACTGATGACGTCACAAAGGCGGAGTCGCTGTATACTGTTACTTCCTGGTCTGTGTGATTCTCGACTGCATCAACGCTAATAATTCTGCAGCTTACACTAAATAATGTGATGGCAATCGAGTACTTACGAGCACTCGAAACTCTCCATTTGCCAAATGTTTCACTACCGCAGCGCCTGTATATCTTTGCCCGTCATTTTGATCGATTCTGGAAGAACCGTCAATGAAGATAATCTCTCCCACTGCGAGTGCATTCTCCTTTACTCTAGGGAGCTCATCACAGAATTCTTCATAGTTTGCACAATCGTGTATAGGTTCTCCTTCTGTGATTGGCTCAGCTATAAACATAGCTGGATTCACTATTTTACATTGGACTATTTTAATCGCTGGAGTCAATATGGTTACCTCATAGGCAGAAGCCCTTCGTGTAGTCAATGTGCCTTTTGGTTTTTCTAAAACTGCAAAAAATGCATGTTCAACAAATAACATCATGGAAAATCCCATCACTATGTTTGTAGCCTTCTCTATGGTGAACGTGGTGGCTGCTAATCTTTGTTCGCATGGAATGTGACCTCTCATTACTGGGTCCAAAATTCCACTGTAATATGCAAAGGGTTTGTACCGTGTGTTGTACTGCTGTCATAAAAGTACCATCTGTGTGCGAGAATAAAATAATTCCTCTGCATAATTGGCATAATTCCTCTGCTAAAACTGGAGCCATGCAAATGGCTTTCTTTAGTTCGTCAATCCCTTCTTCCATTGCCTCAGTCCACACAATTTTTTCTTTCATAGCCTGTGCTTTCTTTAATGCCTGCAAAAGCGGCCTAGTGTAGGAGCTGTAGTCAAAGACCCTTGCTCGAACATAATTGCATAATTCTAGGAAACTCTGCATTTGTTTTATCGTGTGTAGCTTGGCTGTTTTTAAAATGGCCTCAGCTCTTTCAGGAGTAACTTTCTTTCCCTCATGTGAAATCAATTGGCCTATGTACAACACTTCTTGTTGACAATATTGTAACTTTTCCTTGTCAACCGTATATCCTTTGTCAGCAAGTATAATCATCAACTGGACAATTGTGTCTGCACTCTTCCTCTGTGGTGCTGCAAACTAAAATGTCATCTACGTATTGCAGCACAACGCTTTCTACAACAATATTGGTCAAGTCCATCTGAAGCACTCTATTAAAAATCGATGGGGACTCACAGTACCCCTGGGGCAGCCTTGTGCTTTTTAATCGTACTCGTTTAAAGGTGAACGATGCCAAATCTTGTGAGTCTTTATGCAATGGGGTGGAGAAAAACACATTTTTTATGTAAATCACAATGAAATATTGTTCATCAACAGGTATATTACATAGGATCGTGGACGGGTTAGGGACTAGAGGGAACTCGGCCTCTACAATCTTGTTTATCGGGCGTAAATCTTGAATTAGTCTCCAAGACCCCCCCTTTGATTTTTTAATAGGATAAACTGACATATTACATGGTGACTCGGACGTCACTGAGATACCTTGGTCCATCATGGAAGAAACTGTCTTGAAAATTCCTTCATCTGCATCTCGAGACATAGGATATTGTTGTGCTCGAGGTACAATTGCTCCCGGTTTCAAGTTAATCTTCACTTCCCCATCTCCTTTCAATAAACCTACGTCATAGGGGCCTGTGGTCCACAATAAGATTGGCACTTTCGCCATATCTTCATCAAAATATTCAGGACGCTTCTTTGCTAGCATCATTCTCTGTGGAACCTCTCTCTTAATTGCTTTGACACAATAAGTAATGCACATTTCAAATATCACGAAATCGTCAGATTTTTCACCTCCAAACAAATCTTCATCGGTGACGTTAGTCACTCTGCAGCCTTCCCGGATGGCAATTACTGTGCACCATCGTCTACCTTTGTCATCAGTTGCATCAAGCAAAGACATATTTCCTCGGACTATAACTGCTTCTATGTCTAAGGGGAAAATTCGCCCCTCTTCTTCATCCATGGGTATCTGGGGTCTAAATAGAAACTCATCTGGTATTGGCATGGTTCTGCCTACTAGACCTGGCAGCCATGTTAACAGAATGCGTATCCCATAATGGAACACTTCGGGTTCCAATGGTATTGCTCTAAGCGCTATTTGTCCTGTGTATGCTCTGATCATTTCGCACAAGTTTAAAAAATGCATACCTGGTGTTGAGCATACTATGCGAATCATCTGTAAATTAAATGGTCATAATCATTTTTGTCAAATCTTGTCCTAATATATTGACAGGCGTTTGCCTTGAATAAAGCAGTGGCACCTTCATATAACACTCTACTATAGAGACTGGTAAGTCTTCTGTAAAAGGAACACGACTCGTAGCTCCTGTAAATCCCTGAATATTCATTGCATCGCCAGACATTAAATATTTGCCCTCACGTATACACAAGCGTGTTTCACCCGTGTCCACTAGGAAGGAGTAAGCTTTGCCATCTATCATTACGTCTATCCTCGGCTCCTCACGAGGATTCGGCGTAATAGATAGGACTGAAAACATCAGGTCCCCCAGTGAGCTGTCCTATTGCGGGTACAGCCTCACTCCATCACTCGTGAATGGATTTCCCCCATCAACAGTGACACCTCCTATTCTACGCGTCATAGGCTGCTCTGTGTTTGGATTTTGCTGAAGTTGCATAGGAGATTGCTGCGACTGTCCTTGCGGTTGATTACCTGTCATTTGCTGTGGTTGCAAGCCTTGCTGCACTCTCGGCGTTTGCTGCTGCACTGTTTGATTTTGCGCAACTCCATTTCCGCTCTGCTGCAAATATGCAGGTGGATTTGGCATTCCCTGTTTTATAAACTGAGTATTTTGTACCATCCCTTGGCTTCTACACATACGAGCTATATGCCCTGTCATTCCGCACGTCTAACACACAAGCGGTTGTCTTCCCATCTGCCCATTTTGCATGTTTTGATTACCATTTTGAACATTCTGAAACACTTGGTTGTTCTGAAAACTTCCTAGATTATTCTACCAATATCCTTGATTACCTTGCCAACCTCTCCCTTGATATCCCCTTCCACTTGGAGCATATCCATTATTTGTCTGATCAAACTGTCATCGGTTATTTATTTGCAGCATAGGTACTGCTTGCTGTGGGTTTTATCTGCCCACGTTAGTTAACATTGCCCCTTCAATAGCATATTTAGATACCTTTTTCTGCACTAACTTTGCTTCTTCGCCTTTTCGTGCATCATCTTTTTTGCGATTCTTATCCTGTTGCAATAGTGTGCGATGGTCAACTGAATTTCTGACCATGGCTTTGCCTCTATCCCCACTAATTTCTTGAGCTGCTTCTGTACTTGTTCTGGCAGCCCCTGGCATAATATATGGTAAAACACAGGAATAGACTTCCCCCAAGCCTCACGTGTTTCAAGCACCCATGCGTCTTGAAAACTTTGAATAAAAAGCAACGGATCCTCTCCTTCCTTCATCCTTCTTGTCATTATAGCTCCCATATCAGACGTGTCCGGATAAAGCACCCAAAGCGCTTTCCAAATCGCTGCTCTACAGTTATTAAACAGCGCTCCATCATGCACGGTGTTGACTATAGTCACACCAGGGTAACCTGCTCGCGTCCATACGTCATCAGCTCTTTCACCAAGTATGGCGATTTGAAGAACTTTAATATCTCCTATAGCTAATGTATTCCCTCCCGTCATTTTTTCTAACTCATGTATCCCTTTTTCAGTGCCGGAAGTTAGATTTGGGAGTTTACATTTTAAGTTTTCCCTGTCCATTTGGACCCATGGTATATACTGTGGTCTGGCGCCACCTTTTTCTAACAAGGGGAACTGCGATGCTGCAAATTCATTCTCATCATTTGTCTATATATTGCTGGAGTGAGATTCCCACATCACCGTCTACCTGGCAATGACCTTAGCCTGCTTACATAAGGCACAAAATCCCCCTTCTGACCATGGGGTTGCCCCTTATGCCGGTCTGACTGTGTCCGTGGCTCTGATGCCTTAGACATAAGTAATTTTGAATCCGACCATCTTACTTCTTTATCCAAAGGCGGACGTTCTTCTAGTTCACCTATAAAACTCCTAACTTCCCTCGAGTAGGTTTCCCTTTCTTCGTCTGATACTTCTTGTGCCCAACTCGTGCAACTTCTCTCATCATTATCTCCATTTATTGTTAATCTGTCTAAAGACAACTCCTTTTGTCTCGTACTACAGGAGGCTTCCTCTGTGTCATACAACTCCATACTCTCAAGACGCTAATTTTTTCCCTTCCTTTGTGTTTCCTTCAGAGCTTGCATTTCATGATATACTTTATCAATCGTTTCCCCAATGCTTTGTGAATCAAATTCGCTGTTACCCTCACCTGGTTCCCACAGGGGCGTCGATCGGAACTGGACAGCTGCGGTTTCCACCCACGAGATGTGTAGTGCAGAGATGACAGACTGGACTGACCCACCTAATCTCGTCTGCTTGACCCGAAGAAGTATTCTCCTGAAAGTGGAGAAAGGGAATTAGCCACCCGTGGATTTGAGCGATAACCCCCCCCAATGTTCTCCCCTCTAATCACCTCCGATGTCTCTTTTTATATTCTCACCTTAGGTTTTTAAAGGATGAGCTCTCCATCCTGCGTAGAATGCAGGGGCGCGTGGATAACCAGTTACTTCACTGGTCTGAAGGAATTGGAGAGTTCCAGAACAATATTGACTTTGAGGTTCCTGGCGAGGAGCCGTAAGTATATAGTTCGTAAGAGTTCAAAATGTATGACTTTCACTATTGTCCGATTCCTTGCAGCTTGCAGCTTGACCCTAGAGAAGATTGCCTCGTGCGGCTGGTAAAGTTCAGGTAAGAGTCTGTATTATCCAGCACTGTCCGGTAAATGACACCTGTATGTAATCTGTTGCTTTCTCCCTTATTACAAGTGCAGAGTGAGAAATTATGGCGTTTTGAGGAATAATACCTCTGGAGGTAAAATCAGGTAAGTCTATTATGGTGAAAGAAATTCCCTTGGTTTGTTCTTTCGGTTCACCTGGCTGTCCTTTTGTTCTCCTTAGGTGCCGGAGTTCGGTGAAGATGAATGGAGGCTGCGCCAGCCCGTGGAGATGAAGAATGCCTCCGGCGGTAAAATCAGGTAAGTCTATTGTGCTGACTAATATTGCCTTATTATTCTCTCGGCTCACCTTGCTGTTCTTTATTCCCCTTAGGTGCCGGAGTTTGGCGAAGAAATGATGAAGACAGAGGTGGATCGTGGAGGTGCTGCGAAGGCTGGTGTGTATAGCGCGGCGCTGCAGCAGGTGATGCGACACGCATCAAATAACATCTTTCTTCCTATTCGAAGGCGCGATGGATCCAGAATCAGCTGAGGAAATAAGTATTGTTCTTGTTCTAACCTTTTTCCTTCTTTCTCCCTTTTTTCTAGGAGCTCCAAACTCGAGGCGGGCGTGGCAGAAGACTGGATGATGACTTGCAGGCACAGTGAGGGTTACGCTGCAGGATGCAGAATAACGCAAAGCGTGAGCTGCTCTTCGGGCGTGGTTTAAATAGCCTTCAAAGTAGTCCCAGGTAAGAAGTTCCCAAGACCACACCCAAGTAAGAAAATAGTCCCTGAAATATAGTAGTCCCCTTCAGACTTCACATTGGCTTGACTGCTGAGCAGCATGGTCTGCATGAGGTAAGTGAAAGCAAATGAGCCTGGCGCCTATGGCTCCAGGACTGACCCCTTCTATGAGCCTGGCGCCTATGGCGCCAGGACTGTACCCACATAGCCCCTAGCCGGGGCTGCTGGGTTTTTCCCAAGTATCTGGATGCCTGCTCCCGGGACAGATGGACCTGGTCCGGATGCCCGGGGGTAGGAATCATGACATTTGTCTTCCAGATTTACTCCAGAAGTGCTTGGAAATAGCTCAGACTCAGGAAAAGATTCCTCTATGTCTTCCCAGTTTACCTGTGGATTTGGATCTCTTACTTCCCTTTCCAAATACTCAAGATCACGTGCTCTCCGTCTTCTTTTTGCATTCCATGTCATCAACAACTTCTCTGCGCTTTCTCGCCTCTTCTCTTATTTTGTTTTCCTCTTTCCTTCTCATACCCCTTTGTTCATTTGTCCTTTGCCTTTCCTCATACCCTCGCCTTTGTATTCTTTTTTCTCTTATCCTTTCCTGTTCATCGGCTTCTATTCTTTTCTCCTTTATTCTTTCCTTTTCCTCAGCTGTTCTTCTTTTATTATCACGCTTTCTTTGTTCTTTTGCTCTCTCTTGTTTTTTAGCTTGCTCATCTTGATACAACTGCTCTCGTGTTTGTCTATCTTTTCTTCTCGCTCCTTCGTCTCTCAATTGTTCCTCCCTTTTTTTGTCTCTCCTGTCTTGTTCGTCTTGATCTCCTCTTTGTCTTACATCTTCGATGTCTTTACCATCAAGTTTAAGTAAATTCTGACCTCCCAACCATTCGTTCTGTACGAGCGCTCTCATCAGTTTTATCCTTATCTCCCTTCCATCTTTTTTTGTTTCTCTCCCTTTTATTTAGAGATGTACTTGCTTGATCACTTCTATCCTTATCGCGTCTCTCCTTGTCCCTCAATACGACTTTGGAGGTTATATCTTTCTCTGTGTCTTTCTCTGGGCCCTCGTCACTACTCTGCGTAGGTGACTCGTATGACAGATTGCTATATCCCGTCGCTGCTTTAAGTTCTCTTAATGTGTATAAGCCTTCATCTTTCTTAGTCTCGTCTTTCATTTCATACGGGGATGGCGCAGCAGAAGGCTCTTCACCCCCCTCTTGGCATATGTTGAGTATCCAATCTAAAGGAGGCTCCTCCTCCTTCTCGTGTTCATACATTTTCCAAAGCTCTAGACTTGCTAGGTGCTTTTCTAACTTTTTTCCTGTGTACGCAACACGCAAATATGTTGTCATATGCTGTAGAACTGTTCTCGATAATAACCCACCTTGGGGCGACGGCATAAACATTTTGTCTGCAGCCCCTTTAACCCATTCTGCACTGTACTGTTTAAGTTTAAGCACGTGATTTGGTAGCTGTTTGCAAAGATGCACTAATGGCGTAACTTCTTCCATTTCTAATTTGTATTTCTCCTTTTATTATCTCTTCGCTTACGTTCTAGTTACAGTTTTTCAATTTTATTTTTCAATCAACATACACTTATGACTGAGCACCAATCGTCGCAAGCTCCAATCCCGTATATAATGCACATTTTTTACTTTAATCTTGCTAAAAAAACAACCATCAAAGTTTAATCTTAAAACAAATACTTTTCACGTTTTACTTAAAACATTTATTTTTCTCAAGAGTGAAGTCACCACACTTTTCAACCACATAAAACAAAACAGACGGACTTGACCAGTCACATGTACGTGCACCTTACAATCCTTTCCTTAGGACTCGTCTTACCCTCTACAATTCTTGTTCCGACTGGAACTTAAGCCAATTCTTTTAAGAAAGTCTTTAAACTCTCTCGTCTCCTATATGTCCCTCACAAAAGTGGGCTCTGAATTAAAGCTTCTGCTAGCATTCTTTAAAATCTAGGAACAGGGCGTATCCTTATAGCGTGGCTAAACCTCACGACTATTTTCCTTATATATTACTTGGCAACACTAAAGTCAATAGCCCTCATTCCGAGGTTGGTGCTAGTCATGGCGCTATTAGCGCCATGACTAGCACCAATATTGGTACCGCCACCGACTTGGTGGTATGGGGACTTACCAGTCTATTCCGATCTTTGCGGGACCGGTAAGTCCCCATTTGAAAAGCCATTCCCCATTCCCATTTGAGCCCCCATTGGGCTCAATGGGAAGGCGTCAATAACAGTGCCGCAAATTGCGGTACCGTTATTGACCCCGGTATCCCTTAACGGGCCCCGTCCATAATGCCTGGCAAAACCAGGAGTTAAGGGAGGGACCCGCTAACGGACCTCAGAATAGGGCGCAAAGGGATTACCGGCACCGGTGCCATTACCGGTGCCCGGTATCCCTTTGCGCCCAGGTCGTAATGACCCCCAATATCTTACCCTATATACATATATTTTATGCTCTTACTCTTGCATTATATGTTATCCCGCTTCCCTCCGTTACTCTCTGTTATTTACTGCATGCATCCCTTTTTTTCCACACTCTTTGGTCTTTCACTCACCGTTCGCATGTTTTTCATCTTTGGACCCTCAGGATCCCCGCCTTCGTTACCGCCTCTTCGAGCTGCCTTTCCGATCCGCTTCTCGTAGATGTGGGAGGGGTTTCTATTAAAACTAGGGGCCCCGTCACACCCAACTTGCAAGTTTTTGGTGCCCATTTCTAACCACTATCTATGGGAAGCTTCACGTCCTGTCAGCCGAATGGCAAAGGTCGTGCGATATTGCCAAGACCCTAAAGTTTACTTATGTCGACGGCCGATGGTATTTTATCAAACCATCAGTCTCTGCTACCAAGGGAACTGAGGACTCCCAGCCCTTTAAGATGAGTAGCAATACCTTTGAGATGGATGGGGGTGCAGATCTTAATCAAACATCAATAATTCAGAGGACACATATAGATTGGCAAAATGTTCGCCTGTTTTAATGTAATTAAGTAAAACAGGGAGTACAACGAACATCAGCAATCGCTCGATACTCAACTCTCAATTCATTTAAGAAAAAACATAGTTTTTATAGACCAAATGTGTCACTACTGACGTGTAGACCTGCGTCATTACCAACGTCATCCTACATGGCTTTTTTCTAAAACCTATCGGGAAGCGAGATTGGCTCTAAGTGAATTACTAAGTATAGGTGTAATATCTGTATAGAGTAACAGAGAGAAATAATTGGATAATCAACAATAGGTGGGGCAACTAAGCCCTCCCTTCAAAATGGCCACTATGAACGTCACTAAATATACAACGTCCCATTGGCTACACAACTATAGGACCCCCCACTACGTGGTCCTGTACAATTGGCTGGCTAATAACCCCCGTCAATAACTTTCCACCTACATGAGCAGCATGCAGACTGAACAACCAGGTGCGGGTGAGCTTGTCTTGATACCAGCTTCCCACCAATTAAAAGTAAATCATCACCTCAACGGTTCAGTGTCAATTAGTGTCTGAAGTTGGCCTTGAGTTTATACTGTTCTCTGGGTACTTTTAGAAGTATAGGTACTGTCTGGCTTCTGTGCGTAGGTGTGATCTCCTCATGTGTCCAACTTTCTTCCATCAAGTGACTGAACACCATGAATTGAACCTTTTTCGTGTATTTAACTGTATTTTCCAATAGTCCCCTGACATCTTTGTTTTTACTTGACCTTCTTCAACAGGAGCTTCTGTTCTTTCACGTTAATTGTATCTAATGTCAGCCAATTTTAGTTCTGATAAGACCTTGGCTCTTTGGCTCATCCAACTCCTTAGCTGAAATATATTCTGTTTAATTCAATTGCTTTTGTAACTGTGACACTGAATTGAAGGCCTTCCTCGTTGTTCAAGACTGCTTAATACGTAGTGGAACCTTCATTCTTTATTTAATCCATATGTATATATGAGGTATATATGTATATGTTGGCGCTTGCCGTGATCTATTTACTTTCAGCATTTGGCTAGCTTCATGATTGCTTTGCTGCTTGTGTTTCATTGCATCTGTACACGTTTAAACTAAGTTTCTTCATCAGGTTTGTGGCATAAGTTTCTTCATCTTGATCCCAAAATGTCACTTATCCTTAGTACTTCTTCGTTCTTCATAAATCGTCTGCCTCTCAGGTCTGATTATCTTCTATCTATGGAATCGATTCGGTTTCGTATGATGTCACCATTCATCCTGGTCATTCAGTTTCTTTGTTTCATCAGTAATCGCATTCAAATGGCCATCATAGTGTCCTGGATGTAGGTATAGTTTCCTTAATGGATACCTTACTTCCCATATTCTCTTAGGTATAGGCATTCTTATGGGTACTGCACATAGTTGTTGCTCTTCTTCTTGCCTTCTGATTGGTGTAGAATATGTCACATACTGTGGTTCATACTTCTCAGGTAATGTAGGCGGGGTAGGTGGAGTAAAGGTACTTGGCTCCTCCTCTACAATCCCCTTGAATCCCCCACCCCCACGGGCAACCCCAACTTGCCCCCATTTCATCCCCCCCCCTTGACACCAGTAACATTTTGCTGTGCGCAGGACACCAGTGCCACGGCCGGCTCAAACCCTGTAACCCCCTCATTCTTAGAAAGGCCTGGCCTGCTCAAAGAACAAATAAGTAAGAGAACTGTTCCCTGGCCATTTCATTCCCCGAATACTCAACAAACATTAAACAGAACATTAGAAAGGTAGCAACAGTCATGGATCGACTTGGCCCTCAGTCCCTCTACGCTCCTTCTCCATTTGAGGCTTTGCACCACCACCCTGGGCCTGCCCTCATAGCCTTTTCCATAAATGTACTTGCTTCATCGTGTGACATAAAAAATTGTATCTCTCCTCCGTATTCAATGAGCAGCTTTGCCACGAAGAGCATTTAGTATTTTTTTTTAAACAGCAACAGAAGAACAGCATAAACAAATGACCAGCAAACAAGCAGCAAAGTCAAACTGATAGTGTATAATGTGAGAGGCAGGTCTTGTTCATAAATTGCACTGTTGTGTAGCATTTTGTTCTTCTGCATGGCTTACACTCAAATCCACTGCCTGCGGTACAGTCAATGACTCCCCCAGTTCTGACTCGGGCGTTGAGCCAGCAGGTAGGACACAAAAGGACCCCAAATATTCTTGAGTCTTTTCTGCTGTCCACACAGAAGACCATATTATTTATCAGTGTCAGTAAGCCAAACCAGATGCCTGAGCCAAGTCCGTATTACAGGAGGGGTCGAGCCAGTCCATTGCAATAGAATACATCTCCTTGTGACTATCATGCATGTCGCTAGCAGTTTCCAGCTCTGCTTTGGTGTCCCAGGGAGCCAGCCAAACATACAGCAGAGCAATTCACACAGTACGTCACGGCCCGGCATATTGGAGACTGCTTCCACCACCCTTTCCCAGAAGTCCCGTAGCTTAGGGCACAGCCACAACATATGAATAAAGTCAGCCGATTCAGCATTACATCTCGGGCAACTGCCTGCCCTTGTGTGATTAAACAGATGAAGGCAAGCTGGGGCTAGGTACGCTCTGTGTAGGGTTTTGAATTGGATCAATCATAACTGTGTGTTAAATGCACCTCTATGTGTGCGCTCGCAAAGCATTGCCCACTGTTTATCTGTGAAGGGAACCCCAGCATCTTCCTCCTATCTTCGTCTACACTTCAGGGTCTCTCTGGGGTATTGCATTGGATTTGCCCATACAGCCCAGAGACCACCCGCCTCACAGAGGTAGATCCCAGTAGATATGTTAGCAGCGGGAGTGCAGATAGCATATTAGGGAACGACGAGGACCACTCTCTAAAGGGGGCCCTGGATTCTGAAGTGCTGTAGTCTGCGTCAGAACTCTACACCCATTTTAGCTGAAAATTGCTCCTGTGATACAAATGTTCCCTCCGGGTTTAAATCAGCCATGTATTTGATCCCTACTCCTCGCTACTCCTGAACTACAGCTTCGTCACATGTTGTTGGTAGGCACTCAATATTCCATAGTTGAAGGCTCGGGTCAAAGGGGATGTCGACCCGCAATTGCTTCAGAACCCTGTTCCATGCATGCACTATGCACGCTACCGGGTTGAATTTGCATTTACCCGACACTCTGCTCGACACCAGGACCCCTTGCAGTGCGAAAGGATGCACCAAGCATTTATTTTATGTGTATGTGATGGTAGTAGGGGGCATCCGACATCCAGAAGGATGCAAAGTACAGCTGTGCTACAAGAAAGTACAGCTCCACAGACGCCACCACATTCCCCGGGGAGAACCAAAGTGTCCCAGCTAACTCGGGGGGCCCGTGGATACAATGCCAACTTAACTAACTGGGCCTTTAACTCAGCTAAGTAACTGACTCCCGGCCACATAGGGATATTTTGGAAAATGTAGAGCAGTTTGGGGACCACTACCATCATGGCGACCGCCATCTGACCTAGCAGTGAGAGGGGAGTCTGCACCACCCCTCTACCCTAGACTTTAGAGCATCCAGAAGGGGTCAAGCCAGTCCTTCGCAACAGAATACATCTTCTTGAGACTATCATGCATGTCGCTAGCAGTTTTCAGTTCTGCTTTCGTGTTCCAGCCAAACATACAGCACAGCAATTCGCAGGGTACTTCACGGCGAAGTGTGGTTATCCTCCAATAATGTTCAGGCATCACGGCTTACTCGCACCCCTAAGTACGTGACTGACATCTGCTCCCATCTGTAACCCCCAGTTTCAGGGGCTTAACAGTAGACTCATTCAGTGGGAAAAGGATCGACTTTAACCAGTTTATTCTAAGGCCCGAGGCCTTACCAAACTCTGCTACCTCCTGAGACAGCAGTTGCAACTTGATCGCCGGATCTTCGAAGTACAGGATTGCATAGTCCGGGTAAAATGACACCAATTCTCTGGCTCCACCCAGTGCCAGGCCCCTTGTCATGTGGAATTTACATAGCCGGGGCGCCAGCCGCTCAAGAGGAGCAGTGGCGATAATGTGCAGCCCTGTCTGATCCCACGACCCAAGCCAAGGGCCCTGGATCGCTTGCCATCTAGTCCTATCTGTGCGTTCGCTCCAGCATACAGCAGGCGCACTGCCATCAAATAGTACTCCGGCATGCCCACCTGTTGCAATACTTCAAATAGGTAGCTCCATTCGACAGAGTTAAATTCTTTATCCATGTCGAGTAGCGCTGCCGTTGCTTACACTTTGGGGTCAATCTGAGCCAGGATAGCAAAGAGCCTGAGCAGGTTCAGCGAGGTCAATCTCCCAGGGATGAACCCTGACTGGTCCGCATGGACAATGGTCAAAATATACGGGAGCAGTCGATCTGCCAGCACCTTGGCAGAGATTTTTGGTACCTAGGTTCAGCAAAGAGATACGACAGTATGAGGCACAGTCCAGAGGATCCTTCTCAGGCTTCGGGATCAGAGTGATGACCGCCTCTCACATTGTTGGGGGGAGCTGTCCCACCTTCATTCCCTCCTCCCACACAGACAGTAGGTGTTTAGCTACCTCTTGGCCAAGCTCCTTGTCAAATTCAGCCGTTATACAGTCCGTGCCGGGCGTTTTAGCAGAAGGCAAGGCTTGTATTGCCAGGAGGATATTATTATGCGTAATAGACTTGGCCAGCGCCTCAACCGCCTCCCACTGTAGCACAGGAATCTTACTGGCTCTTCCGGGCTAACGACCCCCTAGATGCGTATAGGCATTCGTACTATTGGCGGAAGGCATCCAGTATGGCATCCGGCTTTACCACCACAATACCATCCTTTGCACGTATTGCAGCAATATCCGTGGCACCCCTTTCACGTCGGATCATTGCTGCTAATAGTCTACCCGCTGGCCCTCCTCCCCATATCGATGAGCCATTGCCAGGTGTACCAGGTATTTGACCTCGCTTTAGGCCAGGTAATTGAAGAGGTCTAATGCATCCCTTAAGCCGGCCCTGGAAACAGCATCCCCCCTTGCTCAACCCTGCTCTCGTGGCTCTTAATTTCCAGCTCTACTTTGATTAGTTGTCTTCGAATCGTCTTCAACATTCCCAATTCCAGGATCACCTTGAATGCCTCCCACGCGCAGTTTGGACCAATACAGCATAGCGTATTTTAATCCTCACCCCTGTAGGGCGCGTTTCGCCACCAGGAAATAGGGGCAAGCCTTCTGGACTGATAGGGTAAAAGGACACACGGTTGTTATTGTATTGCATGTCTCCAAGTTCACAGGCTCTGCGAAGAGTCGTGTCACGGTCTCTGTAATTTAGTAGGCGAGATATTATCGGGCGGGGGCTCTGGCCCGTCCCCGGGGCCACCTGTGACACACGATGTGGCCTCTCAACCAGGAATTGTGATGACAACGGGGGTGCCTGCAGCACTTCTTGGATGAACTTTTCCATGAAGATCTCCATGTTTTGCTGCAGGACTGACTCTAGGACCCCACCAGCCAGATGTTATTCCCATGAGATCTTGCCTATAAATCTTCGTTCTTCTCCATGATTGCGGTGACTTCCCTCTGTAGTGAGTGGATCGCCTGTGTCACCTCTCCGCTGGTATCCTCCAGAGCCCCCACTCAGTGCTCCGCCTTGGATATTCGACCACCCTCCTTCTCTATTTGTTCCTGCATGTTGTCGACCTTGTATGCCATTCCGTCAAGTTTCGTATTGATGGACGCAAAGCCGGACCTCATTTCAGCCAGCACTAGGCTGAGCTCCTAAACGGGGTGCCCTCAGCAGACTTCGAGGAGGCCTCATCTCAGCCAACCTGGCTCAACCTGTCCGGGGTGTCACAGGGCGTCAGCATTTTCTCTCCCCCACCACCCAGAACCTCCTTTTGGAAGAAAGGCAAGTGGGATTGCCACTTATTACCCTTCGCCATAAAGCACCACCTTCAATATTCCACAGTTCAATGCCCGAGAGAGCTATGTACTCCTTCAAGAAAGAGGGGTGCACTCAGCAGTGTTTCCATCCATGACCTACACCAGCAGGGGAGGTCAGGGCACCCCCACCACAGGTCTAATGTTACCAGAAAATCAGTCTTTTCTGCCCCTGGTGATATCCCCTAGTATAAGGGCGGTCAAGTTAAATGGGGCTAAACTTGGGAGCCGGTCAGCTAGGATGTGGGGCAGAAGGAAGCTAACTTCACACAGTGGGGAGGGGCACTCAACTTCTGGTGTTCCAGAGGGCCTACTCTCAGTCTCGACCATTGCCGCTGTGTGCTACAATTCAGCCTCAGGATCAGCGTTGTGCCCTGGCTCTGTTGACTATGAGCTGCGCCACCGTGGGGGCCAAAGGTCCTTTATCTTGGGATGAGTTATGTAGCCGGAGGAGTACTCCCTGCTGTTGCTAGTAGCAGCAAGTAGAGGATGCAGGTAATGGACATGCGAGGAGGCCCTGCGAGCTTGTCAGCACAGGCGTGGGGGAAGCGGGAAGCCCCCTCCCTCCCAGAGGAGTGCTCAGCTGCCGATTTCACAAGGCTCCCCCTTTCACTCCTGGCCGGTGCCGCACTCCATTCCAGGCGGGGGACCTACCTCTCCCACGACACGCCTCACACCGGCAGTCCCAGGGATCCAAGCGCCTGCAAAGCAAAGCCGCCAGATAGATCTCTTCTGAGCGGGTTCCAGGCCTCCTGCCGCGACCCAGGCTCGGCACTGGGCTTGATGTACTCGTGTCAACTCCTCCTCCGCCGAGCCGGGGGGCCCATGTTGCCTGGAACTAATTTCCACCAATAACCAAGCCGTTCCAGGCTCCGGCAACCACACTGACAATCACTGGTCCCACAGTACTCTCAGGTCCATGCAGCGCTGGCTCTCCACACCACACTTGCCTGGACTCCTCTGGCAGTGTCTAGTCACCCTCGGGGCTCACGCCGGCTGCCTCAATAACCCAGACTCACCCAGATGGTGGACGGCACTTATATGAGTGTGCCCCGCAGCAAGGATCAACAGTTGCCATAATGGGTGCAGTGCTGCCCCCCCTTCTGCAGACAGTGCGCTAGCTCAAAAGAAAGCAGCCATCTTGACTGCGAGCTCACTGGCATCCCCCGAGCATTGAGCATTTAACATTGTGCTCCTGCATCCTCCTCTTGACACCAGAAATGGTCCTCCAGGACACCTGGACTCCAGCAGAGAAGTCTGGGAAAACCTGGAAGGGGTCGCCATCGAAGGATAGCTCACCCTTATGCCGGACCAGTCGCAAAATGGTACGGGCGATAATGGGGTGTGGAGGCACTACCGGCACCAGCTGCGAGGCCGGAATCTGGTGAGCTCTCTTGACGATAAACATCGATGACAGGCCGTTATTCCCAAACACCATTGGGCACAGCTTCTCCACGAATTCCTCCATAATGCCCGTATTATGTTGTTTCTGATCCCCACCTGACGAATGTTGTTCCTTCGTGACCTGGCCTCCAGGTCCTAATTTTTAGCAGCCAGGACTTTCATTGTTGCTTCCAAAGAATTTTGCTTGGCTGACATTGAGGTCGAGGTATCCTCCAGCTCGGAGATTCTGTTCTCGGCCATCTCAAACCTTTCACTGTGCTTGCAAAGCCGCCATTGTAGCATATCCACCTTGCCAGACAGGGTGTCCAGCTTAGTATCCAGGCCTCCAATGCCATCTTTCAATTGTAGTAAAAGCTCTTTTATGGCTGTATCCTGCTGCTCTGTTGCCCCTTGTTGCAGACCTTCACTATCCTCCACTTCATGTTGCTTCTGCTAAAGTTTGGCCTTTTTTGCTATTGCTCCACCGTCAAAGGAATTTGTTCTCTGGCGTTTCTCTGTTTTACCCATGTTGATCTTGCCTCTGTGTGCCGCTCTGCCCTGTCACCAGGCTGTGTGTCGTCGGCCCCCTCCTGTGATTTCCTAGAAAGGTACAAGCGACCACTGCCCCTTGCACTGATCCCAGTCTCAACTCGTCCTGTGCGCTCCTCACATCACACCAGGACTGGCACACTGCACCCTCCGGCTCTTCACTTATGGATGTCCCCAGCAGGCTGGGCTGATTAATTGCACGGTGACATTCCAACGATCCCTCCAAAGGGCCCCAGGCCACACCACGACTCCCACTGCCTTGTGACCAATGCACTACAAGCACCCCAGGAGGAGGCTGCAGCTGCCTTGTACCGGCGAGTCTCTCGCATCTGCACTCGCAGCCACCTCACGCCACCTCCATTATGCAGGCCCTGGCCCTGTCCAACATAGGGCTCTGGGCGTCCTCATCCAGCACTGCCCATCATGGAATAACGCTGGCCTTGAGGCTTTTTTGGTGGCACCTGGCGATTTGCTAAAGTGTGGGAAGCTGTCCTGCCTTAAGCGCTGTGTGAGTTGAGGCACTGAACGTTGCGAGGACATGGTGGCGAGAGAGCGACTTCCCAAACAGTGGCCTGCATAGTGAGTGCGAGAAGAGGAAGAGCTCGCACTCAGTGAGGCAGCCACACTGGGAGCGAGGGAAGGCCTGCCCCGGGTGGCGTTGCAAAGGCAGGCACATATTTGGAACCAGATTACCTGCAAGCTTTCTGAATTGGTGAGGCAGAATCTCGGCCCGGCTGAGAAGTTGAAGCTGACAGTGTCCAAGGGAGAGAGGCACCGGGGGCGCTGTGGTGCCGAGCTGGGTCATGACCCTCCAGCTGCATTGGGGACGTTGCAGACGGAAAGGTAGGTGGCCCAGAGGGTGGAGGCCGCTCACCCAATGTTTCATGATCCGAGTTGGGTAGTCCGGCTCGGCACCACAGCGCCCCCGCTGCCTCTCTCCCTCACCCAACATGGCGATGCAACGCAGAGCATGGGGCATGGGCAGCGCAGCTGAGAGGAAGGAGCTGAGCGCAGAGCGTCACGCAGCAAATGGCCCCGAACGGCACCCTATCTATCAAAAGAAGTATCTCCACACACACCAGGTGTTGGTGTGTTGTGCATAAATCAAAGCCTGCAACAAATAAACCTTGTATTTACTACACATGAGGTCTATATTGCTATTTCCGCCACAACTAATACTACAGTGGCAACGACAGAGGGATATATCCCTACCTAGTCCCTCACAGCAGCACCAAGACCTTGCAGGGCGAAAAAAAAGGTTTTGAAAATGTTAATGAGCTCCTTCATCACTTTGCTGCTTTATAATAATACTCAGCCAATGCTAACTTCCTTGTTTAATAAGCGCCTTATTGACATTGCTGTGTGAGCCGTATTTTCTAATGCGCATGACCTAACATTGAAGGCTTTACCACCTAGTACCTAGAAGTGCTCGCTTCCCCAGTTCTCGTCTCCGACTTATTTCCCTTTTGGCATATAGAAGCATGCATTAGAGCCCCGCTTTCCTAGGCAAGGCAGCTTTAGCAGGCGTAAGTTGCCATATATTAAGCAGGCTTGCTTGCCCAGAGCCATTTGGGAACTGTAGAAAGCTTGCAGAGCTAGAAATGCATCACTGTTTGCCTTCCATCCTGATTATGCCTTCCTGAGCCTGAGAACACAGCTTCTGACTAAAACGTGTATGCTGAGACACTGTTCATTCACCTGAAACACTGAACCATAGTAGCTTAACGATACCATGCTGTTGTGGAGGGAAAAGAGATGCTATCCCTTTAAGAAAGGGGACACTGGGAAAGGAAGGGCACGTGGGAGTGGGGAGGAAAGGGAGGTGCAGGGGAAAAAGTTTCAGTTTCTGTTAGGCCGTAATAAAGGAGATTAAGGTTATCCAGGCTCTGTGTCTATGTGAGAGATAAGGGTGGGTGAACACCCAAAACAACTGGTGACGAGGCGATGGACCTCGCGCAGAGGACCGTGCCTGGCATTGCTGTGTCTGCTGGCGAACCAGCGTTGAGACGGCACCCACCAGCTGACGCAACAGCGCTATCAACTGTGGCAAAGGTAGCGTGAGAGCGCGAGGCCGCACATGGAAGATCATGCGGGCTCGATGAGTCTGCTTCAGTGCCACGGAGTGGCACAAGGGGTGCCGTGGAGGGGCACGAGGAGTCTGTTGCTTAATGACCATGCCACAGCTCTGAATACAGTAAGGAGGTGGATCGGGGACTTGGCGCATGCAGGGACAGCACGGCCATTGAGGATCATAGGAGCCAGCGAGCCTGGGGAGGAGGCCATCAAGACACTGCAGGTGGTGGGAATCACCTGCGGTTGTGGAGTACACACACACACACCAGAAGAAGTGGACACACCTGCCGATTACACAGAAAGCACACTGCGCAGAAAGTTGGCTAGCAGCAGTGACTTGGTGGAGGACACCTGCAATTGTAGGGGCCACCCAAGCAACCAGAGGTGACGAGCAAAATGGTGGATAATGCGCAAAAATATTTGGCAGCGTCAGCAGCAGCGGTAGTACCTAATCCCGATCCACTATCGACGTTGTCGAGAGCTACATTCCTAAGGAAGCCAAGTCTGTTTTCCCTGCAACCCCAGCATGACCAAGGCCATAGATGGGAGGAATGGTTGTAGGAGTTTGAAGATTTCATAAATGTGGTGGGAGACCAGAGCTCACCCAACATTGCTGATATATTCACGAACTTAGCGGGAAAAGCGATAAAGATAAAAACAATTCCCCTACAAGAAAGAACAACATACACGATGCTGGTAGTAGCAGTAAACAAAATCCTGGTAGTACTCCACAATAGGGATTACGAAAGATATTCATTTAAGGGAGTTTGTGCTCAGGCTGCAGAAGAAGATCACGCACTGTGACTTTGAAAACTACTCCACCAACGATGCCATCTGGCTTTGCATCATTGAAGGGTGTACCTTGTCAGTATTCATAAAACACTTGCTAAAGAAGCTATTAAAGCGGCTGCTGGAAATAATGGACCTGGCCAGAGTCTACGAAAGAGTAGACGTCCAAGCAGCTGCTATATAGAACCCGAAGAAACCAGAAAAATTGTCCACCATGCAGACAGCGCCACCCGGCAGTAAGAGGAGCCAAAGTGGTCCCGGAATGGCCAATCAATCTGGCCAAAGTCAGAGGTACCAATGAGACAAACAATGTTATAGATGTGGCTTCAAATTCCCACACCAGGGACAGTGCCCAGCCTGGGGACAAATGTGCATGAAATGTGGTTGAGAAAACAATTTCCAGGCGGTATGTAAGGAAAAGACAGTGTTTCTTCCAGCCTACAGAAATGCCGGGTCAGGAGGGCCTGATGGGCGCGCGGAGCAGACCAGAAATGTTGGCAACAGAAATAATCACAGCAGCAAGTGATTGACAAAGCATAATTATGAATGTCTCTTTCTTCCGTAAACCACACGCCACGTAAGAGGAGGCGTGGGACCCATCAGAGGAGTCGGAAGGAATGACCAGGCCAACAGAGGAACCGCAAGAGGAAGAAGGGGCAGGTCCGCCCCTGGCGGACTGGGAGGAACCGGAGACAGGAAGTGAAGGAGAGACTTACGAGTCCCCTGGGCGAGCACACTGAACTGTTTGCAAGCCCTCAAGACTCATCAAACAGATGTAACTGTTGCAGACTCATGATAAGTGGGGGGGAGATGTGGAGGGAAAAGAGACGCTATCCCTTTAAGAAAGGGGACACTGGGAAAAGTAGGGCACATGGGAGTGGCAGGGGAAAGAGTTTCAGTTTCTGTTAGGCTGTAATAAAGGAGGTTAATGTTATCCAGCCTCCGTGTCAATGTGAGAGATAAGGATGGGGCAACACCCAAAACACATGCTATGTCTGGAATGTCCTTTTGCATGGGAATTTCACTGCATTGTATTTGCACAACAAAAGTTCTACACAAGACTACAATCAGAGTCAATAGACGATTTTGTCATTGCCTTGAAAGAACTGACAAGCAAGGGCTCTTTCGGCAACATGGCCGACCAACTTACAAGAGACCAACTCATTGTCCACTGTTGCATTGCTAAAACCCAAGAGGCGTTATGGATGAGCAGGGACCCCACCATCGAACAAGCCATTACTATAGCAAAGACAGTGGAACTCTCTCTCCGATCAATTAAGGAAGTGAGCCAAGCTAAAGTCAAGGTAAAAGTTTGCATCGCAAGGCACAGAACAGAGAGACGGAACATCCCCATGGACAGTAGATCTCAGAAGACTCCAGACAAAGACGTCCATCAGAACCCAGGAGAAGAGACCAAACCATAGAGTGTTTAAGGTGCGGAAATCAAAATCATATCGCCAGCGATAGGTCCTGCTTAGCCACAGGCAAGGAATTCATAGAGTATCACAAGATGGAACAAGTTACTGACCTGTAACTGTTGTTCTCCAGCATGGGTCTGGCATGGATTCACATGCTCATGAATATTCCCCGTCGTCAGGCCGGGAATCCTCGGTATAGAAAAAATCAGTATCAGTTTCGTTTCTGATCTGTCTTTCTCAGTAGTAACCAATCACTGGTCTCTGGGTCATACTGCCCCCAGCCAATGACTGCCCTCTCCCTAAGCCCCGCCCCTGGCAGCCATCCTCAGATTTGGTAGCGCGTGAAGTGGCAGTATGACCAAGTGAAGAGCCGCAGAGGGGTAGGCAGGAGGGTTCGCATGTGAATCCATGCCAGACCCATGCTGGAGAACAACAGTTACAGGTAAGTAACTTGTTCCTTCTCCAGCATGGGGTCTGGCATGGATTCACATGCTCATGAATATAAGAATACATAGCAGTATACACATGCACAACCACGGGAGGTGGCAAAAGGCTCAGCATCAAGCAATACAACAACTCAACATTAAGCAACTCTTACCTCCTCACCAGGCTCACCTTAGGCGAACAGGTTGCGCAGCACTGCCTGGCCGACTCTGGACTCCTCCCTGGAATCCCGGTCAACGCAGTAGAATCTCGTGAAGGTGTGCGTCGACCTCCACGTAGCAGCCCTGCAGATGTCGAGCAAGGGCACACCAGACAGGAACGCCATAGTAGCAGCGATCGCTCTGGTCGAATGGGCCCTCGGACGGCCTGGCAACGGTCGGTTTGCCAACCAGTGACAGTGCATGATGCAGCCGGAGAGCCATCTGGAAATGGAAGTCTTCGGGAGAGCCTTCCCTTGATTCACAGGTGCAAAGCTCACAAACAGCTGTGATGTCTTCCGAAAACTCTTTGTGCGGTCCACGTAGAACTTCAGATCTCTAGCTACATCCAGCGAGTCCTCTCAACCGGCGACGAAGGCGACAGGAAGAAAACTGGCAACACCAAGGGCTCGTTGAGGTGGAAGTCCGACGGCACCTTGGGCATGAAGAAGGGGTGCGTCCTCAGCACCACCCTCGTGTCGTGAAAAGTCAACTATGGAGGCTTGCAAGACAGGGCCTGGATCTCTCCCACTCGTCGTGCAAAGGTGGTGGCCACGAGGAATGCTGTCTTCCACGACAGAAACTTCAACGGCACTGAATGCATAGGCTTGAATGGGGCCCCCATCAGCCTAGTTAGCACCACGTTGAGCTCCCACGCCGGGGCAGGGGCCTTCACCGGCAGGAATGATCGGAACAGTCCTTTCATAAATTCCTTCACCAGTCGATGAGACCACAAGGACGCCTGTCCTGTAGTTCTGGTGTAACGTGAGACGGCAGCCAGATGTACCTTGATGGAAGCGTGAGATAGGCCAGCCTTGGCCAAAGACAATAGGTACGGCAATACTTGAGGGGCCGTAATCCGCAGAGCGTTAATCTTCTGTGCACGGCACCAGACAGAGAACCTCTTCCATTTGTGTCCGTAGCACTTGAGAGTTGAGGATGCCCTGGCCTTCGCAAGAACCTCTCTGCAGTCGGCCGGGATGTCATATCCTCCAAACTCTAGTGCTGCAGGAGCCAGGCCTGCAAGTTCAGCGACTGTGGGTCGTGATGGAGAATGGCGCCTCCTTCTCTGGAGAGAAGATCCGCGTCCGTCGGCAGCTTGAATGGTGTGGATGCTGACAAGTCCAGAAGATCTGGGAACCAGATCTGCCTCGGCCACGCCTGTGCGACGAGGATCATCCTGCACCGGGACCTATTGAGCTGGTTGACGAGCCGGAGTAGCAACGGCAACAGCGGGAACGCATAAAGGAACAGGCCGTCCCAGGGGAACGAGAAAGCATCGCCCATGCTCCTCGGTTGGGGAAACCTGCTGGCGAACCTCCGGCACTTGGAGTTCGCCGCCGTCACGAAGAGATCGATCTGGGGTTCGCCCCATCGTCGGAAGAGTCGGTCCACTTGATCCTGGCGCAGTACCCACTCATGGCACGAGCACAGCTCTCTGCTGAGTGAGTCGGCAATGGTGTTTTTTATCCCTGCCAGATGAAAGGGTACCAGAATCATCCCTTGGGCGACGGCCCAATGCCACAGATCCTGGGCTTCCTTGGATAGGGCAGAGGATCTGGTTCTGCCCTGCTTCCGAATGTAAAACATTGTGGTGGTGTTGTCGGTGAAGATCCTCACCACCTTGCCCTTGAGGGACGGAAGGAAGGACCTGAGGGCCCAGAACACTGCACAGAGCTCCAAGATGTTGATGTGGAGTGTCCTCTCCTCCGGGAGCCAAAGGCCTCTCGCGTGGAGACCCCCGGTGTGCGCTCCCCAACCTTCCAGGGAGGCATCCGTCGTCACCGACACCTGGTGGGCCGGGGCTAGGAAACCTGTTCCCGCCGTCAGATGAGAGCGGATACCCCACCATCGTATCGCCTGACGGAACGCTTCGTCGAGCGGGATCCTGTCCTCGAAACTGCCCGTCGGCTGGATCCAGTGGGCGTCGAGGAATTCTTGCAAGGGCCGCAACCGAAGTCTGCAGTGGCGCACCAGATAAATGCAGGAGGACATCCTTCCGAGGAGGGACTTGATAGACCCCACTCTGGCCACGTCCGTGGCCAGCAGACGTTGCACCTTTCCCAGGATGGTCCTTATCCTTTCCTCCGACGGGTTGGCCCACCGCCCCACTGTTTCGAGCTGTGCTCCCAGAAACAGGGCGACCTGCTACGGGACCAGGTGGGATTTTGGAAAGTTGATGGAGAACTCCAGGTCCCTGAGCAGCTGGACGGTCTTTGCAGTGTGTTCCACGGCGAGCTCCCTTGTCCTTGCCCGTATGAGCCAGTCGTCCAGGTAGGGGTAGACGTGGATCCCCTGCAGGCGCAGCCGCGCCGCCACCGGTGCTAGGCACTTGGTGAACACCCTGGGCACCGATTTTAATCCGAACGGGAGGGCCTTGAACTGGTAGTGTCGCCCTTTGACCACGAACCTGAGGAACTTTTGGTGTCTCTTTAGAATAGGGATGTGGAAATATGCATCCTCCAAGTCCAATGACGACAGGAAATCGCCCTCCTCCAGCTGTCCCAGCACGTGTTGGAGGGTGACCATCCGGAACTTCTGTGCCTTGATGTATTTGTTCAGTCGTCGCAGGTCCAGGATGGGACGCCATCCTCCTGTCTTCTTCTTTACGAGGAAGTATCTTGAGTAAACACCGGAGCCCCGATGCCTCTTTGGAACGAGCTCGATGGCACCTTTCCTGAGCATCGCCCCTACTTCCAACAGCAGTTGAGGGACGTGATTTTCCTTCCTGGCCACGGGAGGAATGCGGGGGCACTTCTTCTGGAACTTGAGGGCGTGCCCCAGGGCCAGGGCGTCCAGCACCCAACGGTCAGTGGAGATGGACTCCCACACGCCGACGAACTTCGCCTGCCGGCCTCCCACCGGGGTGCTTCGGCGGGGGCCCGACCCGACGGTCGGTTCAATCTTGCTTGGAGGCCGCTTTGCCTCCTTGGCCACCTTGGCGACGATGGCGGGATCCACCTGACTTGCCGCGTCCCCTGTAGGCCTCCTGCGACGAAGATCTTGCTGCTTGACGGTACGTAGAGGAGCTGCTGCCGGCTCCCTTGGAGGCACCCTGTCTGCCTCCGGAGCTCCGAAAGGACGGCCGTCGCTGTTGGAGCACACCCAGTGCACGGGCCGTCTCCATGTCCATCTTGATCGCCTGAAGGGACTCATCAACCGCCTTGCCAAAAAGGTTGTTCCCATCGAAGGGCATGTCCAAAACCTTGGTCTGTACGTCCTGGCGGAAATCCGTCGCCTTGAGCTATCCTCGTCGTCTCAGGCAAACGCTGTTGCCCAACTGACGGAAACCGGTGTCGGCGATGTCCGTAGCCACCGTAATGGCACGGTCCGAGGCAATCTCACCTTCCTGTAAGATTTCCAGGGCCTCAGCCCTCTTGGCGTCTGGAAGGAAGTCCAACAGAGGGGCGATCTTGAACCACAACTCCCTGTCGTAGCGGGCCCTAAGGCACAAGGGGGCAGCGTCAGGGACCCGGTACTTCTTCTCGTACCGGTCCCTCTTCGCAGGAGCCGTGGCAGGGTTCTTGAGGAGGGTGAGCCCCTCATCCCAGATGTCATCAAGAAGCGGTACGGCGAGGACCGTCTTCTTTTTAGCCTTGCGCCGTTGGTAAAGGAACCCTTCCTTCTTCTTTTCTTCGGGGCAGAGCTGGAAGAGCTTGGATGCCCTGGAAATCATAGCATGGAAGGATCCAATCTCATCGGGCGGGGACGCCCGGGCAGGGGGCGATGGGGGACACGTCCCGTCGTCGCCTCCGTCGTCATCCGTACCCGTCGTAGTCGTGTCCATGCCTGTATCATCCCCATGGGTAGTGGACCGGGGGAAGGCAGAGAAGGCCGCAGAGGCGGGAGAGGAGGCCTAGGATGCGTACTCCTCCTCTTAAGTGGTGGGCTGTCCGAAGGTCCTGGCTCTGGTTCCCCTGTCGGGTCTGGCTCAGGTACCTCCGTCGGGGAAGGGGCAACCTAGTCCTTATCTCCGAGCATAAGGACTGGATCGCTGACAAAATGGCCGCCGAGGTGTACTGCGGTGCCGGAAATGAGGGGAGCGAGGGCTCTTGAGGAGCCTCATCTGCGACACCGTCGCTCTCGTCGTCGCCCTCGTCGGGATCCCTCCCGCTGGGCCTCTTCCACGACTTGTATGAGCTCCTCTCCACGATGGCCACCAGCCCCTCCCTCACCCTTTCCAACGAGGACTTCGTGGGGGTCTTCTGGATGGGCCTGAAAGACGACTCCCTCTGCGGTGCCAGGGAGACTCTGGTACCTGAGGGCGCCTCCACTGGTGTAGCCTCCACAGGCTGAGCCAGGGCCGCTGCGACATCCTCAATCGAGGTCTTAGCAGGGTGAATTAAGGCCAACGTCACCTTCTGTACGCCTGGGGCCTTCACCTTGGGGGGAGGGTCCGAGCTTCGCTCCCCCTCTGCCGGAATTTTCGAGATCGATCGGGGCCTCTCCAGATGCTTCGCCGGGTTCTCGGACTTCCTCTTACCCGAGCCAGAGCGTTGGTTCGTGGTTGATGGCGCCGGGAAGGATGCACCCTGCCTGGCAGCCAAGGAGCCTGACCGTTCGGCGCTCCCGGTGCCCGCGGACTCGCGGTGCTTAGCCTTTTGTTGGGCCCCCGTCGCCGGGGCGCCCTGACAGGACTTAGAAGACCGCTCAGACTTCTTTTTCTTCTTCTCGCCTGACGGGCTCTTCCCTTCCAGCCAGTTGGCGAGACGGAGGTGGCGATCCTTCATGGTCCGCTCCGACATGTTCCCACAAAACGCACAGTCCTTTTCCTTGTGCGTCTTCTCCTCATGGAGACAGTAGAGGCATAACGAATGCTCGTCCTACTTGAAAACGTTCTGAAGCTGGCATCCAGGTCAGGTCCTGAACAGCTTCCCGGGTGTCGAGCTTCCTTTCTCCTGGGCCATGACCGGGGTAGGCCTCGGAACTTCTGGAATCCTCCAAAAGCTTAACTCGACGAAATCTTCACCCTTGAGGGGCGTAGAAACTCCGAAACGGATCCCTGTTGATCAGTGTAGATACGGTGGAGCTTGAGGCTCTATTTAACCGAAAAAATGAGAAAATCTCCTGAAAAAAGCACGAAAACGCAGCAAAAGCTCGAGAGCTACAGCACGAGGACTCCCAACACTTGAACGTGCGGTAAAAACCTGAGGATGGCTGCCAGGGGCGGGGCTTAGGGAGAGGGCAGTCATTGGCTGGGGGCAGTATGACCCAGAGACCAGTGATTGGTTACTACTGAGAAAGACAGATCAGAAACGAAACTGATACTGATTTTTTCTATACCGAGGATTCCCCGCCTGATGACGGGGAATATTCATGAGCATGTGAATCCATGCCAGACCCCATGCTGGAGAAAGGACACTTCACATTCATGTGCTAAACCAGAAGGAGACGCACTGTGGTGGCCGTACAAGATGCGTCAGATGAAGACGAACCTAGTGAACAGTTGGAACAACTGGTCCTCTGCATAAATGGGCCTCAGAAAAACCATAGGAAACCCTTTTGTGACAACAATGTCCTCACAGCAGTCCTAGCTGACTTGGGATTGGACTAAACGAACGTTCAACTAAAAAGATACTTCATATTAGTTCCACAGCACAGGGATCATCTACATTGTCCAAACATAGCACTGGGAGCCTGCAGCAGGTCCAAAATCTAATTAATTGGGTATAGACGCGGCACAATCCATTTCAATAGTCATTCAGCGGTTGTCAAGGATATATTAGTCTATGGTCTGGGCTTGGCCTCACATTGTGCTAGACTTGGCAGTGTGTTATAAACACTACAAGACAGTGGGCCTCATTACGACCCTGGCGGAAAGTGACTGACCGGACCGCAACAGCGTAAATAGCGTTTCCGCCATTGCACGAAGGAGCAAAGTGCGGCCAATCACGACCCATCGGGCACGAGCATTACGCCATGGCGGAATCCGAAAGGCTGCGATGGCGGAAATGACCCCAAAACGGCCCTTACCGCCGCCGTACGCTGCACCAGGTGCAATACCGCCACCCATCTTAGCGGTCACCGGAATGAGCGGTCACCGTAACGAGCGTGCACCGCAAATTACGGCCACCGTAAATATACGGAAACGGAAGTAAAAGCATGTGGCCGGAACGGGAAACAGCACGCCGCACAACTATAAAATCCGAATCCCAACACAACCATAAAAAATCCGACCCTGACACACATCCCAACCCGTTAGCAACCCCAGTTAAAAAAATAAATATGGGAAAGGTAGCCAAGAAAGCGTGTGACCGCAAGCGGCAGGTACACTTCTCCCGAGAGGAACTGACCGTGCTCACCGAGACCCTCCAGGAAAATTCCGCCGTCGTCTTCTCCAGTCAAATGACCAGGACGGCCCTTGCCAACAAGAAGGCCATATGGGCCCTGGTGGCACAGCGCGTAAGTGCGGTGGGGACAACACCCCGCACGCCACAGCAATGTCGCAAGCGGTGGGACGACCTGCGGATCCGCGTACGCAGCATACTTTCTGCGAACAGGAACATCGCCACAGCTACCGGGGGGGGTTCAGAGTCGCCCATCAAGTTGACCCCCTGGGAGGAAATCTGCGCCTCCACCATAGGAATGGAGAGCATAGAGGGAGTCGGAGGGATGGAGAAAGGAGTGCCGACATCCGGAGAATCAGGTAGGTTGGCCAAGAGAAACAATGCGAAATCCACAAACCACGAACACGTGCAGTACCATGTGACCCCATAGTGCAATACATACTTTGCCCTGACAGCGCCCTCTAAAAGTCAGAATGAACAAACAAATCAATCAAGAAGCCATAAACAACCCCTACATGTGCAGCATGCACCCCCTAACTGCAGGCAGCCAAATGAATGCATCCTCAATCCACACGAAAATGAGACCACCTCCAAGGCCCAGTCCCAAATCAGCCTCATGTACCACCCCAATGCATTTGATACGTTGCCATTCCAAATCCGACAGACCCATAACTAACGCTCGCCCCTCTTTACTCCACCACAGGGTCCGATACCAACGACGAGCTGCAGGACACCCCTACCAGCACGCCTGCAAAGAGGGCCAGGACCAACGTCCCAAGAGCCTCCACCTCAGGTGCAAGGATCAAGACACGGCACCAGCAGGAATCAAGTGGCAGCACACTGGAGGGGACTGCAACAGGCACCCCAGCAGCCAGCAAGTCCACAACCCCAGCACCACAGGTCCCCCCAAAGAACGTATCTGATGGCACTGCCTCTGGTGGTAGCAGCACCATAGGTGACACAGCTGTCATGCCAGCATGCTCCGACACGGAAAACAGTGCTGGCGACGTAGGTACCATCCATGACCTTTCCCAATCCCCCTGCATGTTCCATCCCCTACACCATGACGAAACCACGCAGGGGCACCCTGAAGACGACGACTGGCCAACCCCCACAAGTCCTGTGCCAAGGCAACATGTGTTGAGCAGCCCCCCTGTCACACCACCGCAAATGTCCATGGCCCAGCAGAGGCAACAGTCCCTCGACCTGCTGATCGAGCAACAGCAGGAAGCGTCCACGCTACTCAAGGACCATGCAAATGAATGCGGGGGTTCCAGGGCAGCCATGGAAACATCCACCGAGACACTCAGGGCACAAATAGAGAAAAGTAGTGAGAGCCTCAGGGGAGAAATGGAGAGAAGCACCGAGAGCCTGAGAGCACAAATGGAGAAAAGCACCGAGAGCCTGAGGGGGGAACTGCATGCGACGTCCAAAGACGTTTGTGCTGAACTTGCTGCTGTGCGCCGTGTGCTCTCGGAGCTCTCACAAACCCTCAGAGACATGCATGGACGCGAGCAGGCAGAGACATCATCCGTGGCAAGTTCCGTCCAGGGCAGCCCCCAACGCAGATCTGGCAGGAACCTGCGCTCCACGGGCAGGGGTGCCCCTGATACCCGTAGAGGGGGCTTGCAATAGCGTCTACCCACGGACAGCATGCATATTTGGACACTGGTGTTGGGGGGGGAGGTAGTAGGGTGGAGGGGGTGTGTTGGGCTTCACTGGGTGGCGGGTCCATAGGGTGTATAAATCAAATCACATCAACAATACAGCACCTCATTATCATCCAATTACATGTGTGGACATTGATATTTGCGTACGAGGCCTTCATAGGCGTACAGTCCACAATGTGCCTGTACTACACACACACAGTGCCACAGGTCCCCTTTCCGTGTAATAGGCACCATGCGTGGTTGCTAGAAGCATGCATCTATGATGCTCTGTCGGATTGCACGTACATCCTGTGCCTCATGGACTCCTTGAGGTGCCTCCACATCCCCACCCTCATCATCATCATCATCTTCAGGTGCATGCAGTACAGCGTCAGGGGGCATGGGCACATTCCTACGTATGCACATGTTGTGCAGCATGACACATGCCATGACCATCTTAGAAACCTTCTCATGGCTGTACATGAGTGCCCCGCCAGACCTGCTGAGGCTGCGGAAACGAGCCTTCAGTAGGCCGAATGCCTGTTCAATGACCACACGGGTACGTGAGTGGGCATGGTTGTAGTCCTCCTCATGCTCGTTCTGTGGGTTCCGGATTGGTGTAAGGAGCCATCTCTTCAGTGGATACCCGGCATCACCTGTATGAGACGAATAAAGGGTGTCAGTGGAATGATAGTGCTAAGTAGCCCCCCCCCCCCCCCTGCAAGGTCATTGACGCATCAAATGGGCCACGATGTCATGCATGGAATGAGACTCACCGAGTAGCCAGGATCTGTGCCCTGCGTGTCGCTCCATGTAGCGTGGTATTCTTGTGTTCCTCAGGACCATAGAATCATGGGTAGATCCTGGAAATCCGGCACAACAATGCGTAAATATCTTGTTGGAGTCACACACCATTTGCACATTGATTGAATGAAATTGCTTCCGGTTGCGGTACTGGACCTCCATGGCATGTGGGACAACCAATTCAACATGGGTGCAGTCGATGGCACCAATGCAACCCGGGATGCCGCCAAGTGCATGGAATCCCACTTTAGCGTTGGTAATCTCCTGGTACGTGCGTGGTAGTGTGATGTGGTCGTCGGCGTGCTTCAGGAGGGCATCGTGCACTTGGAAGAGTGTCCGTGAGAACAGTGGCTGTGAAATGCCATGCAACTGTCCCACTGTGTGCTGGTAGGTGCCTGTGGCCAGGAAGTGGAGTGCAGACACCACCTTCAGTAGGGGTGGGATGGCGGTTGGGCTATCTATCATGCTCACGAGGTCAGCATGTGTCATGTCCACAATGGCGATTATGGTGTCCCGGTCCAAACGGTAGAGGGTGTGGATCTGCTCAGCAGTGAGGTTGAACGGATCGGCTCGGAGGCGTGGGATTGCGGGCCGCCTGCGTGGTGGTAGTGGCAGTGCTTGTGGGCCTTGCTGACCCTGCCTTGCCCTCCTCCTCCTCCTTCTCCTCCGTCTCCCCTGTGCGCCCGGTTGTTGTACCTGTTGTTGTTCGTCGTCTTCTTGTAGTTGTAGCACTTGCAGTGCTATCTGGTACCCCAGGCCCAACATCGCTAGTCCTGCCGGTAGCATTTTGGAGTGGGAGTGGTTGTGGGAGGGGTTTGGGTCTGCAATATATGTGCTGTCGGCCTGTATGGCCTCCACCTGTGCTGATTGAATGAATCTGTGGCAGATGCAATCCCTTCTGGCCGAGCACGTCCCGCACGTAAGGCTGCATTTGGCCGCATGGCATCTTGGGATTTGAATCATGTGTCAAATCCCGATGGCAGTGTGATGTACTTTGACTGATTTTCATGCTATGCTCCCATTGTTACACATGCTATGATTGCAGCCGCTTACATACCTGTGAAGAGTCAGTGGTATGTAGGGCTCGATCGATGGCCGACCCTCATGCAGCACAGTAACGTACTTCACCGACGGCCGTGGCGTGCCATTTGTGATTGCAGCCAGTTAGCATCATGACACACAGCCGCACTACATTGATGTAATTGTGAATGCAAGCGTTCACAGAAGCCTTTTCGACGTAATGTTGCAAGTGAGGAATTCGAAGGCCAGCATTTTGGGTTTTGAAGTAGCGGCGAGGATACGCCCACAGGTCTGGCTGGAAATGTAACGTTCTATTGTAGAATGTCCTTGGGACATGGCCCATAACGAGCAGGCAATGAATGATATGAATTGAATGGGATGCGCAACAGCGTAGTGGACGATAAGGCAGGACGTTCCCAAATCCATCTTGCTTCACAACACTACAGATCCGGCCAGGGGCACAGTGGTTTTTGCGGACTGCATTACGCACAGACGCGATGGAAGTTTCACATATTATGTGAGTGAATATTCATGCGTTTTCATTGCGGGATGAGGGAATGATGAATGGATGCATGGACTGATGATTCCGTTTAGGGTCTGCCATGTACATGGGTTTTTTGATTCACTCCCCTTCCCCTGCGTTATGTGATGCAAGGCTGCCATAGTGGGACATACGTCTATCTGCCCTTGTCGGATCCTCCCTGTCTCGACGCGCCTTCATACACTTGTGTCTAGGCACGTTACTAATCCCATGTCATGGGTTCTATCTTGACGGACGCATGCACAGTAACCGACGTTGACAATGGTGTATTTAGCTCGATTGGTTTCGTTATGATTCGATACTGATTTAGGGGTGTGTATATTCCTTTGGAGTGGGCTAGCATGCATATGGGTGTGGATTTGGTGTGTTGAATGAAGATTGTAATGCATCATGAGTCCCGTAATGCAATCGGTTAATTTGTGTTTCTTTTGGGTGACAGGTATCTCCTGCCCTATTGCAGATGCCATCTCTACGCCACTCCTCCAGATGGTTTTTACTCTCGACTCCTGCAGCTTCGGGTGAATCAGTGGAGCACCATTTCGATCTTATGGGACGATCGCCAATGGGCCACATGCCCTTACGCTGTACTGGTGGCTAGGTGCAACATTTCGGCCTTTCAGCTCGACTAGTGCCTGCCTCATGGGACGGACCTGCGGTTCTTGCCGCTTCCATGTTGCCTTTTGGAACGTTGATGTAGGCCCTGTGTGCCATGATGGTACAGGGCGTCACACAAGTGGAAGCCGGTCAATTATTGCAGATGCAGCCCTCGGTGATGATGGTTGTTTTGGTGGTATTTTGCAAATTGCTGTGGGGCCTTTGTCATTTGGATGTGCATTTAAATTGTATTCCGATATTTGTCGTGTTGCGTTGTTCTTTGCAGGTGATGTGGCGATTTTCGCTTTGTGGCGGTATGTATTGCGTGATGATCTGCATTGTGTTCCGCCTTCTGAGTTGAGTTGTGTGGTACAGTACTGGCCGCGTTTGCCTACGTAGCACAGTATGGTCACGGATAGGGGCTGCCATTGTGACTGTTTACATGATGTGCTGTTCAGGGGCGGGGGATTGGCTTTTGGCCGACTGGTGCCTGTCAGCCAGGTCGATTGGTGGAATGATGGGTTGTTCAGAATGTGGCTGGTCACAGGTGACTGTGTTTGCGTGCGTTTGTTGGAGGGGGACTGGGGTCATGTCCATTGGAATTGCTTCTGTATTGATGCCATCTGTGCCCTGCAGCTCCCATCGGCCCCTCTTGGGATGAGCCTGGCTGCTCAGTCACTCTGCCGACTTGTGTGGTACATGCTTCTGCTGATGGTTGGTTTGTTTACTGGCATGAGTACAGGGCTGGTGCAATCCCCCTCAGGATGCTGTTTTGGATGTTGCCTTGCGCTGGTGGCAAGCGATGGGGGACTACTGTTGTTTTGTGTCATGTGTTCTTGATTTTCAGTTTGATGTATTGTACCTTCACATGCCTGTGCTGCGTCAGTACGGCTATGGTGACATGCCGTACATGGATGCCCACTCACGGGGCGCTTTGAGCCCCTGCATGCTTTTCTACGTTGGCATGCATGGGTGGATTGTGGATTTCACTGGTTGCATAGTGTGAGTACATTGCGCCTGCCAGGAGTTGTGCAATGAGGCCAGGGAGTGGAGTACAGGCACTCAGTGGGCCATTTACGGTTGGTTCGCGTTGCCGTATTTCTCGCCATGGCGGAATGGTACTTTACGACGTGCTTGATGGCGTTCAGTACATGTCCGCTAGGGTCAGAATTCGCGTACCGTTGCGCCATGGCGGTGATTCCGGTTTTGCAAGGCGCGCGTGCGCGTACTTGGTGCAGTTAGCGTTGCCGTTCACTGCGGTGTCGCTAATGGCATCGTACTTTACGGTGACGGGTCATGATCGCAACGAGCGGTGTTCGATGGCGGTATTGCTTTTCCGCCATCATTTTTCCATTTCCGCAAGGGTCGTAATGAGGCCCAGTGTACTGACACTAAGGAATGAAAAATGAGTGTTTGAAAAATCTGAAGTGAAGTTTTTGGGATAACCATCTCAGCCACAGGAATTTGCCCCAAAATCCTGCTGGTTTGGGCAATCACGAATGCCCCCAGTCCCACCAACAAGGAACAATTATGCTCATTCATGAGGCTATCAGAGTACTATGCCAAATTTGGTGAAGCGTTCCCAGCTAAACAGAGCCACTTTGAGCTCTCCTCAAAAAGAATGTACCACATGAGTGGACATCATCATGTCAATCAGCGTTTGACACCATTAAATCGAACATAGTAAGTACCCTCACTCTTCACCCATTTGTTTCAGACAAGCCTACCATTATCACCACGGATGTCCGTGCGTATGGCCTCGGTGCAACTATGAAGCAAACGAATAAAGTTGGTCGCTCCTCATTTGCTTTTGCATCCAAAGCAGTCACGGATCCTGAAAATAACTATTCGTTCATCGAGCGGGAAGTTCTTGCATGCGCATGGGCCATGGAACATTTTCGTAAATACATATGGGAAAGAGCCTTCACTCTTCACACTGACCACAAACCGTGAGTCTACATATTAAGGTCTGGGGGAACCAGCAAAGTGACATCACGATTGGCACACCTGGCAGCAAAGTAACAGGAGTTCATTTTCAAAATAGAGTATGTTCCTGGGTGATTGCATGTCATGTCTTTCTCTACCTCACAAATCAATGAAGGATGGAATGCAAATTACTGCGCAGTCGCATCAGTAGATGCCACAGAGGACAGATCAGTACAGCAACACCATCCTTGCTCTCACAAACATAGTCAGAAAGGTTGGATGTCCTGAGGGTATAAGATTCGGACAACAGATACTGGTGCACGTCCAACGAGACGATACATTTCCTTGAGAGAAACAACGTCAAACACCTTCCCATGGCCCTCTACCACCCCAAGGGAAACGGACAAGTGGAGAGGGCAAATCGAATGACAAAAGAAGCCATTCAATAAGCCACAGCAGATAGCAGGATCTGTTACAAAGTAGTACAAAGGATGTTATCAGCACAAGAGGAGTCATTATTAACTCCACCACAGGAGTGGCTCTGTTTCAACTCACGAGAGGACTGAAAGCGAACACTAAGCTAAGTCCTCTTTGGACACACTCGATAAGAAACAAAGTGGAAGCTGCATTCCAGAGATCCTTGCAAAAGTCACTTGGACCCATGAAAGTCAAAGGGAATGATTTGACACCCAGAAAGTTCACCATAGGCGACCAGGTGATGATAAGATTGCTGAAAAAGAACAAAACCACCTAAGCGATATACAGTGACCCAGTGCGCATGATTGCGATACATCAAATGACCATTACCTCGGAGGGTGGAAAAAATTAAACATGGTATGAGTAGCACTGTACAAAGGAAATTAACTCAGAAATCTAAAGCGACCAGGAGAATTAAATTCCAGTGACGCTAACATTGAAAATCCTATTCCTCACACCGGCAGAGATTTCAGAGAAAGGCCTACAGAGCAGACCGGATTACAGACAGAAGAGGAGAACAGAAGTGTGAATTTTGACCAGGGCGAAGAGAACAATGAAGAAATGGAGAGGCCAATCAGGTCACAGTATGCAATCATGAATAAACTTCTATGGAAGAGGAACATTGCAGAGGGATTCAGTCAGTATGAGCTCTATTGATTTATGAAGGGGGATGATGCAGTGATTCAAGGCTGTCTCTGTGTCCATGCCGCGTCATCACATAGGTCCTCCAGATGTGGCAACACGAGGAGGAGCATGCAGCATGGGCAACACAGGAGAGAGAAATTAGCAGAGTATGGAGTGGCTGGCAGCACATAGCCTCTTGTGGCTCCCTATCTATAAAAATATATATCTCCACACTTACCAAGTGCAGGTGTACATGCATAACTCAAAGCCTGTAGTAAATAAACCTTGTATTTCCTACACATGAGATCTCACTCGTTATTGCCGCCACAATTAATACTACATAATCTGAGCAGTGGATTTGGCCCTTAGGAGCTTTGTGTGTTTTTTCTGTCTTTTGTAAGACGATGCAATGTGCGTTCAATCTACCTCCTTTCCCCCAAACTGACAGAGTTATGGGTCACTTGTGCAACCTGCCATGGTGGAATGAATCTGAAAGAAGTAACTTTTGTTCCATTTGGAGGTTTTACCTTCACCATGGAGTGAAGCACAATTTTGTGTCTCTCATTAAAACCTTACTCTCTTTTTTTTAAAGACTCTCCACTGCCTTACGTATGGTGCTGAGTTTGGGTCTCAAGCTATGAGATTCTTTTGTGTGGGTTTTATCTCGAATTCAGACAGCATTCTCTTATGAGTCTGAATGGGTGCAACCCTGTAGTGCTGTGTGCTGTCACTATGTGTAACCCATGCTTTCTGAACTGTGTCCACAGCATTTTCTTGTTGGATAAGTGCTCTACCTTGACAGACCTTGGCAAATCTCATATGCCTTTCCTCATGTCCATTACCACGTGGGTGGTAGATGCCATGCAGTTTTTGAGGTAGGAGGCCATTTACTTTTGCTTAAACTGAACGCCATTCACTAAAGAAAGAATCTTGGGGTAACCCCATGTCGGAAAAGGTCTTGGTATGCTTTCAACGGTTATACCTTGGTTATTTCTTGCATGAAGAACACTTTCATAACTCACAAATGTTTTTGGAGGGAAGCCCTTCTAGAGGGCCAATGAAATCAACACCTAGCATTTTCCATGCCTTTTCTATCCACCCAACACTGTTCATCTGGGTGTGTGTAGCCGTTTGGTCATTTATATATAAGTGGTGTACTTACTAGCATGACGCTCAACTTCTCTGGACATAGAAGACTACCAATATCTTTCCCTGAATCTGTGTTTGATGAGAGGCATCTATAAATTGCTCTCATGTGCTATGATAGCACAGTGTCTTTCAATATATTTGGGGGCATGAGGACACTGAGGGCCTCATTACACGGTAGGCGGTAGGGGATTACTGGCACCGGTAAGGGCACCAGTGCCGGTAATCCCCTACCGCCCTACTACGAGGTCCCTCAGCGGGTACCGTCCTTAACGTGTGGTCTGCCCAGCCGTTATGGACGGTTCCCGCTGAGGGACCTCAGAGCTATTAACGGTACCGCAAATTGTGGTACCGTTATTAGCTCCTTCCCCCATTCTCATTGAGCCATATGGGGGCTCAATGGGAATGGGGAATGGTTCCCGGAATGGGGACTTACCGGTCCTGCAAAGGTCGGAATAGGAACCCGACGGTGGTAGGGGGTAGCCATGGCTACTAATAGCGCCATGGCTACCGCCTACCGTGTAATGAGGCCCTGAGTCTCATGAGGATGTCTAATTCAACAGAAATCTTAAAAGCCACTTTCCATTATGGTGGCAGCATTGCTTTAGCTTGCTTTTCCGTAGGCCACCAGTCCTTGTGTATCTTATCATTTTCAGCAAAATGGTGCCTGCTGACAGTGCTTGTCACCACTGTACCTCTGTAGTGAGTCCTAACGTGACTTCCTTCATATCTCAGGAATAGTACCCTTTGTAGGAAGGCGAGACACACAATGGGCCTCATTACACGGTAGGCGCTAAGGGATTACTGGCACCGGTAAGGGCACTGGTGCCGGTAATCCCTTAGCGCCCTACTACGAGGTCCCTCAGCGGGTCCCGTCCTTAATGCCTGGTATGACCAGGTGTTAAGGACGGGACCCGCTAAGGGACTTCAGAGCTAATAACGGTACTGCAAATTGCGGTACCGTTATTAGCTTCTTCCCCATTCCCATTGAGCCCTATGGGGGCTCGAATGGGAATGGGGAATGGTATTTGGCATGGGGACTTACCGGGTCCTCCAGGGTCGGAATGACCTGGTAAGTCCCCATACCGCCTACCCAGACCCGGTGTGTGGTAAGGGAGTAGCCGCTCCTCCGTGTAATGAGGCCCAATGTGCTGTTACATTTCTGCACACTGTCACATGTTCCACATCTTAACAAAGTTCATGTAGTTTAACCACTAAGCATGCCAGTCACAGTGCCACTTTCTTAGTTCTGCTGGAGTGAGGATTTCACTTTTCATTTGGTTCTGTTATGACTTTGTTTTGAATAGGCCGCCCCTCTCATAACGCGCCTGAGCACAGTACCCATAGAGAAAGAACCTTTGACACAGTCACTGCTTACTGTCCAACACTTTCCTGAATGGGAATCCCCACTTTCTCATTCACAGTGGGCCACAGAGAGCAGCCATTTGAAGTATTCCTGCACCTTAAGAGGAATGTCATTGGATGTTGATGTTTTGGTCCCCTGCCCATTTGTGTAATGTGTTCTACCAGGCCCAACTTTCAGAGTTGACCTTTTTAATTACTTAGCTAACTTTTAATCGTTTATAATTGATGTCACATGCCAGAGGGCATGTTTTCATTCCTGGAATTTCTTCCCCGCGAACTTATGGATATTATGCTTTCTCTATAGGTTCCCAAGGAATGCAGGAAAGTATACCCAACATTGGACATAAAATAGCCTGTAATAACCATGCGTGTGTCAATTAAGGACCATTCCACATGGGAGTATTCATCTCTTAATGGGTAAGACTCAGAACCAGTGAAGGTTTTCAATCTGTGATAGGACCATGTTTACGTGTTTCTAACGGAAGCTTGCCTTCGTCTTCCCACCACTACCCCTTGTCCCACTCTCTCATCATATAGGGTGGCCCCCTATTGACAAATTCAGATCCATCTCATCCATAAGAAGCAATCAGACCACACGTTAATCCATGTTGGTCTTCACTAGCCCTGAAGAAAGTGATTTCAAAAACTTGTTCACCACTGAAACCGGTCGGCTTGTTGTGTGTCCTGGCTGAGTGAATACGGATTAGTGAGATCCACGAGGCAGGCCACAAATTTGATCCCAGTCCTAACAAAATCAGGAGGGATCGTGTACTAAATTCGAGGAACGGAGCCTACAATAAGATTTAGATCTCCGAACCCCAAGAAATAGGAGTTGGCTTTGATCAACTTTGGTCCAGTACTCCGAAAGTGTGTTATTAAACATTCCGTGAAGCAAATACACATGAATCAAACCTTTTTTCTTGACTTATATATTGTTTCCAGCCGAGAAACACTCGATTACCATCTTTGTTTTAACTTGATATTGATATTGATATTGATATTGATATTTTATTTCTATTGCGCTCGTACACAAGTGTTTCAGAGCGCGACAAGGCAAGGGAGGGGAACATGTGAGAACAAAACAGCAATCTTACTAGGCCCAGCGACATTGAGAACGCGCAAGTGCATGGGCGAGGGGGAGGGGAAAAGTGCATGGAAGGGGGGAGAAGTGGAAAGTGCGAAGCAGAGGAGAAACAGATAAATAACAATAAATAAATAATAAAGGCAACAAACAGTTTTAGTGCAGCCAGCAATTTGCAAGTGCTAGGTTTAAGGCAGCAGACAGGGTAGGTCTGATAAGGGCAGGAAGAAAAAGGGGGGGCTGTATGGGTACAGATACAGACCCCAGTGCAAGGGTGTCCCTGAGGCAGTACGGGAGGGTGGCAGGGTGAGCAGGTACCTGGGCCCGGAGGACAGAGGGTGGCCAGGTGCACGGTGCCAAGAGAGAGCAGATCAGAAGGGGAGAGGGGGAGCGAAGGCAGAAGAAAAGAGGAAGGTTGAGGTGCTTCCGGAACTGGAGATGGTTCTCCTCAAGTTTTAGAGTGGCAGGGAGGCTGTTCTAGAGGGAGGCCCCAGCCGAAGACAGAGATCTATCCCAGTTTGTTTCTTTGAAAAATGACTGACCCCGAGGGAGGTGGAGGTAGAGGAGCGAAGAGCTCGAGAGGGGAGGTATTTGCAGAGGGATAGCTGAAGGTATTTTGGACCCAAGCCCCAGAAAGCCTTGTGGACAATGCAGAGGGTTTTGAATTTAATCCTTGCATCCACTGGGAGCCAATGGAGAGATTTCATAGCTGTAGAGATACGATCCCAGGGCTTGAGGCCAAGGACAAGTCTTGCAGTCTTGTTATGGATTAGTTGCAGAGGGCAGAGAGTAGAGGCAGGTAGATTTAGAAAGAGGCTATTACAATAGTCCAAGCTAGAGAGAACCAGAGCTTGGGATACTGAGGAGGTGCAGTCTGAAATTTGACTTTTTAGAGAACTCAGAGATGTGGGCGGAGAAGGAAATGGTGGAGTCAAAGATGACCCCAAGGTTCTTAGCCTCGCAGGTGGGGGTATGAGGAGGGCCAAGGGAGGCCGGCCAGAGAGTGAGGGGAAAGGACGGTGAAGGTGTGCCAATGAGGAGGATCTCCGTCTTGCTGGCATTCAGACAAAGATCATTGGCGGCACACCAATCTTGAATGGCAGTTAGGCAATCAGAGATGAGAGAGGGAGAGGAGGTGGCAGAGGGCAGCCTGAAAATGAGTTAAGTGTAGTCAGCGTAGCACTGGAAATTTGAGCAGAAAGTGGCAATGCAGTTGGCGAGAGTTGCCAGGTATTGGTTGAAAACCAGGGCGAGAGGTTAGACCTCTGGGGAACACCAAAGGTAGAGAGGAAGATAGATGAAAGGAAGGACCCAAGTTGGACCAGGGAGGGTTGATCTGAGAGGAAAGAGGTCAGCCAGGCCAGAGCCTGATTAGTGATACCCAGGTTTGCACGGAGACGTTTCAGCAGGATGGTATGGTTGACCGTGTCGAAGGCAGAAGAGAAATCGAGGAGGATGAGGACAGAGGGAATGTTAAGAGTCAAGGTTGGAGAGCAGACCTTCACGGATGTTCAAGAGAGAAGTTTCCGTGCTTCTGGCAGCTCTGAAGCCAGACTGGTGGTCATGGAGACAGCCAACAGAATTGGAATGAAGGTTAAGCTGAGAGATGGCCAACTTTTCCAGGAGTTTTCCAATAAAGGGAGTAATGGAAATTGGGCGATAGTTAGCTGGACAAGAAGGATCAGCTGTGGGTTTCTTGAGAAGAGGATGCACAAAGGAGTGCTTCAGAGGGGAGGGGAAGGATCTCAAGGCAAAGGAGTGGTTGCAAAAATCAGCAAGGGCCAGAGCAAGGGTGTCAATGTGGTCCTTGAAGGTTTTAGAGGAACAGGGATGAACCTGTTTTGACAAGGCTTTCATATATCGGACTTGTCTAGCGACCTCGTCAGGGGAGAAAAGAGGATAGGATGAGAAGGATGGTGGGGGTGGCTAAAGGAGGGTCAGCAAGCACAGATGGAGAGGGGAGGGTAGAGGAGGGTGTGGGTGAAGAGGGTGGACAGGATGTCCTGGGTTTTTTAAATGAAGTGAGAGGCAAAAAGCCTGGGAGGCAACAGGAGGGGTAGAGGCTGCAGCAGGGTTGGCCAGCTCCTTACATATTTTAAAGAGTTTGGCCGAGTTGTTAGATGCTAGTTGCATTAGATGCTAGTTAGAACTAGTTGCATTCAAAGAAACCAAAATAAAATGTAATGTTTACCTGGAAAACAACAAAAATAAAACACCCCTGTACTGGAGTCATGAAACCATGCCCTGTCTAACTTCAGCTACTGTCCCAATAATACAGTCAGTGTATGGAAGACGGTATCCATTAAGACAACCACATCGAATGTCCCCTCGAGTTGATGACAGCCTACAGGAGGAACTCCCTGAAGGAATATGAGAAAGAGCTAAAATGATGACCTGATGATGTTATAAGAAAGTGTGCACGACGTCCCAAGATACTGAATGAAGACGATGTATGGATCCTAGAGGAGAAAGGACAAAGTAAAGAATCAAGTGAACTCGCAAGTGTAAAAGAAGAAGATTACACGTTAACAAAGTGCTGCAGAAAACAGAAGCATGAAGAATGTATAGACGCTGAAATGCAAGATAGATCAAGTCATTGTATAGGCTAGCTTTAAGTAGCGAATAGAATGCAGACGAAGCCACCATTGTATAGAAACTGGACATTGGTATCACGAAATAGTAAGCCAAGGAATCATTAAGAATGAACGAAAAGCTGTGTCGCAGTAGAATAGCAGGCTAGTGGAGCTGCGTGGCGAGGCTGTCTGGCCTGTAGTGAAGAACTAAGAAATCGAGGTCAGCCATCTACTATGAGGAATAATCCTCGCACGTTGAAGTGCAAGAAAGAACACAAAGAATCCCAAGTCTTAATTGATTTAAAGAATTTAAAAGCTGCAGAATGAACAGAATCGTGGTCTCTTGTCAAGTGAGTCAAGGATGAAAATAGAGTTTGAACTTGGAGTTCCAGACACAATAGCGAGTGCCCTCATTCCCATGCATTCCCGGGACAAGAATAATCTGCAAGGCCAAGTACAAAGACAATTTCATGGCAGAAGTCATGGGTGATGAGAGATGTTGGGCTAATTGGGTGATGAGGTAGCTTAATGTCCTCTCTCCTTGCACCTGGGTCTTGGCTTACGTGCTGCTCAATGAACCGAATGTTGTTGGGCTAATTGGGTGATGAGGTAGCTTCATGTCCTATCTCCTTGCACCTGGGTCTTGGCTTACGTGCTGCTCAATGAACCGAATGTTCCAGACATGGCACAAGCATGCCAACCAATTGTATTAGTCCATATAACGAAGGACCTTATAGTTTGAGAGACCAATTAAAATCTGTGCATCAGATTTGTCTTAAAATGACATGCATGAAGAGGTAGGCATAAATTGTCCGCCTGATATCAGACAGCCAATAACAATCCTAGCTCCTGTATGTTTGTATATCTAGATGTTTCCCTTAACCAATCCCGACCCTTGATAGGGTTTTCACTATTGCCACGTAGTATGATGTCACTGACGCATAATGAAATATATAAATTGTTTCTTTTGTGGAAATCACTGAGAGACTGAGCATATGTCCGTTGATATTCATTGTAACCTCCCTGTTTTAGATAATTATAAAAGAAACAGTAACTTGTAATCATCTTGAGTGTGTCCGGTTATTTGGACTCCGAATGATTTTGGTTCAATCCCCTCCAGCTATAAATGCATGTTCCAAGGGCCATAAGCTCAGGTTTTTCTACCTCAAAGGAAACTAGTGAAATTGTCAGGAAGTCCAGAACTAAAATGTCTGTGACTTTTGTGTCTCAGAACCTACCTCTGTCCCTAACACTAATAATCTAAAGCATCTGTGCAAGGAGGAACTCTTCCTCATGTAAAAAGTGTTCTTTGTGTTTTCAACCAACAGAAAAGTCCCAGTCTCTATGGTAATAAGTGTGATACCGAATAATGTTCCAAAATACAAGGTTCCAATGCCAGGGGTGTGCTCCTTTCCCCTAGACTTCTTCTTATCCTATGCCCATTCCTTTAGGGTTCCTGAACCACTTTTATCGCTTTTGGTAAAGGGTCACTGGGCTATTCACAAGGGATTACGTCTTGTGTTCACGATTTTTTATCCTACCACGTTGACAGTTTATGAAATATAGGATTCCTTCTGTCATTTCCGGGGTTCTTGACACTCTTGTTCTCAACCTCTCACTGGGTGTGAGTTTACGACTTGCAATATTTTACACAGCTTGGTTCACTCTCATGCCAAGCAAGTGTTCTCTCGTGAACTGTCTCTCTTTATCACAGTGACTTCTCATATGGGTCCCCCACTGCAGGTCCCCGACTTGTGCTATTGTGTTGTACCTGTTTGGTTTACTCTCCTGCCAAGTCTTCAACTCTTCCTGTTTTGCTTCATTTGGAATCAGGGTCCCAGACCCTCTTATTCTTTTTTGGGTGTGGGTCCCAGACAGGGACGTCATTTAGGGGTCACTAAAGGTAGCTCTGGCAACCCCTGGCTCTTGCCTTACAACCCCTGTTCCAATTCCTGCGACCACTGTCCTCCAATCACGATGCTGCAATGTGGGGGCGTGGCTAATTTGAAACTGAGGCAGAGGCATGCACTGGCTGCATGGCATGGGCTCCCTCCATTTTATTTTTCAGCCTCGGGCAGGGATTCAGCACGTGTGTGAACAGCAGCCCGCCACTGCGCCGCCCCTGGACCTGTATGTAGCCTTAGAGAGGAGCTTCATCAAACGATACGAGGAGAGGAGAAGACTGATGTAGCGGGCAGGCTAATAATATAGGAGCCGCCGACTGAGAAGGTGGGTGAGAGGGTCACCATCAATGTAGTAGTGAGGCACTACGTTGTTGTTATGTGTGACCCTCCCATGTGTATTTCCATTCAAGGTGTGCGTCCCTCAGGGGCGCCACCAAGGGGTGGCCAAGGGGGGCCACGGCCACCCTTATAACAATGCTGCCCCCCCCCCATAGGCCCCCCTGCGAAATTTGAAAAGCAAACATTTATTTTTTTCGCACTGAACTGTGCATGCCCATTTCAGTGTGAAAAAAAAGTATTTTCATTTTGCTTTTGTTTTTATGCCGTGGTTTGTTGCTGCACGCCGCCCGCGATGGACTAGAGGTTTCAGGACCGGAGAGACCTGGAAATAAATACAGCCTGGAGGCGTGCATTTCTGCTTTGCCAATTGGCTTGCGCTACCCAGGCTGTGGTTATTTCCGAAATACGGGTTTCCAAAGTTCAGGCTGCAGCCTGTATGTAGCTTGTGCTATGTGCAGCACATGTTGTTTACACACGCAGTGCTGCCCATATTTTTAGATTGGTTGCACTAAGGAGTCCTGGGCTACTGCTTGCAGCGCTGAGAGAGTCCATCACCTGAGGTAAGCAGCCCATGTCTACTTTCTCCAAAAGGGCCACTGCTAGAAAGGTCAAGGTGTTGTGTCGAGTTGTGGGGAATGACTGTGCTTACAGAAGTTACTGCCCTCCGCGATGTGGGTGTGGTCTGGAATATGAATATGTTTGTTGTGCAGTGTGTTGTTGAGTGTGGTAGTGCTTCTAATTGGGGAAGGATTAGAAGAAAGACCTCTTGTGGTGTGGATAAGCCCAACATACTGAATGGGCGAAGGAGGGTAAATCAGATGTGGTTGCCACTGTGGGAAGACAGAAGGAACTCCTGCATTTTTGATTGCATGTTAAGGTTTTCCAGAGTGGGTGAGTCCATTGCTGTGTTAGGAGGGTGAAAATATGTCCAGGCTGGGTGACACTCTTCAGAAGAAGGTGAGTTTTAAGATACAGATTGAAGAAACTGGCAATCTTTTTTTGTGTCTTCTTATTTTAAAAAGCGGTCACAAAGCCCAGAGGCATCGAGGCGCTGTTACAGGTGTTTTTTGTCTTAGTTGCGTTTTTATAACGCGCTTAAATACCCAGAGGTTTCTAAGCGCGTACCTGGGGATCGAACCTGTGTTGCTTCATGTCGTTTTGCTTCCAAGGTGAGCACGTTGCCACTGAGCTATCCTCCCGGGACAACTACCTTCCCCCTCTTTTGTGTCTATGTTCTTTCATGTTCTCAAGTACAATGTTCACACTAGCCTCAGGATAGTGTGCACTACAAATATACCTTTTATGTGATCAAAATTACCCTCTACTTTTATGCTTCTCTTCTTTTTTTATTTATTTTCCCATTCCCTCTGGACTCTCCCACCCTTATACCTATATTCTGTTTAAGCACCTGGCATGCTGCAGCCATTTGCATAGTTGTCTTTATGCTTGTGTATGCTTAGGCCTCTGGCCAAAGGCTTGATAAATTGGAATTTGATTTCCACTGTCTCATTCAAACTCCCCTCATCTGGGCCATGATGCCTGAGGAGCAGGAGGCCCATCCACTACTGGAGCAGTGCCCCCGATCCTGATCAGAGCCTGGGACATCACCTTTTGCTAAAGGTAGGCTCCGTGGCACCTTCGCCACACTTGCTGCGAGCGTCGCCTACTTTATCCCTCATATCAGAATGCCGCCTGATAATACCCCTGCCGTGCAACTGAAGCACGTAAATTGCATTTTGGGCCAGAAATCGCCCTAATTCAGGAAAGCCAGGCACTTTCACGGTGCCTCCACTATATCACACGAGGCAGCCCAAGCCAAGATGGCCACCGGCTTCCCCAGTGCTACAGCCTAACTCGTTCCGCCCCCAGATCCAGCTACCCGACCCCATTGGCCAGTGCTCAATCATCTGAGCCAATCATTTGCCGGAGGCGAACGCCGGACCAACACACTAAGGACCACACAACAAGGAGCTGGTCCTGTCCTGAGCCTGTCCAGAGCCCACAGAGCCCAGGGAAAGAAACGCTGCTCATACAACTTCAACCTGCATGCAACCCTTCTCCTGCAATCATCGTCCTTTGGGCGGGTAAGAACCCTAGCTCTACATTGACTCTCGAACAATGCACTTCCCTTCCCATTTCAACCTACATGCTGCCACCTTTACAACAATATGTGGAACAATTGACCTCCTATTTGGCTGTGTGTGTAATGTAGATACTTTGCCTATTGTCTAGATGGGTGCACTTCCATTTGCAGCCCACTTGCCTCACACGTGGGAAAACCACCTTGTCATAACCCTATTACGCCAAAACTCACTCTTACTTCCTTTGTGCACACCCATACGGTCGCGCAGCCTAGTCATTCAATCTGTACATGTAATCTGCAATCATGCAATCTGCATCTGCTTAATTGTGCTACTGTCTGGTCTGCAATGAGCCCCGCTTTCATGCCTGCACTAGCCGCTAACTTCTACCTTGTCCCAAGGTTAGTCTGAATTGCCTCATGATATCTGATATGCATATGCATGCTATGTTCCACGTTGACATCTGATTGATTGCATACGTTTGCCTAAGGTATAGTAGTAGACTATGAATTCTGTATCTAGGTGGACCCTGTCTGCACATGCATCTTTAGCCCTAGTGTGAATTCTGTATCTAGGTGAACCCTGTCTGCACATGCATCTTTAGCCCTAGTGCGAATTCTGTATCTAGGTGAACCCTGTCTGCACATGCCTCCTTAGCCCTAGTGTGAATTCTGTATCTAGGTGAACCCTGTCTGCACATGCCTCCTTAGCCCTAGTGCGAATTCTGTATCTAGGTGAACCCTGTCTGCACATGCCTCTTTAGCCCTAGTGTGAATTCTGTATCTAGGTGAACCCTGTCTGCACATGCCTCCTTAGCCCTAATGTGAATTCTGTATCTAGGTGAACCCTGTCTGCACATGCATCTTTAGCCCTAGTGTGAATTCTGTATCTAGGTGAACCCTGTCTGCACATGCCTCCTTAGCCCTAGTGTGAATTCTGTATCTAGGTGAACCCTTTCTGCACATGCATCTTTAGCCCTAGTGTGAATTCTGTATCTAGGTGAACCCTGTCTGCACATGCATTTCTAGCCCTAGTGTGAATTCTGTATCTAGGTGAACCCTGTTTGTATATGCATTTAGCATTCTTGCAACTAACCAGCATGCCTCCCCTGCTCAGTAATTGCCTTGCCTACTCCCTGCTCCTCTTAATCACCATAATACTGTCCAACACACCGCCTCAACATCCAACTACCATGTGTGCGACCATACCCAACTCCATTTCATCCAACAGCGCACCGCTAATGATAATGGCACCTCCAGCGGTACCGACTAGCATCCCTTGCCCCACTATAGACAGCAACACAAGACTCAGAGCTAGATTATCCAAAATCTACGAGCCACTCGCCCGTTCCATGCCCACCACTAAGAGACCCAGCTCCACTCCCACCAGCCCCAACAACCACAAACCTAAACTATCTCTGAACCACCATACCAAACATCCACCTCATCCCACCAACCAGAGAAGCACTAAACCCTCACAGAAATTGTCGGCCTCTACCACCACTACACCCTTAGTGAGCCCCCAAATCAAGGGAGCCCTAATCAACGCTAGATCATTAGTAGCTCACGCAACTGAAATTGCTGACCTAATCACCAATGAAGACCTGGACCTCCTTGCTATCACTGAGACCTGGCTCCATCCGGCAGCAGGCCCCATGCTCATGTTAGCTGTCCCTGATAATTACACCATCCTGAGACAAGACCGACCTAACTCTAGAGGAGGCGGTGCTGCCATCATTCATAAATGTAGCCTTCCAATAAGAGCAGCTACCACCTTCAGTGTCCTTTCCTGCAAACTACTCTCAGCCAAAATTCCCATTACCAATACCCAAACCCTTAACATCCATGTGATTTATCACCCTCCAGGCCCATTAGGCACATTCGATAAGAATCTTAACACTATCCTATCCACTAACCTAAAAAACGCCACACAGGCGCTCACCCTTGGAGACTTCAACATGGGTTTCAACGACCCCGAAGACCAAGCTGCCATCACTACGCTCAACACCCTCACCGAATTAGGATTTACTCAAAGAAGCCTTAAACCCACCCATGACAAGGGCAGAATACTTGACTGGGTGGCCGCCTACAACTGCCTAGCTAACATTACTAACATCTCACCACTAGCCTGGACGGACAACCACCTGGTATCGTTCCTGCTGTCCACCACTAGACCTCCTCCTATGCAGCCCAGTAGGGCCCCACCCACACTCACGAGAAACAAAAAGAGTATCACGGTGGACAGACTTATCCCCAACCTACTCCCTACACTCAATTCACTCCCTGACAACTTGGATCCTGAAACCCTGGTTGAGGAATACAATAAAATCATGTCCACCTCCTTGGACCTAATCGCCCCCCTCAAACTCAGGCCAAGCAAGCCCAAAACACACCTGAACAATTGGTATACACCATTCCTCAAAAACTTAAGACAGCAAAAAAGAAATTGTGAAACCATCTGGAAAAGAGACCCATCAGTAGCCAACAAAATCAAATTCACCAAACTAGCGGTCCTGTACAAAAAATAAATCATCCTAGCTAAACGCACTTCTTTTGACTCCCGCATCTCCCAAGCCAGTTCAAACATGAAGGAAATATTCTCTATTCTAAAAGAAGTAGAAACCCCCATAGCACCACCGGACACCTGCATTTAAGATAAGAATTGGTGCACCGACATCCAAAATGCCTTAGCCAACAAAATCGCTACGTTACAAAATAAAATATGCTGCAAAAAAGCATCCTTGAACAACCCTGCCTTGCCCAAGCTACCCGTGAAGCAGACTACTAATGAATATACACGATTCACTTTTAGCAAAGTGACCATACTCGAAGTCGAAAAAATCATCTTGTCATTGAAGCCCTCTACCTGCCAGGGAAACCTATGTCCACCACAGCTCATAAAAGACGCTGCCCGCGACCTCTCTCCATTTATCACAAAGCTTATCAACGCCTCCTTCTCCACTGGGTCCATCCCAGCCAACCTAAAACAATCCTGGGTATTACATCTACTAAAAAAACCTACTCTTAACCCAGCTACCCCCACTAATTACAGACCCATAACAACGGTACCATTCCTCTTGAAAATCCTGGACAAGGTCGCTTATGTTCAAATACAGAAGCACTTGGAAGAACACCACCTGTTAGGAGCCAGACAATCAGGCTTCCGACCCCAACATGGGACTGAGACAGCTCTCATCGACCTTAAAACACAGATCGATCTGCTTAAAGACAATGGCCAAGCAGCACTACTCCTCCTCCTAGGCCTCTCTGCAGCATTTGACCTGGTCGACCACTCGGTCCTCTGCACTCACCTACACACGGCCGTCCACTTCTCCCCCGAGGCCATCACATGGATCAGATCTTTCGTCGATGGCAGAACCATGAGGGTTTTTTCACCTACAGATGCTGCAGACCCCATACCCATCACCTGTGGCGTACCCCAGGGCTCCTGTGTCTCCCCTACACTGTATAACATATTTACCAAGCCCCTTTTCGATGATCTGGATCATCTCGGTATCACCTACACTAACTATGCAGATGATACCCAGATCCTCCTTCCGCTTTCTGGAGATTATGGAAAGGATTTGGCCTTGGTGAATAGGGTCTACATCATCATCCAGGCATGGATGGCTACCCACGGTCTATCCCTGAATGATGATAAAACTGAACTCATCACCCTAGGTACCACTGCCAGCCTAAGGAAACTAAGCCCAGCTTACTCATCCTTCATAATTGATGGCAATACGATCAGAGTGGGACACGAGGTCAAAACATTGGGCTTCTACCTGGACTCCAACTTCACCTTTAACAGACAGGTGAACTCACTAGCCTCCTCCACGGCTTACACATGTAAATTGACCTGTACAGCCAAACCTTTTCTATCCGACACCAGCAGCCTTACCCTGGCCAGAGCCCTCATACTATCCCGCTTAGACTACTGTAATGCCCTCTATCTTGGGTCCTCCAAAGCCACTACTAGCAAGTTACAAACCCTCCAGAACAATGCACTCAGAGCGGTCCTGGGCATCTCTAGAAGAGACCACATCACAGCACACAGCCAGCAGAACAACTGGACCCCTATCATAGACAAAATCTCCCTACAAACTGCCTCACTCACCCACAAGTCCCTCAATAACGCGGCCCCCATCTACCTGATCAACAGATTCCACAGACTGACATCCTTGAGACCGACTAGGACAGCATATAGAGACTGCCTCTCTGTCCCTATCTACAAACGCTCCACCATAGGAGGTAACAGCTTCCCAGTGAAAGCGGCTAAACTGTGGAACTCCCTACCACCCACTCTCAGAATGGACCTACTCTACCAAAACTTCCGTTCCAAGATGTCGTCTTGGCTGAAGACAGCCGTGGTCTAAACATACTAAGCCAGGTTCTGCCTCTCCCTCTTGTCACTTGGACATACTGGACACACAACTGTTCAACTGTATATATATATATATTCCTGCTTACCTTCATCATTATTGTGCTTATGCCTTGTTTATATTGTATTTTCTGTAACTAAGCTTCGCATATTCCTGTATCTGCTGCGCCCTGTTACCCTAGGGTATTCCGGCGCATTACAAATAATAAACAAACAAACAAACAAACAAACTCTTTTCAGTGACACCATATGAGGCTGATTACAATTCAATATTCAACTTCATTGTTATTTGACACACCCTCATTTTTCCTAACCCATCATCATTCATTAGAATCATAGCCTCCCTTTTTTGCAAACATCAAATATGTAAAGTTCCAACTAGGTCACTCTACTTCATGAGTCAGCAATCTACGGCTCTCCAGATGTTTTGCACTGCGACTTCCAGGATCCTCCACCATTGATTGTGCTGATGGGATATGTAGTCCACAACATCCAGAGAGCCAAACCGTGCAGATCCATGCTCTTCCTTAATCGAGCTGCTGATCAGTCCTGTGCTGTCAGTACCTACTTGAGGCCTTGCAATTAAACTGATATCAAATAAGAGAAGTCACCTTTCAGTTGTACACAGGGAAACCAGGCTTGGTGTGTCAGAGATGTATCTATGTTTTTTTAACACTGTGAGAAGACAGTTGTCTTCAAAACGGAACAAATAGTTTCTGGAATGAACTCTACAGAACCACAGAAAATGGCACTTGTAGCAGATTTGTCTCAGTTAATCCATTATCATGAGCATAAACTTTCCAATATTACATTTGATTGAACAGTTTGCATAGCTGGTAGTTCTTGTAGTATCTGTTTTACCTGCTGGTTTCAGCATTTATGTCGGGGTTCCAATATCCAGTCTGCTTGGGCTGGAAAAGTGGTTGTTTAAGGTCACGTTTCAGTAATTTTCTAATAAAGCTGGTAAATGATACTCATTTGAGGGTTGGTTCAGAATATTAAGTGAAGAAAGAAAGGGTAGTCTTTGTGCAGGGATGGCTGTTTTTGGGTGTACTGTAACTTTGAATGTCTCCTGTTGTGGAACCGCTCCTATGTGGTTGTATCACCACTTTTCATTTGACCTCTTATTTACTGCCAATTAGTTACTGAACTGTCAGCTCATTTCACCTTAAAAATGCAGGGGGCTCCCTGCATTCCCTTTTATCAACAAACTCCACCCCACCTCTGCAGCAGCACCACCAAGGGGTGTCAAGGGAGGCCACAGCCAACCTTACAAAAATATTGCCCTCCACCACCAGCCCACCTGCCGGTTACTTATGTGTTTGTTTTGGTGTGCCACCCCAAGATTTCCAGTGACCCCATCAGGCCACCGCTATCAAAGATGTCTGGGGGCGCCACTGGTGTCCCTCCCACGTGTATAGCCCTCATGGCCCAAGCTAATAAAAGGAGCCCCTGGAGGCGTCTCCGTCTCTCACAAGGTGCCTACAGCCCTATGGCGTGTGATCACAGTCCTGCAGCCCTGGCCTGCTGGCCCACACCTTGTGATCACAATCCTGCAGGTCCTTGCTGGTATGGGCCCCCCACACCAGTATGGTGCCCTTGGGTTCAGCTCTGCATGTACCATCCAGGATACTGCCAGCATCCAAGGTGCTCCAGCACCCAGGCAGTGTCCCCACAACCTCACAGGGTTCTACCCTGCAACACTAGTAAGTCCGGGTGACCCCAGCACATCAACCTGTGAGGCCGGCCGCGTGACCCCTCAATAATGGCGACAAAGAGGAGGAAGAGCCGACGCGATATGCCCCGTGCCCGCTGTCCCTCGTTTTTCAAAAAAACGAGAGAGAAAGGAGGAGGAGCAGCATTCATTGCCACGAAAGGAGGAAGCGGCATCCACCGCTGTGAAAGGAGTGGATGCCATGAAAAGCCCCCCTGCCGGTGGATCCTCCCTGGCCACAGCCCTCTGTGAAGAGGGTGCCCGTGCGGCCAGGGTGAGGGTCAGCCCGCAGACCCTGCAGCATCTGCCGACAAGATAGAAAGGAGAAGCCGCCGGGTGCTCAAGCTAACCCGGGCGCAGTGTTGCCAACCTAGCGACTTTCTCGCTATATTTAGCGAGAAAGTACGCCCCCCTAGCGACTTTTTCATCAAAAAGCGGCTAGCGAGAAATCTAGCTACTTTTTTCAATTGGTTTGGAGACTTGCTCATTTATGCAAGTTTCCAAACCAATTGATAAAAGTGTGGTCATTCGCCCGTTTTCTAACGGGAGTAATGCAAAAACACACTAATAACTTAAAAGGGAGGTGTTAAAAGGGGAGGGGGCCACAGTAAAACACACTGATAACTTAAAAGGGAGGTGTTAAAAGGGGAGGGGGCCACAGTAAAAGCCATAAATCGCAGGGGGAAAGAGGAGGTAATTATGCAAATTAGGCCGTGACGTCATCTAGCTACTTCTGGCGACTTCTAGGGGAGCCAATAGCTACTTTCTTCACTGAGGAGTTGGCAACACTGCCCGGGCGGTGTTCATTTAATGTGCTCTGCATTCGGAGCTGGAGAGGAGGAGGTGAGTGCCTCCACGCACCCTCTCCCCCTAAAGTGACAACGTAATCCTCCAGCTGGCTGCACGCCGAAGCCCTCAGAGAGATCCTGGGCCAGGCGGGTGGCGAGATAAGGAAATTTCTCTGTGTGGGAGCAGAGGAAGACTGCGCAAGCGGCTGCTGTCTGTGTACGATCAGCTACGCCGCAGGTAGTGCATGTTAACCCTTTGCCGTGCCAGCGGCCTCCCGGGTGTGCCTGCTGCTCCACGTTCAACCGGGGCCAGGCGGGTGGTGAAATGTGAATAAGCTCCACGTCAGAGCAGGTAGGAGACAACCATCCACATATCCAGGCTTCCCGGCGCGAAAATACAATGCGCTCCTCGTGGGAGCATGAAAAAGGAAGGTCGAGACAGTCCAGCCCGCCCACAGCCATGTCAGCAGCTATGAGGCTGAGGCTCAGAGCTAACCCGGGGCTGCAGGCGGTGAAGTGCTAATACACTCCACGTCGGAGCATGCATCAAAAAGATCTGGGGGCCACCTGTGGTGTAAAGAATGGAGGGACGAAGGACCCGTTGCTGCTGGGCGCTCAAGCAACCCGGGCACTGCAAATAAAGTACTCCAGGCATTGGAGTGTCAAACAAGGAAGATGTTGCCTAAACAGTAATCCTGGTGAACACAATGCCAGCTGCCAAGCTGCCTGCACCGACAAGCCATGCCACTCAACAGATTTGCATAAAAGAAACTTGGTTGGGTACTGTAAGAGAATGTGGCAGTGCTGCACAGGCCTGCCAGGAAGAAATGAACTGCTCATGGAAATGCAAAAGGACATGAGGGTGCAACTCCAGGTTGTGTGCTTGTGCACCCTCCGTCAATGGCAGTGTCCTGCACGCTCTCCTGCCTGGGGGAGAAAACTAAGCAGCACGTGGCCCCAACACCATGCCACTAGTGGGGCCTGTCTGCCCTACCATCTATGTACTAGGCTAATGTGGCCCTGGGTGAAGGTTGTGCCAGCCCCTGAACAGGGATACCAACTGCTCTAATATCTTGCTACTGGTGTCGCCCTGCCTGCCTTGCAAGTGGCACTGCCACCATTGACACTCTGCCACCAGTGTCACTCTAGGACTGGCCAGGACTACTGCCCCATCAACAGCAGTGGCTCCTGCCTGGGGGAGAAGAAGTGGCCCAGGTGCCCTATCACCTGTGTCCAGCCAACCAACGTATTGCGGCCCTGAGAGCCGTCACCAGAAAGAAGGGTAACGAGCAAGTGATGGTTGCAACTCTGCACAGGTGCTTGTGCGCCCTCCTGTGCCACTGCAGTAAAGTGACACTCCTGCCTAGGGGAGCGTGGCCAAGAAAGGGGGGTGAGTAACATGATAGCACCCCATGACCTGTCAACATCATGTGGCGCTGCCTAGACTCTCTGCTACCTCCGTCTCGTTGCCTGCTCCAACATCAAGGGACGGACTGAGCCTGAATCTGGCGCAGCCTAGATGCCCTGCTACCCGCGTCTTGCTGCCTGCCCAACATCAATGGACTAAGCAGATGTGGCCCTGGTGCTCCAGGGTGCGGCTTTGCTGGCCTTTGATCAGTACCATCAATGGACCTGGACCTGTGGTAGTGACTATCCTGAACGGACACTGAAGCAAAGTGAACTTGTCTCCTGCCATCCTGCAAGTGCTCAGAGAAGACTCAGTAAACGTGTTTAGATGCTGTGAGCCTGCATGTAGATTATGTGCTTAAAGTAATCCCAGTTAAATGGATGTGGACCTGTGCTCCCATAGTTTGTAGGCATGATCTAAATGGCACCAGCAGTTAGCAATGGAGTCATTCAGTGGTGGAAGTTCCACTTACCCCAGGTAAATAAAGGGTCTTGTGAAATGTAGTAGAATTGCCAACATTCCGACGCGGTTTGCCAACCACGATTGTCACCCGCTGATTATATTTAGAGTGTATTGATATGTGTTTTATGTCTGCAACTACCTTAGTCCCTATTTACGTATCACTAGTTGTCTACTCTACAATTCGTTCTGTAACGGGGGGGGGGGGTATCATTTATGTTTCTGCAACATTTGATTTGTCAGTTATGAAAAAGGAGGAGTGTTATGTGTGACCCTCCTATGTGTATTGCCCTTTTAAGATGTGTGTCCCTCCCATGTGTATTGTCCTTTTAAGTTGGGCCATAGGAGCCCCTGCAGGCATGTGCAGGAGAACAGTTGCAGACGCCATCTATCACTTTGGGCCTGCAGGCCTATGCCGTGTGATTACGGTCCCGCAGCCCTGGCCTGTAGGCCCACACTGTGTGATCACGGTCCAGCAGGTCCCTGCTGGTCTGTGCCCCCCAGAGCAGCCTGGTGCCCTGGGTCCAGCCCAGGTACCCACCATCCAGGATGCTGCCGGCATCCAAGGTGATCCGGCATCCAGGCTGTGTCCCCACAGCCTAACAGGGTCCTACCCTACAGCGCTAGTAAGTCGGGGTAACCTCAGCACACCAACATGGTGCTTGGCCCCCCAGCACCTATGTGGCTGGCTGCATGACTGCCATCGGCCCCACAACAGTTGTTGGTCCCGTGGACAGGTCTGATCTGGAATCAGATCCATGCTGGCTGGCTGTACAGGCCTGCCTTTAAGCAGGCCCAAGGGAAGACTGTGAGTTGTTGAAACAGCTATAAGCGTGGCTGTCATCGGTTCCCAGCAGTGGCCATATGATTTCAGGCCCCACTTCTAGCATGGAGACAGCGCTTGTGTTTGGCTCAACCAATGTACTTGGCTGTGTGGATGATGGCCTCCTGTTTTCTTAAAAGGTTGCTCAAACTATGCTGTTCGGTTTGGGGCAGACTCAACGCACACAACTTCCTCCGGAGTAGGTTTAACATAACAACTGGAGGTTCTGGGGAAATGTGGTGCTAATGAAATCTAGGGAATGTTTCACATTAGCATTCCCGCTCAGTCACTTCCCACTAAAGCAGAGCCTGGCGTTGCTGGTGAAAGTTTCACAGTGCACGGTCAGGGCGTAGGGGGAGCTCTGTGTGCACCTCTCAGAGGAGTGCTGCTGCCCTATTGGAAATAGTGAAGGCACAGTTCCAGAGGAATAAGTGCATCTGCAGTGTCGGTCTTTGAGGGTGAGTACTGTACATACCTCCTCCCAGGGAGAACTTCAGGGCAAGGCAGAGGTGTTGGATGAGGATGCTATTGAAAGCAATGGATATTACCACTTTTAGAAAAGTTGATGAAAGTTTGCTGGGACAGGCATGAGTATAGCACATGTGGTGTGTGTCTGAGTCGGGGGATGTGTGAATACAATAGAATGTGGGTGTTGCGTATTAATGCTATCACTGTAAGTGACTGAGTGACTTCACTATTGAGGTACCGGCTCGAGGAGAAACTTGCCAGTGGACTCGATAGCCAGGTTGCCACTACCTGTGCGCTCAGAATAAATATTTAATTTTTAAGAAAAAGCTAAAACTGAGAAGGGGCATGAGAGTGGGTTTGTGGGTGAACAGTACGTTTTAAATTGTGTTGATGAAAGGACAAGGCATTATAATTGGCTATATTGCTAAATATCAATGATGTTAAATGCATTCAAAGTGAACAAAAGAGCTCAGCGTTTGCCCAAGATCACAAGGCTAACCGGTAACTGCATTGAACATTTTCCTGAAATGGCATCCTGCTGGAGCCATGTATTAGCCTTAAATCAAGTCTAATGTAAGTTCTGGGTGGGGGAATGAGGACTAAGTCTGTGGGTATTAAAACCTGGTCCCCAGGTTGGATCAATTCTCCCCTGCTACTGCACAAGTAAAATCTGATATAGTGTTCTGTGGCAATTGATGGATCGGAAGCTCGGTTGCTGAGTTTCTTAAAGCTAAGGGATCCGCAGTTTATGTCAACTAAGGCCGATCCTTCTCCTGACCTGATATGTGAGGGTTCAGAAATGAAAGCCAGACACAAAGTTGTCATGTATTTGGTTAAAGACTTTTATTAACTTAAACGGGTTGGGAAAATGCCTCTTTAACCCAGGAGTTTCCCTCCCTAAAAACAAAAAGAAGTATCTGTCTGTGTCAGGATGTCAGAAATCAAAAGACGTTCTTGTGTCCAAACCTTCTATCCTGATCCTCACACTACAAACAAAACAATAAAGTGAGAAGGGAAATGTCTTTAACATGGATTTGGCAAAAAGTGTTCATAAACAAAAATAGAATAGCTCCAACGTAAATGTTCTCCAAGATGAAAAGACCTTGGTTCCAGAGGGTGACTCCCTTCTCCTGGATTCTTCATTGTTATGAGAATGTCTCTTGGTCTAACCATTCTTTGTGTCTTTCTTGACCCACATCAATCCTGCAAGGTAAGAAGTTCTTTAGCCTTGTAATTTTTTCTTTAACACAAGCTCCTTCTTTATTCAGCAAACACTGTCCTTTCTTGACACTTCTTGTAGGTTTGCGATTTCCCTGGTAAACTCCCCTGACAGGACTCTTTGTGCACTTCCAACTGCCTGGTGTACTCTCCTGCCAGGACCTCTCTTCTTATACTGTCAATTGCCTGCTATACTCTTGCCAGGACTTCTCCTCTTGTACTTTCATTTGCCTGGTGTACTCTTGCCAGGACTTCTCATTTATACAGTTCCTCTTTTTCTCAGTATTTCTATCCGTTTCAACGTTTGTTTCTGCTTTCCCCAAATTTGCACTCCATGCACTCATAGGTTATTGGGCTTTGGCTTTTCACTCTGCTCTTTTGACTTGCAAACACACTTCTTATTGTTTCTGTCTCTGGATTTTTATAACGTTCAACTTGTCAATGGCATGGTCGTCAAAATGCCCCAGGGACTCTACCTGGCTGGGGCTGACTCACCGGCTCTTTGTAGAGCCTTCAGTCCTGTCCACACCCACTCTGGGCTGCTCAGATGTCTCTCTGGCTTCTCCTGCAGCTTTGCTCCTGCACACCTGCTTTCCTTTCAGGTCCCAGTAAGGATCACACTGCCTCATTGAGCTGTGAGCGCTCAGGAGTCCTCTCGTGGCTCCTGGCATCTCCACAGCACGTCCTGCTCGTGCAGCATTGCTTCCCTTGTCTGCTGGCAAGCTCCTCTGCTCGGCCACATCGGCTTGTGCCTCTAGCACTCACACACCTACGCGGGAGAGCCAGCATCTTTTCCTGAGCTCCTTCGCATTGTGTGGTTGCCATTTTTAAATGTCCAGCGCACAGGTGTTCTCACCAAACAACTAGAATGCTCATTGAACTTGAGGTTCTTGGCACCCTGCATCAATTCCTTCATCCTCCTCGTACTTAGGTGGTTGTGGGAATTGGAGTCCATTGACGTCAAGTGAGGATTTAGATGGTTCTGGGAATTGGAGTCCATTGATGTCACTGGATGTATAGTCATTGGAGTGTCTCTCTTAATGATTCCATATGAAGGATCAGTTCTATATGAAGGGGAATTAGAACTGAAAAAGGTTTTCTTGGAGCTTTTATTCTTCAGGTCATAAATGGGAGTTTATTTTCCCTAAAGGGGAGTGGGGGACAGATACATGGCAATAGGCAATTAGTGTATTGAGCATCAGGAAGTCTTCCTCATGGGTAAATGTGGGATACCGAGCCTCATCCAATGAAGCAATAACATCTCCCCGGTAGTTGTATCCACCCTCACATAGCCACCCCCAGGGTCAGGATCAAGTAGCGGCTGCTGTTCCCTAGCCACATGGGAGGAGGTCACCACCGGGGAATCCGTGATGACGCCATTGGATTCATCATAGGGGCCACCAATGCACCATGGGTGCAGTCCAGAGCTGGACCTGACCAAGCACAAGTAAAAAGGTGGACTGAGACATGCCATGGAAGGTTTCGGTAGCCAGGAAATGCAGCCCTGACACTAGCTTTAAAAGCAGGGATAAGGCAGTTTTGGATGATCTGTATGTCTTCCTGGATCAGGGAGTGCAGTTCAGCTATGTTCTCCCTGTTGAGGCTGCACAGGGTTATCAGATGATCATCTGTTAGTACCGAGGGTGATGGCCTGACCCAGAGAATGGGCGTTCACCTTGCATGGTGTCTCTTCTGCCTCTCTGCTACATGTGCTCTGCGGTGCTGTTTCTGCCTCTGCACCTCAATGTAGATGAGGAGGTGCTGAATTTGCAACTGCTAGTGGCAACATGGTGTCGGGAAGTGTGTTTTGGGGAAGGCCTTCATCTTATGTACCCTTTCTGAGTGGATTGGGTGCACCTGTGGCTTGATTTCCATCACCACTGTATGCATTTACGTTCACCTTTTAAGTGGAGCGAACTGCATTGCATTTTTGGTGGAATTACTGTCCATTTCCAGTGGTATTTCGACTTGTAACACAGCAGAATTACCATTTTTCACCACTGGGCTGATTCCGCTAGCTGTCAGCGGTATTTCCGTCTGTGTTAATTCTGCCAGCGCTAATTCCGCTGGTAGAATTAGCACCCTTTTTCTGGTATGCTTAATTCCGCTGAAATCGTAATGAGCCCCATTATCTCTTACTTAAATTGGAACATCTTATTGAAGAATACCGGACCTCGTGTGTGAAATGTTTGGGTCAGGGGATTCTGTTTAGCGTAAGAACTAATTGGTTCTACCTTCATCGACGGCACTGTGGCAATAGGAGTGGCTGCTTGTTACTGAATGAAGCGTGGACATGTTTATTTATTTATTTTATTTGTTGTTAGCGGCAAAGACCTGGAGGTATCACAGCACTAGATTACATCCAAGAATGCATGGGCGAGTACATGGTTACAAGTCATGGAAGAGGTGTTCACAGTAGGTACAAACAATTCATGACAATTGTTGAAGAGAGTGGTTTTGATTTGTTTGAGGAAGATCTGGTAGGAGGGTTCTTCTCTGATAGAGGGGGAGGGCTTTCCACAGTGTGGGCGCGATGATGGTGAAGCTAGATCCTCTTGATCTTTTTCTGGTGAATCTGGGGGTGGTTAGGGAGGTGAGGAGGAGGAACGCAGTTTGCGAAGGGTTGGATATTTTGCTGATATGGTGGATGAGGTAATGAGGGGCAGTGTTATGGAGGCATCAATGAGTGATGGATAGGATTTTGAATTCAATGCAGGCTTTACTAGGAAGCCAGTGTGCTTCGCGTCTGATTAGGAATATGTGATCTGAGTGCTTCTCTATGTGCATTGTTTTGGGTCAACTGTAGTTTATTGAGGTTTCGGAGGAGGTTCCTGGGAGGATGGTATTGGAATAGTCTAGTTTACTACCGATGAAAGCTCTGGCTAGAGTAAGTCAATTGTTAGGGGTGATGAACTTTCTGGAGAGGTTGAGGAGTTTGTTTGAGTACCCCACAGGTGAGTGTACAGCTTTCACATGTTTGTTCATGTTGAGTTCAGCATCAAGGTAGACTCCTAATGTTTTGACTTGCAGAGAGACTAGGAAGCTGTTCCCGTCGATGAGAAAGGATTTGAAGGCAGGGTCCAGGTGTTTGAGGAGGGGCTGAGAGCCGACAATAAGCAGTTTCATTTTATTGTCATTCAGGCAGAGATGGTGGTTGGCCATCCATACCTGAATGATGTTGTAAATGAGATTAATGTTGGCAGAGTGATGCTCATAGGTGCCTGTGTGTTTGAGGAGGATCTGCTAGTCCAGGTAATCAAAAAGGGGCTTAGTGTACATATTGTAGAGTGTGGGGGGGAGGCAGGACCCTTGTGGGGCCCCATAGGAGACTGGGATGGGATTGGCAGCTTCTGCTCCAGCGAAGATCCTTGAGGTTTTATCGCTCAGGAAGGACTTTATCCATTTGGCAGCTTCGGGGGAGAGGTTGAAGGTGGTGGTGAGGCGGTGGCAGAGGATGTCGTGGTCAACAAGGTCGAAGGCCACTGAGAGGTCTAATAACAGGAGGATGGCAAGGTCTCCATCATCATGGATGTGGTTGAGTTGGATCTTAAGATCAAGGAGCGTGGATTCTGTGCTATGTCTGGGTCTGAATCCAGACTGGTGCATTTGAAGTAGGATGTTGGTTTCTAAGTAGGTTAGGAGTTGCAGGTATGCAGTGCGGTCAAGAATTTTCAGGAGGAAGGGAACTGACCTGATGGGGCGGTATTTGGTGGGCAAGGTGGTGTTGAGGGAGGGTTTTTTCAGTAGTGGTGTGACCCAGGCTTCTTTTCTGGATCTGGGTACAGTACAGGAGCTGAAGGAGGCGTTGATAAATTTGGCAATGGTCGGCTCCAGGGGTTCGGCACAGAGCATGATGACGTGAGCGCGGCAGATTTCGCCTGTGCAATTGGATGCTTTGAGGCGTTAAATGGTGGAGAGCGTGTCTGTCGGGGAGACCAGGGAGAATTGGAAAGGAGGGGAGCTGGATGTGGTAGGTGTGCTGTTATATCAGTGTTGGAGCATGAGAGCTGCGATTTCTTGAGTATGGGTTTGTCCCTAAGGTTCAGGATTGTATTCGCTAGGGTGGATTGTACCAGTGAGCACCACGCTTTGTCTCTGGGAAAAGTTGTGGTAGCCGGGACTGGTGTTTCTAGCTCTTTAAGGATTTTGAAGAGCTCTCTGGAATTGGAGCTTGCCTCAGCTATGCGGGTATTATAGTTGCTGGCTTTTGTGTTAATGATTTGTAGGAGCTGGTGCTGATGCTGAAGGCTTCTTTGTTGGTGGGGGGAAGTTTCTCCAGATGTGTTCTTTGTAGGGTTTTGATTTGCGGTGGGCTGCTAATTCCTCTGTGAACCAAATACGGTGGTGGTCTTTTTTCCGGATAGTCATTTTGAGGTGGGCTTGAAGATCCATGGCGCATAGGAGGACGGAGGTGCATGCTGTAAGCAGGGTTTCAGAGCTGTTGTTGGGCCAAGAGTCGAGGGAGGCCATGATGGTTGACTCTAGTAATTCCTTGCTTTGTTTTTTCATGTGTCTGTCAGTGATGGGAGGGATAACTGTAGTTTTTTTTGGTTGTGGAGGGCGCAAGGGACATGGTGAATAGAATCACAAAGTGGTTGGTCCAGGGTACTGGGTTAATGGCGATACCTTGCAGAGGGACTTTAAGGGGAAGGATCCAGTCAAGGGTCCGACCTTTGGCATGAGTGGGGGTGCAGATGGCTTGCGTGAAATTAATCTCATGGAGGGCGCAGGCGAGGGAGGAGGCCTTCTAGTCTGTGGGGTCCTTGAACCTGAGGTTAAAATCATCCAGAAGCAGAAATGTGGTGCTAGCCTTCAGGAGGGGGACGATGAGGATGGGTAAATCGGCGGCAGGAGAGCCGATTCTGTTGGGCTGGCGATAGAGAAGCAGGATGCAGGTGGTGGTTTGCTGGGCTGACTTTGATTTTTGCTATCAAGATTTTCTGTCCTGGCAGGGGAGAGAGTGGAAGGATTCGGATGGGAAGGGAGGTTTTGGAGATGATGGCATCTCCTCCACCATGGCTCCCTACTCTGTCGGAACGGAGGAGGGAGTAATCCAGGGGGGGGGGGAGAGTGATAAACTGGGGCCAGCTGCTTCATGCAACCAGGTTTCTGTGATGGCAAGCATGTCCAGGTCGTTTTTAGAAGGAGGTCATGGATGTCAAGTGCGTGGGCACAGATGTAGCGAGCATTTATGAGGGTGCATGCCAGTGGCTTGGAGGTAGCGGGGAAGCTTTGTGCATTGGGGTGGGGGGATGTTCGGGAGCATGAGGGTGGCCAGGGTGGCTTAGCAGTTTGGGGGCCATAGTGCAGGATCTAAGGCGCTGAAGTCTAGCAGTGCCTGTGCAGGCAAGAGAGGTGGTTCTCAGGATCAATGATCTGGTTCCGGGTCTGGGAGTCATCGTGCAGGATCTAGCAGTGCCTGTGCAGGTAGGAGAGGTGGTTTTTAGGTTAGACAGCCAGGTACAGAGTTCGAGTAGGAGAGGGGTTCCAGATCTTGGGCCTGTGAGCATCAGAGAGTGTACAGCATGTATGAGAGGTGGGCGTGAGGTGGTGTTCATGGTGTTGGCGGTGAGGAAAGGCAGTGCTGAGGGACGTGGGGGGACAGGATTGGTAATTCCTGCGGGGGTAGGGGGGTTTAAGGACGGGAGGGAATGGGGCACATCTGGAGGTCGCTAGGATGGTTTCAAAGGCAGGTGTACCAATCCATTCCAAGGTGGGTAAGCGTGGTGATGGTGGTGGGGAGGTTGGTCGGGTAGGCACATTTAGTCATGTTAATGCGTGGTGAGCTTGTAGTTCTGGTGCTGGCAAAACCTTTTTCAGGAAAAGGATATTTATCGGGAGGAGCACACTGGGCCCAAAAAATGTCTGGTGCACCAGCAGGCGGCCGAGGGTTCATGTAGGCAATACATTTTTGGGAAGCAGCACAGTTTACTTGGAGAGCTAATTTTTCAAGGACAACATAATTCGATGGGACAATGCAAGGTGTGCCAATGGGCAGCAAAAGAGTTGCATGGGGCTAGCGCTGGTCATACATTTTTGGGAAACAGCACAATTTACTGGAAGAGCACATTTTTAAGGAGCAGCACAATTTGTCAGAACAATGCAAGGTGCGCCAGCGGGCGGCAGAGCGGGCACAATAGATGTGGCGCGAGTGTGATGTGATGGCATGACGAAGGAAGATTTGCTGCCTTTCTTTCTCTTCTGTACATTTTACATGAGAATAAGGAATAAGTATTCAGTTGCTATTCTAGGATCTAGTGGAATCATTCAGGCCAAGGTAGTCTTGACTTACTCGTTTCCTTCCAGTAATAGGGCATGTTTCGTGTATCGATTCACTGAATGGGCATTACCTGTAAGTAAAAAGACAAAAGTGACTTTGTTTTTACGTCTGCTCTTGTTCCCTTTATTTTATCAGGCTATTTTTTTGTATCAACTTTTAACTGCAAATGTATTATTGTATATTGTGCTCTTTTATGAAGTTGTTTTCTCTTCCTAAATTCCTTTAAAAACTACAAGAGCAGCGGGCACATAGGAAAAGAAAAGCCTCAAGGAGAGGGGACAGAGTATGGTCTCCATGCCCCTGCAGCATCCGTTTGTGGAGCGGCAACGAAAAAGGATGCAGTTGAAGTGGGCCTGCCTGTCGCCATAAGGGGTGTAATATAGGAGCCATGGGAAAGATATAGAGGAGGACGTGCAGGGGATGGTGTAACCAGGGGTGGGGCCAGCCTCAAAGTTTTTGGGGAGTTGGATGACTATTTTGAAAGCTAGTAGTGTGTGGAGCGATTAAACCTATTGCGATGCGGCCTTTGCTCTGAGCCCATGAGAATGAATACTTATTTAACTTTCCTTTCACCGATTAGATTCGTCTTTCGCCCCAATTCAGAAAGCTATTTAATTCCACAATCATAGAGGCTGTAGCCAGCAGTTAAGCCTTTAGCTTCAGCACACAGGTCTATAGAGACTGCCTGGGCAGGTTGTTGTCCTCTTCCACTCTACGTTTGCTGCTGCTGCAGCCATTGCGTTTAAGCTGAAGTAAGAGAACCGGCTCTATGAGGTGAACAATTTGGCAGGCGTTTGGCACCCTTGACTAGACGACCAGGCAGATTGATGTCTTCTGCCTCAAAGTGGGAGTGCTTAGCCCCTCCCAAGCCAAGGCCTGGCACCACCCATGGGCGTAAATCAAAATAAATGGGGGCCCTCTGCAAAATGGATTTAGGAACCACTGTGCGGCCAGCCATCCCCAGCCATATATGGAACTTGAGGCAATATGTGGGTCACCTCGCAGAGCCTCAGGGGCTGGAGGGATGCACTTTCGCCCCTGACTGTTGAGGAGTGCCAGCTCATAGTAAAAACAGAAAGAAAGAGAGAAGCATGCAAACACCTAGACTAGCTTGAAGCGGGTTCCAGCAATCAATACTGGGCTAATTCATGAAGTCACATTCAGTTGACATGCAGATTTACAAGTGCCAATTAGGGTTTAAATGAGTGTATGTAGATGGCTAACATTCCTCAAAAAGGGAGAAAGCAGCAGGTACACATTGAGGACCAGTCTGATACACATGCGCAACAGCATAGGGTAGAGTATAAGACTCTGCATACTACTCATTCTTGCCTAGGTGATGTGTCGCCTTATGACATTGGAGATGCTAGACAGGACATTGTGGGGGTCATTTTGCAGACAGACAAGCAGTAAAGCAAGCAAGGTGTGATGTGTCAATGCCTTGGTTTGCCACTCTGGATAATGCTCAATTACTGAGGAGGAAGAGTATGGGCACGGAGAGTAAATCCTGTTGCTGGTGTGCTTTCCTCGCCGTCTTCAAAGTTCAGTTGGCACCAGCGTGAGATCTGGATGCAGGCGCAACCTAAAATAGATCCTCCTGGCATCCGGCTCCATTTAGAACCAGCTAAAAGCAAGTGGATTTCGTAGGAAAACAGTGTCAATGACGTCTACAAAGTGTACGCTGCAGGTGGCATTTGTATTTTTTTTACACATTGGGGCATGAAGTCAAAGAGTAAAGGTGATTGTATCTGTTTATTCTCTGCACACTTAAACCCCTTTTTTTCTAAAAGTAGAAAATTGCATTCAACATTTAAACTAGTAGTAGAGGGCGAGACACACACCTTCACTGATCACGAGAAGGCTGTGCAACTTCTAGATAGGACAAGATTTTCCGATGACTCAGCACATATGGTTAAACATCGAATTACTGCTGTTTAAGGTCGCAACTAAATGCTGTGTACGTTCTGAATATGGAGTTTCATGGGATCTGCTCTAATCGCTAAATGTTAATTTCCAATGCTGTTTTGAATAATAATATAATATTTCTGCTATTTCTGTGTCTGTGTTGTTAATTGTGTGGTTATTTTAATAGATTTGGTACATATTATATTATTCCACAAGATGGCGCCTGTGAGGTACAGTTGGCTTTCAAGTTACTGTGAACGTTCCACATGTGATAATGTGTGTTTTGCTTGATGCTCCTTTCCATGGTCAGTTGCGCCCCCAGACATCTTTGATAGCGGTGGCCTGATGGGGTCACTGGAAATCTTGGGGTGGCACACCAAAACAAACACATAAGTAACCGGCAGGTGGGCTGGTGGTGGAGGGCAATATTTTTGTAAGGTTGGCTGTGGCCTCCCTTGACACCCCTTGGTGGTGCTGCTGCAGAGGTGGGGTGGAGTTTGTTGATAAAAGGGAATGCAGGGTGCCCCCTGCATTTTTAAGGTGAAATGAGCTGACAGTTCAGTAACTAATTGGCAGTAAATAAGAGGTCAAATGAAAAGTGGTGATACAACCACATAGGAGCGGTTCCACAACAGGAGACATTCAAAGTTACAGTACACCCAAAAACAGCCATCCCTGCACAAAGACTACCCTTTCTTTCTTCACTTAATATTCTGAACCAACCCTCAAATGAGTATCATTTACCAGCTTTATTAGAAAATTACTGAAACGTGACCTGAAACAACCACTTTTCCAGCCCAAGCAGACTGGATATTGGAACCCCGACATAAATGCTGAAACCAGCAGGTAAAACAGATACTACAAGAACTACCAGCTATGCAAACTGTTCAATCAAATGTAATATTGGAAAGTTTATGCTCATGCTAATGGATTAACTGAGACAAATCTGCTACAAGTGCCATTTTCTGTGGTTCTGTAGAGTTCATTCCAGAAACTATTTGTTCCGTTTTGAAGACAACTGTCTTCTCACAGTGTTAAAAAAACATAGATACATCTCTGACACACCAAGCCTGGTTTCCCTGTGTACAACTGAAAGGTGACTTCTCTTATTTGATATCAGTTTAATTGCAAGGCCTCAAGTAGGTACTGACAGCACAGGACTGATCGGCAGCTCGATTAAGGAAGAGCATGGATCTGCACGGTTTGGCTCTCTGGATGTTGTGGACTACATATCCCATCAGCACAATCAATGGTGGAGGATCCTGGAAGTCGCAGTGCAAAACATCTGGAGAGCCGTAGATTGCTGACTCATGAAGTAGAGTGACCTAGTTGGAACTTTACATATTTGATGTTTGCAAAAAAGGGAGGCTATGATTCTAATGAATGATGATGGGTTAGGAAAAATGAGGGTGTGTCAAATAACAATGAAGTTGAATATTGAATTGTAATCAGCCTCATATGGTGTCACTGAAAAGAGTTTGTTTGTTTGTTTGTTTATTATTTGTAATGCGCCGGAATACCCTAGGGTAACAGGGCGCAGCAGATACAGGAATATGCGAAGCTTAGTTACAGAAAATACAATATAAACAAGGCATAAGCATAATAATGATGAAGGTAAGCAGGAATATATACATATATACAGTTGAACAGTTGTGTGTCCAGTATGTCCAAGTGACAAGAGGGAGAGGCAGAACCTGGCTTAGTATGTTTAGACCACGGCTGTCTTCAGCCAAGACGACATCTTGGAACGGAAGTTTTGGTAGAGTAGGTCCATTCTGAGAGTGGGTGGTAGGGAGTTCCACAGTTAAGCCGCTTTCACTGGGAAGCTGTTACCTCCTATGGTGGAGCGTTTGTAGATAGGGACAGAGAGGCAGTCTCTATATGCTGTCCTAGTCGGTCTCAAGGATGTCAGTCTGTGGAATCTGTTGATCAGGTAGATGGGGGCCGCGTTATTGAGGGACTTGTGGGTGAGTGAGGCAGTTTTTAGGGAGATTTTGTCTATGATAGGGGTCCACTTGTTCTGCTGGCTGTTGCTGTGATGTGGTCTCTTCTAGAGATGCCCAGGGCCGCTCTGAGTGCATTGTTCTGGAGGGTTTGTAACTTGCTAGTAGTGGCTTTGGAGGACCCAAGATAGAGGGCATTACAGTAGTCTAAGCGGGATAGTATGAGGGCTCTGGCCAGGGTAAGGCAGCTGGTGTCGGATAGAAAAGGTTTGGCTGTACGGATCAATTTACATGTGTAAGCCGTGGAGGAGGCTAGTGAGTTCACCTGTCTGTTAAAGGTGAAGTTGGAGTCCAGGTAGAAGCCCAATGTTTTGACCTCGTGTCCCACTCTGATCGTATTGCCATCAATTATGAAGGATGAGTAAGCTGGGCTTAGTTTCTTTAGGCTGGCAGTGGTACCTAGGGTGATGAGTTCAGTTTTATCATCATTCAGGCATAGACCGTGGGTAGCCATCCATGCCTGTATGATGATGTAGACCCTATTCACCAAGGCCAAAACCTTTCCATAATCTCCAGAAAGCGGAAGGAGGATCTGGGTATCATCTGCATAGTTAGTGTAGGTGATACCGAGATGATCCAGATCATCGAAAAGGGGCTTGGTAAATATGTTATACAGTGTAGGGGAGACACAGGAGCCCTGGGGTACGCCACAGGTGATGGGTATGGGGTCTGCAGCATCTGTAGGTGAAAAAACCCTCATGGTTCTGCCATCGACGAAAGATCTGATCCATGTGATGGCCTCGGGGGAGAAGTGGGCGGCCGTGTGTAGGTGAGTGCAGAGGACCGAGTGGTCGACTAGGTCAAATGCTGCAGAGAGGCCTAGGAGGAGGAGTAGTGCTGCTTGGCCATTGTCTTTAAGCAGATCGATCTGTGTTTTAAGGTCGATGAGAGCTGTCTCAGTCCCATGTTGGGGTCGGAAGCCTGATTGTCTGGCTCCTAACAGGTGGTGTTCTTCCAAGTGCTTCTGTATTTGAACATAAGCGACCTTGTCCAGGATTTTCAAGAGGAATGGTACCGTTGTTATGGGTCTGTAATTAGTGGGGGTAGCTGGGTTAAGAGTAGGTTTTTTTAGTAGATGTAATACCCAGGATTGTTTTAGGTTGGCTGGGATGGACCCAGTGGAGAAGGAGGCGTTGATAAGCTTTGTGATAAATGGGGAGAGGTCGCGGGCAGCGTCTTTTATGAGCTGCGGTGGACATTGGTCTCCCTGGCAGTTAGAGGGCTTCAATGACAAGATGATTTTTTCGACTTCGAGTATGGTCACTTTGCTAAAAGTGAATCGTGTATATTCATTAGTAGTCTGCTTCACGGGTAGCTTGGGCAAGGCAGGGTTGTTCAAGGATGCTTTTTTGCAGGATATTTTATTTTGTAACGTAGCGATTTTGTTGGCTAAGGCATTTTGGATATCGGTGCACCAATTCTTATCTTAAATGCAGGTGTCCGGTGGTGCTATGGGGGTTTCTACTTCTTTTAGAATAGAGAATATTTCCTTCATGTTTGAACTGGCTTGGGAGATGAGGGAGTCAAAGGAGGTGCGTTTAGCCAGGATGATTTCTTTTTTGTACAGGACCGCTAGTTTGGTGAATTTGATTTTGTTGGCTACTGATGGGTCTCTTTTCCAGATGGTTTCACAATTTCTTTTTTGCTGTCTTAAGTTTTTGAGGAATGGTGTATACCAATTGTTCAGGTGTGCTTTGGGCTTGCTTGGCCTGAGTTTGAGGGGGGTGATTAGGTCCAAGGAGGTGGACATGATTTTATTGTATTCCTCAACCAGGGTTTCAGGATCCAAGTTGTCAGGGAGTGAATTGAGTGTAGGGAGTAGGTTGGGGATAAGTCTGTCCACCGTGATACTCTTTTTGTTTCTCGTGAGTGTGGGTGGGGCCCTACTGGGCTGCATAGGAGGAGGTCTAGTGGTGGACAGCAGGAACGATACCAGGTGGTGGTCCGTCCAGGCTAGTGGTGAGATGTTAGTAATGTTAGCTAGGCAGTTGTAGTCGGCCACCCAGTCAAGTATTCTGCCCTTGTCATGGGTTGGTTTAAGGCTTCTTTGAGTAAATCCTAATTCGGTGAGGGTGTTGAGCATAGTGATGGCAGCTTGGTCTTCGGGGTCGTTGAAACCCATGTTGAAGTCTCCAAGGGTGAGCGCCTGTGTGGCGTTTTTTAGGTTAGTGGATAGGATAGTGTTAAGATCCTCATCGAATGTGCCTAATGGGCCTGGAGGGTGATAAATCACATGGATGTTAAGGGTTTGGGTATTGGTAATGGGAATTTTGGCTGAGAGTAGTTTGCAGGAAAGGACACTGAAGGTGGTAGCTGCTCTTATTGGAAGGCTACATTTATGAATGATGGCAGCACCGCCTCCTCTAGAGTTAGGTCGGTCTTGTCTCAGGATGGTGTAATTATCAGGGACAGCTAACATGAGCATGGGGCCTGCTGCCGGATGGAGCCAGGTCTCAGTGATAGCAAGGAGGTCCAGGTCTTCATTGGTGATTAGGTCAGCAATTTCTGTTGCGTGAGCTACTAATGATCTAGCGTTGATTAGGGCTCCCTTGATTTGGGGGCTCACTAAGGGTGTAGTGGTGGTAGAGGCCGACAATTTCTGTGAGGGTTTAGTGCTTCTCTGGTTGGTGGGATGAGGTGGATGTTTGGTATGGTGGTTCAGAGATAGTTTAGGTTTGTGGTTGTTGGGGCTGGTGGGAGTGGAGCTGGGTCTCTTAGTGGTCGGCATGGAACGGGCGAGTGGCTCATAGATTTTGGCTAATCTAGCTCTGAGTCTTGTGTTCCTGTCTATAGTGGGGCAAGGGATGCTAGTCGGTAGCGCTGGAGGTGCCATTATCATTAGCAGTGCGCTGTTGGATGAAATGGAGTTGGGTATGGTCGCGCACATGGTAGTTGGATGTTGAGGCGGTGTGTTGGACAGTATTATGGTGATTAAGAGGAGCAGGGAGTAGGCAAGGCAATTACTGAGCAGGGGAGGCATGCTGGTTAGTTGCAAGAATGCTAAATGCATATACAAACAGGGTTCACCTAGATACAGAATTCACACTAGGGCTAAAGATGCATGTGCAGAAAGGGTTCACCTAGATACAGAATTCACACTAGGGCTAAGGAGGCATGTGCAGACAGGGTTCACCTAGATACAGAATTCACACTAGGGCTAAAGAGGCATGTGCAGACAGGGTTCACCTAGATACAGAATTCACTCTAGGGCTAAGGAGGCATGTGCAGACAGGGTTCACCTAGATACAGAATTCACACTAGGGCTAAAGCGGCATGTGCAGACAGGGTTCACCTAGATACAGAATTCACACTAGGGCTAAAGATGCATGTGCAGACAGGGTTCACCTAGATACAGAATTCACACTAGGGCTAAAGATGCATGTGCAGACAGGGTTCACCTAGATACAGAATTCACACTAGGGCTAAAGATGCATGTGCAGACAGGGTTCACCTAGATACAGAATTCACACTAGGGCTAAAGATGCATGTGCAGACAGGGTTCACCTAGATACAGAATTCATAGTCTACTACTATACCTTAGGCAAACGTATGCAATCAATCAGATGTCAACGTGGAACATAGCATGCATATGCATATCAGATATCATGAGGCAATTTAGACTAACCTTGGGACAAGGTAGAAGTTAGCGGCTAGTGCAGGCATGAAAGCGGGGCTCATTGCAGACCAGACAGTAGCACAATTAAGCAGATGCAGATTGCATGATTGCAGATTACATGTACAGATTGCACGACTAGGCTGCGCGACCGTATGGGTGTGCACAAAGGAAGTAAGAGTGAGTTTTGGCGTAATAGGGTTATGACAAGGTGGTTTTCCCACGTGTGAGGCAAATGGGCTGCAAATGGAAGTGCACCCATCTAGACAATAGGCAAAGTATCTACATTACACATACAGCGAAATAGGAGGTCAATTGTTCCACATATTGTTGTAAAGGTGGCAGCATGTAGGTTGAAATGGGAAGGGAAGTGCATTGTTCGAGAGTCAATGTAGAGCTAGGGTTCTTACCCGCCCAAAGGACTATGATTGCAGGAGAAGGGTTGCATGCAGGTTGAAGTTGTATGAGCAGCGTTTCTTGCCCTGTGCTCTGTGGGCTCTGGACAGGCTCAGGACAGGACCAGCTCCTTGTTGTGTGGTCCTTAGTGTGTTGGTCCGGCGTTCGCCTCCGGCAAATGATTGGCTCAGATGAATGAGCACTGGCCAATGGGGTCGGGTAGCTGGATCTGGGGGCGGAACGAGTTAGGCTGTAGCACTGGGGAAGCCGGTGGCCATCTTGGCTTGGGCTGCCTCGTGTGATATAGTGGAGGCACCGTGAAAGTGCCTGGCTTTCCTGAATTAGGGCGATTTCTGGCCCAAAATGCAATTTACGTGCTTCAGTTGCACGGCAGGGGTATTATCAGGCGGCATTCTGATATGAGGGATAAAGTAGGCGACGCTCGCAGCAAGTGTGGCGAAGGTGCCACGGAGCCTACCTTTAGCAAAAGGTGATGTCCCAGGCTCTGATCAGGATCAGGGGCACTGCTCCAGCAGTGGATGGGCCTCCTGCTCCTCAGGCATCATGGCCCAGATGAGGGGAGTTTGAATGAGACAGTGGAAATCAAATTCCAATTTATCAAGCCTTTGGCCAGAGGCCTAAGCATACACAAGCATAAAGACAACTATGCAAATGGCTGCAGCATGCCAGGTGCTTAAAAAGAATATAGGTATAAGGGTGGGAGAGTCCAGAGGGAATGGGAAAATAAATAAAAAAAGAAGAGAAGCATAAAAGTAGAGGGTAATTGTGATCACAAAACAGGTATATTTGTAGTGCACACTATCCTGAGGCTAGTGTGAACATTGTACTTGAGAACATGAAAGAACATAGACACAAAAGAGAGGGAAGGTAGTTGTCCCGGGAGGATAGCTCAGTGGCAACGTGCTCACCTTGGAAGCAAAACGACATGAAGCAACACAGGTTCGATCCCCAGGTCCGCGCTTAGAAACCTCTGGGTATTTAAGCGCGTTATAAAAACGCAACTAAGACAAAAAACACCTGTAACAGCGCCTCGATGCCTCTGGGCTCTGTGACCGCTTTTTAAAATAAGAAGACACAAAAAAAGATTGCCAGTTTCTTCAATCTGTATCTTACAACTCACCTTCTTCTGAAGAGTGTCACCCAGCCTGGACATATTTTCACCCTCCTAACACAGCAATGGACTCACCCACTCTGGAAAACCTTAACATGCAATCAAAAATGCAGGAGTTCCTTCTGTCTTCCCACAGTGGCAACCACATCTGATTTACCCTCCTTCCCCATTCAGTATGTTGAACGGTATGCCCACTTATCCACACCACAAGAGGTCTTTCTTCTAATCCTTCCCCAATTAGAAGCACTACCACACTCAAAAACACACTGCACAACAAACATATTCATATTCCAGACCTCACCCACATCGCGGAGGGCAGTAACTTCTGTAAGCACAGTCATTCCCCACAGCTCGACACAACACCTTGACCTTTCTAGCAGTGGCCCTTTTGGAGAAAGTAGACATGGGCTGCTTACCTCAGGTGATGGACTCTCTCAGCGCCGCAAGCAGTAGCCCAGGACTCCTTAGTGCAACCAATCTAAAAATATGGGCAGCACTGCGTGTGTAAACAACATGTGCTGCACATAGCACAAGCTACATACAGGCTGCAGCCTGAACTTTGGAAACCCGTATTTCGGAAATAACCACAGCCTGGTAGCACAAGCCAATTGGCAAAGCAGAAATGCACGCCTCCAGGCTGTATTTATTTCCAGGTCTCTCCGGTCCTGAAACCTCTAGTCCATCGCGGGCGGCGTGCAGCAACAAACCACGGCATAAAAACAAAAGCAAAATGAAAATACTTTTTTTTTCACACTGAAATGGGCATGCACAGTTCAGTGCGAAAAAAATAAATGTTTGCTTTTCAAATTTCGCAGAGGGGCCAATGAGGGGGGGGGGGGCAGCATTGTTATAAGGGTGGCCGTGGCCCCCCTTGGCCACCCCTTGGTGGCGCCCCTGTCCATGGTGATTCCGACGTGATTTGTACAGTGCACGTTCGATCTCCGATGATGGACAATGTGATGGTAATGGCTTCTGCTGTGGTTCATTGAGTCCCGACTTGCTGGCCAGTGGGAATGGAGAGAGCGTATGAGGTCCTCTGAGCTTGGAACACACATCGAGTCCTGATTTAGAGCTGTTTCATTATTGGTTGGATACTGGAGAGGGGGAACCTTTGTAGCAGGCATTATGTATGTGTGCATGGTTGTTACCCTGTGTAGCCTGACAAGATGTTTGAGTAGTGGTGTGAAGCCTATTATACACTGCACACTCCTATAAAAGTACCTCAGAGTGCCTCATTAAGGGTAGTGTCCTGGATTACTGTGAATGGATCTTTTTAAATTGAGATGTAATGGTGTTAAGTTGGCTCACAAAACGTTGTCAAAAGAGGATTAAAATGACGGGTATTATTGTTTAGATGGGAAGAGAACGGCAGTATTGGTACATGTTTTATGGTTAGTATAAGCTGATAAGCAGGGGCGTTGCTAGGGGGTGGCTAAGGGGGCTATAGCCCCTGATCTTTTGGTTGTAGCCCCGGATAGAATCTCAGGAGCTACAGCCAAAAGACTAGCTAGCCCCCAATCCCAACAGTTCTGACATCAGCATAGCCCCGGGTCTTTTCCAGACCTAGCAACTCCCCTGCTGATAAGTACAGTGATAACAGAGATTCCTAGCAGCAGCCTCTCTCACTGTTGTGTGACGTGTAATGTACGAAGGATTGTCAGTGATGAAGAACACCGTTGTAACCAATCTCTTAAGTTCTAGCGCCTAGATGCCTATGGGTTACGTGCGCTTTATAAATGTCCACATAAATAAATACCGCATTAATCCCGTCAGGGATGCCCTTTATCTCCGCTTTTGTTTAATTTATTGATAGCACCTTTAGCGGCTTCACTTAGATTAAATGACAACATCCAAGGTATTAAATGTGGCACTTATGTGTCTAAAGTGCTATTATATGCAGATGATCTCCTCCTGTTCCTTTCAAATCCAGAGTACTCATTTCAGAATGCAGTGGAACTATTTCATCATTTTGGTAACATATCGAACTTTAAAATTAATATATCTAAGACAAAACTTTTTACAATCACCCTAATGTATAACAAAAGTTGGGTTCCTGGAAATGAGTTCTTATGGGCTGGAGAAGGATTTGTACATTTAGGCATTCATGTATCGAGGGATATCACTCATATGCTAGAAAATAACATACGTCTTAAACTCAGGGACATGATTTCAGACTGTAAAAGATGGTCTAGAATCAACCTTACAATATGCGGGAAAATTAGCACGATTAAGATGACCATGCTTCCTAAGATTTTATATCTGTTCAGTATGTTGCCTCTTCCTCTTTGGCAGTCTTTGGTGGGAGAAATTAAGAAGGTATTGTGGGGTGAAATCTAGCCCTGAAAGGCCAGAAAGAAAGAGGTCAGAGTTGTTTGCGAATGTCCATTGAAACCTCAGGCCTAAAACATAAAGGAAAGAAAGTGGGCCTACAATTAAAGTGCAAAAATATGTGCAATGCCTTTCAGGAAGGAAAAGAAAGACATGTGGCTGACAAATCCATGGAGAGCTACACAACACATGAAGAAACAGAAGTGATGTCATGATCACCAGGGGACTACCTCTGCTAGAGCATCCCTCGCATGGCATTAGCAGTACTCAGATGACCCACATGGGGGCTAGATGGGTCCTTGCCTGGTGTTCCTGGCATTCCTCACAATTACAGGCACACAACACCATTAAGACTCAAGAGAGGATTAGGACTTCCTCATTCCCTCAAGATGGCCGATCAGCTCGCCATAGACCTCATTCAGGATAGGATTAGTCTCTGGGTGAGGCAGCCTATCTAAGCCATGCCTAGAGCGTCACACGTGCTTCGTGTTGAACTGTAGAGTGCAGCGCAACGCTTACCGATGCTCCTGACTGGTCCAGAAAGAGAAAAAGGCACAGTTAGACTAATGCAAACATTGCAAGCAGAAGGCATCTGATTCTACTTACCAGTCATGTTGCAGATCCTCCGGCATTCATCTTACAGCTGGGCTCGGTGTTCTTCACCTTAACGAATTCCTTGATCCTTTGTTTCCCAGCTGCTGGTGCCTGCCGCACCTCGTTACTTCGGCTGCTAGCCGCTCCCGCCGACTAGGAAGGAAAGAAGGTAAAGAGAGTCACAGAGCTGAGTGCCGCACAGAGTTTACGAACAGTTACTTGAAAACAGCCAATCGCACAGTACTAACGCACGCATTGACAAGGCAAGCAAACTCTAACAATTATATGAGACAGCAAGTCGCGCCCATCTACGCTCGCATCCCAAAGTCTACCACTTACCTTTAAGCAACGCAAGTTCCAAAGGATAATACGCCCGGCACCGCCAACCATTCCCACTCTCATCTTCACAAAGGGAAAAGGCACAGGGAATTAAACAATCCCTGAATCTTGCGCATGATCAGTGCGCGCATATCAAAGACAAACTTACCTCAAAACAAGGCATACAGCTAAGCGCTCCACACACCAGCAGAGAGAGAAACAGCACCTGCACGAAGTTGAACTACTCTCACATTACAAGCCCGGTCCTCAAGCCACAGCAGGACTGGGCTTGAGCGCCAGTGAAGTAACTGGCAACTGCCATCTCCAGGAACATAGCGCCCCTGCAAGACAGCAGGATGGAGAGCTTATCTTACACAACATGCAGGTGAGCGAAGGACTCAGTTAAATCCCAGGGAGTTCAAGGGGGCTGGATCACAGGAGTATGGTAGAGTTGGGAATCCAGAAGATAGTGACTTGTGTCCCTTGATTTTTACAGAAGCCCGCACTTAGCAGCGGCTAGGCCACCTACAGCACCCACTGAAAAGAGGCTCTCAATGCTCCCCTAGAGATCAGGTAAGCATGACAAGGGCGTACAGTATTTTCAATGGAATACAAGATTGTGCTCCAAGCAGCTAAAGTGAAACGGAGCCCATTGCATGTAAAATAAATGAAAGAATATAATTTTCGTTTTCCCTCATCCAAATTGACAGCATGCAAAGAGGAATGCTCACTAGACTTTTCAAACTTGAACCTGGTGTTCTCATATAATAGCCGTATGCATATGGGCAGCGTGCATGTCACAAAATTTGATTTGGGCCGAGAGATGTGAAAGTTGGTATGAGCGTGCAGGTAATAATTAACATGGGGATTGTAAAGTGGCATATTGTTCACTGTTATGGCTCCTGAGTAAATGAAACTGTATCCCTGCATAGGAAGGGTGTGCTGACTTCAGAGTAGCCATATCTAATTTAGTAAAAAAAAAATATGAATACATGTAAAGATTTGAAAATTTAGGACACTTGCCATGTTGAGAGGTTTTGTGAGCCCAAAGCATGCCGAGCCCACCTGTCAAAGTGGGATGATGAAGCTTTCTCCTCCCACAGCTGTCCCAAATCAATCCCCATCCCCTTGACCTATTAGCACGCAGGGGGGAGGTGGGTAGTGAAAACCAGCCAATGCCTTTTGCGAGAATCATAACAAGTTAGTGATGTCAATAGCCCTATAAATAAACCAGTTTGCATTAGAGCTGGAGTTCCTCCACTAATTCCGAGAGGTAACCTGCTGCTAAAATCTGGCGGGAAACATCCCAGCAGAGAGGCCTAAACCTTGCATTGGAGACAGGAACCGGGAGACTAGAAGCTGATTGGGACCCCTTGGAAGAGTCAGAGGAGATCCTTGACTGACCCCGTTGCTGCCCCAGCGGTGTCCTGCTGTTCCCTGATGCCCAGTTCCAGGCCTATCCTGTAAGTAAACTGCCCCAAAGCCAGAGATTGTGTAGGCCCTATTTTTTTCCAGCATTGATTTAGTTATTTCCCCATAGAAAAATACCCTGTTTGTGTGTGTAGATACCTAGCATATTTAATCATACTAAATCAATTAATTTCTCTTTTGAAATCACAGGATCTGTTTGTTGGCATTCAAAAGCAGCAAGCTCTTCCCAGTGTCTTGTGAGCCGGTATAGACCTAAAGATTTACCAAAAAGAATGAATCTCAAAACCCTGGTCCCCCGTGAGTGCGCAGGGTGCAATACGAAATTCTCTATTGATCCCCTTCAATTTAAATCAGAAGGGTGAAGCCTGGTAGTGCCTTTGCATATGCAAGGTGCAAAACGAAATTGTCCCTTTGTATCCGTTGTGCTCTGACCAGAACCCCAAAACCTTGCCTGTTCTTGTTAGGTGTAGCAAAACAAATTTCCCATTGCCTTTCATTTTTTCACATTGCAGCTGTGCTGAATATCCCAAAACCAATTTTCCGATTGTGCTCTGACCAAAACCCCAAAGCCCTGCATGTTTATGTTGGGTGTGGCAAAACAAAATGCTCCCATTGCTTTTCTGTTTCCCATAATGTTTCTGTGATCAATACCCCAAAACCGATTTTCCCATTGTGTTCCCACTCTCTGCCACTGCCTTCCATTCCGAGGAGTCAAGTCTAATTGATGTTTGGAGGGTGAGGGTTGCTAGGAGAAAATAATAACAAAATCTGTAATCACTGTGTGTGTTGAATTGTTCTTTTCCTGTATTGGTGGGTTATTTAAAACAAAATAATCGTAACTGCATGCCTTAGTATTATCTCTGTGTTGGTGCCTTTACAGAAGTAATTTCTGTTCCAATGTTGCCACAGCATTGGTGGCTGATGTTAATCTAAGTGTGAAATTTGGTTTAAATTGATTAATAAATCTTTATTCTTAATACACACCGGCACCAAATAGAACCTGAATCCAAATCATAGTGATTTGTTGTGTGCCACATCCACTGGGGGAAAGTCACTCCCTGAGTTGAGTGTGACCGCGTAATAAACCGCAACAGTATTTAGAGACTTTTTATGGGGGATTCGAGTTCACCCGAAAATTCCAATGTCAATTCTTTTGTGCTCAATGGAGGAAGGGGGCTTTGGTTTTCCAGGTGTGAGGAAATATCACACTGCTTTCTCCTTGAGCAATCTACATTACTGGATTAATGACGATTCTGAGTCAGCCTCTATGTAGGTAGGCATGGAAAAGGAGTCTGTGTCACCTATACCCTTGGATTGTCTTCTTAAAATGGATTATCGACACCGCTTTGACAAAACTTTCCCTGCAGTACGACATATAGTTTCTGAATGGAAAGGTGCGAATCGCATAACTGGGTCAAAAATCCTGCTATCTCTGGAGTCATGTATCTGGAAGAATCTAGCGATTACGGTTGATGATAAGATGCTGAATTGGTGCACGTGGCAGAATGCAGGTATTTGGAATCTGAAAAATGTTGTAGAGAATAGTACCTTATTAGACTTTGGCTTCTTGAAATTTAAATATAAATTAAGTAATTCTGAAAGATCAAAGTATATATGCTACAAGGAATTTTGACATCCATTTTCTCGCCATTAAATGCCAAGATCCATGACCCTCCTGGCCTATATGTCATGTTGAAGAACTGCCCTCTCTCTGCATTTGTGGTCTACCTACCGCCTACGCTCTGCCACCTCTAAAGTGCCCTTGGAACGGCCATAGCGAACACTTTGGGAGTCTGAAATGCATGTACAGATATCTGATTCCAACTGGTCGATAATATGTAAAAGCCTGAAGAAATTTAAACTGGACTTGGATTTACGCTATACACAACAGAGGGTTATAGCCTGTCTGTATTGGTTGCCTTGGAGGATGAACGTATGTAAACCTTCACAATTTGATATTTGCTGGAACATCAAAAAGGAAATTGGAACCAATACCCATATGTTTTGGTCTTGTGCACAAGTATCTCAATACTGGGAACAAGTCCTCTACTGAATGGAGTTTGTAACCCAGTCAGTACTGCCACGTACCTCACTATTTTGTGTTCTGGGCTTATTCCTAAATGGTTTGAAGTTATCAGCTGGAGTTAAAAATTGGACATACAAAGCATTATTACTGGCTAAGAAATAGATTTTGAGGAAATAGAAGTCTAATGGGAAACCCCAACTTGAGGACTGAGTTCAGAGTATGTTGCTATCGGCTGTTAGGGAAAAGGTTTCTTATGCTAAAATACATTTTGTTGAAGACTATCAATTAATTTGGGGTATGTTCAATGACTTATATGTTTTAAGCTTAATGTTACTGTTATGGAATTTTACAATGTGTGTATGTTTAACGATCTGCTGGTTTGGCTCACCCTCGTCCCTTTTTGCACCTAGTGTTTGCTCATGTTGTCTGTCCTGTCTTTTCTTGTGTTGTGTGTTGTGTATTGTTGTGTTCGGGTACAAGTGTATAAATTGGGGTTGGGATATTCTGTATTTTTTTGTTTTTAACTTTTTATTGTTTTTTGTATACAACACTTCAACCAACAAACAACAAAAACTTCACATACAATACAACACACAGTGGCGGGAGCATGATACAGCCTGTTTTTCCTGGCGCTCATTTTAGTCTTACTATGTCTCATTTTTCCCATTGTCTCTTGTGGGTATCCAGTCGTATCTTCCTAGGAGGGGGGTTATGGGCTCTGGTCTGCCCGCTTCCGACTTTCGACAGGTCCCGGCTAGTGTAGCGCCTCCACTCTTCATCCAGGTTTGTGTTTGCATTACCCTTATTCGCTGCAACTCTCTGGGTTGCTTCCGGCATTGGGTGCAAACAGCTCCTGCACCATTGTGTTCCATGCCAGTATTTTTTCACTGCTTTCATGTGCCCCTCTTTGTAGTGCCATAGTACATACTGTCGACTCAGCTAGTGACCATAGCTTCACGTCTGCCCACTGTAACATGTAACTGTCCATGAGTGCTGCTGTGCCCTTTTTCATATCTGGAATGATGATCGTTTTGTTGCATTGTCTTTTGGAGCCCATCTGTACCTTCCCTCCACCATGGAAACAAAGTTAATGTCCAATTTCTTTCTGCATTTTGATGGGCTTCTCCAGGGCTGTAACCCACGTGAGCTTTGCGATGTGCTGGGACCAGACGGGAGTGCATGTCTCTTTGACCCATTAAAAGTTTTCTTCAGTGAGACCTCACAGTGCCTCTTTCTTGCATGTGATTGTCTCGTCATGCCATTTGTTTTCTGTGAATCATGCCCCTCTGATGACAAAAAAAGGTTCTTTGATACAAATCACTCCTTGTGGTTTACTTGTGCATTATTTTTCATTCTGCAGCATTTCTATTGTAACTGTGTGTGATTGGAAGGTGCTTCTAATCCTACACAATACTAGATGAACTAAACATTGGGCATCCAACAAGGGTACTTCTTGAGGTATAAGCACTTTGGGTGTGCCAGAGGCATGAGGAATGAGAGAGCAAACATAACAGCTCTCATTTGTTGCTTGTTTGCTGGTGGCGCTCATGTCTGAGTACCATTTGTTGGATTGGTCGGGGTGACGGGGGTCTTCAATTTCGTCTAATCCCAGGCCTGGTATGCATCATAATTCTTCCCGCCCGCCCCCCGTTTCCGTCTCCTGCTCCCCCTTGATCATTATATAACATCTTTACTCTTTGATACTTTATAGGAAAAATGTCCGCCCATGTTGCATCATCTCGTACATTATCATTTTGCCAGGACTGTGATACCAAGGGATCTTGGGTGGTTGGGGCATTGGGGCTAAAGTGCATATCAGTGATATGAGGTAGGTTCTGCGGTTGCATGTGTGTTTGCGAATGTCAGGTCAGGCATACCGAACAGGGAATAATCACCATCGTATTCATTAATTTCATCATCGATGTTATCACTTATAGCAGCATATGTAAGAACAGTGGTTTTGACAGTTGGTTTTTATGCAGTGTTGTAAGATTATCATTTGGGGAGGCATTATGTGACCAAATAACCTTAGCTCCAGTCCATATAAGGCTTGATCCTTCTCGTATTAGGTTTACCCCATTCCGCCCCTCTTTCATATCCCCAATTATGAAAGACACACTCCAGTACAATCCAAGGCAAAATAGCATTACAGAAAACACTATCGCGGCAAAGTATAGGCCGCACTCATAATTGTAGTAACTATTTACTCTAGTGTCTACCCTATCACTATCTAAATTGGAGTCGTTGTTAGTGAGGGCTCTCCTCTCCATCACATTTCCACCTACATGGGCGATATAAAAGGGTTGAGTACATCATAAAAATACTTTATATTTTTCTATACACATTTTCTGTCCATGAAATAGCACATATATATTTACAAATCCCACTCATAATCTTTATCTTATTTTCAGTAATTTTAAAACCTTTTAGTAAGAAAACACCTAATTTTTCTGATATTCACTTTAACTTCTATTAGTGTCCATAAAGGTGCTCAGAAAATGTAAGCTCAGTAGAAAGACATGAAGAAATAGCAAGCGATAGAAAGAGAGAGAGAGAGAGATGTATGCTGTAAACTTCTTTAACACACTTTTCTATACATTTTTCTTTGTTGTTGCATATTTTTCTTTGTAGCATGCTCACTAAAACCTTTAATTTTGTATTTCACGTTTCATGCCTCTATTTTAATCCCTTGCTTTGTTGTTGCTCACTCTGCGGTGTTGTACTATCGTGTGCCCTACTCACATCTGAGAGATGCGCCAAATACTTGAGCATTTCACTTTCACTGCGGTAGGCGTGCAATATATCACCTCATAAGGACCATGAAATCGTGGGGAGTTCCATCTCTGCACGAAACTACACACATTCACATTTTCTCCTAGCATTAACTGTCCTGTGGGGCTATCTTGCGCTGGTGGTGTTGTGTCTGTTTCATTGTCCTGTGTGAATCTTGATGCTATTTGCTTTGCTATGCTTTGTACTGCACGTGTCAGCTGGGTGATGTATTCCTTAAATACATCCCATAGCACTGCGGCAGCTTTGTGAGCGTCTGATGCTCTCCTTACTGGTGATGTGGTGTATAAATACGCCGTCTCATCACTATTTCATGCAGGCTCAAATGGTGGTCCTTACTCGGTTGTGTTCTGAGTTAGAACAGTGCTAGGGGTAAGCAATACACCCAGTTTTTCTTAAGTGTGTTGCACAACTTGAACAATTTACTTTTGAGCAGGCCGTTGATTTTTTCTACCATTCCGTTTGCTTGCAGGTGATAAATCGAACATAATTTGTGTTTACACTTAACAACGTGGTTACCTCCTTGAAGAGATCATTTACAAAGTGGGTGCGGTTGTCTGACCTGATCACATCACATATAGCCCACCTAGAGAAAACATCTCATACCAAAAACTTTGCTGCGCACTTTGCGTCGAGTTGGGGACATGGCCCAGCTTCTACCCACCATGAAAAGGGACAAACTATTACAATGAGGTACCTTGCTCCATTACATATTTCTCCCATGTTGGCATAATCAATGTGGAGCTCTCTAAATGGCCCCACAGGGCATGGCAGTGTTCCTCTTAGTGTTCTGAGAGTCATCCCTGAACTATATGTTTGGCATGTGGTGCATTCAATTGTTAATTTAGATAAATATTCCTGTAAATTCAGGACAAACCATTCTTCCTGAATCTCTGCTGCAATGTGTTGTTTTGTTACATGTGTTGGGAAATTTAGTTGCTGGTATGCTATCAGTAACAATTCTACTGGCATCACTACCTTCCCTGTCAGCTCCTGTCGCCATATTAAATCTGTTGGTGATTGTTTGCATCCTCTTTTTCCCCACAATTCCTGTTCTTCTAATGGAGCATGTTTTTTTGAAGGTCTATTATTTGTAAAATTGGTGTGCAGTTGTATCCTTCTTCCTGCACCTCTGAACTGGTTGTTTTTACAATGCACTCTAGTGGTTGGGGGACATTAAAGTAGGCTGCTTCTTTTGCAGCAGCGTCCGCTGCTGCATTTCCAAGCGAGATTGCATACGTGTTATAGGTGTGTGCTTAAATCTACTGTAGGGCTGCTTCCCTACTCTGTGCGGGACTGGGAAAGAACCACAAAAAAACTGCAACGTTTGTCCCCACAGCTAATAGTCTAAAGGTAATGCGGTATCTGAATTACATACACCCCCATTTTATCCAAACAGAAAAAGTGAGAAATGGGCAATAAAGGATCACTCCTATCTGGATGTTCTAATCACTGTTCCCAGATAGTGTCCTAATGTTTTCTATGTGTTCAAAATAAAATAACATATATATAAAAGCCCAAAATGTATACATTTATCTGAGCCATTCTTCTCAATTTATCAACTTCATTGAGCATGGAATCTAACAATAGACTCAGAAGTACTTTTCACAATTTATTGCAAAACATATATCAATTCTTAATACAAAATCTCACATTTTTTTTACAAAACGTGTAGCAATTTTGTTTAAAACAAACTCAAATTTAAACATATTTCAAAAGAAAAATAGAAAAAGAAAAACCATCATGGTTAAACAATATCATCAATAATAATACATATCGACAAGCAAAGCAGAAAAAAGAAAAAAGGATTCCCTATAAGCATGAATTTTCACTAAAAATCACAAAAATTGGATTGATATCCTATAAAAAAAAGGAGTGCTGAAGAATAACTGTGACAAATTCATTTCTTTCCAAAAAAGTCCTCCAATTCCATCACGTTGGTAACTAATGGATTTGAGAACACAGTCTCAATAGTATTCCAACTCAACTTCAATTTGAGAGTCAAAATTGTCCCACAGTATCAAAAAATGTTCAATTATTTTTGTAGAACTTAGGGTTATAACTGGTAGAAATTGGTTCATGTGTGGACAATATCCCACTGTTTCTTACAGCTCTACTAAAGGTCTATGTATATGGCCTCTCTGTCCATGCACAGGCACATCACTCACACTCGCTAGGAAAGTCAAAATGGCGTGGTGAAATACGTTTCGGCGTATCAATCAAAAAAAGGCCGCCTTCCTCAGGACCTATGGTCAGATGTGTAAGAGCAAGACCCCTATAAAAAGGAGATAAAAACAGGAAGAACAACAAGTCACATAAGGTTAAAAAAAATTGAAAGTGCTTGGCTCTCCAGTCCTCTCCCAACACCACTAAGACGTTAAAAAGAAGAGGAGTGAATTAAGAAAAAGACAACATAATTAGGTTTCTGTAGAATTAATAAAAGCACAGAGATTAGTCTTATTGAGATGCAATATGTAAGGAGAGTATGTTCTCCCATGATCCAAAGCACAGGACATAGGTAGATATATAGCAAGAATGGCAACACTTCAAGCACCATAGAGTAACACACCAAGACCAGAGGAGAACTGGTTGGGGTCTAACAGAGTGTCCAAATGGTGACACAGTGGCCATGCAAGTGATGAACCCTGTCATATAGTGGTGTAAAGTGTGATTGTAAGCATACACCCTAAATTGACTACTGCTATGCGTATCCATCAGGGGGGGCCCTTCAGGCTGAAATTGCTGGTATAGTAAAAACTAGAGAACAAAAACAGGCACCTGTGGAGGGCCCACAATACCAATGCCATATAAATCAGCATGAAAATCAATAGATATTGAATGGAGGGGCACCATCTACCTTGACAATATAAGCGCTCTGTGTCACACTGGCTCTAAGCATGCTAACCGGTGAAACAAGGCAAGAGAGGACAGCATTACCTTCACCAGCGCTAAGCGTTGTGGAAGCAACCGTGTGTCACATGGGGTCCATCAGTGTATATACACAGAGATGCAGGCATGCTGGAAAGCATTGAAGCAAACTGCAATTCGTACAGGCAACCCGTCCGACAGAAGCTAGGGGAACAATATATATATATGATATGCACGCAATCCCCAGAGTGCCACAAAGAGGCAGTATACACGGGCTCATTGTATTGGTAAAAGCATAATAAGTAAGAGCTGAAGCAAGAAAAGAAAGGCTAACTATACCTTATAATACTTTTGTCACGGCTGCCACGCCCCGCAGCCTTGTAGTCAGACTGCAGACGCACCAAGAAGTAAGTCACTGTAATAGCGAAGCAGATGAAAAAGAAAGATTTGAAAAGGGGGTCCTGGCTGGGTAAGCACGGTTACATGGATCTACACTAATGTGAGCGTGCCGTGAGCTGTTGGATTACCATGATACGGTTGAGAATCTGGTGGATAGAGTGTCTCCTTGCTGTGTGTCCAAGTCACTATAGGAACACAACCTAGGGAGCATGGCTCCAACTTAAAAAGAGCGCCATTGGAGACCAGTGGTCAAAGTTGGAATAGCACCCCGGGAAAGCAGGAATAGCCACCTTAGCCAAACTGGCTATGATTGCTATGGATGCCCTGTCACAAACCAAGGGCCATAGATCACTGCTAAATGTATACAGGGCATTGTTTCACAGATATAATGGCAAGAATAGAGATTACAATCGGGAAGGCTAGCCGGTCTCAACTAGAGTGTATGTACCTGCGTTAATGCACGTTGAAAGTGGTGGCCTGCGTGGGGCGCGTTACCTAGTAGGCACAAAGGCCATATTAGGAATTGACAGCTGCAGCGTCAGAGTATGCCACTAGATATGAACATGCTGTGGTGCATATATCTGCAGGGTTGACACATGGCAAAATCCAGTATTCAGTCATAGCCCATCTCATATCTAGTTGGTTAACCAAAGTTCGGCGAAAATACTCAAGTGACCCTCATGTTGTGAATAGGACTCTCCACCCATATCAGCTGGATCTTGATGGATAAAGTGATGAGTTTACAAAGGGCTCAAGGAAGTACCAAGTCAGGGGCTCCAGGTTCACCCATATGTTTGTAGCAACTGTCGCCTTGGAGGTACATGTCCAGATTGCCAAATTGGCGGGCACTTACTAAATGTAAATGACCCCAAGACTGCAATTGGTAGGCAGGGGATTCTTCATTCAGGCCCCTTAGTTTGTCCAGCGTTCTCAGACGATGGATCCACCTGGATTATTTGTTGTTCGTTGCTCACTGCGTGTTACAGCTATTTTTAACTGTGTCAATTGCCCCTAGCGGCCCTGCTCAATTGTGTTATTGCCTGCCCATAGCGGCCCTGATCTACAGTGTTATTGCCTGCCCCTAGCGGCCCTGATCTACTGTGTTAACTGCCTGCCACTAGCGGCCCTGATCTACTGTGTTAACTGCCTGCCCCTAGCGGCCCTGCTCAATTGTGTTATTGCCTGCCCCTAGCGGCCCTGCTCAATTGTGTTATTGCCTGCCCCTAGCGACCCTGATCTACTGTGTTATTGCCTGCCCCTAGTGGCCCTGATCTACTGTGTTAACTGCCTGCCCCTAGCGGCCCTGATCTACTGTGTTAACTGCCTGCCCTGACCAACGGTGTTATTGCCCACCTACCTGTACATCTCTTGTCTACAAATGCAGCCCCTTGGCACACACCCCAAAGCGCCTACACACCTCCCTTCCTCTTTATCCATCTTCATCACATCCCTCTCCTTTCTGGCCATCTGCAGCATGCCGCATGCGCACCCAGACCAGCATGCCCACCCATGCCCTACCCCACCATCAGACCTCATACACACCACACCGTCGTCTGCACTCCATTCCACACTCAACCACCATACCAATCCGATCGGACATCACCCACTCCACCTCAGGCTCTGTAGACTAAGAACACGCACCAAACACCTCCTAACTCTGCGCAGCACTCCACACTCCTTAGGAACAACAGACTCAGCTCTCGCACCCATACATCAGCCGCCCAGCCTTACCTCTCTGACCACGCTCACTACCCTAGCACCCATCACGCTGCATCTATCACGCCCCAGCCTCACACACCCAAATATGCACCGCCCACCTCCAACACCACCAACGCCAACACACACACTCTAAGACAAGACTTAAGATGTGCTCTCATCAATGCGCCCTCTGTCCTTGCCCATGCCATTGAAATCAATGACCTTATCACCACCCACAATCTTGACCTACTTGCCATATCCGAAACTTGGCTCCATGAAGCTTCTAGTCCATCCATCCACCTTGCTCTCCCTCAAAACTATACCATCCTCAGACAGAACCGTAAAAACTCTAATGGTGGTGGCGGCATCTCCCTCATCTTTAAAGACACCCTCTCCATAAGAATGTGTAATCAACAATGGGACAACAACACTGATCTTCTCACTGCTAAACTAGCCCTCTCACCTAACTGCACCATAAACTTCTTTATCACCTACAGACCACCAGGATCCCCCTCTGACTACCAAAAGCAACTCCTCCAAAACATAGGCAACAACCTCAAAAGCACCACCAAAAGAATCCTTCTAGGGGACATTAACCTTGGTTTAGCTGACCCGAAGGACAAAGCAGCTGCAAATTTAGCCAAAGAACTATCAAACATGGGGTTCGAACACAAAATTACTGCACCCACTCATAACAAAGGCAGATCCATTGACTGGCTAGCTGATCACAACTGTTCATCTGCAATTACCTCCATCTCGGCCCTCCCATGGACGGACCATTACCTCATTCAATTCTCCATTCCTACCACGCCCACTTATAAAACCTTAACTCATGCCCCACCCGGAAAAATAAGAAGCTCCAAAAAACTCACTGCTTCCAACCTCGCCCCTCTCCTCGATATCCCTGAACTCAAGCCTCCATTCGTCCATGACCCTACCTCTCTAGCCAACATCTACTCCAGCACACTCACTCAAGCCATCAAACTCATTGCCCCTCTAGAAGAAAAAAAGGGAAAAAATCAATGCACTGCAACTCTTGGTTCACTGAAGAACTATCTGACCTTCGCACCCAGAAACGCAAAGCTCTATCCAGATGGCAAGCAGAGCCTAACCAATCCTCGCTTAAAGATTTTAAAGAGATCTCTTTGACCTACAAAAAAGCCATATTCCATGCTAAATCCAAATCCTACAACCAGAGAATCACTAATGCCAGCTCCAAATCAAGAGAAATATTCTCCATATTCAAAGAACTCACAACACCTGCCTCCAGCCCAGACAAAATCATCAAGGATGAAGCATGGTGCACAGGCATCCAGGCTGCCCACTTCAATAAAGTTAAAACACTCCAAGACAAAATAGCCTCCCAACACAAAGCTCTCAACACCCCCACCTGCTCGCCCACACCTCCCACCAATAACTCTCTTTCACAAACACCCCTTTTTGCTTTCAGAGAAGTCTCAGAGACGGAAGTCAAGGACCTCCTCAAAAAAATCAAACCTTCCACCTGCAAAGGGGATATCTGCCCACCCTCCTTAATCAAAGAGTGCTCAGAATCCCTCACCCCTATCATTACGGCTTTCATCAATGCTTCTTTCGCATCTGGAACTGTTCCACAATACCTAAAAGAAGCCTGGGTTCGCCCGCTCCTGAAAAAAACCCTCTCTCGATCCTTCCTCCCCTAACAACTATCGCCCCATCACCACCGTCCCCTTTCTCCTCAGACTCCTAGACAAAGCCGCACACAATCAAATCCAACACTACCTGGAAACCAACACCATCCTAGGCAAAAGACAATCAGGTTTCCGCAAAGGCCATGGGACTGAAACTGCCCTTCTAGATTTAAAGAATCAAATTACCAAAATAATGGACACAGGCAAACCTGCTCTCCTCCTTCTGCTCGACCTCTCTGCAGCATTTGACCTGGTCGACCACAGCATTCTCACATCTCACCTCTTCAATGCTGCACACTTCTCTCACAAGGCAACCACTTGGATCACATCCTTCCTTGAAGGTAGGCCCATGAAAGTGTACTCTGACCAGGCCAGCGCCCCCCCACCACTATAAATTGTGGAGTCCCACAAGGGTCCTGCACTGCACCAACCCTTTACAACCTATTCACCAAACCCCTCTTTGACTTACTGGACTCCCTCAACATAGCATACACAAACTACGCAGATGACACGCAAGTTCTCCTCCCACTCTCTGGAGACTACGACCTAGACTCAGAAGCCCTCCTCAAAATCTACTTGACTATCCAAACCTGGATGGCTATCAATGGTCTCTGCCTAAACGGAGACAAAACCGAAATCATCATCCTAGCCCCCAACGAAACACTATCCAAACTCAGCCCTGATTATTCTTACATGATCATTGACAGTATTAGCATACCTGTCTCCTCTGCCGTCAAGACCTTAGGAGTCTACATTGACACCACACTCTCAATGACCAGACAAACCAGCGCCATCGCCTCAGCTTCTGCTCTGACCACCAAACTCATTTACGCCATAAAACCCTACCTCACCACGCCCAACTGCCTCTCCATAGCCAGAGCTGCTATAGGAGCCAGATTGGACTACTGCAACGCCCTCCTGGCAGGCACATCATCAAAAAACCTAAGCAGGCTCCAAATAGTGCAAAACAATGCCCTCCGCGCTGCACTACACATCCCCAAAACTGACCATATTTCACAGGCCAGAAGACTCGTCCACTGGCTCCCAGTCAAGGAAAGAATCAACTTTAAAATCCTCACTCTCACACACAAGTGCATCAATCACACATCACCCCCCTACCTATCTGAAACTATAACAAAGAACTCTTCCATCTGTCCCAGAAGAAGCCATCATGCCAACCAACTCCGAGTACCCAGTGTAAAAAGAGCCAATGCCGGCGGCATTGGCTTCCCACACATAGCACCTAAGCTCTGGAATGCCCTCCCCAACTCACTCAGAGCAGAACCATCTCTGTATTCCTTTCGCAAATCTCTGAAAACCACTCTATTCAACTAACTTCATCCTTCCTTCACCCACACTAGCTCGCATACGTCTGATACAAAATGTGTCTTGTAATGAAAATTGCTTTGTAACCATCTTCCTTCCACTGTAACCAGATTATGTATGTCTTCGTGTAACAGCGCCACGATTCCCCCGGGCTGACGTGAGCTTTAAATAAATCCGAATAAATAAATAAATACCCACCATTGCATGTCATCGGGGTAATGGGCTTGGTGTGTGCTTGGCACTTTACCAATGCTACCACTAACTGTTCTGGTAGTGCTTCAATCAGGTCATTCAATAGTGCTGCATGTTGTACTGGTGAGCCATCTGCCCTTCAAAAACCCTCTTCTTCGCCATCGTGACAACCCCGAGTGTACCGTTGTTGTCACAAATGCCGAGTCAGAATATATCATCACTGCACATCCTTTGGCTGTATGTAATGCTTCAATTAGTGCTATTAGTTCTGCTGCCTGCGCTGAATAATGTGAGGGGAGGCGTTTCTGCACAATAACTTCGTACTCTTCTCCTTCAATTCTGACCACTGCTGCCCCTACATGTTTTTCTCCCGTCTCACTGTCTATCGATGCTGACCCATCTACAAAATATATCCCCCCCCCGAGGGCATTTTCACTTGCTTTTGGAATGTCATCCTCTTCCCCTTCATATGTGGAGCAATCGTGTGCCTGCATGTCTTCTACTGTGCATGGCTCAGTAATGAATGTGGCAGGGTTCACTGTCTTACATCTGACCACATGGACATTTGGGCTGTATATTATAATCTCGTATGCTGTGGCTCGTTGTGTTGTGAGTGTTGATTTGGACCTTTCTAAGATAGCAAACAGTGAGTGTTCTGCATAAAGAGTCACAGAACAACCCATCACAATTGTGGCACTTTTTTCTATTGCGAAGGCCGCTGCTGCGAGAGCTTGTTCGCATGCGAAGTGGCCCTGCCTCACTGAATCTAGTTTGCTACTGTAATATGCCAATGGTTTGTGTCCTAACAATGTTTTCTGTGTTAGCACTGCTGTCATCAATATTCTATTGGAATGTGAAAACAGGTAGAACTCCTGGTCACAATCAGGGTTCGCCAAGACTGGTGCGTGTGAGATGAGGTCTTTTAGTTTGAAGTATTGAGTCATCATTTCTTCTGACCATTTTATGGGGGCGCTGTTCTTTTGTGCTTCTTTTAACCCTTGCAATAACGGGCGTGTGTATGCCGCATAGTTCAGTATCCATGCACAGCAATAATTACAAATGCCAAGAAATTTCTGTATGTCCTTCACTGTCTTTGTTATTATTGTGTGACGTATTGCTGCTGCTCTGTCAGGTATTATTCTGTTGCCATCTTTTGAAATCAACTGCCCTAAGTATAACACTTCCGCTAGGCAGTATTGCAGTTTACCTTTGTCCACCTTCTACCCTTTTGTAGCCAGTACATTCAGCAATGTAATAGAGTCTGCCCTGCACTGTTCTTCACTTTTGCTGCAGATGAGGAGGTCATCCACATATTGAATTACCATACTCTCAACATCCACATTACCGAGATCTTCATGCAAAATCCTAATAAAGATGCTTGGGCTCTCACAGTACCCCCGTGATAGTCTACAATGTTCATATCTGTTGCCCCCCAATGTAAATGCTGTGAGATACTGGCAACTGGGGTCAAGTGGCACTGAGAGAAAGGCGTTTTTCAAATCTACGACAGTAAAACAAGTGGCTTCTTTAGGTATGCTACACAAAATGGCTGCGGGTTTAGCCACTCGAGGGAACTCTTTCTGTATGACGTCATTAAGTGGGCCTAGGTCCTGTATCATCATCCAAGCCCCGCCCCTCGCTTTTTTGATTGGGTAGATTGCCGTATTACAAGGTGAATTTGATGGCACTATAATACCTTGTTGTAATAATGTGTTTATAGTTTCTTTTATTTCCTCCTCTGCTTCTCTTGACAATGGGTACTGTTTTACTCTAGGTGGAATTGCACCTGGTTTCAATTTTATTTTTATGGGCGTGACCTCTTGCAATATCCCTACGTCATGTGGGCCTGTAGTCCATAGTTCTGGCAGTACCTTTTCCATTTCTTCATCAAATATGGTGGGTGGTGCACTAACGCTAGCCATGAGAGGGTTGTGTATTTCTCTATGCTGGATCATTATGTCACAAGGTACACTTATTTCCATCAGTATCATTGTCAGTGAACAATTACTCATCAGTCAAATCAAGCAAAGCCACATTCAGGTCTATACACAGCACTGTTCTCCATTCGCATCCATGTGTGTCCAGTCCTATTACCGCAATACGTTTGCTTGAAACTTGCACCCCTTCCAAGGCAATAGACATTATTGTACCTGGCACAATATCTGAGTTTACAATTGGGCTGAAGACAAAATCAGATGGCACCCTCCATTCTTTGCGCGTTATCTTGGTCACCACTCTAGCAAGTACCCGTATTACATAAATGAACACGTCTATATCTATGGGCACTCCCCTTACTGCAATTTCATTTGTCATAGTACTTATCATCAACATAGCTCTTACTGGGCATACACCTGGAGTGCAGCATACTATCCCCTGTTTTGTGAAGGAGATGGTCATATTCAATTTGCTCAGGAGGTCACGTCCCAATAAATTTATTGGCGAGTCTTCATGATATAGGAGGGGTGCTCGCACTGTCTTTCCCACCACCGTTATGTCTAGATCTTTTGTGTAAGGAACTTTTAAAATAGCCCCAGAGAACCCCTGTGTTTCCAAATGTTTTCCTGAGAGTGGGAATCGGCCTTCCATGAGGCACGATTTTTCAGCTCCCGAATCCACCATAAAGATGAACTGCTTGCTGCCTTCTCCGCACCCACCAGTGGTTCCTCTTCTGCACGTAGGGTAGTTGAGAGGACTGGACACGCAAGTGCTTTCTGTGGGCTGTCCTAGTCTGGATATGTTTCTGTTCCGGGGACAGAAAAGACATTGTCCCCCACCACAGCTGCACTGCGGAAAGGTGCCGGTGCGCCATTTGCAGTTGTTGCAAAAAAATTAGTGTTTGCGTTTCACATTGTGTTCTGACGTGCTACCTGTTGTTGCATACCTTGCTGCTGGGGTTGCTGTCTACGTGGCATTTGCTGTACTCTTGGCTGATGCTCATTATAGCATTGTTCATCCTGCCCACTCCCACCCATTGGTAACCCATAGGGACTGCCTGGATGTGGCTGACCACACTGCTGTTTGTTCCCCACGGGAGGCGGCCCTTGGTAATATCCCATTGGTCGCATTCGGCATTCTCTAGAAAAATGTCCCCACCTCCCGCAATTCCAACAGGATCCTTGGGGTCCTCCCCTCATGCCTTGCCCTCCAAATCCTCTATTTCCCATTACCCCGAATCCTCCTCTCTGTCCCTGGTACCCACCTCGTCCTCTTGCGGGTCTGCCTTGCCATTGGGGGCCTTCGTATTGCTCCTCTCCCGCCCTTCGCTCTTGTCCATTTGCAGACCAAGTTGCTGCAATCCTCGCTGGTGTGTTTCCTGATCCCTCCTCTCCTTCCCCCTGCCTGTCAGTGGGTAGTGCTGAATTCATTGCCGCGACCTTCACTAATTTATTCTGAACCAATTTAGCTTCGTCTGCCAACCTTCTCTGTGCTATCTCTTTTTCTCTTTCTTTGATCCTCCTACAATGGTGTACTATCATGCTCTGAATCTCCGGCCAGCCTTTAGTTTCTATCCCAGCTATTTTATCCAAGGCCTTCTGTACCTCCTTCGGGAGCCGTTTTTTAATTATGAAGTAAAATAGGGCGGTGGATTGGTCCCACGCCGTGCCTGTTTCAGATCTCCACAGGTCTTGCACTCGAAGGATGAATTGCGTAGCCTCTTCCTCTTCTCCCATAGTACATTGCATTACTAAATGTAAGTCTTGAGTGTCTGCGAAGGTCCTCCGCAATGCATCCCATACTTGTGCCCTCACATTGTTGAATGACGACCCATCATGGCGGTCACAGTTCATTGTTACCCTCAGGAAACCGGCCTTCACCCACACCCCGTCTGCTTGATCACCGACGGCAGATACTAATAAACTTTTTACATCCCTATGGCCAATGGTACCCCATCTGTGTTCTTTTCGAATGCATGTATCCACTCCCCGCCCCACCCGAAAGTGGAGGGAGGAGTTTCAGCAAGTTACTTTTGTCCATCTGTGCCCATGGTGTGTAGTGCGGTCTTCCTGCTCCCTTATGTATCAGCGGCATCTGTAATTTAGCCTTACCTCCTTTTTTACTTACTGTTCCCTTCTTTGTTTTACTTACCAACAGGTTTCCTACTCTTTGCCTCAACCTCCCTTGCCACCTTGGGAGCCCTCCCCCATCCTCTGGGTCCATCCATAATGGGAGCGAAAACCCCCTCTTCATACTCATCCAGATCACTCCATACCTCGTCTATTTCTACCTCTGACTCTCTTCCTCCCTATGCCTCTCCTCCTTTGTCTTATGTGGCTTCTGCCCCCACTATTCTTATTGGCTTGTCATTTAAATGGAATAAAAACTCTCCTGATTGCCACTCAAGCTCCGGTCCCTTTGGCACATTCCCCGGCGGCGGCGGTGGAGATGTGTAGAGCCCCCTGCTACACTGGGTGGAGGTGTTAAGTCACTCGCCACACTGGGTGGTCCCTCTCCTCCCCCCGGCAGCATATGTCCCCTATCACACAGCGCTCTTAGCCATTTTATTTCCATTGGAGTATTAGCAAGTTGTCTTTATAAATCCCCAGTAAGCCGTGCTAGGTCTACCGGAGGGGCGCTAGTGGGCCTGTATAGCCATCTTGGATCATAAGGTGGCGGTGCTGTGGCAGCTGGAGTTGGTGGAGCACTCGATGCAGGCACATACCTGGACTCACTGTACCCTACTGTGGGCCTTGTTAATAATGGGTAAAGCTTAGTGAGATCATTTTCTCCTGTTTTTACTGAACACTCCTCCACCGTTACTCCCTCTCCCTCTGTCGGGGCTGTCGGCCCTTCTGAGGGCCTTTCCTTATTTACATCACTGCTCGGGGCTGCTTCCTCAAACATTCTCCACAAATCTAGTACTTTACGTCTATTCTGTAATTGCTTACCTCGATAATTTGCTAACAAATGGGTTTCTACAAGATCTAACACTCTTTTCTCAAAGGACCCTCCTTCTGCCCATATTTTGGACAAGCCTTCTCCTTTTATTTCTGTGAGCCATTGTTCATGATACTTCTGTATTTTTTAACTGTACAAAGAGAGGTGTTGACAAATATGTGCTAGTGGTGTGCTCCCTCCCATCATGTCTTCTCCCAATGTTCTTCCTTTTTCACCACTCTACTGTGTGTGTTATATAATATAACTAAGGCAACTCTTTCCTATCTTTTATCACTACCTTCTGAATCGTACCACTTTAATGTCAATACCCTTTTTACTTACACCTTTTTTCAGGAACCACAAAACACATTATATCAATACTTATTGCATAGGCACCATAGACACATATATGCTTTGTCGACAGACCAACACAAATTACTTCAACAACATACAACATGTAACATGTACTATCTTCTGCTTTAGTTTGCCCCTTTATTTGTTCTAGTTTCTTAACCCTTATTCTTATTATCTCATTCACTCCCCACCTCCGATACCCCTTAGGCTACCTTCTTGAAGAATTCTGCTGACACAGAAAAATAATATTCTAAATTACTACTCCGAGCCTACTAAATATATGAAGAAAAAACACACCAGAGCCCACACTTCTTTGCACCAAAATAAATGAATAAACAATTCCAAACAACCGTTGTTTCTGGTGTAAGTAATTCTTGATTTTATTTGTTTGAAAAGGTTTAGCCCTTCTTGGATGACACAAATTTGCCCGTAAACTCAAGTTAAAAAAGTTTTTTGCCACACAAGTAGGCAAGAGGAAACCAACACTAGAAAGAATGACCAAAAGTGACATAACTATTGAAGAATTGAGCAATGTTAAGATCTCTACAAGAACCAGGAGACTACCCAATGCATCAAACAATACAGGAGCTAGAAATACAACTGGCTAACCTAACTAGTAAAGAACTTAGACCAAAATCAAAATTCTTACCACAACTGTCCCCAGACAATATGGTGGCTGCATTTTACAAAGCTGTGACACAAGATTTATATAATCTAAGAACAAAACCCAAACCAGGAGGCCGAAGACTTCCCAAGAATCTCACTCAAAAGGAAATAACAGCTATACAGAATCTACAATTAAACAAAAATCTGGTCATAAAAGAAGCAGATAAGGGCGGCAACATAATAGTAATGAACCGAGAGGATTATATCACGATGGCCAAGAATCACCTAGAGACTCCTAATTGCTATGAAAAATTGCAAACCAATCCAATGGCAAGGATTATACATGATTTAACAAGCTCAATAGATGCTTGGTACCGGCAAGGATTAATTTCAGATGAAGAAAAAGCTCACCTTCGTGTAATAAAACCTATGATTCCAACCATATATTTCCTTCCGAAAGTACACAAGGCCTTTGATACCATTCCAGAAGGAACTGGACAAAAAGTGAGGAACCTTTGGGGTGGGTATTCCTTTAGTTGGACCACAACACCCTTCAGTATCTTTTTGTGTGAATTGCCTTAAATATGGTCGCATGGAATCGTAACAACGGAGTACTAGGTTCCTCTACTCCGTTAAGTTGAAAAAGCAAAAATTGGCAGTTACTGAAACATTGAGCCCATGCGCCCACGTCTTTCTGAGAGAGAAAAAAATCACATGACTCATTTCTCCATTTTTCAGTGTAGTTTTGGGAGTTTTAATATTACAACAGTGCCCTCTGTGATAACACGCGTTTCAACGGGTTCTCCGTCTTTCTCAAATCAGGGCTTATTGTTTTAACAAGTTCACAAAGTCAAAATATATTTATGTAATTTTCAAACAGTCCTTACAAAACCAAAAAAAATTAATTCAAAAGAGATTGGCCATTGAGGGATGGGAAAAGGGTAGGAGTGTTTAGGAATGGTAGAAAAGACAACATAAAAGAAAGAAAATAATGAAATAAAATAGAAAAATGAAACCATTAGTTACTTTGGGTATGTATTTAAACATTATGGACATTCATCAGTGACTCTTTTCTTATTTTATTTTATTTACTTGACCATCTTGATAATGCATGGTTCATATGGTATTGAGGTTTAGGAGCTTACCCGATGTTACTTGTTCTCGTTTCTACCTCTGTCTTGTGTTTCAAGTCACGGGTTAAATCCCAAGCTAGTTGAAAAAATATATATACGTATATTATATTTGTTAAATACAAACTTGTCCTGTTCGTGAACAAATCTCATTCTAACTTTAAATTAATCTATCGTATTGTATGATGTGCGCTATAGTCTGCACGTTCCGTTAATTTACTCCTAAAATCATATATATAGGAACCTGTAATCCATAAAGACTCCATTCCCTTATTTTCTGTACATAGAGAAAGGTCTGCTTGGTCCTTTAGCTTTTCCCCGTGTTAGTTTACATCTAAATTGGTGTTAAGAAAAAACTGCTACGTTTTTTGTAACGCTTCCACAGTGTCATCCAGTGTTAGTGGTTCCCCTTAATTAACGTCTCGGCAATGCGAGAACGCTGACATATTTCAGAATTTCTTTTTTGTTAGTATTGTCATCGCTGACGGAGCACAAGCAAATTCACGTGTTAGCTCGTGTGTCTATAATAAGGGTATTGTCTGGGGAGCCCCTCATGCACGCTTACCTTCTGTACTCGTCCGAATCCGTCCTAGTTCGCTCCGCGTCCCTCCCGGGTTCTGTTCTATACGTACATTTGTTGCTTAGCAACCTAGTCTTACATCCTGTGGTCTATGCGATAATTTGCCAATGTCAAGAGGTCTATATAGGCAGCACAATTAGACAACTAAGAATAAGAATAAGAGAACACTTATCAAGTATTGGAAGTCAGAACATAAAGTTTCCACTGGCCCAACGCTGGCAAAAGAATCACCAGTTAAATGAGAAAAGAATGCTGAGGTTTGTTGGTCTGAAGCGAGTGCTATTAGGACCAAGAGGCGGAGACCAAGAAAAGAAGCTTAGACAAGAAGAAGCAAAATTAATATGCAAATTTCGTACAGTATAGAGGGGCCTGAACTCTGACAACGAAATGGCCTCTTTTTTGTAATATGATGACATGTATCATAACAAAAAGAAAAAATGGCAACGTATGGTATGGGGTGTTGGGAGACCCCCCATGGGGCAATTAGCCATAACTGATCAGAACCAATGACCTTCACAGATTTTTTCAGTACAATGTATACTGGTATCCTATCTGCCACGCTTTACTCAATCAAACAAAATATGCAAGTTTAGCACAATTAATATACATCTTTTCAGAAGTCAAATATAACAAAAATCAAATTTAGCCAATGATGATGTAATAGAGACGATACCAGTGTGATCATAACAGTACATAACACATATCACTACGGTGTTTATAACATGGCTGCCAAATTAGTAAACATAGGCCAATGAGAATTCTCGCACACATGACACGGCATGACTTTGTCTAAATTATTATTTTACTTTTATTTTTATTATTTTTTACAGAACCCGATCAGGTCTTAACAAGTTGCTTTGCACTGCGAACACACTAATGTGAGGCAAACACAAAAACACGATCAATAAACAATACACACTTTCACATATCTAACTAGTAACTGAGCCCATAATATGGCCGCCGTCAAGGAAACAGGAAGACTAGGTTGCTAAGCAACAGATGTATGTATAGAACAGAACCCGGCAGGGACGCGGAGCGAACTAGGACGGATTCGTATGAGGACGAGTACAGAAGGTAAGCGTGCATGAGGGGCTCCCCAGACAATACCCTTATCATAGACACACGAGCTAACACGTGAATTTGCTCGTGCTCCGTCAGCGATGACAATACTAACAAAAAAAGACATTTTGAAATATGTCAGCGTTGTCGCATTGCCGAGACGTTATTTAAGGGGAAACACTAACACTGGATGACACCGTGGAAGCGTTACAAAAAACGTAGTAGTTTTTTCTTAACACCAATAAAGGACCAAGCAGACCTTTCTCTATGTACAGAAAATAAGGGAATGGAGTCTTTATGGATTACATGTTCCTATATACATGATTTTAGGAGTAAATTAACGGAACGTGCAGACTATAACGCATCATACAATACGATAGATTAATTTAAAGTTAGAATGAGATTTGTTCACAAACAGGACAAGTTTGTATTTATCAAATATACGTATATATATTTTTTCAACTAGCTTGGGATTTAACCCGTGACTTGAAATACAAGACAGAGGTAGAAACGAGAACAAGTAACATCGGGTAAGCTCCTAAACCTCAATACCATATGAACCATGCATTATCAAGATGGTCAAGTAAATGTAAATAAAATAAAATAAGAAAAGAGTCACTGATGAATGTCCATAATGTTTAAATACATACCCAAAGTAACTAATGGTTTCATTTTTCTATTTTCTTTCATTATTTTCTTTCTTTTATGTTCTCTTTTCTACCATTCCTAAACACTCCTACCCTTTCCCCCTCCCTCAATGGCCAATCTCTTTTGAATTAATTTCTTTTGGTTTTGTAATGACTGTTTGAAAATTACATATATATATTTTGACTTTGTGAACTTGTTAAAACAATAAGCCCTGATTTGAGAAAGACGGAGAACCCGTCGAAACACGTGTTATCACAGAGGGCACTGTTGTAATATTAAAACTCCCAAAACTCCACTGAAAAATGGAGAAATGAGTCATGTGATTTTTTCTCTCTCAGAAAGACGTGGGCGCATGGGCTCAATATTTCAGTAACTGCCAATTTTTGCCATTCCAGAAGGAAGGCCCATCATGAGTGGCATAGGATGGGCGACAGAACCAATGGCAGAATATATTGACAACGTAATAAGACCAGAGGTAACCAAAATCAAGGCGTACCTAAAGGTCACAACAGCTGTCATTAAAATATTAGAAGGAATTCATTGGCAAAGTACCTTTATGTTAGCCACCTGGGATGTTAAGGCACTGTACACATCTATTGGGCACAATTTGGCACTAAATGCAATAGATTATACTTTCAAGGACAAGTCTGCCTCTCATTTCAATTATGTATGCATGTTGAAAGAAATGTTGTCGGCCACTCTGGAGAACAATATTTTTATTTTTGATAACCAATTCTTTCGCCAAGTGCGTGTGGTTGCCATGAGTGTAAAATATGCCCCAGCCCTAGCTAATTTAGTGATGGGAATGTTTGAGGACGTGTTTATCTACCAGTTACAAGGATTCAAAGAGAAGGTAATAAAATGGTCAAGATACATCGACGATGTATTAATTGTTTGGAATGGAACAGGGGACGAACTGAACTCCTTACTACACCAAGTCAATCAAAATCAATATGGTTTAGAGTTTACTGGACAAAGTAGCCGGACTGAAATAAAATTTTTGGATTTGACCATTTATGTATCCAATAACCAACTCTATACAAAAACTTACAGGAAAGAAACAGAAGTGAACTCCACACTTTTTGCAACCAGTTGCCAGCACCAACCAGTTATTTTGAATATTCCTAAAGCAGAATTCATTCGTGCACAAAGAAATTGTACTGAACTATCAAATTTTGATAAGGAATGTAAACTATTATCGGACCGCTTTACAGTCAGGGTGTACCCTCGAAAAGCAATTACAATCGCCAGGAGAAAAGCTCAGAATATGACAAGGCAATCGACATTGCTTCAAAAAACTAAAGAAGTACAATCAGACAATATGATTCAATTTATCACCACGTACTGCGCAAACAACAAGGAGATTAAGAGAGTTCTCAAACGTAATTGGTATTTATTAAAACTTGATCCACATGTAAGCAAGTATATTCAAGATTATCCAACCATAGTTTACAGAAAAGCAAAGACTTTGAAAATGATGTTGAGTCCGTCACTACTGCCAGAAAAAGAAGAGATGAGACCACATGGTTACACCAACCGATGTTAGGATTCAGAAAGTGTGGCTTCTGCACAATGTGCCAATATGTGGTACCAGAAACAGATGTTTTTTTCTCAAATCAGGATGGGATAAAAATTTGGATCAATGAACAAATAAACTGCAGATCCAAATATGTCATCTATGCGTTAATATTTGTTTGTAATTTAATATACATTGGGAGCACCATTCGGGAGCTAAGAACAAGAATCAGAGAACACTTATCTGCAATTGGAAGCCAAGATAAAAACCTTCCATTGTCCCAGCATTGGCAGAATAATCATCAACTACAGAACAAAAAAGACATCAAATTTGTGGGCCTGAAGAGAATAAAAATGGGCAAACATGGAGGGGATCAAGAATTACGTTTGCGGCAGGAAGAAGCTAGACTCATTTGCCACTTTAAAGCTGTGGAACAAGGATTAAACTCAGACAATTAAATGGTTCATTTTCTTTGAGAATATATCAGCACATGTTAATGTTTCCAAATATGTAATGTAACATGATAAAAATGGATGAATACACAACATGTACCATGATATTGAGGTTCCTTTTGGTTAAGTCCGAACTCCTAAAAACTAAATGCAACTAAAACCAACATTGTTTAAAGGCATAAAAGGGCCATCCAATAATGAATAAAGCAAATCCAAGGAAAAGGCCTGGTTCGTGTAGAGATGGGTTTTACAATTAAATAATGTGTTGTTCCTTTACAACATGACTAATAAATAAAAACAACAAATTTCATTTTTTGGAGGAAACTACATTTCCCATAATTCATTCCATTGGATATGCATGCAATTCAGAATAAGACACTCCTACTAATATCAATAAAAATGATAAGAACCTTGCGCAGGGTTTCTTAGAATTCAAACTAATGTCCAATATGAATAAAATCAGATCAACAATCCCTGGGAAAGCTACATATCAGAAAATTGGTCTTTGCACAAAAATGTAATTATTACGAGTGAAATACAGGAAGAAAGGGTTGAAGGTAACTCGTTACAAAGAAAAACATGGGAAGCCATCCCAAAACATGGCCGCCACCCTGGTCGTGAGGAAACTGATGAGGAACTTAGGAAAAAAGGTCTAATAACAAGCAGTGAGCCTCGGGTAGGAGGAACCTGACGCTTGGAGCAGGAGAAACAGAATTTGTAGGTAAGCCCTGGAATTAGGTGGGAAGCCCACCCACAGCTGCGGGCACGTTTTAGAATCGTGCTATGAGACTGATTTTGTCTTTAAAATGGCAAAAGGGAAATGTATGCGTTTATCGTTTACGCGTGACAACAAGGGGACACGGCGCTCGCTAGCCGGGAGTACTTTAAATTTTGAAACTTAAACACCATTACGAAAAACACTTTTTATGGAATTCAAGGTTTTTTTTTAACAGGGGCTTTTGGAGAATATACGCACAATCCAAATCTGCTTATTATTAGGGGGATACAACATTCGAAAGTGGGCAACAGCCAGATTTGTATTGTAAATAGAATCAGCTTTTTTAAGGCGCACATAGACATGGACAAAATAAAGTAAAACAAATCTTAGAATGATGATAGACTCAATCATAACGTGTATATATCTTTGTATCTGAACACCTATGCTTTTCTGTGTAGGTGGGATTGAACCCAGGAACTTAAAAGGCAAAAATAGGACAGAAATTTTACTTTACAGTGGGTGAACCGCAGCAGTACTAAAAGGGTAAGAGATGTCATTACTTAGTACTATGGGCATTAAATAATAAGGTGATACTTTTTCCACTATCTAAAGAATGTGAGATATATATATAATTGTGTATAGGGGCATATAGGACATTAACATACCTAGTAAAGGAGAACCTCACCTCCACCTTCCCCCTCCTTAACTCTGCGACACTGTCACTATAATATGGATTATTTAAAATGCACAAGGTGTAATGTATTTCTGCAACATGGTTTTTGGAAATTTATGGTGTGGGGTCAAAACACAATGAAGTCCCAATAAATGTTTTTATTTGTTAAATAACTGAGCAGTAAGTTACAGATGTACTTTATTTATTTTCCTTTGCATTTGTATCAATATGAATAGCCCGGATTTGAAAAAGGCGCAGTAGAGACGCCGAAACACGTGTCATCCAAGAAGGACTAAACCTTTTCAAACAAATAAAATCAAGAATTACTTACACCAGAAACAACGGTTGTTTGGAATTGTTTATTCATTTATTTTGGCGCAAAGACGTGTGGGCTCTGGTGTGTTTTTTCTTAAAATTTACCTGCGGAGTAGAGGAACTCAGTGTCTCTGAAGCCCACATTCATGCGACATTTTTCAAAACAATAGAAAAAAGAATGCAACACTAAAAGCAGGAATCAAAGATATAAGGAGCAAACAATAACAGGTCGCGAAGGTACAAGCATATGATATCTGTACCAAAAAATTCCTCAATGTTAAAGTACTAAATATAGGAGGCTCCTATGTTTTTCCTTACTTCCACTTTTTATCCTGCACTGGTCGAGACAATGCTGCGCAGCGCTGCCTTCTACCCTCCTTCGGAGCTAGAATCCCATATTCCTTTTTATCTCTTTTTCCACAACAACCTAATAGCCATTTAAATGATAGATAAGAAAAGCCTAACAGTCTCACTCACACAGGCACTAAACCCAAACTTCTAATTTCCACTATTTCGTCACCCTTATTTTTTACAGCATTATTTCTCAATTTTGCCTCTCATTTGAGAATCTTGCAACCAGTACTCACGTGTCCTGGGTGGTCCGAGAGCATCCGTTCATGGTCTATCCACAATCAGGGCCGCAGCCCAACCAAGCCATGACCGGTCTCGGCGAGCAGTTGGGTATTTGCAAAGATGACGGGGATCTTTGGAACCTTTCTTTTTTGTGCACACACTGGTCAACCGCGGAGGCGATGGTTTTGCTGGGGGCGTCCTGCATCTCACCGCACGACACAGGTGCCTCTCTCGGCGCACCTGTCTCGATCACGTCAGGGTCACCAAATGTAAAGGCTCACTCCCCGATTTACCAATGCAGAATTATAAAATATAACACACCCCAGTGGGAATGGGACTAGGAGAACAGGTTGCAAGATTTAGTAAGTTTATATAAAGTTGGCATCCAGAGAAATCTGCTGCCTCGAGAGCGCTCTGGCAAGCAATACAGTTACATGGAAATACAAAGTAAAACAACGTCATAAATGACGCAACTAACATAGGGTACTACAATAGTGTAGGATTGGCTGAGGAGTGATGGCACATATGTCGGTGTAGGCGCTGCTCCTTCCGGATAGGTTGCCCAGTTGGCGGGAGGATGAGCATCACAAGGTCCAGCTGCCTGTGTCTGGGAGGGGTGAGGGTTAGGTCATGACGAGGTAGAGTTGAACTAACTAAGCTAGCATGAGAACTACCACTAGACATATAATAAACAACAATCATTAGTATACCTTTGAGTAAATCTTGAAACCCTATAAATTGTATACACGTGACTATATCATCCTTGATTGGGACTTTTATGAGGTACAAGGCTTAGGGGGCTTGTTCTCTGTGATAACGACATATGTTAGTTTTAGGGCACAATATACTGTGACAGAGGTCTGGATTTAGTGGGGGCACTCTAGGGTGGGCTGCACAGCAGGGTCACACTTCTGGTACATCAAGAGAATACCTTAGGAGGGCACAGGGTTACATTGGCAGTAATTTTCCACCAGTGGGGGCAAGGGAGTAGGAGCAGGTTTGTGGAGATGGATGAGCTACATGGCATGGTTTGAGCCGGTTCACACACAGGACAGTGATCACAGAGGAAGAGTGATATGATACATTCTGTTATTTGTTTCAATTAACCCCCGGCACATCCATGAGAAAGGGATTTGTGAAGCTTTCGGACAGTGGATAAAAGGCGGGGGCTGTGAGCGCGCTGTGCGCAGCGCTGCAGAGGGGAGAGAAGACTTTTTGTATTATCGAAGTGAGGCCTAGTCCAAAGATGGAGTCGAGGGCACACAAAATGGAAGCCAAGTGTATCCCGCAATAGCGGGATACACTTGGCTTATGTTATGTTTGCTTACAGGCAATGGAGGCGTCCCTCGCTAATGCGTGAGCAAGTGGGTTATTTCGTGCTGAATGTGTGAGGGGGGCCCAAACGACCCCTTACTCCCACACACCACCATGCCACAATTGCTGGGCCTGTTGTGGATTTCCAGGCTATCGCAATTCAGAGTTTTGCCAAGATACCCATTAAGTCCTTCATTTTGGCCAGGTGTGCTCTCTGCTTGCTACCTCTCAGGAATAGTCCCAGCAAGTAGGATTGTGGTGTCCAAGCGTGCATTTGAATTCCCCCTGCAGCAGCTTTTGTCATGATTTGGTCCCAGAATTCTGCTATTACCGACCAGGTCCAGAACATGTGCAGCATATCTGCATCTTCCGTTGCACATCTGGGGCAGATCTGTTTTGTGTTGCATCCCATCTTAGATATTTTGCTTGGGGTGAGGTATGCTCTCTGCGTGACATATAGTTGTGTTTGTTGAGCTCTCACATTTTTTGGAAACCTTTTTTTTATGTATATCAAGGCCCTTGCCCATTCATCGTCTGTGAAAGTTCTCTAAAGTTCCGATTCCCATTTTCCGTGTGCAGGCAGTTCTGTGATGTTTTGGTTACGCAGGAACAGTTCGTAAAGTCTGGACACTGTGTGCCCTCCTTCCGCCAAATCGTACCATGGGTCTAGCACTTTGTTCATCCCTTCTCCGGTGCATAGTCCTGGCCACCTTTTGTTTATTACCTCACCATACTTTTGTGTAACATGAATTGGCCTTTATGTATAGTGTTCTCTTCCATCTGGGTTTGGAATTCCACCCACTACCCCTCCTTCCATAGGTCTCCTACTTGGGCTATTCATTTGGCCTCCCAGTGTCTTCGATATGCCTTGAACGCATCTGGTTGGGTGTTCACCAATCCCGCTAGAGGGACATGTGCTGAACAGGGGTCTGGGCTTTTCAGGATTTTCCATGCTCTTCGCCACAGGGTGAGGCCCAGTGTGATGAGTGAGGTGAGCGGGTGGTGTAGGGGCTTCTTCATCCATATGATCTCTTTCAGGTAACAGTGCTGTAGTGCGGGTTGTTGGAGTAGTGTATCTATGGATGTCTCGTCTCCCAGCCAGTGCGCCAACGAACTGCAGCTGCCCTGGCAGGTAGTATAGCTCAAAGTTTGGTAGTTTAATCTCACCTGAGTCGTAGTCTTTCTGCAGTGTGTCTAGTGCTAATCTGTTCCTACCCCCTCCCCACAGAAATTCCCTTACTATTGTATTCAGTTGCGTAAAGAATTTTCCTGGTATGTTGTAGGGTATGTTACTGAAATGGTACAGAAGGCGGGGGAGTACTATCATTTTCAATAGGGCTGCCCTGCCCGGCATTTGCAGAGGCAGCGTCTTCCAGAACGCCATGGACTTTGTGATGTTCCCAAATGCTACTAACGTGTTAGCTTGGTGTGACGTTGCTGAGTCGTGGTGTATATCTATCCCTAGGTATCAGAAGGAGGTTGGTACCCATTTCAAGCCCAGGCTAGGCAGGTGGTCTATATTTCTTCGCTTAAGCACCACCAAGGGGAACAAGGATGATTTATCCATGTTACTGTATATTGCTCGATAGCTTAGTGAATTTTGTTACGACGTCTAGTAAGTGTGGCAGGTTGTCTTCTGGGTTGTTGATGTACAGGAGCATGTCATCGACATATAACAAGATTAGAAGAGTTGTGTTATCTATGCTTATTCCCGCACTGCCATATTCCTTCCTGAGGAAGGATTCCAGTGGTTCCAGGGCCAGTATGTAAAGTATTGGTGACAGCGGGCAGTCCTGTTTCGTACCCCTGTATATTTCCCATGCTGCCGAGATTTGTCTGCCTGTTTTGACCCTGGCTCTGGGTTCCATGTATATCAACCAGTTCCAATGCAAGAAGCCTGCACCCATCCCAAAGTGTTCTAGTACATGCACGAGCCAGTCCCAGTTCACTGAGTCAAAGGCTTTGACCGCGTCGATTGAGGCAACCGGACTCTCTTCCTGTCTATGATTGGTCTAGTGTATGACGTGATGTAATCTTCTTAGATTCCACGTGGTGTTACGTCCTGGAACGTATCCTGTCTGGTCCGTGTGCACCAGGGTAGGTATGACCTTTTTTAGTCTGTTGGCTTGGGTTGTCATGAGGATCTTACTACCCTGGTTGATCATAGAGAGTGGTCTATATGATCCGCAGTCAAGGGGCGATTTTCCCCGGTTTCAGGATGGTTATTATTAGTAACTCTAGCATGCTATTAGGTAGTTGACCCTGTGTATACGCCTCTTCATAGGTCTCAAGCAGTTTGGGTGCTATTATTCTTTTATATTTCTTATAGAACTCCCCTGGTAATCCATCAGGCCCCGGGATCATGGCCGTTGGGAGGCTTTCAATTACTGTTTCAAGTTCTTCTACTGTTAGTGGTGCACCTAGTACCGCTGCCTGTTCTTCTGTTAGTTTTGGTAATTCGATTTGGGTCAGTGCCTTCTGTATTTCCCAGGTCTTTGCACCTTGATTCGAAGAGTACAGTTCCTCGTAAAAGTGAGAGAATACCTGTTTAATGTCCTTTTGGGTGCTAACGATTTCCCCTGTCTTATTCCTTATTGCGTTAATCGGGTCCCTTCATACTTCTTTCTTGGTCAACCAGGTGAGGAGTCTGCCTGGCTTATCTCCCTCAGCATATAGTTTTTGTATGTATTTCCCAAAATCTAGTTTCCCTAGTTTCTCCCAAATGGAAGTACACTGTAGCCTTAGTGATATTAATTCGGCCGGTTCAACCCCAGTTAGTCCGGCTTGTCTCTTGCCCTCCACTATATCCATTTCTATACCAGACTGTTCCCTTAGCATGTTCCTCTTGAGACCCCTCATTTTTCCCAACGCCGCTCTCCTGACCACTACTTTAAAGGCATCCTACAGGATTGCAGACTTATCCACACTGTCAGTGTTGTGTTGGAAGTATTCTTCTATGGTCTTCTGCATGTATTATTGGAGTTCACTGTCCAGTAGTACTTCCGCTCTTAATTGCCATGTTGGTGAGGGGGCTCCCTGTTTGTGTACCTCCATGTCGTCACTAACGGGGCATAGTTCGAAAGGGTCCTTGCCTTAATTTCTGTATCTGTGAACTCATCCAGGGTTTCCGTCCCAGTGAAGATGTAGTCTATCCATGTGTGTGGGCCGTGTGTGGCGCTATAGTGGGAGTAACTACGGGTTTTGTTATGTGTCTCTCTCCAGATGTCCACCAGCCTCAGCTGGCTTAGGAGCATCAACAAGGCTTTTGCTGATGGCGCTGTTTTCTTAAATTTGGTGTCTGACCTGTCTAACAACAGGTTAAGTGTACAGTTGGTTCGGTGCGTACGTGTTCACCAGGCACACTTCTCTATTTTCTAGTAGTCTGTGCACTATTACAAGCCTTCCTTCCTTGTCTTGTTCCACTGTTATAAGCTGAAAGGGGACATTGGGGGCTATTCACGTCAATACCCCTCTGGCGTAGTTAGAGTAGGTTGATCTGTAAACTTCCCCCCCACTTTCTTGCTATCTTGGACTGTTTTTACTTTGTCAGGTGGGTTTCTTGTAGCACTGCCACTTTCACTTTCGATTTCTTTAGCCATGTCTATACTCTTAGCCTTTTGACATCGTTGTTCAGTCCCTGTATGCTCCATGTGGCTATACTTATCTCTTCAGGATTTACCATGGCATCTCTTTGTGTGGCCTGTCTCTTCCGATGGGCCTATCTGTTCCATGTGTTCATGATCATGCCGGTTTCTGCTTGGATTCTCGCCTTTGTACCCGTTGTTCCGGGTTTCGTTTCCATATCCTCTTCGGCTGTTCAGTAGGGGGGGCTGATAGGATTTCCATTGCTCTTCAGTTGTCTCATATGGTTTCGCTCTCCTTGGTGTGTGTACTGGTTTGCTTTGTGCGCCTTTGCATTGCTCATTAAGAGTGGTCTGTTCTCTCGCCTTCATCCCAACTTTTAACCAACAAACTTGCAGCGCAATGCCTTCTAACTGGCATTGTAAACTTTCTCCGCGTTCTGGGGGCTGCATGCTGTGGCAACTGTCGAGGCAGCCTCAAGGTTGCCCTTTCTCTGTCTCCTGCTTCTTAATCATTCTGATCTTGGTTCCACATCCTTAATGTTAATTCATATTTCTTTCAGGTCTCCCTGAGCATGTTTACTCATGTGGTTATGGAGGTGGGTTGTCATTATTGTTATTGTTCCTGGCTTCCGGTTGGGGTATGCCTTGCTGATCCATCCAGGCATGGGCCTCTACGGTGCTTTCAAAGAAGTGAGATCGACCTTTGTGTAGCCCTTTTAGTTTGTCAGGGTAGAGCAGCATGTATTGTAAGTTTGCTTTCATAAGGCGCTCCTTCGTTGGTCCGAACTGTGCTCTTTGCCTTTGTACAAGTGCAGTGTAGTCTGGGTACATTGCAAGCTTTGAGGAGTTCCTGGTAATCACGCCTCCTTCTCTTGAAAAGGTAAGGATCTTTTCTCGGTCCTTGAAGTTCATAATTTTGGCTATCATGGGCCTCGGTGGGGCATCCAAAGGGGGCTTTTTGACCAGGGATCTGTGGGCCCTTTCCACTGCAAAGCCCTGCGACAGTGTACTCGCACCCACCTCTTGCAGCAGTAAGTTTTCTATATAGTTCGTGGGGCCTCTGTCCTCCTCTCCATCCGGTAAACCAACAATACAAATGTTGGTTCTTCTGGCCCTTTCCTCTGTGTCCTCAACTCTGTGTTCCAAGGTTTGTATTCTTCCGAGCATGTCTGTGATTTGGGATCGGACGCTTGCAATACTGTTAGTGTTTTCCTGCACTTGCTATTCTGCTGTGTCCATTCCGTCCACCAGGACCCCAACGTCCTGGCGTAGCAGGCCCACATCCATGATTACCGCATCAATTTTATACCCAATTTCTGTCTTCAGTGCTGCTATTGCCTCTACAATACGCCCATCTTCCTGGCGCCCTGCATGCTGGTCTGATCTCGTTGCACCCGTGTCTGCTGAAGTGTGCAGGCTGTTTTCGTTCTTACGGGCATAGGGCTCCATACTGGTCTGCTTGCCCTTGCCCCCACCTTGCTTTTCTGGCATATTGCTGACTTCCTGATTTTCGCTTCTGTCCCAGTAGTTGTCACGCAGTTGGTCAGGTGCAGTTTGATCAGATTAGTCCTAGGTGTTCTGGGGGCAGTGTGGGTGCAGAGCCAGCCCCAAGGACCTTGCACCACTCCATCTATTGGTCAGGTCCCATAGCCCAGCTCAGTGGGTTGGCAGCCCAGGACTGCAGTCACCCAACCAAGTTGTCTTGGCTGAGTCGCTGTGCCCTAGACCCCGCACTTTCTTGGGATCTTTCTTCACTTCTCCAGAGGGTGTGGGGTGGAGGGGGAATGGGCAGGTGCTCACTGTGCACCCCCACCTCTTTTATACCTTGTGTGTTGGCTTCCCTCTAGTTCCGTTTGGTGTGCTGCCCTGCTCTTACCCTACCTTCAATGCTGAGATGGGTACTTCACCTTCTCCCCCTGTGCGCACTAAGGTATCCGTCCGGGCACAGCAAAGTATCTCATGCTGCTGTTGTTCTGGGCAAGACTGGGGTCGTTTTATGGGTAGTTTGTCATTTATGCTTCCTCTCCCAAGCTCCGGGCCGTCTGCTGTGTCTTGTTGCCCTCTCGGCACCTTCACGGGGCCTGGAGGAGGGGGGCAGTGTCTGCAGTGTGCTCCAACTGCTCCGGTTCGTCTTGTGCTGGCCACCTTCCCCTTCCGTGTGCTGCACAGCTGTGCTCCAGCTCTCTGCTTTGCGGGCAGCAGTGCAGCTCCTACTCGCCCTGTTTGTTGGGGGACTTCCGCCGGGGCTGAGCAGAGGTGTTCATGCTGGTATTAGCGTGTTCCCCCGGTCGCCCGCTGTGCCTGCAGGCTTTCCCAGGTCAGCCAATCTTTTTACATATTACAGAGGGAGTGGGAGGCTACTACTCCGGTGCCTCGAGTGCCCGTTCCCACCTCTGGGCCTTATTTCCCAGCTGGGTCCCTGACTCTGATTAGGGAGGCTCACCTGCCCTCTTCCGTGTTGTCCCAGGAGGTCGCCATCAAAGAGCTCCGCTCCGCTGTCTCATATACGGAGGTCATGCACCTCTGCAGCGCCAACCTCCCTTCACTGCTGCACTCTGCCGCGGGTCAGCTTCGCCTCTCGCACAGTCTGTTTGTGCCTGTTTGCAGGCGGCAAGCACCTCAGCTGCACCTCCTCTCTGATGTCAACACTCCGGCTTCTCCTGTTGTCACTTGCTTGCCTGCCTCTGTCCGTGTCTTTCTCAAGCCAGCCTGTCTCACACGCTCCTCGTCCACGTTACAGGCTGCCATGTGCTGGCCCCTTGTTTCCTCGCACAGCGGTTTTTGGTACAGCTGCTCCTTCCGTGCTGCGACAACTCGTCTTAAAATTTCTGCGCAAATCGGACCAGTTTTATGGATATTACAGATAGGATCCTTTGGGTGCTCTGAGATTCTGATGCCGCATCTCATGGCTGCCAAGCCACATCCCGGATATTCTGTATTATTACAACAATATGAGTTGTTTTGATTTGTTTGCTATGTTCTGCTTTTGCAAGATCTCTCATTGGATTACTTATGCTACCCTTTTATTTGTTTTTTACTTGTATTATATTTTGTCAACACTGTTGTATACTGCTTGTATTGGATGGATTGAAAATGACAAATTATTAATACAATTCCACACAAAATACACAAAAAAGACAACATTCACAAACAGGCCCAAAAAAAAAGAAAGAAAAGAAAATTGCGTTCAGGGGACCCAACAACATGTATGTGCTAACAACAGGGTCCCCTGCATGCAATTTACACCATTCACAGCTTAACATCATCATGCAAGGACCTGAAAGACGTTATCTGAGCTTTCCTAAAAGTTAGAAGAAAAAGAACAAAGTTCCCAAATAGGGAACTCCCGTCCCCTGCATCACTGGCCAAAAACTATAGCCAAACATGTATTTGTAGATTAATGACCCAAAGGGAGTCCCACATCAGTATATTTTCCCCATTAGCATAGATTTTGCATAGAATTTGTATACAAATTTGTAACCACACATATTTCAAGTCAGTTTTATTTTCAAAAACCATATATTTATTCATCTGCCCAACGCGTTTTGAGACAATTTCTCTTCATCAGGGGCATTTTCACAAAAGCAACTCTGCAAAGTAATACAAAAATAACTGTGAGTGGATTACATAACTAATTCATGACATATCTCAATGTGCATTTTTTAACCAAACATATTCAAATGTCTGAAATCGAGCTCCAATTATGTAGAGTTGTTACGGATGGTAAGTAATATGTTGATTGCCTTTACATGAAACACCTTAAAGTGTTAACTCACCTCACTTCTAGTTGGCAAGATGCTTCAACTGGCAGTGAGTGTTAAAAACAACTTTCCATTCGAACTGATTCACTAGAATGCATTCCTTATCTACACATAAGGAAAAGTTCGTCTCAGTGATATGGGTAAATTACACTGTCTACTGAAATAATCTATGAAATATATGCATTTACCAAGAGTGTAAACATTGTACAAATCTATTCACCTCATACACAGGTTGTCAAGTAGTCTTGCAGTGATGCGTGCAGAATACTAACCCTACTTCATATGGCGTTAGCGAATCATGCGATCATCTGTGACTGTGAATAAGTAAATTGAGTTGTAAAATAATTTGCTAGTACTTTCCTCTTCTGAGGCTTAATGCGCATCCCTCCTCTTCCCGATCTGGTGTTATTTACTGGCTACAAGTAGCAAGATCGTGTACAGATGTTGTCCGCGGTTCCCAAAAGCAAAACTTGTCTCGCTGGACTGCCGCAAAATGGCCACCTAATAATAGGACGTGCCTTAATTCTGTGTAGACGTCATCGTGTACTGACGCAAATCACGTCACAAAGGTAAAGAAACAAATGCAATGCGTGTGTTTCTTGATTTGTAAATATGTGTTCTACTATAAAAAGGTTAGGATTTAGTATGTCACGAGATGGATGTGGAAAGAAAGTTGTGCCTGTAAAGGGATGGTTACTTCTTGACGATTTGATATCCCCGAGTATAACTGGCTCTTCCTCATAAATTGTCATTTGTAATAATGGAGGTCCCAGTACAGGCACAATTCAAATTGGCAGCAGTGGTTGTAACCTTCACACTTTTTTCAAATAATGTCATGCTTTGTGGGTGGAGTTTGATTCTGGTTTCCTATGCAGAATTGTGGTTTTTGACTATGTAGGTGTGTGTGCAAGTATGGGTATTATGCCTGAGGGAGTTAAGGGTGTATGTGCACCATTTAGTTTCGAGGTGAGTTGAAGTGTCATTGAGAGTAATAATGTGGGTAAAGGATCTCTAATGGGCTTGGCAGTGGCCCATGCCAACTATGATTAATCTATCCTTTCCTGCAGTACATGACCAGGCCCTGTTCCCTCGAAAACTAAAAAAGGAAACAATTGAATCAGACCGAGCATTGCCAATCTCACTACTGGCAAACAAGGTACAGGTTGTTACAGGTTATATACCCACCACTACATGTTCTCTGAAACTCTGCAAACCTACTTTTACCAAATTGCACAGCCTGGCCCTAATTCGATTTATAATGTCCATGGATATCCTCCCAGTTTTCGAATATGTGTGAGCCTTTATTTGTACGTAAATGCAGGCTTTGTTAATTGAGCATCTAAACCACGAGGCACATACTGATAACCTGCCTTCACTAACTCGGGAAAACGAGAGAGGCTATACCAATTTCCCCACTTACTGGTCTGATCAGTTTTGGGCGTCTATCTTTGGGGCTGAATCGCTAGTAACAACTATGGTGGCCCACAAAATTGGGATCCTGGCAAAGAAAAACCTTGATTTTCTGTCTACCTAACCCGAATTTCTCTTAACTTCTTTTAAAATGACATTGGGCCTCATTAAGAAGTTATCGGTAACCCCATAACACCGAATTCAGTGCTTGACTTCCCAGTGCCACCGGGACATTACAAGTCCCGGCGGTGCAGGAAGTCAGGCACCGGTATTTGGAAATCCACATTCCCACAGAGTCGCATAGGGCTCTATGGGAGTGGGGAGACGAAAGCACCGGCACCGTTGCTAACGGTGCCGGTGCTTCCGTGAAAAGTCTGCCTACCGGGGCCCCTGCGCTCGTCAGGGTCAGACCTGTCTGGCGCAGCGGCCCCGGCAGGCAGACTCGTAGTGTGGCGGTCCAGAAACAAGGGGGCCAGTAAGCTTACCGGCACCCTTGTTTCCAGACCGCTACACACTCGTAATGAGGCCCATGGTCTTTTTATTATAATGTATTTAACTTTTTCATTCACTATTTTAGATTGAATCATTGTCAATGTTACTTCTTTTAATCACAATGAAATTGAGGAATTCTTCTATTATTGTGTTTTCTTTTTTAACTTTGAAGAATTTGATGAATTGTACTTATTGCTGTGCTTTTGTACTGATATATCATGAATTAAGATTTTTTTGAAGTGTATATATTTTCTTCTTATTGTGTCCGATATTAAAGGCTCGTTTCACGAGCCATAATGCACTTAATTTAAAAAATAAATACAATTGAGAGTACTATTACATAGTAAATAAAAAAGTCTATATATTACACTTTCTACCACAGTTCTCATTTCTTTGTGCTGTGAATAACATTTACCCGAGTTAATGGCATTTATTTATTGACATTGAAAAGATCAAAGCCCGAGTCACCACTGCGCAGGCTTGATAACCAATTACTTTAAAAGTTAGATGATCGTTGAAGGTCTGATGACATCAAATCATTGAACGTGTTAGTATAGATGGGGACTTTCATATTTAAACGAGTACCACCCGATTCTCCTGAGGCCTCCTTCCATGCAGGGGACCTGTGAAATCCACTAAATATGCCATGTGACTTACTCCCACAGTCAGTGAGTGTGATATTAGCATACATTTAAATAAAAATGAATATATCATCATCAAAAACTTAAAATGAAGTAACGCTAACGACATGAGATATCGAGTTCTACTGCTGCCATCTGGTTGATGCCAATCTTCTAGAGGCAGGGGTCCAAAGAATTGTTGATGCTGCGACTTTCTTGCTCCTTGCCACGCTGTGGCTTTCTTGAGGTTTTAGTTTTGCAGCAGAGCGTGGATTCGGAGAAACTGTTTTCTCGTTTTTAGCAGGTTTTATTGTTCTGTTTTAGTGTTATGCTTGCATACCATATTTTTTATTGATGGTGGATTTGTATTACTGTTGCTGCATGTTGTATTTGTTTGTTTTATTCTAATTGTTCTGTAAAGTGTATTGGACGGATTACTGCCACATGATCATGTAACATGGGCAAGATGGCGTGGTCGTTCGGTGCCCACAAGCTTAGTAAGGTCGAATCATGTTAATTTATGGGGCACACGTCTGAGTCACTACACAGCTTCCATTTATCAATGGTCCTTGTGCAAAAACTCTTCTGCTACCATCCCCATAGTGCAATGAATTTCTTCCATTTTGGAGAGCACTTTCAAAATGTAGATCATAATATTGGGGATGGATCAACAGGATTATTGGGGATGATGCTATTATTAACTGCATTTTTCCTTGTGGCCTCAGGGTGGCAGTGTTGTTTAAAGTATCTTTGTGAATACTGAGCTTTGGTTTGCTGCAGGTGTTCTACTTGTTCATGTTTACATCTCAGGAAGGAGCGCCATACTTCTGCCAAACACATGTTTCTTTCTGGACAGCCTAGAATAATGCTTCCCGATCCTGCCTAGTCACATCGTAGCACACCCTAACATATCAGAACCCTGGCGAGCAACACAGGACACGAAGAGGCGTAGAAGTGGTGAATATTGACATTCAGATTAAGTCTCACTGCGCACCAGTTTCTGGCGAACAGGTTAGCATAGCATACATGCCAACACCCTGCAGCACCTGGGATCAGGGCTGTCACAACGTGTGGTGAGGCCAGGGGCAAAACGTTTGGTGAGGCCCCCTTATAAATTATTTGCACTGGGCCAGCGTTGCCAACGCAAACATGAGATGCAAGAAATCTCCCATTGGGTTTGTGTGGAGGAACCCAAATATGGTTCATTATTATGACAGCAAATCAACTAGGGCAGTAACATTTTTGCCATATGCATATATACAGGATGGCATGATGGTGGGAGGTGGATGACGCCAGCTTTAGGGAGGAGCGCCCTGCCCCTTTGTGTGCATTAAAACACACATCATACACAGTGACAAGTAGATGATGTTCAGTGGCAGCTGATGATTTTTTTAACTGGTGAAACTTAAATGTTTGCACCAATTATGTGGGACTGACAGAGCACAGTGAGGGAGCCCAAACCAAACAAGGGGTACTAGTTTTCCTGCCCCCCAAATTGTTTTGAAACAAATTCAAATGGTGCATTTTACAGCACTTTCTTAGTTAAATTAGGGTAAAAAGCCATAGAGTTTGCAATTGGTTTTGTATGGTAGCACATGGACGAACGCAATAGATGTAAGTCACGAACCGTGCAGAGGAGCATTTTCCATTGCATTTCATGCCACCTTTGCCCACAACATATGCCAGTTTGAAAACATATTAATGTTGGCTGTTCCCAAACATGTCCATGCAGCCTGCATCAATATATTTTAAATAGTTATTTATTTATTTGGCATTTGTAAAGCGCTCAAAACCCAAAGGCATCTGGGCCAGTATTACCATATAAGGACTCACAACCTTCAACAACAAAAACATGCCATGGAACATATATACAGACCAGCTATGCACCATAAGTGTTATTGCTGGCTAGACTGGCCAATATTCAATGTAGGCCTGTCTAGCCACCTGATAACACTTATGTTTTCTTTACCTAGGCCTGGCTGAAGATGAGCTGGTGCCCATTTCAACATGGCAGTTGGGGGCCCCCCATTGCTTAGAACGCAAAACAGTCTGAGGCAACCGTTGGGTGCATACATTAAAATGGAGACAAAGAAAAACAGCCACGAGTTAATAGCTGCTGATTATCACAAAACGGCCAGCCAGCATGGAGCTGAAACACTAAATGCCCACTAAAAATCTTTAAATCCCCCTTTGTCAGAAGTTGGGTCATGTGGGGGAACCAGTGTTAAAAGGCAATGTGGTGATAACACTTCTGTATATCTCAAGGAAGTGACCGCTAAAAGGGCTCCAGCAAACGCAGCTGAAAGGCGAGCATTTCAAAGCGCTAATTTTAAGCCCCAGAACAGAAGGTATAGAAAGGAATATATTGCCATGTTACAAAACTGCTGACTGGCAACATGGGGGCATTTGCTGGGGTCCCCCAAAGCCACTTTCAACTGAAAGAGCTGAAAGTCCCCAGCAAGAAAGCCAGCTAGCAGGGATCTGAAACACTAAATGCACACTGAAAATCTTTAAATCCTCCTTTGTCAGAAAGTGGGTGATGAGGAGGAACTGTCAAAAGGCAACAAGGTGATAACACTTACATGTACCCCAGGGAAGTGAAGGCCGGAAGGGCTCCATCAATTGCAGCTTATAAGGCAAGCATGTCAAAGCCCCGGAATGAAAGGAATATTATGCCGTGTTACAAGACTGATGACTGGCAACATGGGGGCATTTGAAGTGGTCCCTCGAAGCCCCTTTCAACTGAAAAGTCTGAAAGGCCCTGACGCTGCATTTTCTTTTGACAGCTGAGTTAGTAGCATGAATGTAACACAACATAGACTGAAGAACAAAGACGTTTGCTATCCTCATAACACATATGTGACAATATTGATGGAGACATTAACCGAGAGTAGCAGAACATGTCATATGGATAAAATGAACATGTCATATGGATAAAAGTAACAATTGCCTCAGGTGCCACAAGCCTTTTGGAGAAAAATGTCCAAGCACAACTAGATATGATGTTTGTTTCATTTCCACCATAGGAATGCCTAAAAGTGAGCCTTCTAAGCTCCGAGTGGTGGTTTTCAGCTTGCATCGGAGCATCTGTGCACGTGGCGGATCCACACAATTGTACACATTGTGAGAAAACTGAATGTAATGATCTTACAGTCAATAAGCAGACAGAGGTGTTAAACGAGAGAAAAATCTAGTACATATCAATCCAATGTATTAAAAAAACCAGAAGGCAACATTGGCATTATGATAGCTCTCAACTCGCACGCTTTTGCAGGGTGTCACCCTCCTTACAATCAGCTGCTTCACCTGCCAAGCCCCCTTTACGCCCATTCACCTCACTGGGCTCTCACCCCGTCCAGAAAAATCTGGTGTTTTCACCCACCTTGGTAAGGTTGAGAGCTATGTAACTATCAGCTGGAATTTTGGGACAACGAATATGCATATCTAGCTTTGTGGTGCATTCTGGGACTTATAGTTTACCCGCTGACATTGCTGATCACACACACACACACGGGTTGCCATTGATTCACCCAGGGCTCAAGTCGAGGGTACACGTGGGTGGACAGAGTCCAACCACTTTTTTCCGAGGGTGGACTCAGTCCCCCCATCTAAAATGAGAAACATTGAATGTCTCTTTGAATTTATGTCATCAGGTTTGTAGGCCGGACATTTCAAAACTGCACTATATAACCCGTTCAAAAATAACAAACAACTAAAGGTGAAATGTCCCATTTTGGTACTGTAAGATCCAGGGAAAACATTTGTATTTGTTGTTGGAGTTCAAAACATGCACACCTTTTTACGTTTCAAAAACACTATCAGAAGAAAATATCCTCTCTTGGTTTTGTGTGTGTGTTGATTTTGTGAAAGGCAAATGCCATTCGTCCCGTGCAATGTGGGTGGTTGTGCCAAGACAATTTTATGAAATGTGCATATTTCACCTGTTAATTTCTGGCAACGTCACATCCCATTGCGTTTGTTTATTAGTCCCCCCACTTTAATTTTTAGGACTTGACCCTTGGATTCACCAAATTTGGATACCTTACCTGCTGCTGCAGCACGTCTTGTCTATAGGCCCCTGCTCGCGCTGCTGTGATCATCCAAGGACACTGGACCAGACTCAACGAAATCCAACACAAGTGCTGGCAAGCGGTGGAGTCCAGGCACTAAAGTAATTTTCCTTAACTACTTCATCTCCGACTCCAACACCTGTGTCCTCTGCAAATGTAGGGTTAACAATCCACGTGAAATCATGCTAGGCCTGGGTGCCGGCAAACTGTTACATTGTACAGTGCCGCTGGCGCCACCTGCCCAGTGCTCACAATATCCCCTGTGGGCCATGGGCTGGCTCGCCCTCCATGCTGTGTGTTGCATGTAACTTTTTTTTTCAATCCTTTTTTTTTCAACCTTAATGACAGCTCGAACAACGAAATACCATAAAGGCAGCCCAGAGGCCCCCCCAAGTGCGAGGCCTGGGGCACTTTGCCCCCCCTGCACCCCCCTTGTGACGGCCCTGCCTGGGATGGAGATTTCAACACAGAAAGCCGAGAGAAATTAATTTCCCCATAGAATTTCAGTGGGGTTAGAATAATTTTAGGCGAGAGAAAGTAAAAAATAGCAATATTTCTATGTCAGGCCATAATCTGGAGGTTGGACACGTATGGCATAGCTGAGGTGTGGCCAGGTCTGGGATTACCGTTTATTGCGCATTGGTCAGTGTGTTGTGTGTGCACTAGTTTTCACTGGTTGTTGGTGGTCGGCAGACCGCAGCCATTGTACAGTTGTGGGCTGGCTGAGGCTTTACATGGCCCGTCTGTGCATGACCAATGAGTGTGACGTCTAGCTGTTTTCACTTGGTGTTTGTGGCCAGTGTCATACCGGGACTTCAGAATAATAACAGTGGACCGCCCTGCAATTTGAAAGGATGCGCGGACATCAGCAAGCCAACAGACACCAGCAAGCCAACAATAAACCTTCTTTATGGCCAACCGCATGAATACAGCCCGTGCCACGGAACCTCCTCCCTAGCCCAATGTCACTTCCCTTGTCCATGGCCCAAACGTGGCCGTGCCCCGTGCCCAACAATGATGGGCTGTGCAACAGTGTATGCCCAACATTACATCTCCCCCCTTTTTAACACATTAAATAAGCATTGTTACCCCATCTCCTCGTCAGTCTACAGGGCTTAATGTGAGACAGCGGTGGGTGTCTCGCTGGTCCTGATGGTGCTTCCTCCCGACCACGCTCTCGCCTGGCTCTGCTTCGTGTTCGGACATCTCACCATAAATATGAATCATCCCAGTCTGAGTCAGGCTGGTCTGCACGGGTAGGATACCACAGGCACCTATCTTTATCAGGGTATTTGCTGAAGTGTGAGGTGTTTCAGGTGATTGTCCGGTGAGACCCCCCTTGAGCCGTTAGCACTGTTCCTTTTTTGTCTGTTATAGTCAGTCGTTCAGGTGCAAACGTGGGATCCTACTTCCGAGCCCTCGGCTGTTGCACTACCACCTGGTCTCCCACTTCTATATTGCTTTCCTTGGCTCCCCTCCAAGCATCTGCCCTGTCCTTCCTTTCCTCCTTCTCAGCCTGGTCCTGAGCTGTGGCTTGGTGATTTAGCGGGATCTGTGAGGGAGGCGGGTGCGGACCGTCTCCATTACATGAGTTCTGAAGGAAACACTTCTGTGGTGCTGTGCGTTGTGCCGGTATTCTCTGAGTAACCGGTACAGGGTCTGTTCCAATGCGCTGTTGGTGACATTGGCCACCTGGCCACCTGGAGAGATGGCTTGACATTCACCATGAAGCATTTAGCTATGCCTTTGGCCTGCGGCCATAGAGGAGTGATCCTCCTGTGATGGAAGCCCATGCACCTTGCCAAATACGTGAAGTTCTGGCTTGTGAAAGGGGGACCATTGTCGGATGTGATCACCTTTGGGATACGTCAAGAGCATCCAATCCAACAAAGGTATGACACAGGTGGCAGATGTGGATGCAATTATCTGCACGTCCGGGATGCAGGAATGTTCATCAATCAGCACTAGCACAAGTGACCTGTCCCTCAGTGGCCAGAAGAAGTCCATGGCCAGATCCTTCCAGACTCCCTCCGGGAGCAGGGATATGTGCAATGGACTTGGGTGAGGCCGTGGCGCTATGACACGAAAGGTGGTGCAGTTCCAGACTATGTCCTCCACCATGGCGTCCAGTTTGGGGAATCAGACTTTCTGCCATAGCAGGCGTCAGAAACCCTAGCAGCCTAGTCTGCCAGCTTGCTCGCCAATCCAAGCTTGTATAGCCCCATGCCTGGAGTAGGTTCCACTCCACTTCCCTGGGTGGCACCTGAAGTGCTTTATAATGTATTTCCTCCACTGGGAGGTGCAGCATGTCAGTTAAGTTCCCAGGGTGGCGCCTTGCACAAGGATGGGCTTCCGCACCCGTCGACGGTATTGTTATGCAAGAAGCGGGAGCCTGCCGGAGGTGCGCCAATGCACCCACAGTGTTCGGCCGCACACCTCCCAATGAGCCTGAGCTTCTTTCCCAGCTGCAGGTGAAAGTACGACAGGTGCCCTTGTGCCTCACCATGCACCGAGTCGAGGCCGGCCTTGCAGATACGGTCTCCTTAGTCCCTCCACACCACCTGGTGGCACCCAGATCGCGGAAGCCTGTAGTCACTATGTGGGCTCACCTGTTCGTCACCAGTGTCACAGCGGGACTTCATAACAATAATCGGTACTTGAAAGGTTGTGTGGACACCAGCAAGCCAACTATAAACCTTCTTTTTTGCCAACCGCATGAATACTGCCCGTGCCCCAGAACCCCCCCCCCCCCCCAGCCCAACATCACTTCCCTTGTCCAGGGCCTGAACGTGGCTGCACCCTCTGCCCAACAACAGTGATGGGCTCCGCAACGGTGCACGCCCAACATTACATCCGACATAACGGAACTGGCTACTGCCTGCAGGTGAACCCGGACCCCATGTGAGTTGCGCATTTGTGTTTCAAGTAGGTGCTGGGTCGCGGCAGTCTGGTCCTGTTGCCTGCATATGGTTAAGCAGGACGTGTGTCTGGTTGAATGCATGATTTCATTAGTGTGGGAGCTTTGTTTGTCAGAATGCTTTGCTGCGAGTTGGGTGACGATGAGGGAATCCTGGAGATGTAGGGCTTGTGGGAGAGTTTTAGTTGGGGAAAATGTTCTTGGCGCAGTGCTTGTAGTGACGAAAGAGGGGTGCTCGTATTGGGTGTTGTGGTCATCGGTATAAGCCATGCTGTGGTTTTACATTATTATTAGGGGTATTATTGTTATTATTAGGGTATTTAGTGAGCATGGACCTATCTTGAGAAGCAATGGAGAGCTTTACAGGCGTAGGGAGAAGAACAAGGTCACGGAGCAGAGAAACACGACAGTTTTGATCTAACAACATGGGAGGGATGGCAATAGTCAGCAATGGATCTACAAGCAACCAGGGGAAGAAGCAGTGGGGAGCAGATCACGCCGTCTCAGATATGGTGGGTAGTTGAGGGTGTTAGGGAAGAGCCTTTCTTTGAAGCGGATGGTCTTGAACTCCTTCTTGAACTGTACAAGCGAAGGGGCGAGTCTGATGTTGACGGGAAGGAGGTCCTGAGTTTTGCGTAATAGATAGATAAGGCCTGTCTTCTGGTTCTTTCCTTCTTGCACCAGCAGAGTTCATGTCTGCACGTGGCCTTACTTCTGGTGGATCATAAACCTTCAGAAATGCTGAGTTCATTAGTGAGGTAGCTCGGGGAATTCCGGGTGACAGATTTGTAGATGATGCAGCAGGATTTGTAGAAAGATGATGCTGGCTTGCAACGGGAGTCAGTGCATTTTGATGAGGGTAGCGTGATGCAGTCAAATTTGTGGAGTCCTTTGATGAGTCGTGCTCATGCATGCAAGACACATCTCAGGGGTGACTGGGTAGTCACTGCAAGGCCTTCCAAACGGGCATTTCTACCATCCAGGTCAGAGATGACCAAGGCTTGGACAGCAGATTTAAATTGTTTTCTGGGATGAAGGGTTTGATTTTCCTCAGGAGGGAAAGTTGCATTGGTTGTGGATAGAGAAGGTACAGGTACAGGGTGTGAATGTTAGTCTCCGGGTACATCAAGGCCAATAGTACTTCGTAAATACAGATTATTTATACTTGGCCAGTCAATGTTTGTGTGGATAAGAAATGGAGGTCCTTGTTGCTGCAGCATCCCAGCTGTGCTCTTTTCGAGAGAACGGGGTGCTCAGTGTACAGCTGTCGATCAAATTACCTGAGGAAGCCGATGCAAGGGTGGGATGTGGAACATGAGGGTTCAAATAATCTGTTGGTTTATAACTCAGGGCAGGGCCAAGCAGCCTCTGCTTTTCAACGATGAAGCTTCTTCAGCTCATTTTCTAAGTTTGCCACAACTGGCTGCTTGGTTGATTTTGTGTGTCTGATTTCCTCTTCTGGTGCAGTGGAGCTCAAGTCTGTGGCCCTCATCACGAGTTGGGTGGTATCCCGGCGGTAATACGGCCAAACTGTAATAACAGGCCCAGCGTTATTAGTGCTGCATCACGGGTTGGGCGTTAACGGTAAATCCACATTCCCATTGGACCCCATGGGGTATTTTCAGCACAAATACTGTGCACTAACACAGCCAGCGGTAATTGCACCGAAAACAGGGCTCTAAGGGCCTAATCACCAGCCGGGATACCGCCCAACTTTATTAGCGTTAGCACCCAAAATCACGGGTTGGGCGCTAACTGTTAGTCCCCATCCCCCATTGGGTCCATTGGACCCAATGGGGAATCTTTGGTGCAATTACTGCATGGTAATACCACTGGTGGTAATTGCACAAGAAATTGGCATTTTTCTGGTGTGTTTACCCCCAGCTCGGAGCTGGGGGTAAACACGCCAGACTCAGGATTGGGCAGACCCTTACATGCGGCAATAACACAGTTACTGCCGCATTTAAGGGCTACCACCCAACTCGTGATCAGGCCCTAAATGGGATTTTTACCTCCAGAAAAAAGCTGAAGGTGACACAGCCCATTTAGCGCCCAACTCTTGATCAGGCCAGCCCTTAAATGAAGCTTAACCGCCGGAACACGGTTGGGCGTAAACAGTAAATCCCCATTGGGTCCATTGGATCCAATGGGGCATATCTGGTGCTAATACTGCACGCTAATACAGCTGACGGTAATACAGGGCGCTAAATTGGATTTTCACCTCCAGAAAAAAAGCTGTAGACACATAGCGCCTAGAGGCAGCAGCTGTCACAGTCTATGCTACACAAAATGACCAGACGCCCTTGCTTACTCACTCATCTAGTTGCTGTGTGTATATTTTGTACACTTCTCTGCCACTCTCTTTCCCAAACTTCCAACCCCCAGTTCTTCTCCCAAACAAATCTTACTTTAACAGGAGACTCAAGCAATGTCACCTTTACCATCAAGTATAATTATATTTTTGAGTGCATTCTAGAGCAACCAAATCTATCAATGTAGAAAGGAATATGACATCTTTGTAATGACTGTTCAAATCAGACTTTTCAAACATTGATGAAACCAACATCTGGGACAGGTATAATCTCTATAGCGCTGTCATATGTGTTTACACACCTTGCAATGTCAGATTTTCTCCCTGTGCAGTCTACGGCCATACACATTCCAGCCATCCACCCCATATGCAACTGGCAGTGGATCTACGGTTTCTGCTAAGCCCTTTTTATATACAGGTAGGGTCTATCTCACTGGATGGCAGGATCTAGTGTGGGCTTACAATTCCACCCATTATCTACTCCAGCAATGAAGATCAACAGAAGCCTGGCAGGTTCAGGGGATCCATTCTGTTATCCCATAATGAGTTATGCTATGTATTCCTAGCCACCTTTGGGGTGTGGGGGTTCGATGGCGAATTAGATTGTGCATCCTTGCCTCTGTCTTTTTAAAACATTCCTTATCTATAGGAATGTGTGCACGACTTGTAGTCATTTGGGGGAGGTGTTCCTTCTCTACATGTACCCTTTCCCTCTCGGGCAGTGGAACGTGCGTCCACTGTTTAATGTCTTGTTCAGATCTCTGTTCAGATCTCTTCGCCACTGTGCTCGGGCTCATTTCCTTAAGACACTCCCTTTCGCCCGCTACGTGCATACCTAAATACTTGAAAGTCTTCATCTTCTACAACCGATGGTGAACACCTAGGAACCCATTTCTCTCCCCCCTTCACCTAGCATATTGACTTGCTCCAAATTATCTTGAATGAATACCAAACTCCTGTGACGTTCTCACAATCAGAGTCTCAACACTTACACTTGAAAGTTGCATTGAAAAAATACGGTCAAGATGGTTAGGTACATTCTGACTGTTGTTGTCGACACAGTCCGATTCATTCTGCCCATGGCAGGATGTGGCATCTCAGTCTTTATGTATTTCCTTGGCACTACATTTCTAAGAAAGTACCATTTTCGAATCACAGTCCTTTTGTAGTTTTTTCCACCGAATTTCAACGGATGCATTTTCATATTCATATTCATCACTTGTTCGTAGTTGTTCAACAATTACTACATTTCCCAGGATGCACAGCTTTAGATTCACCTACTTTACATAATCGTCACTACCTTTCCCAGGCTGCAAACTTTCAGATTCACATTCCTTATAGTATGTTTCCCTAAATGTGCATGTTCACCTTTTTTTGTGTCTCGCTATGATTTACTGCCATTTGTGCGTTTCTGGCATATGAAACTGTGACATGATTGCTTCCATGTTTTCAAATAATAGCTAGATGGTACAACGAACAACCTGCAAGGACTTGCAGTGAAAGAGGATTTTCTACAGTAGACCACGATTAATATGGGGGAGAGACCCGGAGAGTCTGAAGGAAAACAGTAGTTTGCCTGGCACCAGAGATAATTCTTCATCCTTGCTATTTCTGAAATATAAGTTTAAATTGTACATGGCCCTGATAAAAGTCGTCATGCTGAACGCTTGATTTGCGTCTCAGTGGAGTCCACTTGGCTTTGTTACAGCTACCACTCAGCTGCTGTCATGTGCTGTTGCATATGTGTATGGATGTTACTGGATCCTTGAGCTCCTAGTCACCCATAGCGTGTCCCTAAGAATTGAGGTATTGCAGAACTGGCTGTTCAATCTGTGATAGGGTCAGGGTCATGACTCTGTCGTGGAGGAAGGGGGAGATGGTGGTTCCCAGACTCTGAGACCCCCTCATGTGCCATGCATGTTTTAATGCTGCCACTCACTGTCGCAAATGCCTCCCTGCACGTTTTCTGGTCAGTGTTCTTTTCATTCTTTTTTAGAACCATGAATTGAATCCCAGAGTGCATTTTGGAGCAGCTAAGAAAACATGGACTGGAGCCAGGAGAACGGAATCAAGAACAGCCAGGGAATGGACTGGGAATTTCCCTGCCAAACAGAAGTGAGATCCCCCAACACTTAACCTGCTAAATCCAGATAAATCCCAGAAGAATGGTGGGACAAAAGAAAAACAAACTACAAGTGAGGAAAGACTGCAGGGGGACAGGTGAGACACAGAAATCCTCCCCAAAACTCACCATTACCAGAGGAAAGCCACCGGGAAGTTGCCTGAGCCTCTGGCTGCTACCACACCATCAGAGATAGCAAACAAAACCGTGCTGGGCAGGGGTGGGGGCGTAGAGGGTTTTATAAAGCCTCTCATCTGTGTAACCCAGCACCTGGGTAAAAAATAGGTACAGATTGGTTCCTAGAGTCACAGGAGTGCTGCAGCCAAATGAAGGGGGAGGGGGAGCAGAGCCTGCAGGACCACAGTGTAAAAAGAGATTGGAGAGGTGGAGTGTGGGTCGCAGGGATGGGGTCAGGCGAATTGGAGCGGGAGAAGGTGAGGTATTTGTGAGGTACCCATTTGTGATAGTGAATCAGTGAGTTGGGAAGTTAGTGATTGTTTGTGAAAGTGAGGAAAGCTAGAGAGGGGAGAGTGGGAGACAGAAGTAGGGGAGTGAGGGTAGTAGGTAGAGTGAGAGGAAGTGGGTGTTAGGAGAGAGAGCATGGCGAGCATGGCACTATACCATTAGAAGGGGAGCAGGGCAGCATATCCCTGAGTAGTGTGTGAGAAGAGGGATGTAGTAGGAGGTGAAAAATGCAAGTAGTGATTTGTGAGGAGAGGGGTGTAGTGAGAGGTAAGGAAGGGGGTGCAGTGAGAGGTACAGAGGGGGCTAGGAGAAAGGTAAGAGGAGAAGGTGAGAGAGATTGTGTAACATCGGAGGGACAGAAGAGAGGGACAGAGCAGTAGGAACATTAGAATAGCATAGGAGAAGGGAGGAATAGTGCAATAAGGTCAAGAAAAAGGAGAGAGAGAGAGATAAAGAGAAAAAGAGTGAGACATAGAGAGAGAGAGAGGGATAGAGAGATAGATAAAGAAAAAAGAGTGAGACATAGATAGAGAGAGAGCGAGAGAGAGAGAGAGATAGTGATAGAAAGGACCAGGGTGTCTGTGATTTGCACAAGTACACCATCATTCTGTTTGAAACACTGGGTATAGGAAACCTTCTAAGAACCACAGAGGGCGCAAGATAGATAGGTCTTTGTCCTTTAGGTCCTCACCTAAGCTACCCTTAGATAGTAGGTGGCATCAATCGTTAGTTGAGAGACCCTGGTTTTAGTGATGCATGGGGTATGGAGGTAAACACCCACAGGAGACGAGTTAGGGATGCCCAATAGAGTAACCCTCTTCCAGCCTGTTATGAAATATTAAACAATCTACACATTGAACAACATGCTCCTATTAAGACTGAACAATCCACATTTAAATTGTTTAGAAGAATAAACACCACTGAACTGTCTCACAGTTTGTCCGAATTATTTAGGCCAATCATTATTTCCTCTATGCCATTAAGCCCAGAGCACTGATTTGTTATTTGAAGCGTGCATTGAGAGCAGCTAAGGGTGCAAAGAATTAGTGGTACCCTGAATCACTCTCTTGTGGATGCACAGTGGTGGGGAGATATGGAGCTTGTAAAAATGTGTTGCTCTCTGTATCAGACCCCACCGGGTCTGTATTCATTTACTTTCACTCAGGGAAGGTCACGCTCAATAATCACACATGAGACTGCACTTATACACTTACATATACAATTTATTCAGCATTCAAACATAATTGATGGCACTAATTTCAAGAATGCCAAAATGTTTTACATTCCTTGTCCAGATCTGTACTGGGAGACCTCTTGCACAGTTGTGCCGCTTCAATGTAAGACTGCTGCATCTGGGCCTGACAGTGTTTCAGGACTAGAATCTGATCTTGAGGGTGTTGACACCTTTGATTGATGGTATTGTGTGAGATAGAGAGAGTGTATTACCAATTGAGTTTAGTGTTGGGAAGTGCGTGAAAGGTGTCTGAGAGAGTGAGAGAAAGGTTAGAGGAAGGGTAGAGGACTAGAGAGAGAGTACCTCTAGGTACTCCTTCAGGAGAACAGCAAGACCTTTCCCCCAATTCATCGGCCAGCGAAGGCACCAAAACACCCACAGTCTAGGCAGTCAGTGAAAAATGTGGGAGGAATGCCACGGACCTCTCTCTCTCCTGGCTGCAGCAAAACAACAAAAAAACAGGATAAATGTATATTAAAATAACCCCAGTATCTCCCTATTAACCAACACTGTAATAAATCACCCACCTTGGATGTGCGCGTGCTTAGCTGTAAAAAACACCAACGTTAGAAAATCTAGCCGGAGTCCATAGACCAGGAGACTGCCTGGCGGTTTCAGGGGAACCCGGACACTCCGGCACAATGGGGTGCCAGTGATTCAATCTCAGAATAAAGAAATCTGTTGTTCCTGAAGAAGGCCCAAAAAAGACTGAAAACAGTGGCTACAGATTGTGCTTAGTAAAAATAAAGGCAGAAACATATGTAGACCATCTATGAGACACAACATTATTTTTTTTCTCACTAGTCTGGAGACCACATTGAAGGTCTTCCACATAGAAACTAAGAACGTGTGACTTACATATGATTTTATTCTGATTTTCTTTGATTTCTTCAATTTCTAAATATAAACAAAACTAAACAAATCATAATGATAAGACTCTTTTGTGTTGATCATCTGTTGTCCTATATGAATACTTCCAAGAAGTGTTATACATGCCACATAAGGACTGAAGTCACGTACTAACCCCACCTTGAAAATGTTTTAAAAAAATAATAGTACAAATTGGTTTCATTTGTGTTTGTAAATACTAAATAAATATATCTTTGTTGAAAAAAGTGGTTTTGGAGGTAATGTGAGTCACCCAAATTGTAAAGAGGTTGAAGAGTGGTTCACCAACCCAAATAAAACGGACAAAGAGAGGGGGTAATCAGTCTTCTGCTTTATTATATTTCTCGTGTATTCTTCCGATTTCAAGACTGATTCCCCGTAATCAAAAAACAGGGAAGTACCCAATCATATACTACAAATAATCAATGATTCATTAACTGACTCAAAAAGGCACAAAACAATCTTGCATAATTCAAGAGTGATGCTTTAATTTTTATTTCATTAAAGAGGACATAGAGTTTTTACAAAAATGAAATATGTTGTTCCAAACTTAATGTTGTATCTTCTACCAATTTTCTTGTGGAAAACATATTCTCATCTATCTATTTTTCAACATTTTCATACACATTGTTTTGCTACATTTTGTGAGCTGCTGTCAAGTGTTTATAGAAGAAGCAACATCCGAAGAGGAAAGGAAGTGTATTCTTGTGGTCCATTATAGCAGTAAAGGAGGAAAGTAAAAGGTATCCTGTTCTTTCACTTAAGACAACCAAGTTTACCTACCTACCAATCTGACCCCACTAATTGGAGTAGTACCATCAGTAGTAGTGCTATTACAAGTAGTAATGGTACTACTGCAAACAGCGTTAACACTGAAATCAGCAGTAGTACCAATACTACCAGTAGCAGTAAGTAGTATAAGGGATTCCTTTCCATCATCATGTTAAATTTGACAGGTGGCCATGCCCCTTTTCTCACGCCTAATCCCGCCCCCTTTTGATATCAATTTGAAAAGAACCCCAATCATTTTGATAAGCACACCAAACTATTTGATATAAAATGTAATATCAATTTAATAAGCCCCTGAAAATTGCTGATAAGCCCCCGATAAATTTGATATAAATTTGATAGCCCCCAATATTTTTAATATCGATGTTATATAAGATGTATATTTAAAAATATATACATTAATATCGATTGTATATAAATTGGATATATTTTGTTGGAGCAGCCCCTGGCCTTTGAGCCTGGTTGAACATCCACAAGCGAAGTGAGCTCTGAAGACAAGGACTATAAATCTAGGGTCATGCAGAGTGACACGGTTATGACATCAGAGAGTGACACCATCCCTCAGGGGGCCAACAGGGGAAACATGGAGCACTGTGTGGTGAACCCTTATACATTTGGTGGCACCCACAAAATCATAGTTAAAAGTAATGGAGGGAGCGGATAAATAGCTGGAGATTATTAAGGGTCTGGTTTACATTTCATATAAAATTGATAAGAACCTTGCTGTTGGGTATACATAGAGATGTTTCAGACCCCCTATACATTTGAGCTGGCTTTAATTAACCCTTACCATCAAACTTTAGACTGGCAGTGTCTTTCCCCATGCCTGTACAAAAGCTCAGTCTATTGGCGTTGTCAACACTTGTTCCTTAATAAATTGCACTGTCATTTTTAAACAGAGATTGTAAAAGCAAGAGGAAATATTGAGGCTGAGTACTACAAAAGGAAATACACCAAACACGGGATTATAAAGATTCACAGATCTTTATTCTACTGCGCAGTTTACAAAGAAACAAATTCTGATAGCTATCTGACCCTCAGTACATCACAGTGAGTACCAGCCCTTCAGTGTGAGGAGTGAGAGGTACTGGACATCTGGACATTCGCATATTTATACAGTTTAGTAATAATGTCCAGCCCCTCTGCAGGTTGAGTTTGTGCCGAATTCACTTATAGCTCATACAACAATATACACACGGATTACTTTGGTTTATATTTCAGACAAGTTACAATGGCAGAGTGTATTCCAGGATTTAACAGTAAGCTATAGCACATATCCCTTCACAATGTGTTACAGCCAGTGTCCATGTTCGATATTTGCTTTACATTGTCTTCGATGTAGGTTCGTGGATGAGGCTTGTTGGTGCAGACAATCCTAAGACCACAAGTCATGTATGGGACAAGGTCTCATTACTCAGTCTAAACATTTGGCCCGCAGACAGTCTAACCATTAACTTGGGCACAAAGGTCGGGAAGGCTCGGTTACAAGTTGGAAACACAGTCCACCATTTTAGAACACAGAATTACATATGAACAGAAATCAAAATGGCGGATGATCCTAAAATGGTGGCAAAGTGATCTAAAATCGGAACTTTGCGACTGGGCTTAGGCCAATATATATTACAAAGGAGGCACAATATGATTTCCTGTTTAACAAGATCTTGAACCAGGTTTATACCGAGTCCAAACCCTCACCATCAAAGTTTATACAGGCAGCACCTTTTTCCATGCCTATAAAAAAGCACAGACTATTGGCTTTGTCAATGCTTGTTCTTTAATAAATTGCACTTTAATTTTAACATGGAGATCTTGAACCAAGTTGGCACGGAATCCAAACCCTCACTATCAAACTTTATACCAGCAGCGCCTTCCCCCCATGCCTATACAAATGCACAGACTGTTGGCTTTGTCAATGCTTGTTCTTTAATAAATTGCACTGTCATTTTAACACAGAGATCTTGAACCAAGTTGACACCAAATCCACTCCAGGCATATCTTTTAAATTACACTCTTTACATGTATACACATTGGGACCGGTTAAGAAATGTTAAAAGCGCACACGAATTACAAAGTGTCTTCTCTCTTACCATATTTGAGCACTTCAGAGCTGAAGTCGGAAATAATGACCCTGTGTGTTGTGTGCATGTCTGCAGGGTGCTGCCCGGATTATGGCGGGTTAAAAGATTCAGGTTTTCTGTGGTTGCTGACCACTGCTTGTAAATTGGAGCCTTCTGAAGCAGCTACCCCTTGTGCAGGATCGGACTGGGACAAGAAATAGGCCCGGTCACCCAAAAAAAAGTGGTCTACCTCTCGCCTCAAAAAAGTGGCCCACCCCTCGACCCCAAATGATAATATGTTATTGTATAGCACTTATGCTTAAGCTCTTTTTTTATAGAACAAATATGCATACAATATCACCCAACCTGTGTTGGTACTCATTTATCGACCTAAGAAGGAGGAAAGGCTTTTTGAAAGGAAAGAAAATATAGAAAAAAGAAATATGTATTCTTACAATTTATTTTTTCAATTTATTTTTTCTTCAAACCGGGCCTGGGATGGCCAGAAACCGGCCCCCACCCACCAGGGACGATTTCGGCCCAGCCACTGGCCGAAAGGCCGAGAGGCCAATCCGACCCTGCCCTTGTGATTCGGGGCTGAAATCCTTTAATAATACATTCTAGTGCTTTGTGAAGTTCCATTACATGCTTCCAGATGAGAGAAAAAGCAACCACGTCCTTTACCGTTAATGTTTGTTGGGGTGTGAGACAGTCTTAATAAAGATAGATTTGCAGCACACGGCCCGTCCTGTGAACAATATTTGCTGAGGCGACTGGGCAGCAGAGCCCCCCTGCCTGTTTTTCCTCAATAATATATGAGAAAAATTGGGAATGTTACAATGGCATCTGCGGTGGATCGTGGGAGACAGGCTAGGGAGCAGAGGGTTCATTGCCCGCGTTTGCTGTCATGCTCAGGGTTTAAACATGCGTTACAATGGCTGTGAAAAATTGAGACTTTCACAATGGTATCAGCCGAGTGTCGCTTCGCATGAGACAAGAATTGCAACCCCCATTGTAAGACGTGCGACTTCACCTATGAAAGGGCCTTTGGAATGCCACAGCATACTGGAGATCTTTTTTCTGAAAGTGCGACACTTCAGCTAATGAGCAGCTTTAAAAAAAGACATGTCTTTGATTGTGATGCTGCTTATTTGTAAACTGGGAAACATTTGTGTCTGTTTAAACCTTGCGAGCAGCTTGGGTTTTGGGGGCATGCGATTTTTAACTCTTGTGGGGGCCCGCAGGCATTAAGGACAGATTTCAACTGTTCAGCATGGCAGCTTTGGTTCCCGTGTGTAACAAACAAACATTTGCCAGCTCCCCACGCCGTGGGGAGATACTTACAAGCTCCTATCCTTGAGTTTTCTCCATAACACATTGGGCCTTATTGCAGTCCTGATCAGTAATAGAACAATTACTGGGGTATCATAAACCATCTGTGAGCTGCATGTTTAGGGTGCAGCTACCTTGCCCCGGAGGATCTGTCTGCACTCTGGCCCACTTCATACATGCTGCCTCCCATTTGTACACATCTCTGTGGTAAACACTCCTTAAAAAAACAATCTTGCTGCATGATACACAATGAAAAGAATGCAGCAGTAAAATGCCCTGGCAACGATGGAGTAACACGTAGAGGGTAAAAAAATAAAATGCGTGGTATACTAAAATACTGATCCACGTTTTCATATAGGAAGGATATTGTTGCCAGTCAAAACATGCACGCGAGCGCACTTATACACACGCACAGAGACACACACACTGATCTCCCTCAGCTAGTTAAAGTTGCATGGAAATCGTGGCTCTAAGGTGGGCCAAACACCACAATTATCCAGCAAAGAAGTGCACAGCCATCTGTAAGGAACTCATGGTGGCAACAGTAAAGACAGACACAAATGATCACGATTCAAGGGTGTTTATTTAAACAGTATGCAGGTTGGAAAACGCCTAATCTAAACCTAAATCTAAGATGGGAGCAAGCTTTGACCATCAAATGAAAAATAAGGCAGTCCTTGCGGCGTCTTGTCAAAATAAAGTGCCTATACTAACAAAAACCTATTGCCAGTCCTTACAACTAAGGGGGTAATTCATAGAATTCAGCGCACAAGTGGCGCACGCGGCTGGCGCACAGTGTGCGCGTGCGAATCCCTGCGCCAGCCGCGTACGCCAAAACCCATTTCCGCGCACAGCGTATTCATGGATTCCAGCCACCAAAACCAGCCGTGGCGCACAGTGGCGCAGCGACCTTGCAGCAGCGCCAGTTACGCCCCCAAGAACGCCTTCCGTGCAGGGAAAAGCCATCAAAATCCCCAATCCAGCGCAAAGGGCTGCGCTAACCCTGTACCAGCACGGCAAGCGGGCTACGTGTATCACTGGGGTGCGCGGGAAGTACCTCACGCGATTGGCCCAGTGCGAGCAGGGTACGCGTATTACAGGGGTGCGCGGGAAGTTCCACACGCGATTGGCCTGTGCGCGTGTATTTCAGGGGTGCGCGAGAAGTTCCACACGCGATTGGCCTGGGCGCGTGTATTTCAGGGGCTCGCGGGTGGTTTCACACGCGATCGGCCCTGGGGGAGCGTGTGCGTGTATTTCAGGGGTGCGTGAGAAGTTCCACACGCGATTGGCCTGGGCGCGTGTATTTCAGGGGTGCGCGGGAAGTTCCACATGCGATTGGCCTGGGCGCGTGTATTTCAGGGGTGCGTGGGAAGTTCCACACGCGATTGGCCTGGGCGCGTGTATTTCAGGGGTGCGCGGGAAGTTCCACACGCGATTGGCCTGGGCGCGTGTATTCCAGGGGTGCGTGGGAAGTTCCACACGCGATTGGGCTGCGTTTGGGTATTAGGGGTGCGCGCAAAGTTTCACACGCGATTGGGCTGCGTGCGGGTATTAGGGGTGCGCGCAAAGTTGTACACGCGATTGGGCTGCGTGCGAGTATTAGGGGTGCGCGCGAAGTTTTACACGCGATTGGGCTGCGTGTGGGTATTACAGGGGTGCACGCACATTTTCATACGCGATTGGGCTGCGTGCAGGTATTAAAGGGGTGCGCGCAAAGTTTTACACGCGATTGGGCTGCGTGCGGGTATTACAGGGGTGCGCACGAAGTTTTACACGCGATTTCAGCAGGGTACGTGTATTTCAGGGGTGCCGGGGTGTCCTACATGTGATTTGCCAGTGTGGGTCCTCCCAGGTGTTCCCTGTACACCCTCCACGGCCCCTGCAGGCAGCCCACACCACAGGAGACTACCCTGCATCCCTGGTCATGTCCCGCAGGCAGCCCACCCAACATGGGCATGCCCCCCAGCAAAGGCACATGTCTCCTTGCACCAATGATCACCAACTCATGTCCCCTTGCACCCCCACCCCCAGCATTGCGGGGCACCTGCCAGCAGGCCCCCACCCATGTCTCCCAGCACCCCCACCCCCCCCAGTCACCAGGGGCAGCCTCCACCAGGCCCCCACCCATGTCTCCCAGCACCCCCACCCCCCCAGTCACCAGGGGCAGCCTCCACCAGGCCCCCACCCATGTCTCCCAGCACCCCCACCCCCCCAGTCACCAGGGGCAGCCTCCACCAGGCCCCCACCCATGTCACCCACCACCCCCACCCCCCCAGTCACCAGGGGCAGCCTCCACCAGGCCCCCACCCATGTCTCCCAGCACCCCCACCCCCCCAGTCACCAGGGGCAGCCTCCACCAGGCCCCCACCCATGTCTCCCACCACCCCCACCCCCCAGCAGTGCAGGGGCACCCACCACAAGGCCCCCACCCATGTCTCCCACCACCCCCACCCCCCCAGTCACCAGGGGCAGCCTCCACCAGGCCCCCACCCATGTCTCCCACCACCCCCACCCCCCAGCAGTGCAGGGGCACCCTCCACCAGGCCCCCACCCATGTCTCCCAGCACCCCCACCCCCCCCAGTCACCAGGGGCAGCCTCCACCAGGCCCCCACCCATGTCTCCCAGCACCCCCACCCCCCCAGTCACCAGGGGCAGCCTCCACCAGGCCCCCACCCATGTCTCCCAGCACCTCCACCCCCCCCAGTCACCAGGGGCAGCCTCCACCAGGCCCCCACCCATGTCTCCCAGCACCCCCACCCCCCGTCACCAGGGGCAGCCTCCACCAGGCCCCCACCCATGTCTCCCACCACCCCCAGCCCCCAGCAGTGCAGGGGCACCCACCACCAGGCCCCCACCCATGTCTCCCACCACCCCCACCCCCCCAGTCACCAGGGGCAGCCTCCACCAGGCCCCCACCCATGTCTCCCACCACCCCCACCCCCCAGCAGTGCAGGGGCACCCACCACCAGGCCCCCACCCATGTCTCCCACCACCCCCACCCCCCAGAAGTGCAGGGGCACCCACCACCAGGCCCCCACCCATGTCTCCCACCACCCCACCCCCCCAGTCACCAGGGGCAGCCTCCACCAGGCCCCCACCCATGTCTCCCACCACCCCACCCCCCCAGTCACCAGGGGCAGCCTCCACCAGGCCCCCACCCATGTCTCCCAGCACCCCCACCCCCCCAGTCACCAGGGGCAGCCTCCACCAGGCCCCCACCCATGTCTCCCACCACCCCCACCCCCCAGCACTGTGGGGCACCTGCCAGCAGGCCCCCACCCATGTCCAACTCATGTCACCCACCACCCCCACCCCCCAGCACTGTGGGGCACTTGCCAGCAGGCCCCCACCCATGTCCAACTCATGTCTCCCACCACCCCCACCCCCCAGCACTGTGGGGCACCTGCCAGCAGGCCCCCACCCATGTCCAACTCATGTCTCCCACCACCCCCACCCCCCAGCACTGTGGGGCACCTGCCAGCAGACCCCCACCCATGTCCAACTCATGTTCCCCACCACCCCCACCCCCCAGCACTGTGGGGCACCTGCCAGCAGGCCCCCACCCATGTCCAACTCATGTCTCCCACCACCCCCACCCCCCAGCACTGTGGGGCACCTGCCAGCAGGCCCCCACCCATGTCCAACTCATGTTCCCCACCACCCCCACCCCCCAGCACTGTGGGGCACCTGCCAGCAGGCCCCCACCCATGTCCAACTCATGTTCCCCACCACCCCCACCCCCCAGCACTGTGGGGCACCTGCCAGCAGGCCCCCACCCATGTCCAACTCATGTCTCCCACCCCCCCCACCCCCCAGCACTGTGGGGCACCTGCCAGCAGGCCCCCACCCATGTCCAACTCATGTTCCCCACCACCCCCACCCCCCAGCACTGTGGGGCACCTGCCAGCAGGCCCCCACTCATGTCCCACTCATGTCCCCTTGCACCCCCACCCCCCAGCACTGTGGGGCACCTGCCAGCAGGCCCCCACTCATGTCCCACTCATGTCCCCTTGCACCCCCACCCCCCAGCACTGTGGGGCACCTGCCAGCAGGCCCCCAACCATGTCCCCCTGCCCCCAGGTCCTGACGATACACAATCATGGCAGTAATGGGCAGCATACCCAGCACAAACACCCAGCCAAGGATTGCATCCACCCACATAGCAAATGCAATTACATGATACAACCCCAATGGCAAGTATGTAAATGAACACATGTCCGTCACACACACATACACAATGGGTGCAAGTGAATGTCAAAACCCATATCATGACATGCATGAAACCAATGAGAAAATACCACAAAAGAAAGTTATAAAAACATGTATTCTCGAAGAAAATGAAGTAAACTAATCAAATATACAACAATGGGGATAACAAAATAAATTGTCCATGTCCGATAAGTAATGTAAAAATCCAAAAAACAAAGGAATCCAAAAACTAATGTTGTCCAAAGCAAAATCATGGTGAAAAAAAATAAGGAAAAACCATTGCCTCATGGTGAACACAAATATAAATCAAAAAAATGTATTTTAAAAAATCCAACTATACACAAGAATATTCCAGGGTCCATGAGCCCAACACTATAAATGAAACCTTCTACTACCTAATAAAAAAACTATATACAGAAAAGTGGCCATTGTCCGAGCGGTCCAAAAAAATCTAAAAAAATAAAGGAAACCTAACACTAACTAACTAAAGAACTATATACAATGGCAGCGGGCAAGTCCTGCGGCTCACTCTGTGATGTTGCCGGCCAGGGCATCATCGAACTCCATGTCGATGTCCTGGAGGCGGGACTCTGTCCTGGCCCCGAGGTCTCGCAGGGATAACCCCATGTTCACCTCAAACTCCCTGCGAGCTTCCTCGAGGCACTCAGCCCGCCTCAACGCCCGACGCATGGAGAACTCCGCCCTGACCATGGTGAGCCGCTCCTCTTCCGCCCGCTGCCGCTCCGCACCTATCCGCTGGACCAACTGCTCCCACACGGAAGACACTACCATCCCAGGGTTCTCCTGCCCTCCGGCCGATGCCTGCCCCTCTGATCTTGATGGCCCCGAGCCATGATGCCTCCCACGTCGAGCCTGCTGCTGCCTCCGACGCCACTGCCTCTGCCAGCACGACGGCATCCAGGATGATGGAAACCACCGACGCCGTCGTGCACGTGCCCTGCCCGATGATGCCGTCACATCCTCCATCTGCTGGGGTCCAGTTGCTGTGTTGTTCACCCCTGCTAGACCTCTGACTCCCGACTGTGGCAGGGATGGGATCCCCACCGAGCTGGCTGCATTGGTCAGGGCAGGTCCACAGGGGGCCCTGGTGGCATCTGGGCCGGAAGACGGCAAGGAGAACGACTGGCGTATAGTCTCCACAGAGGAGGAGAGGGCCGCCAGATTGGCCGACACATGCAGGAAACCCCCGAACATGGCCGATCCCAATTGGGCCACGTCGGCACGGTGCTCTTCGTGATGACGTGCGTGCTCCTCCTGGTAAGCACGCACGGCATCACGAATCACAGCCGTGCGCATCGCAACCCCAATCAGGACCTTCTCCACACGGCCAGGGGTCCCCTCGTCCGCAGGTGGAGGGGAGTCAGATGACATGGACATCCCCTCTACCTGCGGACGGGCCTGGGACGGGGCATCCCTGCTGGTGCAAGGTGGTGCACCCACAGGTTCAGGGACAGCGACATGCACAGGCCCCTCCACGGTGACCTGTGCTGCCTCCTGCCCCTGGACTGCACCACTTGCACCAGCAGGGATGCCCCCACCAGGCCCCATGTGCGCCTCAGTGGCGGCCTCCTCCTCCTCTGTGGAAACCACCAACCTGGATGGCTCCTCGCCGTCTACCGCCGTAGCAGGCCCCTGTGGGGGCTCACCCACCCCTTCCGCTGCAGCCGTGGGGGCATCCCCGCCGCCTTGCTCCACAGCGCCGTCTCCGCCCTCTCCTTCACTAGCCGCTGCGTAGAGGGAGACATAGAACACAAGCATCAGGGTACTGTACAATGGTCCCCTAGACAGGAAGCAATAGCAGATGAGTGCCACTGTCAAAGTACACTTCCATCATGTCACACCACAACACATGTGTCAGTCCAGGCAAAACACACACAGTGACAGTCATGGTGCGTGCCATGGACATTTCAATGCATGTCCAATGGACTCTCGAATCATACAATGTAATGGGACTCACATGCATCATGGGTCATGCCTATCACATGCACACACTTCACCTCAGTCACATCCATCTGGCCCCGTACACCCCAATCACAGTGCATACAAGGATGACTAGGCTGCATCAGTGAATCTGTACATTGTCACAGACATGTGTCATGCATCCATGGCACTCACAAGTCACAGACACGCAGGTCAGGCACACAGACATGGATACCACATATGTATCTGGCATCAGCACCCATCCCTCGCCCCCACCCATGTCCAGGAACAGAGACTGCCATGCTCTCATGTGTGCAATCTGCACAGGGCTCCCCATGTCGCATTCAAACACATGCAACAACCGTGCGGTTCACACATTACAGGTCGCACATGCATTCCCATGATGTCCCTGCACACATACATGCGTACATGGCCTATGTCACACATGCAGGCAAGTATCAGACAACCAGCACACTGCAACATGCCCTGTCTCACACAGCAATGCTTGGCCACTTACCGCTCAACTCCAGACGGGTCTCCCTCTCAAGGACCTGGGCGTGGAGCGCTGGGTGTGCGCGTTCCAGGACCCTCAACTGGATGGAACTCATGCGGCTCCGGCCCCCCTCCACGAGGCGCCGGGCTTTCATGAGGGTCCTGGACCTCAAGTCCTCCCAGCGCTTCTTGACCTTCTGGATGGTGCGGGTTGCCACCCCCTCCGCGTTGATGGCAACCACACAGTCGGCCCAGATCCTCTCCCGTCCTTCCCTGTTGGCGCGGGACGATCCGAAGAGGGCATCATACTGCCCCAGGACTTGCTCCACCAGGACACCAACTTCGGTGGCAGTGAAGCTGGTGCCCCTCTGCCCCTCTGGCCAGGGGTTGCCACTGGGGTCAGATGTGGATGTGCCCGACATGGCAACCCCAGGGGCAGGAGTGGGTGGGCAACTGGGTCCTGGGGCTGGGCTGTGGAGCGATGTTATTCGAGTCGGGAGTCTTCTGTACCAGCAGGGGTGGACACAGCAACTGGACCCCTGCAGATGGCTGATGTGCAGGCACCAAATGGCAGGGCACGGTGGCAGCAGGCAGGCAGGCAGCAGCAGATGGCAGGTGGGAGGCTGCTCGGGGCACTGGGGGCAGTGATTCGACCTTCTGGGCAGGAGCGTGGTCTTCTGTGTGTTTTTGCGTGGCCAGCTTGATACGGAGTGATTTGGCACGTGAAAAATCTGCACGTCAGCGTGTAATTCGAGGAAAGGCCCTTAGCGCGTAAGCGCGTCTGCACGCATACGCATTGCCATTGGACAGAAGGCCCCTCGAGCGCAAGCGCCCCTGTGACGTGACGCGTACAGACGTGCATGGGCATTACAGCGCGCGTGAAAAAATGCACGTCCGCGTGTAATACGAGGAAAGGGCCCATGCGTAATCGCGCATTAAAAAGTGCACGTCCGCGTGTAATACGAGGAAAGGGCCCATGCGTAAGCGCGCGTGAAAAACTGCACGTCCGCGTGTAATACGAGGAAAGGGCCCATGCATAAGCGCGCGTGAAAAACTGCACGTCCGCGTGTAATACGAGGAAAGGGCCCATGAGTAAGCGCGCGTGAAAAACTGCACGTCCGCGTGTAATGCGCGTAATTGCGCGTGAAAAAGTGCACATCCGCATGTGACGTGACGCGCGCGTTTCCCTCAGCACGGGTTAAAGGTGAGCGGGCCCAGCAGTTCGCTGTACGTGCCTTTCGTGGAGACCGACGTGTGTTGCTGCTTCCTGTTGTTTCGCGCGCCATCACTACTTCACAGCTCTCAAGGACGTATCTCTTCTTTTGGCGGGGGTATTGGCTACGCGTGTTTTTCTGCATCGCGCTAGTCAGACGGTGAGTCGCAAATGCTCCTTTTCCCACTGTGGGTGCCCCTGTGTATCGCACCCATTTTCGATGTCATCGTAGCCTGCGTGTCCCACGCGTACGCGTTATTCGTGTTACTGGGTGCCACCGCGTACTGCGGGAGGTTTAATCCACGCACGTAGGCTGCAGGGTTGCGTGCACGATTTTACAGCAGTTTTGGGGTGCCTGAGCGTTGCGTGACCCGTCACCACATCACCGGGGTCACATACAGCCTTGCAGGTGCAGGGGGGCTGTTAACATCTTGCTTCCCACCCCCTTCACCCCAATTGCCCAGGTCAATTGTGCTGTACACCTCCCATTGGCACCACTCCATCTGTGCCAGCACTATTACATCTGTGCCATGGTTGGGAGGCCACCAAAGGTGAGGGGCGCCTCAGCTGGGCGTACTCCTCGTGGCGGGCGTGGTCGGGGACGTGGCCGTGGTGACCAGGGAGTAGGGGGACTCCAGGGTGTCCAGGGCAGCCACAGAGGGGGAAGAGGCAGGGGTGCGCCACTTGAGCACAATGTTGTGCCATGTGTCGGTGCAGCCATGCCACCACCCCCTGTGGTTCCGGGGGATGCAGCTCCTGCATCTGGCACTGGCACCCGTATGACCCGGCAGTCCGTTCCATCGACTGCCACGGGCCCAAGGGTAGCGGTAGCTGCAGGTGCAGCTGTGGACACCGCCACCCAGGCTCAGGGTCTGCCAGCGCAGGCTGCGTTGGCACTTGAAGAGCCCTTGGTAGATCTCCAACAGGCCAGGGGGGAAACCATTGGGGCAGGCCGGGTTGCTCAGACCAAGACACGTGTCCCTGGGGCAGTCATGTCATCTGCTGCCCCGAACAGCCGGGTGTTGGCAAGTGCAGGGGCAGATGCACCCAACAGCACCCCGGTTGTGAGTCTGCCAACCAGGACCGTTGCGGTCAATGACCCTGCCACAGCTGATGTTGCTGCGCAGGGTCCATTAGTGGGCACCCAGCTGCCACTGACACAAGTCAGGCCTTTGGTCATCCCTCCAACTGCCACTCCCTCGGCTCAATCCACCGAACCCACTGGCCATACTGGTCAGGGCGGCATTAGCCAGCCGGGGTCTGCGCCACAGTCCAAGAGGAGGAAGGTTGCACCTGCAGCACAGGCTGGGACCCCACACACAGCCACGACCTCCTGCACATCGAGGAAGAAGCCTTTCTGTAAGCAGGAACTGGACTTCCTCGTGGACTACGTGCGGGGCCACAGCCGTGACATGCTAGTGGGTGCCAATAGTCAGACTACGGCTGCCCAACGTGACACCCACTGGAAGCATGTTGCGGAACATGTCAGTTAATTCGGCCATGAGGTGCGCACGGCGCAGGAGTGCAAAAAGCGCTGGAATGACATCAAGCGCAGCACTAAGGCTAAGCGTGCCTCAAATTACAACTTGACTCTGGTGACTGGCGGTGGGCCTGCACCAGAGGAGGAAGAACTCACTCCGCATGAGGCTCTCATTGCGGAGTTCATACCACCAGAATTGGTCGAAGGAGTGGGAGAGATGCTGGACTTTGATGCCCAGTCCAGTGAGTGTTGATGCGTAGTTGTTGAGGACGTGTGTGTTTCACTTGTGGGATGTGTTGTGCATGATTGCTGCTACATGTGACGTGTACATGGTTCTGATATGTAAGTAATGCAATGCTACCGTCATGCATGTCTCCTCTGCCTGCATGCGGGACTCCATGTGGGCATGCTCCCTTGCCCCTCCTCCGCCACTCTGCACCCCAGTTCCACCTTTGCACTGGTCTGCTTCATTCTTGCCAATGTGTAGTTTCTTGTTCATGTGTCCTGTGTAGATGCTAACTTCCAGCGTAGAAACTGCCAGGCATATGCCGTGTGGTACAGCCTTAGTACTCGATGCAGGGTATCCCACTTGTACTGTGCATGGGTCAGATGTCCCGCAGGGACATGAGTGCCCATTCATGCTCCATGTGCATTGCACGCATGCCCCTATGTGTCCTTGACTGGATGATCACTTTAATATGAGTCCTTGGTTACATACATTGCCTGCCATATCATCGGCCTCCCCATGTCAACTGTGGCTCAGTCCTGCGTTGCACACATGTTTAGGCTCTGACAATCTGTGTGGCTCACAGGCCTCAGCCTGTTCAATGGCCAATGACTCTGTCCAACTCTTGTCGTGTCTTCTTCACACGTGGCCGGCCTCCGGATCTTCCATCATGTGTCCTGCCCACTGTCCCAGCATCATTTGCAGTGTTGTAATTTGAATCACATTAAGCTGTTGATGCCAGTCAACACTGCCTGTCAATACACAGGTGTATGGTCAGCCTTTTGATACCATGCTAGGCATCCCTGCTTTGGTACTGGGGTGGAGGGGTGCTTGCCTTCTAGACATGGTACACATTGAATACACAATGCACGTGATGTCTGAATTTGACATTGCACTGCCTTCACATTTCCTGGCACACACCATGGAGTGCTTGTACATGTAGGTAGTGAGTGGCGTACACATTTTCTGCACTGCATAGACCCACTTGCATGGAAACTGCCACCTTTCAAAAGGTCTGATCACAGAAGCTATTCAAAGTAGACCCAGCATGCATGGCAGGTCATATGTTGTGTGTCACATGTCTGCCGGATGCCTTTGCTGTCGGTGTGTGTGTGTGTCGTGTGCTTCTGACATGTGTACTGACCTTTTCCTCTCTATTTTTCAGGTGATGACGCAATGGATGCAGAGGATGGTGTTGTCATGCCAGACACAGGGTTGGTAAGACCACATCAACCCGGCACTAGTGGGGGTCGTGGGGTGGTAGGCCACGAAAACCCCCAAGTGCTGCAGTCCATCCTGTCTCTGGCTGCCTATGAGTCCAGCCTTGATGACGACTCTGACGTCCATGTTGAGTTGGATGAGCATCAAGTCCATGTGTCAGGGGTGAGTGATTCTGATGTGGACACTCCTCTGTCTGCGACACCTGCACTGAGGGATCAGACAGTCTTGGTTCCTCCGCCCGTGGTGGATCGGGATGCAGGGTCACCCTCCACACCAGTCACTGATGTGCCTGGGACATCACGTCGACGGGGGCATGTAGTCGTGCAGCCGCAGGCGGTGCCAACACAGCGAGGACCCCCGGTCCTTGGGTCCCGCAGGGGTCAAGCCCGGCAACGCGGTCGCCGCACGCAACCGCTGTATACTGAGTGGGAGCAAGACATGACTGCCAATTCCAAACGGCAGGGGGCAGCAATGGAGAACATCGCTGACAGCATGGAGCGTGTGGCCCGATCTGTGCTCCCCCCTGCTAGGCAGGTGCTTCTCCAGCAGCAGGCGGCACGGTCCACGGCCCGCTCGCTCAGGCTGGGCATGGCGGCCTCAGACAGGGCACGCCAGGCTGAAATGTCGTCTCTGCGTCAAGCAATTGCTGCTCACGCAGAGGCGCACATGGATGCCCTGAGGGAGGAGTATGCCTCCCTCAGATCCACTCTGGGTGTCCTTATGATGTCCCAGAGGCAGCAGGCAGAGGAGAGGTTTGCACAGCTTGAGCGCACCATCTCGGCTGAGCTACAGGCTTGCCGGGAGGTGCAGCGGTTGTCCAGCCAGGCCTTGCAGGAGGAACTCCGTGTTACACGTGCTACCTTGCAAGAGGAAGCACGTGTATCACGTGAGGTTCTGCATGCAGACCTATGTAACATCGCCACACAGAACCAGGCTCACCTGTCCGGCAGACTTGCTGCCGACGAGGGGCAAGCTGCGGCTAGGCGTGGCCAGGCTACTGTGCCACGTCCTCCTTTCCAGGATGAGCCAGACTCGGACGACCATCTATCTCCCACATAGGTCGTGCTGTGCAGGCGTTGAGCCCATGGAGGTATTTTTTTTTTGGCTCAGCATCATCGCATGTGGATGTTGAGCAGCACCCTTTACCTCCCCCCTCCTGGGTGCCTCCCCTCCCCCCGGGTCGTATGTGGCCATTTTTTATTTTTCTTTTAGTTTAGTTAGTTAAGTTTCTGTTTGATAGTTAGTTTAAATAGGTAATGTAGGTTTTCCATAGTTAGTGTAATTAGTTAATAGTTGAGTTAGTTTAACCCTTTAAGTGCCAAGGACGAGGTATCTCGTCCTTGGAAGTGCACACGCAGTGCCAAGGACGAGATAGCTCGTCCTTTTCGGCACCTTGTTTTGAGCGATCCCTGCAAAGCAGGGATCGCTCAAAACTGTAATCCAACCCCCGGGCTATGTGAGGGGGAGGTCCCCCCTCACTGCCCGGGGGTTGGATTTCCTTCAGTTTCACGCCGACGTGCGTGACGCACATCGGCGTGAAACTGAAAGCAATTCCACCGCAGCAGCCATTTTCGGCTGCTGCGTTGGAGAGAGAAGGTGAGTGCCCTTCTTGTTCCGCCTCGATCTCCGGCTGTATTTCAAGCCGGAGATCGAGGCGGGTATCGTTGGAAAGGGGAGATCTTCCCCTTTCCAACGGTACCCATTGTGTGGCTTTGCTGCTCGCGGATCGGGCGCAGGGCGCCTCGATCCGCGGGCAGCAACGTCACGGATCAAACGAAGATCCTTTTGTGACGCGTGGGGGAGGGGGGGCTGCTTACTAGGTAAGCGGCCCCCTTCCCCCGTGGCCCCAAAGCATGGGGCCACAGCGCCAGGGACCCCTGGGGGCAGATGATCACTGCCCCCAGGGGTGGGGAAAAAAAAAAAAAAAAAAAATCGAGGGAAGGAGGGAGGTGGGAGGGGGTTTTGGGCCCTGGGGCCCACTGGGCCACCAGCGATTGACCTAAAAGTGGTGTCCCTGGAAAGGGGACTTTCTCCCCTTTCCAGGGACACCACTCATATGCCGCATTGCTGGTCACGGATCAGCGCAGAGCTGAAAATAATCCGAGGGATGGGGGGAGGTGGGAGGGGGTTTGGGGTCCTGGGGCCCACTAGGCCACCAGGGATTGAGCAGAAAGTGGTGTCCCTGGAAAGGGGACTTTCTCCCCTTTCCAAGGACACCACATATGAGGCATTGCTGGTCACGGATCGGCGCAGAGCGCTCGATCCGTGACCAGCAACCCACTAGACCACCATGGATCTCTTTGTGAGTTGGGGGGTGGGAAGGGGGCTGCTTCAAGTAAGCAGCCCTCTCCCCCCTCCCGACCCCAAAGCATGGGGGCACGTGTATGTGAACCCTGGGGCAGATGGCTGACCATCTGCCCCAAGGGAATGTAAAATAAAAAATAAAAATGAAATGATGGGAAACAGGGTTGGGGGAAGGGGTGGGGGCCACTAGCCACCATGGATTTTTTACTGAATGAAAGGAAGGGGGTGTCCCCCCATAGGGGGGGGTGCCCCCCCAACCAAAGTAGAAAGGGGGCACCCCTTGTAACCCTCCCTGGGGGCAGATATCTGTTCCTAGGAAGGGCCATCTGACCCCAGGGAGGGATGCATGAGGTGGGGCCCCCCCTATCTGCCCCCAGGGAGGGTTGCATGAGGTGGGGCCCTCCATTTGGGGTGGGGGGGGTTGAGGGCCACCCCCCGTTGCGGTACATCATGCGCTGCCAATTTAGGGTGGCCCTCAGCCCCCCCTAAAAAGCAGCCTGTGGTTTTGTATATTTTTTTTTGTTTACCCAACTTTGCTTGGTGCAGATGGCCACATTAGTGTGGCTATCTGCCCCCAGGGTGCCCAAACCCTACTGCCCCATCTATTGGGGGTCCTGCCCCACCTTTTGGGATGGCCCTCTCCCCCCTCACCCCAAATGGAGGTGGGGTGTACCTCACGCAGCCGTTTGGAGGAGGCCCAGGGAGGCCTGCATGAGGTGTGTCCCCCAGCCATTGGGGGTGGGGTGGGGGGGGGCACCCCAAAAGGTGGGGCAGGACCCCCAATAGATGGGGCAGTAGGGTTTGGGCACCCTGGGGGCAGATAGCCACACTAATGGGCCCATCTGCACCAAGCCAAGTTGGGTAAACAAAAAAAAATATACAAAATCACAGGCTGCTTTTTAGGGGGGGCTGAGGGCCACCCTGAATTGGCAGCGCATGATGTACCGCAACGGGGGGTGGCCCTCAACCCCCCCCCACCCCAAATGGAGGGCCCCACCTCATGCAACCCTCCCTGGGCGCAGATAGGGGGGGCCTCACCTCATGCATCCCTCCCTGGGGTCAGATGCCCCTTCCTAGGAGCAGATATCTGCCCCCAGGGAGGGTTGCATGAGGTGGGGCCCTCCATTTGGGGTGGGGGGGGGTTGAGGGCCACCCCCCGTTGCGGTACATCATGCGCTGCCAATTTAGGGTGGCCCTCAGCCCCCCCTAAAAAGCAGCCTGTGGTTTTGTATATTTTTTTTTGTTTACCCAACTTTGCTTGGTGCAGATGGCCACATTAGTGTGGCTATCTGCCCCCAGGGTGCCCAAACCCTACTGCCCCATCTATTGGGGGTCCTGCCCCACCTTTTGGGGTGGCCCTCTCCCCCCTCACCCCAAATGGAGGTGGGGTGTACCTCACGCAGCCGTTTGGAGGAGGCCCAGGGAGGCCTGCATGAGGTGTGTCCCCCAGCCATTGGGGGTGGGGTGGGGGGGCACCCCAAAAGGTGGGGCAGGACCCCCAATAGATGGGGCAGTAGGGTTTGGGCACCCTGGGGGCAGATAGCCACACTAATGGGCCCATCTGCACCAAGCCAAGTTGGGTAAACAAAAAAAAATATACAAAATCACAGGCTGCTTTTTAGGGGGGGCTGAGGGCCACCCTGAATTGGCAGCGCATGATGTACCGCAACGGGGGGTGGCCCTCAACCCCCCCCACCCCAAATGGAGGGCCCCACCTCATGCAACCCTCCCTGGGCGCAGATAGGGGGGGCCTCACCTCATGCATCCCTCCCTGGGGTCAGATGCCCCTTCCTAGGAGCAGATATCTGCCCCCAGGGAGGGTTGCATGAGGTGGGGCCCTCCATTTGGGGTGGGGGGGGGGTTGAGGGCCACCCCCCGTTGCGGTACATCATGCGCTGCCAATTTAGGGTGGCCCTCAGCCCCCCCTAAAAAGCAGCCTGTGGTTTTGTATATTTTTTTTTGTTTACCCAACTTTGCTTGGTGCAGATGGCCACATTAGTGTGGCTATCTGCCCCCAGGGTGCCCAAACCCTACTGCCCCATCTATTGGGGGTCCTGCCCCACCTTTTGGGGTGGCCCTCTCCCCCCTCACCCCAAATGGAGGTGGGGTGTACCTCACGCAGCCGTTTGGAGGAGGCCCAGGGAGGCCTGCATGAGGTGTGTCCCCCAGCCATTGGGGGTGGGGTGGGGGGGGCACCCCAAAAGGTGGGGCAGGACCCCCAATAGATGGGGCAGTAGGGTTTGGGCACCCTGGGGGCAGATAGCCACACTAATGGGCCCATCTGCACCAAGCCAAGTTGGGTAAACAAAAAAAAATATACAAAATCACAGGCTGCTTTTTAGGGGGGGCTGAGGGCCACCCTGAATTGGCAGCGCATGATGTACCGCAACGGGGGGTGGCCCTCAACCCCCCCCCACCCCAAATGGAGGGCCCCACCTCATGCAACCCTCCCTGGGCGCAGATAGGGGGGGCCTCACCTCATGCATCCCTCCCTGGGGTCAGATGCCCCTTCCTAGGAGCAGATATCTGCCCCCAGGGAGGGTTGCATGAGGTGGGGCCCTCCATTTGGGGTGGGGGGGGGTTGAGGGCCACCCCCCGTTGCGGTACATCATGCGCTGCCAATTTAGGGTGGCCCTCAGCCCCCCCTAAAAAGCAGCCTGTGGTTTTGTATATTTTTTTTTGTTTACCCAACTTTGCTTGGTGCAGATGGCCACATTAGTGTGGCTATCTGCCCCCAGGGTGCCCAAACCCTACTGCCCCATCTATTGGGGGTCCTGCCCCACCTTTTGGGGTGGCCCTCTCCCCCCTCACCCCAAATGGAGGTGGGGTGTACCTCACGCAGCCGTTTGGAGGAGGCCCAGGGAGGCCTGCATGAGGTGTGTCCCCCAGCCATTGGGGGTGGGGTGGGGGGGGGCACCCCAAAAGGTGGGGCAGGACCCCCAATAGATGGGGCAGTAGGGTTTGGGCACCCTGGGGGCAGATAGCCACACTAATGGGCCCATCTGCACCAAGCCAAGTTGGGTAAACAAAAAAAAATATACAAAATCACAGGCTGCTTTTTAGGGGGGGCTGAGGGCCACCCTGAATTGGCAGCGCATGATGTACCGCAACGGGGGGTGGCCCTCAACCCCCCCCCACCCCAAATGGAGGGCCCCACCTCATGCAACCCTCCCTGGGCGCAGATAGGGGGGGCCTCACCTCATGCATCCCTCCCTGGGGTCAGATGCCCCTTCCTAGGAGCAGATATCTGCCCCCAGGGAGGGTTGCATGAGGTGGGGCCCTCCATTTGGGGTGGGGGGGGTTGAGGGCCACCCCCCGTTGCGGTACATCATGCGCTGCCAATTTAGGGTGGCCCTCAGCCCCCCCTAAAAAGCAGCCTGTGGTTTTGTATATTTTTTTTTGTTTACCCAACTTTGCTTGGTGCAGATGGCCACATTAGTGTGGCTATCTGCCCCCAGGGTGCCCAAACCCTACTGCCCCATCTATTGGGGGTCCTGCCCCACCTTTTGGGGTGGCCCTCTCCCCCCTCACCCCAAATGGAGGTGGGGTGTACCTCACGCAGCCGTTTGGAGGAGGCCCAGGGAGGCCTGCATGAGGTGTGTCCCCCAGCCATTTGGGGTGAGGGGGGAGAGGGCCCCCAAAAATGGTGGGACAGGCCCCCCCAGTGGGTGGGGCAGTAAGGTTTGGGCACCCCGGCGCCAGATTGGCACACCAATGTGACCCTCTGCACCAAGGGGAGTTGGGTTACCAAAGGAAAAAAATGAAAATGGTGGAACGCTTTTTAGGGGGGGCGGTGGGGCACCCCAATGGGTCAGGGAATTTTCTAATGGGATGGGGCGTTGACCCCCCCCACCCGCAATGGAGTGGGTGCCAAGTCATGCAGCCCTTCCTGGGACCAGATATCTGCTCCTAGGAACGGACGCCTCAGCCCAGGGAGGAGTGCAGGACAACCCCCCCCCCCTATCTGCCCCCGGGGAGGGCTACATTTTGCTGGTGTGACCATAGGTAACACATGTTCTTTGTTTTGTTTACAGCTTTTTCTACCCGAGCAGCTGCAACGTTATGTGAGTACTGTTTTTTATTATTCTATGGTTAGGGCCCACTGTCAGTGGGGTGGGTGAGACTGGGGCTGGATTGTTGGTGGTGTGGGTGGGAATGGCCCGTCTGGGCAGATCACCTCCAACTGTCCTGGAGTTGCGGCTTGGCTGCATTACAGCTTTTCCCTTCGGGGAGGTATTGGCACACTGCCGAGACTCCTTGGTGGGGAGAAGCTGTAACGCAGGGCAGCCAGGGCTCCAGCAAAGTCGGCGGTAATATCCCTGGCCTTGGGCACCCTTCTCCCATGTGGGTCTTTGCTGGTGGTTCTGGGTATTACATTCTGGGCCGATTTGCGTAAGTCAGACCTCTGTGGATTCCCACGGGTGTCCTCTTTTGGGAAATGCATGGGGTTCCCTGTTTCCCTTGCTGGCTGCGACACCCTAGGCCCAAATCTGTAGGTTGCCCACATGAACAAAATGGGCAGTGGCGAATGGCTTGGGGTTCCCAGTCGGTTACCCTTTTCCTTTTGCGCCCCCGGTAGGTGCACCCACACATGTGAGGTACCGTTTTCATCGGGACACCTGTGGGAACGCGGGACGGTAGGCCATGTGTTGTGGGGGGCATGTTTCGATGGGTGCGGCGAGTGAAATGTGCGGAAAAAGCGTTTTTTCCCCCACATTTCCGACTTTGCAGGGCTGTCTGGGTAAAAAAATCTGGGGCGATGGGCGCAAATCACACCTCTGCGGATTCCCACGGGTGTCCTCTTTTCGAAAATGCATGGGGTTCCCTGTTTTCCTCGGTGGCTTGGACACCCGAGGCCCATATCTGTAAGTTGCGCCGGTCGGCAGAATGTCTGAGATTTCCCTCTGACAACAGACTTGGGGTTACTTGTGTTTTAGGCTTTCCCCTTGGCGGCCAGGTAGGTGCACCCACACATGTGAGGTACCGTTTTCATCGGGACACCTGTGGGAACGCGGGACGGTAGGCCATGTGTTGTGGGGGGCGCGTTTCGATGGGTGCGGCGAGCGAAATGTGCGGAAAAAGCGTTTTTTTCCCCACATTTCCGACTTTGCAGGGCTGTCTGGGTAAAAAAATCTGGGGCGATGGGCGCAAATCACACCTCTGCGGATTCCCACGGGTGTCCTCTTTTCGAAAATGCATGGGGTTCCCTGTTTTCCTCGCTGGCTTGGACACCCGAGGCCCATATCTGTAAGTTGCGCCGGTCGGCAGAATGTCGGAGATTTCCCTCTGACAACAGACTTGGGGTTACTTGTGTTTTAGGCTTTCCCCTTGGCGGCCAGGTAGGTGCACCCACACATGTGAGGTACCGTTTTCATCGGGACACCTGTGGGAACGCGGGACGGTAGGCCATGTGTTGTGGGGGGCGTGTTTCGATGGGTGCGGCGAGCGAAATGTGCGGGAAAAGCGTTTTTTTCCCCACATTTCCGACTTTGCAGGGCTGTCTGGGTAAAAAAATCTGGGGCGATGGGCGCAAATCACACCTCTGCGGATTCCCACGGGTGTCCTCTTTTCGAAAATGCATGGGGTTCCCTGTTTTCCTCGGTGGCTTGGACACCCGAGGCCCATATCTGTAAGTTGCGCCGGTCGGCAGAATGGACAACAGACTTGGGGTTACTTGTGTTTTAGGCTTTCCCCTTGGCGGCCAGGTAGGTGCACCCACACATGTGAGGTACCGTTTTCATCGGGACACCTGTGGGAACGCGGGACGGTAGGCCATGTGTTGTGGGGGGCGTGTTTCGATGGGTGCGGCGAGCGAAATGTGCGGAAAAAGCGTTTTTTCCCCCACATTTCCGACTTTGCAGGGCTGTCTGGGTAAAAAAATCTGGGGCGATGGGCGCAAATCACACCTCTGCGGATTCCCACGGGTGTCCTCTTTTCGAAAATGCATGGGGTTCCCTGTTTTCCTCGGTGGCTTGGACACCCGAGGCCCATATCTGTAAGTTGCGCCGGTCGGCAGAATGTCGGAGATTTCCCTCTGACAACAGACTTGGGGTTACTTGTGTTTTAGGCTTTCCCCTTGGCGGCCAGGTAGGTGCACCCACACATGTGAGGTACCGTTTTCATCGGGACACCTGTGGGAACGCGGGACGGTAGGCCATGTGTTGTGGGGGGCGTGTTTCGATGGGTGCGGCGAGCGAAATGTGCGGAAAAAGCGGTTTTTTCCCCACATTTCCGACTTTGCAGGGCTGTCTGGGTAAAAAAATCTGGGGCGATGGGCGCAAATCACACCTCTGCGGATTCCCACGGGTGTCCTCTTTTCGAAAATGCATGGGGTTCCCTGTTTTCCTCGCTGGCTTGGACACCCGAGGCCCATATCTGTAAGTTGCGCCGGTCGGCAGAATGTCAGAGATTTCCCTCTGACAACAGACTTGGGGTTACTTGTGTTTTAGGCTTTCCCCTTGGCGGCCAGGTAGGTGCACCCACACATGTGAGGTACCGTTTTCATCGGGACACCTGTGGGAACGCGGGACGGTAGGCCATGTGCTGTGGGGGGCGTGTTTCGATGGGTGCGGCGAGCGAAATGTGCGGAAAAAGCGTTTTTTTCCCCACATTTCCGACTTTGCAGGGCTGTCTGGGTAAAAAAATCTGGGGCGATGGGCGCAAATCACACCTCTGCGGATTCCCACGGGTGTCCTCTTTTCGAAAATGCATGGGGTTCCCTGTTTTCCTCGGTGGCTTGGACACCCGAGGCCCATATCTGTAAGTTGCGCCGGTCGGCAGAATGGACAACAGACTTGGGGTTACTTGTGTTTTAGGCTTTCCCCTTGGCGGCCAGGTAGGTGCACCCACACATGTGAGGTACCGTTTTCATCGGGACACCTGTGGGAACGCGGGACGGTAGGCCATGTGTTGTGGGGGGCGTGTTTCGATGGGTGCGGCGAGTGAAATGTGCGGAAAAAGCGTTTTTTCCCCCACATTTCCGACTTTGCAGGGCTGTCTGGGTAAAAAAATCTGGGGCGATGGGCGCAAATCACACCTCTGCGGATTCCCACGGGTGTCCTCTTTTCGAAAATGCATGGGGTTCCCTGTTTTCCTCGGTGGCTTGGACACCCGAGGCCCATATCTGTAAGTTGCGCCGGTCGGCAGAATGTCGGAGATTTCCCTCTGACAACAGACTTGGGGTTACTTGTGTTTTAGGCTTTCCCCTTGGCGGCCAGGTAGGTGCACCCACACATGTGAGGTACCGTTTTCATCGGGACACCTGTGGGAACGCGGGACGGTAGGCCATGTGTTGTGGGGGGCGTGTTTCGATGGGTGCGGCGAGCGAAATGTGCGGAAAAAGCGGTTTTTTCCCCACATTTCCGACTTTGCAGGGCTGTCTGGGTAAAAAAATCTGGGGCGATGGGCGCAAATCACACCTCTGCGGATTCCCACGGGTGTCCTCTTTTCGAAAATGCATGGGGTTCCCTGTTTTCCTCGGTGGCTTGGACACCCGAGGCCCATATCTGTAAGTTGCGCCGGTCGGCAGAATGTCGGAGATTTCCCTCTGACAACAGACTTGGGGTTACTTGTGTTTTAGGCTTTCCCCTTGGCGGCCAGGTAGGTGCACCCACACATGTGAGGTACCGTTTTCATCGGGACACCTGTGGGAACGCGGGACGGTAGGCCATGTGTTGTGGGGGGCGCGTTTCGATGGGTGCGGCGAGCGAAATGTGCGGAAAAAGCGTTTTTTTCCCCACATTTCCGACTTTGCAGGGCTGTCTGGGTAAAAAAATCTGGGGCGATGGGCGCAAATCACACCTCTGCGGATTCCCACGGGTGTCCTCTTTTCGAAAATGCATGGGGTTCCCTGTTTTCCTCGGTGGCTTGGACACCCGAGGCCCATATCTGTAAGTTGCGCCGGTCGGCAGAATGGACAACAGACTTGGGGTTACTTGTGTTTTAGGCTTTCCCCTTGGCGGCCAGGTAGGTGCACCCACACATGTGAGGTACCGTTTTCATCGCGACACCTGTGGGAACGCGGGACGGTAGGCCATGTGTTGTGGGGGGCGTGTTTCGATGGGTGCGGCGAGCGAAATGTGCGGAAAAAGCGGTTTTTTCCCCACATTTCCGACTTTGCAGGGCTGTCTGGGTAAAAAAATCTGGGGCGATGGGCGCAAATCACACCTCTGCGGATTCCCACGGGTGTCCTCTTTTCGAAAATGCATGGGGTTCCCTGTTTTCCTCGGTGGCTTGGACACCCGAGGCCCATATCTGTAAGTTGCGCCGGTCGGCAGAATGTCGGAGATTTCCCTCTGACAACAGACTTGGAGTTACTTGTGTTTTAGGCTTTCCCCTTGGCGGCCAGGTAGGTGCACCCACACATGTGAGGTACCGTTTTCATCGGGACACCTGTGGGAACGCGGGACGGTAGGCCATGTGTTGTGGGGGGCGTGTTTCGATGGGTGCGGCGAGCGAAATGTGCGGAAAAAGCGTTTTTTTCCCCACATTTCCGACTTTGCAGGGCTGTCTGGGTAAAAAAATCTGGGGCGATGGGCGCAAATCACACCTCTGCGGATTCCCACGGGTGTCCTCTTTTCGAAAATGCATGGGGTTCCCTGTTTTCCTCGCTGGCTTGGACACCCGAGGCCCATATCTGTAAGTTGCGCCGGTCGGCAGAATGTCGGAGATTTCCCTCTGACAACAGACTTGGGGTTACTTGTGTTTTAGGCTTTCCCCTTGGCGGTCAGGTAGGTGCACCCACACATGTGAGGTACCGTTTTCATCGGGACACCTGTGGGAACGCGGGACGGTAGGCCATGTGTTGTGGGGGGCGTGTTTCGATGGGTGCGGCGAGCGAAATGTGCGGAAAAAGCGTTTTTTTCCCCACATTTCCGACTTTGCAGGGCTGTCTGGGTAAAAATATCTGGGGCGATGGGCGCAAATCACACCTCTGCGGATTCCCACGGGTGTCCTCTTTTCGAAAATGCATGGGGTTCCCTGTTTTCCTCGGTGGCTTGGACACCCGAGGCCCATATCTGTAAGTTGCGCCGGTCGGCAGAATGGACAACAGACTTGGGGTTACTTGTGTTTTAGGCTTTCCCCTTGGCGGCCAGGTAGGTGCACCCACACATGTGAGGTACCGTTTTCATCGGGACACCTGTGGGAACGCGGGACGGTAGGCCATGTGTTGTGGGGGGCGTGTTTCGATGGGTGCGGCGAGTGAAATGTGCGGAAAAAGCGTTTTTTCCCCCACATTTCCGACTTTGCAGGGCTGTCTGGGTAAAAAAATCTGGGGCGATGGGCGCAAATCACACCTCTGCGGATTCCCACGGGTGTCCTCTTTTCGAAAATGCATGGGGTTCCCTGTTTTCCTCGGTGGCTTGGACACCCGAGGCCCATATCTGTAAGTTGCGCCGGTCGGCAGAATGTCGGAGATTTCCCTCTGACAACAGACTTGGGGTTACTTGTGTTTTAGGCTTTCCCCTTGGCGGCCAGGTAGGTGCACCCACACATGTGAGGTACCGTTTTCATCGGGACACCTGTGGGAACGCGGGACGGTAGGCCATGTGTTGTGGGGAGCGCGTTTCGATGGGTGCGGCGAGCGAAATGTGCGGAAAAAGCGTGTTTTTCCCCACATTTCCGACTTTGCAGGGCTGTCTGGGTAAAACCGTAAAAAAATCTGGGGCGATGGGCGCAAATCACACCTCTGCGGATTCCCACGGGTGTCCTCTTTTCGAAAATGCATGGGGTTCCCTGTTTTCCTCGGTGGCTTGGACACCCGAGGCCCATATCTGTAAGTTGCGCCGGTCGGCAGAATGGACAACAGACTTGGGGTTACTTGTGTTTTAGGCTTTCCCCTTGGCGGCCAGGTAGGTGCACCCACACATGTGAGGTACCGTTTTCATCGGGACACCTGTGGGAACGCGGGACGGTAGGCCATGTGTTGTGGGGGGCGTGTTTCGATGGGTGCGGCGAGCGAAATGTGCGGAAAAAGCGTTTTTTTCCCCACATTTCCGACTTTGCAGGGCTGTCTGGGTAAAAAAATCTGGGGCGATGGGCGCAAATCACACCTCTGCGGATTCCCACGGGTGTCCTCTTTTCGAAAATGCATGGGGTTCCCTGTTTTCCTCGGTGGCTTGGACACCCGAGGTCCATATCTGTAAGTTGCGCCGGTCGGCAGAATGGACAACAGACTTGGGGTTACTTGTGTTTTAGGCTTTCCCCTTGGCGGCCAGGTAGGTGCACCCACACATGTGAGGTACCGTTTTCATCGGGACACCTGTGGGAACGCGGGACGGTAGGCCATGTGTTGTGGGGGGCGTGTTTCGATGGGTGCGGCGAGCGAAATGTGCGGAAAAAGCGGTTTTTTCCCCACATTTCCGACTTTGCAGGGCTGTCTGGGTAAAAAAATCTGGGGCGATGGGCGCAAATCACACCTCTGCGGATTCCCACGGGTGTCCTCTTTTCGAAAATGCATGGGGTTCCCTGTTTTCCTCGCTGGCTTGGACACCCGAGGCCCATATCTGTAAGTTGCGCCGGTCGGCAGAATGTCGGAGATTTCCCTCTGACAACAGACTTGGGGTTACTTGTGTTTTAGGCTTTCCCCTTGGCGGCCAGGTAGGTGCACCCACACATGTGAGGTACCGTTTTCATCGGGACACCTGTGGGAACGCGGGACGGTAGGCCATGTGTTGTGGGGGGCGTGTTTCGATGGGTGCGGCGAGCGAAATGTGCGGAAAAAGCGTTTTTTTCCCCACATTTCCGACTTTGCAGGGCTGTCTGGGTAAAAAAATCTGGGGCGATGGGCGCAAATCACACCTCTGCGGATTCCCACGGGTGTCCTCTTTTCGAAAATGCATGGGGTTCCCTGTTTTCCTCGGTGGCTTGGACACCCGAGGCCCATATCTGTAAGTTGCGCCGGTCGGCAGAATGGACAACAGACTTGGGGTTACTTGTGTTTTAGGCTTTCCCCTTGGCGGCCAGGTAGGTGCACCCACACATGTGAGGTACCGTTTTCATCGGGACACCTGTGGGAACGCGGGACGGTAGGCCATGTGTTGTGGGGGGCGTGTTTCGATGGGTGCGGCGAGTGAAATGTGCGGAAAAAGCGTTTTTTCCCCCACATTTCCGACTTTGCAGGGCTGTCTGGGTAAAAAAATCTGGGGCGATGGGCGCAAATCACACCTCTGCGGATTCCCACGGGTGTCCTCTTTTCGAAAATGCATGGGGTTCCCTGTTTTCCTCGGTGGCTTGGACACCCGAGGCCCATATCTGTAAGTTGCGCCGGTCGGCAGAATGTCGGAGATTTCCCTCTGACAACAGACTTGGGGTTACTTGTGTTTTAGGCTTTCCCCTTGGCGGCCAGGTAGGTGCACCCACACATGTGAGGTACCGTTTTCATCGGGACACCTGTGGGAACGCGGGACGGTAGGCCATGTGTTGTGGGGGGCGTGTTTCGATGGGTGCGGCGAGCGAAATGTGCGGAAAAAGCGTTTTTTTCCCCACATTTCCGACTTTGCAGGGCTGTCTGGGTAAAAAAATCTGGGGCGATGGGCGCAAATCACACCTCTGCGGATTCCCACGGGTGTCCTCTTTTCGAAAATGCATGGGGTTCCCTGTTTTCCTCGGTGGCTTGGACACCCGAGGCCCATATCTGTAAGTTGCGCCGGTCGGCAGAATGTCGGAGATTTCCCTCTGACAACAGACTTGGGGTTACTTGTGTTTTAGGCTTTCCCCTTGGCGGCCAGGTAGGTGCACCCACACATGTGAGGTACCGTTTTCATCGGGACACCTGTGGGAACGCGGGACGGTAGGCCATGTGTTGTGGGGGGCGCGTTTCGATGGGTGCGGCGAGCGAAATGTGCGGAAAAAGCGTTTTTTTCCCCACATTTCCGACTTTGCAGGGCTGTCTGGGTAAAAAAATCTGGGGCGATGGGCGCAAATCACACCTCTGCGGATTCCCACGGGTGTCCTCTTTTCGAAAATGCATGGGGTTCCCTGTTTTCCTCGGTGGCTTGGACACCCGAGGCCCATATCTGTAAGTTGCGCCGGTCGGCAGAATGGACAACAGACTTGGGGTTACTTGTGTTTTAGGCTTTCCCCTTGGCGGCCAGGTAGGTGCACCCACACATGTGAGGTACCGTTTTCATCGCAACACCTGTGGGAACGCGGGACGGTAGGCCATGTGTTGTGGGGGGCGTGTTTCGATGGGTGCGGCGAGCGAAATGTGCGGAAAAAGCGGTTTTTTCCCCACATTTCCGACTTTGCAGGGCTGTCTGGGTAAAAAAATCTGGGGCGATGGGCGCAATTCACACCTCTGCGGATTCCCACGGGTGTCCTCTTTTCGAAAATGCATGGGGTTCCCTGTTTTCCTCGGTGGCTTGGACACCCGAGGCCCATATCTGTAAGTTGCGCCGGTCGGCAGAATGTCAGAGATTTCCCTCTGACAACAGACTTGGAGTTACTTGTGTTTTAGGCTTTCCCCTTGGCGGCCAGGTAGGTGCACCCACACATGTGAGGTACCGTTTCATCGGGACACCTGTGGGAACGCGGGACGGTAGGCCATGTGTTGTGGGGGGCGTGTTTCGATGGGTGCGGCGAGCGAAATGTGCGGAAAAAGCGTTTTTTTCCCCACATTTCCGACTTTGCAGGGCTGTCTGGGTAAAAAAATCTGGGGCGATGGGCGCAAATCACACCTCTGCGGATTCCCACGGGTGTCCTCTTTTCGAAAATGCATGGGGTTCCCTGTTTTCCTCGCTGGCTTGGACACCCGAGGCCCATATCTGTAAGTTGCGCCGGTCGGCAGAATGTCGGAGATTTCCCTCTGACAACAGACTTGGGGTTACTTGTGTTTTAGGCTTTCCCCTTGGCGGTCAGGTAGGTGCACCCACACATGTGAGGTACCGTTTTCATCGGGACACCTGTGGGAACGCGGGACGGTAGGCCATGTGTTGTGGGGGGCGTGTTTCGATGGGTGCGGCGAGCGAAATGTGCGGAAAAAGCGTTTTTTTCCCCACATTTCCGACTTTGCAGGGCTGTCTGGGTAAAAATATCTGGGGCGATGGGCGCAAATCACACCTCTGCGGATTCCCACGGGTGTCCTCTTTTCGAAAATGCATGGGGTTCCCTGTTTTCCTCGGTGGCTTGGACACCCGAGGCCCATATCTGTAAGTTGCGCCGGTCGGCAGAATGGACAACAGACTTGGGGTTACTTGTGTTTTAGGCTTTCCCCTTGGCGGCCAGGTAGGTGCACCCACACATGTGAGGTACCGTTTTCATCGGGACACCTGTGGGAACGCGGGACGGTAGGCCATGTGTTGTGGGGGGCGTGTTTCGATGGGTGCGGCGAGTGAAATGTGCGGAAAAAGCGTTTTTTCCCCCACATTTCCGACTTTGCAGGGCTGTCTGGGTAAAAAAATCTGGGGCGATGGGCGCAAATCACACCTCTGCGGATTCCCACGGGTGTCCTCTTTTCGAAAATGCATGGGGTTCCCTGTTTTCCTCGGTGGCTTGGACACCCGAGGCCCATATCTGTAAGTTGCGCCGGTCGGCAGAATGTCGGAGATTTCCCTCTGACAACAGACTTGGGGTTACTTGTGTTTTAGGCTTTCCCCTTGGCGGCCAGGTAGGTGCACCCACACATGTGAGGTACCGTTTTCATCGGGACACCTGTGGGAACGCGGGACGGTAGGCCATGTGTTGTGGGGGGCGCGTTTCGATGGGTGCGGCGAGCGAAATGTGCGGAAAAAGCGTGTTTTTCCCCACATTTCCGACTTTGCAGGGCTGTCTGGGTAAAACCGTAAAAAAATCTGGGGCGATGGGCGCAAATCACACCTCTGCGGATTCCCACGGGTGTCCTCTTTTCGAAAATGCATGGGGTTCCCTGTTTTCCTCGGTGGCTTGGACACCCGAGGCCCATATCTGTAAGTTGCGCCGGTCGGCAGAATGGACAACAGACTTGGGGTTACTTGTGTTTTAGGCTTTCCCCTTGGCGGCCAGGTAGGTGCACCCACACATGTGAGGTACCGTTTTCATCGGGACACCTGTGGGAACGCGGGACGGTAGGCCATGTGTTGTGGGGGGCGTGTTTCGATGGGTGCGGCGAGCGAAATGTGCGGAAAAAGCGTTTTTTTCCCCACATTTCCGACTTTGCAGGGCTGTCTGGGTAAAAAAATCTGGGGCGATGGGCGCAAATCACACCTCTGCGGATTCCCACGGGTGTCCTCTTTTCGAAAATGCATGGGGTTCCCTGTTTTCCTCGGTGGCTTGGACACCCGAGGCCCATATCTGTAAGTTGCGCCGGTCGGCAGAATGTCGGAGATTTCCCTCTGACAACAGACTTGGGGTTACTTGTGATTTAGGCTTTCCCCTTGGCGGCCAGGTAGGTGCACCCACACATGTGAGGTACCGTTTTCATCGGGACACCTGTGGGAACGCGGGACGGTAGGCCATGTGTTGTGGGGGGCGTGTTTCGATGGGTGCGGCGAGCGAAATGTGCGGAAAAAGCGTTTTTTTCCCCACATTTCCGACTTTGCAGGGCTGTCTGGGTAAAAAAATCTGGGGCGATGGGCGCAAATCACACCTCTGCGGATTCCCACGGGTGTCCTCTTTTCGAAAATGCATGGGGTTCCCTGTTTTCCTCGGTGGCTTGGACACCCGAGGTCCATATCTGTAAGTTGCGCCGGTCGGCAGAATGGACAACAGACTTGGGGTTACTTGTGTTTTAGGCTTTCCCCTTGGCGGCCAGGTAGGTGCACCCACACATGTGAGGTACCGTTTTCATCGGGACACCTGTGGGAACGCGGGACGGTAGGCCATGTGTTGTGGGGGGCGTGTTTCGATGGGTGCGGCGAGTGAAATGTGCGGAAAAAGCGTTTTTTCCCCCACATTTCCGACTTTGCAGGGCTGTCTGGGTAAAAAAATCTGGGGCGATGGGCGCAAATCACACCTCTGCGGATTCCCACGGGTGTCCTCTTTTCGAAAATGCATGGGGTTCCCTGTTTTCCTCGGTGGCTTGGACACCCGAGGCCCATATCTGTAAGTTGCGCCGGTCGGCAGAATGTCGGAGATTTCCCTCTGACAACAGACTTGGGGTTACTTGTGTTTTAGGCTTTCCCCTTGGCGGCCAGGTAGGTGCACCCACACATGTGAGGTACCGTTTTCATCGGGACACCTGTGGGAACGCGGGACGGTAGGCCATGTGTTGTGGGGGGCGCATTTCGATGGGTGCGGCGAGCGAAATGTGCGGAAAAAGCGTTTTTTTCCCCACATTTCCGACTTTGCAGGGCTGTCTGGGTAAAAAAATCTGGGGCGATGGGCGCAAATCACACCTCTGCGGATTCCCACGGGTGTCCTCTTTTCGAAAATGCATGGGGTTCCCTGTTTTCCTCGGTGGCTTGGACACCCGAGGCCCATATCTGTAAGTTGCACCGGTCGGCAGAATGGACAACAGACTTGGGGTTACTTGTGTTTTAGGCTTTCCCCTTGGCGGCCAGGTAGGTGCACCCACACATGTGAGGTACCGTTTTCATCGGGACACCTGTGGGAACGCGGGACGGTAGGCCATGTGTTGTGGGGGGCGTGTTTCGATGGGTGCGGCGAGTGAAATGTGCGGAAAAAGCGTTTTTTCCCCCACATTTCCGACTTTGCAGGGCTGTCTGGGTAAAAAAATCTGGGGCGATGGGCGCAAATCACACCTCTGCGGATTCCCACGGGTGTCCTCTTTTCGAAAATGCATGGGGTTCCCTGTTTTCCTCAGTGGCTTGGACACCCGAGGCCCATATCTGTAAGTTGCGCCGGTCGGCAGAATGTCTGAGATTTCCCTCTGACAACAGACTTGGGGTTACTTGTGTTTTAGGCTTTCCCCTTGGCGGCCAGGTAGGTGCACCCACACATGTGAGGTACCGTTTTCATCGGGACACCTGTGGGAACGCGGGACGGTAGGCCATGTGTTGTGGGGGGCGTGTTTCGATGGGTGCGGCGAGCGAAATGTGCGGAAAAAGCGTTTTTTTCCCCACATTTCCGACTTTGCAGGGCTGTCTGGGTAAAAAAATCTGGGGCGATGGGCGCAAATCACACCTCTGCGGATTCCCACGGGTGTCCTCTTTTCGAAAATGCATGGGGTTCCCTGTTTCCCTCGGTGGCTTGGACACCCGAGGCCCATATCTGTAAGTTGCGCCGGTCGGCAGAATGTCGGAGATTTCCCTCTGACAACAGACTTGGGGTTACTTGTGTTTTAGGCTTTCCCCTTGGCGGCCAGGTAGGTGCACCCACACATGTGAGGTACCGTTTTCATCGGGACACCTGTGGGAACGCGGGACGGTAGGCCATGTGTTGTGGTGGGCGCGTTTCAATGGGTGCGGCGAGCGAAATGTGCGGAAAAAGCGTTTTTTTCCCCACATTTCCGACTTTGCAGGGCTGTCTGGGTAAAAAAATCTGGGGCGATGGGCGCAAATCACACCTCTGCGGATTCCCACGGGTGTCCTCTTTTCGAAAATGCATGGGGTTCCCTGTTTTCCTCGGTGGCTTGGACACCCGAGGCCCATATCTGTAAGTTGCACCGGTCGGCAGAATGGACAACAGACTTGGGGTTACTTGTGTTTTAGGCTTTCCCCTTGGCGGCCAGGTAGGTGCACCCACACATGTGAGGTACCGTTTTCATCGGGACACCTGTGGGAACGCGGGACGGTAGGCCATGTGTTGTGGGGGGCGTGTTTCGATGGGTGCGGCGAGTGAAATGTGCGGAAAAAGCGTTTTTTCCCCCACATTTCCGACTTTGCAGGGCTGTCTGGGTAAAAAAATCTGGGGCGATGGGCGCAAATCACACCTCTGCGGATTCCCACGGGTGTCCTCTTTTCGAAAATGCATGGGGTTCCCTGTTTTCCTCGGTGGCTTGGACACCCGAGGCCCATATCTGTAAGTTGCGCCGGTCGGCAGAATGTCTGAGATTTCCCTCTGACAACAGACTTGGGGTTACTTGTGTTTTAGGCTTTCCCCTTGGCGGCCAGGTAGGTGCACCCACACATGTGAGGTACCGTTTTCATCGGGACACCTGTGGGAACGCGGGACGGTAGGCCATGTGTTGTGGGGGGCGTGTTTCGATGGGTGCGGCGAGCGAAATGTGCGGAAAAAGCGGTTTTTTCCCCACATTTCCGACTTTGCAGGGCTGTCTGGGTAAAAAAATCTGGGGCGATGGGCGCAAATCACACCTCTGCGGATTCCCACGGGTGTCCTCTTTTCGAAAATGCATGGGGTTCCCTGTTTTCCTCGGTGGCTTGGACACCCGAGGCCCCTATCTGTAAGTTGCGCCGGTCGGCAGAATGTCGGAGATTTCCCTCTGACAACAGACTTGGGGTTACTTGTGTTTTAGGCTTTCCCCTTGGCTGCCAGGTAGGTGCACCCACACATGTGAGGTACCGTTTTCATCGGGACACCTGTGGGAACGCGGGACGGTAGGCCATGTGTTGTGGGGGGCGCGTTTCGATGGGTGCGGCTAGCGAAATGTGCGGAAAAAGCGTTTTTTTCCCCACATTTCCGACTTTGCAGGGCTGTCTGGGTAAAAAAATCTGGGGCGATGGGCGCAAATCACACCTCTGCGGATTCCCACGGGTATCCTCTTTTCGAAAATGCATGGGGTTCCCTGTTTTCCTCGGTGGCTTGGACACCCGAGGCCCATATCTGTAAGTTGCGCCGGTCGGCAGAATGGACAACAGACTTGGGGTTACTTGTGTTTTAGGCTTTCCCCTTGGCGGCCAGGTAGGTGCACCCACACATGTGAGGTACCGTTTTCATCGCGACACCTGTGGGAACGCGGGACGGTAGGCCATGTGTTGTGGGGGGCGTGTTTCGATGGGTGCGGCGAGCGAAATGTGCGGAAAAAGCGGTTTTTTCCCCACATTTCCGACTTTGCAGGGCTGTCTGGGTAAAAAAATCTGGGGCGATGGGCGCAAATCACACCTCTGCGGATTCCCACGGGTGTCCTCTTTTCGAAAATGCATGGGGTTCCCTGTTTTCCTCGGTGGCTTGGACACCCGAGGCCCATATCTGTAAGTTGCGCCGGTCGGCAGAATGTCGGAGATTTCCCTCTGACAACAGACTTGGAGTTACTTGTGTTTTAGGCTTTCCCCTTGGCGGCCAGGTAGGTGCACCCACACATGTGAGGTACCGTTTTCATCGGGACACCTGTGGGAACGCGGGACGGTAGGCCATGTGTTGTGGGGGGCGTGTTTCAATGGGTGCGGCGAGCGAAATGTGCGGAAAAAGCGTTTTTTTCCCCACATTTCCGACTTTGCAGGGCTGTCTGGGTAAAAAAATCTGGGGCGATGGGCGCAAATCACACCTCTGCGGATTCCCACGGGTGTCCTCTTTTCGAAAATGCATGGGGTTCCCTGTTTTCCTCGCTGGCTTGGACACCCGAGGCCCATATCTGTAAGTTGCGCCGGTCGGCAGAATGTCGGAGATTTCCCTCTGACAACAGACTTGGGGTTACTTGTGTTTTAGGCTTTCCCCTTGGCGGTCAGGTAGGTGCACCCACACATGTGAGGTACCGTTTTCATCGGGACACCTGTGGGAACGCGGGACGGTAGGCCATGTGTTGTGGGGGGCGTGTTTCGATGGGTGCAGCGAGCGAAATGTGCGGAAAAAGCGTTTTTTTCCCCACATTTCCGACTTTGCAGGGCTGTCTGGGTAAAAATATCTGGGGCGATGGGCGCAAATCACACCTCTGCGGATTCCCACGGGTGTCCTCTTTTCGAAAATGCATGGGGTTCCCTGTTTTCCTCGGTGGCTTGGACACCCGAGGCCCATATCTGTAAGTTGCGCCGGTCGGCAGAATGGACAACAGACTTGGGGTTACTTGTGTTTTAGGCTTTCCCCTTGGCGGCCAGGTAGGTGCACCCACACATGTGAGGTACCGTTTTCATCGGGACACCTGTGGGAACGCGGGACGGTAGGCCATGTGTTGTGGGGGGCGTGTTTCGATGGGTGCGGCGAGTGAAATGTGCGGAAAAAGCGTTTTTTCCCCCACATTTCCGACTTTGCAGGGCTGTCTGGGTAAAAAAATCTGGGGCGATGGGCGCAAATCACACCTCTGCGGATTCCCACGGGTGTCCTCTTTTCGAAAATGCATGGGGTTCCCTGTTTTCCTCGGTGGCTTGGACACCCGAGGCCCATATCTGTAAGTTGCGCCGGTCGGCAGAATGTCGGAGATTTCCCTCTGACAACAGACTTGGGGTTACTTGTGTTTTAGGCTTTCCCCTTGGCGGCCAGGTAGGTGCACCCACACATGTGAGGTACCGTTTTCATCGGGACACCTGTGGGAACGCGGGACGGTAGGCCATGTGTTGTGGGGGGCGCGTTTCGATGGGTGCGGCGAGCGAAATGTGCGGAAAAAGCGTGTTTTTCCCCACATTTCCGACTTTGCAGGGCTGTCTGGGTAAAACCGTAAAAAAATCTGGGGCGATGGGCGCAAATCACACCTCTGCGGATTCCCACGGGTGTCCTCTTTTCGAAAATGCATGGGGTTCCCTGTTTTCCTCGGTGGCTTGGACACCCGAGGCCCATATCTGTAAGTTGCGCCGGTCGGCAGAATGGACAACAGACTTGGGGTTACTTGTGTTTTAGGCTTTCCCCTTGGCGGCCAGGTAGGTGCACCCACACATGTGAGGTACCGTTTTCATCGGGACACCTGTGGGAACGCGGGACGGTAGGCCATGTGTTGTGGGGGGCGTGTTTCGATGGGTGCGGCGAGCGAAATGTGCGGAAAAAGCGTTTTTTTCCCCACATTTCCGAATTTGCAGGGCTGTCTGGGTAAAAAAATCTGGGGCGATGGGCGCAAATCACACCTCTGCGGATTCCCACGGGTGTCCTCTTTTCGAAAATGCATGGGGTTCCCTGTTTTCCTCGGTGGCTTGGACACCCGAGGCCCATATCTGTAAGTTGCGCCGGTCGGCAGAATGTCGGAGATTTCCCTCTGACAACAGACTTGGGGTTACTTGTGTTTTAGGCTTTCCCCTTGGCGGCCAGGTAGGTGCACCCACACATGTGAGGTACCCTTTTCATCGGGACACCTGTGGGAACGCGGGATGGTAGGCCATGTGTTGTGGGGGGCGTGTTTCGATGGGTGCGGCGAGCGAAATGTGCGGAAAAAGCGTTTTTTTCCCCACATTTCCGACTTTGCAGGGCTGTCTGGGTAAAAAAATCTGGGGCGATGGGCGCAAATCACACCTCTGCGGATTCCCACGGGTGTCCTCTTTTCGAAAATGCATGGGGTTCCCTGTTTTCCTCGGTGGCTTGGACACCCGAGGTCCATATCTGTAAGTTGCGCCGGTCGGCAGAATGGACAACAGACTTGGGGTTACTTGTGTTTTAGGCTTTCCCCTTGGCGGCCAGGTAGGTGCACCCACACATGTGAGGTACCGTTTTCATCGGGACACCTGTGGGAACGCGGGACGGTAGGCCATGTGTTGTGGGGGGCGTGTTTCGATGGGTGCGGCGAGTGAAATGTGCGGAAAAAGCGTTTTTTCCCCCACATTTCCGACTTTGCAGGGCTGTCTGGGTAAAAAAATCTGGGGCGATGGGCGCAAATCACACCTCTGCGGATTCCCACGGGTGTCCTTTTTTCGAAAATGCATGGGGTTCCCTGTTTTCCTCGGTGGCTTGGACACCCGAGGCCCATATCTGTAAGTTGCGCCGGTCGGCAGAATGTCGGAGATTTCCCTCTGACAACAGACTTGGGGTTACTTGTGTTTTAGGCTTTCCCCTTGGCGGCCAGGTAGGTGCACCCACACATGTGAGGTACCGTTTTCATCGGGACACCTGTGGGAACGCGGGACGGTAGGCCATGTGTTGTGGGGGGCGCGTTTCGATGGGTGCGGCGAGCGAAATGTGCGGAAAAAGCGTTTTTTTCCCCACATTTCCGACTTTGCAGGGCTGTCTGGGTAAAAAAATCTGGGGCGATGGGCGCAAATCACACCTCTGCGGATTCCCACGGGTGTCCTCTTTTCGAAAATGCATGGGGTTCCCTGTTTTCCTCGGTGGCTTGGACACCCGAGGCCCATATCTGTAAGTTGCGCCGGTCGGCAGAATGGACAACAGACTTGGGGTTACTTGTGTTTTAGGCTTTCCCCTTGGCGGCCAGGTAGGTGCACCCACACATGTGAGGTACCGTTTTCATCGCGACACCTGTGGGAACGCGGGACGGTAGGCCATGTGTTGTGGGGGGCGTGTTTCGATGGGTGCGGCGAGCGAAATGTGCGGAAAAAGCGGTTTTTTCCCCACATTTCCGACTTTGCAGGGCTGTCTGGGTAAAAAAATCTGGGGCGATGGGCGCAAATCACACCTCTGCGGATTCCCACGGGTGTCCTCTTTTCGAAAATGCATGGGGTTCCCTGTTTTCCTCGCTGGCTTGGACACCCGAGGCCCATATCTGTAAGTTGCGCCGGTCGGCAGAATGTCGGAGATTTCCCTCTGACAACAGACTTGGGGTTACTTGTGTTTTAGGCTTTCCCCTTGGCGGCCAGGTAGGTGCACCCACACATGTGAGGTGCCGTTTTCATCAGGACACCTGTGGGAACGCGGGACGGTAGGCCATGTCTTGTGGGGGGCGTGTTTCGATGGGTGCGGCGAGCGAAATGTGCGGAAAAAGCGTTTTTTTCCCCACATTTCCGACTTTGCAGGGCTGTATGGGTAAAATAATCTGGGGCGATGGGCGCAAATCACACCTCTGCGGATTCCCACGGGTGTCCTCTTTTCGAAAATGCATGGGGTTCCCTGTTTTCCTCGGTGGCTTGGACACCCGAGGCCCATATCTGTAAGTTGCGCCGGTCGGCAGAATGTCGGAGATTTCCCTATGACAACAGACTTGGGGTTACTTGTGTTTTAGGCTTTCCCCTTGGCGGCCAGGTAGGTGCACCCACACATGTGAGGTACCGTTTTCATCGGGACACCTGTGGGAACGCGGGACGGTAGGCCATGTGTTGTGGGGGGCGTGTTTCGATGGGTGCGGCGAGCGAAATGTGCGGAAAAAGCGTTTTTTTCCCCACATTTCCGACTTTGCAGGGCTGTCTGGGTAAAAAAATCTGGGGCGATGGGCGCAAATCACACCTCTGCGGATTCCCACGGGTGTCCTCTTTTCGAAAATGCATGGGGTTCCCTGTTTTCCTCGGTGGCTTGGACACCCGAGGTCCATATCTGTAAGTTGCGCCGGTCGGCAGAATGGACAACAGACTTGGGGTTACTTGTGTTTTAGGCTTTCCCCTTGGCGGCCAGGTAGGTGCACCCACACATGTGAGGTACCGTTTTCATCGGGACACCTGTGGGAACGCGGGACGGTAGGCCATGTGTTGTGGGGGGCGTGTTTCGATGGGTGCGGCGAGCGAAATGTGCGGAAAAAGCGTGTTTTCCCCCACATTTCCGACTTTGCAGGGCTGTCTGGGTAAAAAAATCTGGGGCGATGGGCGCAAATCACACCTCTGCGGATTCCCACGGGTGTCCTCTTTTCGAAAATGCATGGGGTTCCCTGTTTTCCTCGGTGGCTTGGACACCCGAGGCCCATATCTGTAAGTTGCGCCGGTCGGCAGAATGTCGGAGATTTCCCTCTGACAACAGACTTGGGGTTACTTGTGTTTTAGGCTTTCCCCTTGGCGGCCAGGTAGGTGCACCCACACATGTGAGGTACCGTTTTCATCGGGACACCTGTGGGAACGCGGGACGGTAGGCCATGTGTTGTGGGGGGCGCGTTTCGATGGGTGCGGCGAGCGAAATGTGCGGAAAAAGCGTTTTTTTCCCCACATTTCCGACTTTGCAGGGCTGTCTGGGTAAAAAAATCTGGGGCGATGGGCGCAAATCACACCTCTGCGGATTCCCACGGGTGTCCTCTTTTCGAAAATGCATGGGGTTCCCTGTTTTCCTCGGTGGCTTGGACACCCGAGGCCCATATCTGTAAGTTGCGCCGGTCGGCAGAATGGACAACAGACTTGGGGTTACTTGTGTTTTAGGCTTTCCCCTTGGCGGCCAGGTAGGTGCACCCACACATGTGAGGTACCGTTTTCATCGCGACACCTGTGGGAACGCGGGACGGTAGGCCATGTGTTGTGGGGGGCGTGTTTCGATGGGTGCGGCGAGTGAAATGTGCGGAAAAAGCGGTTTTTTCCCCACATTTCCGACTTTGCAGGGCTGTCTGGGTAAAAAAATCTGGGGCGATGGGCGCAAATCACACCTCTGCGGATTCCCACGGGTGTCCTCTTTTCGAAAATGCATGGGGTTCCCTGTTTTCCTCGCTGGCTTGGACACCCGAGGCCCATATCTGTAAGTTGCGCCGGTCGGCAGAATGTCGGAGATTTCCCTCTGACAACAGACTTGGGGTTACTTGTGTTTTAGGCTTTCCCCTTGGCGGCCAGGTAGGTGCACCCACACATGTGAGGTACCGTTTTCATCGGGACACCTGTGGGAACGCGGGACGGTAGGCCATGTGTTGTGGGGGGCGTGTTTCGATGGGTGCGGCGAGCGAAATGTGCGGAAAAAGCGTTTTTTTCCCCACATTTCCGACTTTGCAGGGCTGTCTGGGTAAAAAAATCTGGGGCGATGGGCGCAAATCACACCTCTGCGGATTCCCACGGGTGTCCTCTTTTCGAAAATGCATGGGGTTCCCTGTTTTCCTCGGTGGCTTGGACACCCGAGGCCCATATCTGTAAGTTGCGCCGGTCGGCAGAATGGACAACAGACTTGGGGTTACTTGTGTTTTAGGCTTTCCCCTTGGCGGCCAGGTAGGTGCACCCACACATGTGAGGTACCGTTTTCATCGGGACACCTGTGGGAACGCGGGACGGTAGGCCATGTGTTGTGGGGGGCGTGTTTCGATGGGTGCGGCGAGTGAAATGTGCGGAAAAAGCGTTTTTTCCCCCACATTTCCGACTTTGCAGGGCTGTCTGGGTAAAAAAATCTGGGGCGATGGGCGCAAATCACACCTCTGCGGATTCCCACGGGTGTCCTCTTTTCGAAAATGCATGGGGTTCCCTGTTTTCCTCGGTGGCTTGGACACCCGAGGCCCATATCTGTAAGTTGCGCCGGTCGGCAGAATGTCGGAGATTTCCCTCTGACAACAGACTTGGGGTTACTTGTGTTTTAGGCTTTCCCCTTGGCGGCCAGGTAGGTGCACCCACACATGTGAGGTACCGTTTTCATCGGGACACCTGTGGGAACGCGGGACGGTAGGCCATGTGTTGTGGGGGGGCGCGTTTCGATGGGTGCGGCGAGCGAAATGTGCGGAAAAAGCGTTTTTTTCCCCACATTTCCGACTTTGCAGGGCTGTCTGGGTAAAAAAATCTGGGGCGATGGGCGCAAATCACACCTCTGCGGATTCCCACGGGTGTCCTCTTTTCGAAAATGCATGGGGTTCCCTGTTTTCCTCGCTGGCTTGGACACCCGAGGCCCATATCTGTAAGTTGCGCCGGTCGGCAGAATGTCGGAGATTTCCCTCTGACAACAGACTTGGGGTTACTTGTGTTTTAGGCTTTCCCCTTGGCGGCCAGGTAGGTGCACCCACACATGTGAGGTACCGTTTTCATCGGGACACCTGTGGGAACGCGGGACGGTAGGCCATGTCTTGTGGGGGGCGTGTTTCGATGGGTGCGGCGAGCGAAATGTGCGGAAAAAGCGTTTTTTTCCCCACATTTCCGACTTTGCAGGGCTGTCTGGGTAAAAAAATCTGGGGCGATGGGCGCAAATCACACCTCTGCGGATTCCCACGGGTGTCCTCTTTTCGAAAATGCATGGGGTTCCCTGTTTTCCTCGGTGGCTTGGACACCCGAGGCCCATATCTGTAAGTTGCGCCGGTCGGCAGAATGTCGGAGATTTCCCTCTGACAACAGACTTGGGGTTACTTGTGTTTTAGGCTTTCCCCTTGGCGGCCAGGTAGGTGCACCCACACATGTGAGGTACCGTTTTCATCGGGACACCTGTGGGAACGCGGGACGGTAGGCCATGTGTTGTGGGGGGCGCGTTTCGATGGGTGCGGCGAGCGAAATGTGCGGAAAAAGCGTTTTTTTCCCCACATTTCCGACTTTGCAGGGCTGTCTGGGTAAAAAAATCTGGGGCGATGGGCGCAAATCACACCTCTGCGGATTCCCACGGGTGTCCTCTTTTCGAAAATGCATGGGGTTCCCTGTTTTCCTCGGTGGCTTGGACACCCGAGGCCCATATCTTTAAGTTGCGCCGGTCGGCAGAATGGACAACAGACTTGGGGTTACTTGTGTTTTAGGCTTTCCCCTTGGCGGCCAGGTAGGTGCACCCACACATGTGAGGTACCGTTTTCATCGGGACACCTGTGGGAACGCGGGACGGTAGGCCATGTGTTGTGGGGGGCGTGTTTCGATGGGTGCGGCGAGTGAAATGTGCGGAAAAAGCGTTTTTTCCCCCACATTTCCGACTTTGCAGGGCTGTCTGGGTAAAAAAATCTGGGGCGATGGGCGCAAATCACACCTCTGCGGATTCCCACGGGTGTCCTCTTTTCGAAAATGCATGGGGTTCCCTGTTTTCCTCGGTGGCTTGGACACCCGAGGCCCATATCTGTAAGTTGCGCCGGTCGGCAGAATGTCGGAGATTTCCCTCTGACAACAGACTTGGGGTTACTTGTGTTTTAGGCTTTCCCCTTGGCGGCCAGGTAGGTGCACCCACACATGTGAGGTACCGTTTTCATCGGGACACCTGTGGGAACGCGGGACGGTAGGCCATGTGTTGTGGGGGGCGCGTTTCGATGGGTGCGGCGAGCGAAATGTGCGGAAAAAGCGTTTTTTTCCCCACATTTCCGACTTTGCAGGGCTGTCTGGGTAAAAAAATCTGGGGCGATGGGCGCAAATCACACCTCTGCGGATTCCCACGGGTGTCCTCTTTTCGAAAATGCATGGGGTTCCCTGTTTTCCTCGGTGGCTTGGACACCCGAGGCCCATATCTGTAAGTTGCGCCGGTCGGCAGAATGGACAACAGACTTGGGGTTACTTGTGTTTTAGGCTTTCCCCTTGGCGGCCAGGTAGGTGCACCCACACATGTGAGGTACCGTTTTCATCGGGACACCTGTGGGAACGCGGGACGGTAGGCCATGTGTTGTGGGGGGCGTGTTTCGATGGGTGCGGCGAGTGAAATGTGCGGAAAAAGCGTTTTTTCCCCCACATTTCCGACTTTGCAGGGCTGTCTGGGTAAAAAAATCTGGGGCGATGGGCGCAAATCACACCTCTGCGGATTCCCACGGGTGTCCTCTTTTCGAAAATGCATGGGGTTCCCTGTTTTCCTCGGTGGCTTGGACACCCGAGGCCCATATCTGTAAGTTGCGCCGGTCGGCAGAATGTCGGAGATTTCCCTCTGACAACAGACTTGGGGTTACTTGTGTTTTAGGCTTTCCCCTTGGCGGCCAGGTAGGTGCACCCACACATGTGAGGTACCGTTTTCATCGGGACACCTGTGGGAACGCGGGACGGTAGGCCATGTGTTGTGGGGGGCGCGTTTCGATGGGTGCGGCGAGCGAAATGTGCGGAAAAAGCGTTTTTTTCCCCACATTTCCGACTTTGCAGGGCTGTCTGGGTAAAAAAATCTGGGGCGATGGGCGCAAATCACACCTCTGCGGATTCCCACGGGTGTCCTCTTTTCGAAAATGCATGGGGTTCCCTGTTTTCCTCGGTGGCTTGGACACCCGAGGCCCATATCTGTAAGTTGCGCCGGTCGGCAGAATGGACAACAGACTTGGGGTTACTTGTGTTTTAGGCTTTCCCCTTGGCGGCCAGGTAGGTGCACCCACACATGTGAGGTACCGTTTTCATCGGGACACCTGTGGGAACGCGGGACGGTAGGCCATGTGTTGTGGGGGGCGTGTTTCGATGGGTGCGGCGAGCGAAATGTGCGGAAAAAGCGTTTTTTTCCCCACATTTCCGACTTTGCAGGGCTGTCTGGGTAAAAAAATCTGGGGCGATGGGCGCAAATCACACCTCTGCGGATTCCCACGGGTGTCCTCTTTTCGAAAATGCATGGGGTTCCCTGTTTTCCTCGGTGGCTTGGACACCCGAGGTCCATATCTGTAAGTTGCGCCGGTCGGCAGAATGGACAACAGACTTGGGGTTACTTGTGTTTTAGGCTTTCCCCTTGGCGGCCAGGTAGGTGCACCCACACATGTGAGGTACCGTTTTCATCGGGACACCTGTGGGAACGCGGGACGGTAGGCCATGTGTTGTGGGGGGCGTGTTTCGATGGGTGCGGCGAGTGAAATGTGCGGAAAAAGCGTTTTTTTCCCCACATTTCCGACTTTGCAGGGCTGTCTGGGTAAAAAAATCTGGGGCGATGGGCGCAAATCACACCTCTGCGGATTCCCACGGGTGTCCTCTTTTCGAAAATGCATGGGGTTCCCTGTTTTCCTCGCTGGCTTGGACACCCGAGGCCCATATCTGTAAGTTGCGCCGGTCGGCAGAATGTCGGAGATTTCCCTCTGACAACAGACTTGGGGTTACTTGTGTTTTAGGCTTTCCCCTTGGCGGCCAGGTAGGTGCACCCACACATGTGAGGTACCGTTTTCATCGGGACACCTGTGGGAACGCGGGACGGTAGGCCATGTGTTGTGGGGGGCGTGTTTCGATGGGTGCGGCGAGCGAAATGTGCGGAAAAAGCGTTTTTTTCCCCACATTTCCGACTTTGCAGGGCTGTCTGGGTAAAAAAATCTGGGGCGATGGGCGCAAATCACACCTCTGCGGATTCCCACGGGTGTCCTCTTTTCGAAAATGCATGGGGTTCCCTGTTTTCCTCGGTGGCTTGGACACCCGAGGCCCATATCTGTAAGTTGCGCCGGTCGGCAGAATGGACAACAGACTTGGGGTTACTTGTGTTTTAGGCTTTCCCCTTGGCGGCCAGGTAGGTGCACCCACACATGTGAGGTACCGTTTTCATCGGGACACCTGTGGGAACGCGGGACGGTAGGCCATGTGTTGTGGGGGGCGTGTTTCGATGGGTGCGGCGAGTGAAATGTGCGGAAAAAGCGTTTTTTCCCCCACATTTCCGACTTTGCAGGGCTGTCTGGGTAAAAAAATCTGGGGCGATGGGCGCAAATCACACCTCTGCGGATTCCCACGGGTGTCCTCTTTTCGAAAATGAATGGGGTTCCCTGTTTTCCTCGGTGGCTTGGACACCCGAGGCCCATATCTGTAAGTTGCGCCGGTCGGCAGAATGTCGGAGATTTCCCTCTGACAACAGACTTGGGGTTACTTGTGTTTTAGGCTTTCCCCTTGGCGGCCAGGTAGGTGCACCCACACATGTGAGGTACCGTTTTCATCGGGACACCTGTGGGAACGCGGGACGGTAGGCCATGTGTTGTGGGGGGGCGCGTTTCGATGGGTGCGGCGAGCGAAATGTGCGGAAAAAGCGTTTTTTTCCCCACATTTCCGACTTTGCAGGGCTGTCTGGGTAAAAAAATCTGGGGCGATGGGCGCAAATCACACCTCTGCGGATTCCCACGGGTGTCCTCTTTTCGAAAATGCATGGGGTTCCCTGTTTTCCTCGCTGGCTTGGACACCCGAGGCCCATATCTGTAAGTTGCGCCGGTCGGCAGAATGTCGGAGATTTCCCTCTGACAACAGACTTGGGGTTACTTGTGTTTTAGGCTTTCCCCTTGGCGGCCAGGTAGGTGCACCCACACATGTGAGGTACCGTTTTCATCGGGACACCTGTGGGAACGCGGGACGGTAGGCCATGTCTTGTGGGGGGCGTGTTTCGATGGGTGCGGCGAGCGAAATGTGCGGAAAAAGCGTTTTTTTCCCCACATTTCCGACTTTGCAGGGCTGTCTGGGTAAAAAAATCTGGGGCGATGGGCGCAAATCACACCTCTGCGGATTCCCACGGGTGTCCTCTTTTCGAAAATGCATGGGGTTCCCTGTTTTCCTCGGTGGCTTGGACACCCGAGGCCCATATCTGTAAGTTGCGCCGGTCGGCAGAATGTCGGAGATTTCCCTCTGACAACAGACTTGGGGTTACTTGTGTTTTAGGCTTTCCCCTTGGCGGCCAGGTAGGTGCACCCACACATGTGAGGTACCGTTTTCATCGGGACACCTGTGGGAACGCGGGACGGTAGGCCATGTGTTGTGGGGGGCGCGTTTCGATGGGTGCGGCGAGCGAAATGTGCGGAAAAAGCGTTTTTTTCCCCACATTTCCGACTTTGCAGGGCTGTCTGGGTAAAAAAATCTGGGGCGATGGGCGCAAATCACACCTCTGCGGATTCCCACGGGTGTCCTCTTTTCGAAAATGCATGGGGTTCCCTGTTTTCCTCGGTGGCTTGGACACCCGAGGCCCATATCTGTAAGTTGCGCCGGTCGGCAGAATGGACAACAGACTTGGGGTTACTTGTGTTTTAGGCTTTCCCCTTGGCGGCCAGGTAGGTGCACCCACACATGTGAGGTACCGTTTTCATCGGGACACCTGTGGGAACGCGGGACGGTAGGCCATGTGTTGTGGGGGGCGTGTTTCGATGGGTGCGGCGAGTGAAATGTGCGGAAAAAGCGTTTTTTCCCCCACATTTCCGACTTTGCAGGGCTGTCTGGGTAAAAAAATCTGGGGCGATGGGCGCAAATCACACCTCTGCGGATTCCCACGGGTGTCCTCTTTTCGAAAATGCATGGGGTTCCCTGTTTTCCTCGGTGGCTTGGACACCCGAGGCCCATATCTGTAAGTTGCGCCGGTCGGCAGAATGTCGGAGATTTCCCTCTGACAACAGACTTGGGGTTACTTGTGTTTTAGGCTTTCCCCTTGGCGGCCAGGTAGGTGCACCCACACATGTGAGGTACCGTTTTCATCGGGACACCTGTGGGAACGCGGGACGGTAGGCCATGTGTTGTGGGGGGCGCGTTTCGATGGGTGCGGCGAGCGAAATGTGCGGAAAAAGCGTTTTTTTCCCCACATTTCCGACTTTGCAGGGCTGTCTGGGTAAAAAAATCTGGGGCGATGGGCGCAAATCACACCTCTGCGGATTCCCACGGGTGTCCTCTTTTCGAAAATGCATGGGGTTCCCTGTTTTCCTTGGTGGCTTGGACACCCGAGGCCCATATCTGTAAGTTGCGCCGGTCGGCAGAATGGACAACAGACTTGGGGTTACTTGTGTTTTAGGCTTTCCCCTTGGCGGCCAGGTAGGTGCACCCACACATGTGAGGTACCGTTTTCATCGCGACACCTGTGGGAACGCGGGACGGTAGGCCATGTGTTGTGGGGGGCGTGTTTCGATGGGTGCGGCGAGCGAAATGTGCGGAAAAAGCGTTTTTTTCCCCACATTTCCGACTTTGCAGGGCTGTCTGGGTAAAAAAATCTGGGGCGATGGGCGCAAATCACACCTCTGCGGATTCCCACGGGTGTCCTCTTTTCGAAAATGCATGGGGTTCCCTGTTTTCCTCGCTGGCTTGGACACCCGAGGCCCATATCTGTAAGTTGCGCCGGTCGGCAGAATGTCTGAGATTTCCCTCTGACAACAGACTTGGGGTTACTTGTGTTTTAGGCTTTCCCCTTGGCGGCCAGGTAGGTGCACCCACACATGTGAGGTACCGTTTTCATCGGGACACCTGTGGGAACGCGGAACGGTAGGCCATGTGTTGTGGGGGGCGCGTTTCGATGGGTGCGGCGAGCGAAATGTGCGGAAAAAGCGTTTTTTTCCCCACATTTCCGACTTTGCAGGGCTGTCTGTGTAAAATAATCTGGGGCGATGGGCGCAAATCACACCTCTGCGGATTCCCACGGGTGTCCTCTTTTCGAAAATGCATGGGGTTCCCTGTTTTCCTCGGTGGCTTGGACACCCGAGGCCCATATCTGTAAGTTGCGCCGGTCGGCAGAATGTCTGAGATTTCCCTCTGACAACAGACTTGGGGTTACTTGTGTTTTAGGCTTTCCCCTTGGCGGCCAGGTAGGTGCACCCACACATGTGAGGTACCGTTTTCATCGGGACACCTGTGGGAACGCGGGACGGTAGGCCATGTGTTGTGGGGGGCGTGTTTCGATGGGTGCGGCGAGCGAAATGTGCGGAAAAAGCGTTTTTTTCCCCACATTTCCGACTTTGCAGGGCTGTCTGGGTAAAAAAATCTGGGGCGATGGGCGCAAATCACACCTCTGCGGATTCCCACGGGTGTCCTCTTTTCGAAAATGCATGGGGTTCCCTGTTTTCCTCGGTGGCTTGGACACCCCAGGCCCATATCTGTAAGTTGCGCCGGTCGGCAGAATGGACAACAGACTTGGGGTTACTTGTGTTTTAGGCTTTCCCCTTGGCGGCCAGGTAGGTGCACCCACACATGTGAGGTACCGTTTTCATCGGGACACCTGTGGGAACGCGGGACGGTAGGCCATGTGTTGTGGGGGGCGTGTTTCGATGGGTGCGGCGAGCGAAATGTGCGGAAAAAGCGTTTTTTTCCCCACATTTCCGACTTTGCAGGGCTGTCTGGGTAAAAAAATCTGGGGCGATGGGCGCAAATCACACCTCTGCGGATTCCCACGGGTGTCCTCTTTTCGAAAATGCATGGGGTTCCCTGTTTTCCTCGGTGGCTTGGACACCCGAGGCCCATATCTGTAAGTTGCGCCGGTCGGCAGAATGTCGGAGATTTCCCTCTGACAACAGACTTGGGGTTACTTGTGTTTTAGGCTTTCCCCTTGGCGGCCAGGTAGGTGCACCCACACATGTGAGGTACCGTTTTCATCGGGACACCTGTGGGAACGCGGGACGGTAGGCCATGTGTTGTGGGGGGCGTGTTTCGATGGGTGCGGCGAGCGAAATGTGCGGAAAAAGCATTTTTTTCCCCACATTTCCGACTTTGCAGGGCTGTCTGGGTAAAAAAATCTGGGGCGATGGGCGCAAATCACACCTCTGCGGATTCCCACGGGTGTCCTCTTTTCGAAAATGCATGGGGTTCCCTGTTTTCCTCGGTGGCTTGGACACCCGAGGCCCATATCTGTAAGTTGCGCCGGTCGGCAGAATGGACAACAGACTTGGGGTTACTTGTGTTTTAGGCTTTCCCCTTGGCGGCCAGGTAGGTGCACCCACACATGTGAGGTACCGTTTTCATCGGGACACCTGTGGGAACGCGGGACGGTAGGCCATGTGTTGTGGGGGGCGTGTTTCGATGGGTGCGGCGAGTGAAATGTGCGGAAAAAGCGTTTTTTCCCCCACATTTCCGACTTTGCAGGGCTGTCTGGGTAAAAAAATCTGGGGCGATGGGCGCAAATCACACCTCTGCGGATTCCCACGGGTGTCCTCTTTTCGAAAATGCATGGGGTTCCCTGTTTTCCTCGGTGGCTTGGACACCCGAGGCCCATATCTGTAAGTTGCGCCGGTCGGCAGAATGTCTGAGATTTCCCTCTGACAACAGACTTGGGGTTACTTGTGTTTTAGGCTTTCCCCTTGGCGGCCAGGTAGGTGCACCCACACATGTGAGGTACCGTTTTCATCGGGACACCTGTGGGAACGCGGGACGGTAGGCCATGTGTTGTGGGGGGCGTGTTTCGATGGGTGCGGCGAGCGAAATGTGCGGAAAAAGCGGTTTTTTCCCCACATTTCCGACTTTGCAGGGCTGTCTGGGTAAAAAAATCTGGGGCGATGGGCGCAAATCACACCTCTGCGGATTCCCACGGGTGTCCTCTTTTCGAAAATGCATGGGGTTCCCTGTTTTCCTCGGTGGCTTGGACACCCGAGGCCCATATCTGTAAGTTGCGCCGGTCGGCAGAATGTCGGAGATTTCCCTCTGACAACAGACTTGGGGTTACTTGTGTTTTAGGCTTTCCCCTTGGCGGCCAGGTAGGTGCACCCACACATGTGAGGTACCGTTTTCATCGGGACACCTGTGGGAACGCGGGACGGTAGGCCATGTGTTGTGGGGGGCGCGTTTCGATGGGTGCGGCGAGCGAAATTTGCGGAAAAAGCGTTTTTTTCCCCACATTTCCGACTTTGCAGGGCTGTCTGGGTAAAAAAATCTGGGGCGATGGGCGCAAATCACACCTCTGCGGATTCCCACGGGTGTCCTCTTTTCGAAAATGCATGGGGTTCCCTGTTTTCCTCGGTGGCTTGGACACCCGAGGCCCATATCTGTAAGTTGCGCCGGTCGGCAGAATGGACAACAGACTTGGGGTTACTTGTGTTTTAGGCTTTCCCCTTGGCGGCCAGGTAGGTGCACCCACACATGTGAGGTACCGTTTTCATCGCGACACCTGTGGGAACGCGGGACGGTAGGCCATGTGTTGTGGGGGGCGTGTTTCGATGGGTGCGGCGAGCGAAATGTGCGGAAAAAGCGGTTTTTTCCCCACATTTCCGACTTTGCAGGGCTGTCTGGGTAAAAAAATCTGGGGTGATGGGCGCAAATCACACCTCTGCGGATTCCCACGGGTGTCCTCTTTTCGAAAATGCATGGGGTTCCCTGTTTTCCTCGGTGGCTTGGACACCCGAGGCCCATATCTGTAAGTTGCGCCGGTCGGCAGAATGTCGGAGATTTCCCTCTGACAACAGACTTGGAGTTACTTGTGTTTTAGGCTTTCCCCTTGGCGGCCAGGTAGGTGCACCCACACATGTGAGGTACCGTTTTCATCGGGACACCTGTGGGAACGCGGGACGGTAGGCCATGTGTTGTGGGGGGCGTGTTTCGATGGGTGCGGCGAGCGAAACGTGCGGAAAAAGCGTTTTTTTCCCCACATTTCCGACTTTGCAGGGCTGTCTGGGTAAAAAAATCTGGGGCGATGGGCGCAAATCACACCTCTGCGGATTCCCACGGGTGTCCTCTTTTCGAAAATGCATGGGGTTCCCTGTTTTCCTCGCTGGCTTGGACACCCGAGGCCCATATCTGTAAGTTGCGCCGGTCGGCAGAATGTCGGAGATTTCCCTCTGACAACAGACTTGGGGTTACTTGTGTTTTAGGCTTTCCCCTTGGCGGTCAGGTAGGTGCACCCAAACATGTGAGGTACCGTTTTCATCGGGACACCTGTGGGAACGCGGGACGGTAGGCCATGTGTTGTGGGGGGCGTGTTTCGATGGGTGCGGCGAGCGAAATGTGCGGAAAAAGCGTTTTTTTCCCCACATTTCCGACTTTGCAGGGCTGTCTGGGTAAAAATATCTGGGGCGATGGGCGCAAATCACACCTCTGCGGATTCCCACGGGTGTCCTCTTTTCGAAAATGCATGGGTTCCCTGTTTTCCTCGGTGGCTTGGACACCCGAGGCCCATATCTGTAAGTTGCGCCGGTCGGCAGAATGGACAACAGACTTGGGGTTACTTGTGTTTTAGGCTTTCCCCTTGGCGGCCAGGTAGGTGCACCCACACATGTGAGGTACCGTTTTCATCGGGACACCTGTGGGAACGCGGGACGGTAGGCCATGTGTTGTGGGGGGCGTGTTTCGATGGGTGCGGCGAGTGAAATGTGCGGAAAAAGCGTTTTTTCCCCCACATTTCCGACTTTGCAGGGCTGTCTGGGTAAAAAAATCTGGGGCGATGGGCGCAAATCACACCTCTGCGGATTCCCACGGGTGTCCTCTTTTCGAAAATGCATGGGGTTCCCTGTTTTCCTCGGTGGCTTGGACACCCGAGGCCCATATCTGTAAGTTGCGCCGGTCGGCAGAATGTCGGAGATTTCCCTCTGACAACAGACTTGGGGTTACTTGTGTTTTAGGCTTTCCCCTTGGCGGCCAGGTAGGTGCACCCACACATGTGAGGTACCGTTTTCATCGGGACACCTGTGGGAACGCGGGACGGTAGGCCATGTGTTGTGGGGGGCGCGTTTCGATGGGTGCGGCGAGCGAAATGTGCGGAAAAAGCGTGTTTTTCCCCACATTTCCGACTTTGCAGGGCTGTCTGGGTAAAACCGTAAAAAAATCTGGGGCGATGGGCGCAAATCACACCTCTGCGGATTCCCACGGGTGTCCTCTTTTCGAAAATGCATGGGGTTCCCTGTTTTCCTCGGTGGCTTGGACACCCGAGGCCCATATCTGTAAGTTGCGCCGGTCGGCAGAATGGACAACAGACTTGGGGTTACTTGTGTTTTAGGCTTTCCCCTTGGCGGCCAGGTAGGTGCACCCACACATGTGAGGTACCGTTTTCATCGGGACACCTGTGGGAACGCGGGACGGTAGGCCATGTGTTGTGGGGGGCGTGTTTCGATGGGTGCGGCGAGCGAAATGTGCGGAAAAAGCGTTTTTTTCCCCACATTTCCGACTTTGCAGGGCTGTCTGGGTAAAAAAATCTGGGGCGATGGGCGCAAATCACACCTCTGCGGATTCCCACGGGTGTCCTCTTTTCGAAAATGCATGGGGTTCCCTGTTTTCCTCGGTGGCTTGGACACCCGAGGCCCATATCTGTAAGTTGCGCCGGTCGGCAGAATGTCGGAGATTTCCCTCTGACAACAGACTTGGGGTTACTTGTGTTTTAGGCTTTCCCCTTGGCGGCCAGGTAGGTGCACCCACACATGTGAGGTACCGTTTTCATCGGGACACCTGTGGGAACGCGGGACGGTAGGCCATGTGTTGTGGGGGGCGTGTTTCGATGGGTGCGGCGAGCGAAATGTGCGGAAAAAGCGTTTTTTTCCCCACATTTCCGACTTTGCAGGGCTGTCTGGGTAAAAAAATCTGGGGCGATGGGCGCAAATCACACCTCTGCGGATTCCCACGGGTGTCCTCTTTTCCAAAATGCATGGGGTTCCCTGTTTTCCTCGGTGGCTTGGACACCCGAGGCCCATATCTGTAAGTTGCGCCGGTCGGCAGAATGGACAACAGACTTGGGGTTACTTGTGTTTTAGGCTTTCCCCTTGGCGGCCAGGTAGGTGCACCCACACATGTGAGGTACCGTTTTCATCGCGACACCTGTGGGAACGCGGGACGGTAGGCCATGTGTTGTGGGGGGCGTGTTTCGATGGGTGCGGCGAGCGAAATGTGCGGAAAAAGCGGTTTTTTCCCCACATTTCCGACTTTGCAGGGCTGTCTGGGTAAAAAAATCTGGGGCGATGGGCGCAAATCACACCTCTGCGGATTCCCACGGGTGTCCTCTTTTCGAAAATGCATGGGTTTCCCTGTTTTCCTCGCTGGCTTGGACACCCGAGGCCCATATCTGTAAGTTGCGCCGGTCGGCAGAATGTCGGAGATTTCCCTCTGACAACAGACTTGGGGTTTCTTGTGTTTTAGGCTTTCCCCTTGGCGGCCAGGTAGGTGCACCCACACATGTGAGGTACCGTTTTCATCGGGACACCTGTGGGAACGCGGGACGGTAGGCCATGTCTTGTGGGGGGCGTGTTTCGATGGGTGCGGCGAGCGAAATGTGCGGAAAAAGCGTTTTTTTCCCCACATTTCCGACTTTGCAGGGCTGTCTGGGTAAAAAAATCTGGGGCAATGGGCGCAAATCACACCTCTGCGGATTCCCACGGGTGTCCTCTTTTCGAAAAAATGCATGGGGTTCCCTGTTTTCCTCGGTGGCTTGGACACCCGAGGCCCATATCTGTAAGTTGCGCCGGTCGGCAGAATGGACAACAGACTTGGGGTTACTTGTGTTTTAGGCTTTCCCCTTGGCGGCCAGGTAGGTGCACCCACACATGTGAGGTACCGTTTTCATCGGGACACCTGTGGGAACGCGGGACGGTAGGCCATGTGTTGTGAGGCGCGTGTTTCGATGGGTGCGGCGAGTGAAATGTGCGGAAAAAGCGTTTTTTCCCCCACATTTCCGACTTTGCAGGGCTGTCTGGGTAAAAAAATCTGGGGCGATGGGCGCAAATCACACCTCTGCGGATTCCCACGGGTGTCCTCTTTTCGAAAATGCATGGGGTTCCCTGTTTTCCTCGGTGGCTTGGACACCCGAGGCCCATATCTGTAAGTTGCGCCGGTCGGCAGAATGTCGGAGATTTCCCTCTGACAACAGACTTGGGGTTACTTGTGTTTTAGGCTTTCCCCTTGGCGGCCAGGTAGGTGCACCCACACATGTGAGGTACCGTTTTCATCGGGACACCTGTGGGAACGCGGGACGGTAGGCCATGTGTTGTGGGGGGCGCGTTTAGATGGGTGCGGCGAGCGAAATGTGCGGAAAAAGCGTTTTTTTCCCCACATTTCCGACTTGGCAGGGCAGTCTGGGTAAAAAAACTCTGGGGCGATGGGCGCAAATCACACCTCTGCGGATTCCCACGGGTGTCCTCTTTTCGAAAATGCATGGGGTTCCCTGTTTTCCTCGGTGGCTTGGACACCCGAGGCCCATATCTGTAAGTTGCGCCGGTCGGCAGAATGGACAACAGACTTGGGGTTACTTGTGTTTTAGGCTTTCCCCTTGGCGGCCAGGTAGGTGCACCCACACATGTGAGGTACCGTTTTCATCGGGACACCTGTGGGAACGCGGGACGGTAGGCCATGTGTTGTGGGGGGCGTGTTTCTATGGGTGCGGCGAGCGAAATGTGCGGAAAAAGCGTTTTTTTCCCCACATTTCCGACTTTGCAGGGCTGTCTGGGTAAAAAAATCTGGGGCGATGGGCGCAAATCACACCTCTGCGGATTCCCACGGGGGTCCTCTTTTCGAAAATGCATGGGGTTCCCTGTTTTCCTCGGTGGCTTGGACACCCGAGGCCCATATCTGTAAGTTGCGCCGGTCGGCAGAATGTCGGAGATTTCCCTCTGACAACAGACTTGGGGTTACTTGTGTTTTAGGCTTTCCCCTTGGCGGCCAGGTAGGTGCACCCACACATGTGAGGTACCGTTTTCATCGGGACACCTGTGGGAACGCGGGACGGTAGGCCATGTGTTGTGGGGGGCGTGTTTCGATGGGTGCGGCGAGCGAAATGTGCGGAAAAAGCGTTTTTTTCCCCACATTTCCGACTTTGCAGGGCTGTCTGGGTAAAAAAATCTGGGGCGATGGGCGCAAATCACACCTCTGCGGATTCCCACGGGTGTCCTCTTTTCGAAAATGCATGGGGTTCCCTGTTTTCCTCGGTGGCTTGGACACCCGAGGCCCATATCTGTAAGTTGCGCCGGTCGGCAGAATGGACAACAGACTTGGGGTTACTTGTGTTTTAGGCTTTCCCCTTGGCGGCCAGGTAGGTGCACCCACACATGTGAGGTACCGTTTTCATCGGGACACCTGTGGGAACGCGGGACGGTAGGCCATGTGTTGTGGGGGGCGTGTTTCGATGGGTGCGGCGAGCGAAATGTGCGGAAAAAGCGTTTTTTTCCCCACATTTCCGACTTTGCAGGGCTGTCTGGGTAAAAAAATCTGGGGCGATGGGCGCAAATCACACCTCTGCGGATTCCCACGGGGGTCCTCTTTTCGAAAATGCATGGGGTTCCCTGTTTTCCTCGCTGGCTTGGACACCCGAGGCCCATATCTGTAAGTTGCGCCGGTCGGCAGAATGTCGGAGATTTCCCTCTGACAACAGACTTGGGGTTACTTGTGTTTTAGGCTTTCCCCTTGGCGGCCAGGTAGGTGCACGCACACATGTGAGGTACCGTTTTCATCGGGACACCTGTGGGAACGCGGGACGGTAGGCCATGTGTTGTGGGGGGCGTGTTTCGATGGGTGCGGCGAGCGAAATGTGCGGAAAAAGCGTTTTTTTCCCCACATTTCCGACTTTGCAGGGCTGTCTGGGTAAAAAAATCTGGGGCGATGGGCGCAAATCACACCTCTGCGGATTCCCACGGGTGTCCTCTTTTCGAAAATGCATGGGGTTCCCTGTTTTCCTCGGTGGCTTGGACACCCGAGGCCCATATCTGTAAGTTGCGCCGGTCGGCAGAATGTCGGAGATTTCCCTCTGACAACAGACTTGGGGTTACTTGTGTTTTAGGCTTTCCCCTTGGCGGCCAGGTAGGTGCACCCACACATGTGAGGTACCGTTTTCATCGGGACACCTGTGGGAACGCGGGACGGTAGGCCATGTGTTGTGGGGGGCGCGTTTCGATGGGTGCGGCGAGCGAAATGTGCGGAAAAAGCATTTTTTTCCCCACATTTCCGACTTTGCAGGGCTGTCTGGGTAAAAAATTCTGGGGCGATGGGCGCAAATCACACCTCTGCGGATTCCCACGGGTGTCCTCTTTTCGAAAATGCATGGGGTTCCCTGTTTTCCTCGGTGGCTTGGACACCCGAGGCCCATATCTGTAAGTTGCGCCGGTCGGCAGAATGTCTGAGTTTTCCCTCTGAAAACAGACTTGGGGTTACTTGTGTTTTAGGCTTTCCCCTTGGCGGCCAGGTAGGTGCACCCACACATGTGAGGTACCGTTTTCATCGGGACACCTGTGGGAACGCGGGACGGTAGGCCATGTGTTGTTGGGGGCGTGTTTCGATGGGTGAGTCGAGCGAAATGTGAGGAAAATGCGTATTTTTTCCCACATTTCGGACTTTGCAGGGCTGTCTGGGTAAAAAAATCTGGGGCGATGGGCGCAAATCACACCTCTGCGGATTCCCACGGGTGTCCTCTTTTCGAAAATGCATGGGGTTCCCTGTTTTCCTCGGTGGCTTGGACACCCGAGGCCCATATCTGTAAGTTGCGCCGGTCGGCAGAATGGACAACAGACTTGGGGTTACTTGTGTTTTAGGCTTTCCCCTTGGCGGCCAGGTAGGTGCACCCACACATGTGAGGTACCGTTTTCATCGCGACACCTGTGGGAACGCGGGACGGTAGGCCATGTGTTGTGGGGGGCGTGTTTCGATGGGTGCGGCGAGCGAAATGTGCGGAAAAAGCGTTTTTTTCCCCACATTTCCGACTTTGCAGGGCTGTCTGGGTAAAAAAATCTGGGGCGATGGGCGCAAATCACACCTCTGCGGATTCCCACGGGGGTCCTCTTTTCGAAAATGCATGGGGTTCCCTGTTTTCCTCGGTGGCTTGGACACCCGAGGCCCATATCTGTAAGTTGCGCCGGTCGGCAGAATGTCGGAGATTTCCCTCTGACAACAGACTTGGGGTTACTTGTGTTTTAGGCTTTCCCCTTGGCGGCCAGGTAGGTGCACCCACACATGTGAGGTACCGTTTTCATCGGGACACCTGTGGGAACGCGGGACGGTAGGCCATGTGTTGTGGGGGGCGTGTTTCGATGGGTGCGGCGAGCGAAATGTGCGGAAAAAGCGTTTTTTTCCCCACATTTCCGACTTTGCAGGGCTGTCTGGGTAAAAAAATCTGGGGCGATGGGCGCAAATCACACCTCTGCGGATTCCCACGGGTGTCCTCTTTTCGAAAATGCATGGGGTTCCCTGTTTTCCTCGGTGGCTTGGACACCCGAGGCCCATATCTGTAAGTTGCGCCGGTCGGCAGAATGGACAACAGACTTGGGGTTACTTGTGTTTTAGGCTTTCCCCTTGGCGGCCAGGTAGGTGCACCCACACATGTGAGGTACCGTTTTCATCGGGACACCTGTGGGAACGCGGGACGGTAGGCCATGTGTTGTGGGGGGCGTGTTTCGATGGGTGCGGCGAGCGAAATGTGCGGAAAAAGCGTTTTTTTCCCCACATTTCCGACTTTGCAGGGCTGTCTGGGTAAAAAAATCTGGGGCGATGGGCGCAAATCACACCTCTGCGGATTCCCACGGGGGTCCTCTTTTCGAAAATGCATGGGGTTCCCTGTTTTCCTCGCTGGCTTGGACACCCGAGGCCCATATCTGTAAGTTGCGCCGGTCGGCAGAATGTCGGAGATTTCCCTCTGACAACAGACTTGGGGTTACTTGTGTTTTAGGCTTTCCCCTTGGCGGCCAGGTAGGTGCACGCACACATGTGAGGTACCGTTTTCATCGGGACACCTGTGGGAACGCGGGACGGTAGGCCATGTGTTGTGGGGGGCGTGTTTCGATGGGTGCGGCGAGCGAAATGTGCGGAAAAAGCGTTTTTTTCCCCACATTTCCGACTTTGCAGGGCTGTCTGGGTAAAAAAATCTGGGGCGATGGGCGCAAATCACACCTCTGCGGATTCCCACGGGTGTCCTCTTTTCGAAAATGCATGGGGTTCCCTGTTTTCCTCGGTGGCTTGGACACCCGAGGCCCATATCTGTAAGTTGCGCCGGTCGGCAGAATGTCGGAGATTTCCCTCTGACAACAGACTTGGGGTTACTTGTGTTTTAGGCTTTCCCCTTGGCGGCCAGGTAGGTGCACCCACACATGTGAGGTACCGTTTTCATCGGGACACCTGTGGGAACGCGGGACGGTAGGCCATGTGTTGTGGGGGGCGCGTTTCGATGGGTGCGGCGAGCGAAATGTGCGGAAAAAGCATTTTTTTCCCCACATTTCCGACTTTGCAGGGCTGTCTGGGTAAAAAATTCTGGGGCGATGGGCGCAAATCACACCTCTGCGGATTCCCACGGGTGTCCTCTTTTCGAAAATGCATGGGGTTCCCTGTTTTCCTCGGTGGCTTGGACACCCGAGGCCCATATCTGTAAGTTGCGCCGGTCGGCAGAATGTCTGAGTTTTCCCTCTGAAAACAGACTTGGGGTTACTTGTGTTTTAGGCTTTCCCCTTGGCGGCCAGGTAGGTGCACCCACACATGTGAGGTACCGTTTTCATCGGGACACCTGTGGGAACGCGGGACGGTAGGCCATGTGTTGTTGGGGGCGTGTTTCGATGGGTGAGTCGAGCGAAATGTGAGGAAAATGCGTATTTTTTCCCACATTTCGGACTTTGCAGGGCTGTCTGGGTAAAAAAATCTGGGGCGATGGGCGCAAATCACACCTCTGCGGATTCCCACGGGTGTCCTCTTTTCGAAAATGCATGGGGTTCCCTGTTTTCCTCGGTGGCTTGGACACCCGAGGCCCATATCTGTAAGTTGCGCCGGTCGGCAGAATGGACAACAGACTTGGGGTTACTTGTGTTTTAGGCTTTCCCCTTGGCGGCCAGGTAGGTGCACCCACACATGTGAGGTACCGTTTTCATCGCGACACCTGTGGGAACGCGGGACGGTAGGCCATGTGTTGTGGGGGGCGTGTTTCGATGGGTGCGGCGAGCGAAATGTGCGGAAAAAGCGGTTTTTTCCCCACATTTCCGACTTTGCAGGGCTGTCTGGGTAAAAAAATCTGGGGTGATGGGCGCAAATCACACCTCTGCGGATTCCCACGGGTGTCCTCTTTTCGAAAATGCATGGGGTTCCCTGTTTTCCTCGGTGGCTTGGACACCCGAGGCCCATATCTGTAAGTTGCGCCGGTCGGCAGAATGTCGGAGATTTCCCTCTGACAACAGACTTGGAGTTACTTGTGTTTTAGGCTTTCCCCTTGGCGGCCAGGTAGGTGCACCCACACATGTGAGGTACCGTTTTCATCGGGACACCTGTGGGAACGCGGGACGGTAGGCCATGTGTTGTGGGGGGCGTGTTTCGATGGGTGCGGCGAGCGAAACGTGCGGAAAAAGCGTTTTTTTCCCCACATTTCCGACTTTGCAGGGCTGTCTGGGTAAAAAAATCTGGGGCGATGGGCGCAAATCACACCTCTGCGGATTCCCACGGGTGTCCTCTTTTCGAAAATGCATGGGGTTCCCTGTTTTCCTCGCTGGCTTGGACACCCGAGGCCCATATCTGTAAGTTGCGCCGGTCGGCAGAATGTCGGAGATTTCCCTCTGACAACAGACTTGGGGTTACTTGTGTTTTAGGCTTTCCCCTTGGCGGTCAGGTAGGTGCACCCAAACATGTGAGGTACCGTTTTCATCGGGACACCTGTGGGAACGCGGGACGGTAGGCCATGTGTTGTGGGGGGCGTGTTTCGATGGGTGCGGCGAGCGAAATGTGCGGAAAAAGCGTTTTTTTCCCCACATTTCCGACTTTGCAGGGCTGTCTGGGTAAAAATATCTGGGGCGATGGGCGCAAATCACACCTCTGCGGATTCCCACGGGTGTCCTCTTTTCGAAAATGCATGGGTTCCCTGTTTTCCTCGGTGGCTTGGACACCCGAGGCCCATATCTGTAAGTTGCGCCGGTCGGCAGAATGGACAACAGACTTGGGGTTACTTGTGTTTTAGGCTTTCCCCTTGGCGGCCAGGTAGGTGCACCCACACATGTGAGGTACCGTTTTCATCGGGACACCTGTGGGAACGCGGGACGGTAGGCCATGTGTTGTGGGGGGCGTGTTTCGATGGGTGCGGCGAGTGAAATGTGCGGAAAAAGCGTTTTTTCCCCCACATTTCCGACTTTGCAGGGCTGTCTGGGTAAAAAAATCTGGGGCGATGGGCGCAAATCACACCTCTGCGGATTCCCACGGGTGTCCTCTTTTCGAAAATGCATGGGGTTCCCTGTTTTCCTCGGTGGCTTGGACACCCGAGGCCCATATCTGTAAGTTGCGCCGGTCGGCAGAATGTCGGAGATTTCCCTCTGACAACAGACTTGGGGTTACTTGTGTTTTAGGCTTTCCCCTTGGCGGCCAGGTAGGTGCACCCACACATGTGAGGTACCGTTTTCATCGGGACACCTGTGGGAACGCGGGACGGTAGGCCATGTGTTGTGGGGGGCGCGTTTCGATGGGTGCGGCGAGCGAAATGTGCGGAAAAAGCGTGTTTTTCCCCACATTTCCGACTTTGCAGGGCTGTCTGGGTAAAACCGTAAAAAAATCTGGGGCGATGGGCGCAAATCACACCTCTGCGGATTCCCACGGGTGTCCTCTTTTCGAAAATGCATGGGGTTCCCTGTTTTCCTCGGTGGCTTGGACACCCGAGGCCCATATCTGTAAGTTGCGCCGGTCGGCAGAATGGACAACAGACTTGGGGTTACTTGTGTTTTAGGCTTTCCCCTTGGCGGCCAGGTAGGTGCACCCACACATGTGAGGTACCGTTTTCATCGGGACACCTGTGGGAACGCGGGACGGTAGGCCATGTGTTGTGGGGGGCGTGTTTCGATGGGTGCGGCGAGCGAAATGTGCGGAAAAAGCGTTTTTTTCCCCACATTTCCGACTTTGCAGGGCTGTCTGGGTAAAAAAATCTGGGGCGATGGGCGCAAATCACACCTCTGCGGATTCCCACGGGTGTCCTCTTTTCGAAAATGCATGGGGTTCCCTGTTTTCCTCGGTGGCTTGGACACCCGAGGCCCATATCTGTAAGTTGCGCCGGTCGGCAGAATGTCGGAGATTTCCCTCTGACAACAGACTTGGGGTTACTTGTGTTTTAGGCTTTCCCCTTGGCGGCCAGGTAGGTGCACCCACACATGTGAGGTACCGTTTTCATCGGGACACCTGTGGGAACGCGGGACGGTAGGCCATGTGTTGTGGGGGGCGTGTTTCGATGGGTGCGGCGAGCGAAATGTGCGGAAAAAGCGTTTTTTTCCCCACATTTCCGACTTGGCAGGGCTGTCTGGGTAAAAAAATCTGGGGCGATGGGCGCAAATCACACCTCTGCGGATTCCCACGGGTGTCCTCTTTTTGAAAATGCATGGGGTTCCCTGTTTTCCTCGGTGGCTTGGACACCCGAGGTCCATATCTGTAAGTTGCGCCGGTCGGCAGAATGTCGGAGATTTCCCTCTGACAACAGACTTGGGGTTACTTGTGTTTTAGGCTTTCCCCTTGGCGGCCAGGTAGGTGCACCCACACATGTGAGGTACCGTTTTCATCGGGACACCTGTGGGAACGCGGGACGGTAGGCCATGTGTTGTGGGGGGCGTGTTTCGATGGGTGCGGCGAGCGAAATGTGCGGAAAAAGCGTTTTTTTCCCCACATTTCCGACTTTGCAGGGCTGTCTGGGTAAAAAAATCTGGGGCGATGGGCGCAAATCACACCTCTGCGGATTCCCACGGGTGTCCTCTTTTCCAAAATGCATGGGGTTCCCTGTTTTCCTCGGTGGCTTGGACACCCGAGGCCCATATCTGTAAGTTGCGCCGGTCGGCAGAATGGACAACAGACTTGGGGTTACTTGTGTTTTAGGCTTTCCCCTTGGCGGCCAGGTAGGTGCACCCACACATGTGAGGTACCGTTTTCATCGCGACACCTGTGGGAACGCGGGACGGTAGGCCATGTGTTGTGGGGGGCGTGTTTCGATGGGTGCGGCGAGCGAAATGTGCGGAAAAAGCGGTTTTTTCCCCACATTTCCGACTTTGCAGGGCTGTCTGGGTAAAAAAATCTGGGGCGATGGGCGCAAATCACACCTCTGCGGATTCCCACGGGTGTCCTCTTTTCGAAAATGCATGGGTTTCCCTGTTTTCCTCGCTGGCTTGGACACCCGAGGCCCATATCTGTAAGTTGCGCCGGTCGGCAGAATGTCGGAGATTTCCCTCTGACAACAGACTTGGGGTTTCTTGTGTTTTAGGCTTTCCCCTTGGCGGCCAGGTAGGTGCACCCACACATGTGAGGTACCGTTTTCATCGGGACACCTGTGGGAACGCGGGACGGTAGGCCATGTCTTGTGGGGGGCGTGTTTCGATGGGTGCGGCGAGCGAAATGTGCGGAAAAAGCGTTTTTTTCCCCACATTTCCGACTTTGCAGGGCTGTCTGGGTAAAAAAATCTGGGGCAATGGGCGCAAATCACACCTCTGCGGATTCCCACGGGTGTCCTCTTTTCGAAAAAATGCATGGGGTTCCCTGTTTTCCTCGGTGGCTTGGACACCCGAGGCCCATATCTGTAAGTTGCGCCGGTCGGCAGAATGGACAACAGACTTGGGGTTACTTGTGTTTTAGGCTTTCCCCTTGGCGGCCAGGTAGGTGCACCCACACATGTGAGGTACCGTTTTCATCGGGACACCTGTGGGAACGCGGGACGGTAGGCCATGTGTTGTGAGGGGCGTGTTTCGATGGGTGCGGCGAGTGAAATGTGCGGAAAAAGCGTTTTTTCCCCCACATTTCCGACTTTGCAGGGCTGTCTGGGTAAAAAAATCTGGGGCGATGGGCGCAAATCACACCTCTGCGGATTCCCACGGGTGTCCTCTTTTCGAAAATGCATGGGGTTCCCTGTTTTCCTCGGTGGCTTGGACACCCGAGGCCCATATCTGTAAGTTGCGCCGGTCGGCAGAATGTCGGAGATTTCCCTCTGACAACAGACTTGGGGTTACTTGTGTTTTAGGCTTTCCCCTTGGCGGCCAGGTAGGTGCACCCACACATGTGAGGTACCGTTTTCATCGGGACACCTGTGGGAACGCGGGACGGTAGGCCATGTGTTGTGGGGGGCGCGTTTAGATGGGTGCGGCGAGCGAAATGTGCGGAAAAAGCGTTTTTTTCCCCACATTTCCGACTTGGCAGGGCTGTCTGGGTAAAAAAATCTGGGGCGATGGGCGCAAATCACACCTCTGCGGATTCCCACGGGTGTCCTCTTTTCGAAAATGCATGGGGTTCCCTGTTTTCCTCGGTGGCTTGGACACCCGAGGCCCATATCTGTAAGTTGCGCCGGTCGGCAGAATGGACAACAGACTTGGGGTTACTTGTGTTTTAGGCTTTCCCCTTGGCGGCCAGGTAGGTGCACCCACACATGTGAGGTACCGTTTTCATCGGGACACCTGTGGGAACGCGGGACGGTAGGCCATGTGTTGTGGGGGGCGTGTTTCTATGGGTGCGGCGAGCGAAATGTGCGGAAAAAGCGTTTTTTTCCCCACATTTCCGACTTTGCAGGGCTGTCTGGGTAAAAAAATCTGGGGCGATGGGCGCAAATCACACCTCTGCGGATTCCCACGGGGGTCCTCTTTTCGAAAATGCATGGGGTTCCCTGTTTTCCTCGGTGGCTTGGACACCCGAGGCCCATATCTGTAAGTTGCGCCGGTCGGCAGAATGTCGGAGATTTCCCTCTGACAACAGACTTGGGGTTACTTGTGTTTTAGGCTTTCCCCTTGGCGGCCAGGTAGGTGCACCCACACATGTGAGGTACCGTTTTCATCGGGACACCTGTGGGAACGCGGGACGGTAGGCCATGTGTTGTGGGGGGCGTGTTTCGATGGGTGCGGCGAGCGAAATGTGCGGAAAAAGCGTTTTTTTCCCCACATTTCCGACTTTGCAGGGCTGTCTGGGTAAAAAAATCTGGGGCGATGGGCGCAAATCACACCTCTGCGGATTCCCACGGGGGTCCTCTTTTCGAAAATGCATGGGGTTCCCTGTTTTCCTCGCTGGCTTGGACACCCGAGGCCCATATCTGTAAGTTGCGCCGGTCGGCAGAATGTCGGAGATTTCCCTCTGACAACAGACTTGGGGTTACTTGTGTTTTAGGCTTTCCCCTTGGCGGCCAGGTAGGTGCACGCACACATGTGAGGTACCGTTTTCATCGGGACACCTGTGGGAACGCGGGACGGTAGGCCATGTGTTGTGGGGGGCGTGTTTCGATGGGTGCGGCGAGCGAAATGTGCGGAAAAAGCGTTTTTTTCCCCACATTTCCGACTTTGCAGGGCTGTCTGGGTAAAAAAATCTGGGGCGATGGGCGCAAATCACACCTCTGCGGATTCCCACGGGTGTCCTCTTTTCGAAAATGCATGGGGTTCCCTGTTTTCCTCGGTGGCTTGGACACCCGAGGCCCATATCTGTAAGTTGCGCCGGTCGGCAGAATGTCGGAGATTTCCCTCTGACAACAGACTTGGGGTTACTTGTGTTTTAGGCTTTCCCCTTGGCGGCCAGGTAGGTGCACCCACACATGTGAGGTACCGTTTTCATCGGGACACCTGTGGGAACGCGGGACGGTAGGCCATGTGTTGTGGGGGGCGCGTTTCGATGGGTGCGGCGAGCGAAATGTGCGGAAAAAGCATTTTTTTCCCCACATTTCCGACTTTGCAGGGCTGTCTGGGTAAAAAATTCTGGGGCGATGGGCGCAAATCACACCTCTGCGGATTCCCACGGGTGTCCTCTTTTCGAAAATGCATGGGGTTCCCTGTTTTCCTCGGTGGCTTGGACACCCGAGGCCCATATCTGTAAGTTGCGCCGGTCGGCAGAATGTCTGAGTTTTCCCTCTGAAAACAGACTTGGGGTTACTTGTGTTTTAGGCTTTCCCCTTGGCGGCCAGGTAGGTGCACCCACACATGTGAGGTACCGTTTTCATCGGGACACCTGTGGGAACGCGGGACGGTAGGCCATGTGTTGTTGGGGGCGTGTTTCGATGGGTGAGTCGAGCGAAATGTGAGGAAAATGCGTATTTTTTCCCACATTTCGGACTTTGCGGGGGTGTCTGGGTAATAAATTCTGGGGCGATTTGGGCATATTATACCTCTGCGGATTCCCACGGGTGTCCTCTTTCCGGAAATGCATGGGGTTCCCTGTTTTCCTTGGTGGCTTGGACACCCGAGGCCCATATCTGTATGATGTGAGAGTGTGACATTTCCGGTGTGAAAACAGACTTGGGGTTACTTGTGTTTTAGGCTTTCCCCTTGGCGGCCAGGTAGGTGCACCCACACATGTGAGGTACCGTTTTCATCGGGACACCTGTGGGAACGCGTGACGGTAGGCCATGTGTTGTTGGGGGCGTGTTTCGATGGGTGCGTCGAGCGAAATGTGCGGAAAAAGCGTTTTTTTTCCCACATTTCAGACTTTGCAGGGGTGTCTGGGTAATAAATTCTGGGGCAATTTGGGCATATCATACCTCTGCGGATTCCCACGGGTGTCCTCTTTTCGGAAATGCATGGGGTTCCCTGTTTTCCTCGGTGGCTTGGACACCCGAGGCCCATATCTGTACATTGTGCCGGTCGGCAGAATGTCTGAGTTTTCCCTCTGAAAACAGACTTGGGGTTACTTGTGTTTTAGGCTTTCCCCTTGGCGGCCAGGTAGGTGCACCCACACATGTGAGGTACCGTTTTCATCGGGACACCTGTGGGAACGCGGGACGGTAGGCCATGTGTTGTTGGGGGCGTGTTTCGATGGGTGAGTCGAGCGAAATGTGAGGAAAATGCGTATTTTTTCCCACATTTCGGACTTTGCGGGGGTGTCTGGGTAATAAATTCTGGGGCGATTTGGGCATATCATACCTCTGCGGATTCCCACGGGTGTCCTCTTTCTGGAAATGCATGGGGTTCCCTGTTTTCCTTGGTGGCTTGGACACCCGAGGCCCATATCTGTACATTGTGCCTGTCGGCAGAATGTCTGAGTTTTCCCTCTGAAAACAGACTTGGGGTTACTTGTGTTTTAGGCTTTCCCCTTGGCGGCCAGGTAGGTGCACCCACACATGTGAGGTACCGTTTTCATCGGGACACCTGTGGGAACGCGGGACGGTAGGCCATGTGTTGTTGGGGGCGTGTTTCGATGGGTGAGTCGAGCGAAATGTGAGGAAAATGCGTATTTTTTCCCACATTTCGGACTTTGCGGGGGTGTCTGGGTAATAAATTCTGGGGCGATTTGGGCATATCATACCTCTGCGGATTCCCACGGGTGTCCTCTTTCCGGAAATGCATGGGGTTCCCTGTTTTCCTTGGTGGCTTGGACACCCGAGGCCCATATCTGTATGATGTGAGAGTGTGACATTTCCGGTGTGAAAACAGACTTGGGGTTACTTGTGTTTTAGGCTTTCCCCTTGGCGGCCAGGTAGGTGCACCCACACATGTGAGGTACCGTTTTCATCGGGACACCTGTGGGAACGCGTGACGGTAGGCCATGTGTTGTTGGGGGCGTGTTTCGATGGGTGCGTCGAGCGAAATGTGCGGAAAAAGCGTTTTTTTCCCCACATTTCCGACTTTGCAGGGGTGTCTGGGTAATAAATTCTGGGGCAATTTGGGCATATCATACCTCTGCGGATTCCCACGGGTGTCCTCTTTTCGGAAATGCATGGGGTTCCCTGTTTTCCTCAGTGGCTTGGACACCCGAGGCCCATATCTGTACATTGTGCCGGTCGGCAGAATGTCTGAGTTTTCCCTCTGAAAACAGACTTGGGGTTACTTGTGTTTTAGGCTTTCCCCTTGGCGGTCAGGTAGGTGCACCCACACATGTGAGGTACCGTTTTCATCGGGACACCTGTGGGAACGCGGGACGGTAGGCCATGTGTTGTTGGAGGCGTGTTTCGATGGGTGAGTCGAGCGAAATGTGAGGAAAATGCGTATTTTTTCCCACATTTCGGACTTTGCGGGGGTGTCTGGGTAATAAATTCTGGGGCGATTTGGGCATATCATACCTCTGCGGATTCCCACGGGTGTCCTCTTTCCGGAAATGCATGGGGTTCCCTGTTTTCCTTGGTGGCTTGGACACCCGAGGCCCATATCTGTATGATGTGAGAGTGTGACATTTCCGGTGTGAAAACAGACTTGGGATTACTTGTGTTTTAGGCTTTCCCCTTGGCGGCCAGGTAGGTGCACCCACACATGTGAGGTACCGTTTTCATCGGGACACCTGTGGGAACGCGTGACGGTAGGCCATGTGTTGTTGGGGGCGTGTTTCGATGGGTGCGTCGAGCGAAATGTGCGGAAAAAGCGTTTTTTTCCCCACATTTCGGACTTTGCAGGGGTGTCTGGGTAATAAATTCTGGGGCAATTTGGGCATATCATACCTCTGCGGATTCCCACGGGTGTCCTCTTTTCGGAAATGCATGGGGTTCCCTGTTTTCCTCGGTGGCTTGGACACCCGAGGCCCATATCTGTACATTGTGCCGGTCGGCAGAATGTCTGAGTTTTCCCTCTGAAAACAGACTTGGGGTTACTTGTGTTTTAGGCTTTCCCCTTGGCGGCCAGGTAGGTGCACCCACACATGTGAGGTACCGTTTTCATCGGGACACCTGTGGGAACGCGGGACGGTAGGCCATGTGTTGTTGGAGGCGTGTTTCGATGGGTGAGTCGAGCGAAATGTGAGGAAAATGCGTTTTTTTCCCCACATTTCCGACTTTGCAGGGGTGTCTGGGTAATAAATTCTGGGGCAATTTGGGCATATCATACCTCTGCGGATTCCCACGGGTGTCCTCTTTTCGGAAATGCATGGGGTTCCCTGTTTTCCTCGGTGGCTTGGACACCCGAGGCCCATATCTGTACATTGTGCCGGTCGGCAGAATGTCTGAGTTTTCCCTCTGAAAACAGACTTGGGGTTACTTGTGTTTTAGGCTTTCCCCTTGGCGGCCAGGTAGGTGCACCCACACATGTGAGGTACCGTTTTCATCGGGACACCTGTGGGAACGCGGGACGGTAGGCCATGTGTTGTTGGAGGCGTGTTTCGATGGGTGAGTCGAGCGAAATGTGAGGAAAATGCGTTTTTTTCCCCACATTTCCGACTTTGCAGGGGTGTCTGGGTAATAAATTCTGGGGCAATTTGGGCATATCATACCTCTGCGGATTCCCACGGGTGTCCTCTTTTCGGAAATGCATGGGGTTCCCTGTTTTCCTCGGTGGCTTGGACACCCGAGGCCCATATCTGTACATTGTGCCGGTCGGCAGAATGTCTGAGTTTTCCCTCTGAAAACAGACTTGGGGTTACTTGTGTTTTAGGCTTTCCCCTTGGCGGTCAGGTAGGTGCACCCACACATGTGAGGTACCGTTTTCATCGGGACACCTGTGGGAACGCGGGACGGTAGGCCATGTGTTGTTGGAGGCGTGTTTCGATGGGTGAGTCGAGCGAAATGTGAGGAAAATGCGTATTTTTTCCCACATTTCGGACTTTGCGGGGGTGTCTGGGTAATAAATTCTGGGGCGATTTGGGCATATCATACCTCTGCGGATTCCCACGGGTGTCCTCTTTCCGGAAATGCATGGGGTTCCCTGTTTTCCTTGGTGGCTTGGACACCCGAGGCCCATATCTGTATGATGTGAGAGTGTGACATTTCCGGTGTGAAAACAGACTTGGGATTACTTGTGTTTTAGGCTTTCCCCTTGGCGGCCAGGTAGGTGCACCCACACATGTGAGGTACCGTTTTCATCGGGACACCTGTGGGAACGCGTGACGGTAGGCCATGTGTTGTTGGGGGCGTGTTTCGATGGGTGCGTCGAGCGAAATGTGCGGAAAAAGCGTTTTTTTCCCCACATTTCGGACTTTGCAGGGGTGTCTGGGTAATAAATTCTGGGGCAATTTGGGCATATCATACCTCTGCGGATTCCCACGGGTGTCCTCTTTTCGGAAATGCATGGGGTTCCCTGTTTTCCTCGGTGGCTTGGACACCCGAGGCCCATATCTGTACATTGTGCCAGTCGGCAGAATGTCTGAGTTTTCCCTCTGAAAACAGACTTGGGGTTACTTGTGTTTTAGGCTTTCCCCTTGGCGGCCAGGTAGGTGCACCCACACATGTGAGGTACCGTTTTCATCGGGACACCTGTGGGAACGCGGGACGGTAGGCCATGTGTTGTTGGGGGCGTGTTCCGATGGGTGAGTCGAGCGAAATGTGAGGAAAATGCGTATTTTTTCCCACATTTCGGACTTTGCGGGGGTGTCTGGGTAATAAATTCTGGGGCGATTTGGGCATATCATACCTCTGCGGATTCCCACGGGTGTCCTATTTCCGGAAATGCATGGGGTTCCCTGTTTTCCTTGGTGGCTTGGACACCCGAGGCCCATATCTGTATGATGTGAGAGTGTGACATTTCCGGTGTGAAAACAGACTTGGGGTTACTTGTGTTTTAGGCTTTCCCCTTGGCGGCCAGGTAGGTGCACCCACACATGTGAGGTACCGTTTTCATCGGGACACCTGTGGGAACGCGTGACGGTAGGCCATGTGTTGTTGGGGGCGTGTTTCGATGGGTGCGTCGAGCGAAATGTGCGGAAAAAGCGTTTTTTTCCCCACATTTCGGACTTTGCAGGGGTGTCTGGGTAATAAATTCTGGGGCAATTTGGGCATATCATACCTCTGCGGATTCCCACGGGTGTCCTCTTTTCGGAAATGCATGGGGTTCCCTGTTTTCCTCGGTGGCTTGGACACCCGAGGCCCATATCTGTACATTGTGCCGGTCGGCAGAATGTCTGAGTTTTCCCTCTGAAAACAGACTTGGGGTTACTTGTGTTTTAGGCTTTCCCCTTGGCGGCCAGGTAGGTGCACCCACACATGTGAGGTACCGTTTTCATCGGGACACCTGTGGGAACGCGGGACGGTAGGCCATGTGTTGTTGGGGGCGTGTTTCGATGGGTGAGTCGAGCGAAATGTGAGGAAAATGCGTATTTTTTCCCACATTTCGGACTTTGCGGGGGTGTCTGGGTAATAAATTCTGGGGCGATTTGGGCATATCATACCTCTGCGGATTCCCACGGGTGTCCTCTTTCCGGAAATGCATGGGGTTCCCTGTTTTCCTTGGTGGCTTGGACACCCGAGGCCCATATCTGTATGATGTGAGAGTGTGACATTTCCGGTGTGAAAACAGACTTGGGGTTACTTGTGTTTTAGGCTTTCCCCTTGGCGGCCAGGTAGGTGCACCCACACATGTGAGGTGCCGTTTTCATCGGGACACCTGTGGGAACGCGTGACGGTAGGCCATGTGTTGTTGGGGGCGTGTTTCGATGGGTGCGTCGAGCGAAATGTGCGGAAAAAGCGTTTTTTTCCCCACATTTCGGACTTTGCAGGGGTGTCTGGGTAATAAATTCTGGGGCAATTTGGGCATATCATACCTCTGCGGATTCCCACGGGTGTCCTCTTTTCGGAAATGCATGGGGTTCCCTGTTTTCCTCGGTGGCTTGGACACCCGAGGCCCATATCTGTACATTGTGCCGGTCGGCAGAATGTCTGAGTTTTCCCTCTGAAAACAGACTTGGGGTTACTTGTGTTTTAGGCTTTCCCCTTGGCGGCCAGGTAGGTGCACCCACACATGTGAGGTACCGTTTTCATCGGGACACCTGTGGGAACGCGGGACGGTAGGCCATGTGTTGTTGGGGGCGTGTTTCGATGGGTGAGTCGAGCGAAATGTGAGGAAAATGCGTATTTTTTCCCACATTTCGGACTTTGCGGGGGTGTCTGGGTAATAAATTCTGGGGCGATTTGGGCATATCATACCTCTGCGGATTCCCACGGGTGTCCTCTTTCCGGAAATGCATGGGGTTCCCTGTTTTCCTTGGTGGCTTGGACACCCGAGGCCCATATCTGTATGATGTGAGAGTGTGACATTTCCGGTGTGAAAACAGACTTGGGTATACTTGTGTTTTAGGCTTTCCCCTTGGCGGCCAGGTAGGTGCACCCACACATGTGAGGTACCGTTTTTATCGGGACACCTGTGGGAACGCGTGACGGTAGGCCATGTGTTGTTGGGGGCGTGTTTCGATGGGTGCGTCGAGCGAAATGTGCGGAAAAAGCGTTTTTTTCCCCACATTTCGGACTTTGCAGGGGTGTCTGGGTAATACATTCTGGGGCAATTTGGGCATATCATACCTCTGCGGATTCCCACGGGTGTCCTCTTTTCGGAAATGCATGGGGTTCCCTGTTTTCCTCGGTGGCTTGGACACCCGAGGCCCATATCTGTATGATGGGAGAGTGTGACATTTCCGGTGTGAAAACAGACTTGGGGTTACTTGTGTTTTGGGCTTTCCCCTTGGCGGCCAGGTAGGTGCACCCACACATGTGAGGTACCGTTTTCATCGGGACACCTGTGGGAACGCGGGACGGTAGGCCATGTGTTGTGTTTGTGTGGTTTTCATAACGTTTTGACCCATTTGCTGGAGCCCTTTGTCTCACAACCCTTTCTTTTCCCAAATGTGACCTACATTTAGTCGCTGCTTTAGCCACCATACACTTTTGTAACCTGCACAAGTCACCTACCCTTGAAAAGGTCTGCCTGTGCTCTTTCAAAAAATGTATGGCTGCCGTTCCTCACCACATTGGTTTTCCCAATTTACACATGCTAAGTGCGTCTGGTCAGGCCGTGAGCGTAAAACTCCTGTGTACCATGGCTCAGTGTTTGGCTTGTGGTATTGCTTGTTTTGTACAAACACTACAAAAATGGTATGCTCTCCTAACTGCAAGAGTCGGGGGAATGTAGCGGAGCATTGCTTTTCTCAAAATTCATAGAAGCCATTGCCGTACCAAGCCAACCATGTCCAACACATACCTTTTTTTCAGTCATTTTCCCGCTTTTCCCCCATTCGATGGCAGTTTCCCCTACCTAGTTGTTGCCTGACCTATACAAATCACCCCTTCCTAAACTTGGAATTTTGTCTACTTTTCAGAAATATATGCCTTTCTGTCCTCCAATTTGGCTTTCCTGCCCTTTTCTTCCATTCCGTCCATGCATGTCCAATTGGCAAAAATGGCAAAAATCGCCTACCTCTCACAAAACGGTTGATATCCCCATCAAAATAATTTTTTTCCATTTCCACTCAACCTGTTCCTGAAAGCCAACACATTGGGGAACTCAGCACAGCAAACCATTTGTTCCTAGCTCTTACAAGGAAAAAACCACAGGCTTCTTTGTTCATCATTTTATTGGCATTTTTTGAAAAAACCCAAAATTTTCGCACATTTTCCTTATTTTCTCTCACCCCCCTACAGCAACCTGGGATTCCTGGGTGGCGTTACGACCGCCTACATGTGGGAAAAAAAGGAGCCAAATTTGGCCGAGATATCTCATGTAACAAAAAAGTTACAAGCCATTGAATGGCCACATACCAAAATCACCAAAAAAGGCTCTGGCACTGGGGAGAAATACCCATGGCACTTAAAGGGTTAAAATTTGTAGTCTATTGTGCTTTCATGTGACAGTGCTGTGCCTTGTGGTTTTTGAAGGCATCCACTGTCTGTTCCAGCTGGGCCCTTCATGGTTGTCTTGTGTATGTGTTTGCTGCTTGGGTTCCTTGACTCACATATGCCACTCCTGCCTCCCTTATCCATGGGCTCGCAAGGATGGTTCGGTGTTACAGAATTTTACACAAGGGCTTTGGACTGTCATATCTGTGGCATCTCTGGTGCTTTGTGACTTGTGTTGACACCCCTAGTGGGGATGATTTAGGTGTAATTGTCCACTGTTCAGCTTTTGCTAGATGGGGTGTGTCATGATTAATGTGGACATTGATTGCTATGCATTGTGTATTATGTTTCATATCTTTCCTGTACACGTGCTTGTTGCAAATCATGCTGTAGATAGTGTTCCACACTTTGGAGGTGAAAGACGGACTGATGGTGTGATTTGTGATGTGACTCTCTGACATGGTCAAGTAATGAGATGCCTGATGAGACACACACAGATCACTTTGATGCATTGATCATGTGTTTCATGCCCTTTCTGCAGGGGGATGAGGCACCAGAGCACCTTTGCCAGCAGACATGGCCCATTGGACGACGGAATTCCTGACCCGTTTGTTGGTGCCCACATGCACATGTGTGCACAAGCAGAGCCACAGTGATTGCAGACCCACATCCTAGAACTGCTGACATGTTCCAAGGAACTCCAGGGAAGGTGAGCAGCACAGGGGGGCCACGACACAGCAAAGCTTGCACCAGGCGAGTTGCACATGCAGGCTTAGTCACAGCACTGAGGGTGAGCTTAGACGAATATTGGTGTTGAAGCACACAATGCAGCTCAGATGTGTATGTGGACTGATGGCTGTTGATAGTAGGGTTGTCTGGGACACATGCAGGGGCAGTGGCACATACCCTGCGGTACACCAAGGTTCATTGAGGCACTTGTATTTGTATCAACCATGTAGCCTTCCGAGACATGGAAAGGGGCAGCTCACAGGGACATACAGCAAGGGACATACTCGGGTGCAGTGCATGTCTATTCCACGTACTTCATGATAAATGCACTGCCAACTTTGTTTCGGTCATGGTGGTACGCAACTTGCTCTGTAGTCATGGCTTGCTATATGGGTCTGTCTGCTTACCCAGGGAACATTGCATGTTGTGTGAATTGTGACACATTGGTGTTCCATTTGCCACGCACCCACCAGCGGCTGACTTACTGCATTGACTGTGTATGACCCGTCACAGGGGTGATGTTATATATGGGTACGAAGCATCGAGCACAGATTGTCTGTTTGTAGAGTAGTTTGTTGCTATGGGGGCATGTTTGGTGTTGTGTTTTTGTGTAATTGGCACATACAGGTTGTTGACTGTGTTGCTCTTTGCAGCATTGCAGTGCTCCTGTAACCGGACCTGAGAGTGCGCAGGCAGGAGGCCAGCACTCAAAACCAGAGCTAAGTGTCTTGTTGTTTTTCTTACGAACTGCTCTGCATAGGCTTGCTGGGGAGTGTACTGATGCATGGATGTATGTGTGGTTCTATTTGGTATGTTTTTTTCCCTAATCACCCGTGATCCTATGCAATTTTGAAACCTGTACCCTCTACCCGGTGTTCCTGCTTCCCGTGCCTATCCAAGCAACGTTCCCTGACCCTCTTTCCCCACTGGGGTTGCGGATGCCTGTGTAAGCCCCGAACTTGCAGGCGCCAAAACCCTAGAGGGGGTGGTTGGTTCGTACCACTCCTGAGCCTGGACTATAGAAGGCCATGACAATGATGTCCAAGTTTGTTTGGATTGTGTATGTGTTCATGCAGGTTGTACATTTTAGTGCATTCCCTAGTTTCATGTGTCATTCCTCCTCCCCTCACCTGCCACTCATTCCAGTCATCCAGTGTGTCTACACCTGTCCCGACTGCATATCCCTGAACCTCATTCCCCACCAGGATCTCAGGGGCCTGTGTGAGTTTGACCTTGCAGGCACCCGGGACATGGTGTGGGTGGTTGTTTCATGACACACCCGCGCCTGTACAGGGGACCTGTGACAGTACACATCCATTCATGGTGCATCATCCTATGTCATGTACCACACATGTCTCACATCCTGTCGTGACATTGTTTTGCTGTGCTACCTTGGTTGTTGCATCATTGTGGTAGTACTTGGCGTTTGTGAGGTACTGCTACGTCAAGTCATCTACTGGAGGGTGTTCGGGTTCGTTTTCATGCCTTGGATTTTGTGCATTTGGAAATGTGTGGATTCTGAGGGTTCAGGCATCTTTTTACACACAAGGTGGGAGATGGACACGAAGGGTAAAGGTGATCCTGTGGCCAGGTGGAAATGAGGGTTGGAGGCTCCATGACCCAGGTGCAGTTGTTCAGTGGGTCATGGTCATTTGTGAGGGATGGGGGGGTTGTTGTTGATAGTTGCGTTGCCCTGCAGTGTGATGGGAACTCTGACATTGTAATGTTGTTATCCTATGTACATGTTGGGTTCTGCTGATCAATGCCTGTTCATGTGTTGTGTTTTCCTTTCAGGTGCGAGGGGATAGTTGTGGTTTGACATGCTGGGGTGTACACATGGTGGATGTTCACATGTGATGTGTAGGGAACACTGATGTTCACTTGAGTGCACATGCATATGTGGAGTGCATGTCCTTGCAGAACCACACACTTGCACTTGGATGCACTCCATGTACTCCCACCCTTGCATATCCACGTGTACACTGTTTGCCTTCTGGTGCCCACTGTGTCCCGGCAGCACATGTTCTGTGACCGATTATGGTTCCAGAACATGCCTAATTTGATGTTTGATGTGGTCTGTCACTCAGATGTGATGCTCAGGGTGTGCATCACACACAATGGCTGTTCACTGTGCTGTGCGCTGAGCAGTGTGATGCAGGAGTAGGACACTGCACACATGAGCTGCAGTGTTGATTTTGCAATGCATAATGTGCATATAGACAGGCATTCATTGTGATGTTACGTCTACGACTGTTGTAATGCATTTGGAAACGACTTATTTTGGGTGGGACATTTTGTTGGTCTGTCATGTCATCTGATTCCGGGTCAGGCATCATTGTCCGATGCCACTGTACATTTAGGACATGGCAATGTGTACCTTATCGTTACTGCGTCGGTGTATGGGTATTGCTTGCCATGTCATGTTGATGTTTGGGAGGGTTTGACTGACATGACAGTGATGGCCATGGCCTGTTTTGCAGGTGTGTGTGATGCACACCTTGCATGTCCAGGTCATCCGCTTCTCAGAGCAACTAGCTGGGGGTGGTTTCTCTCCGCAGCAGGGCCCTCCCCCTGGAACAGACTTCCTGCCTGACTTGAACTTGAGGGGAACCATCTCCAGTTCTGGAAGCACCTCAAGACCTTCCTCTTTGCTTCTGCTTACTCTCTGCCTCTCCCTTGCAGAATTCTTCACTGGAACTGCACAGGAGCTGCAACTGGGACACTCTCACCAACCTCGGTCCCTGGCCCAGCCACTCTCCACTTGCACTGCCACCCTGGCAACCCCTGCACTGCAGTACTGTCTCTCTATCCCTACAGCCCTCCCTTCCCAGCACTTGTCTGCACTTACCTTTGCAGTTGCCACCAGGCGACCTATGTATTATTTTTTGGCCTACTTCCCCTGTACTGGACTCCCCCTCACCCTTCCCCTTGCACTTTTCCCTTCCCCCTACCCCTGCACTTGCACAATCTCAATGACACCTGGCCTAGTAGTACCGTTCTCTGTGTTCCCTTGTTCCCCCCCCCTGCCTCATTGCGCCTTGGAATACTTGTGTATGGCCCATTTCATGTCACATGTCATATGTGTGCATTTTGGTTGCACAGGATAGCTTGTGTTTAAGTAGCTAGGGATGCAGACGATGTGGCACTTCCATGGCAACTATCTCAGGGTGGTAGGGTTGTGACAGTTGACTGTCACTTTGTCATCATCGATTGTCACCTGGTATGTGCCAGGCCTGTGTGCACTCCGCAGGGGTGGGAGTTTAGGTGAAAAATGTGGCCACAAGCTGGGTCCGGGCTTCCTCGCCACGTGCCCTGTCCCCTCCCATGGACAGCGCCTGTGCCTGTGGTTGGGGATGTGGGGGCACCACCATGTCCACCGGGACGCCCTGCCGTGTTGCAACATTGTGCAGGACACATGCTGCCACAATGATCCTGCACACTACTGGTGGTGCATAGAGTAGTTGCCCACCAGAGCGGTCAAGGGAGCGGAAACGTGACTTGAGCACTCCGAATGTGCGCTCCACTATGCCCCTGGTTGCAATATGGGCGGCGTTGTATCTTACCTGGGGTGGTGTGGTGGGGTTCCGGATTGGCGTCATCATGTGGTTGCTCAGAGGGTAGGCACTGTCCCCTGGGGAGGTGATAATAATTGAGATTATTAGGGTTGGGATATTTGTCTGTGTGTGACTTGCATGCATGTGCAAGGGCATTTGTACTGACCTAGGAGCCATGTGTCGCCATGCTGCCCAGCTTCCAGGGCCCGGCTCAGGGCGGACATTCTGTATATGAAACTGTCATGGGTGGAGCCAGGGTAGTTTGCATAGACAGAGGTGATCATTCCCTTTGCATCGCATACCACCTGTACATTGATGGAATGCCAGTGCTTGCGGTTTCAGTAGATGTGCTCAGTGGCCCTAGGTGGACGTAGGGCCACATGGGTGCAATCTATGGCACCGAGCACTTTGGGGAAGTGTGCCACCCTGAAAAAATCCAGGACAACGGCCTGCCTTTCTGCGGGTGTTCTGGGCATGTATATGTGCCTGCGGACTGAGGGGCGCGCTGTCATGATTGCCAGTACCTGGTGTAGGCAGCGTGACTGCGTGGCCTGTGAGACCCCCCCCCACTATGGCAGTGGTCCGCTGAAACGACCCAGTGGCCAAAAAATGCAGGACATTGAGCAGCTTCTCCAAGGGGCTCAATGCTTGGGAGCAAAGGGTGGGGGATGTGAGGTCATCTTCCCACTCCCTGTCCAGGTCTAGGATGATATGGGGTGGAAACCTATACCTGCCGTATACCTGGTCGTCAGGCATCCCAAAAAGGCTTGTCCGTGGTGCAAAAATGCATGCCCTGGCTATTCTCCTCCTCCTGCGGTGTCCCACGATCAGTGCAGCAACAAATGGGGCATTCATCGTTGCTGTATATACGCGTTTGTTGTTTGCGCGCACTTTTATGCTGTACGCGGGACGCCTCCGTGTGGGCGGACTCGTTGACGCCTGTGCACGTCTTTTGCCGTGCGCGGGTTTCCCGTATTCGGGTGTCATCGCGTGTGATCGGAGGGGAGTGAGCGTACACGCGATTGGCCTGGGTACGTGTGTTTCGGGGTGCGCGGGTAGTTCCACACGCGATTAGCCTGGGTACGTGTGTTCCGGGGTGCCGGGAACTTTCACACGCGATTGGTTGAAATCCACGTGTTTTCTGTCATCACGTGCAATGAGGGATACACCCTCGCACGTCACGTCACAGACGCGCTCACGCGCTGAGGGCCTTTGGTCCAATGAAATCGCATATGCGTGCTGCCGTGCATACGCGCTAAGGGCCTTTCCTCGTATTACACGCGGACGTGCAGTTTCCACGCGCGCTTACGCGCATAGCCCTTTCCTCGTATTACACGCGGACGTGCAGTTTCCACGCGCGCTTACGCGCATGGGCCTTTCCTCGTATTACACGCAGACGTGCAGTTTTTCACGCGCGCTGAAATGCCCATGCACGTCTGTACGCATCACGTCACAGGGGCGCTTGCGCTTGAGGGGCCTTCTGTCCAATGAAAATGCGTATGCGTGCAGACGCGCTTACGCGCTAAGGGCCTTTCCTCGAATTACACGCTGACATGCAGATTTTTCACGTGCCAAATCACTCCGTATCAAGCTGGCCACGCGTAAGCACACGGAAGACCACGCTCCTGCCCAGAAGGCCGAACTACTGCCCCCCAGAGCCCCGAGCACGCTCCCACCTGCCATCTGCTGCTGCCTGACTGCCTGCTGCCCACGTGCACTGCCATTTGCTGCCTGCACATCAGCCAGGGGTGCTGTTGCTGTGACCACCCCTGCTGGAACCGAAGACTCCCGACTGGGATTCCATCGCTCCACAGCCCAGCCCCAGGACCCAGTTGCCCACCCACTCCTGCCTCTGGGGTTGTCATGTCGGGGCAAACACCATCTGTGACCACTGACAACCCCCGGCCAGAAAGGCAGAGGGACACCAGCTTCAGTGCCACCGAAGTTGGTGTCCTGGTGGAGCAAGTCCTGGGGCAGCATGATGCCCTCTTCGGAAGTTCCCGCGCCGACAAGGAAGGACGGACTCGGATCTGGACGGACATCGTGACTGCCATCAACGCGGAGGGGGTGGCAGTCCGCGACTTACAACATGTCAGGAAGCGCTGGGAGGACTTCAGGTCCAGGACCCTGAACAAGGCCCGGCGCCTCTTGAAGGCAGCGGATGCCAAGGGGCGCCGGGGCCACTTGTCGGAAGAACAGATGAGGGTCCTGGAACGCATATCCCCAGCGCTCCACGTCCAGGTCCTAGAGAAGCAGACCCGTCTGGAGTCGAGCGGTGAGTGTACATGCATCCTGATTGTGAGCAGTGCGTGTGGTGATTATTCAGTAGTGTGCAGGTTGCACATCTGTTTGTATGGGGTCGAGCATGGGTGCGGGTGTACAGGGCCGTGGGGCTGACACATGCGAGGTCTGTAATGTGTGAGACATGGATGGTGTTTGTGTGTGTAGGCTTGCATGCCAAATGCAGTTGTGTGGGCACACATGTTTGGATGAATGTGTATGTAAGTAGACATGTCCGTGATGTCACGCATGTATGTTCTTTTCGGCTGCATGTATCAGCACTGTGTACATGTGCATGTGTGTGTATTTGACAAGGGTGCAACAGTGATGCAACATGGATGCATGTGACAGCGGTATGTGGAAGCCTGATTGGCAGATGTGACATGGATGCCCGTCTGAACAGTGCGACACTTGGCAGAGGTGTACACATGCATGCAAGTGTGGTGGTGTGTGTACATGTGTGGTGCACTTCCTGTGTTGCATGTGATGTCTGGCTCACCTTTGGCTGCTCATGCTGTTGTATGTGTATGGATGGTGGTGGCAGTTGCGATATGGCTGTGGTATGGCTCATGTGTGCGAGTTGTAATGACATGTGTGTTGGGGATTGTGATGACATGTCTGAGGTTTGCCAATGCCACTCATGTGCAACTGTCATGTGTGTATGTGTCCATTGTACAGTGCCCTGATGCCTGTGTTTTGTTTCTCCCTGTCTGCAGCGTCAACTGATGAAGAGGGCGGAGAAGGTGCTGTGGAGCACAGCGGCGGGGATCCCACCGCCAGCCGGAGACGCAAGGCCCAGCTCCCCTCCCGTGTTGTCATCTCGTCGGGGAGTGAGGAGTCCGGTGCCGCGTCCCAGGCCGCAGCTGCCGGGGGGAGGTCCAAGAGGCAGAGGTTGGAGTTGGACTCCTCGGCAGCAGAAGGGGCAGCTGGGATCCCACAGGGCCCAACAGGGGAAGATGGCACGGAGTCATCCAGGTTGGTGGGGGGTTTGGTGGAGGAGGAGGCCGTGCAAGCACCAGAGACGGGGTCTGGAGGTGGGGATCCCACTGGTGCTAGTGGTGCAGTGCAGGACCAGGGACAGGAGGCAGCACAGGCCGCCGCGGAGGTGCCTGTGTGCAATCCTGTCCCCGATCCTGTCCCTGCATCATCTTGCACCAGCAGGGATGGGTGTCCAGTCAACTGGTCGACTGCAAACTGGTCGACTGCAATTTGGTCGACACCATTTGGTCGAATGCCAAATGGTCGAATTTTTTTTTTTTTTTATATATATGTGTTTTGTGGGTTTTCGTGTGGGGAAAAAAAATAAAAAAGAAAAAAAAGGGGGTTGGGGGGGGACCCCCCCAAAAAAAACCAAAAAATGGGTAAAAAAAAAAAAATCGACCATTTGGCATTCGACCAAATGGTGTCGACCAAATTGTCTGTCGACCAAATGTTTTCGACCATTTGACTGGTAACCGCAGGGATGCCTACGTCCAGACCCGTTTTCAGGCAGGGGATGAGCTCACGTCAACTGGCCTTCCTCTGCCTGCGGACGTGGCTATCCAGGTCCGGGTTGAGCCTGTCCTGGCTGGTGTGGCGTTGCGTCAACGGGCCAGGCGAGGTGACCTGCAGTCTTTTCATGGAGAGACTGCACGTCATCTCGAATGGCTCGTTGACCACGTCAGCCTGCTGGGACAGGTCACCCAGGCCGGATTCCTCTGTCTGATGGGGCTTGCTCCGACCCCCTCCTCAACTGGACCCCCTACGCGCCAGTCGTCCTCTGTGCCATCTTCCCACCCATCAGTCACCTGGGTGCCCTGTGGAGCTGCCTCTGACGGTGCGGCCAGGCTGGTGGAGGAGGCATCCATGCCACAGTCGGGAGTCGGACGTCCAGCAGGGGTGGCCACATCAACAACTGCACCCCAGCCGGCGGAGGATGTGCAGGCAGCAGGAGGCAGTGCACGGGCAGAGGCACAGCAGCAGCAGCAACGTGGTGGGAGCCATGAAGGCTCGGGGCCTTCAACATCGGAGGGGCAGGCATCGGCCGGAGGGCAGGTTGACCCAGGACGGGGTGTGTCTTCTGTGTGGCAGCGGTTGGACCAGCAGATAGGTGCGGAGCGGCGGCAGGCGGAAGAGGCGCGGCTCACAATGGTCAGGGCGGAGAACTCCATGCGGAGGGCCCTGAGGCGGGCCGAGTGCCTCGAGGCAATCCGCAGGGGGTTGGAGGAGGAGACGGCGTCGTCCCTGCGGACCCTCGGGGCCATGGAACAGGACCGCCTCCGGGACATCGAACAGGAGTTTGATGATGCCCTGGCCCGGAACACCACGGAGTGAGCCGCTGGACCTGCCCGCCGCCTTTGTATATAGTTCTTTAGTTTTAGCTTTCCTTTGTTTGTTCTTATGATTTGGAGTCGACGGACACTGCTCCACTTTTTGTATATAGTTGCATTTTAGTTAGGGTTTTTTGTAGGTTTCCTTTGTTCATTTGGGCTCATGGACCCTTGGATGTTTTGTACATAGTTCTTCATTGGATTGATTTTATTTTTAATTTGACTTTGGACAACATTTTTTTGGATGTTTTTGGTGTTTTTATGTTTTTAGACGGAAATGCAGCTTATCTTTTTTTCATTCCCATTGTAGTTTGTTTCATTTCATTTGCATTCATTTTTTTTAATACAATTTTGTTTTCATACTTCACTGTGTGGTATCATCTCATTGGTTTCATGCATGTCATGTTGGGTGTTTTCCCATTCAATTGCAACCATTGTGTGTGACGGACATGGGTTCATTTGCTTTATGAACATTGGGGGTGTAACATGTAATTTCAATTTCCATGTGGGTGAATGGGTTACTTGGTAGGGCTTTTTGGCTGTGGAGGCTGACCATAACGCACATGATTGGGGATTGTGAGGACCTGGTGGAGGCTGCCCATGGTGGCTGGTGGGTTGGGGTGGTGGGAGACATGAGTGGGGGCCTGGTGGGGGCTGCCCCTGCACTGCTGGGGGGGTGGGGGTGGTGGGAGACATGAGTGGGGGCCTGGTGGGGGCTGCCCCTGCACTGCTGGGGGTGGGGGTGATAGGGGACATGAGTGGGGGCCTGGTGGGGGCTGCCCATGGTGGCTGGGGGGTGGGGGTGGTGGGAGACATGGGTGGGGGCCTGGTGGAGGCTGCCCCTGGTGACTGGGGGGGTGGGGGTGGTGGGAGTCATGAGTGGGGGCCTGGTGGGGGCTGGCCCTGCACTGCTGGGGGTGGGGGTGATAGGGGACATGAGTGGGGGCCTGGTGGAGGGTGCCCCACAGTGCTGGGGGGTGGGGGTGGTGGGGAACATGAGTTGGACATGGGTGGGGGCCTGCTGGCAGGTGCCCCACAGTGCTGGGGGGTGGGGGTGGTGGGGAACATGAGTTGGACATGGGTGGGGGCCTGCTGGCAGGTGCCCCACAGTGCTGGGGGGTGGGGGTGGTGGGGAACATGAGTTGGACATGGGTGGGGGCCTGCTGGCAGGTGCCCCACAGTGCTGGGGGGTGGGGGTGGTGGGGAACATGAGTTGGACATGGGTGGGGGCCTGCTGGCAGGTGCCCCACAGTGCTGGGGGCGGGGGTGCTGGGAGACATGGGTGGGGGCCTGGTGGAGGCTGCCCCTGGGGAGTGGGGGGTGGTGGGAGACATGGGTGGGGGCCTGGTGGAGGCTGCCCCTGGTGGCTGGGGGGTGGGGGTGCTGGGAGACATGGGTGGGGGCCTGATGGAGGCTGCCCCTGGGGAGTGGGGGGTGGGAGACATGGGTGGGGGCCTGGTGGAGGCTGCCCCTGGTGGCTGGGGGGTGGGGGTGCTGGGAGACATGGGTGGGGGCCTGGTGGAGGCTGCCCCTGCACTGCTGGGGGGTGGGGGGGTGGGAGACATGGGTGGGGGCCTGATGGAGGCTGCCCATGATGGCTGAGGGGTGGGGGTGATAGGGGACATGGGTGGGGGCCTGGTGGAGGCTGCCCCTGCACTGCTGGGGGGTGGGGGGGGGTAGGAGACATGGGTGGGGGCCTGGTGGAGGCTGCCCCTGCACTGCTGGGGAGGTGGGGGTGGTGGGAGACATGGGTGGGGCCTGCTGGCAGGTGCCCCACAGTGCTGGGGGGTGGGGGTGGTGGGGAACATGAGTTGGACATGGGTGGGGGCCTGCTGGCAGGTGCCCCACAGTGCTGGGGGGTGGGGGTGGTGGGGAACATGAGTTGGACATGGGTGGGGGCCTGCTGGCAGGTGCCCCACAGTGCTGGGGGGTGGGGGTGGTGGGAGACATGAGTTGGACATGGGTGGGGGCCTGGTGGAGGCTGCCCCTGCACTGATGGGGGGTGGGGGTGCTGGGTGACATGGGTGGGGGCCTGGTGGTGGGTGCCCCTGGGGACTGGGGGGTGGTGGGAGACATGGGTGGGGGCCTGGTGGAGGCTGCCCCTGGGGAGTGGGGGGTGGGGGTGGTGGGAGACATGGGTGGGGGCCTGGTGGTGGGTGCCCCTGCACTGCTGGGGGGGGTGGGTGCTGGGAGACATGGGTGGGGGCCTGGTGGAGGCTGCCCCTGGGGAGTGGGGGGTGGGGGTGGTGGGAGACATGGGTGGGGGCCTGGTGGAGGCTGCCCCTGGTGACTGGGGGGGTGGGGGTGGTGGGAGACATGGGTGGGGGCCTGGTGGCGGGTGCCCCTGGTGACTGGGGGTGCAGGGGGACATGCGTTGGTGGGCAGTAGTGCAAGTTGACATGTGGGTTGGCTGGGGGTCATGGCCATGGTGGATGGTGTGCCTGCAGGACATGTGCAGGGTAGGCCCCTGTGGTGTGAGCCACCTGCAGGGGCCGTGGAGGGTGTAGAGGGGACACCTGGGAGGACCCACACGTGCAATTCACGTGTGCTGCTCCCGGCGCACCCCTGTAATACACGTACCCTGATGAGATCGCGTTTGGAACTTCCCGCGCACCCCTGGAATACACGTACCCCGCTCAATCGCGTGTTTCATTTCCCGCGCACCCCTGGAATACACGTACCCCGCTCAATCGCGTGTTTCATTTCCCGCGCACCCCTGAAATACACGTACCCCGCTCTATCGCGTGTGTAACTTCCCGCGCACCCCCGAAATACACGTACCTCGCTCAATCGCGTGTGTAACTTCCCGCGCGCCCCCGAATTACACGTAGCCCGCTCCCCCAGGCCCGATCGCGTGGAAAAGTTCACGCGAACCCCTGAAATACATGTAGCCCGCTCCCCCAGGCCCGATCGCGTGTAAATGTTCACGCGAACCCCTGAAATACCCGTAGCCCGCTCCCCCAGGCCCGATCGCGTGAAAAAGTTCACGCGAACCCCTGAGATACACGTAGCCCGCTCCCCCAGGCCCGATCGCGTGTAAATGTTCACGCAAACCCCTGAAAGACACGTAGCCCGCTCCCCCAGGCCCGATCGCGTGAAAGAGTTCACGCGAACCCCTGAGATACACGTAGCCCGCTCCCCCAGGCCCGATCGCGTGAGAATGTTCACGCGAACCCCTGAAATACACGTAGCCCGCTCCCCCAGGCCCGATCGTGTGAGAAAGTTCACGCGCACCCCCGGAATACACGTACCCCGCTCAATCGCGTGTGTAACTTCCCGCGCAACCCCGAAATACACGTACCTCGCTCAATCACGTGTGTAACTTCACGCGCGCCCCCGAATTACACGTAGCCCGCTCCCCCAGGCCCGATCGCGTGGAAAAGTTCACGCGAACCCCTGAAATACACGTAGCCCGCTCCCCCAGGCCCGATCGCGTGTAAATGTTCACGCGAACCCCTGAAATACCCGTAGCCCGCTCCCCCAGGCCCGATCGCGTGAAAAAGTTCACGCGAACCCCTGAGATACACGTAGCCCGCTCCCCCAGGCCCGATCGCGTGTAAATGTTCACGCGAACCCCTGAAAGACACGTAGCCCGCTCCCCCAGGCCCGATCGCGTGAAAGAGTTCACGCGAACCCCTGAGATACACGTAGCCCGCTCCCCCAGGCCCGATCGCGTGAGAATGTTCACGCGAACCCCTGAAATACACGTAGCCCGCTCCCCCAGGCCCGATCGCGTGTGAAAGTTCACACGACCCCTGAAATACACGTAGCCCGCTCCCCCAGGCCCGATCGTGTGAGAAAGTTCACGCGCACCCCCGGAATACACGTACCCCGCTCAATCGCGTGTGTAACTTCCCGCGCAACCCCGAAATACACGTGCCCCGCTCGCACAGGCACTATTGCTGTATGTTGCCACTATTGTAATGCGCAGGGACGCTACCGCCTGCCTTCGTGTGGCAGATGTGTTTGGGCTTGTGCGTGGCTTTGCCCTATTCGATTCCATGAATACGTGTGGTTCGGGTGCGTGTGGGCGTTCCGTCTGCTTCCCTGCAGTACATCCCCAGTTACGCCCTTGTTTTCGCTAGTTGTTCCCCATTCCGCGCGTTACGCCCCGTGTTCCGCCCACTTTCTAGTGTATGCGCAGAGGTTGTGCGCTTTCACTGTGCGCGTCGCGCACGTCTTTCGGGATGTTGCAGTGACGTGTGCGCCATGCACGGGTTTGGCGCACATCCCGAGGAAGACACGCGCAGGGACTTCCATGAATCGCACGCGTGCGCCTGTTTTTTTCCGCTTGCGCCTGCTTGCGCGTAGATTTTCGGCGCACGTTTGTTCCATGAATCGGCCCCTAAATATAGAAAGAGAGTGGGATAAGGGTTTCAATGAAAAAAGAAGTGTTTACAACTAATAAGTCAGGATGTGATTGCCAGGGGTCTCCCTTCCCCATGTTTTGAGCACGGGGCAAGGCGGTTCTCCTAAGCACAGCACACACTCGAGCTTTGCCAGCACTGCCCGACAGTTTCGTACCAGCTTTCAGGTTATTCGATGGTTAAGTCTCTTTTCAATAAAAGTCTCTTGCCTTTGACGACCTGATGCTTTCCAATTAACAGAATAAAAGTTTGTTTCCTTGCAGCACTTAGGGTGATGATTTCTCACCCCTGGGTCCCCCCTCTTCCGTGCGCCAACCCCTCTCGAATCTCAGCCTTCGTCCACAGGGTTCACTACGGCTTTCCTAGCATTCACAGATCGTAATGTCTTTTTAAACAGTTTTCCGTGGACATCCCTCTGCCGGGTTCACTTTTATCAACACACTGTTTCTTGGGACTTTAGACTTCGCCCCTCTTTATTGGCATTACTCTGCCGGGTTCACTCTTGCCACTTTTCAATTCCTTCTGTTTTCTTTTACTGCGGATTTCACTTCCCTTGCATTTCAATGGTTTGTCAGTCAAATAATTTTGACTGTACGGGGATTTGGATCGGCCCCTGAATGACCTGTCTTGGCGGCTCTCCTATGGCCTTCTGGTATTAACAGTTTCATTCAACACAGGATCAACTAGAGTCTCTTGAGTGAGCACCCACGTGGTGTCTCTCCCTTCTGCAGCTGGTCTTCCCTCAAAAATTCACAGTTCTATGAATTCTTCCACTTTGCGACTTTCATTCAAAACAGCTTGGTTTCTTTATCGGCTCTCCCCTCGACTCACCGGCTGTGACGAACCGCTTGGCCTTCTTTATATCTAGAGTCAAGGCTGGTACCATGGTAGCAGGAGTCTCCCTCGGTCCTGCTTATCAGCGTGGGCACGCTCTGTGTACCGTTGACATCTGCTGCAACACACTTGAGCTATTGTTCGTGGTCTTACAATTCCTTCTATGGAGGTCTCACGGGCCTGGCTCGGAAAGGGCAAGGTCACTTCTCGTCTTGTCACCTTCTTGGTTTGCACCGTCTTTCTCCTCCTCTTGAACTGCCATACCTTGATAGCTGTCTTGTTGTGCCTCCCTTGCTCGTACTGTGCTCTCATGCTCCACCTTTAATCCCTGTGGGGAAGGGAAAAGGGTGTCAGGTGTGTGTGTTTCTGGTCAATTGCCTGACTTTGCCTGACACTTTTATTGGGACATGTCAGGTAAACGGCTCTGGTGTTAATCTGTTGTCTTTCGTGTTGTGCGATGGTGATCGAGTAGGAAAAGGAGGGGGCAGTGGTTTTGAATGTTCTACATGGTAGGAATGTAAAAAGGTGTTGAAAGAAGGGTAATACTGCGTCTCACCCATCAGTGTCCCACTCCCACTCCCTGAGGACCCTCCATGCAAGGGATCCTCCCTCACTGGTCCACCACAGGAACTGGATCCAATTGCAATGGCCGTGTCCTGGCCACCTGGATAACAGATTGCGGGGACCAGCTAGGGAGACACTTTCAGGTTTTTCACACATCACAACACTCTCCCACCCAGAATATTCTTTCTGTGCTTGTGTGGAATTGATGAAAATGTTGAGCAGCCTAGGCTGTTTGTCATTTGTTTAACAGTCTTTATGGGTTTCATTCCTCTAAAGGTTCCCTATAGAGAGTCCGAACCATTCATCTGGTGGCATAGTGATGCTGTGTTCACTGACCACGCAAAAATAGTTAGGCTTGCCTTCTAAAGCTTGGGCCAACGAGGCAACAAGTGACATGGCCAAAAAGCACATTTAAAGGAAAGACACACACTCGGTACCGTTAAGGACGCAGATGTCACTTTGTGTACATTCTAGATAAAGCTCAGTCATGCAAAACATTTTCTTTAAATTCAGCAAATAAGTTTAGAGACAAACTCGAGTGCCACAAGCACACAAAATATCCCAGGCATAACTTTGGGTAGCGTAATCATATGACTTGCTTTTTTCTTACACAAAAGTACAACAAAACACACAATTGGAAATACAAGTGGTGTGCTCTTTCTTGAACCACCCTTTCTGGATTTGAACCAATAATCCACATGTTGCTGTAAAGACCTTTATGCAACGACAGTAAAAAAGAGAAAATAATTAAAACCAGAAGTGTCTGTGTGCCAGATCATTTTGTTTTGCCAGCTCGTTTGCAGGGATCCTAGTGTTGGGTGAACACAGCGCTTTACAGGGCGCTTCTGACTCAGATGAGGGTAGGACTGGCCGTCATGTGGATCTAATCCAGAGGTATGGAGCATGCAGGGAGAAGTGCTTGTCCATCAGTTGCCTGCTTGCTCGCTTTTAGACCTCAGCGTTCTTATAGGCCTTTTTTTTATTACCATGGCAGGATTGCACATGAAGGCCTATTGACACTGGGAAGTTCTAGATGGGCCAATCGGTCCAACAGTCTTGGGGCAAAAGTCTCACCAGCATAGTCTGGCTTGCTCAACATTTTCATCAATTCCACACAAGCACACAAAGAATATTCTGGGTGGGATAGTGTTTTGATGGCTGTGCACTTCTTTGATGGATAATGGGGATGTTTGGCCCACTCTAGAGACACGATTTCCATGCAACTTTAACTGGCAGAGATAGATCAGCGTGTGTGTGTGTGTGCGCGTGTGCGTGCGTACATGCATGCGTTCGTGGGTGTGTGTGTGTGTGTGTGTGTGTGTGTGTGAGGGATCGGTAATGCGAGGCGGACAACTGCTTTTTCCCTGACTAACCAAAGCTAAGGGAAAACACTCTAACACAGGATAACTGGCCCTCACACTAAGCAATAAATACACAAAGAAAATATATGGCAATATAACATCACATGAACAGCATTCACAGTTTCTGAATAACCTTCTAATGTCCTGATTTCCCTTCCCCAGGATTCAGAGTCAGGTCTGTTATTGTTCAACCAAAGAATGACATGTCTCAAATCACTTCTTGATAGTTCAAAGTCAGTGTAAATGGTTGTTAACCAAAGTTCCACTAGCAAATCTCTTCTTCATGGTGAAATATCTACTTTCCATTTTCTCCAACTAGCACCAATGGTAATCCCGGCCACAATGCTGTGCCACCTTCCTCAAGAAACCTTGACACAGTTCAAAAGAAATACAATATCCAGACCTCCCAGTGATACTCAGGCCTTGGTTAACAGTATTCTCTTGGTTACAGTTTTCAGCTTCACAATGGTATATTTGTCAGGATGACTTCTTAGGGCTGCTGCTTCAACTTGAACAACTTCACTTCTACTTCATTCACTATGAGAACAGTCATCTTTGGCTCACAGTACTCCCCTTTGTTTGAACTACTACAATATTGCATCCAAGGACAACCAGATGTACCACCACAGATTCAGTACTTTGGACTACTACCACTTCTTCAGTGATTTGTACTTTTAGACAGGCATTCGACAAGATATACTTCAAAGTGCTTCAACAACTTTAAGTAGACAAAGCACTCTTCCTCTGAATAACTCTCTTCAAAAGGGGCAGCCTCTTTGCCTCTCTTGTCTGTCTGCCACAATAACAACCTGGGTTTGCCTTTGAGATTCACTTATCTCTGTCTTCCACAGTCTCTGGCACTACATGTTGCGTCAACTTCAAAGTAGTCTTTACAGGCAGCCGATTTCCCTTCCCCTAATTTTACCTGCACCTTTCAGCCAGTTATCAGCCCAATTAATTACCCAGAAGCCTTGGTGCCACTATATTTGCTTCAGGTAGTACTTGTACACTTGTATTTTAGGCCAATAAACTGTTATCAACTTCACCGTACAGTTAGATTGCTTCTTAACTCTGGGTAAGGTTAGTTTCAGTGTGAATATGGGGAGACTTGGGTATTGCGTGTTTTCTTCTTCAACTGTTATACACTTTTACTTCTTTAAATTAAAAAGGTACGTCTAAATAAGATAAAGAATAGAATTCAGTCTCTCTTTGAAAATCAGAATTAGGCAGAAGTGACCATTTCTTGATATAGTTATTAACGTTTAAAGATTGGGTATAATTGTATTCTCAAGTGAAAGTAAAGGATAGAGTTCAACCCTCCTTTGGGAATCACAATTAGGCACACACAACCACTCTCAGATGTAGTTTTCCCAAGTTAAAGATTGTAACTCTTGTATTGTCAAAGTTAGGTATTCCGTAATGGTATTAGCAGTGTTCCTTATCCTTAATTAGGGACACACAACCACTCCTACAAGCAGTAACAGTCTTTGAATAATGGAACAATGGATTTTAGTAACGTTAGCTTCTCACACGAGTAAAATACCATTTATGTTATACGTGAGTGCTACTTTGCCATTGTTCAGCATATTTTAAATGCAATGAACAACTTCTACTTGCTTAAAGTCTTATGTGAATTAACGTGGAGTTGGATACTGTTGCTGGCAATGCTCATGCAATGTGTTAGAATGCAGTGTTTCACTCACTGGCTTCTTAGACACTTGCTCTGCGGGTCGCACTGCTGTCCCAACGTCTGCCACAACTTCTACTGCTTCTGGCTCACTGGGGACCCACAAACCTGTCCTGAAAAGATGTCTCGGGTCCGGCCACACATTTTTAAAGCTCCTCTCGGTCCCAAGACCCATGGCTTGACAACTGCTTCTGGCCTCGGTCTCCTGCACGTCCGCAGCTTGGCATCCACGGCAATCAGGCTCACATGGAGAAAGACAGCTCTTTTGCACGTCTTCCACTGTGAAGCCTCTGCTCTTCAGAGTTTGGGGGAACAGGACCCTCTCAGAAGTAGGTGAAATCTGCTGTCTTCACGTTCCGGCATCCCTCTTGTTTTCCCACTTCTGCTTGGTTTGCCAGCCTTGTGCCCTAATGCTACAGCTTGAATTCCAGTCACAGTTCCAGCTCCTTCCACTCCTTTCAATGGCCTGCACCTGAGGGTGTCTTTTATGCTTCCCAGGTTCCTTTAGGTGTTGGCTGTTAGGCTTAATTGCCTTGCTACAGCTACAGCATGCCTCTTTAGCCCTCTTCCTCGTCTCACTACTTCTGTGATTATAGGACTTGTAGCCCCTATTAATTATGTTTTTTCAAAAATGTAGCTATTTTTAAGGGTAGGTTTATTTCCCTTAAACTCATTAAAAGATGGACTCTTAGGATTGGTTATTACAGAGGATTACATTGGATTTAAGGCATTTTCTGTAGATCCTTTTATATTATACCTTTGGGAATAAGGAGGGTATTTAGTATTAAAAGATCTTTGTATTGACATGGTTTGCTCAGATTTAATATAGCTTGGTTAGGATTGGTTATTACAGAGGAGTACATTGGATTTAAGGCATTTTCTCTCGATCCTTTTATATTATACCTTTGGGAGTAAGAAAGGTGTTTAGTCTTAAAAGATCTTTGTATTGACAAGGTTCACTCAGATTTAACAGAGCTTGTACCCCGGGTCACAGATCGTATGTGTGTGTCAGAGACACTGTAATGGCAATATGGCATCACCTGTTTTGGCAACCCAGAAAAGCACCTCCTTTCAGAGGACAAACACTGTGTCTCACCCCACTGGATCTCCTCACCCCCTGGGCCCCGTCTCCTGCCATGTGATCCTCCCGCAGTACACCACCCACAGGTTCAGGATCAAGAAGCATCTGTTCCCTGGCCTCCTGGGAGGAGACTTTAGGCAGGGTTTAGTGTGGGATCCGTATGATTCTTCACAGGGCTTGCGTACACAGTATGACTGGCAACAATAGCCTTCCTATTGAAAAACTGTGGATCAGTATTCTAGTGTACCGCACATTTTATTTTCTACCCTCTACCCCATTGTTGCCAGGACATCTTACTGGTGCATTCTTTTTGTTGTGTATCGTGCAGCAACATTGTTTTTTATTTTTTATTAAGGAGCCTTTACCACGGAGATGTGTACAAACGGGAAGCAGCATATAAGAAGTGGGGGCAGAGTGCAGATGGATCCTCCGGGGCAAGATAGCTGAACACTAAACATGCAGCTCACAGATGGTTTATGATACTCCAGTAATTGTTCTTTTACTGCATAGTCATAGAGACCAATTCACAAAGCTTTTTTAAATTATTGAATATGCCCTGATTTACAAAACGTTTTTCAATGGGGGTTGGGGGATGGAATCAGGATTGAGTCACAAAGCATTTTTCAATGGGCGAATAAAGCGCATAGTGATATGGAGAAAACGTGTGTATAGGAGCTTGTCATCATCTCCCCACAGAGTGGGGAGCTGGCAACAGTTTGTTCATTACACATGTGAACCAAGGCTGCCACGCCGAACAGTTGATATCTGTTCAAAAAGCCTGCAGCCCCCCCAAGAGTTCATAATCGCATGCCCCCAAAACCCAAACTGCTCGCAAGTTTTAAACAGACAAAGTTTTACAAATAAGCAGTATCACAAACACATGTCTTTTTAAAATGTTCCTCATTCGCTGAAGAATCGCACTTTCAGAAAAAAGATCTCCAGAGTGCTCTGACAAGGGCCAGTCCAAGGTCTCATTTATAGGTGAAGTTGCAAGTCTTACAATGGGGGGGTGCAATCGTTGTCTCATGCGACACTCGGCTGATACCATTGTGACAGTCCCAATTTTTCACAGCCATTGTAATGCCCGTTCAAACTCTGAGCATCACAGGAAAGGCGGCCACTGGACCCTCTGCTCCCCATCCTGTCTCACACGATCCTCCGCAGATGCCATTTTAAATCTCCCAATTTTTCACTGCTATTATCCAGGAAACTCAGGCATGGGACCTCTGCTGCCCAGTCGCCTGGGCAAAGATTGTTCACGGGAAGGGGTGTGTGCTCCAGGGCATTTTGTATAAACGCAGCAGAGACACATCTATTTTAATTAAGGCTGTCTCACACCTGCAACAAACAATCATAAAGGATGCAGTTGATTTTTCTCTGATCTGGAAGCATGTAATTGAACATGTGAGAAACCTGATGGTGTTCTCCCACCAACTACCCCGGGATTTTCCATTCAGGTGGCCAGGGAAGGGCCATTGCTTTTGTATCCCTACCCTGGGGGTGGGCAAGTGAGGGAGGGTCACCTGAGTGGAGGGTCACAGGGGAATGGGAGGAGAATACCTGAGCGTGAGTCATGGTATTCCCCCTCTCCCCATTTCCCATTGAAAATCCCTTCCTCAGTCTTCGTGGGATGGTTTCAATCCCATTCCATCCCCCCTCCCCATTTCTGACAAAAACTGGGAAGAAGAAGAGGCAACCAAGAGTAGTGAGGATTAACTTCACAAAATACTTTGAGAAACAAATGGAAGGCTGCCAACTTCTACCATTAGGTTGTCCCATTAATAGAGTCAGACATGATCAGGCATTTAACACTGACTACTCACACCTGACTCCACTTGACTCCTGTTTTACGTATAAAAGGTGTGGTTTTGCACGATTTAAAGAGTGGCTGTGAATCCTGATTGGAGCCGAGAAGCCTGGAGAATCCAGAGGAGAGCGGCATGCCGAGACGCTAGCCTTGTGCTTGTGAGGGGCTGCAGCGTGGCTAGGGAGCCATGTCTCCAGGGAGCCAGAGTGAGGCAGCTTGTGTCCTGCTGGCGGTGTGAGGGAGAGTGCTCGTTCCCTTTGGACATGTGCAGGTCCCAAGGGTGTCTGAGGAGCAGGTGGTGCGACCCTGACCCATATCCCCAGAGAAGACTACTCACTAGTGCAATGCTACCCAGTGAGTTTTAAAGCCTGTAAGGGAGAGTAAACTCTGGAGCATGCGGCTAGCTGGAGCGGGAAAAGAGAAAGACAGAGTTTGCAAGCAGCACGAAGCAGAAAGCAAGAGAGAAAACAGAAAGTGAATGGAAAGCGAGAGACAGGCTTTGAGAGAGTGGAAAGGAAGAAAAGGACTTGAAAGTAGATAAGAAGGGTGCAAGTGACCCGAAAGTAAAGGAAAGGTGCCTGTGAGCACCGAATGGCTAAGAGAATGGAAAAGAAGGAAAAAGGCTTGAAAGTAAATAAGAAGGGTGCACGTGACCCGAAAGTGAAGGAAAGGTGCAAGTGGGCACCGGACAGTGCAACAAGTGTGCAAGAGGAATAGAAAGGAAAAGGACAGGTGCAAGGGAGCATGAAAGTAAAGAATTGAATGTGCAAGAGGCACAGTGAAGAGAAAGTGAACCCAAAGGAAGGTGCCAGGGGCACAAGAAAGCAAGAGAAGAAACAGACAAAGAAGGTGCAAGTGTACACAGCAAAGTAGAAGATAACAAAAGGGTTGCAGGAAGCACCTGAAATAGGAAAGGATAGAAGAAATGCAAGTACAGGAAATACAGAGAGGGGCCAAAGATCAGAGTGGTCACGCTTAGGAGGAGCAATGAACCTAGCGTTTTTGAAAGTCTCTGATGTTACCCCATGAGAAGGTTGTATGTGAAAGGAACAGTAAAGAAAATAAGGCACATCTTGACAAGTTGAAGTTTGTGTTTGGAAAGTGAGCTTGTGTTTAAAACTGAAGGGGCCTAAGCTTGGGCAAGAGAGCCCTGAGAGGCCTAATAGGAACTGTGTTGTTAAACTGAACTTGTGTCTGAAACTGAAAGGGCCTGAGCTGGGGGAAGGGAACCCTAAGAAGTCTGAGAGAAATTGTGCTATATTTTTGTTTTGTTTGAAACTTAGAAGGATTGAATCTTGGGGAACGGAACCCCCAGGAACTAAAGATATTGGATGCTGTTTAAATAGAGTGCAATAACTCTGTGGAGAGAGCTAACAAACAACCTCTTTTTGCTTTTTCTAAACTTTGATACTGATCAAGCCCCACCTGGTGAGAAGACCACCTGAAACCAGCCTTGATATATTTTTTTGAATCACTGTTTTTCTTTGAAGAGACTTCCTGCCACATTTTATCAGAGAGTGAGGGCAAGAATAGGTTTAGACACAAATTATGGTTTTGGACTTTCAGACATCAACGGTCCTTGGAAACATCAGTTGAGGCAACCATCCCTTTAGAGTTAGGGCCAGTTGGTATTACACCAACCCCAGCATTATAGTAAATAAAGCTTTTGAAAGTTTAACACCCGAGTCTGTGTCTCTCTTGATACCATGCCTGTCTCAAAAACTTAACAACACACTAGATCGTACTATTAAAGGATTTGAGCGCCAAATCAAAATAAGGGTGAAGCTGCTTCAGAAGGCTCCAATTTACAAGTGGTGTTCAGCAATCATTGAAAACCCAAATCTTTTCACCCACCAAAACCCAAAGGGTACCCTGCAGACATGACCACACACACAGTTGTTATTCTGACTTCAGCTCTGAAGTGCTCAAATATGCCAAGATATAAGACACTTTGGGCCTCATGCCGAGTTTGCCGGTCTGGAAATAAGGGTGCCGGGGACCAGCAAACTATGGGTTTGCCTGCCGGAGCCACTGTGCCCGACAGGTCTGACCCTGCCAGGCGCAGCGGTCACAGTATGCAAAGCCATCATGGACGCACCAGCACTGTTAACAACGTTGCCATTTCTTCTGTGTCCCCACTCCCACAGAGTCCGATGGGACTATAATGGAATGCGGATTAACAGAATTACCAGCGCCTGACTGCCTGGCTGCTGGAATTGTAATAGCCCTGTGGCACAGAGAAGTCAGTACATTTCTACTGGTCTGGCGACAACCAGCTGGTAGTACCGGCAAGGTTACCACCGGACCCATAATGAGGCTCTTTGTCATTCGTGTGCGCTTTTAAAATTTCTAAACTGGTCCCAATGTGTATACATGTAAAGAGTTTAATTTAAAAGATATGCCTGGAGTGGACTAGGTGTCAATTTGGTTCAAGATCTCCGTGTTAAAACGACATTACAATTTATTAAGGAACATGCATTGACAAAGCCAGCAGTTTGTGCTTTTGTGTAGGCATGGGTAAGGCGCTGCCTGTATAAAGTTTGATGGTGAGGGTTGGACTAGGTGTCAACTTGGTTCAAGATCTCAATGTTAAAATGACAGTTCAATTTATTAAGGAGCAAGTTCCGACAAAGCCAACAGTCTGAGCTTTTGTATAGGCATGGGGAAAGGTGTTGCCGGTCTAAACTTTGATGGTGAGGGTTGATTAAAGCAAGGTCAAATTTATAGGGGGTGCGATACATCTCTATCTATACCCCAAAGTGGGGGTTTTATCAATTTTATATCAAATGTACACCAGACCATGAATGATCTGCAGCTATTTACCCCTTCCATCCATTACTTTAACTATGATTTATTTGAGTGCTATTAAATGTATAGGGGTTAACCACAAAGCAACCCCTCTTTCCCTGTTGAACCCATGAGGGGCGGATCACTCTCTGATGTCATAACGACATCACTCTGCATGACCCTAGAGTCATAGTCCTTGTCTTCAGAGCTCACTTCGCTCGCAGATGCCCGGCCAGGCTCCACGGCCAGGGGCAGCTCCAACGATTTATATCCAATTTATATACATAAAGAATGTTGGGGGCCATCAAATGTATATCAAATTTATTGGGGGCTTAGCAATATTGGGTGGGTTATCAACTTGATATGACATATATATCAAACATTTTAGGATGCTTATCAAAATGATAGCTGTTATTATCAAATTGATATCAAAAGGGGTGAGGGATTAGGCATGGGAAAAGGGGCGTGCCACCTGTCAAATTTATTATGATGATGGAAGGGGCCCCCTACACTACTGCAGTAATAGTTCTGCTAGTCCTTGTCAGTAAAATTACCTGAAAACAAATTAAGGATAACAAAGGATCCAAAAAGGACTTGCTTTGTATCCTTTGGTAAAGTTAGGTTAACAGCCCCAATCCAAGATGGCTGCCGAAAATGAAAAAGAGACTTGGACAACTCTGCTCTGTTTTATTATGTACATAGCACTTCAGATGCATTAACCTTAAACATTCCATCCATTAAGCAGGATGCATTAACCTTGAACATTCCATCCATTAAGCAGCCCCAAGTGTATTCTTGGGTTTGGCTGCTAATGGATTGCCTTTGCACATGCTCACTCTTTAGGAGTGGCAGGGTGTGGCTGATAAGCCAGCCCTAATGGGCATGCCCACGATCTCAGCTATATAAGCTGCCCCGATCCTCAAGACAGATGCTTTGCGTTATTCTTCACTTGCAAGCAGCATAACGCTCACTGTCGCCTGAGGTCAGACTTACCTTTGAAGATCCTGCTTCCTGAACATCCTGCTTCCTGCCAGCATACTTACCAACTGAGGGAAGCTGTTCTTACCTGTACATCTCTTCGGCGAACCAAGTATTCCTCTTTACACTTTCCGGATTGTCGAAATGTTCATCTTGGCACCGCAGCACGACGCGCTCCATCGTTGACAGCAGCGCTTGCAAGGAAAAACAGAAGACAAGGTTAGACATCGAAAAAACAGTCCGTTTAAGGTTGCGCTTCGCCATACTTCGCGCTTTCCGTAAACCATCACTTACCTGCTGTCGAACATTGCGGTAGCATCCATCTTCCATCTGGCCGCATCTCGCGTCTCACAGCTGCATTGAGGCCGTATTTCCATCTGAGGGAAGAAAACAGAAGAGAGACATTATTGCAGGCATAAATAGGAGCAACATATAAAGACATTAAACAGAATGAACAGCATCACAAGAGCTCAAGAAAGACTTACCAATCATAAGGAGAAGCATAGTCACAGCTGGGCTGGACTAATCCTTATCAGGGATCAGTGAAGGAACTAGATCCCATTTGACGCGCCCCTGCCAGAAATAGCAGGACGGAGAGCTTATCTTCCATAATTCACAGGTGAGCTTTATGGGCCGGCGTATGCTCACAGAAACTGTACTTTGGGGTGAAGGGTTCAAGAGGTACAACAATCACAGATTGGTGCACTCACACACTCGTATCACCACGCAGGAGCAGTATCACCACGTACCACTGCTCACAGCTTTTCTACTGAGTGAGAGGCCTGAAGGGGGTGATTCAAGTTCAGGTAGGGCTGCAACCGTGCCCCAACGCCTCTGCAGAGACCAGGTGAGCTTAACAGTTACAGAGAACAGGAATAACAGGACTGGCTTCTCTATGTAGCCTGAGCATGCCTACACCCACTTTTAGGGCCATGGCCTCTTGCAGCTTTTACCCTGGAGTAATTTCACCAGTCCCAGGACGTCCAGCCTGACATTTGTCAGATCATATTGTTTGCAAAGAACTCTATATTCCAATGACTGACTAAATGGATTAGGCAAAGACAGGATTATCAAAACCTTTTTAAGATTTACAAACAGATGTAATGGCCTATGTGAATGAAACCCTACAGGCTGTTGCTAAAATTAATTAACTTCAGACTGAGATAAATGCTCTAGCGCAATCACCCAAAGGAGGATCCATTTATGGATATAATCTGGGGAGAGCTACTCCTGCATCTAATTATAGACTCCCATGAACAGTTTCACAATTACCTTCTCCCCCAATGACAGCAACATTTTCCAGAAATTCACAAACTTTTTAGAATTCTAAATACAGTGCCCAGTTCATCTTATGAACAAACCTGGTGGGTAAAAATGTGGGGAAAATAAATTGTTGTTGCACTTAATGCGTTTGGAAGGGGTTTCACTCTCCCCAGCAACTGCTTCAATTAATAGTGATAATGATGAAGAAGAATTCCAGAAAGCTTTTCAACATATTTTTGAGACAAAACATCTTCAACAGTCAATTCAGAAATGAATTTATTGAAGGTTTTCGGCAAGCCAAAGATGTCGACACATATGTGGGCCACTTTAAATCTCTAGGTGCAGAGACTAAGTAGGCTGGAAACATCCAGATCACTTTTTTGCAAAGGGATAAGAGAGGAATTTAAGGATGCACTCGTTCATTCATTCCATCTCCCACTACCTTGAAAAGGTACATAGTGTGCGTTCTACAGATTTAACATAGAGCAGTGGAAATGAGAAGTGAAAACCTGCACTGGGAGGGTTTCAAAAGTGAACGGTAATGTCAGAAACAACTCCAACTTTATTACCATCCTCTGAGCCTTTGTAAATTGGGTGGGGTGGGGGTAGTAGGCCCCTAGACAGAGGAAATCGGAGAAAGGAAACAACAAATCCATTGCTGTGTTTATTGTTGGGCTGGGGGTAATTCTATTTAATATTGCTCCAAAAAGGAAGGGAACATTCGGTAAACCAGACAGCCTATCCACTGCAGGAAATTAACTTTTGATTGGGCATCCCCCCTGCAAGCAAGGCTAAAATTCACCTTAAGTTTGTCCATTAGTTATTTCTTCACACTCCCCATTTAATGATCTCAGAAATAGTTTTCCCTTTAGTGCATTGCGTGGCCGCAGGCACTTTTAAGGATGCGCCATTCCTTAGAGAGCATCAACTTTCAGCTAGAGAAAAAAGTATTCCAGGAGCTATAAAAGCAGTGGGTTGGAAAAATCTCATGTCAAGTTAATTACCTATCAAGCACTACCTTTGATTATGATCTGTGAACAAAACCACCAAAAGAGTATTGTATTTGAAATCATAGAGGCTGAGTACTTTAAATGTATCTTGTAGCTTTGTAAATGTAACTTTGGTAATGCCCCTGGGGCCTCCGTTAAGGTCCTCACTACACTCGGGCATATAACTGTGGGCCCCGGGGGCATTTCCTTAGGCGGTAATGGCCCACCGGCTCGGGGCTTATTGCCACAATACAGAACAATGTTTGCACACTGGCTACAAGCAGCACATTTTGTAAGAATACCAAATTCCTTGGTGCAGGAGACAGATTTAGGAAACATTTCTGAAATGCCCCCTGAATATCAAGATTTGAAAGAGATATTCGATCCAAAAAGAGCTATGAAACAGCTCCACATTGACCTCATGATGGCCATATCAATTTAAATTGCAGAGCAAAAATCCACCAGGGAAGAACTTGCCCAACACAAAACAAGGTGTTACGCAAGCATTTTCAAGAACATGTAATTAAGGGTTGTATCAGATGATCTACTTCACTTACAGCAGCTCTTATCTTTTTCACCTCCAAATAAAATGCTACTGCATTGATACTGTGTATCAATTATAACCTTCTGAATGACATTAGTATTAAAAATAAGATCCCTCTTCCTCTTAACAATGTGTTATTAGATCAGTTCGATCTAGAGGGGGCATACAGTTCAATTCAGATCAATCCAGGGAATTAATGTAAAACAGTTTTTCACACATCGCATGGTGTGTTTGAGTATTGTGTAATGCCATTTGGGCTTTGTAATGCCCCGTCATTTATTTTAATCATTAATTACATGTTTGGAGACAGCCCAGTATGTTATAATCTATTTAGATGGCATCCTCATTTTCTTCTCCTACTTTAGGGTACCCATGCAGCATGTCAGAGACAATGGGCTTCATTACAAGGTCGGCGGTAGCCCACCTGTGCTATCGGCGGATTGCCGCCGTCCTCGTAACACTGTTCCGCCGCTTGATATCCTGTTGCCACTGGGATATTCCAGGTGGTGACAGGCTGGGATGTCAGGCAGTAAAAGTGTAAATCCCCATTGCCGTGACAGGACTCCACGAGAATGGGGATACGGAGGCACCGGCACTGTTAATAACGGTGCTGGTGCTTCCGTGAAAACTATGGCTTCAGCAAGGGCCGGTGCTCCGGCAGGTCAGACCTGCCGGGAGCACCAGTCCCGGCAGGCATTTTCATAGTCTGGCGGTCCGGAAAAGGTGCTGGTACGTTGCTACCAGAACCCTTATTTCCAGACCCCAGACTTGTAACAAGGCCCAAAATGTCAAGATTAAGGCAGAATGGGCTATATGCAAAGCTCAGAAATCGTGAATTTCATAGAACTTCAGTCACCTTGTTAGGATATGTGTTGTCTCCACAAGGTTGCTATGGATCCTGCTAAGGAATCTTGCATAGTGTGTTGGCACACTCCCACTTGGGTGAAAGATGTGCACAGATTTTGTAGGCTTTGCCAATTTTTACCGACAATTTATTTCCAACTATTCGTACATTATTCAACCTTTAACAGCCTTGTTGAATAAGGGAGCAGGATCCTTGAATATCCTTTCATGACTGCTACTATTTGGCACTACCTCGACTCTGAACAACCATTTGTGGTGGTGGCGGCAGATTCATCTAATTTTGCATTAGGTGCTCTCTTATTGCGGAAGGACAGGCAGTCAGGAGTCTTACATTATGTAGCATTCTATTCAAGGAAACGTGATGACTGTGAAAAAAGTATATGATTTTGGTAAAGGAGTTACTAGCTAAACATGTTTTTTGAGTATGGAGTTATCACCCAGAGAGGGCTGCACACCAGATGACATTAATTACAGACCATAGAAATGTGTCGTTCTTTGAAACATTCCGCTGCATGAATCAGCGGCAATGAACATGGGCACTTCTTTCCTCTGCTTGACATTGTTTCAGATATAGACTGGGAAGTTTATAAACTAAAGCGGATACCCTTTCACACATGTTTGAAGGTGTGAAATGGAATGCCTGGAATTGATTGCTTTTATTTAAGAAGACAAGATATTTTCTTCTCCATCAGGTCCAATATCTGGAAGTTTGGAATTCTTACATGGGGGAAGATGGGAGAATGTTTGCAAGATCATCCCTCTGATAGAAAAATGTATGTTTTACATTTTAGAGCAGGGCAAGTATGGATTCCATGTAGAGAGCGATAACAAGTACGCGTACAATGGTGTCAAGATATACTTACAGGAAACCATCCAGGTCAAACAAACAGAGTACTTATTTCAAAGATTGGTATGGTGAGACACATTAAGGTAAGCCATGCAGGAGTATGCTTTTGACACACTTTTTATGTGTTTAAGGCAAAGTTGATCATCAGAAACCCATCGGACTGCTAGAGACTTTGCCAACTACCGGAGGGTCATGGTGGAGGATCATGGTTATGGTTAGGTGTGGATTTTATTACAGATTTGTCTGTTTATGGGGGCTTCACGACAAGTTGTGTTGTGGTGGATCATTTTCCTAAAATTGCCCAACATTTCTTCCTACCTATTTTTGTTTGCATTACTTACCAGACACCATAGTGAGTGACAGTGGGTCCCAAATAAATGGCTTTCTAAAATGTGGAAATTATCAAGCATTACAGGTGGAGTACAATTTTCATCAAGCTACAGTGCCATCCACAAACTGGTGGCCTGACGCAGTTCTCGATCAAATTCTAGAACTGGGGTTTGTCAATACCTCCTAGCTGACCCCCTTGCTTCGGACTATCTTCAACGTCATTGTTCCTCCCAGGACAAAGTTCCTGGCCTTGGTTTCCACAGCAGTTCTCACAAAGATACATTGAGTTCAAATACATGCTCCTCTCAAAAAAAGGTACAAAGTCACTCAGTCCTTTTTCATTCAATTCACCAAAGCTTTCTTTGATTGCACCTAGTGACTTTTACAATGTATCTCTCCCCAAGACTTCTGTGGCCCACCTTGCCCCCTCAAGCCTTCCCAGTCCTGTAAAGCGTGAACGTTACACTTTTTAAATCAATGTACTCTTCACTCTCAATATGATCAATTCTTATGTTTCTCGGGACCCCTCGGCTCGGCTGTAGCCTATTGTCAGAATGAGGAAAGCATGATGAGCCTCTCGGGAACCAAGGAGAAACAAACACTCCAACCCCAAAAGAAAAAGTAACACAATTGGAATAAATACAACTGTGGGACAGTTCCCCCGAGGCAGGAGTGCTACATGACACACCCCTTCTTGATGGTTTGTGACTTCCCCAGGAGCTATGCGGGAAACAAAGGGGACAGATTAGAAACAGAACAATAGACAGGAAAATCCCATCCCTTTCCCTTCAAACTGATTGTTACCTGCAAGCAGGAGGAAGTCAGCAGGGATAGAATGATAGATCCCTTGCCCCAGTATTTGAGAGAACTGGTGAAGCAATAGGGATTCAGAGGAATCCTCTATTTTTTCACACATTGAACTCAATATAATCTGAAATGGGAATGTCTTTTAGCCGAACACCTGCAGCTCCCTTCCAAAGTTCCAAACATAAAGTCCTTCTGGTTATTCACAATTTCACTTTTGTATATTTCACAATCTGAGGGAGGATGGCTACTGTTGGTTTGGTTGTTTATGACCATTGCTTGCCAGTACTCTGACCTGCATTGGTCTATGGACCCCATGGGCGTAGCCACTGACGTGTGCCTGATCGTCACAGAATCATACAGTGACTGATGTGAGTGGTCAGAAATGTGAGGTGGATAACTTTGTGAAGGTTTTTCAAAAGATGCCATTTTATTAACTCAAATGTTTGGATAAATTACTCACTATACCTACCCTGCTGAGGATTTCCCTGCCTAAAATAAACTAAAGAAAAAACTCTAACATAAGGTTTCTGTCCCTCACACTTGTACATACAACAACTCAACAAGGTATTATATGGCAGTTCACAACTAATACATAAAACAGTTAAGTTTGCATCATAACAACTGTCTCTCCCTTTCCTCTGAGTGAATTCCCCTTCCGCAGATTCAAGCAGGATTTTTTTTTGACAGTTCCAAAAGAATAAGGAAATCCTGTCTCATAACAAGTTCCAAAACAGTTCTGTAGGTTTCAACTTTATAACAAAGTTCTAATGCTTCATCATTGTTCAACAAGGTTTTTTCGTCTTCTGCTTGTAACATAAAGGATTCAAAATAATCATCTTGTTATAAACTAAGAAAACGTTCTTAATTCATCAAGATTAAAAGAAATTGTCTTTATCGTGAATCTTCTGCAACAAACACTTGGTTTGCCAATGTTAGATACTTCTGCAGTAGTTTACACAACACTTTCTTCAGCAATGTAAGCTTATCAGTATGATTCTGTAAAAGTTCACAAAGCCACATCCGCTTTATAACTTTTTATCACCACATCACAGCACTCATCAAATTGCACATGGTCCACTCACTTGCCAGGCCTACTATGTCAAATTTCTCTGTTCTGGTGTACTCTCCTGCCAGAACAAGTGCTACAAAGTCATCTGACCTGGTGTACCCTCCTGCCAGCCCAGATCAAAAAACTTATTACAAGTACTTCTCTAGTAAAGGTTATCTGCCAACAAATTAGCAATGCCTCTTGCTTCACTACATCATGATTACAAATGTCTTCAGGGAAAACAAGAATCACACTGGTACTGTGTATTACACCTTTGTGGTTGCCTCACGCAATGCAGTTTACGCCCAACTCATTCTGAATATCCTCTCTCAGAAGGGTAGCCTTCCTGCCAGTCTTGCTTCCCCACTTCTGCATTAACCAAGTGCTGACATTGATTCTGCCTCACTCTGACTCTTCTGTGGTTTTGGCAATGTGGGTTTACGCCAGCTCATCTCATGAGCTCCTTCAAATATGGGCAATAGATTTCACAAACATTTGGATTCCCGTTTGCCCCTCTTGGCTTTGGCAATGATTGTTCCTTTTAATTTGCCTTGTTAAAGTTCTATTTTGGCTTTGGCAATAGTTGTTATTATTGGCTTCTCTAATTTTTGACCACTCTTGTTGCTGGCCGTCAACCTGCCCCACATACATATATCACACCCTTTTGGTCCAGTGATCAAGTTCTCATTCCTCCACTTGCTTCTTTTAAGGTCAGCTTGGTTTACAACATAATGATTGGTCTGCTTTATGTCAGTTCGATATTTGCAAATACCATGCAGTTTAAAAATGTCACTCTACTTGTATTGGTTTTAATGTTAATGCACCCAGACTTGGTACGTGAGCGGTTACGGAACGCTCTGGGGTCACAATCTCTTAGTGAACTCACTGGGTCTGATGTGCGTGTCCATTCGCCTCGCTGCCTCCAGCTCCTCTGCTTCGGCTGCTTCTCGCGGTCTGGCAACCTGCTTCCTTCAGCCTTCTGTGGTCCGTGCCACTTGAATAAAGAGCTCTCACTGCTCCAGAGGCTCTCTGGTGCTCACCTGCTAACGGAGACAGCCTTACTTCGGGGAAAGCTTTTCAAGTTTGCGCTTTCCGCTGTGCCACCTCTGCAATTCTGGTCTCCAGGGGGAAAGCTTCCAGCTTCGCTTCCCGCTGCACGACCTCTGCAATTAAGGCGGTTGGAGGAAAAAACCCTCTAAGGACCGGCAACTGCTCGACTCTCAACAGTGGTCCTGGGGTCTTCTTTTTCCTCCATATTCTGCTTCTGCTGCAACTGGGCCACTCACCGTTCTCGGTCCTTGGCCCAGCCACTCTCTCCTGCACTGCCTCCCTGGCAACCCCTGCACTACGGGACTGTGTCTGTATCCCTACAGCCCCCCTTCCCAGCACTTGTCTGCACTTACCTTGCACTTGCCACCAACTGGCCCTTGTTATTTATCCTGTATGCTAATAACCCTGTACTGCACTTTCCCCTCTCCCTTTCCCCCATGCACTTTTCCCTTCCCCTCTACCCTTGCGCAATCTGAATGACACCTGGCCTAGTAGGATCTGGTGTACCCTCCTGCCAGCCCAGATCAAAAAACTTATTACAAGTACTTCTCTAGTAAAGGTTATCTGCCAACAAATTAGCAATGCCTCTTGCTTCACTACATCATGATTACAAATGTCTTCAGGGAAAACAAGAATCACACTGGTACTGTGTATTACACCTTTGTGGTTGCCTCACGCAATGCAGTTTACGCCCAACTCATTCTGAATATCCTCTCTCAGAAGGGTAGCCTTCCTGCCAGTCTTGCTTCCCCACTTCTGCATTAACCAAGTGCTGACATTGATTCTGCCTCACTCTGACTCTTCTGTGGTTTTGGCAATGTGGGTTTACGCCAGCTCATCTCATGAGCTCCTTCAAATATGGGCAATAGATTTCACAAACATTTGGATTCCCGTTTGCCCCTCTTGGCTTTGGCAATGATTGTTCCTTTTAATTTGCCTTGTTAAAGTTCTATTTTGGCTTTGGCAATAGTTGTTATTATTGGCTTCTCTAATTTTTGACCACTCTTGTTGCTGGCCGTCAACCTGCCCCACATACATATATCACACCCTTTTGGTCCAGTGATCAAGTTCTCATTCCTCCACTTGCTTCTTTTAAGGTCAGCTTGGTTTACAACATAATGATTGGTCTGCTTTATGTCAGTTCGATATTTGCAAATACCATGCAGTTTAAAAATGTCACTCTACTTGTATTGGTTTTAATGTTAATGCACCCAGACTTGGTACGTGAGCGGTTACGGAACGCTCTGGGGTCACAATCTCTTAGTGAACTCACTGGGTCTGATGTGCGTGTCCATTCGCCTCGCTGCCTCCAGCTCCTCTGCTTCGGCTGCTTCTCGCGGTCTGGCAACCTGCTTCCTTCAGCCTTCTGTGGTCCGTGCCACTTGAATAAAGAGCTCTCACTGCTCCAGAGGCTCTCTGGTGCTCACCTGCTAACGGAGACAGCCTTACTTCGGGGAAAGCTTTTCAAGTTTGCGCTTTCCGCTGTGCCACCTCTGCAATTCTGGTCTCCAGGGGGAAAGCTTCCAGCTTCGCTTCCCGCTGCACGACCTCTGCAATTAAGGCGGTTGGAGGAAAAAACCCTCTAAGGACCGGCAACTGCTCGACTCTCAACAGTGGTCCTGGGGTCTTCTTTTTCCTCCATATTCTGCTTCTGCTGCAACTGGGCCACTCACCGTTCTCGGTCCTTGGCCCAGCCACTCTCTCCTGCACTGCCTCCCTGGCAACCCCTGCACTACGGGACTGTGTCTGTATCCCTACAGCCCCCCTTCCCAGCACTTGTCTGCACTTACCTTGCACTTGCCACCAACTGGCCCTTGTTATTTATCCTGTATGCTAATAACCCTGTACTGCACTTTCCCCTCTCCCTTTCCCCCATGCACTTTTCCCTTCCCCTCTACCCTTGCGCAATCTGAATGACACCTGGCCTAGTAGGATCGTTGTCTGTCTCCCCTTGTTCCCCCCGCCTCGTCGCGCCTTGAAACACTTATGTATAGGCGCTTTACAAATGCCATATCATATCATATCATAACACCTCCACCTGTTACTACTGCTATCCTCTTTCTCCTTTCTAATGGCCTTTTAAGCCCCACCAGTCTCCGTCGGGCGTGGGTCATTTCCACTAATAAGCTGCACTTTGCAGTTTTGTGCCTCTTCAACCCTCTTTTTCATCCCAGTACTTTTGGAATTGTGGGACTTGTAGTCCACAATGTAAACATCAGTTTCTTTAACTTTTTCTACTTTTCTACAATAAGTCATGAAAAGGGTGGGGTATCAGTGAACGTTGAAAGAGGGAGTTTCCCATTCTTCCTGACCTGCTCCCCTTTGTGATCCTCCTGCAGCACACCATCCCCAGGGTCAGGGGCAGAAAGCGTCTGCCTTTCCCTGGCCACATGAGAAGGGTCACAGGCCAGGTTGTCTGGGGGAATCATCTCCGATTCATCACACGGACTGACCCCTGCCAAGCGACGAGGACAGTGGGACAGTGTCCCAGCGAACCTCCCCCTTCTACCTCTGGACCCGTCATCCACTGGCTAAAGGAGGTTCCCAGCCTCCAAAGCCATTCTCCCCACTGACCCAGGTAGGGCACTTCACATGGGCATACAGTGCATTCACATATTGGTTTCAGTCAAATTACGCTCCGTGTTTACAGTGAGCACCTTCTAAATGGGGTTTGTCATCCGTGCACAGGTATACCCTGCAAAGGTTTTGCCATGTTGTTGGGCTTGGGCACACACTTGAGGTACCCCTTATTTTGTGCCCATATAAAATTGATAGGATTTAAGTTAGGAGCTTGTGGGAGTATTTTTTTATTTTTATTTGGTTAAAATGTAACATTTAACAATGTGAAAAAGAAAACATAAAAATATTGAATTTAAAATACAAATTACAAGGTAGACATTTTAAAATAAGAGATACAGCATACAAAGTAAATAAAAGGAGTATTGAAACCGAAGTGAACCCCTGTTCCACCATCAAGCAGCTGCAGAAGTGTGCTTCGAGCCATTGACTTGCAAGATGCAAAATGTGCAGGTGCCCACAAGGTAATGCCCTCGCACAAGGCATAAGGCAACACCCCCACATAATTATGATCTCTTTCAAGAAGTCTGTGCCCATTATGCCCTCAAAATAAATAAGGGGTGCTAGGCCTTTCTTGGAGATGTGACCCGAGACATGTACTTTGACTGGATGCTTTGGGATGGGCTTAGTTGAATAGTGTATTTTTTTCCTGAATAACATGTAGTTGGATCCTTCGAGGTCAACAGTATTTTTGTCCATTAGCAGAACATCATTAAAGGATTTCATTGTTTTCATCCTGACCCTAACGTGGGCCACCCGCTTTTCCTTACTGATGTCGTGGATCACAGGGAACAGCCTGTGGAGCTGAAACAGAGCATTATTATAATACAATAAAAGAACATTATCTTGGGTTGGAGTGAGGTAGAGTGGGTGAGATAGAGTGGCTAGTTTGGTGAGGTAGAATGGGTGGATGAGATGAGCTAGGGTGGGTAAGTTTGGCTGACGTAGAGGGAGTGAGTGTAGTGAGGTGGTGTGGATGAATGTAGTGAACTAGAGTATGTGCGTGGGGTGAGATAGAGGGGCGAGCTCGAGAGGCAGTGTGGGGTGAGGTAGAGTGGTTGAGTGGGGTAAGGTAGTGTGAGCGACTGGGGTGATATAAAGTGGCTGAGTAGGGTGAACTGCGGTAGGTGAGTGGATTGGGCAAGTGTAGATGAGTGGAGCGAGCAGGAGTGAATGAGTGAGGCAGTGAGAGCTCGCCGCTCAGGGTGACATGGGCGGTGCCCCCGCTCCCTCCTTCATTTTTGGTACATCCGGGACCCCCTGAAGAAACCCAGAGAATAAAAAAAAAACACATTTACATTATGGAGCGAGTTATTTTCACTCGCTCCATGATCATGCAAATGTAGCATAAATGTAGCAGAGCTGCGAGGGCCCCATTTAAGGTCAGCGTGCACAATGGCAGACCAACAGGATCTGCAAAGCATCTAAAAACATTTAAATTCTTTGCAAATGCAACGACTGGTGGTGTCCCTTATGCCCTAGACAGTACTTTACATTGGTGAAAGCCGGTGAATAAAACGCCCATTCCTTCACTCATGTAAAGGCATTAGGGAGACCAAGGGTGATGTCACACCCTTCAAGATGCCTCAAGGGCACCAGAGAATCCTGCGCAGGAGGCATCCTGAAGGGCTCTTCACCCCTCCTTCTGCCTGTCTGTCTCAGGCCGGGAGTGGATTAAGACTGCTGAACCTGCACTCTGACTGATACAGCAATAGGCAGGAGGGCGGGTGCAGGGTGTCTGCTGACCTTCTTCCACAAATGTGATGACTTTGGAGGAAGAAGGAGAAAGCACAAGAGAAGATCACTACCAAAGCCCGCTCAGTTAAGTTTTAAAAATAAAACAAAAATGTGTATGTGTGTGTGTTTGAGAGAGATATTGTAAATTTAAATGCACATACACGAGTGACAGGTTATTTGCATCAATGAAGTGTTCTGGTGAGTGCATGAGTATGATTGAGAGCGCGGCTGGATGGGTGCGTGATTGCTTGCTTGTGTGCATGCTGTGAAAGTGTTTATGAATATGTGTGTCTGTGTGAGTAAGTGTGTTCATGTGGGGGACGTCTGACTGACTGAACGAAGCTCTATGAGTGCCTGGCTGCCTGTGTGAATGCTGTGAATGACTATTGAAGGCATGATTCTGGGCTCCGTGTAAAATGAGATAAGTGTCATTCCATGATGGAAAGAGACTGCTTATTTTACATGGAGCTTGCAATCAGGTCCTGCATGTGTGTCTACGTACGTGTTCTGGTGCGTGAAATCTAAATGATTGAAAGATGCTGTATGAGTGCATGACTTCTTGTGTGAATACTGTGAATGTGTTTTGAGGGCCTGATTCTGAGCTCTGTAAGAAAAGTGTCATTACTTGATGGAAATACACTTTTCTTATTTTACTATCATCAGCCTTTATTTGACATCAACCTTGGTGGTGTACAACATCATAAGAACATCATATCTGAACTCAGCAATTTACATAAATATCAAAAAATACATATTGGTTATAAATATTCCATGGAGACATAAAAAACATTAAACATAAAATTACCTGGTCCAACATGATTAAACACGCAAGCACATTTGTTTCTACAGTGATTCTAATCAAAAGATTGAAGTATCATCATAATGTGTGGCCTCATCATTTTGACGTGACCTTTTTAGCCAAAGACTACTGTGATGAATCTAGTGAAATCACCCCAGGAACCCCGACATGGGCCTCTTCTCATGCGGCCAGGGAAAGGCAGCCGCAACCCTGATCCTGACCTTGGGGGTGGTATTATGCTGGAGGATCACATGGGAGGGGACTCATGTCGAAGGGAGTGGGAGATCTCTCTAAGAGATTTCCATAATGTTTTTAAAACCTTGATGGTTTATTGTGAAACTGACAATGTTGATCTAAAAACAAACCAGAACATTATGGACTTCAAGTCCCATAATGCTCATCGCGCTCAGGCGAGGAAGAGGGGCTTAGAGTACATGAAGTGTTGTGAGCGGTATAGTTATTTGATTGGGAAGCACCCGAGCAGGAACTTAAAGGACTTTCAGGTTCGAGAGCAGCAGCAGAAGCAGGGACGAGCCGAAGCTGATGTCGGCACTGTGGCAGCAGCAGGATGCTGTGGAGGAGATGTAGCAGAGGTCGGGAAAACGAGGCCAAGTAGAGGACGCGCAGTGGGAATCGGTGTTAAAGCAAGCCACGCCGTGTGGGAAAGAAGCTCCTGACATGCCGTGAAATGCTTCAGCATGAAATTTGCACCAGACAGTGCGCAGAGCTGCGAGGGACCCATTTAAGGTCAGTGTACACAATGGCAGACCAACATGAGCTGTCAAAAGCAGAAGAGGCCCCGAACAGACCCGCAGCAACACCAGCGAGTCAGAACGAGATGCCAAGGCATACCAGTGACCCTGGGTGCTCTGAAGAAGACCGCTTGGTGAGAATAATCATTTTGAATACCGAACCATTGAATTAAGGTGGACTGGGCGCAACTCTCCTACTGAGGGATTCCAAATAGGGGACAATTGTAACCAGTATTACCAAAGCCAGAAAAGAGTGACACAAAGACAAACTGGGTACAACTCTCCCAGAAAGAGATGTCAAGTGGGAGACAATTGTAACCAGCAGTCAAGAGGTTGCACAACCAGAGAACCAAGGCTGCAGGAGCAAACCCTCCTTTTATAAGAGACCAAGGGGGAGAGAACTGTAACCTGCATTGTCTAAAGCCAAAATACAAGCAAGAGAACCATTATCCTTTTGTGGAAATATCAGGTTAGGAAAAACTGTAAGACGTTCTGTTAAGAGCCAAAAGACTATTAAGAGAAGCAGTTGCTGGTTCAAATCTCCTCATGTATGGTTCTAGTGTGGAGAGTTTGGAACAAGCATTACCACAGAGTACAAATTAAAGTAGTAGGAGTTTGATCCTGGCAGGTGAGTACACCAGGAAAGGGACCAATTTTAGTCAGTCCTGGCAGGCGAGTATTCCAGGAAGAAGAAGCTGATTGAAAGTACTGTGGTTGTGTAAAAAGGTAGCAGTGGAAAAGAAGTGTTGACTCCATCATCTTGTCTTGGTAACTGTTGCACTAGAGAATGTGATTGTTGAACCATCCTGACTAAAGTGTTTCTTTTGAAGAAGAAGTATGATGTACTAACAGGTGCTTAGCCTTTTGAGAAAAGAACATTGGCTTTTGATTTGTGAATTTGTGTTTGGAGGAGAAGACTTGTTTTACCAAGGAGGAGGTTGGGGAACATTTGGAATCTCTTTGATTTGTGAGAAAGCTTTTGGAAGAGAGATAATCACTTTGCCAAGTGAAAAGATATTGGATGAAAAAGACTTTTTATGCTACATTAAATGGAACTTTGTTATCTCACAGAACTTTCTTGAAACTGAACTTTGTTCAAATATTTTTGAATTGATCCAGGGGAAGAGAACCTGATCCTGGTCACAAGGATTACTGGTAACAACCTTTGAGCTTGAATTGATATGTTATTTTATGACATTTAAGACAGCCAGACAAACCTTGCATAATTTTGTCGTTTATGTTAGTGTGAGGGTCAGATACTTTTTTGACACTAGGTTAGGTAAAGATCAGCATTTGTTTCACCCCTTTTTAATTAATATAAAATGGCAACTTGTTAGAAAACTATATCTGTTTGTCCGTCTCACATGTCTGACCCCTCACACAACATCACTGCATTTCTCTTGAAAAGCAATTGATCTACTACAGTTTCTACAAGAAATTACTGCAGTTTAGCTGTGAATACTGTAGAACACAATATTCTATAGATTTGTATAAATGCTGCACAGTGGAAACCATTTACTGCAGCATTTCTTACAAACAATTGTAGAGTTCTGTAATATTCTACAGTGTACTACCATATGTTGTCAATTATATTGCACTATATTATAAACACAGTAGATGCACTACAGTTTCTACTGCACATTATTGCAGTTTAGCTGACAATAGTGTAGTAAACTCCAGTATTTAATGGAGAGGGATGAGGGACCTAACCTCAGAATGCTTGGTTTTAGCCCCCCCCCCCCAAGGATTGCACCAGGACATATTACACAGTAAGATGTATGTCACACAAGGGTGCGGGTAACTACCGCGCCCATACAAGGTGCAATGACCCAGATTCTATAAACTTATACTACACTATGTAACCCAAAATACTATTGATTTTTTTTAGCATACTAATACGGTGGGACATATTGTAGTGTACTGTAAACTTTTCTTTTACATAGGGATACACTGCACCTAGTGACCAAAAGAGGATAGAGGGTAGTCCAAACAAAGACCAGCTTTGAGCCTGTTGCTATAAATGCCCAGGTAAGCATTATTATAAATATATGCAGTACATTTTGGGTTTCAGTTACTCTTATGCAATATACAGAAGGGACCACCCAGCGGCCATCCTCATCCACTCCAGCTGAAGCCCCCAACTGACACATTCTGGAACATTCACACTCAAGCACTCATTAATATTTTCCTGAGCTGTCAGTCACACACATGCACATACCTGTTAACTCACCCGCCTTTGGTGGATTTTAACTGCCCTACAGTCAGTTTACTCACCCGCCTATCCCCTTTCTATCGGAGTGATGGAGCTGTCACCTGCATTAACAAAATCCTTTCTTCACCTGCCTTGGAAACTCCAAACGTTGTGAGGTATGCATGCATCAACATTCCATCAGCATCCACAGAAGGCCACAAGGACAACATTCAGCAAGACACTGCCAGAGCTCTCATGTTTCCTGTGGCAATGTGTGTGAAGGCCATTCAGTCCTGTTTTTTCCATTTGGATTTTGGACTGTTCGTTTTTAGTTTGGGCTATTAGGTGGTGCTTATATTCAACCACTGGTCGTATCAGAAGCGGCTTCGGAGTTGCTGTGGTGCCGCTTGATACGCTAGTCCTGAGATGCTGGTAGGTGCTTTCCTCTAGCTCACTCCTGCTGGTGCCAGAAGCATTGGAAGTGTTGGAAGTGTCCAGAGAGTGGCGGTGAGGGCATATGGGAGCAGGAGCTCACTGACGGTGCACCTGTGAGAAAATCTTAAGTGAGGTGTGGGGGAATGTGGTGGAGTTAAGGGCCAGTCTCACTCGTGTGGTGAGTGCTGACCAACTATTTACAACAGCGAACAAAACACACTGAGCTGAAGAAGCAGCCACAGTTTCAGTCGCAGTCGTAGCTGACCTGGTCCCGACCGAAGCAGTGTGTGCATTCTGCACCCTGCCGAAGGAAGAGTCCTGAGCCGGTCGGCTAGAAGAGTTGCGGCTGGGACAGCGGGAGTGAGACCATAGTCCTCGGTGTTCTGGGCCGTAGCATAGCCCCTGGCTCGCATTGTAACACAACTCTTGTCCTAGCTTTGTGTGGAGGTGTGGGTTGGTGAGGTGGCAGGGTTGAGTGGAAGTCTCCCTCCCTTCTGCCCCCTTCCACCCTCCCCTTTTTCTGCCTCTCTGACACTCCTTTGGTTAAAGGATTGAGGGTGTGATCGGGGGGATGTGACAACACCGATATGCTCTCTGTAGTGGACCTACAGGCCTGCAGGGGCCGATTAAGTGGCCTAGGAGTGGCAGCAGACTTCAGGCGGCTGGAAAAGACATTCCGTTCTGAAAAGGGAGAAAAAAGGAAGAGATGACTAGTACCATAAATACAGCAATCCAACCTAAAATTACAAGGTTCCTTTTGCCTTCTGATCCTCGCACCATAACTGATAAAAATGATCCCGCAATGCTTAAAACAGTGGATATGCCCAGCATTCCTGATCATAACTACACGCATCATGCTTTTTCAATTTACAATGATAGCTCACTCTTAAACTTGGTAATGGATTTTAAGCAGAAATCTTTGGGCCATAGTTCGTTCCAGCTGGCTGAAATTCCGGTCCAAAATTATGAGGACACTCTGGAGACTAACTTAGCTGCTACTCCGGATTTGGAAGCGCTGGTGTCAAGCTCTGGGATCTCGGATGAAGGTATGACCTTCAACGAAGAAAGAGAAGACTCAACAGCGGAGGGTCATGAAATGGAAGCCTGTATTACCTTGCATAAGCACACCATTGACATGATCCTGGCAAAAACGGAGGCCTTTCTTACATTATGTTTCGGATTCGCAGCTGAACAACAAGAGATGAAGGCCTTGGTGGCTAAGATCGTGGATGTAATTTTAGACACTAGTACACAACTAATGGTGAATCAGGAGAGCTCCTCCCCAATGGTTGCTGTACCAGCGCAGTCATTGATAGGGATGGGGGAACAGACACAGGGACCAACTAATGGGCTTGTACATCTGGAGTGGGAATGACTCACTTACCATCACAGCAGCAACATAGCAAGATGCTATTATGTGCTATGCAATGAGATCTCCATGCTGAGAGATCTAGAGGCCTCAAAATTCAAAGGAGAGGCCCGCCAGCTAGGAAAACTGCTCAACAGTTGAGACTATTAGAATTTGCTAATGGAAACATAGCAGATTTGGAGCTTTGTTGTCCTGGGATGGTGGTTTTGGAACCTAAAGGTAGAAGAGCAATGGTAACATGAAATATGGGTAATGGTACCTCTAGGCAAGCAGAACTAAGGGGCTTCTTGAACAATTGGATCACCTCCGTTAGATGACAAGAACAAGGGAGGTTGGACATACCCAAATGCCAGGAGGAACAAAAGGAGCCAATTTATGTGGACCATAAGGCAAACCGACATGCAGAGATTAGCCTAACAATGGTAGCTCCTCGATGGGCTATGAGGCAAATGACAACCCTATAGGACCTGAAATAGGTGAACTTGCACCACTTGACCTTAGCCTATTCAGATGGTTGGGAAACTTTGTAAAAGTGGAAGAGACAGCCCTGAGGGTTGATAGTCCATTCTTGAATCACACCAACCTATTATCTCTCTTGAAAAAGTTAAATTGCGATTAGTAGCAGAGATGTGCTAAAGGTCGAGCTTCTTAAATGGCATAGTGCCTCAAATTGGACACTTATTGAATGAAGCTCCTCTTTTGTGTACTTAGGCATGAGCGTTACAAAATTTAGGATTTAAGCTAACTGTGTGACACATCCCTACTCCAAATTTGTGTGGGGGTCAGTTAGACCCCCAAGATTGGTCTCAGCTCTAGTCCCATCCATACAGACCGCGAATGTTAGTTTGGTAAGTTGGAACTCCTACGGCTTCAATAGCATTATGGGAAACACAGATAGACAAAATAATCTCACTGGAAAACGAAATAATTTTCTTACAATAAACATGGCGTTGTGTTCCGATGGTGGTGGATGGGTTTAGAGCTTTTCAACAAAGGGCGATAAAAGGCTCAACAGAACGACCGTCTGGGGGTCTAGCCATATTGATCCAAAACTCTATGTTGATAGAAGCAGAACTTCTTAGCGAAGATACCTATGGTCTACTGGTAGTAGAAGTAAAACTGAAGAGGCTATGCTATTGTCAGCCGATATTGCCAGTTAATATATATATTAATGCAGCTTGCAAAGAGGTGGGTGTTCTGGCTGAAAAATGTGGAGAAGTTTGTGAAACCTTTTTGTGTGATCGAAAAGTTTCCATTTTGTTATGGCTGGTGATTTCCATACGGTTCTTCCTGGGGAGGAAAGCAATGACAGAGAGTGTGTACCCCAGAGAAATGAAGGAGAGGAGGAGGAAGTATCAATTTGGTCAGATTTATTAACTATGTGGAATGTGAGAATCCTGAAAGCGGCAATAGAGGGGGATACCCCCTCCACCCCCGAGTTCAACTTGGCAGATCGGGGAGAAGACAGCATACCTAGATTATTTCGCAGTAACATTAGATCTCTTTGAGATATGTGAGGAATTGAGGGTGGTGGACTCGAATTGGAGTGATCAAGCACAGCTAAGATTGAGTCTGAAGGTGCCCCTCACTGCGGTTTGTGGGCGTATGATGAAGGGGTTGACAGTTAATCAGGCAGGAAATAGACTCTCAGGATATGTGGGGAACCTGGCTGATAATAATAACCATGTCCAGGATCTTCCGAAGGGTAAAGGCACGTTTGGATTACTCCAAACCATTTTGAGGCTTTTTGGAAACTTTTAAAAAGACCTCACAGGGATACCCTAGGGAAATACGAGATCTCATAATCATGATGCAGAGGTCCAGGAGAAAAAGAGAATGCTTAGAAGAGAGATTTGCTTGGTGAGAGAATCAGTCCACACTCGGTGTATAGGTTTGATGGCCATTAAAAGTATGAAGCAAAAGTTTAACAATTGGATGACGAATTATAGATTTATACTGATACAGAACAATGGAATTAAAATGCTGGAGACCCTAGTAAAAAAGATAAAAGGAACTTTTGGGAAATAATTAACTTGATGCAAAATACCTAAAGCTACCTGCAAAGTAATGTGATTGCAGAGTGCAAGTGGATAAAGCATTTTCAGTATGTCTATAGGAAATCAGACCTTGTGGTTGCTTGTCCATTATCTAAGGCAGCATCGGAAATGAATATGTCAGCAGGTCTGATAGAGATGATGATAAAAAGAACATCAAATTCGAGGGCAGCTGGTCCAAATGGCCTTTTGAATGCCCTACTAAAGTTGGATCCGGCGCTATGGTCAAAGGTACTATTTATGTTGTTTGGATCCATTCTGCAAGAAAAGGCGGTGCCGAAGGGAACACCTGGCAAAAATTGGGAGCCAGGATATACGCCTGCCCGTAGCAGCTCACTGGTAGAAATGTCATCAAATGGAGAAGAAGAGTGACCTTAAATTTATTGGGCTGCAGTATGTACAAATGGGCAAAAGAGGAGGAGACAGAGAGAAAGCACTGCGTCAAGCGGAAGCCAGAATCATCTGCAGACTTAACAGTACTGTAACTGGACTCAATTCTGATAATGAGATGGTGTAAGTTCTCTAATTAATGTTTTCTATATGTATATGATCGATATCTGAATGTATAGTTTTGAGATGTGTGGGGGTAAACAAGTTAATAATCCAAATGTATTTCTAGAGCATACATATCGGAGACCAAAATAGTCACCAGATGAAGTCAAGGGTACAAGTACATTACGACTTGGATTAGACATATGCATACTCTTAATTGGACGATAATCACTAAATATGATTTTGCGTTTACCACATGTGGCATCAATGCTCTGCCACAATGCATGACGTCAACATTACTGCCACCCATGAATCAGGCGTAGCTTATATTATGCCTTGTTAACTCATTTTCATTAATAAATATGCTTCAGGCATAGAACTATGTGGATCGGCAATTCTAAAAAATCACCAACACAATTTAGTTATGGCATCACATATGTAATTATTCAAGATTGGGGGCCATGCAATAGGGCTTTACTGAATACACGGTGAAAGCATGCCCAAAAAATGGCGGCCGTAATTTGCCACAATCCACAATGGACACAAAGGTAGGACTCAGGCATCCACTGTTGCCTGAGCAACGCGAGTAGGCAAGTTTGTATTAGCCTCACTAGAACGCAAGAGCAAACACAGAGCCAACGCGAGGGACGCCGGAGGGCACACTAAACAGGTAAGAGACCGTCAATTTAATGGGGACAGCTCAGAATACGTAGAGCAACATCAGCATTCTATAATGAAACCTCCTTACGATCAGTGCAATAATTGCCGATATATGTAATTACACAGCTTAGAAACTAATTGTGCGCAATTATAATGAAGTAATATATGGCTCTAAAGCAGAGAAACCTTGCTACAAGCTAACTGATTGATGAAACAGCAGTATACAGAATTATGCAATACGAGAGCATCCTTATTTAAAAAGTAAACCACTAATGTTCGTAGATGTCTAGTGCAAACTGATGCGAATAGAGCGCTGGATTCCCCGCTATAGATAACGATTAAGTGAGCAGCAAGAGCACACATGCAATTAGTTAGAATAGTTGAACCGGGCTTGATACGTCCGAGACAAAAACCGAATATGGGAAGACTGGACGCTTATTCTATATGAATGCAACCTAAACAGGATCAAAAGAACTGCACTAATTATAATGCACAGAATTTCGATGTTGCTATTAATTTAACTCCCAGGCAATGATCCACCAATGGGAATTGAACACAATCTTATGATATTTACCAACAGGGATTGGACCCTTATGACTAGGTTTTAAACCTAACAACGTTTGCGACTTTAACAAAGCTACAAAGGTAATGTGGAACATCAATAGCCCACACATCCATATGAGATTAATATGGATTGTTATTTGTTAATTGCACAAAATGTGGAAAACAGACCCTTACACTTATATATCTTTTGTCTTTCTGTTCCATGTTTTTCCAAAAAATAAACACCCTACAATACTCCCTTTCTCCAACCCTGAATCTCTGTATTTTATTGTTTTTCCTATTTTGATTCTTAATTTTGTCATTCTGATTTACTCATGATATTTACCATCATGTGACTAGCTATGCAAATGCTATTAGCCCTGATTTGAGGAAGGCTTTCAGTAGCCGAAACACGTGTCATCACTATGGGCATAAATTAAAACCTGAGTAACGCAACATCACAAGTCTGGCGCATTGCTTGCATTCTGAGTATGTGGATAAAATACTATTTGTAGGGTGGTTCGTAGACTCTTTTTCCTCCTAACTCAGAAAAGACGTGACAGTACGTATGAACTTAAACTAAATCTAAAAACAGTAGGTCTAAGGAATCAAGTGTCGCCTGACAGACTAGCCTCGCAAAAGGAGTCCAAGTGAACATATATAGTACATTTTAGGTTGCCTTGTACATGCAATTTTAGCTATCCAGTCTCCCCTTAATAAGACCCTTTTCACCACATTGGGATAAACCTTGAGGTCTTCCACTGATACTTCCAACCTTGTTAGAATTCTGTTCGCTCTCTCCCTGAAGTTACTCACGGCCCGATGCCCAGATTGTAGGATATCTCTCAAATCCTTGTATAGGGAGTCGTTCAGAGGAAGCAGGATTTTTCTATATAATGACAGAATCCTTCAGTCAGTCCAAACTGCGCTCAGTGCTGCGAGACCCGACATGAATCATAAGGAGGATATGGGTATGCAGTCCGGTAGGCCCAATGCGCTCTTCCAAATTCTTTTAACAACCGTCTCATACTGTAAAGAGCATAATGTGTGACTAATTTGTGTTCCAAAGAGCATAGCCGGTACCACCTTCATCCTATAGCATACCAACAAAGGACGAATAGAGAATCTGCAGTACGAACATCTAATTTTCCCCATCTGAGCTCCAGGATGAGTGGCCTTGCCAAGCATATGCGAGAGGGAAACATCTTTATTGTCTGCTACGTTCAGCTTGAACCACAAATAGGTAATAGAGGCTGAGGGTTTTATTGACTGGGTGTCCATGTGCCAGCTAAGTACCTTTTTATCTTTTTTTTTCTCGTGAATCTAATTATAGTTGTTTTCTTCTCATTAATCACCAGCTCATTGCTCGCAGGATATATTTTAATAGCGTTCAATAATCTTTGGAGCCCCCGCTGGGTCCTATCCATCAACATTACGTCATCTGCATACACTAGAAGAGGTATGCTCAATGACAGCAGCCTTGGGGTGCAAAGGACGACTTCATCAGTGAGTTTATCATGTTGCCTATATAGAAGTTGAATAAAGAGGGAGCTAAACCGCAATCCTGCCAAAGTCCCCACTGAGCAGAGATGGCCTCCGACAATCCTCCCTGTCCATTCAACCTCACGCACAACAGATTATGATCATGTACATGAATCAGGATTGGCAGCAGGGGTCCTGGAATCTGCCAATCTCTCCGTTTGAGCCAGAGCAGATTACGGTTCACACAGTCAAAACCATGTGAGAAGTCAACAGCTGCCAAGAATAACAGTAAGTTGCCTGCTCTAAGAGATTCCTCTCCCAACCAACCACCAAACCGTTCAGGTCAGTTCCCATCCCCTTGCGAAACCCAGTCTGATACTTACCTAGAATTACCCTTTTATTTATCAAGCATTCAAGCTCCCTCAGGACTAAGTCTGAGAAAATCTTGCTCTCAGCATCAAGAAGGGAGATCAGTTGATAGCTCCCAGGATTCGCCCTTTCTCCCTTCTTATATATGGGCACTATAATGGCCATGCGCCAAGAATTCGGCACCGCCCTCTCTTGCAGAATGGATCCAAACAACATAAATAGTACCCTTGACCATAGCGCCGGATCTGACTTTAGTAGGGCATTCGAAAGGCCATTTGGACCAGCTGCCCTCGAGTTTGATGTTCTTTTTATCATAATCTCTATTAGACCTGATGACATATTCAATTCTCATGCCGGCTTAGCTAATGGACAAGCAACCACAAGGTCTGATTTCTTATAGACATACTGAAAATGCTTTATCCACTCGCCCTCTGCAATCACATTACTTTGCAGGTAGGTTTGGGTATTTTGCATCGAGTTATTTCCCAAAAGTTCCTTTTATCTTTTTTACTAGGGTCTCCAGCATTTTAATTCCATTGTTCTGTATCAGTATAAATCTATAATTCGTCATCCAATTAATAAACTTTTGCTTTATACTTTTAATGGCCCTCAAACCTATACACCGAGTATGAACTGATTCTCTCACCAAGCGAATCCCTCTTCTAAGCATTCTCTTTTTCTCCTGGACCTCTGCATCATGATTATGAGATCTCTTATTCCCCTCCTTAGGGTATCCCTGTGAGGTCTTTTTAAAAGTTTCCAAAAAAAACTCAAAATGGTTTGGAGTAATCCAAACGTGCCTTTACCCTTCAGAAGATCCTGGACATGGTTATTATTATCAGCCAGGTTCCCCACATATCCTGAGAGTCTATTTCCTGCCTGATTAACTGTCAATCCCTTCATCATAAGCCCACAAACCGCAGTGAGGAGCACCTTCAGACTCAATCTTAGCTGTGCGTGATCACTCCAATTCGAGTCCACCACCCTCAATTCCTCACATATCTCAAAGAGATCTAATGTTACTGCGAAATAATCTAGGTATGCTGTCTTCTCCCCGATCTGCCAAGTTGAACTCGGGGGTGGAGGGGAAATCACCCTCTATTGCCCCTTTCAGGGTTCTCAAATTCCACATAGTTAATAAATCTGACCAAATTGATACTTCCCCCTCCTCTCCTTCATTTCTCTGGGGTACACACTCTCTGTCATTGCTTTCCGGCCCAGGAAGAACCATATGGAGATCACCAGCCATAACAAAATGGAAACTTTTCGATCACACAAAAAGGTTTCACAAACTTCTCCACATTTTTCAGCCAGAACACCCACCTCTATGCAAACTGCATATATATATATATATATATATATATATATATATATATATATATATATATATATATATATATATATATATATTAACTGGCAATATTGGCTGACAATAGCATAGCCTCTTCAGTTTTACTTCTACTACCAGTAAACCATAGGTATCTTCACTAAGAAGTTCTGCTTCTATCAACATAGAGTTTTGGATCAATATGGCTAGACCCCCAGACGGTCGTTCTATTGAGCCTTTTATCGCCCTTTGTTGAAAAGCTCTAAACCCATCCACCACCATCGGAACACAACGCCATATTTATCATAAGAAAATTATTTGGTTTTCCCAATTCGGATTGAACACAATCTTATTATATTTACCCACAGGGATTGGACCCTTATGACTAGGTTTTAAACCTAACAACGTTTGCGACTTTAACAAAGTTACAAAGGTAATGTGGAACATCAATAGCTCACACATCCATATGAGATTAATATGGATTGTTATTCGTTGATTGCACAAAACGTGGAAAACTGACATTTACACTTATATATATATATATATCTTTTGTCTTTCTGTTCTGTGTTTTTTCCCAACAAAAAACACCCTACAATCCTCCCTTTCTCCAACCCCGAATCTCTGTGTTTTATTATTTTATTGTTTTTCCTATTTTGATTCTTAATATTGTCATTCTGATTTACTCATTATATTTATCATCATGTGACTAGCTATGCAAATGCTATTAGCTCTGATTTGAGGAAGGCTCTCAGTAGCCGAAACACGTGTCAACAGTATGGGCATAAATTAAAACCTGAGTAACACAACATAACAAGCCTGGCGCATTTCTTGCATTCTCAGAATGTGGATAAAATGTACTATACCTGGTCATTTTTGGACAAACCATTGGGGAGCATTCCAAAATACCTGGATCATTTTCCAAACGCATATTTGGCTATTCAATTCTTAAGATACTGGCTGAACCAGCTCCCTACAGGATCTTGAAATAGAGAGGTGGGGGTTGGTTGTGCACTGTGTGGCGATGTGAGCATGCTTCATAACAGAGAACATGTGGTTCTGCACTGCCAGGCACTTTCAACCTTCAGATCATTCGTTTTGGAACATTTGGCTTATAAGTATGAAGTGCTAGATGCTACATCTTTTTTTGCCCGTGTATCCAGAGGCGAGGAGTCAAAAGCTACAATAGCAGTTATAATAATCTTGAATAGAGCTGGTCTGATAAAGCTGAAATTGTAAATGTATTACTCAAATTTGTATCTAGTTATCTCCCTTTTTGGGTTGATGTGGTTTACTTCCTTCTTTTAATTTTACTGTATTGCTAATTTATGATAGTTGACTTCATTTTTTTTATGGATTGCTCCGATTAACTATTTTAATATGTTTAATGACATTAGTTGGGTGTATGTATCAATGTATTTTATGTTTTTTTTTTCTAAGTTTTAAAATAAAAATAAAAATGATGTGGTGCTTAAGTGCCACCCATAAGCCAAAACGATTGCCTTGGAGTACATTGGAGGGAGATGACATGTGTGGAGGGACACAAAGCTTGTAGGTGTTGCTTGGTAATTTACCAACCCTTTGACTGCCCCAGGCAATGTAATCCCTATGGCCATTCCCACACACTGCCTGCCCATCCCCGCCCAAAACATCCTCCTGGGATCTCTTTAAGCTCGTCCTATCAAGAGAGAACATCACATTTTTGCCTATCACTGTTATTACTACACCGTCTGCTGGGAATTAATGGTTTAATTGCAGCTGCAAATTGCCAGTGGAGTCATAAAAAACAAGTCTTAACCAACTGTGCCTTCAGCCGCTTGATTTATATCTCTTCCAGGCATTGAAGTCTTGTTAAAAAAAACAATGGCAAGCCAACAATTTTGGCTTGAGATATTAGACAGGCGTTTGGCAGGTACTGCCATTTTAGTCCCAGGTAATCGTTCTATTTGTTAGCTGTTGCAATTTTATGGCCAGGTAGGGACCAATAGGCCGCTGCCTTGCAAATGCCAATCCTATGCCTACACAGATCCCAAAACTGTTGGCTTTGCCAATGCTTCTTTATTTCTCATTTGAACTGTAGAAAAACTACAAGTCCCAGAATTCCATTCAATAGCTCTGAAGCTTTTGTGTTGCCAAGATTGGTGAAAACTCCTGATTTTGAGGGCAGGGGGCAGGTGAGAGCCCATTGAAGTGAATGGGCGTGTAGGGGGCGTGGTGGGCGAGGCAGCTGATTGCACGGCGGGTGACAGCAGAAAAAGTATGTGAGTCGAGAGTTATGCATTAAAAACAGGACTGGTCTTCAATCTCATGGCTATGGGAAACTTGAGAGCTTTAGCTCTGCACTACCCTACTGTGCAGGGTGCTTCGAGCATTCTAGAGTTGTGTATTTCGGCAAAGCTCATTTTAAGAAGCTACTTTTCTTTTTACTGACACTTAAGCTGTTATATTATTTCAGACTTTAACTTACTTTCATTTTCATGTAACATCTAAACAAGTTTAATGAACAAAGAGCATGCAATTCTGTATTTAAAAAGATTAGCATATAACATTTTAGAGTAATTTTAGAATGGCTAGGGTAAGTTCTTTCGGTTCAGGGTTAAGCATAGAGCAAAAACACACACCTGCATATACTTCATCAATGGATTAATTCTACTTCCGGGGGACTGTTTTAAACAGCGGTAAAAAAAAAAACCGTGGTGAAATACCGTGAGCTGCGTTGACAGTTCCACAACCCGTGCTACGTACGACATGTACGTCATACCCGTGTCATTGGATGGGCGGGCACTGTCTCTGCCTTCCCAGCCCAGCATACTCTTGCTTCCTCCTGTTAGACATGGCTTCGGTGGTCGCCACCAGGTTCCTATCGGTATCCCTCAATTTACTACCCCGAACTCGGCACGTCCTACTTCTGCCGCGCCGACTGGGATACTGTGTGGCTAGGAGTACAGCCCGCGGCTTCAGTTCGTCTCTCCGCAGGCTCAGGTAAGCAGAGGCAGGGAAGTTAGAGCCGGCTGCGCAGGCGTAGTGCATGTCGGCAGCCAGCGGGTGAAAGTTCAGCTTTTACCGTCACCCACCCGCCGGTGAAAACTTGCCCTTCAAATCGTTGTTCATTTTAACCTCCTGTTTGCTGTTGGTAAATGGCAGGCACCGTATCCTCTTCGCAAACTCTGCGCCATCAATTCTGTATATTCTTTAAGACCTGCCGTATTCTTCGGCATTCGTTTATATATATCGTAATTCGACAGTTTATGTAATGAGCTTTCGGGGTGTGGACAAAACATGTTTAGTACGCTATTCAAATCAATTGGGATACTCCGGCTGACCAGCTGTACGTTCTGTGTGTTAACTCTCGACAACTCACTATTGTAAAGAAGATGTTCGTACATTGAAGTATTGGTCTGGCATGTCCAGGGGTTTTAACAATCATCGACCAAGCCATTTGGTCTAGCTCGTATGCAGTATATAGTCGTGTATTATCTAAAGTGGATGAATGTGTATTTGGGAACGTTTAGGTGGGTGATTAGTATGTGTACTGTACAAAGGGATCTTATGTCAAATGTATTATAAACATGACTGTCACTTTACATATTCCTTCCAAGGGTTTGGAGTTGAATGAGGTTCGCAAAGCAGCATATAACTTCCAATTTCTATCCCTGGGTTTGTTTTATAGACCAGCTGGAGTGGAGATGTTTGAATCTATGGAGGTTGGTCAGGGCTCAAATCCTTTAGGGCTTCTCAGACGCAAATCGGGGGTCAGCAGAATTGTAATATGCACGTGCACTTGTGGAATGTTGATGCATTTTCAGCAGTCAACATTCCACAGTGGCCGTTAGGTTGAAGAGGCTGAAGCAGCAGGCTGTGGGGTCTTGCAATAAAGTACTTAGCTTCATCTTACCTGTGTCCGGTGAGATTTTGTCGTTGGCGACGAGGATTTTGCTTGACCCCGTCCTACGTGTGCGCCGGACGGTTGTCCCGTGCTACCTGCCCATCCCTGGCGTTGTTGTGCGAGGACGTGGAGTGGCCTGCATCGGATCCCTGTGGAGCTGTCTGCCGTGTACCGTACCCCCTTCATCGTTAGGGGCAGCGGTGACCACAGGGGGGCTCCGTCGGTGGGCGTGCGGTTCCCCCACGGTGACTGGCTGCCCAGGAGCCCAGTCGGGGCATCGGAGGAGGGCACGCCGGTTCGTGGGGGGCAGCTGCGAGTGCGCAGGGTGCCAGGAGACTCGCGCTGCCGGCCGCTTGCCATCCCGGGTTTCCAACGGCAGTGGCGGTTGCAGGCGGGTTTCGTTCGTCGTGGGAAGTCACCACCCGGTGTTCGGCTGCTCGGGGTCCAGTCGGGGCCTCGGAGGAGGAGAGGCCGTCACCGCATACGGAGGCCAGCATCCTCGTTCCTCGTAGGATGCTGAGCGCCGGCCCGTAGCCCCGCCCCCGGCAGTGTCCGCGTACCAAGCTGCTCACCGCTGTCTCCTGAGGGAAGGAGGAGGGGCTGCAGTGGCGCGGCTCAGCAATCAGCTGATTGTTGCTGCTCGGCTTTTGGGAAGGGGCAGGAGCCTCATACAGACACTGTCCAAGGACGCCCAGAGTCTGGGTTGCCACAAGACATCCCTGATCTGCAATCAAAGGGGCCGTGGTGGTAAGGTTGGGGCATTCAACTGCTGTGGAGCCCTGGCAGGTGGAGTTTGGTGCATCTGGGTGGGGCTGTGATCGCAGGAAGTCCGTGTTTGCATCAGTTGGTTTGTTGTGACTCACCCAGTGCAAATTCTCCGGCTGTACTGCATTTACGTGTGGGTGCACGTGTACAAGGTGACAGTGGGGGACATTCGCCATCTCGAGGGAGCAAGGAGTATTGAGGCTCGCACAGTGGTGGGCAAGTTCCTGTTGGGGGCCTGAGGAATAAGGCACCCTATCTGTCCAGCCATGTTACATACGGCTGCCAGGCCTTCGCCTGCCTTTTTGCCAAACCCTGGAGAGCCTGTTGCTCCTTGGGAGCAGTGGGTGGATGCCTTCAAAGTATATTTGAGGGCTGCTGGTGGGGCAAAGTTCAACGATGATGAAAAGGAAGCTGGATTTCTGAATTGTATTGGTACTGAGGGGTTGAGGGTTTTTTGTCACTTGCCTGGAGAGAATGTAATGGTTCAAGGGGGAGGTGAGGGTGAAATGGTGATAAGTACTTACAAGACTGCTTTAACGAAATTGCAAATGCGTTTTGGCAAAAGAGTTAATGTAGTTTTAGAGCGATATAAGTTTTTCTCTAGGGCGCAAGGTTCCACGGAAAGCATAGATACTTATGTTACGGCGCTACGTGCGCTCATGGCTACATGTGGGTTTCCTGCTAATGGGCAGGAACACATAAGGGATCAGATTATGATGAAGACATCCAATCGGAGAGAGGTTGTGGATAGAGAGTGATCCTTCACTAGATAAGGTGTTGGAGATTGCTAGAGCAATTGAAGCTTCTAAGACGAGTGTACAAATAGTTACTGAAAGGGATATGAATAGGGAGATGGTGCATGCCATAGTGTCAAGGAACAAGAAAGGTTTGTATAGAGCTGTGGTGCAAGGGAGTAGAGCATCTAAGAGTAAGGAGGGGTGCAAAAATTGTGGCTGGTCGAGTCACACTGCTGACTCTAAATCCTGTCCTGCTTGCAATGTTGAATGCAGGAAATGTAGGCGTTTGGGCCACTTTGCACGCATGTGTAAGGGGCAGATGGTCGCTAGTGTGGCTCCAGAAGACTCTACCATATTGTCAGAAGGGGCATCAAAAGGTGGCTCTAATCAAAGTGTCATATTACATGTGGAGGGAAGTGGGCGGAAGGGTCCATGGGTGTCGGTATTGGTGGATCAGCACCCTGTGGATATGCTTGTGGATTCGGGGTCACCTTATACACTGGTGGCTCCGGATGTGTATCAAGATGTTTTGGGTAAACAGATTTCTACTTTGTTGGCTCCGGACATCAAACCATGTGCATATGGGCAGAGTCCCATCGACTTACTTGGTTACAATTGGTCGAATTTTTCTTTCAAAGGGAGGCAAACTTTGGGTAAATTGTATGTGGCTTCAAAGGGGACGAGTGTGTTGGGTTGGGATGAGCAGGCTGCACTAAAAATACAGATTCATCCAGGTGAGAAGGAACCGGTTCTCAGTGTCATGGAGGGTGCGGGACAGAATGACATATTGGTTACTCCTACAGTGCTCATGAGTGAGTTTCCAGAGGTATTTTCAGACACCCTTGGTAAGCTCAGAGGTTTTACACATTGCATTGTTTTGAAGATTTGAAGAAGGGTGAAGTTCCTAAAGTGCATAAAGCGAGGGGAGAGCCAGTAGTGGCGAGGGAGGCATTCAAAGTGGAATTGGCTAAGTTGCACTCAGCAGGGATAATTGAGCCCATTAAGTCCTCAGAGTGGTTGTTTCCCGTGGTTTTAGTTAAGAATGGTGACGGGAGCATCAGAATGTGTGTAGATCTCCGGGAGCTAAATTCCAGCATATGGGTGGATCGGCATCCTTTGCCGAATATTAATGAGTTGTTGTTGACATTAGGAGATGCCAGATATTTTTCAACTTTTGATCTGTCAACGGCGTACCATCAAATTTACCTGCACGTTGAATCTAGACCCCTTACTTCATTTGTGACTCCGTTTGGGGCATACAGATTTTGTCGCATGCCATTTGGCCTTGCTTCGGCTTCGGCTGTGTTCCAGAGGTTGATGCAGCAGATGTTGGGAGTCAGCTATTTTCAAGATGACATTCTGGTCTGGGGCAGCAGCAGGGAGGAGCATGTCAGGGTGAGGAGGGTCATGCAGATTCTTAAGGACAAAGGTCTGACTGTAAAATTAACCAAGTGTCAGGTAGGAGTGGAGGAGGTCACATACTTGTGGCATATATTGAGTTCACGAGGTGTGAGCCCCAAAGGGGAGTTGGTACAGGTGTTGAGGGGTACACCAGCTCCGGTCAATAAGGATCAGCTAAGGGCTTTTCTGGGCTTTGCGGAATACTATGTTAAATTTGTATCCAATTATGCTGAAAAAACGGTGGCCATGAGAGCTCTCATGAGGAAGTGTGTAAGATTTGCATGGTCTCAGGAGTGTACGGCAGAATTTGAGTTGGGGCAGAATTTGAGTTGGTCAAGAGGGATGTGGAGAATGCTCCTTGCCTGAAGTCATTTGACCCTAAAAATAAAACTGCTCTGACTGTGGATGCAAGTGAGGTGGGTCTGGGGGCAGTGCTGGAGCAATGGATAAATGGTGAATGGATGCCAGTGGCCTTTGCCTCGAGGACTTTGAGGGATGTGGAAACCAGGTACTCAGTAATTGAGAGAGAGACTTTGGCAGTGTTATGGGCTTCTAAACACTTCAGGACATTTTTGTGGGGCATACCCTATATTGTCTGAACGGACCATAAACCGTTGGTGCAAGTGTTTTCTACCAAGGGAGTCATGGCGGTATCCCCGAGGATTGCGAAGTGGTCAGTACAGCTACAGGATTACAATTTTTCTTTGCAGTATTTTCCTGGAAAGTTTAATGTTGTGGCAGACTGCTTGTCCCGTTTGCCTGTTGTGGAGGTGGACAGTCAGGCAGGCTTGGTGAAAGAGGAAGACTTGCAGGAATGTCAGGTTGCTTTTGTGGCTTCTGCTGTGGAGAAGTCGTTGTGGGATGTGGAGTCTGAGGCCGATCTTGAGTTAAAATGGATTAGGGAAGGTCTAGTGAAAGGTTGGCACACGGTTAAGGATAGGCCTGAAGGGAAAGTTTATGCCCAAGTTCTGCATGAATTAGCCGACGGTCCATGGGGCGTGTCTAGGGGAAGTAGGTTGATACCCCCTGTAGTCTGAGAGGTAGAATGGTGGAATTGGCACATGTTGGTCATTTGGGTCGATCTTTGACCAAGAGGAGACTCGGGGAGGGGTACTGGTGGCCGTCCATGGACAAGGATGTTGAACAAGTGGTGAAAGACTGTCAGGCATGCTCTGTCAGCGATAAGAGCAAGGTACTGCATCTACAACCTGTACATCCTGTAGAGGTTCCAGAGCAAGTATGGTCGAAATTGTCTTTGGACATCATGGGTCCATTTGAGTGTTTAGAGCCTGAGTCTAGATATATGTTGGTGTTGGTGGACTATACGTCCAGATGGATTGAGGTGGCGGCGTGTTCCTGTGTCACAACCAATTCTGTTATTGCCTTCTTGAGGAAAGTATTTGATCGTGAGGGATTACCTGCAAGTTTAGTTACAGATAAAGGGGTGCCGTTCACCTCCAGAGCAATGAGAGAATTTTTGGAACAGCATGCCATTTCCTATTATAGGACAGCTCTGTATAATCCTTCTGCTAATGGATTAGTTGAGAGGGCCAATAGTACGATTAAGTCAGCTATACAATTGGCTTTGGCCAATGGTTTGGATTGGCAGGAGGTGGTGACACAATATCTGGCTGCATATCGGAGAACCCCTGCCATGGTTACGGGCAGATCTCCATTTGAGCTCATGAGGGGCAGGAAAGCAGGTACAATGTTGAGAACCCTGGCTATGGGTGGTGGCGGTCCATGTAATATGGATTTGTAGGCTATTCATCGCAGCATTTTGGCGCGCCAGGAGGCCACAGTGTCTTCACAAAAGTTTAGGAAGGAGTTGAACGTTAAGCCTGGGGATGAGGTGTACATAAAAAATCCCAGGATGGTTCACAAAGGCTACAGCACGTTTTTGCCCTCAAGGAGAGTGGTTAAGGTTGGAAAAGGCCATGTGCAATTGGAGGATGACTCTGTCTAGAGTAAGAGACAGGTGGTGGTGGATGGCTGCAAACGCGTGGAGAGGGCAGGTGTGGAGTCTGATCCGGAATCTCAGGAAACAGTGCTGGATTATGATCCTGTGGGTTCACAAGTGATCAGGTTCGAACAGGAAGAGGTTGTCCCACTTCCAGGTTCTTTGGGTGCAGAAGTGAATGTGGAGTGTCAAAATGCTTCTGATCAGCAACTTGATGTAGGATAAGAAGGGGGTCGTCTGGCCAGGAGGTGTGGTCCTCCTATAAGGTTCAGAGATTACATTTGTTAAACGTGAAATTTAGATTTTATGGTGCGTCGCACCCATGTCGTCAATCTTTCTATATCTATTTGTATTTGTAATGTGTATTAATTATAAGTCATATAATCTTCTGTTCATATTTCCATTGTTCAATTTGTGTTGCGGTTTATCCTTTTACAGGATGTTAACATTTTTGTTATGCAAGGGAAGAGGATATGTTGTAATATGCACATGCACGGGCACTTGTGGAATGTTGATGCATTTTCAGCAGTCAACATTCCACAGTGGCGGTTAGGTTGAAGAGGCTGAAGCAGCAGGCTGTGGGGTCTTGCAATAAAGTACTTGCCTTCATCTTACCTGTGTCCGGTGAGATTTTGTCAAGAATCCAGGTCCCCCCTCTACGTCTGTTGGCCATGAATCCTGCCACCTTGAACTTTCTGACCCAAACAGGTTCAATTATCATGGACCAGCCAGAGGGAGCTGTTACTCTTGTAGCCCCCCTGCCATTTGAGGACCATCAGCTAGATGCCTGGGAGCAAATGGTGGGAATTATGTTATATGTGACTGCCACAATTATGGGAGCAATTCCTTTCGGCATGTTTTAATTTTTACAACGACCAAAGCGGTAAGAGAACGGTAGCCCTATTCAGAACCTTATCTAATTTTGTGTTTTAAATAGCTATGACTGTCAGGGGTGTGCTTTCCCGGTGATAGCGGGGGTTGATTTCAATGTTCGCTTGGGCGTATGATAACGAGAAAGAACTTTCGTTGTCGATTGAAAAATGTGCTTGGTGGATCTAAATACTTAGAGCAGTGCCCTAGTCCTTTCGGACATCCTGATGGAGTATGGTTTGTCAACGGTAGATTTTACTCTAATGCTGGAGGGAATTATACCTTCAACAATGGAAGCTCGTATAGCATTATAGATTGTATTGCATTATAGATTGTATCTTGATACCCATGAAGTGGTGGGGCTGTTGGTGGTTTTGAGATCTCCGAGAGGTGTGAGAATGATCACCTCCCTCTGTCTCTCAAGGGGTTGGGGTGGGGGAGACGGGGGGGGGGGGGGTTAACACTGAGGAGATATACACGCAACTGCTGACTAGGGGTCCACAGGGTTGGGTGCTTTGGTAGGTGGATAGGGAGCCTAAACTCACAAATAAGGTAGCATTCTCCAACAAGGGTGTCGTCTATGATCTTTTTGAACCCTTCCCCTGTGGCTATAATTAACTCCTGCTTCTTTTGTGATCAATTGTAGGACAATCTTCAGATTTTATGAGTCTGGAAAATCTAAATCATGACTGTTAGCCAGCTGCAAAGAGAAAAAGAGGTGCCTACTTGGCGTCCCAGATGCTAGGCATATTATGATATGGTATGGCATTTATAACGTGTCTATACACAAGTGTTTCAAGGCCCCGAAGATAGGATTATAATAGGAATTGATTAAGAGATGAGCTGAGATTGCCAAGGAGCAATCAAAGGCCTTCTGGATAATTGCAGCAAGGAACCTGAATGGGCCGGATTTGGGTCATTTAGAAACCCCAAAGCTTGTGTTGCAGAGAAGGACTGGATGCAGCACTTTAGCTCCTTGTACAGCTGCCGTTTTGTTTCTGACTGGTCAGAGATCGTGTGTACAACCAACTGTGATGAGTCTTTGCCCTTATCTCAGTTACTGAACTCTCCTTTGTAATAAGGAGACAAACATCAAGCCCGGGCCTGGGTCCAGATGGGCTATCTGGATCTATTTGGTACCAACACTCACCTGTGGGCCCCCTTTCTCACACAGGACAACTGGGTTAAAGAACATAATCTCCTGACTGATACTCAGATGGCATTTAGGCCAGGCATGGGTACAGTGAACCTGTGACTTTAATATGTATTTGCTCCTGGCAAAATATGTGCCTCTTGTGGGCTCTCCTGTCTACGTGGCCTTCATAGATTTGAGTTCGGTGTTTGACCACGTGGAGAGGAGACTCCTCTGCGTGGCTTCGGACCAAATGGACATACCAAGACCCCTGAACCGGATGATGGAAGCCTACCATACCGATTCCAAGTCCCGGTCTGTTATGGTAGAGTGAGGGTGCTGACCTATCCTATAGAGGTAGTGAAGGGTGTCGGCCAGAGATGTGTCCTTGCTCCACTCCGTTTTTACCCAATATCAACTCCCTTATGCCGACTCTAGAAGCTAGTAACGCTGATGCCCCCCATCTCACAATTATGGGGTAGGATACCCGCCTTCAGTTATGCTGTTGACACGTACTTACTTGCTAGAACTCCTAAATCCTTACCGGTACTTGTGGATTCCTGCGGTGGCTATATGCAGGATGGAAGACTGACGGCAAATACCACAAAATGCTGTTGTGCGTTTCTTGAGCACCCCACAAATAACTCTGCAGCTCTCATTCTCTCTGAATGGCCATAGGCTGCAGATCTGGGGATTAGCTTTAATGAACGCCTCTCCTGGAAGTACAACAAAGGACTAAAATGAATCGGATTCACCACAGTAATGAGGCAGTACTCGGTTCAGTACATGCTAAAGATTCACAGTGGAAAGGCGGTTGGTGTGGGGGCTTATGGATGCAAGCTATAGGGCTGTGGCAATTTGGGGACTCTACGGGGGGGGGGAATCTCTTTCCTGCTTGTCTCCTTGGTGTTCCCTTTTCCACTTCCTCATATATTCTACATCTGGAAACCGGCCTATCATTATTTGCAGACTTATTATCATTGAGGCTGAACTTGCCATGTGGGTCCGCAAAGAGGGAACTCTTATTGACTGTTGCTTTAGAATCTTCTGTGCATGGAAAATTGCCACAAAATTGTCTCGCTTAATTTTATAAAAGTTTATTTGAGTTGCCTGGGTTTGACTTACTATTTTGAAAACCCAGAAGTATCGCCAGCCTTTCCACCCAGCTGCTTAAAGACGCATTTTTGAGGTCCTGAAAAAAGAAAAAGAAACGCCTGGGAGGAAATGAAATTGTCCTACAGGGGCCTCGCTGCACACTTTACCATGGTCTCAGATTCCTACCTTGAGCAGGGCCGCCTAAATGGCTTCCTTTCAAATAGCATATCGTGTAAATGGTTGGGAGCTCAGTTGTCCGGCAAGAAGGAAACACTACTGCATTTTGTGTTCTGCCCCTTTTTTATATTGACACCCAGAAAATATTCATACTGTATTTCCTCAGGGCTGGCTCACGTCTCTGGAGATCAGGATTTCTGTTTCTGCTGTCTCTCCCCGACCCGGAGGTTGCCTTTGCTCTTGCATGTTTTTTAAAGACAACTTGGAAACTGAGAATTTTTTTTTTTTACTAAAATGGCTGCGTCCTAAGCTGAGTTTTGTTTTTAAAAATTTGACTTGACTATTCTATAATGAATTAAGGCACAGGATTTATTAATCTCCCTGATTACAAGCAAGAGGAACTGGGCAGAGGGGAAATGCCCTGCACATGTGACAAAGTTACTGTTTATTCAAAGCTTTCATAACCAGGATCAAGTTGTGTACAACGCAGTATTCTCACAACACTTTCTCGTCTATCTCAGGCCTGTCATCCTGTTTTTAGGCCGTGCCACAAAATAAAGATACACTTCCAAAAACTTAAGGGGGAACAGAGTTGCTTAATAAAATAGACTACATATATAAAATGTAGGGGATTAGTACATGGATTGGTTGAACCATATCTAGTGGCTCCTCCTGAGACCACCTCCTAAATGTTGCAACTACAGGTATGTCAGGTTAGTGTGCTGTTATTGGGTTATGCACAAGTGTGAGCTTAGCGTGGAAGGTGAATAGGGATTGGTGGAAGAGGGTCTTCTCGACCTTGGAGCTTTGGAAAGTTACCAGCCCAAGTGCAACTATTCAAGGTGGTGGTAACAGCCCTGGTGGTGCTGCTTGTACAAGTTACTATCTCCTATCCTCTAGCCTTGAGTCAGAACCTTGTATCCTCTAGCCTTGAGACAGAACATTAGCCTTTGAACCTGGTATTATTTTTTTATCATCCTGTCGGATGGGAACAACTATCTCAGCTTGGCTCGAATGAATAGACTTTGTGTCGCAGGTTCAGATCACATGTGCACGGACCACAAACTTTATTTTTCCTGCTTGCGTTTATGAGGATTTTCAGCTTTTACACACGCACGTGTCCTATCTTCTCTGCTAATATGAAACTTCATCTCCCCGGTATCCTTGGCAAGAAAATGCACAGTGGCTGCACTGACAGCCTGGTTTGCGTGTCTCTGCGAAATCAGCATGTGAGGTCGGTCTCTCTTTCTCCCCCCCCCCCCCCCCCACTTTCCATTAATTTCAATGTTGCTGTGGCTTTTCGTTTAAACAAAAAAAAAATATTTTTGTCATTTTGCATGAAAAAACAAACGGTAACGACCACTTTCCCCTCCCTTCATACTACTTAATTCTTAATCTATTTTTCCCTTGGCATATAGACCACTAAATGGGATGCAAAACGGATGGTATCCACTTCCAACTAAGGACAGAGCTCAAGAACCACATGTTGCTCGTCCCTCCGCCTCCGAGGGTGTCTTCCATCTAGATCTATATGGCCGCCCATGTTAGTTGCGTATAGCATCAGCAAGCAGTTCATATTTTTTTTTTGGTAAAAATCAATTCAAACTTTAACAATATTGATTAAGCACTAAACACAAAGAGAAAGAAAACATACAATAACTAATGATCATCACGTAGAAATAATCAAATCACAAGTCAGCAAAAAAATAAAAATGACAGAATAACGCATTAAAAGGACAGTCTCCTGTAAAGACGCTGGTGGGGGGTGTCTGTACTTCCGCTCTCTATATGGTAGAGGAGAGGCACAGAGGACCCTATCCAAGATTCTGTTATTGGTATGTGGTCGAGCAATCCAGGCCTAGCTTCTCAGGAGGTGATGCAGGCTGGGTCTTAAGTACAGTGTAGTCCCCAAGCACCCACAAAGGAATGGCCGCACACTGTATCGGTTAAAACACAGTCTTTATATAATTAATATTCAAAGGTATATACAATATCACGATAACGCACTTTGTGCCTGGAAAATCAACAATGGTAAATATATACAGTTCTAAAGTGGTATCACGATTATTAGATCTCATTAAAGTGCACAAACTATGGTCAAAATGGCACACAGATCGATAAAGGGGAAACCAGCAGTAGAGGGAGGAAGGAAAGCAAGATGGTTGAACAATTGGCAGACTACTGGACTGGTCCCGCTACCTAGACACAGTTCTGTGTGGAGATCCCCCCGCCCCCCCCAACCTGGGCAATCTGTAGAATAAAGATGCAACCCCAGTCCATATATTGTTCACACTAGACTTCCCAATAGTTCTGCAACCCCCAAAGTACCTGGTGTTGTAGCGTTCCTCGTCGGGGGAATCAACAGCATTTCTTGAGTGCCCTCCCTTTGAGGCAGGAGTCACGGGTCGTCGAATGTCCGACGGAGAACAGGTTGAGCTACGCTGGTGAAGTGGCTGCGTCGTTCCTAGCGGTGCTCGTTGACTGGGAAGCGTAAACGTCCTGCAAGGAAGAGGCGTGCGGGGCACCTCGGTGTCGATAGTTCTGGACCGCAAAGAGTTTGAAGAACTGTGGCCCAACAAGGGCGTCAAGTCGTTGGTGTCTCTGTGGTCTTTGGGTGGCAGGAAACCCACCGGCAGATGCTCCTCGGCGCGTCGACTGTCGGGCCTTCTCCAGCAGGATACAGCGGCGACGATGCGGATGAGGGCATCCTGGGATCAATGAAGTTCTTAGGCAAAACGGGAGCACGGCGGCTCCATTCGTCGACAGCGGTCGTCGACCGTGGCGGACAACAGTCCTATCGCTTCTCTTTGTGATTCCGCGGCTGTCCCCGTCTCGGGTTGGCAGCCTGTCGAAGGTCTGTCTACCAGGGAGCTTTGGCAAAGGTCTGCTGCTGCATGATGGTCCCTCGTAGCTAGGTAAGAGGGCGCCTTACCAGGTCCTCTCTGGGTCAGTCCTTGGAGGCACAGCAGCTTTCAGATTGTGAAGGAGAGCAACAAGAATTCTTCTCGTTCAGCAGGGCTCAAGGTCAAGCTTCACTCCAGTTACTCGTCGTAGTGGACTTCAGCTTCTGAACACGATTCCTAGCAGTGAGAGGTCCCCAGATATACTGTTGATCTCCCATTCATTCCGCTGGGTCATACTCAAGCATCCAATCACAACTAAGGGCATTCAGGTAGGCAGGCAGCCAATCAGGCAGACAGTGCATTCAGGCCATTCATTTTCTCCAGACACTTACAACAAGTTATGTGTATTGGGACAAGTACCAAGCCATTCAACACTTCATACTGCATTCATACCGGTTTCGGGCAGGGCTGTCTCAGTCATTGTGTCAACCACCAGAGACTAGACACCCACAACTTAGAATGCGTATTCATCACACACTCCATTCACCCAGGTCCCACCCACAGGCGTACCCACAACATAGGGTCGTTGGGAAGGCTCCAGCCAGTCTGGTCAGCACTTCCCCACACTACCATATATGGAACTTCCACCCAACAGCCAGTCAGGGGGAAGGGACAGAGGCCCGTGTCATTTTGATGCGTAAATTTCAATTTTTGTCCTTCATGGTCTGGCTTACGTCAGGCAGGCTCCACACACTGTCCTTTTGCCTTTATTGAGGAGCCACTTGATTCTTTTCTAATCTGGTTAACATTGCTTGAAGGAAAATTCCGAGGGCCCTTGTAGTTTTTTGGTTTGGGTTATCATACAAAGTTGACCACCACAAGTCCGGATCTAGGACGCATGCTGGCATTAATGTTGGCTGTAGCAATTTTCCTCTTGCTGATCTTAACTCGGTACAGTATCAAGTGTTGTAAGGATTCTTTGTCCTGCTTACAAAGGCCACATGTGATATCACTTGCTATGCCATATTTCTTAAGATTTATTTTTGTTCTTAGGATGTTGAGTCTAAATCGTAAGTTTAGATCTTGATGGATGGGCTTTGCACTCTTTCAAGTAACCAGGCAAGTTTTTTGGTACTGTGGTGGATCTTTTTGAAAGTGTGTGGAATTTGGAAGTTGCACGGGCACTTTCCGTATGCGCCCAGTAAACGGGCAGGAGCAAGGTCTTTACTCTCTTAGGGTTGTTACATAGAGTGTCTTTTGTTACGTGCTAGTTTTGTGAAATCTCATTGCGTTTTTCTTTCCAGATGCTCACGGGCCAGAATGGACCTTTTTCGTTTTCAACTTTTAAGATTGCATATTGTGGAGGACAATCTTTTACAAGCGTCTTTCTAAATGTTGACAGTGCTTTCCATACAACCGAGACCTGCATGGGGTGAAGGCCCAACTCGTGCCGTATTATACTCATTGGAACGCATGGCGGAAGTCTCGGGACTTTTCTCCAAAACCTGGCTTCAACCTTATCCCAGGTTTCCCATGGGATTCTGAGTGCTGCGTCACCAGCGTAAGTTATTGATGGGATTACCTTTGAATTATAAAAGTCCACTGTTGGTTGAATCGAAAACTTGCCATATCTTCTTTTTAGGGCTAGGGCTTGTGCCGTGAGATGGTCCGTTTTGTCGTGGAGATGTTCTATCCATGGCTGATCGTTCTAATCGGCGCTTATTATTGCTCCCAGGTATTTTGAGCTCGTTATCGGTATGGGCTTATTGTCAACACACCATTTGAAGGGTGTTTGTACTCTTGCTCTCGGTTTTTTTGATTATTAGAATTTCCGATTTGTCTGTTTATTTTTTTGTTTGTTTTCTTTGACGTAAACGTCCAGGGCTTCAAGCTTGTCCAATATGATCAAATCGTCTGCCTACAGTATATGGCCTATTGCAGTGATGCCTAACTTTGGAGAACATGCTCTTGTTGGTCTGAGCCGATCTACATCCCGGAAATAAAAGAAGTTATAGAGGATTGCCCCCAAAGGTCACCCTTGTTTCAGTCCTCGTTTTGTTGGAATGGCCTTCGTTAAATTGCCCTTTTGATTTAACCGCACTTGTATGGAGGTGTCAGTGTGGAGGGCTGTAATTGCTGCCACTAGATCTGCTGGGCATCCTTTCTGCTCCTTCTTCGTCCACAGTATCTGTCTGTCCACTCTGTCAAAAGCGGCAGCCATATATGCACACGCGAGGTATAGCTTCTGATTTTCACAAATGCTTTTCGCTTCAACAGATTGAGTATAAGTATATTTAGGCCACAGTCGACTTTCTCAACGAACCCTGCTTGCCTGAGGTCGTAGTTTCTTGACGATTCAATCCATTCTTTCAGTCTTTTTAGGAGGATGCCAGTAAAGATAGATTTTGTACATCACGTTTAGTAAAGATATTGGGCGGTAATTCTCAGGCCTTGCTCTATCCCCCTTTTTATGTATTGGAATAATTATTGCTGTTGACCATGTTTCTGGTATTTGTTTGTTATTGATGATTCTTGTGAATAGCACGTGACGCGTGTCAGCCCACACTTCTGGGGCTTGCTTTAGTATGGCATTAGACAGACCGTCGGGCCCGGGAATTGCTGGCTTTGTTGATTAGAAACCTATTTTTCTCGTGTGCAGTCATCTTCATTCGAAGATATTCTGTATTTCTTGGAAATGTTGTCCATTTACCCTCATGGATAGGGTTGATCTGTTCCGCCCCTTGTGATTCAGTATTTTGGTTCAGTAGTCCCCACATAAATTTGGCAGCATTTTTGTTGTTGGATGATATCAGCATTTGTTCAGTCTTTTTGAAACAGTTGGGCCCTATGAGATTTGGTCCAGTTTCGATATGCTTTTTTTTTTAACCTTGTCCTTTTGTCAATTGCGCACTGGGGGTTCTGCTTTTTTTTAGTACCCTGAGCTTTGCGACAAGTGAGATTATATTTATTTATTTATTTTTCTGCTAATTCAGAATTCTGTTTGCGGTGTCATGACTATTTTGGGCTTTATATTATGGCCTTGTATTGTTCTGAAGATGGTAAGACAGGCTTCATATTCTACACTGTGTTAGTCGCTGGCTGCCAGCTCTCCATTGCTTTTTTGAGAGTCGGAATCATATTTGGTGCCAGTCTGTCTATTTAGGCCTTTGTTCACATCAACCTTGTGAGCCCAAATTTCTTGGTGTTCCGTGCCACTTTAATATTGGTTATTTGAGTGTGAACACTTAAGAATGAGTATTTTGTGATCGCTTTTTGTTATTATGTTCAAAGAAGAAATTGATTTAAAGGTTTTGCGATCAACAGAAAAATAGTTGAGGGTTGCGCTTAGGTTATGTGATGTCCAAGTCGGGTCTCCTTGTAGGTCGCCAGTTACATTACTGTTCACCTGTAGGAGATCCCGGCTTTTCATCTCTGTCAGCCAATTTTGCATGAGAGAAAGCTTCTGTTGTTTTTGACCTGTTCGACCCTCGCAATGTTTCCTCTTTGTAAAGTCTATGTTTAGGTTGCCGCAAATAATTATTGATTGAGGAGTTTCGATACTCTGCTCTTAACTCGTCAATATGCTTGGTCACGGTGTCCATGAATTTGTCACCATCTTTAGCTTTGATGTTCCAATAAAGGTTAATTATTATTTGCGTTGTCTTTTCAAATTGTGGTGTACCTCCTTTTTCCTCTTGAGTTATTATTTATATAAGTGGTGAGGGCATCACAACCCTGATAATGTTGCCTTTGTAGTCGTTTTTTCTAATAGTTAGCAGGCCTGCAGAAGGTCTTCTGTCCTTTGTATGCTTTGTTCAAAAGGCATGTGGCCTCATTCATAGTTGGGGTCTCTAATAGCCAACATTCTTGGATGCAGATGATATCTGTCGTCAGTAGCTCATCATTTAATTGTTCCCACAAGTGTTGAAAACCTAGCGTGTTCCATGAGGCTATCCGCAGATTTTTTGACGTCTGGGTATTCAGTCTAGTGACTTTTATTTGGGGCTAAGGTCCAGCTAGCCAGTCCCATGGTTTTTTTGTGTCGATTTTTGTCACAATTGGGGTTTCGCCGTTCGCTGTGTGGTCCACGGCCTTATTTTCAGCACGTCCTTTTATTCTCATTCGAAGGGCATTTGGTCCTCGCAGGACAGTTGGAGAAAACCTTGTTGCTTTGAGATTCTGGATACAAAGATGGCACCACTGATAAAGCGAAACATGCTATGAAATGACTCTTAAGAATAAACATCCAAATGTTACAACTTACAGTGCAGCCATTTTACTGTCGGCTGCCCATATATTGGCCAGACCACAAGGTAAGGGAGGGAGTGCCTCAGTCTTGCCCAGCCAGTGCGAGAGTGACATTACAGAGAGGTTGGCTCGGGAGAGGAACTTCTGGCAGAGGGAGAGACAAGAAAGTAGTAGGCAGCTGACCAGAGCTTTCGGAAGAAGCCTTTTAACTTTGATGCTGTTTTGTTTCCTTCCAATGGGAGTACAATGAATCTGTCGCTGCATGTGAAGACTGGGCGTGTAGTTTAGGAGAATTGTTTCTGTGCATTTGAACTAAACTGTTCTATTATTATAAACATTCACCATGTTCCTTGCTTAAATTATGATTTTGCTGATCGGTTTAATGTGTTATTTTATATCTGCCTTCATACTTGCATGCTTACTAAATATACCAGTTCCTTGGGAGGTACGGGATTTTAAACTGCATTAACAAGCCAACTCATTGTCAATCATTGCACCGAGTCAAATCTGCCATGAACCTTCGTTTTCCCCGACTATATATGTGCTTGATCATGCTGAATCACTGTAGAACTAGGCCCAGATATTCAGAAGCGCTGGCATGGCGTGGCTCAGACATGAATCGCTGATGACCAGGTTTTACAAATGGTACCTTTTGTGTCGGTGTCATACTTGTTATACCATGCTTCCCTTACAGATATTGGGTCCTATCTTGATCGCGGGAGCTGCTGAACCCCACAGTCCCACCAAGTGTTTGGTCAACTACTGAATAAACTAACAGCAGAAATCCCAACACTTCCAGGGAAAGGGGAAGTGGAGAAAATAGATTTCTGTCTTCTAACTGAACGTTTGAGAATCTGCAGAGGATGAGAAAAAAAGAGAATTGGTAAACTCTCTACTCTGGGCCCCTTCCCATCCTAGTAACAATTAGTACCTGTTTAGCCTCCTCGAAGAAGACTCTTTGATATCCCAAAAGATGCAAAGATTCATTGTCAGTAAGTTCTTGGATCACCTTGCACATTCAGGATCAATGGTTTCTCAGATTTATATTGTCCAATATTTCACTCCTAAAGTTTAACCTGCTTAAAACTTGTACGAGCCCATTTGCTCTTAACCTTTGAAACGATGAAACTGTTTAGTATTTGCCTCTTTTTGAATTAATCTTTGAAAAAAGCTTTTGACTTCTTTTGTGACACAATTGAATTACGAAATTGTGTACATTATAACACGCAGACTTGGTTATGTAAAGTCTCATTAAACACGGCTCTTCTGAAGACTTTGCCAAATAATGTGTGCAGAAGATAAGAACTGAGACTCTGACGCGCAGACTAGGTCATAAATTGTCCCAATTAACACTGCTGTCCGTCAGGTGAAGCAAACGTTAAGTGTGTGTATGCACAGATGATGGGAACTAAGCCGCTGATCATAAAAACTTCAATGCGCGTGCACAAATATTAAAACAAAACCTAAATGGATTCATAAAATCTTACAAGGGCGCAATCTAAGTGCATGACACACTTTCAAATCAAAATAGTTTTCTCGCTACTAACTGTAAGGTTCGGGAGATCTCCCTTGAGGGATTCAAGTGCTAATCATTGCAACATGCGCACTTCAGGAAAACTGGTCGTTGAGAGCAAACACTAATCATTTTAAATGCTCAGACTTCCTTTTCATGGATACAGGATCAAGCGTTCGGGAATCCAAAAGTTCCAAATGCAAGTAAATGACCATGATTTTATTCAGTTGTGTAGTTACTTATAACAAACTTGGTAACAGTTTATGGCAGCGACTAACCTAACTAAATACTGAAACTAAGTTATATCTATTTAGAACCTGCTCCGTGAAGGGCTCCTTCACAGAATTGCCAGAGGAAATCGCACAAATGAATCCAAGCACAGCGCTCCCACCAATGCTTTCACTTGTCTTGTCCCACGCTGTACGTACTTCTCCTGATACACCTGTAACGTGACTAAACTTCAGATTATAGACTGGCCTCCAAATTAAGAGCAGCTACACACAGGACCTTCCTACTTGAGGAAGGAAGATGAAAGGCAGTTGGAAATACTAGAAAACCTCCTATGTCTCTAAATTGACCAATTCTGAATTGTTCTGTCCATCTAATCCAATCAGCAGCTTGATACATCTCCGCCATGATGGATTGGGGAAACGTCACTGCAGATATTAAGGGCCCACCCCAAGAAGAATAGACAACTTAATGCAACTTTATTAGTGCCAAGTGCAAGGTATCTCGTCCTTGGGATTACCTCCTTGTTGCGAAGGACGAGATACCTCGTCCTTTTCGGCATTCTGTTTGTGCGATCCCTGCAAAGCAGGGATCGCATAAAACTGTAATCCAACTCCCGGGCTATGAGAGGGGGAGGTCCCCCTTCATATGAGAGGGGGAGGTCCCCCTTCACTGCCCGGGGTTTGGATTAACTTCAATTTCACGTCGGCGTGCGTCACGCATGCCGAAATGAAATTGAAAGTAAATTCACTGCGGCAGCCATTTTTGGCTGCCGCAGTGAAGAGAGAAGGTGAGTGCCCTTCTCCCTCTGCCTCGCTCTCCGACTGTACTTCAAGCCGGAGATCGAGGCACGTATCGTTGGGAAGGGGAGATTCTCCACTTTATAACAATACCTTATGTGACAGCATTGCTGATCACGGATCGGGCGCAGAGCGCTCGATCCGTAGCCAGCAATGCCACTGGACCACCAGGGATTTGTTTGGGAGCGGGGGGGAGGAGGGCCGCTTACTGTGTAAGCGGCCTCCTCTCCACTAAGCCGCCACAGCTCTGGAGACCCCTGGGGGCAGATGGGTGATCATCTGCCCCCAAGGGAGGGGATACAACATTTTTTGGGGAAAGAAGGGGGGAAGTGGGAGTGGGGTTTGGGGCCCACTAGCCACCAGGGTTTGCTCAAAAAGTGGTGTCGTTGGAAAGGGGATATTCTCCTCGCCCCTGAGCCACCAAAGCATGGGGGCACATGCATAGAGACCCCTGGGGGCAGATGAGTATTCATCTGCCCCCAGGGGTGGGGATATTTTGAAGAAAAAAAATATTTGAAAATGAAATGGGGGAGAGGGGTGGGGGTTTGGGGCCCACTAGCCACCAGGGATTTTTTGTAGGACATGAAAGGGTGGTGGCCCTCTCCCTCCCACCCCAAGTGGAAGGGGGGCACCCCTTGTAGTTCTCCCTGGGGGGAGATTTCTGCCCTCAGGGAGCAGTACACGAGGTGGCCCCCCATCCAATTTGGGGGGCACCAAGAGAGTGTAGGCAGGCCCCCCAAAGGATGGGGCCTGCAGTTTAGGGCCCCTGGGGCAGATGGGTGCCCATCTGCCCCTAGGGAATGGGCGCAAAAAAGAAACAAATATCTTGGTTGGTTTTGGGGGGAGTGGCCCCCCACTAGACCAGCAGGGATTATTTTTATGGATGGGGGTTGTTCCCCCCCCCCCCCACCCCCCTCCCTCAAAATGGAATTGGGGTCAAGTCATGCAGCCCTCCCTGGGGGCAATTATCTGCTCCCTGGAAGGGGAATCTAACCCCAGGGAGGGCTGCATGAAATCCTCCACCTCTTATCCTCCCCCAGGGAGGGCTGAATGAGATGCCCCCCTTGCATTTGGTGTGGGGGGGGGAAAAGGGGCACCCCCCTCTACATAACCGAATTCCCCGGCGATTAAGGGTGCCCCTCAGCCCCCCCACCTAGTGCAGGCTGCCATATTCAATATTTTTATTTTTTGTTTACTAAGTTTGCCTTGGCGCAGATGGGCACAATAGTGTGCCAATCTGCTCCCAGGGTGCCCAACCTTGCTGACCCACCCACTGGGGGGCATGTCAGACATTTTTGGCTGCCCCCACCCCAAATGGAGACGGGGTGTACCTCACGCAGCCGTACGTAGGAGGCCTAGGGAGGCCTGCATGATGTTCACCCCCCCCCCCCAATTTGTGGTGGGGGAGAGGGCAACCACAAAATGTCAGACAGGCCCCCCCTTTGGGTGGGGCAGCAGGTTTTGGGCACCCTGGGGGCAGAATGGCGCACTATTGTGTCCATCTGCGCCAAAGGGAGTTGGGTAAATAAACGAAAAGTTAAAATGGTAGACAGCATTTTAAGGGGGGGGCTGTGGGGCACCCCAAAGGGACGAGGAATTTTCTAATGGGATGGGACGTTGAATTCCCCCACCCGCAATGGAGTGGGTGCCATGTCATGCAGCCCTCCCTGGGACCAGATATTTGCTCCTAGGAAGGGACGTCTGAGCCCAGGGAGGAGTGCAGGACAGCCCCAGCCCCTTCTGCCCCCGGGAAGGGCTACATGAGATGCGCCGCCCCTCCAATTGGGGTGGGGGTGGAGAGGTGCACCCCCTTCACATTAGAATATTCCCCAGCGGTGTAGGGTGCTCCTCAGCCCCCGCTAAAGGGCAGCCTGCCATTTTGAATTATTTTCTTTCTTTACTAAACTTGCCTTGGCGCAGAGGGGCACATTGGTGTGCCAATCTGGCCCGGGGTGTCCAAACCTTACTGCCACACCCACTGGGGGGCCTGTCCCACTATTTTTGGGGGCCCCCTCACCTTAAATGGTTGGCAGGGGCACCTCATGCAGGCCTCCCTGGGGGCAGATGTCTGCCCCTAGGAATAGGCAAATGTGTATTCACTGGGGGCGAGGTTCATTAGACCACCAGGGATGGCTTGCAAGGGGGGGGGCATGCTTGCAAGTATTTATTTGTATTTGCTGGTGTGACCGTAGGTAACACATGTTTTTTGTTTTGTGTACAGCTTTTTCCATGTGAGCAGCTGCAATGTTATGTGAGTACTGATTTTTATTATTCTATGGTTGGGGCCTACTGTCAGTGGGGTGGGTGAGACTGGGGCTGGATTGTTGGTGGTGTGGATGGGAATAGGCTGTCTGGGCAGATATGTTGGTGGGCTGGGACACAATTGTAGGGGCAGGCCACAAATTGCCCCCCATGCCAGCAGAACATTGGTGTTTCCCTGGGAGTGGATCCCTCCCATGTGGGTTGTCAGTCTGCAAGCGCAGGCTCCACTTCTGGCTGTGCCACGTTACAGATGTCAGCTCCGGGGAGGAATGGGGATTCTGCTGGGGCTCCCTGAAGCTGCTACTGTGCATAGGGGACGGTAAACCAACATGGTACATGGATGTCAAAGGCCACGGACATCACCTCCAACCGTCCTGGAGTTGCGGATGGGCTCCATTACAGCTTTTCCCTTCGGGGAGGTATTGGCACACTGCCGGGACTCCCTGGTGGGGAGAAGCTGTAACACAGGGCAGCCAGGGCTCCAGCAAAGTCGGCGGTAATATCCCTGGCCTTGGGCACCCTTCTCCCAAGTGGGTGTTTACCCGGGGTTCTGGGTAATACATTCTGGGCCGATTTGCATAAGACAGACATCTGTGGATTCCCACGGGTGTCCTCTTTTGGGAAATGCATAGGGTTCCCTGTTTTCCTTGCTGGCTTCGACACCCTAGGCCCAAATCTGTAGGTTTCCCATATGAACAAAATGTGCTGTGCCGAAAGGCTTGGGGTTACCAGTGGGTTACCCTTTTCCTTTTGAGCCCCCGGTAGCTGCACCCACACATGTGAGGTACCGTTTTCATCGGGACACGTGTGGGGACGTGGGAAGGTAGGCCATGTGTTGTTGGCAGTGAGTTTTGGTGGGTGGCCAGAGCGAAATGTCTGACAATTGTCTTCCTTTCCAGCCAATTTCAGAGACCTTTCCCTGTGTCCACTCACCGAAACACGTCGCCATCCACAGGTGTCATACCGTCTCGCGTACCCACAGGTGTCCCGACGAAAATGGTACCTCACATGTGTGGGTGCACCTACCGGGGCGCAAAAGGAAAAGGGTAACTCGCTGGTAACCTCAAGCCTTTCGGCACAGCACATTTTGTTCATGTGGGCAGCCAACAGATTTGGACCTAGGGGGTCGAAGCTAGCAAAGAAAACAGGGAATCCCATGCATTTCCGAAAAGAGGACACCTGTGGGAATGCACAGTGGACTGACTTGCGCGCAGAGGCCCAGAATTTATTACCCAGAACCCCAGACAAAGTGAACATTGTGTTTTTCCCCCCACCAAATATCACACTTTGTCAGGGATTGTGGCTAATAAAAACTGGGGCCATTTGCGCACGGCAGACCTCTGTGGATTCCCACGTGTGTCCTCTTTTCAGAAATGCATGGGGTTCCGAGTTTTCCTTTGTGGCTTGGACACCCTAGGCCCAAATCTGTATGGTGTGCACATTAGTCAAAATCCTGCGTACCTGCTGTGTGGAAAGAGTTGGGATTACCAGTGTTTTAGGCTTTCCCCTTGGCGCCCAGGTAGGTGCACCCACACATGTGAGGTACCGATTTCATCTGGACACGTGTGGGAATGCGGGAAGGTATGACATTTGTTGTGTTTGTGATTTTTTTTTTTTTCTTTTTTTTATAAAGGTTTGACCCATTTGCGGTGCCCTTTGTCACACAACCCTTTCATTTCCCAAATGTGCCCTACATTGAGTCGCTGCTTTAGGCACCATACACTTTTAACCTGCTCAAGTCACCTAACCTTGAAAAGGTCTGCCTGTGCCCTTTCAAAAAATGTATACTTGCTGTTCCTCACCACATTGGTTTTCCTGATTTACACATTCTAAGTATGTCTATTCAGGCTGTAAGCATAGCACTCCTGTGTACCATGGCTCAGTGTTTGTCTTGTGGTATTGCTTTTTTTGTGAAACACTACAAAAAATGTGTGCTTTCCTAACTGCAAGAGTCGGGGGGGGGGGGGGGGGGGGGAAATGTAGCAGAGCATTGCTTTTCTCAAAATTCATAGAAGCCATTGCCGTACCAAGCCAACCATGTCCACCACATACTTTTTTTTCTCATTTTCCCGCTTTTTCCCCCAATCTATGGCATTTCCCCCTACCTAGTTGTTGCCCGACCTGGGCAAATCCTCTTCCTAAACTTGAAATGTTCTCTACTTTTCAGAAATGTATGCCTTTCTGTCTTCCAATTCGGCTTTCCTACCCTTTTCTTCCATTCCGTCCATACCAGTCCAATTGGCAAAAATGGCCAAAATCGCCTACCTCTTACAAAACGGTTGATAACATCAAAGTATTTTTTTTTTTCTTTCATTTCCACTCAACCTGTTCTTGAAAGCCAGGAAATTGGGGAATTCAGCACAGCAAACCATTTGTTCCTAGCTCTTACAAGGAAAAAAACCACAGGCTTCTTTGTACGTCATTTTATTGGCATTTATTCTCTTTCACCACCCTACAGCAACCTAGGATTCCTGGGTGGCATTACGACCGCCTACATGTGAGAAAAAAAGGGGCCAAATTTGGCCGAGATATCTCATGTAACAGAGTTACAAGGCATTGAATGGCGACATACCGAAATCGCCAAAAAAGGCCTTGGCAGTGGGGGGAAATACCCATGGCACTTAAAGGGTTAAAGACTCCCAAATCACTACACCTATCAGGACTACACCTATCAGGACTACATATCTCCCAGAGAGCCCAGACCTCACAACAGAGTCTTAATTCATCCCTGGCGGGGATCTTCTCTTTCTATCTCATGAATTCTAAATTCATATTTTCAGTATTATGCCTTAACAATTCCTGGCCTCTCTACCGCGATTGCTACGTGTGGCATGTGTGCCTGTTCTGCTTCCAGAACAGGTGCACACGCTGCATGTATGCGCCTGTTCTGATGACAAAGAGAAATCCCCCAGGGATGCATTAGGAATCTGAAAGTAGCAAAACGCTTTTGAAGAATCCACATTTATACATGAGATACCTCGTTAGGAACACAACAGAAGGTCCCAAAACACAGGAATCCATTTATGGGTTTTTAAATAATAATGCCATACTGATGAAGGCCAACACATTGTGTGACTGAGCATACTGCTAGTGGCTTGCATAGGCCAAAACACTGTGGGGCCGATTCATGGAACAAACGTGCGCCGAAAATCTACGCGCAAGCGGAAAAAAAGAGGTGCACGCGTGCGATTCATGGAAGTCCCTGCGCGTGTCTTCCTCGGAATGTGCGCCAAACCCGTGCATGGCGCACACGTCACTGCAACATCGTGAAAGGCGTGCGCGACGCGCACAGTGAAAGCGCACAACCGCAGCGCACACACCAGAAAGTGGGCGGGACATGGGGGCGTAACGCGCGGAATGGGGAACAACACGCGAAAATAAGGGCGTAGCTGGGGATGTACTGCAGGGAAGCAGACGGAACGCCCACACGCACTCGAACCACACGTATTCATGGAATCGAATAGGGCAAAGCCACGCACAGCCAAAGACACGCACAAGCTGAAACACGGCCGCCACACGAAGGCAGGCGGTAGAGTCCCAGCGCATCAAAAAAGTGGCACGCGGGAAGTAAAATACGCGATTGAGCGGGTACGTGGATTTCAGGGGTGCGCGAGAAATTCTACACGCGATTGGCCTGGGTACGTGTATTACAGGGGTGCGCGAGAAAATCTACACGCGATTGGCCTGGGTACGTGGATTTCAGGGGTGCGCGAGAAAATCTACACGCGATTGGCCTGGGTACGTGTATTACAGGGGTGCGCGAGAAAATCTACACGCGATTGGCCTGGGTACGTGGATTTCAGGGGTGCGCGAGAAAATCTACACGCGATTGGCCTGGGTACGTGTATTACAGGGGTGCGCGAGAAAATCTACACACGATTGGCCTGGGTACGTGGATTTCAGGGGTGCGCGAGAAATGCTACACGCGATTGGCCTGGGTACGTGAATTTCAGGGGTGCGCGAGAAAATCTACACGCGATTGGCCTGGGTACGTGTATTACAGGGGTGCGCGAGAAATCCTACACGCGATTGGGCCTGTGCGAGTGGGGCAGTGTATTACGTGGGTGTGCGGGAAGTTGAAGAGGTGAATTGCCAGTGTGGGTCCCCCCAGGTCTCCCCTCTACCCCCTCCACGACCTCTGCAGGCAAGCCACACCACAGGGGACTACCCTGCACCCCTGGTCATGTCCCGCAGGCAGCCCATCCACCATGGGCATGCCCCCCAGCCAAGCCACATGTCCCCTTGCACCCCCACCCCCCAGCACTGTGGGGCACCTGCCAGCAGGCCCCCAACCATGTCCCACTCATGTCCCCTTGCACCCCCACCCCCCAGCACTGTGGGGCACCTGCCAGCAGGCCCCCAACCATGTCCCCTTGCACCCCCACCCCCCAGCACTGTGGGGCACCTGCCAGCAGGCCCCCACTCATGTCCCCTTGCACCCCCACCCCCCAGCAGGCCCCCACTCATGTCCCCTTGCACCCCCACCCCCAGCACTGTGGGGCACCTGCCAGCAGGCCCCCAACCATGTCCCACTCATGTCCCCTTGCACCCCCACCCCCCAGCACTGTGGGGCACCTGCCAGCAGGCCCCCAACCATGTCCCCTTGCACCCCCACCCCCCAGCAGGCCCCCACTCATGTCCCCCTGCACCCCCACCCCTCCAGTCACCAGGGGCAGCCTCCACCAGGCCCCCACCCATGTCTCCCACCACCCCCACCCCTCCAGTCACCAGGGGCAGCCTCCACCAGGCCCCCAACCATGTCTCCCACCACCCCCACCCCCCAGCAGGCCCCCACTCATGTCCCCCTGCACCCCCACCCCCCAGCACTGTGGGGCACCTGCCAGCAGGCCCCCAACCATGTCCCACTCATGTCCCCTTGCACCCCCACCCCCCAGCACTGTGGGGCACCTGCCAGCAGGCCCCCAACCATGTCCCCTTGCACCCCCACCCCCCCAGCACTGTGGGGCATCTGCCAGCAGGCCCCCAACCATGTCCCCTTGCACCCCCACCCCCCACTCATGTCCCCTTGGACCCCCACCCCCCAGCACTGTGGCTCACCTGCCAGCAGGCCCCCAACCATGTCCCACTCATGTCCCCTTGCACCCCCACCCCCCAGCACTGTGGGGCACCTGCCAGCAGGCCCCCAACCATGTCCCCTTGCACCCCCACCCCCCAGCAGGCCCCCACTCATGTCCCCTTGCACCCCCACCCCCCAGCACTGTGGGGCACCTGCCAGCAGGCCCCCAACCATGTCCCACTCATGTCCCCTTGCACCCCCACCCCCCAGCAGGCCCCCACTCATGCCCCCCTGCACCCCCACCCCCCAGCACTGTGGGGCACCTGCCAGCAGCCCCCAACCATGTCCCACTCATGTCCCCTTGCACCCCCACCCCCCAGCACTGTGGGGCACCTGCCAGCAGGCCCCCAACCATGTCCCCTTGCACCCCCACCCCCCAGCACTGTGGGGCACCTGCCAGCAGGCCCCCAACCATGTCCCCTTGCACCCCCACCCCCCAGCAGGCCCCCACTCATGTCCCCTTGCACCCCCACCCCCCAGCACTGTGGGGCACCTGCCAGCAGGCCCCCAACCATGTCCCACTCATGTCCCCTTGCACCCCCACCCCCCAGCAGGCCCCCACTCATGTCCCCCTGCACCCCCACCCCCCAGCACTGTGGGGCACCTGCCAGCAGGCCCCCAACCATGTCCCACTCATGTCCCCTTGCACCCCCACCCCCCAGCACTGTGGGGCACCTGCCAGCAGGCCCCCAACCATGTCCCCTTGCACCCCCACCCCCCCCCCAGCAGGCCCCCACTCATGTCCCCCTGCACCCCCACCCCTCCAGTCACCAGGGGCAGCCTCCACCAGGCCCCCACCCATGTCTCCCACCACCCCCACCCCTCCAGTCACCAGGGGCAGCCTCCAACAGGCCCCCAACCATGTCCCACTCATGTCCCCTTGCACCCCCACCCCCCAGCACTGTGGGGCACCTGCCAGCAGGCCCCCAACCATGTCCCCTTGCACCCCCACCCCCCAGCAGGCCCCCACTCATGTCCCCTTGCACCCCCACCCCCCAGCACTGTGGGGCACCTGCCAGCAGGCCCCCAACCATGTCCCACTCATGTCCCCTTGCACCCCCACCCCCCAGCACTGTGGGGCACCTGCCAGCAGGCCCCCAACCATGTCCCACTCATGTCCCCCTGCACCCCCACCCCCCAGCACTGTGGGGCACCCCCCAGCAGGCCCCCAACCATGTCCCCTTGCACCCCCACCCCCCAGCAGGCCCCCACTCATGTCCCCTTGCACCCCCACCCCCCAGCACTGTGGGGCACCTGCCAGCAGGCCCCCAACCATGTCCCACTCATGTCCCCTTGCACCCCCACCCCCCAGCAGGCCCCCACTCATGTCCCCCTGCACCCCCACCCCCCAGCACTGTGGGGCACCTGCCAGCAGGCCCCCAAACATGTCCCACTCATGTCCCCTTGCACCCCCACCCCCCAGCACTGTGGGGCACCTGCCAGCAGGCCCCCAACCATGCCCCCTTGCACCCCCACCCCCCAGCAGGCCCCCAACCATGTCCCCTTGCACCCCCACCCCCCAGCACTGTGGGGCACCTGCCAGCAGGCCCCCAACCATGTCCCCTTGCACCCCCACCCCCCAGCAGGCCCCCACTCATGTCCCCTTGCACCCCCACCCCCCAGCACTGTGGGGCACCTGCCAGCAGGCCCCCAACCATGTCCCACTCATGTCCCCTTGCACCCCCACCCCCCAGCACTGTGGGGCACCTGCCAGCAGGCCCCCAACCATGTCCCCTTGCACCCCCACCCCCCAGCACTGTGGGGCACCTGCCAGCAGGCCCCCAACCATGTCCCCTTGCACCCCCACCCCCCAGCAGGCCCCCACTCATGTCCCCTTGCACCCCCACCCCCCAGCACTGTGGGGCACCTGCCAGCAGGCCCCCAACCATGTCCCACTCATGTCCCCTTGCACCCCCACCCCCCAGCAGGCCCCCACTCATGTCCCCCTGCACCCCCACCCCCCCCCCAGCACTGTGGGGCACCTGCCAGCAGGCCCCCAACCATGTCCCACTCATGTCCCCTTGCACCCCCACCCCCCAGCACTGTGGGGCACCTGCCAGCAGGCCCCCAACCATGTCCCCTTGCACCCCCACCCCCCCAGCAGGCCCCCACTCATGTCCCCCTGCACCCCCACCCCTCCCGTCACCAGGGGCAGCCTCCACCAGGCCCCCACCCATGTCTCCCACCACCCCCACCCCTCCAGTCACCAGGGGCAGCCTCCAACAGGCCCCCAACCATGTCCCACTCATGTCCCCTTGCACCCCCACCCCCCAGCACTGTGGGAACCTGCCAGCAGGCCCCCAACCATGTCCCACTCATGTCCCCTTGCACCCCCACCCCCCAGCACTGTGGGGCACCTGCCAGCAGGCCCCCAACCATGTCCCCTTGCACCCCCACCCCCCAGCAGGCCCCCACTCATGTCCCCCTTGCACCCCCACCCCCCAGCACTGTGGGGCACCTGCCAGCAGGGCCCCAACCATGTCCCCTTGCACCCCCACCCCCCAGCAGGCCCCCACTCATGTCCCCCTTGCACCCCCACCCCCCAGCACTGTGGGGCACCTGCCACCAGGCCCCCAACCATGTCCCACTCATGTCCCCTTGCACCCCCACCACTGTGGGGCCCCTGCCAGCAGGCCCCCAACCATGTCCCCTTGCACCCCCACCCCCCAGCAGGCCCCCACTCATGTCCCCCTGCACCCCCACCCCTCCAGTCACCAGGGGCAGCCTCCACCAGGCCCCCACCCATGTCTCCCACCACCCCCACCCCTCCAGTCACCAGGGGCAGCCTCCACCAGGCCCCCAACCATGTCTCCCACCACCCCCACCCCCCAGCAGGCCCCCACTCATGTCCCCCTGCACCCCCACCCCCCAGCACTGTGGGGCACCTGCCAGCAGGCCCCCAACCATGTCCCACTCATGTCCCCTTGCACCCCCACCCCCCAGCACTGTGGGGCACCTGCCAGCAGGCCCCCAACCATGTCCCAACCATGTCCCCTTGCACCCCCACCCCCCCAGCAGGCCCCCCACCATGTCTCCCACCACCCCCACCCCTCCAGTCACCAGGGGCAGCCTCCACCAGGCCCCCACCCATGTCCCCTTGCACCCCCACCCCCCAGCAGGCCCCCACTCATGTCCCCCTGCACCCCCACCCCTCCAGTCACCAGGGGCAGCCTCCGCCAGGCCCCCACCCATGTCTCCCCCCACCCCCACCCCTCCAGTCACCAGGGGCAGCCTCCACCAGGCCCCCAACCATGTCCCCTTGCACCCCCACCCCCCAGCACTGTGGGGCACCTGCCAGCAGGCCCCCAACCATGTCCCACTCATGTCCCCTTGCACCCCCACCCCCCAGCACTGTGGGGCACCTGCCAGCAGGCCCCCAACCATGTCCCCTTGCACCCCCACCCCCCCAGCAGGCCCCCACTCATGTCCCCTTGCACCCCCACCCCCCAGCACTGTGGGGCACCTGCCAGCAGGCCCCCAACCATGTCCCACTCATGTCCCCTTGCACCCCCACCCCCCAGCACTGTGGGGCACCTGCCAGCAGGCCCCCAACCATGTCCCCTTGCACCCCCACCCCCCCAGCAGGCCCCCACTCATGTCCCCTTGCACCCCCACCCCCCAGCACTGTGGGGCACCTGCCCGCAGGCCCCCAACCATGTCCCCTTGCACCCCCACCCCCCAGCAGGCCCCCACTCATGTCCCCCTTGCACCCCCACCCCCCAGCACTGTGGGGCACCTGCCAGCAGGCCCCCAACCATGTCCCACTCATGTCCCCTTGCACCCCCACCCCCCAGCACTGTGGGGCACCTGCCAGCAGGCCCCCAACCATGTCCCCTTGCACCCCCACCCCCCAGCAGGCCCCCACTCATGTCCCCCTTGCACCCCCACCCCCCAGCACTGTGGGGCACCTGCCACCAGGCCCCCAACCATGTCCCACTCATGTCCCCTTGCACCCCCACCCCCCAGCACTGTGGGGCACCTGCCAGCAGGCCCCCAACCATGTCCCCTTGCACCCCCACCCCCCAGCAGGCCCCCACTCATGTCCCCCTTGCACCCCCACCCCCCAGCACTGTAGGGCACCTGCCACCAGGCCCCCAACCATGTCCCACTCATGTCCCCTTGCACCCCCACCCCCCAGCAGGCCCCCACTCATGTCCCCCTTGCACCCCCACCCCCCAGCACTGTGGGGCACCTGCCACCAGGCCCCCAACCATGTCCCACTCATGTCCCCTTGCACCCCCACCCCCCAGCACTGTGGGGCACCTGCCAGCAGGCCCCCAACCATGTCCCCTTGCACCCCCACCCCCCAGCAGGCCCCCACTCATGTCCCCCTTGCACCCCCACCCCCCAGCACTGTGGGGCACCTGCCACCAGGCCCCCAACCATGTCCCACTCATGTCCCCTTGCACCCCCACCCCCCAGCACTGTGGGGCACCTGCCAGCAGGCCCCCAACCATGTCCCCTTGCACCCCCACCCCCCAGCAGGCCCCCACTCATGTCCCCCTGCCCCCAGGTCCTGACGAAACACAATCATGGCAGTAATGGGCAGCATACCCAGCACAAACACCCAGGCAAGGATTGCATCCACCCACATAGTAGATGCAATTACATGATACAACCCCAATGGCAAGTATGTAAATGAACACATGTCCCTCACACACACATACACAATGGGTGCAAGTGAATGTCAAAACCCATATCATGACATGCATGAAACCAATGAGAAAATACCACAAATGTAAGTAATAAATATATGTATTAAAGATGAAAATGAAGTAAAGAAATAAAACACACAACAATGGGGATGACAAAACAAATGGTCCATGTCCGAGAACAAATAGAAAAAATCAAAAAACAAAGGAATCCAAAAAATCATGTAGTCCAAAGCAAAATAATGGGGGGAAAAATAAGGAAAAACCATTGCCTCATGGTGAACACAAATATAAATCCAACAAATGTTTTCCAAACATCAAACTATGTACAAGAATATCCCAGGGTCCATGAGCCCAACACCATAAATTAAACCTACTACTACTAACTAATATTAAAAATATATACAGAAAAGTGGCCATTGTCCGAGCGGTCCAAAAAAAACTTAAAAAATAAAGGAAACCTAACACTAACTAACTAAAGAACTATATACAATGGCAGCGGGCAAGTCCTGCGGCTCACTCTGTGATGTTGCCGGCCAGGGCATCCTCGAACTCCATGTCGATGTCCCGGAGGCGGGACTCTGTCCTGGCCCCGAGGTCTCGCAGGGACAACCCCGTGTCCACCTCAAACTCCCTGCGAGCTTCCTCGAGGCACTCAGCCCGCCTCAACGCCCGACGCATGGAGAACTCCACCCTGACCATGGTGAGCCGCTCCTCTTCCGCCCGCTGCCGCTCCGCACCTATCCGCTGGACCAACTGTTCCCACACGGAAGACACTGCCATCCCAGGGTTCTCCTGCCCTCCGGCCGATGCCTGCCCCTCTGATCTTGATGGCCCCGAGCCATGATGCCTCCCACGTCGAGCCTGCTGCTGCCTCCGACGCCACTGCCTCTGCCAGCACGACGGCATCCAGGCTGATGGAATCCACCGATGCCATCGTGCACGTGCCCTGCCAGATGATGCCGGCACATCCTCCATCTGCAGGGGGACAGTTGCTGGTGTGTCCACCCCTGCTGGACCTTCGACTCCCGACTGTGGCAGGGATGGGGTCCCCACCGAGCTGGCTGCGTTGGTCGGGGCAGGTCCACAGGGGGCCCTGGTGGCATCTGGGCCGGAAGACGGCATGGAGCACGACTGGCGCATAGCCTCCACAGAGGAGGAGAGGGTCGCCAGAAGGCCACACACATGTAGGAAACCCCCGACCATGGCGGCTCCCAAATGGTTCACGTACGCACGGTGCTCTTCGTGATGATGTGCATGCTCCTCCCGGGAAGCATGCACCTCATCACGAATGCCAGCCGTGCGCAACGCGACACCAATCAGGACCCTCTCCACACGGCCAGGGGTCCCCTCGTCCGCAGGTAGAGGAGTGTCAGATGACATGGACATCTCCCCTACCTGCGGACGGGCCTGGGATGGGGCATCCCTGCTGGTGCATGGTGGTGCAGTCATAGTGTCAGGGACAGTGACATGCACAGGCACCTCCACGGCGACCTGTGCTGCCTCCTGCCCCTGGCCCTGGACTGCACCACTTGCACCAGCGGGGATGCCCCCACCAGGCCCCATGTGTGGCTCAGTAGCGGCCTCCTCCCCCTCTGTGGAAACCACCAACCTGGATGTCTCCACGCCGTCTTCCGCCGGTGCAAGCCCCTGTGGGGGCTCACCCACCCCTTCCGCTGCAGCCGTGGTGGCATCCCCGCCGCTCTGCTCCACAGCGCCTTCTCCGCCCTCTCCTTCACTTGCCACTGTGTAGAGGGAGACATAGAACACAAGCATCAGGGTACTGTACAATGGTCCCCTAGACAGGAAGCAACAGCAGATGAGTGGCACTGTCATACATCACTTCCATCATGTCCCGCCACAACACATGGGTCAGTGCAGGCAAAACACATACAGTAACAGGCATGGCGCATGCCATGGACATTGGCATACATGACCAAGGGACACATGATTCATACAATGTTGGTTTTAAACTCACATGCATCATGGGTCTTGCCATCACATGCACACACCTCACTGTAGTTCCATCCATCTGGCCTCGTACACCACAGACGCAGTGGATACAAGGATGACTAGGCTGCATCAGTGAATCTGAACATTGTCACAGACATGTGTCATGCATCCATGGCAGTTACAAGTCACAGACACGCAGTTCAGACACACACACATGGGCACCATACGTGTACATGGGACCAGCACCCATCCCTCACCCCCACCCATGTCCAGGAACAGAGACTGCCATGCTTCCATGTGTCCATTCCGCACAGAGCCCCCCATGTTGCAATAGAACACATGCACCAACCATGTGGTTCACACATCACTGTACTCACATGCCTGACCATGATGTCCCTGCACACACACATACGTACATGGCCTATGTCACACATACAGGCAGGTATCAGACAACCAGCACACTGCAACATGCCCTGTCTCACACAGTAATGCTTGGCCACTTACCGGCCAACTCCAGATGGGTCTGCCTCCGAAGGATCTGGGCGTGGAGCGCTGGGCCTACGCGTTCCAGGACCCTCATCTTGATGTCACTCAGGCGTGCCCGGCCCCCCTCCGCGAGGCGCCGGGCCTTATTGAGGGTCCTGGACCTCAAGTCCTCCCAGCGCTTCTTGATGTGCTTGATGTCGCGGGTTGCCACCCCCTCCGCGTTGATGGCAACCACTACATCGTCCCAGATCCTCTCCCGTCCTTCCTTGTTGGCGCGTGGTCTTCCGAAGAGGGCATCATAATGCCCCAGGACATGCTCCACCAGGACACCAACTTCCTTCTCACTGAAGCTGGTGGCCCTCTGCCTCTCTGGCTGGGGGTCGCCACTGGTCTCAGATGGTGCTTGCCCCGACATGGCGACCCCCGAGGCAGGCGTGGGTGGGCAACTGGGTCCTGGGGCTGAGCTGTGGAGCGATGGTATCCCAGTCGGGAGTCTACTGTTCCAGCAGGGGTCGACACAGCAACTGGACCCCAAAGGCCCTCAGCGCGTGAGCGCGTCTGTGACGTGTCGTGCGAGGGTGTATCCCTCATTGCACGAGATGACAGAACACACGTGGATTACAATCAATCGCGTGTGAAAGTTCACGCCACCCCGGAACACACGTACCCAGGCTAATCGCGTGTGGAACTACCCGGAAAAACACATACCCAGGCTAATCGCGTGTGGAAAACTGCACGTCCGCGTGTAATGCGCGTGAAAAACTGCACGTCTGCGTATAATGCGCGTAATCGCGCATGAAAAACTGCACGTCCGCATGTGACGTGACGCGCGCGTGCGTTTCCCTCAGCACGGGTTAAAGGTGAGCGGGCCCAGCAGTTCGCTGTACGTGCCTTCCGTGGAGACCGACGTGTGTTGCTGCTTCCAGTTGTTTCGCGCGCCATCTACTTCACAGCTCTCAAGGACGTATCTCTTCTTTTGGCGGGGGTATTGGCTATGCGTGTTTTTCTGCATCGCGCTAGTCAGACGGTGAGTCGCAAACGCTCCTTTTCCCACTGTGGGTGCCCCTGTGTATTGCACCCATTTTCGATGTCATCGTAGCCTGCGTGTCCCACGCGTACGCGTTATTCGTGTTACTGGGTGCCACCGCGTACTGCGGGAGGTCAAATCCACACACGTAGGCTGCAGGGTTGCGTTCACGGTTTTACTGCAGTTTTGGGGTGCCTGAGCGTTGCGTGACCCATCACCACATCACCGGGGTCACATACAGCCTTGCAGGTGCAGGGGGGCTGTTAACATCTTGCTTCCCACCCCCTTCACCCCAATTGCCCAGGACAATTGTGGTGTACACCTCCCATTGGCACCACTCCATCTGTGCCAGCGCTATTACATCTGTGCCATGGTTGGGAGGCCACCAAAGGTGAGGGGCGCCTCAGCTGGGCGTACTCCTCGTGGCGGGCGTGGTCGGGGACGTGGCCGTGGTGACCAGGGAGTAGGGGGACTCCAGGGTGTCCAGGGCAGCCACAGAGGGGGAAGAGGCAGGGGTGCGCCACTTGAGCACAATGTTGTGCCATGTGTCGGTGCAGCCATGCCACCACCCCCTGTGGTTCCGGGGGATGCAGCTCCTGCATCTGGCACTGGCACCCGTATGACCCAGCAGTCCGTTCCATCGACTGCCACGGGCCCAAGGGTAGCGGTAGCTGCAGGTGCAGCTGTGGACACCGCCACCCAGGCTCAGGGTCTGCCAGCGCAGGCTGCGTTGGCACTTGAAGAGCCCTTGGTAGATCTCCAACAGGCCAGGGGGGAAACCATAGGGGCACGCCGGGCTGCTCAGACCAAGACACGTGTCCCTGGGGCAGTCATGTCATCTGCTGCCCCGAACAGCCGGGTGTTGGCAAGTGCAGGGGCTTCTGCACCCAACAGCACCCCGGTTGTGAGTCTGCCAACCAGGACCGTTGCGGTCAATGACCCTGCCACAGCTGATGTTGCTGCGCAGGGTCCATTAGTGGGCACCCAGCTGCCACTGACACAAGTCAGGCCTTTGGTCATCCCTCCACCTGCCACTCCCTCGGCTCAATCCACCGAACCCACTGGCCATACTGGTCAGGGCGGCATTAGCCAGCCAGGGTCTGCGCCACAGTCCAAGAGGAGGAAGGTTGCACCTGCAGCACAGGCTGGGACCCCACACACAGCCACGACCTCCTGCACGTCGAGGAAGAAGCCTTTCTGTAAGCAGGAACTGGACTTCCTCGTGGACTACGTGCGGGGACACAGCCGTGACATGCTAGTGGGTGCCAATAGTCAGACTACGGCTGCCCAACGTGACACCCACTGGAAGCATGTTGCGGAACATGTCAGTTCATTCGGCCATGAGGTGCGCACAGCGCAGGAGTGCAAAAAGCGCTGGAATGACATCAAGCGCAGCACTAAGGATAAGCGTGCCTCAAATTACAACTTGACTCTGGTGACTGGCGGTGGGCCTGCACCAGAGGAGGAAGAACTCACTCCGCATGAGGCTCTCGTTGCGGAGTTCATACCACCAGAATTGGTCGAAGGTGTGGGAGAGATGCTGGACTTTGATGCCCAGTCCAGTGAGTGTTGAAGCGTAGTTGTTGAGGACGTGTGTGTTTCACTTGTGGGATGTGTTGTGCATGATTGCTGCTACATGTGACGTGTACATGGTTCTGAGGTGTAAGTAATGCAATGCTACCGTCATGCATGTCTCCTCTGCCTGCATGCGGGACTCCATGTGGGCATGCTCCCTTGCCCCTCCTCCGCCACTCTGCACCCCAGTTCCACCTTTGCACTGGTCTGCTACATTCTTGCCAATGTGTAGTTTCTTGTTCATGTGTCCTGTGTAGATGCTAACTTCCAGCTTAGAAACTGCCAGACATATGCCGTGTGGTACAGCCTTAGTACTCGATGCAGGGTATCCCACTTGTACTGTGCATGGGTCAGATGTCCCGCAGGGACATGAGTGCCCATTCATGCTCCATGTGCATTGCACGCATGCCCATATGTGTCCTTGACTGGATGATCACTGTAATATGAGTCCTTGGTTACATACATTGCCTGCCATATTATCGGCCTCCCCATGTCAACTGTGGCTCAGTCCTGCGTTGCACACATGTTTAGGCAATGACAATCTGTGTGGCTCACAGGCCTCAGCCTGTTCAATGGCCAATGACTCTGTCCAACTCTTGTCGTGTCTTCTTCACACGTGGCTGGCCTCCGGATCTTCCATCATGTGTCCTGCCCACTGTCCCAGCATCATTAGCAGTGTTGTAATTTGATTCACATTAAGCTGTTGATGCCAGTCAACACTGCTTGTCAATACACAGGTGTATGGGCAGCCTTTTGATACCATGCTAGGCATCCCTGCTTTGGTACTGGGGTGGAGGGGTGCTTGGCTGCTAGACATGGTACACATTGAATACACAATGCACGTGATGTCTGAATTTGACATTGCACTGCCTTCACATTTCCTGGCACACACCATGGAGTGCTTGTACATGTAGGTAGTGAGTGGCGTACACATTTTCAGCACTGCATAGACCCACTTCCATGCAAACTGCCACCTTTCAACAGGTCTGATCACAGTGGCTATTCTAAGTAGACCCAGCATGCATGCCAGGTCATATGTTGTGTGTCACATGTCTGCCGGATGCCTTTGCTGTCGGTGTGTGTGTGTGTGTTGTGTGCTTCTGACATGTGTAGTGACCTTTTCCTCTCTATTTTTCAGGTGATGACGCAATGGATGCAGAGGATGGTGTTGTCACGCCAGACACAGGGTTGGTAAGACCACATCAACCCGGCACTAGTGGGGGTCGTGGGGTGGTAGGCCACGAAAACCCCCAAGTGCTGCAGTCCATCCTGTCTCTGGCTGCCTAGGAGTCCAGCCTTGATGACGACTCTGACGTCCATGTTGAGTTGGATGACCATCAAGTCCATGTGTCAGGGGTGAGTGATTCTGATGTGGACACTCTTCTGTCTGCGACACCTGCACTGAGGGATCAGACAGTCTTGGTTCCTCCGCCCGTGGTGGATCGGGACGCAGGGTCACCCTCCACACCAGTCACTGATGTGCCTGGGACATCACGTCGACGGGGGCATGTAGTCGTGCAGCCGCAGGCGGTGCCAACACAGCGAGGACCTCCGGTCCTTGGGTCCCGCAGGGGTCATGCCCGGCAACGCGGTCGCCGCGCGCAACCGCTGTATACTGAGTGGGAGCAAGCCATGACTGCCAATTCCGAACGGCAGGGGGCAGCAATGGAGAACATCGCTGACAGCATGGAGCGTGTGGCCCGATCTGTGCTCCCCCCTGCTAGGCAGGTGCTTCTCCAGCAGCAGGCGGCACGGTCCACGGCCCGCTCGCTCAGGCTGGGCATGGCGGCCTCAGACAGGGCACGCCAGGCTGAAATGTCGTCTCTGCGTCAAACAATTGCTGCTCACGCAGAGGCGCACATGGATGCCCTGAGGGAGGAGTATGCCTCTCTCAGATCCACTCTGGGTGTCCTTATGATGTCCCAGAGGCAGCAGGCAGAGGAGAGGTTTGCACAGCTTGAGCGCACCATCTCGGCTGAGCTACAGGCTTGCCGGGAGGTGCAGCGGTTGTCCAGCCAGGCCTTGCAGGAGGAACTCCGTGTTACACGTGCTACCTTGCAAGAGGAAGCACGTGTATCATGTGAGGTTCTGCATGCAGACCTATGTAACATCGCCACACAGAACCAGGCTCACCTGGTGCAAGCGCAGACTTGCTGCCGACGAGGGGCAAGCTGCGGCTAGGCGTGGCCAGGCTACTGTGCCACGTCCTCCTTTCCGGGATGAGCCAGACTCGGACGACCATCTATCTCCCACATAGGTCGTGCTGTGCAGGCGTTGAGCCCATGGAGGTATTTTTTTTTGGCTCAGCATCATCGCATGTGGATGTTGAGCAGCACCCTGTACCTCCCCCCCCCCCTCCTGGGTGCCTCCCCTCCCCCCCGGGTCGTATGTGGCCATTTTTGATTTTTCGTTTAGTTTAGTTAGTTAAGTTTCTGTTTGATAGTTAGTTTAAATAGGTAATGTAGGTTTTCCATAGTTAGTGTAATTAGTTAATAGTTGAGTTAGTTTAAAATTTGTAGTCTATTGTGCTTTCATGTGACAGTGCGGTGCCTTGTGGTTTTTGAAGGCATCCACTGTCTGTTCCAGCTGGGCCCTTCATGGTTGTCTTGTGTATGTGTTTGCTGCTTGGGTTCCTTGACTCACATATGCCACTCCTGCCTCCCTTATCCATGGGCTCGCAAGGATGGTTTGGTGTTACAGAATTTTACACAAGGGCTTTGGACTGTCATATCTGTGGCATGTCTGGTGCTTTGTGACTTGTGTTGACACCCCTAGTGGGGATGATTTAGGTGTAATTGTCCACTGTTCAGCTTTTGCTAGATGGGGTGTGTCATGATTAATGTGGACATTGATTGCTATGCATTGTGTATTATGTCTCATTTCTTTCCTGTACACGTGCCTGTTGCAATTAATGCTGTAGATAGTGTTCCACACTTTGGAAGTCAAAGACGGACTGATGGTGTGATTTGTGATGTGACTCTCTGACATGGTCAAGTAATGAGATGCCTGATGAGACACACACAGATCACTTTGATGCATTAATCATGTGTTTCATGCCCTTTCTGCAGGGGGATGAGGCACCAGAGCACCTTTGCCAGCAGACATGGCCCATTGGACGACGGAATTCCTGACCCGTTTGTTGGTGCCCACATGCACATGTGTGCACGAGCAGAGCCACAGTGATTGCAGACCCACATCCTAGAACTGCTGACATGTTCCAAGGAACTCCAGGCAAGGTGAGCATCACAGGGGGGCCACGACACAGCAAAGCTTGCACCAGGCGAGTTGCATATGCAGGCTTAGTCACAGCACTGAGGGAGAGCTTAGACGAATATTGGTGTGGAAGCACACAATGCAGCTCAGATGTGTTTGTGGACTGATGGCTGTTGATAGTAGGGTTGTCTGGGACACATGCAGGGGCAGTGGCACATACCCTGCGGTACACCAAGGTTCATTGAGGCACTTGTATCAACCATGTAGCCTTCAGAGACATGGAAAGGGGCAGCTCACAGGGACATACAGCAAGGGACATACTTGGGTGCAGTGCATGTCTATTCCACGTACTTCATGATAAATGCACTGCCAACTTTGTTTTGGTCATGGTGGTACGCAACTTGCTCTGTAGTCATGGCTTGCCATATGGGTCTGTCTGCTTACCCAGGGAACATTGCATGTTGTGTGAATTGTGACACATTGGTGTTCCATTTGCCACGCACCCACCAGCGCCTGACTCACTGCATTGACTGTGTATGACCCGTCACAGGGGTGATGTTATATATGGGTACGAAGCATCGAGCACTGATTGTCTGTTTGTAGAGTAGTTTGTTGCTATGGGGCATATTTTGTGTTGTGTTTTCGTGTAATTGGCACATACAGGTTGTTGACTGTGTCTCTCTTTGCAGCATTGGAGTGCTCCTGTAACCGGCCCTGAGAGTGCGCAGGCAGGAGGCCAGCACTCAAAACCAGAGCTAAGTGTCTTGTTGTTTTCCTTACAAACTGCCCTGCATAGGCTTGCTGGGGAGTGTACTGATGCACGGATGTATGTGTGGTCCTATTTGGTATGTTTTTTTCCCTAATCACCCGTGATCCTATGCAATTATGAAACCTGTACCCTCTACCCGGTGTTCCTGCTTCCCCTGCCTATCCAAGCAACGTTCCCTGACCCTCTTTCCCCACTGGGGTTGCGGATGCCTGTGTAAGCCCCGAACTTGCAGGCGCCAAAACCCTAGAGGGGGTGGTTGGTTCGTACCACTCCTGAGCCTGGACTACAGAATGTCATGACAATGATGTCCAAGTTTGTTTGGATTGTGTATGTGTTCATGCAGGTTGTACATTTTCGTGCATTCCCTAGTTTCATGTGTCATTCCTCCTCCCCTCACCTGCCACTCATTCCAGTCATCCAGTGTGTCTACACCTGTCCCGACTGCATATCCCTGAACCTCATTCCCCACCATGATCTCAGGGGCCTGTGTGAGTTTGACCTTGCAGGCACCCGGGACATGGTGTGGGTGGTTGTTTCATGAGACTCCCGCGCCTGTACAGGGGACCTGTGACAGTACACATCCATTCATTGTGCATCATCCTATGTCATGTACCACACATGTCTCACATCCTGTCGTGACATTGTTCTGCTGTGCTACCTTGGTTGTTGCATCATTGTGGTAGTACTTGGCGTTTGTGAGGTACTGCTACGTAAAGTCATCTACTGGAGGGTGTTTGGGTTCGTTTTCATGCCTTGGATTTTGTGATTTTGTAAATGAGTGTGGATTCTGAGGGTTCAGGCATCTTTTTACACACAAGGTGGGAGATGGACACGAAGGGTAAAGGTGATCCTGTGGCCAGGTGGAAATGAGGGTTGGAGGCTCCATGACCCAGGTGCAGTTGTTCAGCGGGTCATGGTCATTTGCACGGGAGGGGGGGGTTGTTGGTGATAGTTGCATTGCCCTGCAGTGTGATGGGAACTCTGACATTGTAATGTTGTTGTCCTATGTACATGTTGTGTTCTGCTGATCAATGCCTGTTCATGTGTTGTGTTTTCCTTTCAGGTGCGAGGGGATAGTTGTGGTTTGACATGCTGGGGTGTACACATGGTGGATGTTCACATGTGATGTGTAGGGAACACTGATGGTCACTTGAGTGCACATGCATATGTGGAGTGCATGTCCCTGCAGAAACACACACTTGCACTCGGATGCACTCCATGTACTCCCACCCTTGCATATCCACGTGTACACTGTTTGCCTTCTGGTGCCCACTGTGTCCCGGCAGCACATGTTCTGTGACAGATTATGGTTCCAGTACATGCCAAATTTGATGTTTGATGTAGTCTGTCACTTAGATGTGATGCTCAGGGTGTGCATCACACGCAATGGCTGTTCACTGTGCTGTGCGCTGAGCAGTGTGATGCAGGAGTGGGACACTGCACACATGAGCTGCAGTGTTGATTTTGCAATGCATAATGTGCATATAGACAGGCATTCATTGTGATGTTACGTCTACGACTGTTGCAATGCATTTGGAAACGACTTCTTTTGGGTGGGACATTTTGTTGGTCTGTCATTTCATCTGATTCCGGGTCAGGCATCATTGTCCGATGCCACTGTACATTTAGGACATGGCAATGTGTTCCTTATTGTTACTGCGTCAGTGTATGGGTATTGCTTGCCATGTCATGTTGATGTTTGGGAGGGTTTGAGTGACATGACAGTGATGGCCATGGCCTGTTTTGCAGGTGTGTGTGATGCACACCTTGCATGTCCAGGTCATCCGCTTCTCAGAGCAACTAGCTGGGGGTAGGTTTCTCTCCGCAGCAGGGCCCTCCCCCTGGAACAGACTTCCTGGCTGACTTGAACTTGAGGGGAACCATCTCCAGTTCTGGAAGCACCTCAAGACCTTCCTCTTTGCTTCTGCTTACTCTCTGCCTCTCCCTTGCAGAATTCTTCACTGGAACTGCACAGGAGCTGCTACTGGGACACTCTCACCAACCTCGGTCCCTGGCCCAGCCACTGTCCACTTGCACTGCCACCCTGGCAACCCCTGCACTGCAGTACTGTCTCTCTATCCCTACAGCCCTCCCTTCCCAGCACTTGTCTGCACTTATCTTTGCAGTTGCCACCAGGCGACCTATGTATTATTCTTTTGGCCTACTTCCCCTGTACTGGACTCCCCCCCCCCCCCCCCCCCCACCCTTCCCCTTGCACTTTTCCCTTCCCCCTACCCCTGCACTTGCACAATCTCAATGACACCTGGCCTAGTAGTACCGTTCTCTGTGTTCCCTTGTTCCCCCCACCCCCCCTGCCTCATTGGGCCTTGGAATACTTGTGTATGGCCCATGTCATGTCACATGTCATATGTGTGCATTTTGGTTGCACAGGATAGCTTGTGTTTGAGTAGCTAGGGATGCAGACGATGTGGCACTTCCATGGCAACTATCTCAGGGTGGTAGGGTTGTGACAGTTGACTGTCACTTTGTCATCATCGATTGTCACCTGGTATGTGCCAGGCCTGTGTGCACTCCGCAGGGGTGGGAGTTTAGGTGAAAAATGTGGCCACAAGCTGGGTCCGGGCTTCCTCGCCACGTGCCCTGTCCCCTCCCATGGGCAGCGCCTGTGCCTGTGGTTGGGGATGTGGGGGCACCACCATGTCCACCGGGACGCCCTGCCGTGTTGCAACATTGTGCAGGACACATGCTGCCACAATGATCCTGCACACTACTGGTGGTGCATAGAGTAGTTGCCCACCAGAGCGGTCAAGGGAGCGGAAACGTGACTTGAGCACTCCGAATGTGCGCTCCACTATGCCCCTGGTTGCAATATGGGCGGCGTATCTTACCTGGGGTGGTGTGGTGGGGTTCCGGATTGGCGTCGTCATGTGGTTGCTCAGAGGGTAGGCACTGTCCCCTGGGGAGGTGATAATAATTGAGATTATTAGGGTTGGGATATTTGTCTGTGTGTGACTTGCATGCATGTGCAAGGGCATTTGTACTGACCTAGGAGCCATGTGTCGCCATGCTGCCCAGCTTCCAGGGCCCGTCTCAGGGCGGACATTCTGTATATGAAACTGTCATGGGTGGAGCCAGGGTAGTTTGCATAGACAGAGGTGATGATTCCCTTTGCATCGCATACCACCTGTACATTGATGGAATGCCAGTGCTTGCGGTTTCGGTAGATGTGCTCAGTGGCCCTAGGTGGACGTAGGGCCACATGGGTGCAATCTATGGCACCGAGCACTTTGGGGAAGTGTGCCACCCTGAAAAAATCCAGGACAACGGCCTGCCTTTCTGCGGGTGTTCTGGGCATGTATATGTGCCTGCGGACTGAGGGGCGCGCTGTCATGATTGCCAGTACCTGGTGTAGGCAGCGTGACTGCGTGGCCTGTGAGACCCCCCCCCACTGTGGCAGTGGTCCGCTGAAACGACCCAGTGGCCAAAAAATGCAAGACATTGAGCAGCTTCTCCAAGGGGCTCAATGCTTGGGAGCAAAGGGTGGGGGATGTGAGGTCATCTTCCCACTCCCTGACCAGGTCTAGGATGATATGGGGTGGAAACCTATACCTGCCGTAGACCTGGTCGTCAGGCATCCCAAAAAGGCTTGTCCGTGGTGCAAAAATGCGTGCCCTGACTATTCTCCTCCTCCTGCGGTGTCCCACAATCAGTGCAGCAACAAATGGGGCATTCATCGTCGCTGTATATACGCGTTTGTTGTTTGCGCGCACTTTTATGCTGTGCGCGGGCGCGGGACGCCTCCGTGTGGGCGGACTCGTTGGTTTCCCGTATTCGGGTGTCATCGCGTGTGATCGGAGGGGAGCGAGCGTACACGCGATTGGCCTGGGTACGTGTGTTTCGGGGTGCGCGGGTAGTTCCACACGCCATTGGCCTGGGTACGTGTGTTTCGGGGTGCGCGGGTAGTTCCACACGCCATTGGCCTGGGTACGTGTGTTTCGGGGTGCGCGGGTAGTTCCACACGCCATTGGCCTGGGTACGTGTGTTTCGGGGTGCGCGGGTAGTTCCACACGCCATTGGCCTGGGTACGTGTGTTTCGGGGTGCGCGGGTAGTTCCACGCGCCATTGGCCTGGGTACGTGTGTTCCGGGGTGCCGTGAACTTTCACACGCCATTGGTTGAAATCCACGTGTGTTCTGTCATCACGTGCAATGAGGGATACTCCCTCGCACGTCACGTCACAGACGCGCTCACGCGCTGAGGGCCTTTGGTCCAATGAAAATGCGTATGCGTGCAGACGCGCTTACGCGCTAAGGGCCTTTGCTCGAATTACACGCTGACGTGCAGAATTTCCACGTGCCAAATCACTCCGTATCAAGCTGGCCACGCGTAAGCACACGGAAGACCACGCTCCTGCCCAGAAGGCCGAACTACTGCCCCCCAGAGCCCCGAGCACGCTCCCACCTGCCATCTGCTGCTGCCTGACTGCCTGCTGCCCACGTGCCCTGCCATTTGCTGCCTGCACATCAGCCAGGGGTGCTGTTGGTGTGACCACCCCTGCTGGAACCAAAGACTCCCGACTGGGATTCCATCGCTCCACAGCCCAGCCCCAGGACCCAGTTGCCCACCCACTCCTGCCTCTGGGGTTGTCATGTCGGGGCAAACTCCATCTGTGACCACTGACAACCCCCGGCCAGAGAGGCAGAGGGGCACCAGCTTCAGTGCCACCGAAGTTGGTGTCCTGGTGGAGCAAGTCCTGGGGCAGTATGATGCCCTCTTCGGAAGTTCCCGCGCCGACAAGGAAGGACGGACTCGGATCTGGACTGACATCGTGACTGCCATCAACGCGGAGGGGGTGGCAGTCCGCGACTTCCAACATGTCAAGAAGCGCTGGGAGGACTTCAGGTCCAGGACCCTGAACAAGGCCCGGCGCCTCTTGAAGGCAGCGGATGCCAAGGGGCGCCGGGGCCACTTGTCGGAGGAACAGATGAGCGTCCTGGAACACATATCCCCAGCGCTCCACGTCCAGGTCCTTGAGAGGCAGACCCGTCTGGAGTCGAGCGGTGAGTGTACATGCATCCTGATTGTGAGCAGTGCGTGTGGTGATTGTTCAGTAGTGTGCAGGTTGCACATCTGTTTGTATGGGGTCGAGTATGGGTGCGGGTGTACAGGTCCGTGGGGCTGACACATGCGAGGGCTGTAATGTGTGAGACATGGATGGTGCCTGTGTGTGTGGGCTTGCATGCCAAATGCAGTTGTGTGGGCACACAAGTTTGTATGAATGTGTATGTGAGTAGACATGTCCGTGATGTCACGCATGTATGTTGTTTTCAGCTGCATGTATCAGCGCTGTGTACATGTGCATGTGTGTGTATTTGACAAGGGTGCAACAGTGATGCAACATGGATGCATGTGACAGCGGTATGTGGAAGCCTGATGGGCAGATGTGACATGGGTGCCCGTCTGAACACTGCGACACTTGGCAGAGGTGTACACATGCATGCAAGTGTGGTGGTGTGTGTACATGTGTGGTGCACTTCCTGTGTTGCATGTGATGTCTGGCTCACCTTTGGCTGCTCATGCTGTTGTATGTGTATGGATGGTGTTGGCAGTTGCGATATGGCTGTGGTATGGCTCGTGTGTGCGAGTTGTAATGACATGTGTGTTGGGGATCGTGATGACATGTCTGAGGTTTGCCAATGCCACTCATGTACAACTGTCATGTGTGTATGTGTCCATTGTACATTGCCCTGATGCATGTGTTTTGTTTCTCCCTGTCTGCAGCGTCAACTGATGAAGAGGGCGGAGAAGGTGCTGTGGAGCACAGCAGCGGGGATCCCATCGCCAGCCGGAGACGCAAGGCCCGGCTCCCCTCCCATGTTGTCATCTCGTCGGGGAGTGAGGAGTCCGGTGCCGCGTCCCAGGCCGCAGCTGCCGGGGGGAGGTCCAAGAGGCGGAGGTTGCAGTTGGACTCCTCGGCAGCAGAAGAGGCAGCTGGGACTCCACAGGGCCCAACGGGGGAAGATGGCACAGAGTCATCCAGGTTGGTGGGGGGTTTGGTGGAGGAGGAGGCCGTGCAAGCACCAGGGACGGGGTCTGGGGGTGGGGGATCCCACTGGTGCTAGTGGTGCAGTGCAGGACCAGGGACAGGAGGCAGCACAGGCCGCCGCGGAGGTGCCTGTGTGCAATCCTGTCCCTGATCCTGTCCCTGCATCATCTTGCACCAGCAGGGATGCCTATGTCCAGACCAGTTTTCAGGCAGGGGATGAGCTGACGTCAACTGGCCTTCCTCTGCCTGCGGACGTGGCTATCCAGGCCCGGGTTGAGCCTGTCCTGGCTGGTGTGGCGTTGCGTCAACGGGCCATGCGAGGTGACCTGCAGTCTTTTCATGAAGAGACTGCAGGTCATCTCGAATGGCTCGTTGACCACATCAGCCTGCTGGGACAGGTCACCCAGGCCGGATTCCTCCGTCTGATGGGGCTTGCCACGACCCCCTCCTCAGCTGGACCCCCTACGCGCCAGTCGTACTCTGTGCCATCTTCCCACCCATCAGTCACCTGGGTGCCCTGTGGAGCTGCCTCTGACGGTGCGGCCAGGCTGGTGGAGGAGGCATCCCTGCCACAGTCGGGAGTCGGACGTCCAGCAGGGGTGGCCACGTCAACGACTGCACCCCAGCCGGCGGAGGATGTGCAGGCAGCAGGAGGCAGTGCAGGGGCAGAGGCACAGCAGCAGCAGCACCATGGTGGGAGCCATGAAGGCTCGGGGCCTTCGACATCGGAGGGGCAGGCATCGGCCGGAGGGCAGGAGGACCCAGGACAAAAAGTGTCTTCCGTGTGGCAGCGGTTGGGCCACGCCATAGATGCGGAGCGGCAGCGGGCGGAAGAGGCACGGCTCTCAATGGTCAGGGCGGAGAACTCCATGCAGAGGGCCCTGAGGCGGGCCGAGTGCCTCGAGGCAATCCGCAGGGGTTTGGAGGTGGACACGTCGACGGCCCTGCGGACCCTCGGGGCCATGGAGGAGGACCGCCTCCGGGACATTGAGGAGGAGTTCGATGATGCCCTGGCCCGGCACATCCAGAAGTGAGCCGTGGAACTAGCCCGCTGCCCTTGTACATAGTTATGTAGGTAGTGTTAGGTTTCATTTTTGTTTTTGTTTCATTTGGACCTTTTGGACATTGGCCACATTTTTGTATATATTTTTTTTATTAGTTAGTGTAGTTAGATAGGTTTCCTTTATTTTGTTGGGATAATGGACCCTGGCTTCTTGCATTGTACATAGTTGTAGACTTGTACATACTTTCTTTTTTAACATTCTCCATGGATCAATGGCTTTTATTTTTATTTCCCATTGGATTTTGTTTTGTGGACATTGACTTAGTACAACATTACTTTGGATTTCAATATATTTTTATTTTTTTTATTTTGAACGGACATGCTTCTTTTAATTTTTTTACATTCACATTTCTGTTTCTTCATTTTTGATTCTATTCATGTTTCCTTTAATACATTATTTTTTTGTTGAACTTCATTGTGTGGTATCTCATTGTTTTCATGCATTTCATGTTGTGTTTTGAGATTCACTGACACCCATTGGGTGTATGTGAGGGACATGTTTGTTTCGGAACTTGCAATTGGTGTTCTGTGATGTGATTGCAAATTATGAGTGGGTGGATGCAATACTCGGGTGGGTGTTTTGCATTTGGGGGCTGACCATAGAGACCAGGGTTCTGGATTGTGATGACATGTTGGGACAGGAACATGAGTTGGACATGGGTGGGGGCCTGGGGAAGGCTGCCCCTGCACTGCTGGGGGGTGGGGGTGCAAGGGGACATGAGTGGGACATGGTTGGGGGCCTGCTGGCAAGTGCCCCACAGTGCTGGGGGGTGGGGGTGCAAGGGGACATGAGTGGGACATGGTTGGGGGCCTGCTGGCAGGTGCCCCACATGGGTGGGGGTGCAGGGGGACATGAGTGGGGGCCTGCTGGGGGGTGGGGGTGCAAGGGGACATGAGTGGGACATGGTTGGGGGCCTGCTGGCAGGTGCCCCACAGTGCTGGGGGGTGGGGGTGCAAGGGGACATGAGTGGGGGCCTGCTGGGGGGTGGGGGTGCAAGGGGACATGGTTGGGGGCCTGCTGGCAGGTGCCCCACAGTGCTGGGGGGTGGGGGTGCAAGGGGACATGAGTGGGGGCCTGCTGGGGGGTGGGGGTGCAAGGGGACATGAGTGGGACATGGTTGGGGGCCTGCTGGCAGGTGCCCCACAGTGCTGGGGGGTGGGGGTGCAAGGGGACATGAGTGGGGGCCTGCTGGGGGGTGAGGGTGCAAGGGGACATGGTTGGGGGCCTGCTGGCAGGTGCCCCACAGTGCTGGGGGGTGGGGGTGCAAGGGGACATGAGTGGGACATGGTTGGGGGCCTGCTGGCAGGTGCCCCACAGTGCTGGGGGGTGGGGGTGCAGGGGGACATGAGTGGGGGCCTGCTGGGGGGGTGGGGGTGCAAGGGGACATGAGTGGGACATGGTTGGGGGCCTGCGGGCAGGTGCCCCACAGTGCTGGGGGGTGGGGGTGCGAGGGGACATGAGTGGGGGCCTGGTGGAGGCTGCCCCTGGTGACTGGAGGGGTGGGGGTGGTGGGAGACATGGGTGGGGGCCTGGTGGAGGCTGCCCCTGGTGACTGGAGGGGTGGGGGTGGTGGGAGACATGGGTGGAGGCTGCCCCTGGTGGCTGGGGGGTGGGGGTGGTGGGAGACATGGTTGGGGGCCTGGTGGAGGCTGCCCCTGGTGACTGGAGGGGTGGGGGTGGTGGGAGACATGGGTGGGGGCCTGGTGGAGGCTGCCCCTGGTGACTGGGGGGGTGGGGGTGCTGGGAGACATGGGTGGGGGCCTGGTGGAGGCTGCCCCTGGTGACTGAAGGGGTGGGGGTGGTGGGAGACATGGGTGGGGGCCTGGTGGAGGCTGCCCCTGGTGACTGAAGGGGTGGGGGTGGTGGGAGACATGGGTGGGGGCCTGGTGGAGGCTGCCCCTGGTGACTGGTGGGGGTGGTGGGAGACATGGGTGGGGGCCTGGTGGAGGCTGCCCCTGGTGACTGGAGGGGTGGGGGTGGTGGGAGACATGGGTGGGGGCCTGGTGGAGGCTGCCCCTGGTGACTGGAGGGGTGGGGGTGGTGGGAGACATGGGTGGGGGCCTGGTGGAGGCTGCCCCTGGTGACTGGGGGGGTGGGGGTGCTGGGAGACATGGGTGGGGGCCTGGTGGAGGCTGCCCCTGCACTGCTGGGGGGTGGGGGTGCTGGGAGGCATGGGTGGGGGCCTGGTGGAGGCTGCCCCTGGTGACTGGGGGGGTGGGGGTGGTGGGAGACATGGGTGGGGGCATGGTGGAGGCTGCCCCTGGTGACTGGAGGGGTGGGGGTGGTGGGAGACATGGGTGGGGGCCTGGTGGAGGCTGCCCCTGGTGACTGGAGGGGTGGGGGTGGTGGGAGACATGGGTGGGGGCCTGGTGGAGGCTGCCCCTGGTGACTGGAGGGGTGGGGCTGGTGGGAGACATGGGTGGGGGCCTGGTGGAGGCTGCCCCTGGTGACTGGAGGGGTGGGGTGGTGGGAGACATGGGTGGGGGCCTGGTGGAGGCTGCCCCTGCACTGCTGTGGGGTGGGGGTGCTGGGAGACATGGGTGGGGGCCTGCTGGGGGTGCAAGGGGACATGTGGCTTGGCTGGGGGGCATGCCCATGGTGGATGGGCTGCCTGCGGGACATGACCAGGGGTGCAGGGTAGTCCCCTGTGGTGTGGGCTGCCTGCAGAGGTCGTGGAGGGGGTAGAGGGGAGACCTGGGAGGACCCACACTGGCAATTCACCTCTTCAACTTCCCGCACACCTACGTAATACACTGCCCCACTCGCACAGGCCCAATCGCGTGTAGATTTTCTCGCGCACCCCTGAAATCCACGTACCCAGGCCAATCGCGTGTAGATTTTCTCGCGCACCCCTGAAATCAACGTACCCAGGCCAATCGCGTGTAGATTTTCTCGCGCACCCCTGAAATCCACGTACCCAGGCCAATCGCGTGTAGATTTTCTCGCGCACCCCTGAAATCCACGTACCCAGGCCAATCGCGTGTAGATTTTCTCGCGCACCCCTGAAATCCACGTACCCAGGCCAATCGCGTGTAGAATTTCTCGCGCACCCCTGAAATCCACGTACCCAGGCCAATCGCGTGTAGAATTTCTCGCGCACCCCTGAAATCCACGTACCCAGGCCAATCGCGTGTAGAATTTCTCGCGCACCCCTGAAATCCACGTACCCAGGCCAATCGCGTGTAGAATTTCTCGCGCACCCCTGAAATCCACGTACCCAGGCCAATCGCGTGTAGAATTTCTCGCGCACCCCTGAAATCCACGTACCCAGGCCAATCGCGTGTAGAATTTCTCGCGCACCCCTGAAATCCACGTACCCAGGCCAATCGCGTGTACATTTTCTCGCGCACCCCTGAAATCCACGTACCCAGCCCAATCGCGTGTAGATTTTCTCGCGCACCCCTGAAATCCACGTACCCAGCCCAATCGCGTGTAGAATTTCTCGCGCACCCCTGAAATCCACGTACCCAGGCCAATCGCGTGTAGATTTTCTCGCGCACCCCTGAAATCCACGTACCCAGGCCAATCGCGTGTAGAATTTCTCGCGCACCCCTGAAATCCACGTACCCAGGCCAATCGCGTGTAGAATTTCTCGCGCACCCCTGAAATCCACGTACCCAGGCCAATCGCGTGTAGAATTTCTCGCGCACCCCTGAAATCCACGTACCCAGGCCAATCGCGTGTAGAATTTTTCGCGCACCCCTGTAATAAACGTACCCAGGCCAATCGCGTGTAGATTTTCTCGCGCACCCCTGAAATCCACGTACCCAGGCCAATCGCGTGTAGATTTTCTCGCGCACCCCTGTCATGCACGTACCCAGGCCTATCGCGTGTGGGGACACCCGCACACCCCTGAAATACACGCTCCCCGCTCTGCGTTTGCTGCTGCCCTTTGCGCTGGATTGGGGATTTTGATGGCTTTTCCCTGCGCAAGGGGCGTTCTTGGGGGCGTAACTGACGCTGCTGCAGGGTCGCTGCGCCACTGCGCCACGGCTTTTTGTGGATGTTGGAATCCATGAATACGCTGTGCGCCTGAATGTGTTTCGGCGCACGCGGCTGGCGCAGACTACCGCACGCGCACACTGTGCGCCAGCCGCGTGCGCCACTTGTGCGCCGAATTCTATGAATTGGCCCCTGTGTGTCAACAATGTTCGTAAAAATATGCAATTGGCATGTGAATGGGTTAGCATGTATTGCCTTTCTATATCCAGTAGATTTCTGTTGGGGGAGAAAGTATATGCACAATAAAGTTGATTGTATTTACGCACAAAGCGTGTTGTCTTAATGTGGTTTATCCCACACTGTGATGGATTTCAATGTGCTGAAGGATGTTTTTAATTGTGCTCAGAAGTGTGAATACACTAATTAGCACTAGTGTGAATACACTTGTTGGTGGTAGTGCATTTGTATGTCTAGGTACACTTTGATGTAATTTATGTTTTTGGTGTGCTGACCTCACAAAAACTGTATCAATAATACAATTAATTATTACAAAGATTTGTACATTTTTCTTAAGTAGATGGCTCTGTCCCAACATTTGATTGAATGTCTGTCCATATAACCCTGATCATTTAGTTTAGAGAGATCATGGCCATGCCCCTCTGGGTGAACATTAAGTAAGGTAAGGTGCGGCGTAGCAAGCGCAGCTGGGAGAAATGGCTCCTGGCTATGGCTTTGACCCGTGGATCAAGAGTGAATGTGTGGTCCATTTTCGTTCCAAGATTTCTTACTATGCATGACTGGTTTTTGCAGAGTTTCATCTTGTCAGGCCGCGGGATTGTGGTTGAGTTAGAACCTGTATTATAATTATTATTATTATTACTATTATTTCTTTATTTTATTTAATGGTTACAATTTTTACAAAATATTGAATACCCCTTGTCCCACATCTTTTATGCCTTCTGTTTGTTTTCCAGTCAGTTGTCCAAACATCATGAAACACTTGGGTGGGGGGTGGGTGGGAAGAGGAGAGGAGAAAAGAAGAGATATTGGTTCAATTCAGTACACTGCTCCAGGCCAATGTTTTTCATGAATGAAGCGACCGCAATAACCCATTGCCTCTTCTTTTTACCGCTCATTAATAAAGACCACCATGTTTCCTCATCGTTAGTTGATGATGACTTCAGATTTTCCCTAAATATGTAGATCTAGCTGCCTGTGTGCCAGTGCAGGTTAAGAGGAGATGTCAAATTGTTTCCACTTGATCTGTAGCTTTACAAAAGTGCCATTTGTTGGAGCTAGATTGGCACCTTATCACCATTATTTCATTTGTTTTCATAAAATTTAGGTGAATTCTTAGGAATGTGCGGCCAAGCTTTTGTCTGGAAATTGTCCTAAATATCCTCGGACTTCATTGATTTTCATTGGGTTGGTTGGAAGACTTAGTTAATTTGTAGGTCTCAGCCACTTCTATGGTCTTGATCCAGTCCATTTCAATGAACTTCCTTATGACTTTGTCTGGATTTGTTAAGAGGTTTTCTTCAGTAGTACCCAATTCATCCAGGAGGTTGTTGTTTTCCAAAGCCCAATTCGTCAACATTTTGTTCTTACCACCTTCCATCTTTTATTTTTTTATGATGTTGAAGTTTTTGGGTCTTGGGTGAATAATAACCTTTCTATTCAGCATCAGTGTTTCTTGGCATCATTGTGTTCAATGATGTTAAACATAATTTGCGTCTTATGAGGACCATTGGAGTTGTTTGAGGAAGGCCAAATTCGTGCCTCCAAAAATATCCCTCTCGCTTAAGCCACATTTTTGGGGGGATTTGGGGCATAGCTTCTGTACTGTATGATAGGCTTGTCACCACTTTAGCTTTGAAAAAGTTTATTGCCGGGATAAGTGAAAAACGTACGCATTTTCTATCCACGGCCTTCGCCTGTGTGGTCAAAACTTTCAACTTTTCATACAGTGTCGCCTGCATAGGTGTTTCCGAGGGGTTGCTGTTCATTGTTACTCCAAGATATTTAAAGCTTATCACCTTCTCCAGTTGGACTCCTACAATACGCCATTTACATTTTTCCCAATTTCTTAGATGGCTTTTCAAACGTAATTTTTGTTTTTGCCTTATTCAGCTGAAGGTTGTTTTCCTTTTAAATATTTTACAAAGTTGTTCAATTGTCTTTGAAGACCCACCGCCATTTGGTCCGATAGGATGATTTTGTCTGCATAGAGGAGTATATAGATCTTCGACTCCCCTATTGTCGGCGTGTGAAATTTCAAATTGATTTTTCAGTGTCTCCAAAGTCTGCCATTTAGGCGTTATACAGGGCTGGGGCCAATGGGCATCCCTGTTTAACGCCTCTGGCCGTAGGGATTTCCTTTGATGGAGCTCCTGCTTGGCTGAGTCTTACTCTCATTGATGTCTCTAGATAGAGAGCTTTGATGGGACTCCAGGCAGTTCTGTTTAGCCAATTTGTCCCAAAGGCGGTCCCAGTTGACCTGGTCAAATGCTTGTACCAGGTCAACAAAGGCTTTAAAGATCTTGGGTCCACCCTGTAGAACCTTGGCTTTAAGGCTACTCAGCAGGAGGTTGATCGCTGTGGTTCCTGTGTTCTTACCAAAACCTGTCTATAGGGTGGATAATGTCGCAGATCTTGCTTTTGAAAATCGGTACGAATTTGGTGGTATTACCTTGCCCTGGTTGCAGTTGTGGAAGATTTTACTAATGAAGAGCGCCCATTCGCCTATTCAATTTGGTGATTTTTGCCAAGATTGACTCAATGTCGCATGGGACCTCCCAAGTTGTTGCGTTTTGCTCCTGAGGAACTGGGGTGGTAATCGTCAGGTTTTATATAGTTGTGAAAAGTGCCCACTGTGATTCACCCACATTGTTTTGAAGTGAGTCGTTGCTGCTTTTCGCAGTTGCTTTGATCAATGACCAGAAATCCCTGGCTTTCCTTCAACAGGCTATGCGCAGCATCTGCTCCGAGTCATGGTGGTAAAGCTTGAGGTGGTGTTGTAAAAGCCAGTTTTTGTATCTTTTTTTCGGCAGACTTGACAATTTTTCTGATCTTTCAGAGAATTCCTTTTCTTCGCCACATGTTTTATTTGACATAGAATTCTTGTTTGTTGGACCAACTGCTGGTTATACGTGTTGATAGGTGATTTCCGTGGGTGTTCATTCGTTAAATATTTGACATAGTGAGCTGTAAGGAGAGGTAAGTAGTCCACTTCCAGTTTGAATTGACTAGTGGGTTTGTCCCGCTTGTTGTTATGATCTCTATATGCTTCTGACATTTGTCCAATTGTGTTCTCAGACAATTTTAGGCAGTTGCCACTTTCACAGGCTTCAATGTCGTGGGTCATGTAAAATTTCGGGGCCTCTTGAGGTGACCAAGAACACCCTTAATAGTGTGTGGAAATAAGAACATTTGGGCTGAGAGTTCTAAGCCACTGCCTAAAAGAATTGCTGTTGAAAGGCGGGGTGTTGGGCAGCCTGTAGAACCCTTTTCAGCTAGTTTCAAGGCTATTACTTAACCATTCAAATTCGATTTTGTCGTCGGCCGTGTCTCCTGCAGGCATAGGACGTCAACATTTCCCAGATTGACGTCGCTGGTTTTGGTTGGATGCCCAAAGACTCTGGTGTTCCACGAGCCCATAAGGATGTGGTTGTTGAAATCCAGTGTGGTTTCTTCCATAGTTTGCTTGTGTGGCTGATGCACTTGAGCAGCTGGTATTCAGGCCCACTTGTTTTGAACGTCTTCGTTATTCCCTCTCCCTGGGTTGTTCGTTATCCTCATTGACTTATTACTCGGTAGATCTTGGTCAATAGTTATTTTTACCTTTTGCAAGGGGCCATGGGGGTATCCTATCTGGATCTCTTGCATCTTCAGCTGGCCCGTCCGCATCAGCGCTGCTGGATCTTGTTTATTTTGTGGAAGTCCTCACCATGAACTTCTGGTCTCGTCAATGGCTGATGTTCTTTTCTGTTTTTCCTGTCGTAAGATCTTTGATCTTGGTATGAGGATTTTTTAATGGCATGGCCCGTTTTCCTGGTCTTTCCACAATTGTTTTCAGGCCCTCGGATTCCATCAGAGTGAGAGTATCTGGAGACCGGTTTGGGCTCTCTAGAATCAATATCTCTCTCCTGTTTGATTTCCCTTAGGTCGTAACTCAGGATTAATAGGCTTTCTACTAGCAGGTTTTTCACTACTGGGGAGGCGATCTGAAGGTAGGAACAGTCTGGACGACCGTTTTCACAAGCTTCAACTATCCTCCGATTTTCCGTGTGTAATTGTCTCAGACTTGGGATATGCCTAAATAGGCTAATTATTGTATTCCTGTTCAATGTCAGGCTGTCGTGTAAGTCCAAAAAACGTCCCAGCTTGAAAGTGCAGCTGCTCTGGATTTTACGGGTGATGTGTTTATCGGACCTTCCTCTCGCTCTGGGATTTACGACTTGGTCGCCGGCCACAGGTTCTCAATCTTCTTGGACTGGATGTATCCTTCTTTCAGGTGAAAGGTGTTGTGGTGGTGGACTGGGACTCCTCTTGTTATCAGAAAACTATCTTCTATGCTTCATCCTTAACTGGAAGTTCCGTTCAGCGGTCAAAGACCTCCTTTATTCTGATCTTTTCCCTTGTTGATTCTCGGTTGTTGGCGGTAGAATAACTTTGTCTAAGGTTCTGTACTACCTTTTACTCTCTCCATCCATGGTTGGGAAGATCTGGGAGGGTGGTTCTCTTCCTAAATTCTTGAATCAAAGTATTTTGCTGAAGATCGTCTGCTTTCCTAATCTGATTCGAGTGGTTTAGCAATTCGGATTCTTACACAGTCTACATGCTAAAATCCATCAGATCCAAAGATGCCTATTTGTCTTCCACGACAACTTTATCTGGGGCTGTTTTTTCTTTATCGTTCAGTTGCAGCACCCTGGAAGTCTCCTTCACCTTACTTCTTAAATTTTGCTTCCTTGGGGCTAAGGCCGTACTTGGTGATCAGTCTATATTCACTGAGTCTTTGATTCTGCTTGGGATTGGGCCAGAGAAATCTTATTTACGGTTTTCTGGACGTTTAGTAAATCTGCCAAACACAAGTCTGTTTTTTTTTAATTTGCCTTAGTGGCTTTCCAGAGGCCACTGGTATGGTTGTCGGTTTTGATATTTGTCCCTGGGACTCAGTTGCTATACAGCCATTTACTCTCGTTTTTCCTACGTTGTTTTGTTTGTTGACCTCTAACGTTTGATTTCCTGTTGGGGGGGGGGGGGAGGGGGGGCTTGGGTACTGCTCCCTGTTTTGCTTTTGTCATGGATTTACTTTGTGATATTGATTTGTTTTCCGTTAGTGTTACCTCTTCATCGTTCTGCATGTCCCTATTGGAATGCTTTTGTGTCCCTTCTTTCTTTGTCTGCGAGCCTACCGAGATCACACTATTTTTTTTAATATTTATTTATTTATTTATTTTTTTTGCAGAGGATTGCCTTTTATTTAGTTCCGATTCATCATTAGTCCTAATTGGGCGCTCAGTCCCTTGGACTCTTGTGTTCGTTGTCCCCTCTTCTCTTGCCATTATGTAGCCTTCCAAATACGTCACCTTGGTGTGCATTAGCGTAATTCTAGTTGTGTCGTCTTTTTGTTCCCTCTTCTCTTGCCATTATGTAGCCCTCCAAATACGTCACCTTGGTGTGCATTAGCGTAATCATAGTTGTGTGGTCTTTAAGGGTCTCGTTCAGTGCTTCATAAAGCTTCCTGAATGGAGGCAGGGCTGTGGTCACAGTGGATGTAATTGCAAGTAGATCTGTGCTTTTTTTCCTGATGTTTCTTTCACCAAACTTTGTGGTATTTCACTTCATCTCCTGGCTTGAATAGCGGTGCTGGTCGCGACAGGGAGATTTGTCGGTGGCCTCGTGTCGCTCTTGTTCTTTGGCAGTGATGTTATTCCTCTGGGTGCGTTATTTGCTCGCTGGCTCTCTTGGCCACCTTCAGCTCGAACAAGTCCGGCGTTGTAGGCATCAATACCACTTCATCCACTAGCGCTTCCTCCTGATCTTTTGCTATGGGGGCAATTGCTAGTGATTTAGGTTGGGTTCCGTTAGGGGCATAAAGCTCCATTCCTTACCCCCCCCATTGGAGGCATTGCTGGATATACGTTGGTGTCTAAGAGGGGACCAGGTTTGCCGAAGGTTTGTACTTTGCTAGGCAAGTTGTCGGCTACTTTTCCAATGGGAGTTGATTTTTTTTTCAGGCTTCCTTATTTGAATTTCTTTAGAGAACGAAGGATCCTTTGATATCTCTTTAATTGCGACGATTTCCTGGTCCAGCGATGCTTCCACGCCCTCCAGGTTTTCGGCGTCCGAGATTTCCTCCACTCTGGCTCCACTCTTTATGCCCTTTTTTAAAGTTCACCAGGAGATCGGCCTCGATAGGCATTGAGGACAACTTCTGCGGGCCCACCTTCTTGTGAGCTTGTCGACTTTGGGTAGGCTTCTTCAGCGTTTTGCCATGATTTAAACTTTTAATCCTATTTGTAGGTTTACTTTGATATTGCTGTTTGGTCTCATTAGACTTCTGCGCCTTCTCATTATCGATGCACAGTAATCTGTCTGCAGAGTCCGGTCTGGCTTCTGTATTTTCCTGGGTGGCTTGCATTGGTGTGGCTACGTTACCCATGTCCGGGCTTATGTATTTTACATTTGGCTCGGGCGCTTTTTCGGTGGTGCTAAGGCCAAGGGAGCAAGACTTTGTTCCAGGGAAACTTCACAACCCTTCTCTCCCATGCCTGAGCTAGCTCCTTCCATCCAGGAGAACGACAAGTACGGTGAAGCGTCCTGAGGGCTCTTTAGGTTTTCTTTTTCGATGTGGGGATGAATTTCAATATGGATATTCAATGGTTGCTTTTTTATTTCCAGGTGAACACCCGGGTTGCCAGGCTCAGACTTTATTATCCACAAACATTGGAGGCTCCTCTGTGGACTGGTTATTGGGGACTTAGCACAAATTTGCTGTAAGAGATGGGTTTGGACAATCAGGTCGTTTCGCCTGAGGGCCTGACTAGGTGGTGTTGCTAAATCTTCCACGTTGGTTTTGTCACCCCCTCCTCACCCCCCCAGACTGGATTTGCTCCGGTTCCAACCCTCCTCCATCCGTGTCACGGATATTAAAATCTCAAATCCGCTGTCGCAGGTGAAATTAAAGGTTGGCCCAGAGTTGGGACAGGTTTTGGTTCCAATAGTTTTATGGTAATTTTGCTTGGTTTGCTAATGGCAGTCTCTCTTGTAGCACCGTAGCGCTCGCCGTCTGTTGTCCATGCTTGGCAGTAAAGAGGGGAGGTGAGTCGTACATGTGTTTACGCAACCTCTCTTAGCTGCATCTTCAATCTGCCGGTTGCTCGGCACCACGAGGGAGTCAGTCACTGATGCTGGGGACGTGAGCTGGGGCCGCGAACATAGCCTCCTTCCGACGTTGTCTTGCACTTCTCAGATGGCGACCCTCATCTTCGTCTTCCGACAGTCTCCGCCCCTCTGCTTCCATGACTGCAGCACATACTCTGCAGCCTGACAAGGGTTTTGTGGTGGGTCCTCCCACTGAAACAATGAACAGATTCTGTAAGCAGGAATCGGGACCAAACAGACTGCCAGACTGCAGTACTCTGCAGTATTAGAGCATCGGCTATGTTTTGCTTGGGTTTAGTTTTAGCATGTTTGTTGTCATCCATGTTTGGGGTATTTGATGGATGGGTGCTACACAAATGTGTAGATTGTGTCTCATCTCTGTAGCTGTAGCAGGAGATACCAGATTTATTGATGTCATGTAGAGGTGAGAGTGCGGATCCTTGGAGTACTATGCAGGTAAGGAAGGGGGCGAGGCTCAGGAATTGTAGGGGCCCAAGATTGGGGTTTCTGTTCTACCCGTGAGGAAGGAGGTGATCCAGTGTAGAATTGATTCTTTAATACCATTCGGTGTCAGTCTTTCCTGGAGGATCTCATAACTGATGGTGTCAAAAGTGGCTGTGATGTCTAGCAGGAGGAGTGCACTCTGGGTTTTCATCTGCATTGCTTTGAAGTGTATCCCAGATGGAGCACAGAGCTGATTCTCTATTCAAAACCATGTTGAGCCTCATTCAGGAGTTGGTTTGTTTCAATAGATTCTTGGGAGTTGACAATATATATGAATTTTTGCAGATGTTTTCCATTGACAGGTGTTTGAGATGGGGCGAAGGCTGGCTGGGTCATATGGCTCTGCTCTGGGCTTTTGGAGCAAAGGTCTGATGTAGACGGATTTCAACTGATCTGGGACTTTTCCCCAGCTGATGAGTCATTGAGGGATTGGAAAATTGATGCCCAGTCTGGAGATTTTATGATTGATTTGTAAATATTGGTGGCACTTGGGTCCAAAGGAAAGCCTGACTGGTTGCATGAGTCAATTGTAATTTGTATACCCTCTGTAGACGGCAGAAAGACAATAGCATAGGTAGGCGAACATGCTAGTGGGTAATTAGCTTTTTTGATTTTCTCCAGTTTACAAGTTTCCTTTATTAAATGGGTGGTGGGACTGGGACTGGTTATTGGTCCATCTGCGGGTGTGGTAGATATGGTTGCTTCTAGTATTTTCAGTAGGGGGTTGTTTCTTTCCATGGTCTGGTCCTGGTTGATGGTTCTTTTGAATGTCTTGCAAGGCGTGTTGTCTCATTCATGTGACCGGGATAGATAAATGATTTCTTCAACCCGACCCCTCCCTCTGGGAGGTATGCTGGGAGACAAGACAGTGGATGGCATTTTTTGTAATGACAACCTAATCCTAGTGTGTGCAGCTATATGGGTGGGGACCCTTGACCATCTAATTCAAATGATTTTGTAATAGCGTTTCCTTCTTTCTCAAGCCAGATTTTGAAATCTCCATTTCATAGTCTCCTCCATTGAGGTAGTTACCCAGTAACGTGCCAGATAGTTTAGACCGTAGTTGGCGTTTTTTCACATGCTTCTTTTCAGGTGTTTTTCCTAATTGAATCACTGTTGCCTCCCTTTTTGATAATTCCTAATTGGGGGCTTTGCAGTGCTGGTTGAGGACTAGAAATGCCAGTATGTCATTTCTGGTGTAAGCAGAGTTTTCCCCTTGTGGCTCTTCAGGGCTCTTGTCACTCTCCCTGTTCACTCTCCAGCATTTCGGTTAAGCCCAAACTAACCTTGTATCTCGCTTGCATGCCTATATTGCAAGATGTACAATTCTTATTAGAGGAAGTGCAGTGTTTGTCAGCGGCAGTCCCTTCTTTACTGCTCCATACAAAGTTGCACAGCCAACTATTGGAGGGTTTGTGGTTGGCTAAGGACTGGGCACTTCTACTAACTGATGCATGTACTTTTAGGAGGCTCCTATTTACGCCCTTGCTGTGCCTTGTAGAACACATTGGACCATAAGGTGTCCCTCATCCCCCAGATCTTGAGAAGTAAATGTTATATTGCCAACCTAGTGCTTTGGAGTGAAGACTGGGCCTGGGCTCCCCTATTTAATCTTGTTAAATGTCTCGTATGGAGGGACTCTGGGCAGTGCACCACCCCTTTATACCACCTGGCTCGCGCATTAGGTGACCTTCCCTAATCGCCAGAGCCCATGAGCCATGACCTATAATGTGACTTACCTAAGGAAGATAAACTGTTGAATAGGAAACATGATTATATAGCAACAAGCATCACGAAAAAGGATTGGTCCATAGAAAAATAAACTTAATTTCAATCATTGGGAATCCCAATATTACAAATCTGGTATACAACGTATCGATGACATAAAGGCTATTTCGTTGAAATAAATTAAACATTTCATGCTCGTATGCTTAACGCGCGCCTGTCTTAATGGTGCTTGGTGCAAAAGATACTGCCCCCTTATTCAATAATGTAGAAAGTCCATTGTTGCTTTATTTTTTATCTTGTAACATATATATTTTATTTGTTTGTAAATTAATTACGCGCTGTGGGGGGGGAGGGGATCAATTGGATCCATGGTTCTAGAGCAGAACCAAAGATGCGAAGGCTGGGTTAATGATGTGTGATAATGATAAGTTGCTATTCTGTGGTTTGCTATTTGATCAACTTTTTTGTGAATTTCTTTAATGAAAGTAATCTTAACTTAGGAAATTATTTGGAATCTTATCTCAAATTTCGTCTAGCAGAGCATGTAATATCTATGGTAAATGCTTATTTTTGTTTCTGTAATGTTTTGTCGTTTACCTGCTTATCTATCAGCACCACTTGCTGCTTTCCACTACTGCTACATCTCTACTTGCCTCTGTCTCTAAAGCCTCTGCTACTTTCACTGCTCTACAGTCTCCAACCTTTTCCAAGTCTGAGCATCCTGCTACTGTAACCCACATTGCCTGCCTGGATCATAGTTCTTTTTGATGCTGTGTTCCCCCTTCCCGCTGGGTGGGCCTTTCAGTGACCCTTACACGCACATCCCATCATGAGACCTCCAGAACATGGTTGTTATCCGAGAAATGCCATCTACTCAAAGCTTTAATTCCAGCCTGGCCCAGCATGAAAAATAACCATAACATGGAACACTCCCATCCTATCATAACATGTGTGATGGATAATGCAATAAATATAGCCGTGTACCATGACAATATTAAAGTTCAATCACATTTCTCAAGCTTATACTTGAATTGCTAACTAACTTTAGTGCATTTGTATTGCACATCAACGTATTGATTAACCAAAATAGTTGAACACATTCCCAATTCATTGCATTAATTTAAACGAAAGGCATAGTTCTGGGAATGATCTCTTGGTATAAGACTTGGAAATGCATGTTTTCCACATTGTAACCCTTAAATGCAAAATTTAAAGTGGGTCATAATATTTTAAATCCAAAAATGATCACCACCCTAAACTTTCTATTTTTGTTTAATATTGTATCCAAGAAAATGCAATGAGCAACAAATGGACGCAACTAACCCAGTTCAATTTGCACACCCAATAACAAATTCAATGTTGTGCAACTTATTTATCTTGCAAATAAATTGATCTATTAATCTCTGTCGCTCCAAATGCATGGTCTTGCAGGCTAACCTAGCACACTCTTTTGTTTCTATTCCAATCCCACAAAGGCTACACATATAGCAGCGATGTACATGCTGTAGTACAAATTCCTGGATTTGTCCTTAGGATTGGTGTTACTCCTACGTCCCGTCCCCTTTCCTCCATACTTATGGGACATCTTTCTGTCCTGTGGGACGGGACCGGAGCACTTTGAAAAAGCATCAAAAACTTTCCAAAAATGTTGGTCCTTCCTCTCTTTCCACGCACAGGGCATGGCACACTGCCGTATCCCTGCCCACCTTGGTTCCGCCCATGCATCGCCCATCAGTCCTTTTCTCCTCGTTTGGGACTGGACGCACTTAGCATCCGCGGAAGAATTCTTCCTTTTTTCCTCCTCTCTGCCCCTCGCTAGCAATCGCGTAATAGTCTGTCTGTCGTTTTAAAGTAGACTTTCCAGATTGTTCATCCTGTCATCGACGCTTTGCGAGGGCGGATCCCCATCCTCTTTGTTTAGAGTGTTTGGGTCCGGATCACCGTTGGGACTCTTGCTTTTACTGTGATTTCCCTTTCGGTCCGGGCACTTCAACGTCGGTTGGAGCGGTGGGAGGAGGTGTTTCGATGTACTCCTCCTTCGCATTTCCAATCTTTCATAGACTAAAAGAAGAAACGTCCGCTAAGTTCTTTACTTTTCAGAGCACCCCGGCCGGGAGACACCTTCCCGGGTTCTACTCGTTTCGAGAGGAGCATCAACCGCTCTAGCACCGGGGCCTGCCCCGAGATGCTTTGTGGGCCTAATAATTGTACTGGAGTTTTCTCTGAGGGTCTCCGTAAATGGCCTGTGGATACCGGAGTATGCTCCGAGGCCCCTCCTGTGGGGGCTGCTTGTAGACATAGCTCTACTGAATCGTGGGGTACCGAGTTCGTTCTGAGGCCTCTTTGTCGGCTTCCCTCAAAAGTACTGGGGTGCGCCCCAAGGCCTTGGTGGGGCTTGGTGTTAACGAACACATGTTAGAGGCCCGCGTTGGTAAGGCTGTTACCGGACCTGGGTCCGAGGTCCCTCGTACAGATGCTAAAGAAACCAACATTTCTTAGAGGACTGAGAAGGCCTTATCGGTGAAAGCTGTGTCTCGCTGTTCCCGCTCATGTGGCGACGCCAGAACTGTTGAGGGGGCAAGGAGTCGAAGTTCCTCTTTTACCGGCAGTGCCAAGGTCCTTCCTGTGAAGGCTAGTTTGGCTATTGGTATGCCCCAAAAACATTCCAGGCCGCATAGTACTGGTTTAGCCGAGGTTCCTTGGGTAAAGGCTAAAATGAAGACCCCCTGATCCACCGACTGGGACCCCTGCCTCACTTCCACACTTGCTCCAGTTCCCCTCAGGCGACGGCAAAATGGCGGCCGTTCCCGCCACAACCTCGGCTGCCATTTTGGGTGCTTCGCCCACAACTTACGCCATCAGCCTCAGGTGTGGGGAGCGGTTCTGTAGGTGAAGATAAGGTTCTGTTTGCGCACCTGTTTCGTCCAGTTTACGGCTGGAACGCTCGGATGCCTCTTCCGCATAACCTCTCGCAGCCTGTGGGTTCGGCGCACTTGATTTATGTGGACTCTTCAGGGGACGGGCTGGCTTGGCAACCCTCTCCTCTGCGTCCGTGGAATCATCCCCCTCATGAGAGGCCTTCTCTGGCAGCTCCAAAGCTTTCTCTGGAGGACGCCTTTTCAGGTGCTCATGCGTACTGACCCCATGAGGGAGTATTTCAAGGGTCTTTTTAGTGAGATATGCCCGCCAGCGCCCCCGGCTCCACCCCCACCCCCACCTTGGTGGTTCCTCCGGCGCCGCCCTTGCCTACGGTGCCTCCCCCGACCCTTCCGCCCTTGCCTCCATTGTCCCCTGTGGACAGAAACGGTGCCTGACACGGTTCAGCAGGACCCTGACCTGTCGGATGATCCGCAGGGCGATCAGGACAGCGAAGACCAGCCCCGCTCTATTAGAGCTTTTCATGACCGGGTACTGGACATGATGTGCCTATTGGATGTCCCAGTGCGGCACCCGCTACGCAGGAGGGCGTGCTTTCGAGGGCGTTCACCTGTCTCCTTCGGAGCGTACCTGCCTGTTCTTGCAGAAGGACGTCTTGGCCGAGGTCCGTAGAGTCTTGGAAAAGCCACACTCTGGACTTTTCGTAAGAAAATTGACGCGAGATACAGTACCTTCTTCAGAAGAGGTGGCCCCATCCTCTTGTCTGCCTCCCTCCTCCACGGTGGTGGCCGCGGCCACTTTACAGTCCAGGCCTGCAGCATCCTCTTATACGACGGCTACTCGGGTCCTGGGCAAAGAGGACAAGCTCCTCGACTCCCTTGGAGGAAGATTTTTGTAAACTCGGCCCTGCACCTCCTGCAGGCCAATGCGGAACTGGTGTTAGCGGGGGAGAATATGAAGATGTGGAAAGGTCTGTCGGAGTTTGAGGAGTTCATTCCGGTCGAGAAGCTGGAAGATTTTAAGGTGGGATTGTCCGATGCCAGGGTCTTGGCCCAGGATCTGCTGAAGGCTGCGACTCATCACCTCGACACTTCGGCTCGAGGCCTGATGCTGGGAGTTGATATTTCTGGGCAGGCGTGGTTGCATGCCACCAAATTCTAAAAGGAAGTGCAGGACAAGGTGTTGGACCTGCCGTTTGACGGTAAGGCGCTTTTCCATTCCACAGCGGATGTGGAGCTGACTAAAACAAAGGACAGCACCCAGACAGCTAAGTCCTTGTCTGTCCTGGTCAAAGATCCTTTTAGAACCCAGAGACCGTTGTCGCAGAGCCGGCCCGCCTTGGGTTTCAGAGGGTTTCTAGACCGGAAATCTCAGAGTGGACACCCCTTCAGGTAATAACCGCCAGAGGCAACAGCGGACTCGGTTTTTCTCCCGCTCCTCAGCCTCCTCCTCAGGTTCAGGCGGTAACACCACCGAAAAACCTGCCAAATGAGGGTTCTCTGCGCTCGCACGAGACCCCGGTGGGAGGACGCATTGCGTCTCAGTGGGAGGCATGGCAGACCATCACCGAAGACAGGTGGGTCTTGTTAGTCGGGCGGGCTTCCGCTTACCTTTAGCCCCTACCTCACCCTTTAACCCTCCTTTCCAGCAGTCGGGGTCGTCCTCCCTGAAAGCCGAGGTTCAGAAGCTTCTGGACCTCAGAGCTGTGGAACCTGTTCCCCTTGGGGAACGAGGGGAGGGCTTCTACTCCCGGCTGTTTATAGTGCCCAAACCCAACCAGGCTGGCCTGTGCACAATCCTAGACCTTTCCCAGTTCAATCTTTTCCTACCCCAAGAGAAATTGAAGATCATGCCCCGCCAGATACGGTCCTCCTTGCAGATGGGCGATTGTCTCAGCGAGGTGGACCTTCAGGATGCATACATGCATATTCTGATCTGGAGTCCACACAGGAGATATCTGTTTCTCTGTGGGAGAGGAGCACTTCCAGTTTCGAGTGCTTCCTTTTGGCCTAAGCTCGGTCCCGCGTGTCTTCATGAAGATGTCGGCGGTTGCGGCCTATCTTCGTCTGCAGGGTATCCATGTGTATCTGTATTTGGACGACTGGCTCTTACGCAGTCCTTGCCCGTTGAAAGCCGTGTGCAATCTTCAGTCTCTCCTTCAGCTCCTGCTACATCTTGGGCTGTCGGTGAACTGGCGGAAATCTTCCATGACGGTCTTGCAGGACTTGATTTTCCTGGGTTTTCGCTGGAACATGATCGACTGCAGAGTGTACCTGACCGGGGACAGAATGGCGGATCTGTTGGCCACCTGTCTGATATGATATGGCATTTATAACGAGCCTATACAAAAGTGTTTCAAGGCGCGACAAGGCAAGGGAGGGGAAAACAGTGGAAGACAGACAACGATCCTAATAGGACAGGTGTCCTACAGATCGCAAGTGCGAGGGTAGGGAGAAAGGGAAGAGTGCAAGGGGAAGGGAGAGGGGAAAGTGCAATGCAGTACATGTAAGAAGAATAAATACGATAAATAAAACAGCCTGATGGTGGCAAGTGCAAGGTAAAAGCAGACATAAGTGCAGGTAAGGGGACTGAAGGGATTTCAGAACCAGTCCCCAAGTGCAGGGGGTTGCCAGGGAGGCAGGGCAGGTGAGCAAAAGGTGGGACCTGGCCCCAGGATCAGAAAGGGTGGTCAGATAACCGGTGCAGAATCGGCAGGGGAGAGAGGCAGAGAAAGCGGAAGCAAAGAGGAAGGTTTTGAGGTGTTTCCGGAACCGGAGATGGTTCCCAAGTTTCAGGGAGGCAGGCTGTTCAGAGGGAGGCCCCAGCCGAGGAGAGAGATCGACCACCAACTAGAAGCGGCTAACCCTGAGGGAGTTGGAGGCAGATGAGCGAAGAGCCCGGGAAGGAAGGTATTTAGGAAGAGAGAGTTGAAGGTAGTGAGGTCCCAGGCCCCAGAAGGCCGTGTGGATAATGCAGAAAGTTTTGAACTTGATCCTTGCAGCCACTGGGAGCCAGTGCTGGGCAGTCCTGGAGAGATATGATCCCTGGGCTTGAGGCCAAGGACAAATCTCAGTCCTGTTTTGGATAAGTTGCAGAGGGCGGAGATGATTTAGATAGAGGCAGGCAGATTTAGATAGAGGCTGTTGCAGTAGTCCAGCTTAGAGAGAACCAGGGCTCTGGAGACGGTGAGCTTCTGGGGGAAGGAGAGGAGACAGAGAATACCTCTGAGAAGGTGAAGCTGGTTTTGTGACTTCTTAGAGACGTCGGCGATGTGAGGAGTCGAAGATGACCCTGAGGTTTTTTGCCTTGCAGTTGGGAGCAGGAAGAGGGCCAAGAGAGGCCGGCTAGAGAGCTGAAGGGAAGGAGGGAGAGGGTGTGCCGATGAGTAGAATCTCGGTCTTACTGGCGTTAAGGCAGAGGTCGTTGGCGGCACACCACTCCTGGATAGCAGTCAGTCAGAGATGAGGGAAGGAGAGGAGGAGGCCGAGGGTAGCCTGAAAATGAGCTGGGTATCATCCGCATAGCACTGAAAATTGGGGCAGAGGGCGGCGATGGGGTGGGCAAGGAGTGCCAGGTATTGGTTGAACAGCCAAGGAGAGAGGTTGGATCCCTGGGGAACGCCACAGGTAGTGAAAAAGATATCGGAGAGGAAGGACCCAAGTTGGAGCTGGGAGGGTCGGTCGGAGAGGAAAAGTCAGCCACGCCAGAGCCTGTCCAGCGATACCCAGGTTATCACGGAGACGGTTGAGCAGGATGGCGTGGTTGACGGTGTCAAAGGCAGAAGAGGGATCAAGCAAGATAAGGACACACAGGGTATTGGAGTCAAGGTTGGAGAGATGTTTGTGCAGTGTCGGCCTGGTGGTTCCAAAGGCTTCTGGGTCTCATGGCCTCATGCATGTTGGCTCTTCTCTGTCTTTTCTCAAGTTTAGGCGGACTCGGATGGCTCTTTTGGAGTTCTTGGTGTCAAGCTGTGGATCCGGACTCAAGTTGATAACGATTCCATGAGAGCGGACCTGGAGTGGTGGTCGTCGCTCAGCAACCTGTCGGTGGGGGCAGGTTTTTTGGACCCAGCCCCTATGGTGATGGTCACAACGGACTCCTCCCTTCTAGGGTGGGGTGTGATGTTGGATCTTCATGTCTCGGATCTTTGGTCGCCTCAGGACAAGCTCCTCCGCATAAATCATCTGGAGCTTCTGGCGATTTTCCTAGCGCTCAAGGCGTTCAGACCAATCATTGCCAACAAAGTGGTCCGTATCCGCACGGACAATGTGTTGACAATGTATTACATCAACAAGCAAGGGGGCACAAAGTCTCCCCCCCCCTCTTGTGAACCTGTCTGTCCAGATTTGGGAGTGGGAGATTTGTCATGGTGTCTGGCTAGTTGCAGTACACATTCCGGGCCAGCTGAATGTCACGGCAGATGCCCTCAGTCGGCGGACGATGGTCAGCTACGAGTGGGAATTGAAGGCGGAGATCCTCTTAGGGATTTTCCTGCGTTGGGGCACTCCAGAAGTGGTCCTCTGTATGCTCCAGAAACGGGCTGGGAGCCTCCTCTTGTGGGGGGGGGGATGCTCTCGAGATTCCATGGCACAACATGAGGGCTTATGCTTTCCTGCCTCTGATTCACCGGACGATTTGCAAGCTGAAGAACACAGTAAACTGTTCTCTCCTGCTCATAGCCCCCTGGTGGCCAGCAAGGTTTTGGTTCTCAGAACTTCAACACCTGTCGGTGTGTCCACTGATCAGGTTACCATTGACTCCGATCTTCTTCACAACGGGGATGAACAGCTGTGGCAGCCCTTCTCACAATAGTTCAACTTGGCGGCATGGTGCCTGAGCTCAAGTCTTTAGAACATCTCAACCTGTCTGCGGATAACATGCACATTATTCAGGCAGGCAGGAAACCCTCGACTAGGTCTCAATACAGGAGCAAATGGCTTGGGTTCGGTCATTGGTGTTTACACAAACAACTGGACCCAAGGGCGGCTACAATTGACACTGTACTGTCCTTTGTATCCCACCTAGCAGAATCGAGAGTTCACGTTCTGTCATGCAGAACTTATCTTTCGGCGGTATCCGCCTACCTGTCTACGGACCAATGTTCTTACTCTAATCCAGTGGTTAAGAGACATTTTGCAGGTTTGGCACGCCTTTATCCCCCGGTTCGTAATCCGCACCCGTCGTGGGATCTGAATGTCGTCCTTACAGCGTTGTCCTAAACATTTCGAACCAATGGCCGCAGTGGACCTCAAGCACCTGTCGTGGAAGGTGTCCTTTTTGGATGCCGTTAACTCAGTGAGGCGTGTGAGTGAGCTCCAGGCTTTGTCGGTGGAGCATCCCTTCTTGGTTTTTCACAAGGATAAGGTGGTCCTATGGACAAACCCTTCTTTCCTGCCAAAGGTTTTCTCGGATTTCCATCTGAATCAATCAATCTCCCTGCCGGTCTTCTTCCCGAACCCTGCTTCAGAGGTGGAAAGGGTTCTGCACTGCTTGGATGTCAGAAGGGCTCTTAAGTTCTATCTAGACAGAACTTCTGAATTTAGGAACTCTTCTCAATTGTTAGTGACTTTTGGTAACCCGCAGGGTAAGCAGACTTCTAAAGCGACTATCTCCAGATGGATCGCTGCCTGTATTACGGAGTCTTACCCTGTCCAAGGGCTGCCACCCCCTAAAGGTATTCATGCACACCTGGTGCAGGGCAAGGCAGCCGCACTTGCTTTTCAGAAATATGTTCCCTGGGAGACCATTGCAAGGGCGGCTACTTGGGCCTTCACTTCGGTTTTTTGCAAGCATTACTGCCTAGATATGAGCTCCAGATCTGATGCTCAGTTTGGCCAGGCTATACTGAAGAACCTTTTTCAGTAAGGTTTTTTTCCATCCACCCTTAGGTTCTGTGAGGAGTGCTTGGGAATCCCCCATAAGTATGGAGGAAAGGGGACGGGACGTAGGAGTATAACCAGGTTACTCACCGTAGTGATCACCTTACTCCTAGTCCATGGTCCCCTTTCCTCCATACGCCCGCCCTCCGTCCCCTCTAATAAGGTTCTTCTATTATTGCTTAAAGGTCTCTGACCTGGCGATAGAAAAGGACTGATGGGCGATGCGCGGGGCAGAGCCAAGGTGGGCTGGGTTACGGCCGCATGCTTTGCCCCGCGCGTGAAGAGAGGAAGGACCAACATTTTTTGAAAATGTTTGATGCTTTTTTCAAAGTGCTCCCGTCCCACAGGACGGAGAGATGTCCCATAAGTATGGAGGAAAGGGGACTATGGACTAGAAGTAAGGTGATCACTACGGTGAGTAACCTGGTTAATCTCTGATCCGGAGAAAGGAGATGAGCTACATCATCTCACCCCAAGTAAACCCTAAGCACAAGAGTTCCATTTATTTCGTTTTGGAGGTTTATGTAGACTAAATCAGCCGTTCTAATCTCAGCCCAACTGCATAATGTACAAAATATTATTTTTAGTGACTTTCTTTCTATCTGGCTCTAAAACAGATAATACACCCTTGCACCTTCACGCGACTAGCTACAGCAAACTACTTAATATTGCACATAAAGATTAGCAACGGTAGGGTTAAATAGGTGCTAATAAAGGCTGTGGAGTAAAAAACAAAAAGCAACCACCACTTTTACTTTCATCAAAATGATGCCTAAATCAAGGGGCACTGGTTCAGTACTGGCAGAGCTCTAAATATTAATCTTTTTCCAACTGGTCCTTTTCAGTTTGTTCTAAAATGCAAAGATCTGCTGCATATGTAATAATCAGACTGTTTTTTATATTGTATGCCCTGACAGCTTGCTGAACCAAGCACCTTTTCAGAGTGCTCTTGTAGTTTTGAGCCCTTGCATAGGTCTTGTAAGTTCACCCTCCTACTACTATATTCAGTCAGGCTTCCAGCTCTAGTCAGGCATAAGCCCAATGACAAAAATGCTTATCCCGGTAAACCTTTACAGCAAAAGAGAACCACCACAACTGTTTTATCTCAGATCTTCCCATGTCCGCCCTCGTTCCCTCACATACCATGGACGTCTTTCACAAACAGGGGTCTAATGTTCCCGATGCATTAGGGACTCCTAGTGTCCTAATGTGATGAGCTCTTTGATTCTTCAGGTTTTTCTACCCCTGGCTTTCTGACTTGTACTATATATGTGGAAAGGATTTAGCTACTGCACATTAAAACAAATGTCTTTTGTCGGGCCCTTTTAAACTACTGTTGTGCAGTTTACTTTTATTGCAAATCACAATATGTTTTGTCCCAGTGAGAAGTGTACTTTTTCTTCAGTGCATTTCAGCAAATTGCATTTTTATTGCAGCCCAGACGATGAAGTAACTGTCCACTTTATAAATCGTGATGGTGATGAACTTGTAGCCAAAGGGAAAGTTGGAGAGTCGCTGCTAGATCTAGTGGTGGAAAAGAATTTGGATATTGATGGTTTTGGTAAGTGCTTTACGACTAACTGCATCTGTAGACTAAACTACGCTGGCTTGAACACCTGGGAAACTACATCTGATTTTAAAATTAAAGTAAGTTCTCAAAATAAGTTATTAAAATGCATTGCCTAATAGTGCAGTGTATATATATTTTTTTACATAATTTTTATTGATTATTACAACAAGCAAATCATAACGTTCACACCCGACATTTTCAGTTACAGGTATCTCAGCATACAATACATGTTTCTCCTTTGTCTCTCCCCTCCCCTCCATTCCCCTAAAACTCGAGCTCCCCCTCACCCCCCATATGCCTCTGACTCACATTGCTCAGGATTAATTCTCTTCCTCATTCTTGGGCGTGTCGTCCTCACTGGGGTCACCTTGGGTGGGCCCATACAACGAGGCTATCATTTGTCTCCATTCTGTCAGTGGTCCCACATCTTCACCTTCCCCTCTGTTAGCTGCCTCATACCATGCCACTGTCTCGGCGTCTGCCCATTTTAGGAGGTCCTTCCACCATATCTCTAGTCTGGGTCTATGGGCGGCTTTCCAGCTCATGGCAATTCTCCTTTTGGCCAGGATGTACGCTAGGTCCTTGAGTTTACATACGTGTCTCAAGTTGCGTGGCCTGGTGAATTCCCCCCAGCATGCATGCCCATATGGATTCCACGTCTAGTTTAATTCCCTTTTCGGATAGCTTGTGCTGAATTTCCCCACCTCCGGGCATGCCCAGAACATGTGGATCATCCCTGCTCCCACCTCTCCACACTTGGGGCATTTTTGTGCTTCTGCGTTTCTGAATTTTGCAATCATTTGGAGGGGTCATGTATGCTCTGTGGGTAACGTATAGTTGGATCTTTTGCAGTCTCTCATTTCTAGACACCATCTTGTGTTATCTTTGGGCTCTCTCCCATTGCCCATCCTGCATGGCCTCTCCCGCCTCCTCCTCCCAGTCTCGCCTCAGTTTGAGCGGCTCTTTTCCCACTCTTGACATGTTAGTTCGTATATCCTGGATATTTCATGCCCTCCCTCCAACATGTGATACATCATTTCAATGGCTGTATCCGGTTGTTCTGCCAGCGCTATTTTCGACCATGTTTCTTTCACCCTTTTAACTATTCTGCTATATGTAATATGCTCTCCCGCATGTACCCCGGTTCCGTCCATTATGGTTTGAAAATCCAGGGCCCTCCCCCCCCCTTGCCAAATGTGCAGTATATTTATTGGATATGGCTAACTACACCATTTAAGCAATACATGTTTTCATCCATTTCAATGTACCAGCTTGTTGGATAAAACAAAGCAACTCTTTGAATTTCCTGGAGATTGAGGACAGCTGAAATTGGTTGGTGGGCATGAAGTGGAATTGGGCAAAGGGGTGCACTTTAGAAGTGGATATTTTGTTTCAATATACATGTTTGTCCAATCACCTTGCATAGAAGAAAACGAAGTACCATGTACATAGAACGAACACATGTGTTTAAAGTCATATGTAATTTCTGGGAGCCATAGGCAGAGTTTCCATAAAAGAAAAACAAAAGCTATTTTCTTTTTTTCTTCTCCTTTCTTTTATTCATTTTTCCTTTTGATTACGTGATTTAAAGTTTCGAATTAATTAAAATGAATCGATGTATGAATAATTTGCTTTCATATTTTTTAATTCTTTTTACATGCTTATGTAAGACACGTTTTGTTGGTTAATTCATAATTAAAATAATTAAAAAATGTAAGCCACAAAAGCATTTACTTTCCACAGCATTAACGTTTGTGACCGGGCTGCTTTTTTTTCACCACACATGTCATTTGTACAAGAGTTCCAGTCTGCAGAGGGCAGCCTGCTGATTTATCTTTGCATTATGTGCACATCTTGTTTAAACCGGTTCGTTGTGGGACGAATTCTCATTCTTATTTTTCATATCTGTAACCCAATGCAAGTCTTCAGAGACTGCAAGTATAACGGCATAGCTAAACAGTGTCCATTAAGAGAGCATAGACAGCCTAGAGTAAGAGCTAGAGTAAACTTTGCTGCTTTTGGTTACTTTGCTAAGTTTGTGGATGTACAAATGACTGTCCTAGACTTGAGTGCAGTGGTTGACAAGCTTTGTTGAATTTGAAGATAGACATCTGATGTTTCAGACTTTGTCAAGCCAAAGCTAGTGAAGGGCAGACGAGGAAAAGATGTGCTTCTTGCAACCACTTTGCATTAGGAGGCAAACTGCAACATTTTTGAAAAGTTTAAAGGCCCCTTTATAAATTGCTATTCTAGCCCTAGTCAGTGTGAAAATACCTTTTTACAGTCGCCACCACGTTTCCAGGGAAAGATGTGACAATTTTGAGGTGGAGGAAGCTACGACTGTGTTCGCTTACGAGGAAAGTGAGCATTTGCTGTCAGCAAAAGTCCAAATCACGTTCAGATTTGGAATGAAAGTGGCCCCTGGCCGCCGTAGAAGTCCAGAGTAATCACTTCAGTGGTGCAATTCCTTGCTAATTAGAATCCTAAACGCTTACAAGTGAACACATTCTGTCTATGGCATTCCTCTAACGCTTTATTTCCTAAAGGCAGAAAGTGAGGCTTTGCGCTACATGTCGGAATCTGTAGTGTAGATGAAGGGTGTTTTGTGTGAGCAGCTCAGCAGGATGAGGGTCTTAGGTCAGTAGATGTTAACGGCTTAAGTTTAAAAAAAAAAAGAATTATTTTGAAGAATTTAACGACATCCTATACAGATCTAGTATATAGGGTTTAACCACTCATTGCTGAAACCTCAACTTGACAATTTTTGGGATTGTTGTGAGTGTGACTGCTATTTTGTTTGACTCCTTTTTAGGAGTTATTTTGTTTGTTGTGGTGAAATGAGTTGCAATTGCGTGAAAAAATGTATATTGTTGTAATATAGGTCTGTTACGTTGTGCTGGGATGTGTTTTTTGGGTGTTGGTGGTGGTTCGGCACACATCATGTTTGAAGTTTAGTTAATTTGTAAAGCGCAAACAAGGCCCAGGGGCAACCGGGCGCATACTCACAGTAACAGTAAATACATAATAAATTTACTCAAATATACACAATATACAGCAAAAATACCATTTACAGATTATGATACAAGTACATTATGGGGTGTGTATACACATAATTTATATAACACGTGGAATGCAGGATAGAGTGAGGGGCCTCATAAGTCATGAGAGAACAGCCAAGATTTGGGTGATGCAGTTAAGAGAGTTTAGAAAGGGTCTGCAGGCGGTGATAAATTTGCAGGTATAGGCTGAAGCTGACCTTACTGCGTTTGTTTGTCTGTTCAGGGAGAGCGTGGAATCCAGATAGACGCCTAAAGTTTTAATGTCTTTGCAGACCTTGATATCATTGCTGTCGATGGTGAAGGACTTGTAAGTTTGATCTTGTTAAGACGATGGCTTGATCCTAGTAATAAAAGCTGTCTTTTCGTCATTAAGGCAAAGTTAGTGATGTGCCATCCAGGCCTGAATGACCAGGTAGACATCATTCAAGGCTTTAGTGTCTGCTGTGTAATCACCGGTGATGGGAATGAGTATCTGGGTGTCATCTGCGTAGTTGGTGTAAGAGACACCCAGATAGTCAAGCACATCGAAGAGGGGCTTTGTGAATACGTTGTACAATGTAGGGGACACACAAGAGCCTTGAGGAACGCCACAGTGAATAGGGGAGGGGTCTGCCGATGCTGTAGGTGAAAAGACCCTCAGGAATGAATGGATCCAGGCATTGGCAGACTCTGAGAAGTGGGCCGCAGATTTAAGATGTTGGCAGAGTATTTGGTGGTTGACCAAATCGAATGCCGCAGAGAGGTCAAGGAGTAGGAGTAGTGCTAACTTCTCATTGTCCTTTAGTGTCTCCATCTGGGTTTTCAAATCAATCCGGGCTGATTTAGTGCCATGTTTAGGACGGAATCCTGATTGTCTTAACCCCAGAAGATTGTTGGATTCGAGGTAGTCTTGAATCTGCAAGTAGGCTGCACGATCCAGGATCTTGAGCAGAAACTGGACCGTAGTAATTGGTCTAAAGTTGGTTGGAATGTTAAGGTCAAGGGAAGGTTTTTTGAGAAGTGGGATTACCCACACATCCTTAAGGTTGTCCGGGACTATACCCTTCTTGAAGGAGGCGTTTAATAATGCTGTGATGAAAGGGGCTAAGTTGTGAGATGCTTCCTTGATGATAGGGGCCGGGCAAGGGTCACCTTGGTAGTTGGACGGTTTGAGGTTGTTTATGATTCCTTCTACTTCAAGGGTGGTGAGCGGGGAGAAAGAGAATGGTTTGAGATGGATTGGCTTGGTGAGAATTAGGTATGGGTGTGGTCAGTGGTTGATCAGTCTGTAGGGATTTTTGTTCATCTCTAATTTTAGTTTGGAGGGTGGCAATTTTACCCAGGATTGCTGTCTTAATATTCGTGCACCAAGTACTATCTTTGGTGCATGAGTCAGGGGGGGCTGCAGGTGTCTCGTTCCTTAAGAATTTTGAAGAGGTTGAGAGTGGAAAACAAGAAGTTAAATTTGGAATAAAACACTCGCCTTTTGAAAAAGCAATCTGGTGTGAAGGAAATTTATTTGGCGCTTACCATAACATAAAAGTACAATGGGAAATCGCAAGTGGAGATGTATTTATTTTGAGAAAAGTTCCTTGGTATTCTACTGGGCTGACACAATACGGTTGTTGTAGGAGTCTTTTTTAGCCTGTAGAAAGGCTTCTTTATAGTTAAGGGTGGCTAACAGAAGTCCCTCCTTATGGGTGTCAGAAGGGTGGCTTTTCCAACGTGACTCTGCAATACGTTTCTCTTTGCGTAACACTCTGAGTTGGGGAGTGAACCACGAGTTGAGGTGAGCACATTGTTTAGGTCTCCTAAGTTTGAGCGGGGCAATAGAGTTGATGGCTGCAAGCACTGACTGGTTATAGATGTCGGCTAAGATAGTAGGGTCCGAAAAAGTGTCAGGAGCATTATTAAGGGTGGGAAGGATGAGGGGGAGTAGTTTTTCCGTGGTTATGTTCTTTTTATTTCGAGTGAGGGTGGCTGGGGCGACATGAGGCGTGGGTAGAGAGGCTGTTTCAATACTAACGGTGATGATGTGGTGATCAGACCAGATGCATGGGTTGTTCGAGAGTACGCAGATCTTGCAGTTGGTGTCACTAAGCCAGTCAAGGGACGGCCCTTTGATGTGGGTGGGTTCCTGTATATGGTGTGAAAATCCTAGATCTGTTAGGGTGTTGGCGAGGTCGAGGGCCGTGGAATCATTAGGGTCTTGGTAGCCTAGATTAAAGTCACCAAGGATGATGGTTTGAGAGTTAGGTTTCGCTTTATCAAGTACTAGGGCAGAGATGTCATCCACAAAGCATGTAGGAGGACCAGGATGGCGACCGTTTGGTTGGCTGAAAGTTGGAGTTTGACAGAGTAACTCTGCGGATTCCACATTGATGCTTGGAGTGGTTCTAAGACCTAGTGAGTTTCTGTAGATAAATGCAATTCCTCCACCTCTAGAAGTGTGGTCGCATCTGATGATGGAGTAATCTGTGGGGATGGCCAGAGAGAGTGCCGGGCCTGATGCAGCATATAGCCAAGTCTCAGAGATGGCAATGAGGTCAAGTTCCTGAGTCTTGATAAGATCAGCAATGTCCAGAGCGTGAGCAGCTAAGGACCTTGCGTTGATCAGAGCGGCCTTGATTAAGCCGACGTTGCTTGTTGAAGCAAGGTTGGTCTGAAGGCATTGGGGCGTGGGTGAAGTGGATGCATGGGGGGGGGCGGCTAAGCATCTGGGTTTTCAAATATAGGCTTGGGTACATGGGGTGACCCTTCTTGCCCAGAAGTCGAGCCTAGTCTTAAGTTTCTTAGGGCGGTGGAGCAAGGTTGGTTAGGTGTGGGTTTTTTGGCGAATTGTCAAGTCATAATGCAGGAGCATTAAGATAGATGTTGGGGTTCTGAGGTACAGTACTTGAATAGGTATCAGCAAGACTGTAGGTGGAGGCCATGGATGTAGTGTGCAAAGTGCTGAGTACAGCTAAGTTATTTAATGAAAGGTAAAACGTCCAGGTAGATACCCACACTAAAAGTGGTGCTCGTAATAAGGAGAGCAAAGACCTTAGGGTGGACAGGCGTGGTAACATGTTACCAGAGTTGGAAAGGTAGTATGGCACGAGGACTGTGTAGGAATCGCTGGTTGAGGTTGCAAGAGCTACTGGTCTAAGCAGTGCAAGCTCACATGTTAAATTTACTTGTTAGTGATGGGCACAAAAGGCAGACTGGTTGCGACTGGGATTCAGTTGTATCAGTACGGCAGGCTAGGCAGTAGGGGCACATCCAAATCAGAAGTCCAGAAGGCAAAGCAGATACCGGGGCTTGCAGTAGTTGTGGGCATATCAGGCAGAGAGCAATACAGCATACATGGGGCACAAATCAATTGTGTGGCGCAACAAGTTGGGCAATGCAAATACACGAAGGCTAGCAACAAGTGTGGGCATATCAGGCGAAGAGCAATGCAACATACATGAGGCACAAATCAAGCTGCAATGTATCGTGCGATTCGCAGGCGTGAGGTGGGGCAAAGTTTAAGATGACCACATATGCTTGTAAAGCAGCAGGTGGCCTGGGCACAGCGTTGGGGAGGAGGTACACAAGTACAATTTAGAGTGAATATCAGTCGTAAACATTCGGCGTGCATGCAGCAGGAGACCGCCAGTATATTATAATGGCCAATCAGAAACAGTGCAACAGAGACAACATAACGAATGTGGGCAGAGGCACGATCATTGGGTGTACATACACCAGGTTAGAAATGGTGCGCTGTAATTGCAAGTCCGACAGCATTACAGCAAAGGTCAGCATGAAGGGTGAGGGCGGGAGGCAATGATTTAGGGAGACAGGGCGGACGTGACCAGCTCATTTATTAGAGTGTGCGTGGAGATTCCAGCAATGCTGGTTTGGTTCTATGCATAGTATTTAATGGTTAAAAGGTTAAGCATTACCATTGGCATTCCACATTTGTAGACTGTTTATTGGTAGCAACCTTCACTGTTTTTATGTTCTTCGTCCTCACTTATTTCCCATGTTTTTATTGGGTCTTACCTGCTGGTTTATATTTTGCATTACAAATTATTTTCTTTCGTTTTTGTATTGTTTTCGACATTGTATAACATTTACTGAAGTGTTTTTGAAACCATGACTATGCCACCCAATTAAATGGATTTCAGACACAATGTTCAAGACAGTCACGGTTGTGAAGGCAACCTTTTGTTTCTGGTTCCTTCGTTTTGTTCTTGGTTTTCAAAATGTCCCTCCTTTGTCGTATGCAACAGCGTTGCAAGTGCTGCAGTTATGTACACTGTGTTCCAATAGTGTGTGATGCAATGCGTTACTAGAAGTGGAAGTGTACAGGGGATTAGTAGGGGTGTTTGTACATGGTGTTTACTTGTTAGGGTTGCATATTTTGTTTATATTTGTAATCGTGAATTTTCATGCTTACTTTGGGTTGATCGGGTTTTAAGTTGTTCAGTGGGTAGTACCAAAGAGGTATCTTCCATGCACATTGTTCTTCATATACACAAATCAATAACTTCATAACAGTAACATAAAAACATTTAGCTAACTTCGGCTACAGTTTCAGGTCGATCATCATGGGTAGTTAATTGCAATTGAGGGCCACATTAGTGGTGGTTGTATGCCCGGGCAGATGAGGTTGAATGAGGCGCTTTACCTCCACCCCCTGAAAAGAATGGCTTGCAAAAAACGATGTTTTGGGTGGGTTCCAGGATTTCATGGTCGTTTGCATTGTATGGGACTGAGAGGAATTTGTTGGTTTTGTTTTGAAGACATTGTTGAGAAGTGCTGCATACCTGCTTTGTCCTGGTTTCATTATTTTCCTCTTGCACAAAGTATTTTAAGGAGCACGTGTGCAGAGATTAGTACCTAATAGGGGGCACAAGACAGTTCAACTTTGAAATGGCAGTGTTTTTGAACTGCCCATCCTGTTCCCCAATTCCTCCTTCCCTCTCTTATTCACCACTGGCATATTGTTCTTCAGTCTCCTGCAGCTGTGGCACTCCTTTAGTCCAAAATATGTTGCACCCAGCTTTTTGAGGCCCTTCACCTTTATATTTCCTGCTCCTCACGTCATTGTGCAGAACCTGCGGCAGGTTTTATTCATCATTCTGAAACTTAGTTATGGAGCTGCTTCAACATCAGGTGAGTGGGGGCGTTGGGAGAATCTCTTGTTGGCTTGTTGCTGTGCGTAACGTGTGGGAAGAATTTGAGGCTTGTAGGATACACTGGAGAAGTGTCCAGGGATTCTGGCCGCCTCCCTGAGAACCTGACCAATGCTGTTGTTATCTGGGCAAAAATGCCAGCTGGCCACCGAGCAAGGTAGAGTGCGCTTAAAGAGGATTTCAGCCTACCAACCAACATACTTAGCGTTAATAGGGGGGCCTCTTCTCTCAAACGACCCTTTCTCTGCACTTGCGTGTTCTCAATGTCACTGGGCTTAGTAAGATCGCTGTTTTGTTCTAGCCTGTTCCCCTCCCTTGCCTTGTCGTGCTCTGAAACACTTGTGTACGAGCGTGATAGAAATAAAATATCAATATCTGTGGTGAAAGTTCTTGCCTCTCATAACCTGTAGCGTTTAGCTTCTGGTAATGAAACGAGGTTACTTCAGCCTGCCCCTTCACTCTTCTGCTAATTCCCAGAGCATTATTGCATAATTGGTGCAATGGAACTGGGATAGACTTCTTGAGAGAGTTGGACATTGAACTTGAGAGGGGGGGTTATTGAGTGGGGGAGAGATATATATTGTGAGAGACAATGTGATAAAGTGAAATATTACTGGTCTGCAAGAGCCCAGTTTAAGTGCAGTGAGAACACCATTTTGTTTTGCCTTTCAAGTCCCGCACTACTACTACTGACTAACCAACTCCCTTCTAAGTCCTCTTACCTTACGCTCTAGATTACACACAACTGCCACAGATGGCTACCACAGGCCTAGCTGTTAGCACATCAACACTAATCCAGCTAAAGATCACTTGCATTGCTTATTTTTCATAGGATGTTTTGTCTAATTACGTTTTGAATGATATTGCTCTTTTTTTAAAGTTGTTGTAACATTTTGCATTTTAAAGGTAACAAACACCGCCCCCTTCTTCCTTCAGACCTGTTCCCTTTCAAACCACCCTCCTTAAATAATTGGAGGTATTGTCCATACTTTTTCTCCCATCATTCCCCAAAATCTAGCAGTATTCATAGAAGATCCAGTATCCTCAGTTTGTGTGGACCCCACTGTATTTGAGTCATTTTCGAGATCGGGTAGCACCTTTTGCCAATCCCGCTTGAATGCAGCATGATCCCCTTGGATGCCATGTTACCCATTGCATCGCTAGGACGTTCCATACTTTTTGAAGCCAGTGAAATTCCGTCGGGCGGTGGGGTTCATTTATTGCACCAAAACAAGCCATGCCTCTCCCAATGCATCCCCTCCAACAATTGGGGCAAGGGTTTGGGATGGAGTCTGTGTAAGATGTCGGGAGTGTAGTGCCACTGCATTATTTTATACCACGTTTCCCCGAGTTGGATTGAGCGCGTCAATTTTGGGATGTTGCCCATATTGTACATTCTAGTGGTGATTGCCACTTCTTCATATGTTGGGTTGAACATTCAATGAGGATCTTATATAGTGATATTCGTTTTTTCGATCCGGCGTGTGTGGTTCTGAATTTCTCAAATGGGGTCAATGGTCTAATGGCTGCAGCCTTCTGATAACCAACGCCTCCACTGATAATACTGTTGTCTCTCCCTCACCCACTCCTATGTATTGTTTACATGTCTTAAAAGACCTAAACTGCAACCCCTGCATCATATCCCTCAATGTTGGACATCCCACCTTTTGCCGCTGCTTGAATTCTCCTTACCCGGGGAGAACTGTTGGTTATCAAATAGAGGAGTAAAGGGTGCCAGGTTGGTTGAGAGTGACTCTTGTGCTAAGAAATCCCAATTGTCTATCACATGTGACAATATATGACTAATGTGAACATTGGGTGGTCTGTTCCAGCTACTGCTCTGTCCGTTCTCGCCCACATTTTGGATACCCGAGAACCAATCCTGCATTACTCTTAATTGTGGCGCTTCTGACTATTTAAAAAAATTCAGTAACCCCAACCCTCCTTTATTACCTGCAGCCATTAGGGTTATGATCGCCCTCCGGGGTGGTTTGGTTTATTCTGCCAAATATACTCCGATATTGTTTTGGATAGCGAGAGGCTGTGAGAATCATTAGCACCACCATTTCTATCAAGGTGATTCTCCATAACCACGATATGGAAAGGGGACGCTATTTCTGCAGGTCTTCTTTAACTTTGCGTAATACGTTTTGGAATCGTTTGATCTCGGGGCAAAACACCACCTTGACGATTGCAGTGGGTCAGGTTCTTTTAAAACTTGACCTGACCCAAACAGGCGTTTGGCAGACTGGGACTAATGTTTCTTAAGAAAAACTGGTGCAACTTAGTGGTAGAAATGTAATAACTGAGGAGGAGGTGCAGGTTGTTTGGGGAAATGAAGGTTTTATTTTTTGTTTTTTTCTGTTTACTTTCTTTCTTTCAAAGGTATGTCTTCTATTTGGTAGAACTGTAAAAAAAGAACTGTAAACTCAATGTTGATTTCAAATTGGTAATAAGTTGGTTTTTAATATTTTGTAACGATCTAATTTGATCAAAAAAAATTTCAAAAAAAGTTTGGATAGTCTACCACCATCACCCCCTCCATAAAGTTAATCTAAAGTGTTTTGCTAATGCCGCCCCCGCCACGACCGTTCCGCCCCCCCCCCCCCAAGTAAGTTTTTCCATCCTGTGCCCATGGGAAGTGGGAGTGTAATCAATTGTGTTGCAGCTGATCTTGCCGTACCGATAGATTTAAGATTTCTGACTTTAGCATATATATTTTTTAACTGCCACTTCCCTGAATTCCACTGGCTACCTATTCTGCCAATGTAAGCAACATCAGCGAATGCCATAATTCCTACCCTCGTTGACCAATCCCTTTAATTTTTAATTGCATCTGTCGTACTATTGTGGATAGGAAGGGTTCCAAATACAGTGGAAATAGTGGGCATTCCTGCTTAGTTCCCCTTGTTATGGGAATTTGCCTGGATAGGTGACCATTAATTGAAAGCTTTATAGAAGGGGATAGATGCTGTGCTTGAATCATTAGTATACATTTGGAACTGAACTGCATGTGTTCTATTGTATGAAAGAGGGAGGACCGATCAAATGCTTACTCTGCGTCTATGGAAATCCTAGGCGCCAGTGTTTGCTTGATTGAGGTCTTCTCTACCAGGTGACCGACCTGCCTAATTTTATTTAACGTTTGCTGCTCCAGAGTGAACCCAGATTGGTCAGGGCTTATCAATTTCAGGAGTGGAGTAGTGTAGTCGGTCTCTTTGCCAAAATGTCTGTGTATAGTTTAGCATCTATATTAACGCTATGGGCCTATATGATCTGCAGCTGGGGTAGGGTCCTTATGGGGCTTTGTGAATACAACCACTCTTGCTACTTCTGTGGATGGTGTTACCCTCCTTCTTCTAAAGGAGTTAACTAGTTTTTGTTAGCCATGGAATAAGTCTGGACTTCTATTTTGTATAAAAATAAGGCTGGAAAGCCGTCTGGGCCTGGTGCTTTATTAAGCGGGAGGGACTTCATAGCCGCTTTCACTTCTTCTTGAATCTGTTTCTTGGTCTTCCCTTTCTAAGCTAGTTATCTTTTAGAGTGGTGTTGCACTCAAGTTAATTTGAGTGCCCGCATCTAGGGTCCGAGAAATGATGCTTTTTGTATCCCGCAAAAGCAGTAACTATCGCTGTGTTTTCTAGAACTATATCCCCCTCATTCATTGTTATTTTTAGTGTAGTCTGGGCTGCGGGACCCTCTTTTAGCTGTCTTGCGACCATACAATCCACTTTGTTCGCACTTACATAATAGCTTTGCATAAAGCAAGTATTTCTCAGCTCTGTTTGTACAGATTGTCTAATTTACTGCTTACGTGTTTGAATGTTTTCTTTGAAGTGCTTTCGTCTTTCATCTCCTGGTCCTGCATGATCCATTTATCTGTTCCTTCTCCAATCGTTCCCATTGTTTGTTTTTCGTTGGGATTTTATTGCGATCAATTCACCTCTTATGACTACCGTAGAGGCATTCCATATATTCTCCTGACTCACCCCTGTTGAAGTGTTCCCTGCAAAATATAAATGTATTTCACCTATTGAATCCACCAGAACTTGATCTTTCAGAATCTGGCTCGGGAACCTCCACTTCCATAAGCTACCACCCCTCCTGGGTATATCTATTCTGGCTGTTATCGGCACATGGTCTGATAGTGAGATCAAGCCTAGTTCGAGAGCCTTTACCTTACCCAGCAGTCTAGTGAATACCCAGATATAATCGATCCTAGAGTGTGAACTATGGACTTGAGAATAATAGGTGAACCTGCTCTCATTCCCTTTAATACGTGCCACATGTCCCTGAGCATCATGAGATCAAACCTTTTGTTTTAAGACTCTTTATGGGGCTAGGATACCTTGTTGGGACTCGCACTAGTTTAAAATCTCCTGCCAAAATTACTTGCCCCTTCAGCGAAAAGTGTGAAACAACTCCTTGTAAAAAGCCATCCTGGCTGTAGTTGGGGGGGGCATATACATTTGCCAGTGTGCATATTTGTTATATTCTAATTTGGACAAACCAGTAGCATCCATATGGGTCTGGTTGTGTGTTTAGAGGCCCTCTAAATGTACAGGTCCTTCCTAAACGCTATGAGAACCCCTCCCGTTTTGTCTTGTGCATTGGCTTGGTACATACACGTATATGATTTCATCCTAATCGTTGATCCAACCTTTTTCTTGATGTTTCTTGCAACATCAATGTTGGATTCCTCTCGTTTTAGAAGCGCTTCTATTTTATTTCCTTTTGACTGAGGAGTTAAACCCCCTAACGTTATGAGCTTGAAAATTGGTTGGAAGTGTATGTTTATTTTTCATCACTGGTCGTGATGTAACACCTGTCCCACCCAGATTTCCTGCTCCATCCCCAACTTTCATTCTAAAAAAAATTCCCTGATGCTCCCTCAACTCCCACAATCCACACTGCCTCAACAACCGGGTTGGATCATAGTTCCTATTGATCCTGGATATCTCGGATCCCCAGCCATGAGCCACATTAGCTCATGAGTAAAAAAATATTGTGGAAGAACTACTTCCCTCATAGTGATTCCAGAGCGTCCTGGACCATTCTGTCATCTGTCCCTGGAATCTTTTCAGGGTCTCTATTTTTTATGACTATCCCTTGTTGATTCTCTAGCTTCTCCCATCTGCTCCTCCTCCAGCCCAAGAGTCTGCATATCCTCACCAACATGTTGACCACTTTGTGTCATCTTGTGTAATTGTGCTTGAGGGATTAGCATTCCACTGGTGTGCATTCTTTTACCCTGGATTACGGTTGTATAATGTTTGGGATGGATTAGAAGCCTGGTGATGTAAGAAAGAATGTTTGGTGTGAGTGTGGGAATGCTTGTAGCAAAGTTTCTAGATTCAGGCAGTTGGGAGATCACCTGCCTGGGTGATGGGAGCCAGTGGTTCTCACTAGTCATCCTAATGTAACTGGAATAAAGTAACTTGCTGGAACCTACCTGTTGTACCTGAGGATCCTGCTTTACTTCACTGCCGTAGTCCGCAAGATACAAACCTGCCCAGGGAGATGGAAATGGACCTGTGTGGCAAGATAAGATGTTTAAGGTGACCAGTATGCTGCGAGGGGGTGCAGAAGAGAAAGAAGAGCATCCACTGCCCCCACAAGTAAGTCCCATTACCCAGGGCTAAGAGGGGAAGCTGCCCTATTAGATGGCACAGGGAGAAGAGAGGCAAAGGGCGGGGAGCTAAACCCCAGTGGTGTGAGAAATTCCCAGGTCAGAGAAACAAGGCGTGCTCCTACCACATGACCCAGGGCGAAGAAAGGGGGAAAGTTGCACCCCATTAAATCACCAAGGGCGAAGAAAGAGGAGCTTGTACCCAGTGCAAGAGCCAGGCTATAGAGAATTTCTCCAAGGAAAAAAGTAACGGGAGTTGTCCCAGTACAAAGACCCAGTGCTGTGTGAAGGATGCTGCCGAGTAAGAAGACTCTGGGTAGGAAGAGTAACCTGTGTGGCCCAGGATGCTGTGAAAACATGTGCCCAGGAGAAGAGCAATGGATAAGGAAAGGGGTGCAGTGTATCGGAATGGCAATCGGGAGGAATGAAGAGGGCAGTGACTTGGGGCCATGTCTGTGTGTTATCAGTTGATGTTTTACAAGTAAAGGAGGAATTATTGAAGAAAAGCAGCTTGCTGTGTCGCTTGTGCGTGATGAGGTCAGGCTGTGTGGGAGTACGGAAGACCTCACTAGCAGCTTAATTAAAGTTGCGGTCTGTGTAGCTGCCCTGTCAGGCTAATTGAATGGTGCCAGCGTAACAGTACTTTGTGTCTTAAGCGTTCCAAGTTGGCAAAATGTTATGTGAAGAAAGGAGATGTTGGAATATGTCCGTGGTGTGCTGGTCCCGCAAGAGGGGCATCGAAGAAATTTGAGGTACTCTGACTTTGGTCTATCAGTAGTGCCGGAAGTACTGTACCGTGGCTTTATCATAAGAGCAGTGCAGGAAGAAAGGAATACTTTTTTTTTTTTTGTGACTGTCGGTTGGAATGGTGAAGCGCCCAGTGCTAGTTAGTTGTTTTAACCTTGAACATTTGTTATTATTTGGGTTTTGTAGACAGAAGCTCAAAAAGTGAGATTGACCTAAAGTGGTTATAATGACCTGTTGAACTGTAGATTTCGCAGCAGTGATGTGTCGGGGATTCTGTTAAAGGACAGGTGTGTGACTGAAACGTGGAATGCTGAGACACATACGAGTAGTATGTGACAATGGGTAATTGGCAGCATTGTGAGATGGTATGGTTATAGTGCATGCCAGGATGTCAATGCATCATTAATGACTGCATTATGGTTTTCTGGTTAGAGCTGGACTTCCAGCTACGGACTAAAACCAGCTACGGACTAAAATATACTTAATCTCGGGAGGAAGTTACACTTGCAGCATTTAAGATGAGTTGAGAACATGAGCCTATGCGCTGGTGATTAACATTTGAGGAATTTCCGGTTTTGAGCTGAGAATAGCTGTGGACTTTGAGGGCTATGATAAAATGTATGTTGTCATAGTGTGAGTATTTCGTCCAGCTGAACGGGGTGAGAGAGTGTGCTAGTTTAACAGGCTTGAGGAATTTTCAGCATTGGACTTTAGTCAAGCAATGCAGTGCACTTCTTTACCCCAAGAGTGATAGGAGTACAGGTGTTGCATTGTTTATGCCAGCCAGAGTAGATGGGGGGGGGGGGGAGGGTTTGACCTCAATCCTGTGAGAGTGGTTGATCTGTGTTTAGATCTAACCAGAGTAGAAAGGAGGCTGTGCCTCCGTCATGTAGAGTGGTTGTTATGTAAAGATTCAGCCAGAGTAGAAATGGGGGAGGGGCGTGGTTACGTAACGGTATTGTTCATGAGTTGCACCTCTCTATAAAAAGGCGCACTGTGTGAGTGTGGTTGGGATGTGTCAGGACGTGCAGACGTGTGTGTGTGTGTGATGAATGCTTGCTTTATGTGAGGAAATGAGATGTTGTGATGTGGTGAGATCTGGAAGGAAGGGAAATGGGTTTTGTAGGGTTTGGGATGGATGTAGACGCCTGGTGATATAAAGGAGAATGTTGTAGGGCCGAGAATGTTATGGTGTGAATGAAGGAATGCTTGTAGCAAAGGTTCTAGACTCGGGCAGTTGGCGAGCCCCTGCCTGGATGGTGGGAGCCAGTGGTTCTCGCTAGTCATCTTAATGTAACTGGAATAAAGTAATTTGCTGGAACCTACCTGTTGGGCCTGAGGATCCTGCTTTACTTCACTTACAAACTTATGGGCGTTCTTCTCTTACCTTACTTCTCCGCAGCACTTGTTCCCATTCACATCTGTTTATCCCCTTTGGTTGCCTGGTTGGATTCTGAGCTTTGCGTTCCTCATTGATCTGCAAAATGTGCAAGCCTTCTTTTCATGTAGTAATCCGTCTTTACTTATTGTCTCACGTAAAAAGCAGCCCAAATGGGAAGGTTCATCTGTATCCAACACTTTTTTGGTTCAAGACACTACTTACTGGCCCCATTGACCACCTCTTCCTGAGCATAGATTGTGTGAGGTATTGATACAAATTGATCTCCGTCCCATTAATTGAAGTATGTTCTGTATGAGCCGTTTGTAGCATTTGTTTCTTTTTGGACATAAGATGTTAAAGCTACCAAAACATCCTGTGGTCTTAAGCCTGTTTTGGTCTGTAGTGGGCTGACTGTGGATTCGATCAATCCCCATGTCCTACAATCGGAGATCTGTGACAAGATCACCAAAGCACTGCTTGACAGTTTCTTTGAGGTCTTTGTCCGAAACACTTTCAGGGAGTCCTTTTGATGTAGATCTTCACAATCTATTTTCCAGGTCCTCACACTGGATTTCTAAATGTTGTGATTGCCTTGATAAATGTTTCAGGTCCTTGTTTGTTCGCCTTGTCTCATCCGTTAACCCCTTGAAGAGCTTGTTCCGTTGTATCAATTCTTGCCTCCAGTGTCCCCAGCTCTGCTTTCAGCTCCTTCGTTGATTGCTGTGTTCCTTCAGCGCTGCAAATTGATCTTGAAAGGATGTGGTCTTACCCTGGACCTCGTTAAAGGAATAGTGTGCTCAAAAATATTATTGGACTTGTGAACAAAGCACAGAAGGGAAGTGAAATTGGAGGGTCTGTCCCAATGATCCAAGGAGCAGCAGTATCAGTGACTACCGCCGTAAATTCGAATGCAAACACTTTAAGGATCCCCACTCCTGTAGCCGATTCTGATTTATCTACCTCTCCACAATTGGGCCTACCTACGGACTTTTCAAAGGAGGTATTAACGCTGATTAAAAATGCACTAGGGGACTTGGCTCCGAATTTGAAAGCGAAAAAGAACAATGTGATCCCTACTAAAAGTGTTAAAACACAAGATATGTTGAGAATGGGAAAAGTCAATCCTTGAGTGGCATTGCGTTCTATGATTGTGAAATGCAGACCAGCCCCATGCACGCAATATGATCTGAACAGAAGAGCGATACTAGCAATTTTTTCAGACATACCGCTGCTGGAAGACATAATTTCAGCTGATTTGACCTGGGTGGAATTTATATCAAATCAGAACTTAAATGCAGTTCGAGTGTGGTTCCAATCCAGAGCAATTCGTAATCTGGTATGGCAGGCGAAGAACTCATTATTTGATCTAGGTTTTTTACTTGACACAGAAATGGATACCGTATTAGAACCTAATATGTCAAGCAATGCAGAACCCATGCCAAGGACAAAAACTGTCGCAGCAAATGGTCAAGATTTAAATCAATCGCCAAATGATAGGAATTTGTGTGCATGCAATTGCAACAGTAACTCAAATTAGCTATCTAATTTGACAAAGTTAACCCCTCTTACTTTGGTCAGCTGGAATTTGCGGGGTTACAAACATTTGCTGAATAATAATGAGAGTGGCCTAGGCAAATTTGACATAATTTTGCTGCAAGAGACCTGGTTACTAAGCCCCATACTTTGGTCAGGATATCAAATACATTTGAATCCAGCTAGGAAGCCCATTATAGGCAGACCCACTGCGGGTCTGCTGGTGGCGTTGAAAGATGATCCGGGAACATCGTCACAGTTGTGGGCCATGCCAAATACTCATATGCTACTTGTAAGGGCAGTGATTAACGGTGACATCTACGCAATTCTGAACATATATTGGAATCCAGCAGCTATTACCACTGAGTGTTTCTTTAGGGATCTGAATATGATATTTGACATTGTATCTGCGGATGATAAGATCCTATACTTCATTTTAGCAGGGGATTTGAATAGGAATTGCTTAGCAACAAACGGGACACACAAGAGTGAAAAACTGTTACAATGGAACACAATGGTTACTCACAGAAACTTGCAAATGTTGAATGGAGCATTTAACACAGATATGCCCCCTGCACCAACTTGGAAGAGAGGAAATTCTACATCCACAATTGATTACATATATGTAAATTGTGCCTTATGGTCAGCAATGTGCTCCTTTTGTGTGTCCTCATCTGTGTTAAGTGACCATATGTTGTGTGCTAGCTGGCAAGTAATGGCCAAAACTAATGATATCAAACCTAAGCCAATAGGAGGTGGTTGCATTGTGGTAAATGGTGGTAAGAATCGACTCTGATGGTCAGAGAACGCCTTGTGGCACTTCAATCAAATTTTATACGACTCAACTAACTCCATTAACTGGCAAACTTCAAATATAGGATTAACATATAGCAACGCAATGCAATTGTACAGTCAACAGAAGGCAGTGAATACCACAAGAGAAAGTCATATCCATGTTTTTGATAGCTCCATATTCATTAGGAAGAGAGCTTACCGTGCTGAGGTAAGAAGTTTAGCAAGGCTCCCTCTCTCCATTAGATCGACTCTCACTAAAAAAGCCTGCCTGAGTTATAATAACTGGGTCAAAGGACATCGAGCAAATCTTTATCAAAAAGATGGAGCCATTATGTTGTCGACTCTGGCTGATAAAAACATCTCAAGAATGTGGGCAATACTAAATCAAACTAATAATGCCCGCCAGTTAGATCTTCAAACCTCAGTAGTTGAAGTACATCAGTGGGTAGATCATTTCCAATCCCTATATGCCTTACCCATAAACACAGTCTCGACACTAAATGCACAACAAGTGATGAGGTTTTGGTTGCATACTGATCAGAAGGAAATAAAACACCTAATTATGACCTCTAGCAACTCCTGCGCAGTAGGCCCCGATGGGATTTCAAATGCCCTGATGAAAAAACATCCTGAAGTTTGGAGCTCAATTCTCTACAAAATATTCGCTGCAATAAATAAACATCAAAAATTACCTAAAACATGCACGGAAGCCGTTACAATTCCGATTTCCAAAAAAGGTGACCGCCAGCTACCAACGAGTTATCGCCCAATTTCTTTATTGGATGCTCCGGCGAAAATATTTTGTAGAATAATACTAAAAGAGCTTAATGAGTGGGTAGATCAAAACAGCCTAAGAGATTTATTTCAGTCAGGCTTTGTTAAAGGCATGGGCACAATACCGAACATTCTAGCCCTTTCGATGATTCAATCGGAGCAAGCTGATGGTGGACTCCCCTTGTATCTGGGGTTCATCGACTTTAAATCCGCCTTCGACTACATTGATAGAGACATGTTAATAACTAAACTTAGACAACATCGGTGTCCAACTTCTCTTACAAACCTAGTGACATTGTTACACACCTCTACATCCATGCGAGTTAAATTAAATATGGGCGGAAGATTATCACCAGCCATTCATACCTATAGAGGAGTGAAGCAGGGTTGTGCTCTTGCCTCTTTTCTATTTAATTTCTTCTTTCTGGATATAGGCCCTGTACTAAGGAACTGCGTAACAGATGCGCCTCGCATAGGAACTCAAAGAGTTCCCTATTTACTATACGCAGATGATTTGGTACTATTATCCTGCACACCTATAGGCTTACAAAACATGTTAAATCAATTAGGCTCATATACAACATCGAATAACCTTGGGATCAATACAGCTAAATCCCAAATTCTAATTTGTAATAACAATTTTTCAAAAAGGTATAATTTCGAGTGGTCCCTTCAAAACTGTGTATTAACCAAAGTTGCCACATATAAATATCTCGGAGTTTACATTGAACACAAAAAAACCCTAAGCACTACGACAACTGAAGCTAGGGTTAAATTAAGCTCCTTGATTTCACAATCGAAAATCATTCTTAGAAGATACGGGAAATTCACAGTGAAACATATTGTGCACTTTTATAAGGCCAAAGTAATCCCAATTTTGCTATATGGTGTCGAGGCCTTGGCACCACAAACTCGTAAATTTTGGGATAGCTTAGAAGCCAGATTTTGGAAAAAAGTTCTAACACTTTCTCCAGGAACACCATTGGCCATACTGCGACATGAACTGGGTCTGGTCTCCCTATATGCCCATGTACTATGGAAGCAATGTGCTCTTCTATGAAAAATGCTGGATGGTATAGGGAAACGCAGCCTTTTAAATGTATTGGCCCTAAACCTATTAACCTCCAAAATTGGTATGTCATTGAAGTGGAGAAATCATACGCTAAATGCGGTTTCTGATGCTTCAGTAACGATCGAGCTTCTTTTGACAAACCCTGACTGTGCCAAAAATAAAATTTATCAAGCAGACTGGATATCCAACATGACAATCTGCTCAAAACTCAAGGATTTTAACCCCGAGGCATTTGGCGTCAAAAGGTATGGGATAATAGCAGAGTATCTGCTAAAATACCCATCACCTGCATCCCGTCAGAAATATCTAAGATTCAGATTAAATCAATATGAAACTAATGAGATTTTACATAGAAGGAAAGTAATACCAAAGGACCAGAACTTCTGTCGGCACTGTAATGACAAAGGACAATGTGAAACATTACAACATCTTATAATTGAATGCCCCGCTCTACATGACATCAGAGTGAAATGCTTTGGAAGTAAATTGTTGGTTCAGAGTGGTACTAGTTCTAGGCAAATATGGAATCTATTGTTTTCTAATCCAAGATTAACTATACAGCTCGCAAATTGTGCAATTTCTTAATTTAATATTTCCTGTTACGAAGACTGTCTGTATCAATTCGAAGTGAAGGGTAGTCTGATGGTTGTAACATAATTATTCATTCTACTCTGCTTTATTGTGCCTCATAATTATTTTTAATGAGATGCAAATAATAATTTACTTATCTTTTATTGTTGTAAGTGTGGATGTGCAAGTTTAAAAAAAAAATGATAATGAGTGTAAATATTTGAAAAGTTGGTTTACCAGCTATATCAAATTAATAAAAAAAAAATATATATATATATTATTGTCCCGAACGTTCAGGCATGTGTTTTTAGGCATGCGTTGATCGAATGTAAAAACATTTCCCATGTACCTTACCTTAGTTTTCCTCGCTTTTACACATGGGAAATCAAGCAGCAGGGTGTGACCATCTTGTGCTCATCTTATCCGTTGCTGCGTTTTTCTAAGGTGAACTGGCTTCGCGGCACTAAATCCTATCCCCCGCCCCTGAAGTTGACATCACTATTCCTAGCGATATTCTCCACCTATTTTCATGACGTTAGTGGGCAGCGGAGCCAAATGTGCCCAGTCATCACCTACGTCTTGACGTTCGTTGACGCAGAACCCAGAATATCGACACACACCACCTTTCACGGCACAGCGCGTCCCAAATCGGAATATAAAACACTATTTTTAAAGGAAACACCAATACTGTGCAATGTAGAATGTGGTTTTATTTCACAATAAACGCTCCGAGAACATCCGCCAATTTCCATTTTTGGCTAAATTTTTTATTTCGTAGTGTTCGAAAATCCAATCATTATCACGAGGCACACAGTGTTCCTTTCGGTAGAAGAAGCGCATTGGACGCACCTTGAATCGCAAGGCTTCAGCATCTGCTTCTTGCTAGACCACCGTAAACTGTCGGGTTGCTCCTTGTCGCTGGTCCTGCCAAAGGGCATATCGGTCCCGGGCGATCGTCCTACAAAAGCTTCATTGAGATCCACCCATTTAGGTTTATCTGCCACTGCCTGTTGAAAAAGCCAACACTCGGTATCTGGAAATGATGACATTCGCAGAAAGAAATGATGTATCCAACGGAAATATATTTCAGTAGCCGTTCTTTATTCAAATGTATTAATTCGCCCTTTAATTCTGCACCGGGTGAGACCTAATGATGAACACAAACAAGATACAATGAAAACACAGAGATAATATTGTGGAAAGTTGGAGTCTACATGTGCTTGAGAGGTTAGTGTTGTGGAGTATGTTTAGCAAGGGGATGCGGAAGCTGATGGAAGAATTCGAATAACATTATACCGGAATATTAGCAACAAACGTGACATTGGTGGAACCTGGGATAACCCAGACATGGACTCCATGCATTTCGGTGCTGGACTACCCATGTGCCCGGTACAAAGACAAATACATGCATATTGTGTTTGCATGTTGTCACTATATGCACCAACCAATTTGCCCCAAATTCAGTAAAACGTACATAATCGGTATTTCCATTGTCTTGGCGTAACGCGGAGTGTCCGCTCAGACCAATGGTTTTCAATAAATGAAATGACATGTTCCTTTGTCCAGTTTTAAAATATTGAACCTTATAATTTTTGCGTGTATTACACCCCTCCCATCCTTCAATCCATAAGGAATCCTCCCTTCCTTCCTTCCAAGGACGAACAACAATTGTGCTTTATGCTAAGTTTCCTTTTGATGAAGGAAAGCCACAAATCAAAAACATACTGTACAGGATACCTTGGTGTGATCAGCCCACAAGCAACATCAAACGCAGTGAGTGACCTTCACTCCATGGTAGCGGTTATCCCGGCCATCCAACTATGTTTGAAAAATAAACAAATTGTTTGCCAGCATCCACCAATGCCGCCCTATCGTATATACTTTTGTTGCTCAACTATATTAATAGAGATTTAGTTATTTTAGGGAAAGAGTTCCAGTTAGAGTCCTCCTCGTTGTCACATCTGCGTTCGCCGTGTGTTCATGGAGGAATGTGCTCTGCGGATAACGTGATACACTGACAAGCCATACATCAAAGTGCCCTTCCATCTCCACTGATCTTCCCGTGCACTAACAAATGTTGGAGGAGAGGTGGTATATCCCGCCCCATGCACCATTCTCGTGAAATGTTCACTCTCCTCCTCCCAGAGCCGCGCACAGCCAGCCCCCACCATCTGTCTTCTGTCAGCTCAGCGCGTCTCCTGTTCTCACGGAAATGTAGCTATTCATTTTAGCGAGTATCGAGCCCTGACAAAATGTGCTAATCCAAGATTGTGAGACCAAGGCCTGCTTGAACCTTAGTGCCCCATCTATCTCTGCTGACCGACTCATGAACTCTCCACCCCCTCCCTGCCAGGCCGCGTTCACCTAAACCCATGCCCCCTATTCCCTTTGAACACATCTGGTCCCTACACCTGCACCATCTCCAATTCGCCTACGATATACCTAATCGTGAGTGGTCATATATTCTGGTAACACTAACACCTATCAACACTGTTTGAAATTGTATGACTACAAAGGCTGCAAATCAAAGATCTTCCCTTCTGATGATCTGATGAGGCATCCGAAAGGAACAACCCCTAACTCATGCCCCTATAAAAAAAAATAGGTCAGAATGCACCTATTTCACACCAACAGCCCCCTTTCATGCAGTGTTTTGCTTACAGTCAATAGTTTGTGCATGCCAAGTTTATTTAGCTTGGGTCTCATTACCTAATGGGACACATATTTATTCTGTCTATTTGGACACGTGCATGCTAAGGCAACTGAAGAACCCACAGTTGCTTTCATGCTGATATCCAGCTGACCCTCCTGTGCCCTGATCAGTGATGGACCCACAAGAGCCTGCCGAAAGCGGGAAGGGGGAAAACACACAGTTACACTGTATGGCATCCTCCAACAGGCTCTTCTTGCAAAAAAGCGAAAACAAAGCGGATACATTTGAAAAGACAATTTTGACGCTTAAAACTTCTTAAAACTTTTATCAGTTTTGAAATTCAAGTTAAATAGATTGCCATTGGTAATGTAAAATGTACAAACTTTGTGGGACATACACACCGCTGCTAATCATTTAAACCATGAAGTCAACTGTTCAACGAGTTCCTCTTTTGGTGGACAGGGCTCGTTTGCAATGTTTCCTAGGAACAAAATAAGGATTGATTCTGTGAATATGCATGGCCAACACAGTCAAAGGGAGATCTTTCATAAAATCGAATTCCATTTCCTGGTATATCGGCTTGGCAATCCATTTTTTGTTTTGAAAAGGCCATCTTGTAACGAAGCATTCCAAAGTTTCCTGCAGCTCTCTGCCTAGAGTCTCGTTATGCGCTATTACGGCTAGTAATGTGCGATATCGCATACATCGTATATGCCAAAATGCAACCTCTTTTGCCTGTACTTTAGGCACATATTGTGGAATGCCTCCAAATCTCCGGTGTGACAGAACTCTGGGAGTCCTTCAGGTCTCTTGAAAGAGTTTTATCACACACCATCTTCCCAAGAGCTTTCTGTGGAGGTGAAGATGGAACAAACCACTTCTTGCGTTCCTGTTCCTCTGATAAAGGTCCATGTGGACATTGGTGAAAATGTTGGTTTACTGTCCATGAGTGGAAGTTGGAACAGTGGTACATCAATGAGCACTATTTTTTAGTAGAATTTTCACATACCCATCACTTGGAGAACCACCAAAAATGTTTGCTGAAAGACTGGGACCACTTTACAATAATTCTAGAACCCCCCCTTTTATTATTATTTTTTTTTATTGATCGATTTGGCAACGTGCCATACATCAAATTGATGGCGAATGTTTGGAAACTGCTCTTGCATGGTCTTGGCTATTGAAACATGTCGGTCAATGGCTATGATGTCGATTTGCATTCCCCTCGATTGAAGATGTTCGAGGGATTTTATGAAACCAAGTTTCTCCATGGCCACTGAGGATTTACATTGGGACACCTGCACGACCTCCGAACTCGCAATTCTTTTTAGTTCCCATGTCCTGAAAGTGGTATGTGCAGTACTTTGCTGAAATTCCGGGGCTGTCACACTGTCCATCGCCAACTAGCCTGAATCGTTTGCCAGAGAATGTCCTTTCAATCTTCATTTGTTCAATTTTCCAGGCTTGACTAATAGCGGGGAATAGAAATTCTCTTTGATATTTGTAGTACTGTGTTTTAGAAAGGAACTGAAGTCCCATAAATTGACAAAAACTGGACAACTTACTAAAAGTCGAAACCCTGAAAAGAAGAGCTGCTGAACACAGTAGATCTCCTGCTGGCACTTTGCCCAGCATCGGTTGAGCTGGCCATGAAAATGTATCAACGGGTGGCTTGGATTTTCAGGTTAGTGCCTTGTAATACACGACTCTCATTCACCAACACAATTCAGCATCAGTATAATCTCTACCAGGCCGCTGTCGAATACAATGTATTTGTGCTCTTTAATCGTCCGGCATGAATGTGGTTTGTGACTCAGCTGTAGTGGTGGACAAATCGGTCCAACTAGACATACTGTAGTCGAGATCTTTGGCAAGTACCTCGGTCATTTGCGTTGAGGCTTCAGTCTGTCATTTCAGCTTGTGTTAGCAGCACACAAATGGAGAAACCATTAAGGCTGATTGTTTATTGGGTGGCCCTTTTCTTGCGGTGTTGATTGTGTAACGTGGTCAGCGAGTAATTCAAAAGCATCTTCATTATGTTCGTTTCATCTTCATGTTGTCGAGTTCTCACATTGTAGCAATAGTTCAGCAACACTTTGTTGGCTTCGCGGGGCACATTAAATTCATTTTCTGGCCATTGGACATAAGCATCTCAAGTCTGTTTATTGACTGGACCAAGCTGCGCCTCAATTAGTAGTTGTTCCATGGTGAAATCTGTTTGCAGCATCTTTGGTTTAATTTGTTGTCTGTCTCTATACTTCTTTTCCTTGTAGGCCTCTAGGAGATGGGTTGTAAAAACATGTTCAATGTAAATCACACATACAGTTGATAGCACTTCAGATAAAAAAATAAAGAAAATACCAGCCCAAAACATTTTTAGTAAACAAAATGGTTTGTTACCCTTGTTTTCTTGATTTTCTGTGAAACCGTTGTCTTCTATGTAACGAACGCACCAGCAAGCTGGTCCACCACCACCTGATCCGTGTGCCTCCTTCTAATTCCCGACATTGTATACATTCCTTGACTAGAATATTTTTTTTTAAAGTCAAACGTATTTGAAGTTAAAATCTTTCATCGCACACATCGCTCACATACACACCCTCGTAAACCGTATATGTCATTTAGTCAAAATATACATTTTGAATTTCACTTAATTGATGGCAAGTGTACTCGATCAGAGATCACTGTGCAAAACATACTGATTGTAATGTTGCCCTCAAACATTTTGCATTGTATTCTACATTAGGGTAAAAATGGTAACATTAGAACTGAAATGATTTGAAATACTGCATGTTTTATATGAATGCCACTGTCTAATAGTATCCTATGTAGGATTTGCTTTCCTTAATTCAAGGTGACTGTCTGTACACATACCTCCTACTCTGAAACAGCTCTAAAGGATGATGTAATTGTAGTCGAAGTACCAGCATACCCCTGTAAAACAGTACTAGTTTTAGTATGGATGAAAGCAGCGAAATGGAACAGAGACAATAGGATGCAGACAATACATATAAAGAAAAACCCATAAAAGACACGTAGTGTAAACAGCCGACAGGATACATAAACCATTTCATAATAGTTTAAATTCCAAGCATAATGCATTTTCGTAATTGAAAAGTGAAATAAAATTGCCCGATAGGCGCTCAAAGGTGTTGATGTGTCCGGAAAAGAAATGGATGCAGAATCTTGCTCCTTCATTTTCAGTGCATTGTCATGAAGTGGTAAAGGGGAAAATTGGATTTGCATTAGGTATGTGGGAAGATCCCTTGATGATATGAACTACTGCAAGTCTGTAGATCTCACCATTGGTATACTGGACGTGTCGGTGGTATCCTCACTTGGGAGGGTCTGTGCTCCCGTCAGTATGCTCTCATTAACACAAAAAAAAAAATGACATGACAAGCTAACAATTATGAACAGATTATGCTCCTTTTGAAGGGCACTATGGTATTTTCTGTGGTCATAATTACTTTCTATGATGCTCCATTAACCGGGGACAGATGTGTAGTAAAATGTGGTATAGTTAAAAAGTAATACAATCTGATAAATATGCAAACTTTAGTAAGACAAATTTACACCGAAAGCACAAATCAGTTCATGTAGTTGCATGTTCAGTACCCCACCGCCTACAGCTAATTCATCATCTGGGACTCACCTGGGGCTTCGTGTGCATCAATAGTGTTGGAATTGCATTTGGAAGCAATTTACGAGACATTCTGGGTCAATGCTTTTTTGTGTACTGCGTTTGGTTGTACATATCCGGGGTAAAGTGCAGGCTGCAGATGCGGAATCGATTGGCCCTCAAGACTCCAAAGACAACATGGGCTCTACTTTCAAGCTCGTGCAGCGGAAATCGACAATATCCAACCCATTCTCTTATTAAATCCATAGTCCTCGGGAATGTATGCATTATTGTGCCCTTAGTTTTGTCATGGCTCTTAGAAATGCAACCGAAACCCATACAAGCAGGCATTTTTGAAAAATCTGTATAAAAAAAGTACACATAGTTGCACTTTTTTTTTTTTTTTTTTTTTTTTTTTTTACATGAATGCGTGAGAAAGATGGAATTTTATCAAAGTTTTCTATGCAATGTTTGTTTCGGTCACAGAAGCAAAACCTTTGTAGCGTAGTCTAATATACACTGGGATAACTTTCTTACAGAATTGATTGATGCAACGGCAATCGTAACGTGTTACAGGTCCGCTGAAAGTACTTTCATTCATCAAAAGGAAGCATGCTTATATACCTGGTCCAAGAAGGATGCAATTCTATCACAATTGACACTGATGTAATTTGCTATATGTCCAGATCGGAAAACTTTACACAGTAGACAATGGTAAAGTCAATGAGATGAATGAAAATTACACTACTAGGTACATTCATTCGAAATGGATAGACATTTTGGGATCAGAAAGAGAAGATTAGGTGACCGCCCTTACCTTGACTAACAAACAATTAGATTCAGCAAGCAGGGTAGTTAGTAGCAGGAGAACAGGTAGCGCGATCAAGAGTTGACTTCCTGTGCTCACTGACATTCACAGGTAGCAGGATCACGAGTTGACTTGCAGTGCTCACAGATGTTTTCAGGATAAATATCACGGGGTTTATAAAGAATTAGAGAAATGGGTGTGTATGTGAATGAGTTACGTGTTTCTGGCGAGGTCGGCTTCAGGAGAGCATGCTTGGAGACACAGGGTCTGGGGAGGCCATGTGAACAATGGCCCCTGCGTGTAAGATACCTTTTGAAGTGTACATGGTGTTGGGCACCTTGGACGTTCCCATACTGACAGCCCCCTTGGAAAGGCACGGCCATAAGTTTGAACTGCCATTTGAACTGGAGGAGGGATGGAGGAACAAGAGGCATGCAGAAAAGGGCGTGGAAAACACTGCTGAATGGAGACATACTTATGTGGATTGCAGGGGGTGTGGTCTGCTTCAGGGGAGCATGCCTGGAGACACGGGGTCTGGGCAGGCCATCTGAACAATGCCCCTGCTCGTAAGATACCTTTGAGGTGTACATGGTGTTTGGCACTTTGGACGTTCCCACCATGCCAGCCCTGACAAGTGAGCGTGTACTTGATTCACTGAAGAATTGAAACAACTGTTCATGAAGTAGTATTTTATTTTTTTGAGGATGTTGATGGCACAACTGTACTACACATTGTATACTTCGCGTTGCAGCACAGTGTGGGAAAATCCCCTGGACTGACCGCTGTCACTGGGGAATTCGGCTCGAATGGCATCAGCGACACAGGCGGGTATTACTCATAGAACGCAGTATCCAAGCCTCCCATGAAGCCACCATGTAAATGCACGATAGTCCACCAGCCTGTACCACTTGTGGAAGAGAAACATACAAACTGTATTTAAATTAACATAAGTGTACAAACCTTCGTTGAAAATGCAAACTTGTATCCTATGGCATAGTTGCCAGTAGAAATGTTACTCCATGGATAAATCAACTTGGGCATTAAAATTTAGAGACATTACTAAGGTGAACACCCATGCAATCCAGAACGTTTGGTGCACAGAGAAATATTGTTTCTTGGTTGTGCGTGAAAGACACATCAGATGACCACTAGGATTTCCCCAAATCGCAAGAGATGTATTGAATTGCCACACTGCATTTATTTGGCAGTGATCGATCAAAGTTACAACAATATAGGAGACACACCTGAAATGTTAGTGGCCTAAGTGACATCACATCTAGAGTACACTTAATCGTTACTTGGATTGCGAGGGAGAACTGTTGCACAAAGTTTGTGCATAAGCACCATCATAATCCTCCAGAAGGACCTTGTGAGGCAGGCTGCCCTGAAGTCTGGCAGCTTGGTAACGCATTGCGGCCGTGTCTCGTCTTCCGATATATGTAGACCAAGCATCTAGAGTTTTCTTGGCAGCAGCAGTTCTCCTACTCAATAGGCATGACCTTGCACCAAATCCAGGTACACCAGGTGGAAACGTCTTCCATGCGACTGGGCTCAAGCTCATGATCCGTCCTCCCAGCTGTCGTCCGATGCCCCATCGTTTCTGCATCTTTCTCTTTCAACTAATTCCGAATCGGAATACTCCGGCTCGTACTGGCAGGGCTGTATTGTTGCCATTCTACAAAAAAATGAAAATCTATAGTAATGCTAGTAATAGTATCTGTTTGCCCGGGCTAAGAGCCACGAAGATGGCTGAACAGAGCAGAAACGAGCCACAGGATATACAAAATAAAGCAGTGAAATGATTGAAAAAGCAGCTCTGATGTTGTCTGATGAGAAGCAGTCTGTTTATACTTATTGAGGAAAGAGGCGTCTTGCCATTTCCATGGAGACACGTCATTAGCTGGCGCACGGAGAACGTTGACACGAGACGTGCATTCGTATTGTGAATTGGGCCGTATGCGTCTAGTGATGTCAGCTTCAGTGGCGGGGGATATGATTTAGTGCCGCAAGAGCACTTGACCTTATGGCGATGCGGTAATGGATAAGATGAGCACAAGATGGCTGTGCCCTGCTGTTTGATTGCGCATGTGTAAAAGTGAGGAAAACTAAGGTAAGGTGCATAGGAAATGTTTTTACAATCGATCAACGTATGCTTAAAAACACATGCCCGAACGCTCGGGACAACAATATTTTTGAGCACACTATTCCTTTAAGCACTGAATCGGGTCTTCTTCACTCACTGCCATTTGGTGGGGGTGTGCTCCTGTGTCGATCTACTTGAGAGCCTGCTATTACTTGTTGCCAGCAGTGTTGCAAACCCCTTCTGCCAACGGAAGTAACTGATTTTGATGTGTGCCCCTAAGGGCTTCCTTAGCATTTGGCCATGGCATCGATGGGGGCACGGGGTTGCTTTGTTACCCCCTGAGTATGTGTCTGTACCACTTTATGCTCTGTCAGCTGTCTCCTGTTCTCTGAAACTGTGGATTGTTCCTACCCTTGTGTCGTGTTTGGGTGGCAGGAGAGGTTTGTTGGCTGTTGTCTCCCCCTTGTAAGTCCCAGGCCTCTTTTGGCGCTCTTCTTCTTTTCCTTCCACTATCAAGGTGAACTATGATGTCACAACTTCTCTGTGAAACCCCAGGCTTCTTGAGGAGCTTTGTGTGGGCTTCTTGTATGTAAGCCTCTGCCTGTGTGTTTAGGTTGTGCCCGTGTTCTAGGAAGTATCCACCAGGTAGCTTGTTTACCCCCAGCCCTACTGGCTCGCCGATGTGGAAATTGCCCACTGACCTTCCAAGCTGTGTTGCAGGGTGGCTTTTCCTTTTGCTTGGTTCGGGGGTGTGGGCGGCAGCCATCCCCCTTGCAGGACCCGCTGAAATCTACTCCACGATCGCTCTTCATCCCAGCCATGGGTCTGTGGGCCTATTCTGGCCTCCTCTTTTCCGCCTCACGGATCCTGCAACATTTGTGTTTGTAAAGGACACCAATGGTGTGGCTGATGGCCACTGACTGGGTTGCTTTCCTACATATCAGACCCTTCCCGTGCTCTACCAAGTTCTGAAGGAGACCCTCAAGTGATCCGCTTGTCTTGTCTGCCCCATTTGGTGGTGTTCGGGTTAGATTAATTATTTTTGCAGAGACCCGATCTTCACATGCACTCCTGTCTGGCCACCATCTTGGAATCCTAAACGATAGTGCTCCTAATAATTTTTTTATATATGCCTCTTTAACAGAGAGAAGTCTTTCATGACAAACTGACGAATTACGTCTTGTCAACTGCAGACTGAAACACTTGTGTATGAGCGCGATATAAATAAAATATCATCATCATAATGCCCACTGGTGGTTGAACTGCCAAGATGAATCGTTGCATGCTTGTTCTACTTCATCCCTGAGGTAGATACTTGATCATGTATTTAAATAGTAATTAAAGTCTATTTTTATGTCATGAGCTCTATATTTTAATGGCAATTGAGAAATCCCCATGTAATATTACTCCTTCAATATTTTGTTTTTATTCAAGGTAATGATTGGCCCAATTGTAATGTGTGGTTGTGTTTGACGATTTTTTTTTTTAGATTTCTTTATTTTTCAGAATTTGCAATATAAATTCAAGTAGTCAAATCGTGGCATGGCATGAGAGGTCACCTGATTCAGTGAGGCAGAGTGGACGTGCTCCGGATCGGTTTGCACTCCGCAATGCAAAATAGTTAATATGAGAATTTCATTAAACTGAGGGGGTTGTTTTCCAACAATGCACCAGTTGAAGAACAGCTGGAGTGTGTTGTGCATTGCAGGGTGGCGGAAATGCTGAAAATAAAACCTGAAACAGAATGATGTAATGGGCAGTAGTCCAGGTTGCCCTGATTGGGGGGGGGGTGTGAGGTCCTGGGTGCTCAGAGTTGCACAGTGGTGTGGTTATCTTGGTTTGGGAAGCAGATTACCATGCCTGTATTTTATGACCGTGCTGATTGAAATGTGAGTTATGGAAGATGCCTTTGCCATTAAGGTTGAAAATCTAGCCTTAAGATTAACAATGAACAATATTCTGGACAGACCCACAGAAGCGGGAAACGGGTAGGCTTGCTGATGTGATCGCATTGCTCCTTTGGAAGGGCAGGTGTGGAGCCTGGGTGTTGAATTTAGAACAGTGGTGGCCAGGTCTGAAAAGGGGGGCAAGAAGGAGTGATGTATATATTTTTATTGGGTTCCTGTCAACAACACTCGGGGATTTAACTGCAGAAATCTATAGGAAAGTTGATAAACTACTCCTTCAGGCAAAGGTGTCTGAGGTATTCCTAGTAGAGCATGGACATCAATCAGTGGCCCCTTTGCCCCCCCCCCCCCCCCCTTTGGATGTTCAGAGCCTGATACTTGCAGAGATATTAAACTATATAAATAGGGCGAAAGAGTAGGGAAAAGGAAATGCCCAATGAGCCAATGTACTGCAGATGAGACAGCCCTGCTTAAAAAAGGCATGGCATATTTAATGATGCATCCTGCAAAGTTATAAAAATGATGCATCAGGGGAAGACTTATTTCTTTATGGATGCTGTAAGTGTTTTATGTCGTGGCGCAAGTGTACAGATCGAAGAGTGGGCAGAATGAGAGGACTGCCAACGTTGGAGGGGACTAAAAACGGAAGGTCGCCGGTGGGGAAATGGCAGAAATGGAGAGCTGAACCACAGAGGGTGACTGAAGGAAGACCAGACTCTGGACTGGTTGCAATGGAGAGTAGCGCCAGAGGAAGATAATGACAGGATCTAGAGGGTCCGTGGTGGCCCCCAGTAGACAGCATTTTTTTAGTTTTGCAAAATTGCATACAACAGAACTGCAGGCTGTGGTTGACTCTGTTGGGCGGGGGGGGGGGGTAGAATCACAGATCCCACACAGAGTAGTAGTCCATGGACGTGAGGACTGGAATAGACTATGGGTATACCAATGTGGACAGGGGAAAATTGGACAAGGAATTGTGGAGGAGTGAGGCTCTCTTGAGCTGTAGAGTGTAGTCCTGGGAGTGGGGAGGGAAGGTAGGAAGGTGAAATGGGGAGTGCGATAGAGGTGGAGTGGGGTAGATGGAGGTGATCAATTGAAGACTTGCTGGATATCCCTCCCTATCCCTGGGTGCTATTTAGTGCCTGTGATTTGGTAGGGATCGGCTCATTCTTGGTACAGGTGGTTTGTGGGGGTTTGCGCAAGTCATAGAGCGACACATGGCCACTGCAGGACATATTGGATTGTGAAAGTTACCATAGCAATAGGTGTGCACAGGGCTACTAGGATTACGACCATGTGATGCAGGGATAAGTGAAATGCGGGGTGGCCGAGGGGGTGCAAAGGGTGCCTCTGGAGGTATTGGGACTGAGCAACAATTTGTTTTTTTTTAAACTCCTCGCTCCTGCGCTTCGCAGGGGGTTAAATCACTGGAATAGGGTGCTCATGCAAGGTATGAGCACCTTATTCCAATGCAAACCGCCTCACTCCCGCATCGACGGCCTGCCACTGCGGGCGCATTTAAAACAAAAGGGCGCCTGCCGCGCATTCTCCCACTACACCAGCTCGTGGGAGCCCTTGAAAGACTCTCACCCCGAGCTGGTGTGGCAGGGGGCTAATGGCACCCCGGGCAGTCGCCTGCCCTGATGTCGCGGGCATCCAAATGACAATTGTCCCCCGCTTTCCATGCAATGGAAGTGGGGGAGGGGGAACCCCTGCAACCTCAACCCATAATGCCAAGCTCGTTTGGCATTATGCGATTCGAAGTCCGTGCCGAATGATGCTTGCTAAATGTACATTAGTCATTTGTTTTTGGGAATACCGATTTCACCATATATGCATTGCATCGGGAAGCCTGTGGTTGAATTTGTAAAAATTGGGGCTGTCCTTGTTGTATTCACCACAGACGACCCAGCATCTATAATGGCTGTGATGCTCACGCCACATTTCAGTATTTGATAATTTGGCTGGTGGCACTGACCTTAAGTGCACTTTCCCAGCTCCATTCGAGACCTATCAATGTAGGATGTTGTTGTATGCATTTGGTTCAGCGTTTGAAGCCTGGGCTTTTACAGTTGAGGGAGGTTCAGGGGTGGCCATGCAATCTTTCTCATTGGTTCAGCCGGCAACGCTTTGAGTCCTTTTGACGAGGAGCTGCCCTATGGGTAGGAGCGCATGCCCGGGTGTATCCTGTGTTTATTTTTGTATGCTATCTGCGTTGTGATATACATTAGAACACCATGCTTTGTTCTGGGTGTGTTTTCCACATGACTTGGACTAACGCAATACCTAGCTTGTTGCACACAGCTTCCAATAGTGCCACTCTTGCGTTGGCCATTTTTGGCTTGTAATATTCTTATTACACTCTTTTGTCGCAGTATTGATCTGGTCTGTGGGAGTTATCGCTTTGAAAATCTTGTGCACTCTGGCAGGGCTGGCCTTGGGGGCAGCAGCACCCTGGGCGAGATGGCGCCTCCCCGCATGCCCGTGGTCAACAGGGGGGCGGGGTGGGCCATGTTGTGCCACCTTTTTTTTTTTTTTACAAGGAGAGTGTTGTGAATAGTGCGCATCAGCACCCTATTGTTAAATGCGCTCTGCCGCGGGTGCACTTAATAACAGAGGGGCACCTGCCGCGCCTTCTGCTACTAAGCCAGCATGGGGGAGCCCTTGAAAGACTCCCCCGAACTGGCGTGGTGGGGGCTAATGGCGCCCTTTTGCTATTAAATGTGCCCACTGCTGCAGAGGGGGGCATTTAATAACAATAGGGTGCTGACTACAACACCCTATTGTTGTTAAATGCGCCCGCAGAGGTGGGCTCATTTATAGCCAAAGGCCGCCTGCCACGCCTTCTCTCAACGCCAGCTCGGGGGAGCCCTTGAGACTCCCCCAAGCTGGTGTGGCGCGGCTAATGGCACCCTGGGGAGGCGTGGCACCCTGGGCGGTCGCCCGGCTCGCCCCCCCCCCCCCACCTGCCCCTAAGGGTCAGCGCTGCACTCTGGTGTATCTTGTCTTGCTTGCCTGTTTGCTTTAGTGACAATATCTGCCGTCCTATGTCCTACAGTTGGAACAGGTATTGTCATTTACGCTGGGTGTCGGAAGCCCAGTAACTCTGTTTTTGCCTAAATTCTGATGTTCCAAAGTATTTTCCTGTGTGATGCTGACATGTGACGACCACTCGTTATGCCATATAATCAACACTTCTGTACCTGCTGTGAGGACTTTTTCACTGCATCGTTTTCATTAATGATGGTCACGTACATTTTTATTCTTTTCACCTGGAATTCCCAGCGTGCTCCCAATGGCTTTGCTGTTCCATGGGCATAGAATTCTTGCGCTGGGGTAGTGGACTATTTAACGCACTTAATACCCGAGTTTGGTTTCTGCGTGGATCCGGGATTCGAACCTTTGTTGCTTCCAAGACCAGCACGTTGCCCCTGTGCTTGCCTCCGTTCCAATGATGGTGATGCATCCAGTAAGTGTTCCTCGCCACCGGTGGCCTTACACATTGGGTAACTTGTTGAAAACTGTACCCTTCATGTGTTGCCTAGAAGGGCGGATAAGCCCGTGAGGGACATAGACTAGGAGTAAGAGGTTTCCGACACCAATGAGTAAACAAGGGACTGCCCTGGAGACTAATAACCCAGACCTTCTGGGCATTTGCATGATGGGATTAATGGCCAGTCCGCCCTTACAGTAAGTACCTTCTGATGGAACTGGTACAGAAACCGGTCTCATCAAAAATAGTTTCCAAGTAGGATTTGGAACAAAGCACGATTTTGGATTTTTTTTTTTAAATCTTTGCGCTAATGCATGAAATCTGGAGAGGTACTTTTGTGAGAAGAATTTATTTTTATAATTGGAGTTATTGAACATATATTTCAAGTGAGGCTGAAGGGACGAGGTAGTATATTAGCTGCATGCCCAAGTAAAAGGTAGTGTACCGGAAACTAAGGTACTACCTTTGTAGAGTACGTGCACTGGTAAACCTATGTAGCGAGGAATGTAATGAAACAATTGCATTTTTTTTAATGTACAGACTTTAAAAATTGCTTGGTTTTTGGCATTAAGAAGGCAAGTAACGGTTCGTGAACAAACAATGGGTGAAAAAAGCAGTGAGCAGCAGTCTCTAGGGAAGTGTTAGATGGAGACCTATCCGCTTTTTTGCCGCCCCCTCTCACCTGCCAGTAAGCAGTGAGTGGCAGTGTCTGGAAATCCAGTCCTTGGAAATGTAGATGTCTGCAGGGCAAGCCAATGCATCAAACGGATACTCGTCAGTTCTTGGATGTAAATTCATAGGCAGCAGTGGCAGAGAAGGCTGTGGAGGCATACTTGTTACAGGGAGCGTTGCTGGTCCCATGAGGAAGAGAGAGGGCATAGTTCTGCTGCTGCCTAGATGGATGCCCAGTACGACTGCCCCACCCAAGATTTGATCTGAAGGTTTTTGACCCCCCCCCCCCCTTTCAGTCCCCTTGTGTTTAACTGTTTCGTAGCACAGTAAGTTGTGCAACTGTTGTGGAGAGCTGTATGGAAAAGTGTTCCTATTAAGGTGAGGGCAATAACAAGCGCACCTCTTTTGTTTTGACTTAATGGGCATTCTTATTGTGTAGGTACCAGCACTGGTTTGACTTCAGCCACCCCTGGCTACAGAAAAGCTATCGTTCTACTATAGTGCTGTTCTGCCATTAAAATACACTGATTTGTGGAAATGGCTCGAGACCGTCTTTCTGGCTACGAAATGTGTATATTGAGGTACTGACCAAGATCATTTGTGGTACTGCTAAGAGTAAAAAATATCCGCAGGAATCATTATTTATTTAAAACAGTCTTTACTGATTGCCCAGTATGTGAAAAAAGTGCAAAGGAATTTAAGTGGTTGTAAAATCAGCTTTATTAGTTGATTTTGTTTAAAACTTCATCCATATACATTGCAGTGTCCGCAAATGACCCTGCACCATGCTGGATATTTTCACACTGCTCTGGTTTTTGCTAGTTTTATCATTGTTGCTGCCTACAGTTTCCCAGCATGTTCCGTGACGGCTCTATCGTTTCATTGCCGGTCCATTCATAATCGTGAGTAGTCTTTTTTAAACTTAAGACAGAACAGTATACAAATCATATCTATGCTTGCATGAGATGGGTATGAATCGAATGGTTCTATACATGATTTGTGAATATTCAGTGTATCAATATACACACACACCTGTCGTTGCCACTGCTCATTATATGTGCTCCCCTACTTTTTCTTGTGGCCTACTGTGTGCCGCCATCCTAAATAGGATTCCTAGAGACACCGCAGGTGGGACACTGGTGGCAGGTAAAACACCCCCCTCCTGTTAAGAAAAATACAATTGTAAAATCCCCTTAATTTTGCTCTTTCATCGAATTAGTGGACAGGCAAGTCGAACAGATGACTTGAGTGTCAAACCCAGAGACACCACTTGGACCTCGCAAGGTTGTAACCTTAAGTCTGTCCTTCCAGGATTGTTCCAACGACAATCACAAGATTTCTTGGCACTTTTGATATGGTGCTGCTTTAGGACGACATGAACTGCCTGAGTTTATTACATGTGATTGTTGCCCCGCTCCCCCTGCTGTGTGAACATCCTGGTGAAGAGGATCAGAAAATTATGCTAAATGTTGGCATAGACGAAGCACAGGCGGCAAGGGGCAAAATGGTTACAAACCCTTTGTTGTCTCTGTAATTGATTTTTAATAAAGGACATTAGTAAAATGGACTATGTAGTTACAAAAATGATGGTAAAGTACCCCCTTAAATTGTGGATGTTTTTTTTCTTTCTTGGTGGATGTTGGGAGCTGGTGGAGGTACGGTTATTGATTGGTAAAATCTGTGCATACGATGGGTCATGCTGTGCTTTATGGTGACTGTGTTGGGGACGGACCCCCCAGGTATGCCAGAGGGACGTCTGCGGACTTGGAGAGCCCAACTCCCTCCTTCCCAAGATACATGTAGGACTAGTCCACGGCAAGTTCAAACTGTGGTTGTATCCCAGCCAAAACCAACAGGGATCTGCACAAACGGAGAAAATCCATGCACATCGCGCTCTTCCTCGGCTCGCAGGCTGGTTTTACAATCACATTATGTCAGAGTGACACCACAACCTGGGCCGTTCTCCAGAAAACTTATCGGACCATGGGATTGGGTATGAGTATTTGTTACGCTGCTATATAATTGTATGATCCACTTCAATTTAGCATTGTATAGTAGCTTGTCTGTTCTACCCTCCCCCACCCCCCACCCACCTTTTTGCCCTAATTTTTGTTAGGCACTTTGAAAAACTGAGGATTGTCGTCAGACATGAGTTATCTCCACTTATATGTATTATTTGCACTTATTCTTGCACTTACCCTGCTCTGTGCAGGCATATATCATTCAGAAAGTCCAGGGCTCTGAATGACTGTTGTTTTTTTGTTCCCCCACTGTCTGAATCCCCTGCCCCCTCTTGAGCGCTTTGAAACGCATCTCTGTGTATAGGCGCTATAAAAATAAACAATACATAAATAAATATCACCTATAGTGGACTTGAAAGAGGTTGTTCTACTGGCTCTCGCATGTCGGGTGGCTGGCCTGGTCCATCCCAGAGTTACTATCTATAACAATGTTGTAGTGTGGTGGATTTACCATTGGTTCTTGCCCATTGCTAGCCACCCCTATGGTACTAAACTCTGATTGACTAGAGTTGATGTCCCCAGGCCTGGGATCTGCAAGTGTTCTCAGTTCTGTGTATCTCTTCAGGGTAACAAGAATGACTGTCTGCACCACCTTAGCTTATGCTATGTGCTTGGTGCTCTCCTGATCAGTGCAACACTTGTAGCATATTATTGCAGACTTGTCGCTGTCTGTGTCTAGCCGCCTGGAACTAGTGCTCCTTTCCCCACCGCTGATGCTGTCCATTATCTGCTTCGACCGGGTCACATGTTCAGACCACAAATTTGAACTGTGCAGCTCTGAATTAATAGCAGTTTCGGCAGCTGGTCCCCTTGTGTGTGGATTGGAATGTCACCTGTACCTCTTGGCTGCGAGTCCTGTTTCACATGTCTTGCTCTGTGCAGCCTGAATTTCAGCTCAGCTCGTCTCTTGCTGAGGGTCCTGTGGCCTGCTGTACTTTTCATAAACCTTCTAATGTGGTTACTACAGAGTCAATACTATACTAAATTTCCATAGGTTAGTCACAATCTGTTCTGTCAGGACCCATGGGTGCGCCTGCAGTTCCATAGGGTTAATTGCATGTAAGTATCTGCAAGCTGTGCTCAGGATCTCTTGCGGTTTCTGCTTTGCTGCGTTTGCCTAATGGCAAAAATAATAAAAAGCAGTGACAGTATGCAACTGTCTACTAACTATAGAACTGTATGCGCGTGGTGTTCATGTATTGGAGTGTATGTTTGTGTCCCGTGCGGATGGCACGTGTGCTTCTTGACTAAGGCTGTTATGTCGTGGTGTCTAACGTGGTGCTTGGCTCAGGCTGTCAATAGAGGTGTTTTTGATCATGGCCTGTGGCTCTTCAGCCGCGCTGTAGTAAATCCGTACGGCTCCTGTTATTTAGGGCTGGTTGAGGGGGTATGGCTGCTCGACATATGGGACCACTGGGAATTGGTCCGAATTGGAGTGGGTGCTTTTCAGTATGTCCTGGCCTCCTGTACAGGAGGGCGGAGCGACCTCTGACGAGCCCATGGCATCAGAGCTCACCCTCAAGTACTTTAAGACGAGATAGCTGCACCCTGAGGAGGATGGGGTGCATGATTCTCTTACTGCAACACCAATCAATATGGATAACTCGCTGGTTTGGCAAAGGGAAGTCCGTCTAATGACAAGTACAAAAAACGGGGAAACATTAGGAAATCAGTGATGCGATCGCCCGTCTCGCTTCAACTCCCACAATCTTCATTCAAACAGCATTTTTTATAGGCAATATTCATCATTGACGTGTAACACTCGAAAGTTTGTCATGCGAGTCTATTGGTTGGAAAAGGTAACTTAAGTATAGGCACTATAACTGTATATGGTAACAGGGTGTGAGGATTGGATAACTCTTATCGGGTGGGCGTCTACGCCCATCCCTCTACATCACTCGTGCTAGACGGCACTACTAGTACGACGTCTCATTGGTTCTACTAGCTATAGGACCCTAGATTACTTGGTCCATTGTTATTGGGTCGGTTATACCCCTAGGCATAAATCTCCACTTTAATTAGCAGCTTGCAGAATGGTTACCCAGATGCGGAATGGCCCAAGATTCACCCTGCCTCCCTTCCATCAATCAGTACTTTAGGGCTATGTGTCAATTAGTTGGCTGAGGACGGCTTTGGAACTGTAGCTTCTTATCAGGGAAAGTTATGGCATCCACTGGTTTTGGGTGACATCAGATGTTGGTACCGCTTCACGCTTGGCTGGTCACATGTCAGTACACCGTGAAGCTGCTTCACTTCATCTATTTGCGTATTTGATTATCTCTTCGGCCTCGCCACCTGCCCGGTCCTCCTTCTCTCGACCTTCACGGGCAGGCTGCTATGCTCTTAAGTTTCGATTCTTCGGAGTTGCTGCTCTTAAACCTTCCGTGGGTTGACCTCGAATTCCTAGGCATGAGCCACTTCTTGCTAAGTTTCGATTCCGCTCTTTCGTCTGGCTTTGTGCTGTTATATGAATCCTGGCCTGTTTGGCCCCTAGCTTCCTGGGCTTAATTCTGCTTTCATGTAAAGTGGACTGCACTTATATAATGGGCTTCATTGAGGTAGATAGATATATGTATATAGTTGGCACTTGCCTCTCTATTCTTCTACTAAGCATAGCAAGCCGTACTGTTTTCTTAGCTTCTTGCGCTACAAGCCTATGTACAGGCGTTGGCTAGTTACATTTTTTCATCCTGCTTTATGGTTGCATTTCTTTATATTTTGACATCGTCTTAACTTCTATGTCTGTGATGTCTTTTATTCATGGTGTTTCGTGTTAGTGTGTTATCTTTTTGGTTGTTGTTTGTTCAGCTGTGCATCTGTCTGGGCCCTCGTGACGTCACCATTCACCTTCGATTAAGGTCCTTTGGGTCTCTTCTGGGACAGTCTGAAAGTAGTCTTCATGTCGTGACAGCTGTTGGTATGGTTGTCTCAATGGGTACCGTGCTGCCCATGGTTGTCTGGTTATTGGCACTTCAACAGGTATTTCTCTTCTGATGGGCACTGGGCAGAGCCCCAGTGTGCCTCTCTGTTGGTTTATTTGCTCCTCATACGTCGCATATTTCGGCGAGTATGTTCCTGGTATTTCAAAATGGGTGGCTGGAGTGCAGGCCATATCTGGGACCTCCTCTACACTCCTTCCTTGAATGAATTTCATAGGATATGGTCGCGGTGGTAGGCTTCCCCATCCCTCTTCAACTGGATATTGGAATCTCCTATAGCAATGGTCTACGGAGCACACACATTACTGCAGGTTTTCATGGTGCTTTGTGGATTCTAGCTGTGGGACCTACAATGTTTCAAAAAACCTGTTATTTTGTCAAGTAATGATTTGATGGTAAAATAGTTGCCTTTTCAGTAACACGATGTGCACTTAATCGACTCCAATTGCAAGGCCATAGCAGTCATTTAATAACAACCCCATCCCACCTACTAATTCTACTGTGACACCCAATTCAAAAAAAGGCACAGGAGTGGAGAAAAAAAGTTCACTTGTGGATATTTTTGACTGCATTGATTTAAAGTCCAAACTTTATTTATGGGTTCCTGCAAAGATTCCTCAACGTACTTGCCAGAGAAATAGGGCATTGATGTCACCAGAGAGTTCCTGGAATCTTCTTCGCCTCATATATTCAAAGCCTACAGTTTTGTCTTTCGTCTAGGCAGAGGATATACATTTGCCATGCACTGCACTACCTGGTCATATGGCAATAGCAGGAAAAGGGTGTGGTTACTTGGAAAATCCCAATCTAATACCTATGCACAAGTCAAAACTCTTGTCTTTTTCAGTGCATGTTAACTATAATACTGGCTAGCCAAAGTTTTTGCTGAGGTTTTGTAGTCTCTGGCAGCACGTTTGCTGTTCTGCCTGCAGATTCGATTGGAAAAGGAGCTTACCAACAAAACGCTCGTTATGCAGAGCGTTCGCAGAATTTCTACAGTCTCCGTCAGTCTGCGGCAGGGTGGGGGCAGGTTACGATGGCAGTCCTGAATGACACAGCATCCCATTCAATAGGAGAGGTGTCTTCGTCAGCAAAGACGTTGAGGACCACGGAGCAGTGTCTACTAAACAAAAATGACAAGGTGAATGCCGGGAATGGAGTGAATTGGACAATGACACTGCTATTTATATTGAACCCTGTGACATTAAGCTACACACGCATGATTCTCGGGCAGGGATTCAAAATGCCAGAAACCAGTCTTTGCCTGTTCAGTATGGAGGTGCAAGTTATTGTGAGTACAGGGCAATACATTGATAACTAAGGGGCGTCTTTGGGGCTGAAAGAGTGGGAAGTAGTGGTTGAGGAGAGAAAGACTATTGACCAGCCCTCTGGTGCCTTCCCCAACACTTCTACCACCACCACCAACAGTAATATCGACATCACTCCATGAATCACAGAATACGGACAACGACAACACAGAAGTTGAGGTGGAGACCCCTGCCGTACCGTCTCATCAAGTTCTGCTAGGAATTGCAGACCTCTTGGCTCCCTGACAATTAGGTCAGCCATTCTTGCAAATCTAACAAAAGACCGCACCGTTTCAGCTATTCAGCAGCAGCCCTCCTGGGGCTTGACCTATGACTGCTGCTCGTCTCAGTTTCACCAGGCTAATTCTTCCAAACTAATCTAGGGGGTGATTGATCCAAACCCGGCTCACCCTATTAGGGAAGAAAGCAATACCACTCTGTCTGGCACCGTCTCTCGCATGGGGAGGGATGGCCACAAGGGTGGGATGAAGAGCAAATCTCATCAGGCGCTTGCTGCAAAGAGTCAAACAAGTGTCTACACAGCATTTCAAGGGTTAGCTGGAGCAATCAACGATTAACCTCGGCTCCATAAATGCTGGGAAAACATAGCTGCTGGCTCTGATATCTAGCAGAAAAGAACTAAAGAAGTGGCCCAATAACTTTGCACAGGAAACTGCTTGTAGGCTGACAGCAAAAAATAAACCTGGATTTAGAAACGGCGAAAGAACTAAGAACCACTACATTGTATCGAAGTCTCTCTGGCACCCCACTAGGCTGTCATTGAGCAACATGTTAGCCAACCAAGCCAAATCGAGGACAAGGGCGAGGTGTTGAACTGTGTATTGCTGGAAAGTATGGAAAACCTAGTCTGGTCCTATAGCTCAAGATGCTTTTCAGCTGAACAGAGTTGTAAGCTTCCATAACAAAAGTGGTCCTGCGCACAACATGGCACAAGAAACTCATGTTGAACCCAGCAGAAAACAATGGTCTTCGATTGTCGAGGTGCAAAGGAGGAAAAGTTGTTTGCTTGAATGGAGCTTGTGCAGCTCATTGAATGTCCCAATGCCTACAGTTGATCGAACCCCAGAGAAGATTACAAGGATTCTTATGAAAGGCCAAGGCTCACTTCAAATTCCGGGGGTAGAGATTTGGACTCCTCGGACGACGAAGTACCGATCCAGCCAAACAATTCAAGGTCGACCAATCTGCAACCGGCTCAGAACAATAAGGGAGCTAGTGTCAACAGCCCGAAGTTGGGTTGAGGCTAACATGATAGCGGCCTTAACGTTCACAATGGCTTCTTTCATGAAACTCTACGAAGGTCTTGACGACCAACTGAAAGATAACGCTACGATCTTAGCAATGCTACATTCTAAAATACTGTTCATGGAAAGATTCATAACAGCCATACAAGAGAATTTGGACAAGAATACGGCGCAGAACACTAATATACTGTACAGTATCTTGAACCAGATCATTGTGGGGAAAAACAAGCTAAGACTTGAAAGATCATTATTAACCACGCAGTCTCAAAAAGAGGGCAATATAAATATTGCTCTAGGCCCACTTAGCCCTTTAAGACTGGACCTGTCTAAAAGGAAAGCCAATTCATCAGACTCAGAGACAAACAGGACACAAAAGTACCTCAGTGATGGAGAACCTCACCCACTGCAATCGCGGAGTCAGCGAGGTAAAACGTTCATGAATGACTAATCCTGGAGCAACCTAAAACAAAAGGATAATGGTGAGGTTGGAAAGGATCACAAGGATGACGGTGTAATCGTGGATGAACTAGACAAAACTATTCCGACAGACCACGATTCAGACATGTTAGTAATTGCTGCCTCATCAATGATGAGAAGGGATTCGCAACTAAAGAGTTAACCGTACCTTTGAAAGAATACGACCTATTCACAAAGAAAGTAGAGACTCAAGTCAAGACCCGGAGAGTCAGCCCCAGCGCCATTCAACGCCAGTGAGCGGAAGAGGCCCACAACGGGGTGGGGAGTGGGTTAAACGCAAGCAAAGGAGTCCACTCTGGGTGAAAAAAAATAAAAAATGTAAAGGCCCCACACAGGCCAAGATCGAGCAAGAGCAAAACGTTTGTTAGAAACCTGACTCTACCCATCAACATTGGTCCCTCAACCTCAGACAAGGTAACACTTCATAGAAATGCAAGAAAGGGTCCCGATCACAAGGAAAATAAAGCTACACATCAGGATGAGCCCAGTCCTTCCAATTCACCCTCAAATATAGACATAGCAGAGGATTTAATGAATATATTCAGCTAGGGCTCAATTTCTCCAAAAGAAGACCGGCTGGCCATGGTGATTATTAGACTAGGCATCAAGCTTGTTATCGATGGGCTTTGACCTAAGGGAGATAACGCAAAGATGATGTTTTGCAAGGAGGAGTAAAATTGCGACATGGTGCAACAACCTCAAATTCTGTTGGAAGAAGAAAGGAGTTCAATGATTTGGACAGATACAACTAGAAGCATAATAACGACGAGTCTGTGCCGGATGCAGCCCAAGTCTCTACAACAATCATGGATCTCCTGGACAGGACAACAGAAAAGTGTCCCGACCCACATAAAATACTATGTGGGGATTTTAATATCCACTGCTTTGACCAAAACAACTGCCTCATGGAGAACACAAACCTAGTTGCGACTGAAGCAAAGGTTTTATGTGCTGAGAGGACTTGTTACTTAGAAACATCAACATACTAAATGGAAACACTGTGGGCGATTCTCCTGCTAAAGTAACATGGAAAAGTGGATTGGAAGGTAAGACCCTGGATTATATCTTTGCCATGTAGTATGCTAAAGCACGTGAAACCTTTAGAAGTTCTGGAAACCTGGCAGAGTGACCACAATATATTAAAGCTAATCTGTTAAGCCTAAAATGTGAGGCTGACAGAAACCTACTCTACAACACTGGGATTGGCTCAGGGGAGAAATCATCTATGCCGAGAGAAGAACTGTTGATTAACAGATTTAAGGCTCAACTGGATTGGGCAATAGGGGCCCCAATAGAACAAATCTTAAACTACCCCAAGCTGTTGATGGACTTCGTGGAGTTCAGAAAACTAGACCCAAGAAGATCCTGCTCCTCTACACACATGACTAAGTTGTGGCAAGGAGAAAAAAGATCCTTAATTCAACTCTGAGACACCTCAATAGGATGGGTTCAAATGACGTAGTATCAATCGCAAGAAACTAAAACAAAATCATTGCAACTGGATTCGATCACGCAACCATGAGTTGCTGCAGCAAGACTCTGAAAATATGCTGGATTGCGTCTAAAAACACAAGCGAAATTCAGCAGATGATCGAGGCATTACTGACCAACGCCGTTTCGGCCAATACCTGTGTGTATCATTTTGCTTCATTAATCCTAACCAACGACCTGGTAACGTGTGACACCCGATCTCCAGGGTCTGAAGGTCGAACCATCGAGACCACCAGAGATGATATTCTCGACCTAATCAATAAAGCCAGTAATTTGGGGGCCCTGGGGCCGGATGGGATGTCGAACATAATGCTAAAGAAAGATCTGAAGCAGTGGACCTCCTTCTTGTGGGTCTTATTTGACCACATCAAAGTCAAGGCGAGTACCGCCCTCATGGAAAACTTCAATCATAGTCCCAATTTTTAAAAAGGGGGACAGGTCGGATCCAGTAACTACAGGCCCATAGCTTTCTTGGACGTGGCGGGGAAGATCTTTGCGGCATTGATTCTACAGGCTCTCGCAAGATGGAGTATGAAGTCTGGGAACTTTGATATAAGGCAATCTGGCTTTGTCAAAGGGGCGGGCACAGCTTTGAATGTCTTTTTGATTAATATCTTAAAAGCACGTTATTTATGGCAAATAGCGTTATTCAGGAAGTGTCTTTTTGCTTATTAGTCTGCCATGGTAATAGGAGTGCTGTCCAAATACACATTCTGTTCAAAAGATCTGATTATAAGAAGGTGGCAATCTCTGGTCATTCAGGCATTAGCGGACGCGGATGTTTCGCTTCTTGTCTTGATACAGAATCCAACCAGAGTCAAGACCAAATTGTTTCAGTGGGACTGGATTAAGACCAGATCTACATGCCGTTCCTATCGAGATTTTATGGAGAATCCTTTCCAATGTAAATGATTTGGTGCCCCACAGTCTTTTGGTCAAGTCTCTGTTGATTATGCATAGATCAGATTTCTTACGATGAAGGTTTAATATTTGGTTAAGAAATAACTTTCTTGCTGAATGTAAAATCATTAGCCAGCCAGAGGACGTGTCGTTTCTGTAAGAATCCGGCTCAAATATAAACCTTAGGACACTTGCTGGTCGATTGTTGCGCCCTACTGTCAGTGAGATTTAAGTATTTGAAATCAGCAACAAAAGAGTACAGAGACCAGACTCTTGATTCATTATGGCAGTTGATGTTTTGCCGGATTATTACTCCAGTAAGACTTGGTGTGATTGGTTTTCTCAATGCTCTGAATCTAAAAGGGGCTTCGAAGCGTAGCATTGAGTGGTCTTTGCCCGAAGGTAAAGTTCCCTTAACCTAGCCCGTGGTACTTTGAAAGATGCTAACATGTCTAACAAATGCCTGCGATTAATACGTCTATCGAAAATGAGTGTCTAACTTAGTAGCCGGCCTCTTAGAACTGTCTACTGTTCAATCAAAGAGGTTTATAGTACGGTTAATGTTTTCCTGGCTATTGCAAAGAACGCATGCTCCTTTTATCTTTTGCAATGTTCTTGATAAAAAATTGACGTTTGAATGATTTTTATTGTACACTCAGATTATTTGAGAGTTTAGTATCTTTTTATGTGTGATCTTAAAATCATTTCTTTTTAATTTTTTTTTGTTTTGAGCATTTTCTTAAACATTGTCATTTATTTTCTAAACACTTTTTTGCTGTTCAGTCACGAATAAGAAAACATTTTTTTCCAGGCATACTTTAGATGAACTAAAACGCCCCCACCCTCTCGAGACAAAACGAGTCACTGGTGTTGATCACATGGTTGGTAACGTTCCGTGGTTATGGGCTTCATTTCTCGAGGGTCGTTCCCAGTCATTTGTAGGCTTCGAGGAGGGATCCCACTCCATTTCTCTACTTGGGGTTATCTCGTGGAGGGCTTTGGTGATATTTTCAGTCTTGTAGAGTTCTCTAGCTTTCCGGGCCCAAGTGGGCTCTGTCGGGAGGGTCTGTGACTTTCAACTGATGGTGATGTAGACCCTCGCTGCTCGTAGCAGGAGGTGTGCCATGTGGGGGGCACGTTTCCACCGGGTTTCTAGTTCTTCCAGGCCGAATATTACCAGTAGAGGATTGCATTTTCCATTTTTTCCCGTCTATTTTTTGAATCCATGTGAGCAGCTCTTTCCAAAATGCCTGGGTTTTCAAGCAGGCCCTCCACATATGCCAGTAGTCGGCATGGTCACTGCATCCTCTCCAGCATTGGGGGCTTGTGCAATTGAACATTTTGGGGAGTCTCTTGGGATCGTACTGCCATCTGTGCAGTAATTTTATACCATGCAGTTTGTACTGGGCTGAAATGGGTCTTTTGCGCTGATCTGCACATCTGGGACCATAATCCGTCTGACATCATTGAGCCCATGTCTTTCTCCCATCTTTTTTTGAGGCCGTTTTATTCTGTTTCTTTTGATATTCAGAAGGGATTTACATAGCTGTGAGATTAGGCCTTTAGTTCCGAGGGAATTGTTCTGTTTTCTCTATTGATGTAAGGTCTCTCTGGATTGTTTTCCTTCCATTTCAGGGTTAATAGGGCTCCTTTAGTTGTAGGTATGTGAACACTCCTAGGGTTCCGATTTGCAGACCTGTTTCCAGGTCTTGGATATGTATACATCCATCAGTTTTGACAAATTGTCCCACACTCTGCAGTCCTGCTTAGTACACCATTTCTGTTAGCATTGGGGGGTCAAGAATTTAATTTCTAACGGGGGAAGGGGGGACCCATATGCAGCTCATGGGGGACAGCCATGTCATGAGACCTCTCATTTCTCCCTTGTTCCACAATAGCTGCAAGAGTGATACCATTGCGAAGTGGTTGATTACACTGTTGGGGAAGGCCTTCTTTGGCGCCCATAGCCATTCACCAAGTGTCTTGGGGTGCATTAAGTAGTTTTCGATGGTGACCCACTGTTTGCCTCCTCTGAGGTGTGGAATCGGGGCTCTCAATTGGGACACTCGATAGTATGTGTACATGTCCGGGAGACCTGTTCCACCTTCTTCCTTCAGTTGGATCAGGGCGTCGTAGGATATCCAGTTTTTTCCCTTTTTATAGGAATTTAAGGAGCATGGTTTTCATGTCCGCGAAGTGGGTTTGTAGGATGGTGATCGGGAGCATCTGGTATCGGTATAAGAGTTTGGAGAGTATTACCCTCTTTATGGCATTTAGGCGGCCCAGCCATGATATTGTTAGTTTGGCCCATCTTTCCATGTCTTTTGTTAACTCCGTAATGGGAGGTGGGAGGTTTCTCCTATAGCTCTTCTGGCATTTTAGCGACATTAATTCCCAGGTATCTTAGTCTTTGGTGTGTTGTCGGGATCCCCCAAGTAGTTGTATTACTTGCATCAGGGGGGTTGGATATCTTGTATGGTAAGACCGTTGATTTTTCGGTATTTACTTTCAGTCCTGCTCATTTGCCAAATTCCTGCAATGTCAGTAGCACTTTGGGTATGGCGATTTGGGGGTCTGTCAGATAGGAGTATGTCATCGGCAAACATAGCCAGTTTATATTCTGTGCCGCCCACTATGATCCCCTAAATTGCGTTTTCTTTTCTAATAGCATTACCCAGGGGTTCGATGGATAGGGCGTAGAGGAGTGGGGGCAGGGGGCACCCTTGTCTGGTTCCTCTGAAGAAGTCAGCATGTCCAGAAGTTTTGCTGTTAACAGCCACCTTGCCCTTTTGGTTCTTTGTAAATTTCCTGGATCCCACGTATGAGTTGCTCCCCAAATCCCATATTCCTGAGTGTGGCCCAAAGAAAGTCCCATTCCACCCGATCGAATGCTTTCTCTGAGTCCAAGCTGAGAAGCGCCTGGTCCACGTCAAGTCACTGGAGTGCGCCATGATGTCCACAGTCTTACGCATTGCGCCTGCTCCTTGTCTGCCTTTTTATAAAAACCCACTTGTTCCGGGTGGACTGGGCGGGGCACCTTATCCCTTCCCTACGGCTGGCTAGGACCCTGGTATATATTTTGGCATCAGTGTTCAATAATGAAATCGGCCAGTAGGATTTACATTGTGTGGGGTCTCTACCTGCTTTCAGGATTACCACTGTGTGTGCCAGGGAGAATAATGGGGGCGCTTCGCCGGATTCTCAGATGTGATTGAATAAGGTGGATAGGTGCGGGGAGGAGGCAGGGGTTCGACAAAGTGCTTTTAGAAGGTCATACCATATCCGTCTACTCCTGGAGCCCCTCCTGATGGGAGTCTCTTTATTGAGTCTTTACTTCCTCTGGGCTGATGTCAGATTCCAGGAGTGATTGTTCTGGTCCCTTTAGGTGTGTTAGTCCTGCTCTCTCGATGTAGTCTCTCTTCTTTCTCATCTCTGTTGCTCTGAGGTATATAAGTGTGTATAGTACTCAGCAAATTGATTGGCTATGTCCTCTGGGGATTGTATCCTTTCACCCTCTTCTGTTTCAATTTCATCTACCCATCTCTCTGCTTTTTGGGCTCTCAATCTAGTGGCCAGTTATCTCCCCTTTTGTAGAATTTTTGTTTTAGTAGCCTTTGTTTCCTGATTCTCTTTCCCAACGATTTAAGCTCCTCCCTTTTCTGTTTGAGGGTTTCTAGGTGGTCTTGGGAATAGGACCCTTGAGCATGTTTAGCATTTCCTTTCCCAATTTTCTTCCTGTAGCCTTCACTCTCTTTTAGGCTTTGCCCTTTCCCTCAAGTGGCCCCTCCATACTGCCTTTCCTGCTTCCCATACTGTTAAGATGTTTACCTCTCCATTCTCATTTATTTGAAAATATTCTTCTATTGCAGTTTTGAGATCCTGAGCGTAAAGTTTCTTTCCACAGGTAGTCATTACAGTGCCACTTGGAGTCTCGGTGACTAAGCCCTTCCATTTCCAGCTATGCTGTGACTATTCATGGTCTGACCAGCCTATGCGGCCGATGGCACTCTCCCTAACTCTAGATCTGGTTTCCCGGTTTACTAAAAAGTAATCTATTCTAGTAAATGTTTCATGTACGCTAGATCTGAAAGTGTACACCTTCTTGTCCGGGCTAATTGATCTCCAGACATCCGCCAGGTCATTTTCTATGAGGTAGGTTTGAAATGTGTTACCCTCCTCTCTGGAGCAGTCTTGGGTTTTCACCCTTGTTGCCTGTCTATTTGTGGGTCTGCCCATGTGTTAAAATCTCCCCCTATGACCACAGGGCCACTGCTATTTCCCATTATGGTGGACAGGGCTTTCTCATTGAAAGCTTTTTGACCTTGGTTGGGCGTGTATACTCCTGCTAAGGTGATCTGTGTCGTTACCCATTCCCCTTGAACCACCAGGAGCATACCTTCCATTAATGATTTCACGGTCAGGTTTTTCAATCAGATATGTATGTTCAATTTCAAGCCTACTCACCCTTTCTTTTGGTCTGATGCCCAGAATGTCTGTCCCACTCCTATTCCCCTCAGTGGTTTCTCCTCCCTTGATTTGAGCCTGGTTTCTTGGATGAAGAGAACATCCAGGGCTGCCCTGTCAAATTCACTCGTTACCAGTGAGCTCTTGGTGGGGGAGTTTAACCCCTTTATGTTGAGAGTACGCACTTTTAACATTGCTCCCCCAGCCCCCGAGCTGGTGGACTTTCCCTGTTCTATGTTGGGTCCCATCTTTTCTGCATGATCTTTCCACTCTTGCCCCCTTCCATTAGATACCTCCTTGTCCCTTGCATCACCCACCTAGTGTTACATGTCTTTTTGTCTCCCTCTTTTCCCCCCTTTATTAACTGCAGACGTAACTAAACCCCTTAACTGAACTGTGGCCATTGCGTGTGGCCCAGGTCCTTCGGGTTGAGATGCCCTCTTAAAACTAGGGTAGGAACTCGTCCCTCGCTTGGGACTCCCTCTGTCAAGCCCTTTCATTGTATTATTTTATGCGTCTGATGCATCTTGTTCCTTGCTTTGCTTACTGTGTGGTGATACTGCCCATCGTGTCAGCCTCCCCTTTGCCTTTTCATGGTGGTTTTGGTGGCGATGCTGGACTTAGCTTGGTGTACTTCCTCCTCACCTTGCTCCTTTTTCGCCTATGCGGAGGCCCTTCCCCTGATTGTGCTTGTGGTGAATGGGTCCCTAGTTGACCGGCGGCGCCCCTGGCTTCATTTTGGTCTGTCTGATGTTTCAAAACTTTGTTTCACTTCATCGGGGGTGACCACTCTATATTCCTCCTTTTATACTCAAAGGTTAGATCGAAGGGGTAGCCCCATCTGTACTGGATACCTTGTTCTGTGAGCCACTGGGGGAGAGGCCTACATACCCTTCTTCGTCCCTACGTGCAGCTGGATAGGTCTCGGAATATTCTTATTTTGGAGCCTTGACATTCAATATCTTGTGTCTGCTTTGCTTTGAGTAGGATTTTGGATTTCGAGGGGATTGGGTCCTCCGACGTATTCCATATCTATGACATGTAATCACCACAGCTGTGCTGCTTCGGAAACTTTTTCGGCGTCTGCGTCCTGCGTCGATGACGTCGATGCGCCGCCGTCGAGGACCTCCTCCGACGTCATCCGATGTGATAAGTAGGACGCACGACGCCAGTAGCCTCAGTTCCGTTTTTTCCGCGAACGTGTTGCTTCGTGTTTCTCGGTTCTAGCCTCGACTCATTAGAGTTCTGTTCTTTCCGGTTCTTCGAACCTGTTCGTTTGTGAATTGTTCCTTCGACGATGTCTTCCACTTCGTCTTCAACCCCGCGTCCGGGCTTCAAGAAGTGCGGGGAGTGTGGGTCCAAGATGTCGGTGACTGACTCGCACGATGCCTGCCTCTGGTGCCTCGGGGAGGCCCACGACACGGATGACTGTGTCGACTGCCTGTCGCTCACGTCCAAGGCCTTACGCGAACGTAAGAAGAAATTGTCGGTAGGTCGGGTGTCCAAGCCCCGGAAGTCGAAGTCGGCGGGGCTTTCGACGGATGATTCGAGGGGTGACTCTCCGCGTCATCGTCGGAAGTCTCGTCGGTCTTCTTCTAGGAGTCGGTCTCGCCACTCCTCGGCCTCTTCGAGGCATTCTCGGAAGCGCCGACACCGGTCGCCTTCCAGGTCCTCTTCAGAGGACTCTGCCCGGCACGTCGGTTACCCCACCAGCCGTGCGACGCCGGAGGAATGGGCTTCCTTCGGGAAGAAGATGTTGGCGATTCTTGAGTCGCAGGGTACTCAACCGTCCGCGCCCCCGAGTGGGGTCGGCCGTGAGAGGTCGAGAGCCACCGCTCGCAAGAGTGGTCGGCGCGAGTCACGGGAGAGGTCCCGTTCGGACAAGGCGGCTCGTTCTCGCCGTACCCGTTCCAGGTCCCGGTCCTCGACGCGATCGAGACCGTGTGCACCTTTGATGTCTTCGAGGAAGACATCGACGTCTGAGGCGTCGAGGGCGTCGACAGGCTTTCTCGAGGCTCCGGCTCCGAGGAAGTCGTCGAAGCCGTCGACGGTCAGGTCGTCGAGGGACACGCTCGGAGCTCCGGCTTCGAGGGCTGTGTCGACGCCGCCGATACTGGAGGCGCTGCATCTGACGTCGACGCCGATTTCCTCGACGTCGACGCCGATCCTCTCGGCGCCGTTGCCGGTTTTCTCGACGTCGGCGCCGATTCGCTCGACGCCATCGACGCCTTTCGTGTCGGAGGTGCCCCGTGTCTCGGGTGTTCCCCCTAGGAAGGCTCTGGTTAAGAGCAGGCACTCTCGGGTGCCTTTCCACCACTTGGATTATATTTCGGAGGCGGATGAGGATTCGGATGGCCTGGTTCCTAGTCAGGTGCCGGATGACATTGTCTCGGGCCATAGTCAATTTGACGATTTGAGGCAGTCGCTGCATGATGCCAGTGGACTGGACACCTCTCCGGAGGTGGAATTTGGTCGGCCTGAGCCTGGCTCCCATGCCGATTCCTCATACCGGCGCCTTATGGCTAGGGTGTCTGAGTATCTGGGATGGTCTGCTCCCCCAGGTGAGTTTGTGCAGGATGATCTGACGGACATCCTTGATGTTGGTCCCCCAACTGACCCGGTACTGCCGTTCCATATGGCTTTACAGCGTAGGGTGGCGGCGGCTTGGACTGCTCCGGAGAGTCTCCCGGCAGTGGGCAGATCCTTGTCGCGAAAATACCGTCCAGCCAGTGGCGACCCCTGCTACTTGACCAGGCACCCCACTCCGGAAAGTTTGGTGGTGCAGGCGGCCACGGCCCCGGCAAAGCAGGCGTCGTACCCTACCTTCCCTCCTGATAGGGACGACAAACGTTTTGATGGCTGGGCGAAGAAGGTGTTTTCTTCTGGTGGTATGGCGCTTCAGGCGGCCAACTCCGTTTGTGCCTTGTCGCGTTTCACGCACACTCTGTGGAACTGTGTTGCGTTAGCGGCTGAACATATTCCCGAAGGGGTCGAACGGGATGGTTTCCTTGCTATGGTCCAGGATGGTAAGGATGCCATGTGTGAGTCCGTTCAGTCGGGTTTGGACTTGGCTGAATGCGTCAGTAGGTCCATGGCGGCGAGCACCGTGATACGCAGGTTTGCGTGGTTGCGGAAGTCGGGGTTTGCTCCTGATGTGCAGTCCCGGCTCCTCAACATGCCCTTTGATGGTGAACATCTTTTTGGCAGCAAGGCTGACGAGAGCCTTGAGAGGTTGCAGACCTCAAAAGCTGCAGCGAAGTCGTTGGGCGCTGCAGTTCGCCAACCTCCGCTTTTTCGTCCTAGGGGTCAGCAGTGGAGGGGTGGCTCCTTTCGCTATTACTCGTCCTTTGGTAGAGCGAGAGGAGCTGGCAGTCAAAGGGGCCAACGCAGGGGTACCAGAGGTGGACGACAAGGTACCCGTGGTGCCAAGGCCGCTCGGGCAGTTGCCTCTTTGCCCTCAGGTAACGCCGCAGCCGCTCCTACTCAGTCATGAGGCCATGTACCATGGTTCGCCGGTTGGGGGAAGGCTGGCGCAGCATCTTGTAGAGTGGCGTGCCATTACTTCAGATGTGTGGGTTCTGGAGATCATTTCCCACGGCTACTGTCTTCCCTTTCGGCACAGGCCTCGCGACAATCCACCGGGGAACCTCTCTTTGAAGAGTCCGGATCCGCTCCTTGCGCAGGAAATTCAAGCCCTGCTGGAGAAAGGCGCCATAGAACTGGTGCCTGTAGCGGAGAGGAACAAGGGATGGTATTCCCCTTATTTTTTGATTTCGAAGAAAGACGGGGGTTTGAGACCCATCATGGACTTGCGCGGTTTGAACAAACTCCTCAGGAAGGACAAGTTCAAGATGGTTACTCTCTCTCAAGTCCTCCAGGCCCTTCAGCTTCAGGACTGGTTGGTGTCACTCGACCTCAAGGATGCTTACTTCCATGTGCCGATCCATCCCAAGCACAAGAAGTACCTGAGGTTCGCGGTTGGCGACTCGCACTTTCAGTTTCGGGTCCTGCCGTTCGGTTTGACCTCCGCCCCGAGGGTTTTCACCAAGCTCATGGTGGTGGTGGCAGCGCATCTCAGGCAAGGGGGGATTCACGTCTACCCCTACCTGGACGATTGGTTGATCAGGGGGAGCTCTCCCGAGCAAGTCCTGGATCATCTGTCCGTCGCCTGCCACTCCCTTCACAGGCTGGGCTTCTCCCTCAATTTAAAGAAGTCCCATTTGACGCCAACACAGAGGCTCCAGTACATCGGAGCAGTGCTCGACACTTCCCTGGGGCAGTGTTTTCCTCCCCAGGTGAGGGCTCTTCACATTCAGCAGATGGTGCACAAGTTTCAGCATGCCCAGACGCTCCCGGCGTTCGAGTTCTTGAGGTTGCTCGGCCTCATGGCATCCTGCATTCTTCTGGTGCCAGAGGCTCGCCTGCGGATGAGATCTTTGCAGTGGGCACTCAAGACGCAATGGTCGCAGTCCTCCGGCAGGATGTCGGACCCGGTTCAGGTGCCGCCCTCGGTCGCCCGGGACCTTCTGTGGTGGGCTGTCGAAGGCAACTTGATGAAGGGGGCTCCGTTTTGGCTACCCTGGCCGGAGGTGACGATCGTGACGGATGCATCCCTCACGGGATGGGGAGCTCATGCCAACGGGCTGACAGTCAGCGGTCGTTGGTCTCCGTCGGAGTCCAGACTCCATATCAATCTGTTGGAGCTGAGGGCCGTCAGGCTAGCCCTGAAGGCTTTTCTGCCGACTGTGCGAGGAAAGGCTGTCCTGATCATGACGGACAACACTGTGGCCATGCACTACCTCAACAAAAAGGGGGGGGGCAGGGTCACTTCCTCTGTGCAGGGAGGCGATGCAGCTCGAGTTCTGGGCCATCCGGCAGGAAGTTTCGATCTCGGCAGTTCATCTGGCCGGAGACGAAAACGTGACGGCGGACGCTCTGAGCAGGCAGAGCGCGATCTCTCACGAGTGGGAGTTGGCTCAGGAGATTCTCCTGGAGATCTTCGCCCTTTGGGGGACCCCTCGAGTGGATCTCTTCGCCTCCAGTGTCAACCGGAAGTGCGAGAGGTTTTGCTCGCGGGAATTTCCTCCGAAAGGAGCCTTAGGCGACGCGTTTGTGGTGGAGTGGTCATTCCCGCTGCTGTACGCGTTTCCTCCAGTCCCCGTCATCCCGCAAGTGCTGCGGAGGTTGCGGAAGTTCGGTTCCCGGATGATCCTCATTGCTCCGGCGTGGGCTCGGAGGACGTGGTACCCGGACCTTCTCGACTTGTCCATCTGCCCTCCACGTCGTCTTTCCTACCGAGACGATCTGCTCTCACGGGAGGGGGGTCAGGTTCTCCATCCAGAGGTCGGATCCCTCAACCTTCACGCTTGGCTTCTGAAAGGTTGAGGTATAAGGATTGGGACCTCCCTGAAGACGTGATGGAGGTGTTGCTTTCGGCCCGAAGGCCCGCAACTAAGTCTCTGTACCGTTGCCGTTGGCGTAAGTTCTGCGACTGGTGCAGAGTTCAGAATGTGGATCCTTTTGCATGTGACATCCCCATGGTTCTGTCCTTTTTGCTTTCTTTGGCCCACAGGGGCTTGCAAGTGGGTACCATTAAAGGTTACCTGGCGGCGCTGTCCATCTTTAAGCGCTCATCTGAAGAATGTTCTTACTTTAAAATCCCTTTAATTTCACAGTTTCTGAAAGGGCTCACTAATGTGTTCCCTCCGTCGCCTTTCCTGGTGCCCGGTTGGGATTTAAACCTTGTTCTTAGGTTTCTTATGGGTGCTCCGTTTGAGCCTTCACATTCTTGCCCTTTGAGACTGTTGACTTTGAAAACTGCGTTTCTAGTTGCGGTTACTTCCGCTCGCAGAGTGAGTGAGTTACAGGCACTTTCTGTTAAGCCACCCTTCACTGTATTTCACAAGGACAGGGTTGTCCTTCGAGTTCGTCCTTCTTTTCTTCCAAAGGTAGTGACGGAATTTCATTTGGCCCAGAAGATTGTTCTTCCGGCTTTCTATCCTCCTCCGCATCCTGGTAAGGAAGAGGAGAGGCTCCATAGGCTTGATCCTAGGAGAGCTTTGAGCTTTTATGTTTCTCGCATGTCCCGGGTCAGAGTGGACGATCAACTCTTTATTGGTTACGCTGGTAAGCGCTTGGGGCAAGCTGTGACGAAACAGACTTTGTCACGCTGGATTATTTTGGCCATCTCGGAGTGTTACCGCTTGGCGGGTAAGGACCCACCGGCTGGCTTGCGGGCCCATTCTACCAGGGGCGTGGCTGCATCTACTGCCCTGCAGAGGGGTGTTCCTATTCGCAACATCTGTGATGCTGCCACCTAGGCTTCAGTACATACATTTGTACGGCATTATTCCCTCGATTCCATCAGAGGGCAGGATCTGGCCTTTGGCAAGGCGGTCCTTTGCTCTGCTATTTGATTGGCTATTCTAAATTTTGTTTCTAAATTCTTTCCCTCCTCCTTGATTTGGTACTGCTTTGGGAGTCTGTCATAGATATGGAATACGTCGGAGGACCCAATCCCCTCGAAGAACAAGTTACTTTCTTACCTGGTAACGTTCTTTCGATGGGATGGTCCGACGACGTATTCCATATCGCTCCCACCCTGCCTTCCCCGCTGCAGAATTTCTGTTGCGATTGCAGCTTACGTTCCGCAAGGCTTTGTGTCGGACTGGCAGTTGACTAATGTCACACGTTCTGGGGGAAAAAACTACAACTGAGGCTACTGGCGTCGTGCGTCCTACTTATCACATCGGATGACGTCGGACGTCGGAGGAGGTCCTCGACGGCGGCGCATCGACGTCATCGACGCAGGACGCAGACGCCGAAAAAGTTTCCGAAGCAGCACAGCTGTGGTGATTACATGTCATAGATATGGAATACGTCGTCGGACCATCCCATCGAAAGAACGTTACCAGGTAAGAAAGTAACTTGTTCTTCTCTTTGAAGCTGAGGAATTTCACAACTATCGAACGTGGACCTCCTCCGGACACTCACCCACCCCCCCCACATGGGTCCTTTCAATTTGCACTTTCTTGCCTCCTTCCGCCTCATAGAGCTGGTTTATTATGTCTTGGACCTTCCTTCCCACATGGAACAGGGTTTCCCCCTTATTTTTCTCCTGACCCAGTATGCGTAGGTTTGATCTCCTTTCCCTATTTTCCAGATCGTCCATCTTGAGGTCCATATTGATTTGGTTATGTTCCAGATTTTCCACTTTTCCTTCAATGTGTTCGACCTTCCCTCTAATTTCTGAGATGGATGTTTGAATGTCCGACCTTAAAACCCCGATTTCCGCCATGATCCCGCTATGTCTTCTTTTGTGGATGCAGTACTCATTGTGGGGGTGTTCGTGTAAGGGGCCTTCAGGTTGTGAGACTGTTGTCTTCGTTACTGTTGTAGCCTACCTAAGCTACTTCCAAGGGTGGGGTCTCTCTCTTTACCGTCCAGTTCTTTTTGTTTTAGTGGAGCGGGGGGGTTAACCCGCGTCTCACAGTTTTAACTTCCAGGGCTCTTTATTGGTGAGTTTTTGTGGTGGTATTACAGAGTTGTAGGGTGTGGTGGTTCTCTGGGTTGGACCTTGTTGCAGTTCTTTTTTTTTTTTGACATTTTATGTTTCTTCCACTGCTGTTGGAGAACGTTTTTATTTTCATGGGGAAGAGCTCCGAGGGGCCTCTATGCCACTGTGAGGATCTTGAGGCTGTCTGGGATGCAAACCCCAGGAGGGGTTCATCCGCTCTGTGTGGCAGGTTTTGAGTTCACTTCCTGGAGCATTCAGCGTCAACTGATTACTTAGTTCTATTGTGCACTGCAAGCTTTACCCGCTGCCAGTGGGTTTCGTTTTGTGGGCGCTCTACATGGGGAGCGTCTCCTATCACATTGCCCTTAACCCATCACCTCCCCATGATTGCTGCTCTTGCTTCTCGTCAGTGGGGATTGATGCCTTGTAATCCCCTATGGTGTCTATTAACTCTCTGGATGTGGAAGGTAGTGGCGGGTTCATCATCTCGTTACAGGTGGGTGCCCCTTTTCTCTATGATGGTGCCTTAACCTCACTGTGTTGCTGGGTTGTAGGGACAGGGGGTCTCTCACCTGTAGATCTTTGTGATGCTCTGACCGTCTGCAGCTCCTCTGCCTCGGGGTGGTGCGAGTTCTAGCCTTTCTTTGGGCTTTTGTTGTCTGGTTGCCGGATAGCCTTTCTGTGGTTCTTCCTCACTTGGGTCTTTGTTGCTGTTGGGCTCTTCCGACGTGATGTAAAGTCAGTGGTGGCTCCTCTACGGGTCTTCTACCATTTTTCGCATTTTGCTTCAGGCTGGCTGCCTGCTCAGGGTAGCTCATTTGAAGACGGCTCGGGGGTGGTGGGAGGAGAAATTCGGTCTTGCCCGGGACGTTACTAAGCCCCCCTGATATCTTTTGGTATTCGGGGGGGGGGGGTCCTCTGCGGCTCGAAGTAGAGCTCCGTCTCTGACGGATTGGTTAACTTCAAGCTGTGCTACTGGCTCATTGTTCGGGACGTGGCTGAAGGGTTATGCCGCCACACGTCCAATACTGTTTTCTCATTTTGAGGCCACCATTGCTTTCTTATATTTATGGCCTCCTGTTTTGGGCTGGGGTCTCGTCTCCGACGACCCTGGTTCTGGGTCTTGCCTGCTGTCCAGTGGACGGCACCTCGTCCTGGTCGGGGGTCCGGGGAGGCGTTCCGCCTTGGGGTGCAGGGTCGGTTCATGCCCGCTTGGTTTTCTCCTTCTCTCTCCGGGCCTTTAACTATACAGACGTGGCAGTCAGCGGTCCAATCCCTCGGGGCTCCTCCTGTCACCCAGGCTTTTACCCTTTAACAGCGGTATGGTCTCCTCCGTTAGCCATTCGCTCTGCTTTTTGGGAGGTCCTCGTATGCTGCTTCCCCTCATCTGTTTTGCACCCTTCAGTGTCTGGCTGCCATACTCATGACTGTGTAGGGGGAGCGGAGCTCAACTCTTTTTGCAGTTTCTTCTCCATTTCACTGGGGTGTCGGAGGTTAGCTGGCTTCTTTTGAAGTCTCCACACATTAAACCACTGATTTCTTCGCAATGTTATGTTCGGGAATATCTCTTTACACTCTCTTTAGTCCCCTCTGTGAGAGGAGCCGAGCTTCAGGCAGCCATTGTCTTTTGCGCCCCCTAGTGGTCTCCATAATTCCTTTATTTCTTTTCTGTATATTTATGATACAAAAACTATTGTAAAGTTGATGTAAATAGCTAAATCAATTAAAAAAAATGTACCTGCCATTCATAGACATTACTCAGCCTTTCGGCACAATTGACCGCACAAAACTCTGGTTGAAGAGTGGAAATGCCCCCAAGATTTAGCGGAAGCTATAAAAGATCTATAGACAGGGACTTCTGTAAAAGTCAGATTGGATAGGAATGGTCTGCTCTGAGCCCATCATGACTATGAAGGACTTGAAGCAAGGCTGCTGACTTGCTCCTGCACTATTCAACCTCTTCATTTCCGACATCCATAACACCTTGAAGCTCCATGTCTTCTCTCAATGTTGTTGCACTGCCAAAACCTTGTCTCTCAAGTTTCATTTCCTTTAAATCTCCTTTGGTGCTTTTCAATGTAATTGGCAAATGTCAATCCTGTTAGCAGTGCAACAGTTCAACTTTCCCCAGCATTTGCAGATTTGTTTAATATTTATTTTATTGTTAAAAAAATGAAATGCTAACTGAGATTTTATCCCACAAATCTCACTTTTTAATCCTGTCTCATGGAGTTTTTTTCTCTGGCGTCTCCAATAGGGATTCTTTTTCTTTACTTTCTAACATTGATTGTTGCTGCTTCCTTTCTTTAAAAAAAAATGTTTTTAAACTTCTTTTTATTTGATTTTCAAAATTACAATAACATCTCTGCCAAAGGGATCATTCAATATATCTGGTTCCGAACAATATCTCAGGTACAACATGAATTAGAGAGACATGTGCAAATATCCCACAAACTATTGTTACTTCCAAATGAACCAGTGGAATTATTAATGACAATCAATTGTTTGAACTCGAACTGTAAGAGGGGGAGAAGTCCCAGAAAGGAACAGAGCAAGAAAGAAAAGAAAGAAGAAGAAAAAAGAAATGAGAACACCACCTTATTGCCTTGCAATCATTATCTCTCAGAGTTCAACTATGCCAGGCATGCTGGTCCTTAAACTCTTATCACGGGTTCAACAGATTTCAATATCCTGGGTTGGAAAAACATATGCTCTTTATCCTCCAAGTAATCAAGGAATGGTCCCAATGTGCGAGAGGATTTTGGCGGTTTCCCCTCGAGCATAGCTGTTAGTTTTTCCATTCTCAACAGTTCCTAGACCTTTACCCACCAATATGCTATATGAGGGCCTTCTACGTCTTTCCAGAAATGGGCATGTGTAAGGCGAGTGGCCATAAGCCGTTGAGAGATCAGCTCCGTTCTGGGGCCCGACATTGGGCAAGAGCCGTCCTCGGGTGTATCGCCCAATACTATTATCTGCGGGGCCATAGGGATCAAGACACCCGTCATTTCCCTAATTTTAGATAGTATCTCAAGCCAAAAGGATTGTATGGTAGTACAGTGCCACTATAGGTGGCCTAAGTCACCCCTCTCTCCACATCCGTGCCAGCACGTGTCTGGGAAGTCCGGATTCATAACGTGTAACCTATGCGGGGACAGGTACCACCGGAAGCGCAGCTTGAGCGCCCCTTCCCTTACTGCTGAACATCGGGATATCCCGTGGGCTCTCCCCCCATATTCTCTGCCATGATTCGTGAGGGATCGGCTCTCCCAGTTCCCTTTCCCATGCTAGCATGTAAGGGAGCTTCTTATCCATAGGAACATGTTCTAAAAGGCGGTAACAGGTAGCAATTCTATGAGAGTGATGGCCCTCCGTGATTGTCAATTCTATTCCCAAATTTGGCCTGGTAGCAACTTGCACTATGGCAGGGTTTGTTACCAAATGACGTAATTGTATGTATTTGAACCCCTCTGTTTACGGAAGGCCAAAATTCCCTTTACATTGTTCAAATGTTAAAGGCCGGTTATTTTCATACAGATCATATAGCCTCCGCGGTTTTTCCGGTGACCAAATCCGGTAGGATTCGGGGTGGAGTGCCGGGGCGAAGGCTGGGTTTTGTGTAAACGGAGAAAGGGGGCCGAGGCTTGATGAAGAGCCTCTTTGGGCGCAGGCTTTATCTCAACAACGGAGCGTCGCTATCTTGGTAGGTAAGAGGGAGTCTCGGCGGGTACAGGCTATTTTCGTAAGAAATGGCATTGAGCTTAACAGAAACTGAGAGGCCGACTGTTTGATGTCATGCCATTTGGGAGACTCTCGAGGGTCAGTCCAACTTAACATTACCGCCACCTGCGCACCCCTATAATATCGTGGGATTGAAGGGAGCCACCCTGTACTTTCCCCCTCGTGAGGAGTTTACGCGAAATCCTAGGAGTCTTACCTTGCCAGACAAAACAACCTATTTCTTTCTGTAAGTCAAGAAGATCTTGCTCCGGAATTAGTATTGGCAAGGCGTGAAACGTGTATAATGGTTTCGGGAGGAGGGACATTTTAATTGCACTGATTCGCCCAAGCCATGAGATTTCTTTTGCGGGCCAGTGTTGCAGCGCTTCTTTTGAATCTTTGAGGAGGCCAGGGATGTTGGCTTTCAGTAAGCCTGAATAAGTCTGGGTCAGATGCACTCCCAGGTAGGTGATGTGTGTGGAAGACCATTGGAAAGGGTATGTGTTTTGCAGGGTGGCTAAGACTTCGGGGGTTCTGAGAGGTTCATGCCCAGTGATTTTTGCCGTGTTTATCGTGAAGCCAGAGAACGCCGCAAATTGATCCAGTAGAGTCATGAGATTAGGGATCGAGCTGTCCGCGTCTTTCAAGAAGCAAAGCACGTCATCCGCGTACAGTGCAACCTTATGACCTTGTCTTTCAACCTCAAACCTCTGTATCCCCTGATGAAGACGGCCCCTGATGAAGACGGATCAATTGTGCCATGGGCTCCACCGCCAAGGTGAATACCAGCGGGGACAAGGGACAACCTTGTCTGGTTCCTCATCCCAAAAGTATCTGATTGGTCCACTGTGAGTTGACCCGTATTCGAGTTGATGGGATTTGAAAGTTAGTTAAAACCAGACTAGAAATCTTTGGTCCAAATCCCCTCAGAACGCGTCTCAAGTAATCCCACAACAGACTGTCAAAAGCCCTATGCGCGTCCAGCGATAGGATTGATAATGTACCCGGGATCTTGGGGGCCAGGGCCACCAGGTCCACCGCTTGACGAATGTTATCATGAGCTGACCGACCCTGGATACATCATGTCTGGTCCCTGTCTATTAGCAGCGGAAGTATCTCCCCTAATTGGTGGGCTATGACCTTGCCATAAATCTTCGCATCAGAGTTAAGCAGAGCGATCAGGCGTTAAGACTTGCATGTCGTAGGATCTTTCCCTGGTTTTAGTATCAGTCGTCACAGACTCGGCCATTGTTTTAGTGACAGATCCCTTGTCCCACAGGTAATTAAAAAAGCTTTGTAAACTGAGGGGCCAACACACTACGAAACGTTTTGTAAAATTTGTTTGTGAACCCATCCGGGTCTGGGGCTTGCTCAGAGGGGAGGGATTTAATTGCGCTCTCTACCGCCTGAATCGTAATTGGCTCTTCCAAAGGATCTCTTAAGGCTTGAGGAATCTGGGGGAGCTGGGCTTGTTATGAATTATTTTGTGTCCTGTCTATCTCCCAAGTGAGGGGCGGCCTGCTCCTTGTAGAATTGCTCCACTACATGTAGCTTGCCTTCCTCTGAGGAGATATAGTTGCCCGCTGAGACCCTCAGGGTGTCTATTGTTTCGTTTTTTATTCTTTCAATTTAGCTGCCAATAACTTATTAGCTTTGTCCCCTCTTGTATAAAAGTACTGCTTTGTGCGTAGCATGTAACGGGCTGCCCTGGCTGTATGATGTGACTCTAGCGCCCTTTTTGCTATTCGCAAGTCTCTCAAAGAACGTCGGGACCCACTTTCTTTATGTGCTGTCTCAAGCCTGCGGGTCTCTCCCTCTAATTGGGCTTGCAGTGTCCTTCTAGCTTTCCCTCTCTGAGCCGCCTGTTCAATGAAATGCCCCCTGATCACCGTCTTCGCAGCATCCCATACCGTGTCGAAACCCACCGTGTCATTTTCCTCAAAGTAGAAACCTATGGGTTCAGCTATATGACTTCGGATCTGGAGATCCTCTAGTAGGTGGTTGTTTAACCACCAGAATGGGTTGCGGGACGGGGGATCTTGCAAAGGGATGAGTGACAGCCTCACAGGGGAGTGATCGGTCAGCGCCTCTGGAAGGATTTCAGCATCAGTTACCTGAGTTATGAGTGTCGGAGAGAAAGAACATGTCTAACCGGGAGAAGCCCTTATGAACTGCTGAAAAATAAGTGTAGTCTCTCTCGCCTTGGAGGAAAACCTCCAAACTTCTATTAGTGTTCCCTCATCAAAGAAGTAAGAGCTTGAAAGTTCTGTTTGTCTATTGAGGTTGGAGCCAATGTCTTATCTACTAATTGATTCACCACTGCGTTAAAAACCCCTCCCAATATTATTTCCCCTTCCGCATGCTTGATCAATATTTTGGATAAGGATTCAAAGAATAGGTTCTGTTTACTGTTTGGAGCATAAAGTGACAACAGTGTAATCTTCCGACCCCACAGGGGCGAGACCACTAATAAAAATCTTCCCTCCCCATCTCGCAACACCTTCAATGCTTTCAAGGGGGTATCTTTGCGAGCTAGAATGGCGACCCCTCGCTTCTTTAAACCACTCCAGGCAAAGAATTTCGTGGGCTAGAGTTTGTTATTGAGACAAAATTCATCTGAGGGTCTCCCCTTCTCCCAGATCCTCTCAAGTCCTCCCTTCACATGTGTATATGGGGATGTCACCGGGCCCACCCCAGCAGCAGAGTATTTCATTGGCGTTTTCCACCGTGAATGAGTGTTTAGTCTATGACAATCAGGTGGTCAAACATAAGTAAAAGTGCAACAAATGTAAAAAAGGACAGCTGTAAAGGTCAATGATGGTGTGAAGAAAAAAAAGTAAAAAAATCAGACTTGGATAAAAGTAATTTAAAACAGAGGACATTTTTAAAGATCCCCTTATCCTTACCAACTTATAACGTCAACAATGCGTGCACAATCCGCTTGGAGCGCCCAAACACACTTTTCTTAAGAAACTTGATCTCTAAGGGCCTCAATCCGAACCAAGTTCGCCCAGCAAGAATCTTGCACAAGAATTAAATTCAGCTTTGTCAGCCCTAGAAAGCCTCAAAGAAGGTGTGCCCCGTCCACCAGTTCACCCAGTGGACTATCGATCCGAGGCTTCCCCTACCATCCTTTCTGCTTATCGCTTCAGGTTCTGTACCTCCAGACAGATCCGGGTTCGTGTCACTCGTTGGGGTCCGCCCCCCGGCTCGCAGCCTGGATGGCCTGATGAATAAATAGAGTTCAATCTTTTCCTCAGCATTGCAAGGTGCCCACATAACTCCACACAGGCGTTCCCCTGCAGTCGGACAAAATTTCCCCCGGTGGCCCAGTCCAGCCTTTGAAAGCAGTCAGAGGAGCTGGCGCTTTCAGTCAACATCCTGCGTCTCGCCTTCTACAGACACACTGAGCTCTTCCGAGGCAAGTTGTGTCTCTGTATTCTTGCCAGCTTCTACCTCCTGATGGAGAGGTCGGCCGTTTCGTTGCCACCCCCTGGGCCGTCTTCGCTTGTCTCTGTGTGGGGTTAGGGTCCGGCTTTAATGTTTCTTGCATCCGGGTTTCCGGGTAGAGTGCACCATTTCCTTCAATCAACAGGCCCCTTACCTCCTCTTCAGAGGATATTACATAGTGTTCATTGTGATAATCAAATACCAGGGAGCATGGAAATCCCCAGCGATAGCGTATTTTCTGAGCCTAGAGCCAAGTCTTGACCCTCTGGAGACGCCTCCGCCTTGCTAAAGTATATGGCGAGAGTTCCTGGAATAATTTTAGTGTTGCTCCGCGGAATTGTATTGGTTCCGACCTCCTGGCTGCCGCCATAATCTCCTCTTTCTGACGATAAAAGTGAACTCTGGTCAGGACGTCCGGAAGCATGTTCCTCCTTTGCTGGATAGTGGAATAGACATGGTGGGTCCTGTCCAGAGTCAAAGCTTCTGAGGGAGGGAGGGAGGTCCATCAAGGATCTGAACAATTCACTTACATAATCTGGTAGGTCTTGATCCAACACCTGGTGAGGGACCCCCCGAAGGCGTATATTCTTCCTTTGCAACCTATTTTCAAGGTCCGCCTGTTTCGGCCAAACTTCCTCTAGATGCTCTTCGATAGTTCTTATCCTCTCCTCCAGAACTTCCTGTTAGTGGGTTTGTTCGCCTGTGTTGTTTTCCAGATCGTTGGGCCTGGTTTCAAGATCTCCCATATGTGAGGTTAGATCCACAAGTGATCGGGCTAGTGAGTCTTCGGAAGTTTTAATCTCTGCCTTGATTTCCTGTGTGATGTCTTGTTTAAGGGATTTTAACATCTCTTCAAAATCTGTCTTTGAGAATGCCATCTCCATGGGTACAGCCGGTCCTGGAGCTGGGTGGATTTCCGCTATAATTGTTTGTCGCAGGGTATCACTTGATGGCTGGGGTGTCAAGAAGGCTGTTAGGCAGAATCCTGTGCAGTGCCCTTAGGGACCACTACACACAATTAAGACTACAAGTGGTAATACAAGTTCACCTTTGGTACAAGCCTGTACTACTATGTTAAAGTGGTAGTATTAGCGGAGAAGCCAGGCCAATCTCGAGTATATGAGCAGTAGCAGAGATTACACAAAGGACCACAATTACTGTGACTCAGGTTTCAGGTAAAAAATAAAAGTACATTTATTTTTTAAACATCAGTTATTAAACACTTCAGTTCTATAGATTGGAAACCACACGTAAAATGCACCACACAACCAATTTTACTTGTGCCAGTAAATTCAAGGTAAGTACATTAGGATTTGACAGACAGTTATGCGATACGAACGTGCACCAACGGCTCAAAATGCTCACGAAGTTAAATCCCACTTAGTACTTACGAATTTAAAACAAGGGAAAAGTGAATAAAAATCAAAGGCAATACTTTTTCAAGGCAAGGAGTCTTGAGTACCAGTTCAAAGATACAGATTAGTCAAGACGCCTGTCCCAGTGTCAATGGAGGAGATACTCAGTTGCCGAGGATCACACGGTGAACAGTTCGAGATTCGAGATGCCAAGAGTTCGGAAAGATTGTCAAATGGAAGGAAAAGTTATAAGGAGGGAGAACAAATCTTCGTGGAGGAAAAGGGTTCACCCCAATTCCGGCTGGTCAGACTGAGAGAAAGACCAAGTATGCACAGTACCTTATTCCGTTGGAGAAAAGCTGGTGCCACGGCAGTTGTTCCTGATAGTTCCTGCAGACTCACGGTTCCTGCTGCTTCCGTCGTGGGGACAAGGAGGATGTCTGGAGCGATCGTCACTACCCAGTGATGAGGCCAGCAGCAGCGAGAAAGACAACGATGAATAAAGGGTGCGCTCCTTTAAATCAGGAGAGGGCTCTTCTGATGGCTATCCGGACCACTACAGCACAGCAGTGATTTCGACCCAGGAGAGGATTCTCTGACTGACTGAAGAAAAGACAAGCTGGTTGATCCCACCAGGCTCAAGGGAAGAAGACTCCAGACTGGATGATCTTAGTCGTTGAAGGGGTAAATAGCTCAGGACTGCAGCAGGGCTTCACCGGGACTCGGGGTTGCAGCAGCCATCTTCTTCTCCGCTTTTCTTTGGTTCCTTGTAGTTTCAGAGGCGACTGTCTTCTAGCTCAAGAGTCTTGCCTTTTATGCCAAAATCCCCCATTCACACAGCTTGGCTGTCAATCACTCAGCAGGGGGGTTGTCCAGCCTGGACAACCACCTCAGCCAATCAATACAAAGTGTGACTTGGGTCTCCAAGGAGACCCTGTGCAAGGGGTGACTACACCCCTCCCTCACATTCAGCCCACCTAGACATCCAGACCCCAAAGGAGGGCTTCTAGTCAGAAGACTGGAGGCAAACCTAGTTTGCCACGCAAAGAAAGACCCAAAGAAGGATGTTAACAAAAAGAAATGGCGATTAAACCCAACTGGAGCCCAAATAAAAAGTATTTGGGCTATCGGGTTTAAAGTTCAAGGCTACTAAAATAGCCTAAAACAATACCACGTTATGTAATGTAATCGCGGTAGGAAAATTAGGGTAGATACCACTGCCACCAACCAAGTCTTGATGTTAAGGGAGCGAAACAATGCTCCAAGAGGTACAGATAAAAAGGGCTAAGAATTAACCCTTTCCAATACTCCATATAGGATGTGGTGTACTGGATCTACGGTTAAATGACTATGTAAAGTTAATGGCAACTTTACCCTTTTCTGGGGTACAGTGGTCAGCCCCAGAAATGGAGTCGGTGGGAAGTCGAAACGACAACCCTGTGTCACTGCACTGAAGGTGCTGGGTAACACACAAGTGTGGGGCTACTGAAGTGGTGTACTCCACAGTCCACAATCACAAAAACAGATGAAATACACATGGCAAAACACAAAAGGCTCACTCTTAGTAAGTGGAAAAATAAACTCCAGAAATCCAGCAAAGCTGCTGTGGGACTCGCTAGGTGAGGGAAATTAGCCATAGAATGAGAATTCTCCCCAACACTGGTGATAATCAGGAACTCTTAGGACTGGAGCTTGACAAAGGGCTTTCTTTAGACCTTCAAAGGCTTGATTGCACTCCTCATTCCACCTGACCGTTTTAGGGAATTTGGCAGAGGAGATGACATTCAAGGGAGAAGCTATGGTCCCATAGTGCTCACTGAAGTTCCTGTAATACCTAGTGAGACCTAGGAAGGCTCTCACTTGGGTTTGACTAGTAGGGGTGGCCCAGTTTTGTAGAGCTTGTACTTTGCTAGGCAATGGCCTTATTTCACCTCCTCTTACCTCATGTCCAAGGTAGACCACTGTACTCTGACCAATTTGACATTTACTTGCCTTTTTGGTCAGATGGGCCTGTTCCAGTGCCTGCAATACATAGCCTAGGTGTTCAATATGTTCTTTCCATGTAGAGCTGAACACGGCAATGTCATCCAAGTATGCCATGCAGCAGTCCTCCATCCCATTCAGAACCTGATTGACCATCCTCTGAAATGTAGCAGGGTCATGCTTTAATCCAAAAGGCATTACCTTGAATTGGTGGAGGCCAGCTGGGGTGGAGAATGCAGTTTTCCCCTTGGCATGGTCTGTCAGGGCTATTTGCCAATAGCCTGACGTTAGGTCAAATGTGCTGAGGTACTTGGCTGCACCAAGTTTGTCCACCAGCTCATCTGTCCTAGGCAAAGGATGGGAATTCTAACAAAGCTCCCAGGCTGACGCAACATACGAGCTGCTCTCAAAAATGGAAGAAGCCTTCAACTTAAGAGAAGCACAAACCAATTAATTATTTTTGAGGCATCGCCAAACTGGCTCATCAGCCCCTACTCAGAGAGACAGTTATTCTCTAAGACATTTATTTGAACAACTGGAAAATCTAAGCAAACAAGAGCTAAATAAATGGTGGGAAATTAAAACCCTTAAAATGGAAGTAAATCTAATTCCTAGAGGCCTCCGCATATGTATTTTTCCCGCTTTTTGAAGAAGATGTTTCAATAGCATTTAACGATTGGGTTGATCTGCTAAACACATCAAAAGAGATAAGATTAATAAATCAAGCGGAAACGACACATGAAAGAATTATGAAAGACATAGAGGACACTAAGGAGGCAATAAAAAATTTGGAATGCCTGGAAATCTTATTTAAGAATTATCACATTTTAGATGAATATCTCAACATTTATGAAAAGGAACTAAAAATCAAAAAACAAAACATTCATAAGAGATGAGGAAGACTATATAAAGAATAGAATCTTTACATTCCAAAGGAAATATGATGCCAATGCTAAGCAACAATTCAAGAACAAAAGTCCAACAAGTAAAAGTTTTGCCTCCACACCATCATCTTCAGATATCGAAGCTTCCAGTGATAAAGAAATACCGGAGACTGAACCTACTCCGGTACCACCATTGCCAACTAGAGACAATGCATCGAAAGAGGATCAAATTACTGAACCTAGAACCTGTCCTTTTTTGGAAGAGGTTTTGAGGCACAGAAAAAGTTCACGTATAAACGAAACAATTCCCCGTGGAGTGCCACTAAACCAAAAGCAACTTCCAGGTACCTCGCTCTCCAACGCCCCAGAGGAAAGAGGGGAGGGAGCAAAACACGCAAACGAAAACCAAGGAGTGGAAACAAAAGCCCAAAAACAAGGGAGGAGAAGGTGACCTTAATAATACCTTTTATCAAATTTTACAGTTACTCCTGCATTAACTACAGCATTAACCAGAGCACTATCATTCAGCCCGACATATAGAGGAGACTATTTTCAGACTCAACTAGATATCTGTAAATTCTCCAGAAAATTAAAGCTTAAAAAATTCTTCGAGGAAACCAAGAAAATCAAAGAAATATAACCAATACCGATTCCATCCATACTTACAGAAAACATGGTTGAGGACACAGTAGATCTACTGAACATTGAAGAAGATTTATACGACAGAAATTTTCCTGCAGGGTCAAGGAATACTAACTTGTCTATCTAAAGATACCAGTATTAAGCCCAAATCAACATTTACACCGATATTTTCATCAGAAAATGCAATAGAAATCTTTCACAAAACTGTGAGCGACAAGGAAGAACTATGAGTGGAAAACAAACCAGAACAAAAAGCAATTTGACTCAGGAAGACCAATTAGCTATTAGAGAACTAGCACAAGACACCTCAGTAATGACTAAGGCAGCTGACAAAGAAGGAAAAATCGTTTTGATGAACAGAACAGACTACATAAATGAAGGTCTGAAACACTTAAATATGGTTGATTGTTATGAAAAATTGGCAAATAACCTGTTACCAGAATTGGAACTAGAATGGAACAACACTATCAAAAACTGGTACGAACTGAGTCTGCTCAGCGAAAAGGAATATTATGGTCTACTCACCAAAAATTCGATTCAAGCAACCATTATTTTTTACCTAAAGCACACAAAACTTTCAGCAATTTCCCTCCATTTCAATGTATAATAAATGGAATCAGATCAATCGCTGAAAACACCTCTCAATACATTGATACACATCTTCAACCGTTGACCACCAATCTAGCATCGTTTGTGAAGGACTCAAAACACATTATTCAACAAGTAAATCAGATTCCATGGGAAGAGAACTACCTATTTGTTACCTTGGATGTAGTTCAACTTTACACTAGCATTCAACATAACAGAGGAATGGAAAGCACATCATTCTTTCTAAAAACCAGATCCATCTTGTATCAACAACAAAGCCAAATGATAATAGAAATGCTTCATTTCTGTCTTCATAATAACATGTTCACTTTCAATAATAACCTATACAAACAACGTCAAGGTACAGCGATGGGATCTAAATTTGCACCTTCGTATCCAAACCTCTGTTTTTTTTTTTTTTAAATTCAGCATGCATGGAAAGATCCACGCTTCAATAAAAATGTGAAATTTTGGGGACGCTTTATAGATGATATCCTGCTCATTTGGGAAGGCAATACTGAACAGCTGGATATCTATGTAACTTATCTCAATGACAACAACTATAATCTTTCCTTCACAAAATCGGTAAATTCGACAAAGATAGAATTTCTAGACTTGGAACTTTTCATAGAAAACTCACAAATTCAAACTAAACTTTTCACAAAACCGTCAGCAGGTAACAGTCTCCTCTATGCAACATCAAATCATCCAAGACATACAGTTCAAAATATACCATATGGGGAGATCCTTAGACTAAAACAAAATTGCAGTACTACGTCTACCTTTCAAGAAAATTTGAAGACCACTTTTTCAAAATTCAGACGAAGAGGCTATGGCATTAACAACATTAAAACCGCCATAACAAAGGCAGAAAATATCCCTAGAGAATCCCTACTTATTGACAAACCAAAAATTGCAAACACCAGACGTAAGACCCAATTCATTACAACTTACAGTACAGAATCAAAGAACATTAAAAAGATTCTGTCAGAAAACTGGAATATCCTCCTTACGGATCCGAGCTTAAAAACACATTTGGATGAAACAGCAAGTATATGCTTTCAGAAAGCCCCAACCATAAGAAATCTCATTAGTCCCAGCTTCCTCAAACCATTACCAGATACAAGGAAAATATTTTTTCAATCACTCACAAAGGGCACTCATAAATGTGGACATTGTAAATTATGACCGCTGTTAAGCACAGGAAAAAAGGAGATCTCACTACCAAATGGAAAAACTAAATAAATCAATCAACTTATTAACTGCAATTCAACATTTGTAATCTAATGGCTAGAATGTGTTTACAAAAAACTGTACATTGGCAGCACAATACGAAAACTAAAAGTAAGAATTTTTGAACACCTGAGAGCAATTCAAAATAAAGATCTAAGATCTCCCATATCAGTTCACATAATGGAAAATCATCCAACGATGGAGATATCAAATGTAAAGATATTTGGCTTGAAAAAAATCTCCTTACCACCTAGAGGAGGAAACGAGGAAGAAATCTTGAGAAAGCAGGAAAGTAAATGGATATGTATTATGGACACATGTACAACTGGTTTGAATTGCGACACAGTTGTACAATTGGTTATGATTTTTTGTTATGTTAACTATGAATATGTCTGACTAGAACAAGTTGTATATATGATTTGGTCTTGCTAAAGTAATGATATCCCAGTATAACTGATCATCAGCAGATTATTAAGTGTTAATTCTGGTTAAAATTTTCCTAAATTGTAATTTAGTAATCAAACGATTATATAAAAATTGTATTTTTTGCGAACAATTTCCTCTAGTAAAAACGCATATATAGAATCATAAAAATATAAAAAATATATAACTGTCTCGTTCAAACATCAAAGAAGGGATATATGCCATCTAATGAAGTAAAATACAACTAATGTGAATTTATTAATGCCATAAAATCGAATTAGGAATACCCCAAAAAATAAGTTTGCTTCGAACTAGAATTGCTAACAAAAATGGCCACCGAAACGTGAGGCCACGCGATGATGTCATCACAACGTGTAACAACGTGGCATGCGGCGTGATGACATCATCGCGCCTCGCGCGAAGTATAAATACAGCGTTTCCCAACAGAGTTGCCGCGAAAGCATCCTGCAGCACTCTGCCAATTACCAGGACCAGGAAGGACGATTTTAAAGATGACCGCAAACAAAAAACAAAGGTGAGATTATCCAGCTTCCTCACTAAGAGGTGGTACTTTGTTGGAAATTTAAATACATTTCCAAGCCATCTCTAAACTTAATATTAACCGGTAAGACCTTATGCCTTTTAAGTAAGCCTTCTCTGTCTCAACAGAACTTATTAAGAACTACCAGCAGAGAGCTGACATCATAAATTATCATTTAAAAACGCACAGCTATTGGATTTAAATTGACTGCAAATTTAACCAACTTGGAAAAGTAAACACACTACTAAAAATTGTTTATGAAGGAACAAAATAGGGGGAGTTACGAAACAATACAACATTTTATACATTCTGAAAATGGTCTTTTTCTTTTACCTTTCTTTTTTCCAACAAAAGTGAAAAACAGACTAGGATTTGCTCTCCCGATGAAACATTGTAATGAGGAATGGGGAAACGTTTGTCGAGAGTGAGTGGGAATGAAACTAATCAAGTGAAAGATAAAATATTATTTGAGAACTACTTTTGCTTATTGAATTGTAAAGTGTGGAGTAAACACTTGGACTAAATATACATGTGATGGTAACATGTGGAAATCAAAATAAAGAGCACCACAAAATAGAAGCAATGTATTGAAGATTCTTTTTCTTTCGAATACTCGCCGCAATAAATTCAACTTTAAAGGTTGGCGCATTTGAGTAGAACTTTATAGCTCACATCGATTCATTTTTCAAAGGATGGGCATCAGTCTTAGTGACTGAATTCAGAGCTCTATAGCCCATGCAGAATCTCAACTCTTTGGATCCTGCCTTTGGTACAAGCACAACTGGGCTAGACCATGGGCTAGTAGAGGGCTCCATAACCCCGAGATCAAGCATCTTGTTGACCTCATTCTTTATATGGGTTCTTACATTGTCAGACATTCTGTACCTCCTGCTTTTGACAGGCAAACAGTCACCTGTGAGTATATCATGCTGGCCCCAAGGGGTCAAGCCTGGTGAGCGTGGTAACAGGGAGGCAAACTGATTTAACAGTAACTTGCACTCATCCTGCTGGTCAGATGTGAGACTGGAGGAGTAAGCCTCTGAGGAGGTCAGGTAGAGGTTCACTCTCCTCCTCCTGAGCTGAAGCTAAGAGTAATGTTCCTATGTCAGGTCTAGAGACATAAGCCTTTAAACGGTTGGTGTGAAATACTCTAGGAGCCTCCTTAGGATTGCCTAAGTCCACCAGATAGTTTACCTGTCCAAGTTTACCCACAACTTTGAAGGGTGCCATCCATTTGTCCTGCAAGGTCCTCTGCCTTGTGGGGACCATAACACGAACAAGCTGGTCTTGAGTAAACTCAACCATGTTAGCCTTCTGGTCATGCCAATGTTTTACCAGAGCTTGACCAGCCTTCAGGTTATCACTTGCCTCTGCCATCATGTGTGACATTCTCCTCTGGAGACCTATCACATAGTCAGTCACTCTGGCTGGCTTGGGGGAAGGAGGACTCTCCAACCCCGCCCTAATCATGGCCAATGGACCTCTGACTGGATGACCATAGAGAAGTTCGAAGGGACTAACCTACTCCCTCCTGAGGGACTTCTCTATATGCAAAGAGAAGGCATGGCAGTAGAAGGTCCCACTTTCTTTTAAGGGGTTCTTCTAAAGCACCTATCATGCTCTTCATAGTTCTATTAAACCTCTCTACCAGCCCATTGGTTTGGAGGTGGTAGGCAGTAGAGAACTTGTAGGTGACTCCACAGGTTTTCCACATGGCTTGCATGTAGTGGGAGATGAAATTTGATCCCCTGTCAGATATCACAGCCTTAGGAAAACCTACATTGGTAAAAATACCAAGTAGGGCCTTAGCCACAGCCGGAGCCGTAACAGTCCTCATAGGTATGGCTTCAGGATACCTAGTGGCATGATCCACTACAACCAGGATATACCTGTTGCCTGAAGATGTGGGAGGGTCAAGAGGACCAACAATGTCAATCCCGACCCTCTCAAATGGAACTCCCACCACTTGGAGAGGCACCAGGGGTGCCACATTCTTGGCTCCACTTTTGCCAGAAGTTTGGCAAGTGTGACAGCTCCTGCAGAGTCTACTTCTGAACCCATTTTAGGCCAGTAGAAGTAAAGTGAGAGCCTTTCCTTGGTCTTCTTAAAACTAAGTGACCAGCCAAAGGTATCTCGTGGGCTAACTGCAGAAACTGGAGTCCGTTCACTAGAGGTACTACAAGTCTTTTGCAGTCTCCAGGGGTTGACTTGGTCGGTTCACTGTAGAAGAGGCCATCTTCCCAGTGCAACCTATACTTTCCAGGCTCAGTCCCATTGAGTTGAGAAGCTGCCTGTAGCCGAAGACCTTCAAGAGTAGGACATTCTCTTTGTCCTCTGCTGAAATCTGCCCTGTTGGGTCCACCTTCTGCCAGTAAAGACTGCAGCTCAGGATGGTAAACCGAGTCAAGATCTCCAACCAGAGTGAGATCATCTTCTAGATCTGATTCCTCGATATCTAGTTGAACCATACAGGGTTGAACCTCGCACTCGGCCTCAGCTGGTGAAGCGGTCACTGAAGTGACTTTGGACAGTCTTGGAGATGTCCTTCTGGGCACAGGAGTGCTTGCTGGTTTCTTGCTGGCAGACTTGGGTTTCCCCTTTGTCTCTTTCTGTCCTGCAATAGCAGTAAATCCTGTGGACTTGGGGTGATAGTTTCCTCTATCATGTCCCCAGGAGAGCCTCTCAAGGTTCTCTCCCTTGCAGACCTTGTGAGCTCCTGCTTCCTTCTGCTTGGGGAACTGGGGGGGTACTAGACACAAAATTACCCAGCAGAACCCTCCCAGGTACGTTATTTTGCATGCTTGCAGGTATTCTGACAGTCATGTCATTACACTGGATGAGAGCTGGTAACTGGGGAACCATTTGCACAGGGCCTCCAGCTAACTTGGTTAGGTGTTTGGGTGCCTTAGCAACATCCTCCACCTTGGAAAAAACATTAATCAACCACAGTTATGCTGGCTCCAGGGTCTCTGATGGCAGATGTTTCCTGACGATTCACAAGAACACTATCTTTGTAATACTCTTTAGTATTATCTGGGATTGAGTTATAGACATCGAAGTTCTGTTGTTCCCAAAGACCCAAGGACACTAAAGAAACACTAGCTGAGACTCTCATGAGCTCATCAGCTAGTAACTGAAAGTTTCCACTGGCTATAGGTACTTCATCCACCTGGGAGAAGGCTAAGGAGACAGTGTGCACCCCTGAAGGTTTACCCTTATATCTGGGATCCCCTTTCACATGGTCAGTTGACCCACAAACAAAGCATTTACCAAATGCTCTATTGAATGGAGGTTTGTTCTGACCTCTATCTGGTTTGGGACCAGATGGTACACTAGCCTGATTAGGTTTCCCTTGTGGCTTACCCTGGTTGTGTTTGTGGCCCTCTTTTGGAATGGAATTATTGGAATTCTCTTAGTTGTCTTTCTTTGGCTGCTTTCCCTCATCCTTTTTGAGTTACCCCAGAATCCTTGTGAGTAGCCCTGTTGGCAACCCACAAGTCGGCAGCCTTAGTTAACTTCTTAGGATCTATCTCCTTTGAATCAGCCAAGTGCTGTCTAAGCTCGGGAGCAGACATCAAAATACTCCAACATTACAAGGTTCCTCAAACCTTCATAAGAGTTTACTTTGTAACCCTTAACCCAACCATCTAAGTTGTTCAAACATTCACACACCCAGGTAGCCCAAGGGGTACCACCATGCTTTTTGAGGGTCCTAAGCCTCTTGAGGTACAGGGAAGAGGTCTTCCAAAATCTAGCTATTAAGGCTAGCTTCACACACTCATAACCCTGTTTATCCTCCTTCCCCCAACTCCATTACAGCATCACTTGCAACAGGGGGAAGCCTAGAGAATAGCCAAGGAATCAACGGATTCCCTGAGATACCTTGAATCCCATGATTGTACTCAAACATTGCTAACCAATTCAAAACATCAAGTTTAGTCTCATAAATACCAATCATTTCCTTTTGGCATACGGGGTCTCTTAGGGCTGGAAGACCTAGACGACTCTGGGAGAGGAGCATTTTCTAAAGACAATTTCTTCATTTCCTAGTTCATCGTTCAACTCCATTTCTCTGAGCCTTAACTCTTGATGTTTCATGGCAGTTTGTGCATCAATATTCTAACTCCAGTCTCATCTTCTCTAGTGCAATAAACTCAGGGGTAAGTGTAGGACCTGTGGTGTCCCTGTGGACAGAGGTTGTGGTTGCTGAGCAGGCAAGGGGTTGGTAGGAACTCCTAACAAAGGGTTATCTACTCCTTCTTCAACACTCTCTGAATCAGAAACGTCAGTATCCACATTTGTTGGAGGGGTAGGCCCTTCTGACCCACTCTCGAGACTTTGTTTTCCTAATAACCAGTTCAGATTTCTTTCCTTTACCAGAGAGACTCCTCTCCCTACACATGGTTCTCAAAACCTCAGCAGTGTAGTTCGAGACAGTCTTCAGTGTAGCTTACCATATTTGACATGATTTCTTTAGCTAATAGAATTTGTGGTATTTAGCCTTGTGGTTAGTTGACCAAAAGCAATGGCACCACTCTAAATGTAATCACTCTTTCAAATCCCACCGCTGCCACCAGTGTTGGGCATAATCCTGTGCAGTGCCGTTAGGGACCACTACACACAATTAAGACGACAAGTGGTAATACAAGTTCACCTTTGGTACAACCCTGTACTACAATGTTAAAGTGGTAGCAGCAGAGCAGCCAGGCCTATCTCAAGAGTATATGAGCAGTAGCAGAGATTACACAAAGGAGCACAATTACTGTGACTCGAGCAAACGCTGACTCAAGGTTTCAGGTAAAAAATATATGTTAATTTCTGGTGTTTATCTGCTTAGAATCACATGCTGTGCATAGTCCGACATCCAGTGGTCACTGTGGAGTATTCCATCTCGTTTTTCGAAAGTTGAAAAGAGGACGTCGACATAGGCGTGTCTGTAATACTATCCCTATAGTGGCGTGTAATGTACCCAAAATCCCTCACTCGTCGAGGTCCCTCAGATTGTATTTTTCCACCCAGTATACTGGTCGCCTTATGCAGAGCTCGTAAGAGACTTTGCCATTTAACATTTATTCGACCCTTGGTCGATTTGTCAGTTATTGTTTAATCCAACCGCCTCCAGCCCTCTTTCGACGGCCATTCAACTTCCCCGCCGAGTCAAGATCTTCGGCGGTGGTTTCGACAGAGGTGATCCTTTCGGCGTTGCCGAACACGTGGCCCGGCCTCACCGGCCTACACAGTAGGGAGAGTGGGGGTTGTTGTGGACATTTCTGTTTTCTTCTACTAGAATGCCTTTCCTTCGGGGTCATTATCACTTACTACATCCTCAGCTATGGAGAGGACTCCTTTTAGATTTTGCCCTCATAACGGCAAATTTCCGTGGAAGGACAAGCATAAGCGGTGTAACCACTGCTTACCCCTTGACCACAACGAGGCCGGCTGTGCGGCCTGTAAACTCCTTCGCCCAAAAACCTTGAAGGAATGCAGGGTCGAAAGGTGGGCAGCCTATGGCATGTCAAAGGCTGGTTCCTCACCAGCGGCCACCGCCGCCAAGTGTGACGAGGGGGATAGTTATAACACTACCTCCATAACGGAGGTTGTCAACCTCTCTATGGAGCGCTCCCGCTCCACTGCGTCTGTCCCCGGCCCCAAAAAGCTTGACTCCGGCCCTACTTATGGGGATGTACACCCCGGCGACGCTGACTCACACGCAAAAATCGCAAATCACAAATCCCACATCACACAACCCACGGCCATTCTTCGAAATCGAAGACGGCCTCAGCGCCAACTGAAACACCGAACCAACCGACAGCCTTCGACCGTAAGGGTCGCCAGCCCTCCCCGCAGCTGCATACGTGCCTAGCGGCTGGGCCTTCTTCTACTAAGGGCGCTACCACCAAAACGTCTGTCGAAACGCCTCGTAAGAGGGCGTTTGACGACGGTAAGGTTTCGGCTCCGCCGAAGACTGTTCAAGACCAGCCCTCGACGGACAAACTAGTTGTGGAAAGTTTAGATGGAATAGTCTCCAAGGACACTCTGAGACGGGGGGTGAAAGAGTCACCGATGCCCGCTCACAAGGTCAGAGACGTCGAAATCTATGGAGGGTACGCCGGAACCTCCCCCCCACGTCAAGGGGAAAACCCAGAGATGCGTCCCCAGTGCCAGCCCCACAAGAAGGGTTCTCAGAGGGCGAAGGGGGTATATCCTCCACGCTATGGGAGAGATCTCAACCCCTAGACGCAGAGGAGCAGCCCTTTCGCCCACTAGACCGTTCAGGGTTATCCCAGTGGACTAGGGAAAGATTTGAGTCATGTATGGACAGACTAGATAGGTTTGTGTCCACCTCTGAACACATTACAACCATATTTCCAAGACTTTTCGACCCACATAAGGAAGAAATTGATACATATGACCTCACTGAAGAGGATCCACATTTTCAGGAAGATGAAGAATTCCTAAATACTGAGGATCCACAAGACCCTGTAGGGGACTTCGACGAAGACCCAGACATTTGTGAACCACACCCCTGGCAGTCACCAGGGGCGTCTACAGACCCTGATGTTAGATCTGCCCTCTCCTCAAACCACACCGGTCAGGGACCCTTCACCTGTGGATGAACAACCCACCTTCAATGCAATGCTACGCAAGGCGGCAGCTCATTTTGAAATTGAAACAAGGGAAACTTACCACAGAAGTAGATTTTGTGGAGAAAATAATTAAGGAAAAGCCGCCTGCTAGCCAAGCCATACCCCTTCTTGCCTCAGTCAAGAGACGCCTCGTTCCCTCTTTATCTACACCTGCATTAGTTAGAGGGGTCAATCCAAGAAAAGAGAAGCTTTTTAGCCCCTCACCTTCTGATCCCTTATATTTGGGGTCACTCCATACCTGATTCCCTGGTAGTAACCACCACGAGGAAAAGGGCGGGGGTTCCGCAATTTACTAGTGAAGCACTCCCAGACAAAGAGGGGAAGAAGCTTTATGCTTTGGGAAAGAGGATTACATCCTCTGCAGCTTTTGCCACACGGATTGCCAACAACACAACTTTGTTGGCTAGCTATGCTGATGCCCAATGGGGATTGTTGCACAAAGGCCTAAAAGAAGCCCATGAGCCCTTGAGAACCCGCCTGTTAGCCATTGTGACAGAAGGTACTCAGGTCAACCAAAACATCATCAAGAACACCTTAGATGATGCCGAAACGGCTGGCCGGTCTCTAGTCCAGGGTGTACTTCTTAAGCGTCACGCTTGGCTCAAACTCAGATTTCAAACCAGCAACCCAGGCGTCCCTCATCAACAAACTGCTTGAAGACTGAAACCTTTTTGGCAAGGCGGTTGACGATGCACTGGAGACAGCTAAGAAGGAATTTGAAACCCTGAAGACTCTGGACCAAATCACAAGACCTCCTAATAAGCAAGGTTACGGCAACAAACGCTTTTTTCGTGGCCAACGACAAAACTAACAACAATACTCCTCAACAAGCAACTGGTCCTCCCCTAAGGGAACCAGTGGACAATATGCACAGATAGGACAACGTCGTGGCAAGGGAAGAGGTCGAGGCCTCACTCCCAGAAACTCCCCGGCTACCAACACCAAATGACCCAAAAGTTTGGGTCCCCTCCCATGCATCTCCGGTCAGGGGCCGGTTAACATCATTCCTACAAGCATGGGAGGGAATTACCACAGACTGCTGGGAACTGTCAACAATAGCCCACGGTTACTGCATCGAATTCAGTCGGTCCCCAACATTCAGACCCCCAAGGGGAAGACACCTTTCAATGGAACAACTCTCCATCCTTCTTCGTGCCTCTATCACAGGTAAAGGAGGGTATTTATTCAGTGTACTTCCTTGTACCCAAAAAGGATTTAACCATGTGCCCTGTACTAGATCTGCACCCAACAAACAAATTTGTTAAAACCTCAGAAATGTCGTACGGTGACTTTGCAGGTGACTTTGCTCACACAGGGGGATTACATGGCAACATTGGACCTGAAAGATGCATACTTTCATATTTCAATGTTGCCAGCGCACAAGAAATACCTCAGGTTCATGACAGAAGGCAAACACTATCAGTTCCAAGTGCTACCCTTCGGCATAGCCTCACCACCAAGGGTATTCACGAAGGTACTGGTACTGGCAGTGGCAGCGGCACACCTGTGCAGATTGTCCACTCCAGTCTAACCTTACCTCAACGACTGGCTCATAACAGGGGATTCTTTCGAAACATGCTTCTCAAATACCCAAAATACTGTAGACCTTTTGTTTCACCTGGGCTTCTCCATCAATGAGAAGTCCAGTTTAGACCCCAGCCAAGTCAAGCAATTCCTAGGGGCTCTAATTCGAGCAAAGGACGGCCTCGTCTTCCCCTCCGAGAGGGTCCAAAACATGTTGTTTCAGATCCCTCAGTAGGTAGCCGGTCGGTAGGTGACGGTACGCAAGGCCATGCGATTGCTAAGAATGATGGCGTCATGTATTTGGTACCTCACGTGCGCCTACGCATGCGCCCAATGCAAGAGTGGCTCAACAGCCAGTGGTGTTAGGCCAGCGGACATTGGGACGGTCTAGTGGTGGTCTCGCAGGCCTTGGTTCTCTTTCTGCCATGGTGGTCGAAGGAAAACCTTGTGTTGGGGAAACCTTTTGCAACCCCCGCAGTGGAAGCCACTCTAACCACAGACACATCCCTCACAGGATGGGGGGCTCACCTATCCCATCAAACTGCACACACAGTTTGGACTCCGAGTGTGGCGGCCAAACACATAAACTTGCTGGAACTACTGGCAGTCTTCAAAGCACTGAAGGCTTTCCAGACACACCTACAACAGAAAACGGTGCTGATCCTCACAAACGGCACCACAGCCATGTACTACCTGAACAAGCAAGGGGACACTCACTCTCCAGGATTGTCCAAGCTGTCCCAGAACATCTGGAAGTGGGCTCTCAAACACATGTTTGTTATCTCAACACATACCAGGGGAACTCATCTTCTGGCAGACGAACTCGGCAGAGACTTCCCCCTGCCCGCAGAGTACCAATAGCGACTACACGATGACATTGTCTCCAACGTTTTTGCAGAATGAGGCTTCCCATAGATCTACCTGTTCGCAAGCAACTTTGGAGAACACCCAATGCCTAGATTACGCCTCCAGGTACACCCAGAACCGATCCAAGAGGAACGGTCTCTGGATAACCTGGTCAGGGAGATTTGTCTACGCTTTTCCCCCCAAGCCACCTTCTCAACAAGATGGTGCATCTTGTGCACTAGGAACCAGTTACCATGATACTGGTGCCCCCCATGTGGGCCCGCCAACCCTGGTTCGCTCATCTGATGGAGATGTCACTGTCTCCTCCAGTGAAACTACCCTGCCCGTACAACATGCTGTCACAGGACAAGGGCCAAACGCTGCACCCATGCCCACAGACCCTGAACTTGGCAGCCTGGCTCCTGAGGTCATAGAATTTGGTCATTTGCAGCTCCTTCAGAGATGCATGGATGCTCTCAGAGAAGCAAGGAAACCGAACACTCGTTACTGCTACTCTAGCAAGTGGAAACAGTTCGTCATCTGGTGTAAGTCAAAGAGCATCAATCCTGTTGACTGCTCTCCCACACAGATTGTTCTATACCTGACTCACTTGTTGGACTCAGGTTTAGTCATTAATTCTATTCAAGTTCACCTAGCTGCACGCTCCGCCTACACTACGTCTCAACATAAGGTGTCATGGTGGGAAGTTCCAGTTATTAAAGCCTTCATGGAGGGAGTGAAAAGGATTCACCCTCCTATATCTAACCCAGCTCCCGGATGGGATCTGAATGTTGTACTAACCAGGCTGATGGACTCCCCCTTCGAACCCATGAATAAAGCAACCCTTAAGTACCTCACTCTTAAGACTGCTTTCTTGATAGCGATCACCTCCATTAGGAGAGTGAGTGAACTACAAGCACTCTATACGAGATCCCTTTGTAACAGTTCACAAAGATAAGGTTGTTCTACAGACACACCCTAGGTTTGCACCAAAGTTCACTTCAAAATTCCATGTCAACCAGTATATAGAACTACCAACGTTCTTTCAAAACCCATCAAACTTGGGAGAAAAGAGCCTACAAACACTTGATGTTAGCAGTGCGGTCATGTTTTATATGGAAAGAACTAGACCATTGAGAGAGACTAATCAGTTATTTGTCTCAGTGGCCGCAGGAAGAGAAGGAGATGCAGTTTCCAAATCCACTATATCTAGATGGATTGTCCAATGCATCACTCTCTGTTAGCTGTTGCTAAAAGAGAACTGCCCTTCAAGCCTAGAGCACATTCTACTCGAGGCACTGGGGCATCCATAGCATTCATTGCAAATGTTCCTCCTGGAGCAACCTGGAGTTCTGTACACACCCTTACAAAACACTGTTGTCTAGACGCCCATTCTAGATCTGATTCCCAGGTGGGACAAGCAGTACTAAGACATCATTTCTCTACTGTTCCTTCTCGCAACCCACCTCCAACTCCGGGTACTGCTCGCTAGTCTATGCACAGCATGTGATTCGAAGCAGATTCACAAGCATCCGAAGACATGCATTACTTACCGTAAAAGCACTTCTGATGGTTGTATCTGCTTAGATTCACATGTGCCCACCCTTCCTCCCCGCTAGGATGGAAGGAACATAAACGTCTTATTACTTTCTCTCTCTCTTTTCTGTACTCACTCACATTAGTCATAAGGCTCCCTCAAGGCAGAAAAAATACAACAGAGGGACCTCGACGCATGAGGGATTTTGGGTACACTACACGTCACTATAGGGATAGTATTACAGACACGCCTATGTCGACGTCCCCTTTTCGACTTTCGAAAAACAAGATGCAATACTCCACAGTGACCACTGGATGTCGGACTATGCACAGCATGTGAATCTAAGTAGACACAACCATCAGAAAGGCTTTTACGGTAAGTAATGCATGTCTTATTTTTAAACCATCTGTTATAAAACACTTCACTTCTATAGATTGAAAACCACACATAAAATACACCACACACAACCAATTCCACTTGTGCCAGTAAATTCAAGGTAAGTACATTATGATTTGACAGACCAGTGTGGCGATACTAACGCGTACCCGCGGCTAGAAATGCTCACGAAGTTAACACACTTTGTACTTAAGAATTTAAAACAAGGGAAAAGTGAATAAAAATCAAAGGCAATACTTTTTCAAGGCAAGAAGACTCGAGGACCAGTTCAAAGATACAGATTAAGTCAAGAGGCCTGCGCCAGTGTCAGTGGAGCAGATGCTCAGTTGCTGAGGATCACACGGTGAAGAGTTCGCGATTCGAGAGGCCAAGAGTTTGTAAAGATTGTCAAATGGAAGGAAACGTTATAAGGAGGGAAGAAAGAACAAATCTTCGTGGAGGAAAAGGGTTCACTCTGATTCCGGCTGGTCAGGCGGAGAGAAAGACCAAGTATGCACAGTACCTTATTCCGTTGGAGAAAAGCTGGTGCCACGGCAGTTGTTACTACAGACTCGCAGTTCCTGCGGCTTCAGTCATGTGGACAAGGACGACGTCTGGAGGGATCTGCACTACCCAGTGATGAGGCCAGCAGCAGCAGCGAGAAAGACAACAATGAATAAAAGGTGCGCTCCTTTAAATCGGAAGAGGGCTCTTCTGATGGCTATCGGGACCACTACAGCACAGCAGTGATTTCGACCCAGGAGAGGATTCTCTGACTGAAGAAAAGACGAGCTGGTTGATCCCACCAGGCTCGAGGGAAGAAGACTCTGAACTGGATCTTCTTAGTCGTTGAAGGGGTAGATAGCTCAGGGCTGCAGCAGGGCTTCACCGGGAATCGGGGACCCTGGACAGGTGGTGACTACACCCCTCCCTCACATTCAGCCCACCTAGACATCCAGACCCCAAAGGAGGGCTTCTGATCAGAAGCCCACCAAAAGGTCGGCGAACAAAGGAGGCAAACCTGGTTTGCCGCGCAAAGAAAGGCCCAAGAAGGATATTAAAAAAAAAAAAAAAAAAAAAAAAAAAAAGAAATGGCGATTAAACCCAACCTGAGCCGAAATAAAAAGTATTTGGGCTAGCTAGCGGGTTTAAAGTTCGAGGCTACTAAAATAGCCTAAAACAATACCACGTTATGTAATATAATCACGGTCGGAAAATTAGGGTAGATACCACTACCACCAGCCAAGTCTTAATGTTAAGGGAGCGAAACAATGCTCCAAGAGGTACAGATAAAAAGGGCTAAGAATTAACCCTTTCCAATACTCCATATAGGATGGGGTGTACTGGATCTACGGTTAAATGACTATGTAAAGTTAATGGCAACTTTACCCTTTTCTGGGGTACAGTAGTCAGCCCCAGAAATGGAGTCGGTGGGAAGTCAAAACGACAACCCTGTCACTGCACTGAAGGTGCTGGGTAACGCACAAAAGTGTGGGGCTACTGAAGTGGTGTACTCCAGTCCACAATCACAAAAACAGATGAAAAACACATGGCAAAACACAAAAGGCTCACTCTTAGTAAGTGGAAAAATAAACTCCAGAAATCCAGCAAAGCTGAGAGGGACTCACTAGGTAAGGGAAATTAGCCATAGAATGAGAATTCTCCCTAACAAAGGCTTTAATACCCCGAGATTTCCTCCTACCCAGTGCTTTGGGCATTCCCCACTGCTCAATGGGCGGGGACAAACCTCCGTTGATGACCGCTTATTCCTGGGGCTCGCTCTCAGCTCTGAACTGGACTTGGGGAGTGACAGAGGAGCTACAGCCGGAAAGCGCCAAGGGGGTGGGGGGGGGTCGCGTGCCGTGATGTCCAGCAAATGCTGCCATTTCCAGTGTGACAACAGGTACGCCGCTCTCGGTGCCCCCTCCACAGACAGCTAGACACACGCTAGCGCAATATCATTTACCCTGAGTGCTGCGCATGCCGCCCATTCCAGAGACATTTCATTCGAGCATATTGGGGATTACTCTGCTCCCCAGGATGTCAGTCCACTTCAGGCACCCTGTGCAGTGTCGCATGAGGACTGTTCCCCCGCCACGTGGTCAAAATGCTCTCAGCACTGATCCGCCAGCACCGGAGGTCCCCCTTCACCTTGTCCTGGATTGGGCGCACGTCGGGATCCGCTCCTCCGCTGCCAGCTATGCAGGGCTAATGCAGGTCTCGCGGTCCCGATCCTCCCCAGCTTTGCCGCTTTCTTCAGCTCTGCCGCTCCCGCTGCATTACCTCTGGGAGGAGGGTCCAGAGCCGCTGCGCGTCCTCTTTCTCCAGCCAGCCACAGGAGAGAAGCTCCAGAAGATCTTGCCAGCCTCCGCCTTCCGTTCATGCCCCATCTCACCTCTATTTCAATATGAGAGCTCGATTGGGCGAGTCCCCATGCTGTGCGGGTCCCGGGGGGGTCAGACTCGCTCGCAGAGATCCAGCATGCAAATGCTTACAATACCGTGCTTTGGGCGCTCGGCCACAGAGCTTACGGTGAGCACAGCTGCATGGTGTACCGCCTGTCCACGCCCCCGTGCTGCCTTTCTTTGATGAAAATAGCTTATCATGCAGAATACATTCCTTTTCTTTTGCAATCTCTGCATGAGACAATTTCGTTTTAGCCATGGGAAATTGGAGCTTTGGAGAATCTACAGATGTTTCACATTTTTAAAGCCTGGTTTCGATTCATCTGATAATGCAAACTATCGGCCCATCAAAGCCTTACCTTTAGTGAAAACGTTATAGAAAAGTGGAGCAGATAATCGCCCCCATCACTCGTATCCACATGGTTTCTTTTTGTATTGAATTGTTAATCTGTATTGCGACCAGGATGAAGAACTGAGACTACCTTCTTTTTAAAGATTGTGGATGATGGTATGCATCTTGTTACTTGTGGTCATGGATCTCTCAACTGCATTTGACACCATTGGCCATGAGATTTGTTTTCAAACCTCCCATCTTGGTGGATGGGTCTGGCTGAACCAGTCCTGCCCTGGCTCATCGCCTTTCTGCATAATAGGTTGCAATTTTTGCAGGTGGGCTTTGCGAGGTCAGGCTAACTCCCCATGCTTTGTGGGGGTTCCTGAGGCTTTTCAGTCACCCATGTTCTTCAATATCTACATGCAACCTCCCGGAGGATTTGGTGTTCATCTCCCCTTGAGGTTCACCAATGTATGGATGACAGTCCGCTACATTTCTGGCTGTCCTCACAAAGGGTTACCATCTACTTTCTAGACTGTCTCTTTGCTATCGATGATTGGATGTCTAATTCTTAAACATCATCCCATTAAAAGTGAAGTTTTGTTGGTGGTGTCTTCCTCATGTATTCAAGAGTGGTTGTTACCACACTGGTTTCACTCCTTCCTTGGTGTCTGGACACAAACACATTGAGTTGGACACAAATTGAGTTGCATATTACTTCCAGGCACAGTTTTCTCTGGTTTTGCTGTTTTTGGAAAATACTTTGTCCAACAGAATTGCCTTGCTGCCCCATAACTTCTTTAACCATGTAAATCTCTAGTACTAAGTACCTCTTGCAAACCACATTCCCGGATGGCCCCTCTCTGTACAGCACCCAGAGTAAAAAAAAAAAATGTTGTTTAAATCCTCCTAAATCTCTCTGGAACAAGACTGATGCTAAAAGGTCTACTTTATTGCTAAGGGGACACACACTGTTTAGCTCCACCTTTTCTGCTTTTCCACTGGAGTATTTCAAGTAAACTAGCCTAGCTCCCCATGAAAGCGAACATTAACCCCGAAGCATCAGCAGCTACATTCCCATTCCTAAACGCCCATTGTTAATGTCGCATAGGTATGCTTGTATGGCACCAGTTGGCCTGGTGCAACAAAAGTATCGCCCTGATTTGTTTATTTGGTATTATTTATTTTAGCTTTTTTTGGTGGTGTCATGACCAGTCTCATCTAGACTATAACCAGGAGCTTGATTGCCAAACTCCAAATCCTAGCCAAATTCAAAGGGAAGATATTGAAAACTCACATTGACACCCTCCTTTTTTTCTCGAGTCTGGTACAAAGAGCTTGCTCATCACTTAAGACGATGGACAAAGCCCTCAACACTGTGGATGACTTGTACATGCCTCCAGGTACCATGGTACATCATTAGGTGCTCTTGGTCTTCACTCTGGGGTCGCCTAAGTTCCCATGCTCCTGGTTCCTTTCATTTTGATTCCCTTCTATTCAATGGCACTATGCAATTGAAACTGCTAGGAACTCTTCTATCACCAGAGCTCATCAACATCTAGCACTTCCCTGGGAAGAGAACCAAAGGGTGCAACGTGTTCTGCCATGCCTATGCCGGTGTCGTCCTGTTCTACCAGTGCTCCACCAACAAATGAAACTGAGCCCAGCAGATTGCATGAGCATTACTGAAATGCAGTTAGCAGTGTGCTGCTTCCAACTTAATGTTACTAAAACAGAATTGCTGTTTCTAAACTTGAAAACACTACTAAAACACACTACCATTCTAAGAGAAGCTATCAATTTGATGTCCATTGACAAAAGCATGGACCCTTAAACACTGCAGCAGTGCTTAAAATGTATATTGGATCACCCGGAAGATCAGACAATAGTAGGCGACTCTATCAAAGCATGCACCTCGCCTGCTCAAACTCCCTGCAGCTGGCCTATTGAACTATCAAATGTACTTTCTCCAAGTAGTACAGAGTGCTGCAGCCGGACAGATTATGGGGGAGGATCTGGAGGGAGCGAGCTCTGGCGCTCCATCAGGCAAGCACTGAGAACACTTTAATGTTTAACATATTAAAATGTAAGTTCTTTATATTTTCAGTAACAGTATAACATAATGATCCAAACACCTTTGGTGGCAAATGCTACATTTATTTGGTGTTCTACATATACAATTTTCAAATGTATCGTCGGGAGCCATTACTGATCAATGTAGCCACTGTGAAGTGCCAGGAATGATACTCTGCCACAGTCAATTCATTATTTTGGTCAAATACCTTTATTAAACACAAATGGATGTGGAAAATGCTTCTGTTCCTGAGGTACATTCCCTACCCAAAACAAAATGAATGGGACGTTCCTTTGTCAAGATGTCCAAAGTAAACTGTCTTTGGCCTTGGAAGGTGTACAAATATTCAAAAAGGGAAATGCTTAACTCCAACTTAAAAGTTCCAGGAGGATAATTAACTCCAACAAAAGTTGCAGGAGGATAAAGTTCACAATTCCAGAGGGTGGTCCTCTTCCCCTGGATTTATCCTCGCTCAGCTTTATAATGGTTTCCTTAAGTTCCTTTTAGATCAAATATATTTACCATACAGAACAGATTGACTGACCATCTGATTCTTGATGGACTACCTGGTGTGCTTTCCTGACAGGTTTCTTCTTACTCTTTGATCTCTCTCTTTAGTTACTTCCTGATGTATCCTTCTCTAGACTTTCTCATGCAATGTATTTTATAAATTGTCCAATTTGTTTTTACCCGGTATACTCTCTGGCCAGGTTTCTTTCATATGCAATCATTTCTTTTCATCATCTACAAACACCTGTGACTTACAATGCCTGGTATACTCTCCTGCCAGGGCTTTTCTCATATGCATACTTCTGCACCTTGGATCTGCCTACTATACTCTCCTGCCATGGCTTTTCTTAAATGCAAAACACTTTTTCTCATACACAAAAAAATGTATTACCTAATATGTATTGGAACAATTTAAAGACCCTGCTTTTTAATTAATCTCACTACTTCTACACTAACTCTTGCCCAGCTCCCATCCTTTTAGTTCTCCCCTCCTTTCCCTGGTGGAACAGTTGCACCACTGTGTGCTACGATTGCTCTAATTCTGTTTTATCTCATTGTTAACAGGTTCACCCATCTCGGTCCATTGTCAAGATGCTCTCGTGTCCTCTCCCTTGTCTTGTTGAACATTGTTCCTGTCCACTCATGTAACTAAGTTTGCATTCTTGTAACGGCACCATGATGCCTTTGGGCTGTTTGTACGCTTTATAAATGTAAAAAATAAAAATAAATACTCTCCTGCCAGGGCCTTTCTCTTATACGTATTGGGATCACTTGCAAACGTTACCAGTTCATATCTTTGTTCCGCTCTGTTTCTATAATGTGCCACTTTTTGTTCTTTCTCATTTACTCCATTTTCTTCTGTTCGCTTTTGGTCCTGTTGCCGAAATGCCCCGGTGTCCCCCTCTTCCCTCTGGTGGGCTCACCAGTATGCTGTTGCGGGAATGGCTCCTCCCACAGTGAACCTGCAGCGGCTTGTTGGCATCCCGCTTCCTTCCTTCAGGCTCCTGCTTCTGTATCGTGTTTCCTGTCCTTCCAGCGTCTCTCGCTTGCCTATTCCGTGCTCCAACAACGCAGAGGCTTCTCTTCGGTACAGCTGCATGCCATGGGGCCATCCTCCCTCCTTTGGCGTTCCCGCAGTGTACCAGTCTCTGGTCTGCCTCTCTTGGTTTCTCCCATGAGGCGGGTGGCTCCACAGACCTCTGATTCGCACAGCAGTACCTCAGTCGGCACCAAGAGGACTCAACCTCTCCAGCCATCTCCTCCTTGTCAGCCGGCTTTGCTCTTTAAATATCCTGTCGGCTAGTATGCCCTCACAACTAGAGCGTGGCTCATGCTCTGGTTCTTCACTGATATTCATAACTCTGCTTCCTCGTGGCAGTACTTTTTTTCTTTAGAAAAAGGGACGTCCGCTTGGGTAAATTTAGAAGCAGAGTCCGGGAAGGTATTCTCAGCAGTTTTAAATGTCCAGTTTGATGACTTGCATGCAAAACTTGAAGAGCTATTTTCAATAGTTTTAGAGGTTAATTTAAGTCTGAGATTACACGAAGGAAATGGTTACGGAAATGACTGGGAAGTTATCTTCACTACTCCCTGCCATCCTAGACACACCAACTTAACATAGAGGTGGGGAGTGAGGGTAACAATATGCCATTAAGGCACGGGAGACTGAGGAAGTATCCTATAAGAAGAAGGGTGGGTACTTGATTTCCTCCACTGATGCCATTGGGTCTCCCTGAGCGTTGCTTCCCCCCAGGTCCTTCTACCTCATGAAGCTGCCCCCAGGGTCGAGATCAGATAGCAGCTGCTGTCCCCTGGCTACATGGTGGGGGGGGATTATCCCCGGGAAAGGAATGATGACGTCCTTGGATCCATCACACCACCAAGTTCAATCAACTTTTTTGCTGGGGTTTTCGTTCTTCAGGGGTCACCAAGCCCTTTTACTGTATATATTCCATTCAGTGTCGGATCAAGCATTTAAGTTACTGATGTATCTATTAGTCGATCTCCAGTCACAGTGCCATGCCTCGCCTGAAGATAAGATCTCAAATCTAGCAATGTATCCTAAGGATACAGATGATAGTTTAGTGCTATAATTGCAGCATATAAGGTCATTCAACCGTTTATCTTTAGTAGGGAACACCAGTTTATTGCAACCAAACATCTAGCTATAACGGAGGCAACACTAAACACCTTAACTTAATTACAAATCTTTAGAAACCCTGCTTATGGAGTGAGAGCTAGCTCAGGTTCTACTATATTCATATCCGTGTTAGACGAAGCTCTTTTCTCACAATTGTATCAACATCCTTGGCTCCAAAATGAAGTTCTAGGCTCCTCCGTGCTTAATTTGTGCCAGTGGCCAACACCGGCACTGTTTATTCGGCACCGGCTCTTTCTTGCAGCTTCCCTTCATGTCATGGCTCTCTGTGCAGCGGCGCACGGGGTTGGAGGCATTCATCAAAGAAAGTGTAACACTTAAAGTCTTCACTTTCTTTGATAATGCAACACAGTAGCTGATCGACACGGGCGCAACAGTGAATGTAATGCCAACGACAGCATTCAGCAAGCTCCGCCCGAAGCCCAAACTCCATAAGGAGAAGGGCCGACAATATGCCTATAGATGCAAGAAACCCCTACCTGTGCAAGGTTCCTTCAAATCAGACTTTTCTCACAATAACACCAATTGCCGGGCACGCATATATGTCGTGGATGCTGGCTGCGAAACACTGCTAAGCTGTAAGACAGCAGAAAAACTGAAATTAATACAGTTCGCTTTCAGCCTCCAACACAAAGAACTCGACGACCTACTGGAACAATACCAGAAGATATTCCAAGGCATCGGATGCCTGAAAAGGCTGAACCATCAAGCTCCACATAGACCCTACCATCGAGCCTAAAGCTGTACGTCACCGGATACCATATCCTCTTGAGAGAAGCAGTGGAAAAGGAACTAGCCAAGCTCGAGGAAGCAGGAATAGTAGAGAAAACATCAGGTCCAACTCCATGGGTGTGCCCATGGTAGTTGCCCCAAAACCCAAGCAACTCAACGCGGTACAAATCTATCGACATGAAGCTTCCCAATGCAGCCATCGGAAGAGAACGCTACATAACTCCAACGATAGATGAACTCATTGTTGACCTCACAGGAGCAACAATATTCAGCAAGCTTGACCTCAGATCTGGCGATCACCAACTCAGATTAGCCAAAGAGTCGAGATATATCACTACATTCTCCTCTCACCTTGGTCTGAGAAGGTACAAACGGCTAAACTTCGGGATATCGTCAGCCGCAGAGGTATTCCAACACGAAATCCGCAAAGTTCTCACCGGCTTAGAGGGAACAACGAACATCAGAGACGACATTCTTTTGTACGCATCCAACGAAAAAGAGCACCACAAATGCCTGGCAGCAGTCCTAGGCAGATTGGAAGAAGCCGGTTTGACGCTAAACGCAGAAAAGTGTGAGTTCGCAAAGGAAGAACTATACTTCTTCGGTTATATATTCAACGCACAAGGAGTGTCGCCAGACCCCTCCAAAGTCAAAGTAAACGACATAAAGAACACCAAAGCCCCTCAATCTGCCACTGAGGTGAGGAGTTTCATGGGGATGGTGACCTACTGCGCGAGGTTCATTCCAGACCTTGCCAGCATTGCAAGCCCACTCCGGGAACTAACAAAGAAGGATCAGAAGTGGGAATGGATACCCGTCCACCAACAAGCATTCCAACAAATCAAGGACTCCTTATCAGCCTCCACAACCATGGCATTCTTTGACATAGAAAGGCACACCGAACTTCTCCAGCATGGGGTCTGGCATGGATTCACATGCTCATGAATATTCCCCGTCGTCAGGCTGGGAATCCTCGGTAAAGAAAAATCAGTATCAGTTTCGTTTCTGATCTGTCTTTCGTAATAGTAACCAATCACTGATCTCTGCGTCATACTGACCACAGCCAATGACTGCCCTCTACCTAAGCCCCGCCTCTGGCAGCCATCTTCAGATTTTTACCGCACGTTCAAGTGTTGGGAGTCCTCGTGCTTAGCTCTCGAGCTTTTACTGCGTGTTTCGCGCTTTTTCAGGTGAATTTTCACATTTTTTTCGGTTAATGTCATGATCTCTGCTTCCAAAAGGTCAGGGTTTTCCCAACTCCCTTGGAAGCAGATCCATAACCCAGGTTCCGAGTGCCAACCAGTCCCAATTGGGACCTTTTGGACCCAGTCCTGGCGCCAGTGGCACCAGGCTCATAAATATGCCCAGTCCCAGCGCTGGAAGCGCCGGGCTCATAATGCTTGGGTGGACTTACCTTCAGCAGACCATGCTGCTTACTTGCCTGCCAGTTGAGCCTCTGATCCTCTTCTGTTTGGAACTACTTTTCCTGTTGGGTGGGGCTGGAGCCACTCCCTAGATTCAGAACACTGGAACTCTTCTGGAAGGCAGGAACTCTTTTCTTACCAGGAACTCTTTTCTTACTTAGGCGTGGCTGTGGAAGGAGACACCCAAGCACTACAGGAGGCTATTTAAACCACACCCGGTGGATGAATCTTGCTTTGCGTTATTCTGCAACCTCTGCAGCAGAACGCTCATCGTGTCTTCTGCATCCGGTCCTGGGCCTAAGGAAAAAGGCTTACCATCCTGAATCCAGTCTTCAGCAACACCTATAAAGACAAGAAAGAACAGGTTAGCATTCCGGCATCTGAAAGGCAAAGGCTTACCTACTCTTCGGCGCTGCATCCCGCATCTGAAAGACAAAACAAGGTGCGTTTAAAGACATTGGGGAACTTTAATACTCACGTGCCATGACTCCTTTCAACATCTAATCCAGTGGGTATTCCGGCACCCTGCAGCCGCTCCGAACTCGTACCTGCAAAATAAAGACAGTTAGAGCGCATAGTGAAGCAGGCAACAAGCGCTTACTTACGTGCTTCCAGGCGCTTCTATTCATCACACGGGCTCCATCTTCAACTCACTTCAGCCCGTCATCCGCCATTGCCGGCACCCTGCAAAACAAGAGACATCATTACTAAAGACTTTAAAGACATTTGAATGACTCGAAACTTACCGTTCGTGCAGTAAACGACGGACAGCAGTCCTCTGAAGTCAAGAGGCCTGCACTACCTATCCAGTGAAGAAACTGGTTACAGCACCCTGCCCCGAGGCAGATGGAGAGCTCGGCATTCACTTACCTAAGGTGAGAGCGTTAACCTTTGGGGGTCTACAGGAGAAGAGGAAAGAGATAGGGACACCCCAATAACCCCAGTTCATTAACCCCATATTTTCTATCTGCAGACATCTTACTCTACACGTCAGGCATACAGTGCACAGAGGTCCAGCCCAAAGAGCCAACCGGGTGCTACACATCACCTTTGAAGATACGGTAGTCGCCCAGTCAAGACCGGCGCCTCTGCGAGAATCAGGTGAGCGTTACAGTTAATCGAGCCTCGAGCTCCACCGTTTCTACTCCCGTTAACGGCTACCCGTTGCAGGATTTTCCTACGCCCCTCAAGAGTGAAGATTTCGTAGAATCAACTTCTTGGAGGATTCCAGAAGATTTGCGGCCTACTTCGAGATGGCCCAGGATGCGAGTTCGTCGCCCGGACCCAAGCTGTTTCGCAGCTGCCCTGGATGCGGGCTGCAGAATGTGTTTAAGGAAGACGAACATTAGCGATGCCTCTACTGTCTTCATGGGGACAAGACTCATGTAGAGAAGGACTGCCAGTTCTGCAAGAACTTGTCAGAACGGACCATGAGGGACTGTCGATCCCGTCCCGCAAGCTGGTTGGAGAAGGGCTCGACGGGTGAGAAGAAGAAAGGGTCCGAGCGGGCTTCAAAGTCCTGTGCGGGCGCCCCGGCGACGGGGGCCCAACACCAGGCCAAGCGCCGCGAGTCCGCTGGCTCCGGGAGCGCCGAAAGGTCGGGCTCTTCGGTCGCCAGGTAGGGTGCACCTTCCCCGGCACCGTCAACCACGAGCCAACGCTCCGGTTCGGGGAAGAGAAAGTCTGAGACCCCGGGTAAGCTTCGGGAGAAGCCCCGTCCGATCTCGGAAGAGGGGGAGCGAGGCGTTGCCCCTCCCCCGAAGGAGAAGGCCCGGGACGCACCTAAGGTGGTGAAGGCCCCTACCCAGCAGGCGAAGGCCTCTATCGAGGCTATCGCAGCGACTCTGGCCAAGCCGGCAGAGACTCCGCCAGCGGAGACTGCCTCCGGGACTAGAGTTTCCCTGCCACCAAGGAGGGAATCCTCTTTTTAGCCCATCGTCGTGGCCGCCATGATGGAAGAAGCGAGGGGAGGCACGTTGCCCTCCTCGAGCTCGGAGTCAGCCTCGGAGGAGGAACTGACCGAGGCCGCGAGGAACCTCGAAGTCCAATTCGAGAAGGTTCGATCCCGTCAGGAAGATCCTCGGGAGATAACCGAGGAAGACGACGATGGTGAGGAAGAGCGGCCTTCCCTACCGGCGCAGCCGGATCCTAGGCCTCAGGATGGCTCGGCGGCCATTTTGTCTGCCATCCAGTCCTTATGCTCTGAGATAAGGACGAGATTCCCAAGGCCCAGGCCGGAGGACCCGCAACCTTGCCCCGTCGGGAAGTCCTCAGAACAAACGACGGAGGACCCAACCCTCTCCTCCGCTCGCCCCCGTAAGGCCTACAGTTCCCTCCTCATCCTCCCACAAGTCGGGAGATGACGGTGCGTTGGGCTCGACGACGGGTTCTGACGGCGACGACGACGGAACGGGTCTCCCGTCGCACGGGCCTCGCCGCCCGACGAGATTGGCTCATTCCACGCCATGATCGCCAGGGCGTCCGAATTGTTCTAGCTCTGCCCGGAGGAGCAGAAAAAGGAAGGTTTCCTCTATCAGTGCCGGGAGGCCAAGAGGAAGACGGTCATCGCGGTGCCCCTAATCGATGACATCTGGGAGGAGGGCCTGTCGGTTCTCAAGAACCCCTCCACGGCACCAGCCAAACGGGACCGGTACGAGAAGAAGTAACGGGTCCCCGAAACCGCTCCCCTGTGCCTCAGGGCCCAGCCAACGCCAGACGCGGTCGTCTCGGCTGCGGCGAAGAAGAAAGCGGCGGGGTCAGGAGCCTCGACATCGAATTCCCCGCCGGACGGCGAGGGAAAGAAGTTGGACGCCATGGGACGCCAGACCAGGGTGTTGGACATGCCGTTCGATGGCAGCAACTTGTTCGGGAAGGCGGTGGACGAATCCCTCCAAGCCATAAAAACGGAGACGGCCCGCGCCCTAGGAGCCCTTCAGCAACGACGGCCCTTTCGGCGCTCCGGAGGCAGACTGGGTGCCTCCAAGGGATCCAGCGGTGGCTCGTCGTCCTACCGCCAGGCTGCACGCTCCTAGTCTCAGGAAGCCTAGAGGGGGCGCGGCAAGCAGGGAGCGCCACGCCGCCGTCGGCAAGGTGGCCAGGGCGGCAAGGCCACCACCTCCAAGCAGGACTGAACCGGCCGTGGTCTCGGGCCCCCACCGAAGCACCCCGGTGGGAGGCCGGCTGACGAACTTAGTCGGCGTGTGGAAGTCCATCTCCACCGACCGTTGGGTGCTGGATACCCTGGCAAGAGGACACTCTTATCGAATTCCTGAAGAAGTGCCCTCACGTTCCACCTGTGGCCAGGAAGGAAAATCAAGTCCCGCAACTGCTGTTGGAAGTACGGGCGATGCTCAGGAAAGGCGCCATCGAGCTTGTCCCGAAGAGGCTCCGGGGTATACTCAAGGTACTTCCTCGTCAGGAAGAAGACGGGCGGCTGGCGCCCCAACCTGGACCTTCGTTGTTTGAACAAATACATCAGATCACAAAAGTTCAGGATGGTAACCCCCCAGCACATACTGGGACAGCTGGAGGAAGGCGACTTTCTATCGTCGTTGGACCTGGAGCATGCATACTTCCACGTTCCCATCCTCAAAAGTCACCGAAAGTTCCTCAGGTTCGTCGTCCAGGGACGCCACTACCAATTCAGAGCACTGCCGTTCGGATTGAAGTCGGCCCCCAGGGTCTTTACCAAGTGCCTAGCACCAGTGGCAGCGCGGCTGCGCCTGCAGGGGATTCACGTCTACCCCTACCTGGACGACTGGCTCATCCGCTCAAGGACGAGGGTACTCGCCGTCGAAAACACTGCGAGGACCGTCCAGCTACTCACAGACCTGCGATTCGCCATAAACTACCCAAAGTTCCACCTGGTGCTGTCGCAGGTGGCCCTGTTTCTGGGAGCGAAGCTCGATACAGTGAGGCGCCTGGCGGCCCCGTCGGAAGAATGGACGAAGACCATTCTAGGCAAAGTGCAGCGCCTGCTAGCCACGGACGTGGCCAGGGTGAGGTCCATCAAGTCCCTCCTGGGGATGATGTCCTCTTGCATCTACCTGGTGCGCCTCTGCAGACTACGGATGCGCCCTCTTCAAGAATTTCTCGACGCCCGTTGGATGCAGGCGACGGGCACCTTCGAAGACAGGGTCCCCCTCAACAAGGTGTTCCGTCGGGCGATTCAGTGGTGGGGCGTTGGAGCGCACCTCATGGCGGGCAAGGACTTTCAGACGCCGGCGTACCAGGAGACGGTGACGACGGACGCCTCCCTGGAAGGTTGGGGCGCCCACACCGGAGATCTCCACGCAAGAGGCCTCTGGCTCCCGGAGGAGAGGCTCCTGCACATCAACGTCCTGGAACTCCGAGCCGTGTTCTGGGCTCTCAAATCGTTCCTCCCGTCGCTCAAGGGCAAGGTGGTGCGGATCTTCACGGACAACACCACGACAATGTTTTACATACGGAAGCAGGGAGGCACCAGATCCCCAGCCCTATCTAAGGAGGCACAGGATCTGTGGCACTGGGCGGTCGCCCAGGGGATGTTCCTGGTTCCCTTCCACCTGGCAGGAGAAAGAAACACCATCGCCGACTCGCTCAGCAGGGAGATGCGCGCGTGTCACGAGTGGGAACTGCGCCAGGATCAGGTGGATCAACTCTTCCGACGATGGGGCAAACCCCAAATCGACCTGTTCGCACAAGCGACGAACTCGAAGTGCAAGAGGTTCGCCAGCAGGTGTCCCCAGCCGAGAAGCATGGGCGATGCGTTCTCGTTCCCCTGGGACGGCCTATAACTGTATGAGTTCCCGCCGTTGCCGTTGCTGCTTCGACTCATCAGCCAGCTCAAGAGGTCCCGGTGCAGGATGATCTTCGTTGCACCGGCGTGGCCGAGGCAGATCTGGTTCCCGGACCTTCTGGACTTGTCAACGTCCCCTCCCATCAAGCTGTCGGTGGACGCGGACCTTCTCTCCAGAAAAGGAGGCGCCATCTTCCACCACGACCCGTCGTCGCTGAACCTGCAGGCTTGGCTCCTGCAGCGCTAGAGTTTGGAGGGTACGATATACCGGCCGACTGCAGAGAGGTTCTTGCAAAGGACAGGGCGTCCTCGACTCTCAAATGCTACGGTCATAAGTGGAAGAGGTTCTCTATCTGTCTATCTGGTGCCGAGCACAGAAGATCAACCCCCTACGGATTACGGCTCCTCGTGCTGCCGTACCTTCTATCGCTGGCAAAGGCTGGGCTAGCCCATGCCTCCATTTAAGATTCATCTGGCGGCGATCTCCAGATATACCAGAACCACAGGACGGACGTCCCTGTGGTCCCATCGACTGGTAAGAGTTTATGAATGGACTGTTCCGGTCGTTCCTGCCGGTGAAGGCCCCGGCCCCGGCGTGGGAACTTAACGTGGTGCTCACCAGGCTCATGGGGGCCCCCCCATTCGAGCCGATGCACTCCGCACCGATGAAGTTTGTGTCATGGAAGACTGCATTCCTGGTGGCCATTACCTCCGCACGACGAGTGAGAGAGATCCAGGCCCTATCCTGCAAAGCACCGTACTTGACTTTCCATGCCTCGAGGGTGGTGCTTAGGACGCACCCCTCCTTTATGCCCAAGGTGCCGTCGGACTTCCATCTTAACGAGCCCTTGGTGTTACCTGTTTTCTTCCCGTCTCCTTCGTCGCCGGCCGAGAGGACTTTGCACTCGCTGGATGTGGCTAGAGCGCTGAAGTTCTACGTGGACCGCACGAAGAGTTTCCGGAGGACATCACAGCTGTTCGTGAACTTTGGACCTGTGAATCAAGGGAAGGCTCTCTCGAAGTCTTCTATTTCCAGATGGCTCTCCGGCTGCATCATGCACTGTCACCGGTTGGCTAACCGACCGCTGCCAGGCCGTCTGGGAGCCCATTCGACCAGAGCGATCGCTGCTACTACGGCGTTCTTATCTGGTGTGCCCCTGCTGGACATCTGCAGGGCTGCTACGTGGAGGTCGACGCACACCTTCACGAGATTCTGCTGCGTCGGTCGGGATTCCAGGGAGGAGTCCAGGGTCGGCCAAGCAGTGATGCGCAACCTGTTCGCTTAAGGTGAGCCTGGTGAGGAGGTAAGAGATGCTTAATGTTTTTTTGTATTGCTTAATGTTGAGCCTTTTGCCACCCCCCGTGGTTGTGCATGTGTGTACTGCTATTTATTCTTATATTCATGAATATGTGAATCCATGCCAGACCCCATGCTGGAGAAGGAACAAGTTACTTACCTGTAACTGTTGTTCTCCAGTATGGGTCTGGCATGGATTCACATGCGAACCCTCCCGCCTACCCCTCTGCGGCTCTTCACTTGGTCATACTGCCACTTCACCTGCTACCAAATCTGAAGATGGCTGCCAGAGGCGGGGCTTAGGTAGAGGGCAGTCATTGGCTGTGGTCAGTATGACGCAGAGATCAGTGATTGGTTACTACTACGAAAGACAGATCAGAAACGAAACTGATACTGATTTTTTCTTTACCGAGGATTCCCAGCCTGACGACTGGGAATATTCATGAGCATGTGAATCCATGCCAGACCCATGCTGGAGAACAACAGTTACAGGTAAGTAACTTGTTCCTTCTTGTCGATGCCAGCCCAGTCGGCCTAGGGGCAGTATTAACCCAAACAGACAATGAAGGTACCGTGTACCCTTCGCGTTTGCCAGTCGGGCACTCGCCAAACCTGAGCAGAACTATGCCCACATAGAGAAGGAAGCCCTCACTATCCTGTGGGGATGCCGACACTTTAAAGTATACCTGCTAGGCAAGCAAGCTAAAGTATTCTCGGACCACAAGTCCCTGATCCCAATATTCCGAGGATCGGCTCCTCACCCACCAGCACGCATTGAAAAATGGATGCTGCAGCTGCAGCCCTACAATATAGAAGTGGACTACCGCCCAGGGACGGACAACCCAGCCGATTACCTGTCCCGTCACCCGCGACCCGCCACTGATGGAGAACAATGCCACGCAAAAGAGACAGATGAACATATATGCCATGTAGTGGCCTGCGCCCGACCGCGGGCCCTGACCCTACATGAAGTAGCAAGCGAGACGGAAGCAGACACCATCCTGATGCACACGACCACTGCCATCCAGTCAGGTAACTGGAAGAACTACCTCACATCCATGGCCCAACGTACCACGTCCACCCAAGCCAAACTTCGAGCACTATTCGGAATCCGACATGAGCTCTCAGTTGCCCCCGAAGGAATACTCTTCAAGGGCCACCGGATCGTGCTGCCCGCATCACTAGAGGGGAGAGCCCTCAAACTAGCCCACAGCGGACATCAGGGCATCGTCAAAACAACGGCATACTTAAAGTCCGGAATGTGGATGCCCAACATACGAGTAGTGGAGCTGGTGGAGTCCTGCGCTGCCTGCCAAGCCTCCAGGAGGACCGAGAACCCAGAACCCATCATCCGCGCCCCAAGAAGCAGCAAGAGGTGCGAGGCAGTCTGCATGGACCACTGTACCATTGCCGGCGAAGGGTATCTATTCGTTGTGATTGATGAATTCAGCAGATATCCTGAGGTAGAACACGTGGCATCCACCAACGCGGAGACAACGATCCTCACGCTGGAAAAGATCTTTGCAACACATGGGATCCCGACAAAAGTCAAGAGCGACAACGGACCATCGTTCACCAGCCAAGAGCTGCGCACATTTTTCAAAGACATAAACGTAAGACACAAGCGGATCACCCCAAGATGGCCCCAAGCAAACTGTGACGCCGAGAGGTTCATGGGGTCACTCAAAGTCATCCGCATTGCCAAAGAACGAGGACATCTATGGCTGAAGGCAGTATATCGGTTCCTGAGGACCCACAGGCAAACTCCACATTCCTCCACGGACATCGGCCCTGCTGCCTTCATGTTTAGGGTACCTATACAGGCAGAGCTCCCCATACACCCACAATGCGCAGCCCCGGAACCTGACATCCCAGCCATAGACGCCATGAGACTGAGGCGAAATGAGCAAGAGAGCATTACCAGGCGAGCCAGCCACCGAGATCTAACACCAGGAGACACCGTCATCGTCAAGAACCAGGCGACGCCCAAGAAGATGTCCCTCAATTTTGAATTCCTACCGTGGACAGTCAGTGCCGCAAACCATAGCATGATTACCGCCACCCGAGGAAGTGAAACCGTAACAAGGAATGTGTCACACTTCAGGAAAGTACCACCGGAACTATGGGAAGAGAGCCCTATGTCCCCAGGAGGAGGGTCGGCGACACCGCGCACGCCCGAGACCAAATGACACCCAGAACCTATGCCACACCAAGAGAGCCAGAGGCACCCCATCAGCAAGAAGATAGGACTGAACCCGAGCCCCCAGTGGCGGACAAGCTGGAGAGGGGAAATCCCTGATACCTCCTGAGAGAGAGGCCCAGACCGTCGTCCCGCTTCCAGGGATACGCGGTGGACAGAGTCTACCTACAGAAAACCCGGCCAAGATGAACACAGAGTTGTCTGGAGGGTACGGTACCCGTTATGATATATTTGTTAACTGTTGTGTAAACACCTCCAAGTTGGAGAGGAATCTGGTGTCACTTGCCCAGATACTTCCGGGTCACGTGGCACCCGGAAATAAAGGAATCACCGGAACTGACGTTAGAGGGGCAGTCCGGGTTTATGCACCAGAACGAGTGGTCGTGTCTTTCTTTCGCGCGCCGCGAAGCGCCGCGCACCAGGCCAGGCCTAAGCCGGGCCTGCACATGAGGTCGGGCCATGCGTGCTATCCAAGGCCCGACATCACAGCGGTGACAGGCGTAGCATAAACACAACTCTTACTACAACAGTATATGTACATAATGCCATTGTAATGATTGGTCTGTATTTCTGTTTGGTCAATGAGCTAATTCCCAGAGCTGTGAGGAAAGGGTTGCTGGTGAGAATTGCAGCAGGCAGACTCATCCTTTCATCCTTACGTCCATTCCAACAATCTCCAAGTCAATCAGAGTGGAGTTTGTGGCTTGCAGTCAACATATTACTGCCATTGGACACATATTGCTAGTATCGGCGAGTAGAGGTTGTTCTATAAACGAGCACCACTTGCTCGTAATCGTGCACCACACTGAATGGTGTCTTGCCACAGAAAGTTCCACTAGACGATGAGCAAATTGAATTTGCCTTTATCAGGTTGTTAATACTATTACTTATTGGCACGAGTATTAGCCACACTGAGCGGAGATGTTTTCAGAGAATTTTGTGCCGGTATCCGGTCGCCGGGATGCTGGGGCAGTGACTCAGTCTCCCGGGCGAGGGACTTACCTGCAGGTGTGGCGAGGTGCCCTCTGGCCAAACGTGCTCCGGTGCATTGTGCAGCATCTGTTCCTGGACTGGCCGCCGCGGCTGTTGCTGCCAGTTGAGTGTTGCTAGCTCCAAACAGTGTCTGTTATTGTCCGGTTCTGTACCTCACAATGTTTCACTCACATTCTAAGACTCCCCACAAAGGGTCTTCACGGCAGACACTGAAAATAACACCCTTAACACATCGTCTTTCTCCAGATCCAATTTCTGGATGCTCTATTCTGCCGCCGAATAATGGTAGCAACCCAGACCAGAGGGCCAGAAATTGGGAGCAGTATCCCTCATGTTGTTAGTGGGACAGGTGAGGCACGAAAGCATGCTCTTGCTGGCTGTCTAGCATCTAGGTCTAGCACTGAGCCGGCACAGGCCGTCCACTCTGCAGGCGGTGCCCGCCGGCACTCGGACCAGAATTAGGGGGCCAAGATTTTTTGGGCACTGGCACTTATTTTTTTACAAATTAAGCACTGAGGCTCCTGTATATTAATTCAGTACGCCCACTCGAGAGCTACTTCACATGGTCTCGGAAACATGGCATGTTCAAAGATTGGCAGTTGAGTGAACCCAAATGTTTTTTTATTTTGTGTAGTCCCAAGCCGCACTCAAACAAACCATCTGATCTGGGAGTGGGAGTGGGTGGGAATTAAAAATACTATTTTACTAACTGCTATATGCGTCCGATTCTTCGAATTGTCCGTTCAGTTGATTCCAGCACTCCAAGTATATTAACTCGTTAATATCGAATCCTATTACTGGACAAGTGGGATGGGCTTGCTGAATCTTCATGTGCAACCTGCTGATGTGGTGCTGGAATAGTTTATACACATATGTATCCTACATTTAGCAGGGTATTGATGGTGGCCTTGTAAATTAGTTTATATAACCGCAAGCTAGTGTGATGTGTCGCTGACTATCGGCTGATCGCCGATTATTTGTTAATCGCTTATGCAACATATTTTCTTCTGACGTCTGCACCCCTCATGCACCCTTGTGCTGAATGAACCCTTTGACACATCCTTTCTGGGGTTGTCTCGGGTTAAAATAGCTGTGATACTGTGCATTTGCCTTAGGAAATACTAATGGAATACATATCGATAAACGTCTTCCTGTTTTGAGTTTGTTCAAGCTATATCAGTTCACCTTGTGGTTCTCCACCTCCTGGCCCCAATGCATGTACTCTACCTTGTGATGTGCCGCTTGTCCATTGCACAATTTTCTGCGGGCCACATGTGCGGAATTGCAGGACGTTTTTATGATGAGCAAGCATGTCCGTGCTGGTAGGTGGACTGTGATCCCCAACTTTGAGATTGAGATTGTTGAGATCCAGAACATCATAAAGCATTTTTTAGCTGAGGAAAACAAGTCCAGTGTATGAATGCAGTTTAGCCTATCCGGCGGTGTGCTGCACTGAGATACGTAAGCTGATTATGCATTTGCTGCTTCTTTAGGTGCCTGTGAAGGAACACTGGCCTGCTCTACGTGCCATTTGATCTTTACAAACAGTGTGTACAGACAGTTGGAACCAGTCACAGATGAGGAGATGGACATGCTGGACCTAGCATATGGACTGACAGACACGTAAGGCACAGTTTTTCAAACTTGTGAAGAAATGAGGATTGGTGAGGGGGGGGGGACAGTGTTCTGAGCTCCTTGTTGCAATATGATAATGCAACTGATAATACTCTATCGGGTATATGTGTATTGTAACAAACTATAAAATGTTTCTTATAGGAAGACATTCCTTTTAAACGTTTTGGAAATGTAAAGTGCACAGGCAGAAATAATGCCTATTAACATCTTCATGAATGAAGGCTCACTTTTCGCTTCAATTGAAAGACCGTTATCTACGAAAGATGTCTCAGAACCAGATATTTTGCCATTGGGAAGTAAAAGCAGGCATTAGTTTGTGTGTTTATACCAGAACTTTCTAGCAGTGCAATTATTCTTGGATGAAAACAGTAGTTTATAGATGGCAGACTTTCGTTTTTATTTAAATATTATCGGAGAAAGGCTCCTACCTGCTGTAGATGGCTTTTCTCTTCCCTGTGTTGAACGAGTCGGAGCAGAAGTATTGCCTGTTCCTGCCCTGATTCACACTATGGACACAGTACTAGCGTTTATAAATTCATCAACCAAACTCTTCCCGTCGTAAATTGCCCCACTTGCCTCTTTGATAAGTGCTTAATGACGCCTGAATACGTGCCTTGACCTTTTCACATGGGACCCATATGCTCCAGGCATGAACTGAGCTATGGGAGGACATGAGCATTCAAGTTTAAAAAGGTTGGTCCAAACCGTATCATAGTTTCTAAAGTTTAAATCGGGGGTGGGGGGATTGAGGGGGGGCACGAAGGAATGTTCTTGGAGCACCAAAACATGAGCAAACCTTACAGTACTGTATTGCCTAGGACACAACTATAACATTAATAAGTGTAGCATATGTCTGTTTTGGATTCAACAGCCTTTACGAAACGAAAGCAACAAAATGGAATCACAGAAGATCAAAGAAACACAAGGTCAGAGACGAACAGGGTGGACTGAATTTACTACTGTGCATTACAAAAATAATTGCACTAGGTGGCAGGGAGTTTGTGGGGGCTAAGGGGCTAGGCATGCGGTCTATGACAGCGGTCTGGTTTTTGTAAATGTTTTGTAGAACTGTAACAATCAAATCAAATACAAGCCAATTACAAAAAGGTTTTGGGCGAGGCAGTATTGGAACGCACCACACTTGAACGTTCATTCAGAAGGCCATGTTGTGTTCTCAGCAATCCAACCCTGTGTGTTTATTTATTTGATAATGCTCTCTGAACCCTCGATAACTGGGCGCAGAGAGAAGTGCGAGTGAAGTCCGCAAGTGCAGACTAGCTTTAAAGCATCACCACAGATCACCATAAACTTGGATTGCAGAAAGCCTTGAGCATGGATAGCGCAGTTGCCGTCTAGCGCTGCACCATGTTGGTCCCACCGCCTCACGCCCCACTAGCTTCCTTTTTCGACCAGCAATAGCGTTGATGACAATCCTGCTGCTTCATTCCCCTCAACACCATCCAAGAGTCAATGCGTGATTCGGTGCCTGATCAGCCTGAGAAACACCCTTTTCCATGGCTTTCTTTTCCTGCTTAGGTCTTGACATCCTGGTCTGTATGTATCAGGAGGACTTTGCTCTCTTCTCCCTTTTGCCTATGTCGTGTTCTCCATGTTCTCTCCATTCTGGCTATGCAGAGTTCCAAACGGCCCTCGACGTAGGAAAGCTGACAAGGGTTTTTCCTCCAAAGAAAAGTGGGTCAGTGAACAGATGTTCTAAATCCACTTAAAATAATTTTGAAGCTCCTATGGTGTCATGAAGCCGCTCCACACAGAGGTGATCATTGTCAATGATTCATTCTAGAAAGGATAAACCCAACCTTAATGTTCTACTCCCATTTTTAAACCCTACATAGGCATACCAATCGCTCATTATCAGATATGTTGGTGTATGCACAACAACGTACACATTTGATTAAGGTTAGACCATTCAACATGAATATTAAATGTAATACGCAACCTGATATTGAGGGCTTTTATATTGGTAAACCCATAATGCACCCTTTTCCCCGATGTGAGACCGGTTATCTCATTGAGTGACTTTTTTTTTTTCTTTTTTCCTTTCACTAATAGCCCTAAAGAGAGAGAAACTACACATCTGCACGGTGTGGCACTACACTGCAACTGTGCTGTCCATGTTCCAGGCTTTGCGCAATCCAAGTTTATGGTGATCTGTGGTGATGTTTTAAAGCTAGTCTGCACTTCTGCTTGCTTCACTCGCACAGGGTTGGATAACCAAGGGAATGCAACATGGCCCTCCAAATGAGCATTCAAGAGTGGTGGGTTCCACTACTGCCTCGCCCAACACCTTTTTCTAATTGGTCTTGTATTTTATGTTAGTTCTACAAACCTTTTACAAAAAACAGACTGCTGTCGTAGCCAGCATTTGTACCCCAGCCACCTAGTGCCAGTTTTTTATTTTTTAATGCATGCTAACTAATTCAGTCCACCTTGTTTGTCTCTGACCTAGTGCTTTTTATAATCTTCTGTGTTTACATTTTGTTGCTTTTGTAAAGTCCGTTGTGAATCCAGACATATGCTGCACTTATTAATCGTATAATTGTGTCTTAGGCAATACAGTATACGGGTAGTCTGTCAGTCAGGATTGAGCACGTTTTGGCGCTCCAAGCACATCCCTGTTTCTTTTTATTTTTTTGTTTTTTGTTTTGTTTTCCCCCTCTGTTTAAAGTTAGAAACAATGATATTGTTTGGACCAACCTTTCTAAACTTGAATGCTCACTGTCCTCGCATAGCTCAGTTCATGCCTGGAGGCATATGGGTCCCATGTGAAAAGGCGCAAGGCACGTATACAGGGGTTATTAAGCACTTAGCAGGAGGAGTAACATTTCCTGCCAAAACTAACACCAAAACCCAAAATGTAATTTACGACATTTTAAAAGGCAGTCCAAACTGTAGCACTTATTTCAATAATGTTCTCACAGCAAATAGACACATATTCAATATAATTTTACCAACAAACTGTGTTGGCTGTCCAGCAGTTCCGAACCTGTTCTATTTGGTCGCTAGAACGTATTTAAAGCCATCTCTGGGTGTTGGATACATGTAGACTATCTTCAGCTAGCAAGCCAGTGCACAGAACCCCTTGGTCAACCAACACCCGACCGTAAATTCTGCTTTAAGTGTACATACGCTTACATACAGTGCTGTAAGCTGCGAAACATATTTGTTTTTCATGTTACATTTCTTGGTGTGTCAAAATGAAGGCACCAACACTTTAAGAAAGACAAAATAAAGTCACTTGTGTGGTGATGACATAACCCTGCATCACTGCCTTCTGCCACCAGAAGCAAAAGCGCTCACTGCGTCCCCCCCAAAGATGTGAATATGGAACGTGAAAGTGCAGATGAGCATCAACTCCATCTTATACATCACAATGTGCTCTACTACAGTGAATGGCAAAAATCTACTTAATGGAGGGATGAGAAACAGACTGTTTAATGTACATCCCGAAAAAGAATGTAATAATCATATGCTTTATTTGGGAACTGTACAAATATCAATAACAGAACTATTGCACCAGGGAAGGACTTTGGCCTACAGCACCCTTTACTACTAGTAGCCACACCAAAACTAACAATCTCACTAAACGTGTTCTTTGTTAGTCTAAACCTTGATTTTTATTTTTTACAGCAAAATCGAATGGCAGTTGATCACTAGACAACAATTGATTTTATGAGGAAACTTGTCAAGAAAAAATAAATGGATATCAATAGATAACCCGTAGTAGTAAATGAGTTTCTGATGCTTGTTCTGCTTAGAATCACATGCTGTGCATATAGTCTGACATCTAGTGGTAATCAGAGTATTGCCTCTTTCGAGGATTGAAAGGGGACGTTGAGATTGGCGTGACTGTAAAACTATCCCTAACGTGACGTGTAGTGTACCCAAAATCCCACACGCGTCGAGGTCCCTCAGATTGTTTTTTTCCGCCCAACTGTCGGTCGCATTATGCGGAGCTCTTAAGAGTTGATATTTGCTCATTTGTTATTTCTTTCTCCCACGACCAATGGTCATCTAGTCTTCTTCTCTTCGACTACTTTGTGAACTGCTACGCCGAAGACATCTATTGCTGTTTGGCATCTGGTGCATTGATCGCCGTCTGGCGACCGCGTGGCCTTGGGCTTCCGTCCAGGCCCGTACAGTAGGGAGAGTGGGGGCCCTGGGTTGGTTCTTTTTGAGACTGCATTTCCTTTCTCTTGCCCTCTCTGGTCTGGCTTCCATTCACCTCTGCTATGGAGAGGACTCCATTTAAATTTTGTCTGTCGTGCAATGGAAAATACCCTTGGAAAGACACCCATCGCAAATGCAATAGGTGCTTACCTCGTGACCACGACAAGCATTTGTGCAAGTCCTGAAAACTCATTCGTCCTAAAACGTTAAAAGATAGGCAGACAAAACGGTGGGCGGCCTACGTGATGCAGCCCGAAGGTTGTTCCCCCTTGGATGACAAGGACTCGAGCGGCAGCCATGGCTCTGATATTGACGCCATAGACCTTTCGGCGGAACCCTCCGGTTCCCAGATGCCAGGCCCCGACAGACAGACCACCGGTTCTGTTATGGGGAGTTCCCACACCAGCGACTGGGGCACACATGCACCATCTAAGGAAAAACGCACCACCCCCAAGGCCTCGACGGACATGTCAAAGAAGCGCCAAACACCAACAGGCCTGCTGAAAACTTCGGTGCCTGCCGAACCTAGCGGTCCGGCGCCCTCCCCGTCACCGTCTTCTCAGCATGCAACTGGTCTTCCTCCTCATAAGGGCGATCCCATAAAACATACGGCTGCCGCCACGTCGTCCAAAGGCGCGGCCACACCTGAGGCTTCGGTATCGACAACCGCGACAATTCCGTCAGGTGTGTCGAATCACAGTATTCAGCAGCCGAAAATATACGAGTCTCTCACTGCTATCATTCCGGCCGTGGAACAACCCAGGAGCACCCCTTCTCATCCAGAGGAGTTCTCTGAAGGCACCCAGCCACTCTCCAGGGCTTTATCGGGTAAGTCTCCCCCCTTCTGAGCAGCCTTTCCCTCCTCCAGTCCCCTCTTCTTTATCCCTGGGTACTAGACAGACATTTGAAAATTATATGGATTAGATGTCCCAATTCGTGGACTTATCAGAAAGATTAACTATTCCCAAGAGACAAAGGGAGGAGGACTCCTCCTGTCCCATTCCACCGAAGCTGCAGAAGCTTCACAACCAGAGGAAGCATATGACAATCATTTTGGTCAGGACACAACTGACCAGTGCCCAGACTGGGAACAAGATCAGCCAGTAGATCAAGGGCCTTGGCTCTCACACACCCATAACCCAGACCCAGACGTTGTCGGGACCCGCCTTCTTCCCCTCAACAAAGGCAATCCTCGCCATTAGATGACCAGATGGTATTTAATGCCATCTTAGAGAGCCGCAGATCACTTTCAAATTACTATGCAGGAGACTGTCCAGGACTCTGACTTAGTTGAGGACATTCTTAAAGAAAAGCCTCCATCTAGCCAGGTTATTCCCTCTGCTCAACTCCATTAAGAAGCGCCTTGCTCCTTCCTTATTGTCTTTTTCTTTCACATGGGCTGTCAACCCTACGGTTGAGAAACTGTTTCGCCCCTCTCCTTCTGACCCCGTGTATATTCAATGTCGTGCCACACCAAACTCTATGGTTGTTACAACCACCAGGAAAAGGGCACGGGTGCCACTGTCTACGGCAGAGGCTTCCCCGGATAAGGACTGTTAAAAAAAAAAAAAACCTCTATGCCCTTGGCAAATGTATTACAACATCTGCAGCCTATTGGACCTAAATTGCGAATAATACGAACCTTCTCACTAGTTACAGCGACATGCAATGGGGCCTGCTCCAAGAAGGCCTCCAAGAGGTCCCTGAACCCCAATGATCATCCCTGCTGGCGGTCGTCTGAGGGTAGACAGGTGACCCATAACATTCTCAAAAACACTCTAGACGCTGCTGGAACTGCGTGACGCACTCTGGCACAGGGAACTCTCCCCAAGAGACATGCTTGCCTGAAAAATTCAGGCTTCAAGCTGGAAAGTCTGGCATCCCTGATAAATAATCCTGTAGAAGAACCAAACTTATTTGGTAAGGCTGTGGATGACGTCTTGGAAATGGCTAAAAAAGAACATGAGGCACTGAAATCGCTCAATCATATTACAGCCAAGCCTTTCCAAAAGCGGGGAGGTTCAAACATTGGTCGTACCTTTTGGGGTCAGTCCTTCACCTGATATCCCCATAGACAATATGGCACTGGAGGTACCCAATGGTCCTCGGACAAGGTTCATCTGGCAACAGCCAATATCAGCAAAGGGGACAGCGCAGAGGCAGAAACTCCACCCTACGAGGCACCCCGGCCTCTGCATCAAAATGACTCGCCAGTCAGGGTCCACTCCCATTCCTCCCCGGTTGGGGGACGGTTGTCTTCTTTCATTCATGCATGGGAGGGGGTCACATCAGACCAGTGGGCGCTAAACACCATTGCCCATGGTTATGGTATCGAATTCCACCGGCCACCTTGATATCATCCACCAAAGAGCAAAGGCCAATCACCAGCACACCTGCAAATCCTAGTGGAAGAGGATGCAGATCCTTCAGGAAAAGGGCACCATAAAAGTCGTCCCCATTCACCAGATAAACTGGGGTATTTATTTAGTGTACTTCCTTGTACCCAAAAAGGATCTCACCATGCGCCCTGTGAGACTTGCGACCAGCAAACAAGTATGTAAAACTAGAAAAGTTCAGAATTACAACATTGCAGGAAGTAATCCCACTGCTGGTATAGGAGATTACATGACCACATTGGATATGAAATATAAATACTTTCATATTTCGATGTTGCCAGCACATAGAAAGTACCTACGGTTCTTGGAGGACAAGCACTATTAGTTCAAGGTTCTTCCCTTTGGCATTGCCTCAGCTCCACAGGTGTTCACGAAGGTACTGGCGGTAGCAGCTGCTCACCCGCTCACCTGAGCAGGCAGTCCATCCCAGTTTACCCTTATCTCGACGACTGGATAATAACGGGGGATTCTTGCGGAACATGCCATACCCAAATCACTGTAGATCTCCTCTTCAGTCTAGGCTTCTCGATAAATGAGAAAATGTCAAGCCTAGACCCCAGCCAAGTCTAACAGTTTCTGGGGGCTCTAATTCAGACCAAAGACGGGCTTGTCTTTCCCTCCAACGAGAGGGTTCAAAACATGCCATTCCAGAACCCTCACTATGTATCCAGTCACGAGGTGACCGTACGCAAGGCTATGCGACTGTTAGGGATGACGGCTTCCTGCTTTTACCTAGTTCCACACGCATGTCTGCACATGTGCCCCCTGCAAGAGTGGCTCTCAAGCCAATGGTGTCAGGCTAGCAGACAATGGGACGATCTAGTGGTTGTCTCGGCAGCCCTCATTCAGTCTCTGCAGTGGTGCTCAACTGAGAACCTTTGAAAAGGGAAAATCTTCACAACCCCCGCATTAGAAGCCACTCACCACAAACGCATGTCTGACTCGGTAGGGAGCCCACCTCCTTCATCAGATGGCGCGCAGCGTGTGGTCCCCAGAGGTTGCAACCAACCACATAAACCTGTTGGAACTGCTAGCAGTGTTCAAGGCCCTGAAGGCATTTCAGACACACCTCCCAGGGGAAGACCGTTCTAGTCCACACAGTCAGTACTACGGCCATGTATTACCTAAACAAACAAGGGGGCACTCACTCTGCAGGGCTATCCAGACTGTCACAGAACATATGGAAACGGGCTCTCATTCCTCCTGTCACAACATGTTCCAGGGGAACTTGATCTTCTGCCGGACGTACTCCGCAGAGACTTCCCACTACCTGTAGAGTAAGAGTGGTGGTTGTACGAAGACATTGTTTTCAATGTCTTCGTGGACTGGGGCTTCCCAGAGGTCGACTTGTTCGCAACTCTGAAAAACACACAATGCCCAGATTAAGTCTTCAGGTACCCTCAGAACCACTCCATGGGGAACGGTCTCTGGATAACATGGTCAGGGAAATTTGTCTACACTTCTCCCCCTGCCCTCACCCCTCCCAACTCCCATGCTCAACAGGATAGTGCACAAGATGCACCAGCAACCAGTCAGAATGATTCTGGCGGTCCCGATGTCGGCCCACCAACCTTGGTTCTCCCATCAAATGGCAATGTCCGTCTCCCCTCCCACTGTCATGTCCTTACATGCTGTCACAAGGGGGAAACGCTACATCCATGCCCTCAAACTCTCAACTTGGCAGCTTGGCTCCTGAGGTCCTAGTTTGGGCACCTGAAACTCCCTCAAAGATTTATGGCCGTACTTAGGGAAGCACAAAATCCTAACACCAGACATTGCTACTCCAGCAGGTGGAAGTACTTTGTCATTTGGTGTAATGGCAAGGAAACCAATCCTAATGAATGCACCCCAGCACATATTTTACTGTGGCTAACTCGCCTACTAGATTCAGGCCTGGTTTTCAATTCCCTTAAAGTCCACTTGGCTGCGCTTTCAGCATACACCACGTCCCAGTAAAAGGTTTCATGGTGGAAAATTCCAGTCATTAAACCGTTTATGGAAAGGTTTAAAAGACTTAATCCTATTTTCAACCCAGCTCCCGGGTGGGACCTGAACGTTGTATTTACCAGACTAATGGGCCCTCCCTTTGAACCTATGCACAAGGCTTGCCTTAAAGCACTCGCCTACAAGACCGCCTTCTTGGTGGCGATCATTTCGATAAGGAGAGTTGGTCAACTGCAGGCCCTTTCAGTTCAGGACCCTTCTGTCACGATTCAAAAGCACAAGGTGGTTCTGCCAACTCACCCACGATTTGCGCCTACATTTATTTCAAAGTTTCATGTGAATCAAGCCATAGAACTACCCACCTTTTTCCAGAACCCCACTAACGTGGCAGAAGAAAGCCTCCACACACTAGATGTGAGGAGAGTGGTGATCTATTATCTGGAAAAGAAGTGACCACTAAGAATGACAAACCAGTTTTTCATTTCAGTGGCAGCTAATAGAGAATGGGCCTGTGTCTCTAAATCAGCTATTTCAAAGTGGATCATAAACTGCATCACACTATGCTACACTCTTGCCAAGAGAGATTTACCCTTCACGCCTAGAGCACACTACTCTGGGCACAGGGGATACCATAGCATTCACTGCAAATGTTCCTCTTGAGTCCATTTGCAAAGCAGCAACCTGGATTTCTGTACACACCTTTACACAACACTAATTCCTAGATGCACACCCTAGGTCTGATTCTCAGGGGGGCCAAGCGGTGCGAATACATCACACATCCCACCACCATCTCTGGGTAATGCTTGCTAGTCTATGCACAGCATGTGATTCTAAGCAGATTAACATGCATCAGAAGACATGCATTACTCACAGTAATAGCATTTCTGATGATTCTGTCTGCTTAGATTCACATGTGCCCACCCGTCCTCCCCTCACAGATTAGAAGGAATATAGACCTCTTACACCACCTCTCTTCTGTACTCCCTCACGCGGACTATAAGGCTCCCTCATGGCAGAAAAAACACAATCGGAGGGACCTCGACACATGAGGGATTTTGGGTACACTACACATCACGTTAGGGATAGTGTTACAGTCCTGCCCACGTCAACGTCCCCGTTCGATCCTCGAAAGAAAGATGTAATACTCTGCGATTACCACTAGATTTCAGACTTTATGCACAGCTTGTGAATCTAAGCAGATACAATCATCAGAAATGCTATTACTGCGAGTAATGCATGTCTTATTCTTGGAAGAAGTACATGAAGCTTTCCTAAAGTACAAAAATCCATCTTTTGAGAACCTAACCAATTTTATGCAGCATTTGAATCGCAGGTTGACACAAGCATCTCATTATCACAGTTAATTGCTACAATTCTGTTGAGATTGATTTATCAGACCAAACTGAAGCCAAACCTATCAGTCAGAATAACAAGTAGCTCTGCTAATTAATATTGTAATACAGCTAGTGCATCTATTTTTTGGTAATGGTAAGCCTTTTTTAACCAGGCCTTTCAACTAGAAACTGCACATGTATCACTTCTAGTGTGTTGATCTGCAGGCAGCAAGAGATATCCTAAAACTAATAACAAACAAGGATCTCAACAGAGGTCTCAACCAAACATGTATTATCACCATAGAAAGCGGGCAAAGGAAAATGAACTTTATCCACCCTGACTGCTAAAAACAAAAAAAAGAATTAAACAATTACTTTACTCTTCCTTGCAGTGGGATGTATGGTCTGCAATGGTTAAAGTTCCCAAGTGCAGTTTATGAATTAGAATTTTGCATGGAAAGGCTTGATTTCATTGTGATGGTCCTCAAAACCTAAAATATGTTTATAAACCAGATATTTTTTAGATAGTCCACTGCATGTGCAGATCTTCCAGGCCATGGAGCAATCGTCAAATGCAGTCTTCACTGACCTTTTTAATGAAATCGTAATGTAGGAAAGCGTTGTCCAAGATATAATCAAGCCTGAGTATTTTTGTCATACCCCTTCTAGTTCTCGTCCAAGGCAGCAGTGCTGCTCTTGGGAAATCGGACAAGGCCTCTCAATACATAGCCAAGGCTGTAAAACCCCATGTCCTGACCCAGTACAAGAGGTTCCTCTGTGCTGTTTAAGAGTAGTACTCCCCTGACCCAATATCTGGTGCAAAGAGTTGATGAGGTACCACTTGGAAGTGACAAAAGACCTTGTAATCGATGTAGTATTCAAGTAAATTGTGATATGGTGCTGTTATTCCACACCTAATCGCCAATGATGGCCGAAATGGTCAGAGGACCAGTATACCTCCAGTGCTGCGACAGTTGCTTGCCCACCAAACCATTTTGAAAATATGGATGCCTCCACTTGCTTAGCAAGGAGTGGATCATTGTTTTCACCTGTGGGCAACAAGAGTCAGCCTGGCTGAATCGCACCTTAATTTAGTTGAAGAACCCGTCTCCCTTGTTGGTTCCTTGTAGAGTAATTAACGCCTACATTTAAGTGCAATGCATTTAGTTTTATCAATATTGACCACCGTTTTGTAGGATGTTTTAATTGGGTCACATCTAATTCAGGGGAACGTTCCACCCACCCCATACCAGGTGCGCATATTCCTTTATTTAATAAGGTTATTTTTATGAATCTGAAACCCCCAATTTAATAGAATTGATTCCTTACAGCTTCCTTAAAAATTCCCCTGCCCTTTCGGGATAAGAAACGCACAAGGTTGCACAGAAGGTATAACTTTGTTTATCTTTAAACTGATTCAATTATTTCCATTTTGTTAATAAATATATTTCCATGTACATTTTAAGACTTATGAAGAAAAATAATCTCCACACTAGTCTCCTTTGTTCTCAATGCGACAGTTCTAGAGTCCTTTCTAACACACATCACAGTGAATTCACCCTGAACGTGCATGCACCTTGGATTGAATGCGTGAGAGTCCAGGATGAATGTTTCACTTGAGAAAAATAACAAATTAAAGTATACCTACCTATCCAATTCTCGGTTTCCCCTTCATGCAAAATAGATACCACCCACTTAGAGACTGGTCAGAATTTCTGTAGCAATCCGAATGCTAAATTGCAACAATACTAGACCTTGATGTATGTAGGTGGCTTGTAGAAAAGCAAATGTATGTTCAACATGTATGCAGGCTAGATTCCCTTCAACAATTTTTCTTTTTCATTAACGTGTAAAGGCGTACCTCTCACTTTCAATGGGTGCTTTAAACGGCGAGAGAATGGGTAGCGAATAATCACCCTCTCCCGTTTATTTTGAGCAACTCCTCAATAATAACCACTTACTGCTTGATGGCTTCTCCAGGAAGTGACTTCAGTTACTATTTGTCTAGGTAGGTACACAGTGAGAGATCATACACTTGTCTGCTTGTGCATTGCACAGAATAGTACTCAAGGGATCTCCCATATATAGACACACACACACACACCAAAGGGTCTACTTCATCAGATCTATAATTCCAGAAGCACATACAATTATGAAATATTTACTTATTTCACAGAATGTACAGGCCAGATCCTCACTAGTTAAGAATAACAGGGACCAAGATTTAATCCAATTCCCTTTATACTATCACTCCCATTACGGTTATTTCCCCATACTCCCATCAATTTCTTTTGGCTTTATCATAGACAAGTGGCCACCCTCTTAAGGAATGGTTCAATTCTCCCTCTCAATCAGTCAGCAAGATGTGATCAGCTTTCCTCCATAGCATGTCTGCTCTCTCTCCTTCTGAATAAGGCTTGGCACTTTAACTCCTACTAGGCCTCACTTTCAGCACATTGGTAATGATTTAAAATGGGTCCAAAAGATGGACAATCTATTCCTTAACCTTCCTGTTATCAATTCTTCTTTCTCTCCTCTGCATCTGTGAGTGAGTGGATCTGTCAGTGTCTAGTCTGTCTCGAGTGTGTGTTGGTACATATATAGAACAGTGACCCCACCTTTTGTGCTGTGTATACTTTCCTCAATATAATTGGTCCATGTATGCGAATTTTCCAAAAGTGACATCACAGTAGACATACGCATCTGCAGTCATTGGACATATTAATGAAGCAGCTGTCTGGTGGGATTAACTTCTAAACCCAGTTTCCCCTCCCTTTGGGGCCAAGGGAGATGACTACTTGCAAAGGTTTCTTGTCCAAGTCTGCAACACAGTCCTTGGGCTTAGCTGTTTAACAATCCTCTGCTCCCGCTTCTAGGGGAACAAGGTTTCATCCTTTCTCCATCGGCCTACCGCAGCAGAGGACAGGCAGCCTCCGTTGAGCAGCAGTTGCACCTTTGCACCCGCCAGAGTAGAAGTCAAAGAGCCCAGAAACTGGGCATCTCTGCTGAGGTATCCACGGCCTCTCCCGGCACAAATCGCTTGTGAAGAGCACTTTATTCATTGTAACCCAGTTTGGGGAAGAATATCCCTGTTCAGCGAGGAGTGGCATCACACCACATCAGACCCTTGTGCCTTACAGGCTGTGAATCCAGGGGTATTGCCTGCCTTTTACTCAACACCCTCCGGACATCCCCTTACCAGTCTTACCAGTCTGTCTGCCTCTGCACCACGTCCTTTTTTAGGCGGTTTGTTCGCCTCTATGGAAGGGAGCCTTAAAAGTGGTGCCCCCTGAATGAGGCGGGGGCTGGTATTCTGTGTTTTCTGTATTTTCTGGTTCTGAAGGAGGATGAGGAAGTGTCGGGGCAGCTCTTGAACGTGTACCTGCACTAGGACAAGTTGAAGATGGTCACTCTAGTCCAAATCCTTCAGGCCCTCGAAATATAGGGCTGGCCGGTGTTTCTGGGTCTTCAGGACCTCTACTTCCAGGTCCCTTTACATCTTAAGCACTGGGAAATACCAGAGATTCTCAATGGGGTCTTCTCGATATCGGTTTCGGGTTCTGCCTTTCTTCAGCACCCAGGGTTTTCATCAAACTGCTGGCTGTGTTTGTGGCTCTCCTCAAGAGGGAATGTAGCCATGTCGTTCCTTACCTGAAGCCTGGCACATTCGAGCTTGCTCCCCCACCTAGGCGTCGGCACATCTGTACTGCACGTGCAGCCTTTTGCACAATTTGGGCTTCTCCCTGAGCCTCAAGATCTCTCTGGTTTCAGGGTGGGACTTAACATCCCTAAGCATGAACATATCTCAGCCGCAAGAGAAGAAGCGCACACTGGCTTACCCATCTGCAAGCGTATCCTATTTAAATCCTTAGCTAATATGCACAAATCCCTCCCCCATATGGTTCTGAGGTATCTCTCCCAGAAATTGACCAACATGCAGTCTCCCAGACCCACCCTCTCCTCCTACTCTCACCAATTTGCCATCCCAAGTTTCAGGTGAAAGAGATCGGGGACGGGGGGGGGGTGGGACTAGCGTCCCTGTCGTTGCCTTCAAGAATTATAACTCACTTGGAGCTGAACAATAATACTGGGCTTTGCAGAAACATCTCAAGACCTACTTAATGTCCTAGTGATCCAGTTGGGTTGGAAGTATGGTAACTCGCGCACTTCCAGAAAGGGAGATCACTGCGAGGTTTATGAAACGGATACTGTAGTAACAGATGCACTTATCTTGATTACACAAAAATATTTTATCAGGTTCTGAACAGCCGACACGTGTTTCGACCTAACTGGTCGTCCTCAAGGCTGCCATATACAATCGTGAATCAAAATTAATTAACCACAAATTAAAGTAAATGGATGAACAAAAAGACATCGTCACAATGTAGTTTAGAAAAATTAGGCCGATTGTAAATCATCATCATTGGTAGGTTATAGAGGAAAGGTTATCCATACCATATACAAAATAATATAGAGGTAACATACCGAAAACCAGTTCATGGATTCAGGGATGAGCGGAAAACGCACAGAAAAAGCTGAAATATAGTCATTGGGACATTCCATACATTTTTCCAAGTATGTCATAATAAGTGTGTTTACACCTCATTTGCCCCAGTGCCTCCATATTAAAATTATGTTGTAGGCCCGAAGATAGGCAAACATTGTAATTCTTTGAAAGGCTAGCTATATAAGTCAGAAATCCTAGATTACCTCTTGCCATGCATTGGCTACGCGAGCATCAATTGGCTGATAAATCAGATCTGAGATTCATAGGTTCATTGCGAGCCAAAAAGGGTATGCATGGTGGCGACTTATTGGTGAAACTTCGACAAATGGAATGCAAACTAATCTGCTTTTTACGATGTACTGTTAATGTTCTAAATACGGATCATGAAATGTCTGTTTTTCTGTGATGCAATGCAACTCATATGTCTCAAGGGCATTAGATGGATTAGCTTCTCACGAGCATGCATAACATATTTTGTATTTGTCACTTTGTATTATACATGAAATGTGTGTGCTCTTGCATCTCATTTGCCTCCGGTCGTCTGTTTCTGTAAGATATCCTTGACCATTGCAGATCTCCAAACACGTCACTATATGCAAGCACTACGAATCATTTTTATTTATCCCCAGGGAGAGGACTCTTTTCCTCTTTATTCAATCGCTAGCATTTGTGCAACTTTGGATGTCTGGTGCACACATCATTCATAATTTTTATTCTTTTTATAATTCTTATTTAGTTCTCGCCCTCAGATCCGTTATGATGAGACTGACTTACTAACCTTGTGGATCTAACCATTTACTTTTCTCCCAAATGCATCATTGCAACCTGGCATAACTAGGCTTTCACCTTGAGTATCATTTATTTTTACCCTTATTTTAATTTCACATCCTTACTGTTCATGGCCTGTAAGAATGTCATTGTATTTTCCCTTGTTCCCCCCTTGCCTTGAAACACTTTGAAACACATTGTGTATAGGCGCTATATAAATAAACTATCATATCATATATCATACCCTAGTCCCGCTGCTACCAATTCTTTGGGCTACAGCAAAAATGTTCACTTGTTTGATGAATCAGTTGAACAGGCAACCTTTAGCCTCGGATATCTGGCACCCCTAATTTGGTGTTTGACTCATTCATTGTTTTATTCCTTCATATTGGAAGGTGCAGTAACAGTTTTTACCTATTCATTTCTTTCTTAATTTAGTGATTTCGAAATGTTGCAATTAACTGATTGCTTTGACCTTTTTACTACGTGGTACAGTGACGGTTCTTCTGCCTGTCACTTCCCGTTTCCTTATCTAGTGACTTTGAAAGTCTGCAACCAATTTGCCATGGCACTTGTCTTTTTTTCTGAGAATGGACTCTCTCCACCATTTGCTTTTTCTTTACGTGATCACATTTGTTATTGTTTACAGATGACATCACACGCACAGTTGCACGTGATGTCATCGCAGAAATACGCCATTCCTTGCTATGTGTTTCCTGCGACCAGTCATCTTGTGGTACGTACGTTAGTGCAGCAGTTCCCGTCTATTGAGCTTTACGAGTGGGATTTATCCCTATTGACTATATGCTAAGGGAATGCGCGATTAGAAGGCGAGTTACTCCTCATTTTTGTCTCTCCACTCCGCTAGTATTCGTGCAATTGTATGCCACTGAGAAATTCTTTCCCTTTTACCTTGTTACTAGGGTCTATGCTAACTTAGCATTCAGTTTCTTCCAATTGCCTTCTTTTTCTCCTTATATTGAATAGGCACAACCCCTAGATCCACTTATTCTACAAGAGGACTGCATTATCGAAGGAACCTTTGCTCCTTCAGAATAGTACTACTTTCTCCTTACTACACCATTAGGTGAGGAATACTCTCACTCAATTCTGTTTTTTTGAATCTCTTGCTTAATGTGCTTATTCAGGGGATTGATGAGTCTTCTCTTATCTGATTTCTGACTTCTAAAGAGGTGTTTTTCTACGTGATGAACTGTGAAACCCTTTTTAAAATATTATTACGTGCTACTCTACGCACGTGCTATGCTACTCTACTTACGTGACGGCACATATTTATGGTATGAATCCTTATTTACGTAAGTCTTCAAATTTAATATTTCTGTCTCCATTGGTTGGACTGATCTCCTAAGCCATTACTTATTATTTTCAGCTAATCATCAGATTTCCGTTTCAAGACTTCAGGGTAAGCTTGCATTCATGTTACTGGGTGCATGTTACATCTTGCATGTCATTGGAGTTCTCCCTTTTTATCACACAACAGGTGTGGTCTTGTCTTTTGATTAATATAATTTGGGCTCTACAATTACTCGCCTAAGGACACACTAGCCTTTCGAAGAATTAGTGTTTGCCTATCTTCGGGCCTATGACATCATTTCAATATGGAGGTACTGGGCAAACGAGTTGTAAACCCACATTTCCCAATGACTGTATTTCAGCTTTTTGTGTGTTTCTTTTGTTTTTCTGTGCGTTTTCCGCTCATCCCTGAATCCATAAACTGGTTTTCGGTATGTTACCTCTATATTATTTTGTATATGGCATGGATACCTTTTCCTCAATAACCTACCAATGATGATGATGATTTACAATCGGCCTATTTTTTCTAAACTACATTGTGACTGTCTTTTTGTTTATCTATTTACTTTCATTTGTTGTTAATTCATTTTTTTATCATGTTTGTATAAGGCAGCCTTGAGGACCAGTTAGGTTGAAACGCGCGTCGTCTGTTCAGAACGGTGTCCAGTCATTTGGTCGACTGCAATTTGGTCGACGCCATTTGGTCGAAAACCAAATGGTCGAATTTTTTTTTTTATTATTTATATATGTGTTTTGTGGGTTTTCGTGTCGAAAAAGGTAAAAAGGGGGTTCGGGGGGGACCCCCCCCAAAAAAACCAAAAAAGGGGTGAAAATAAAAAAAAAAAAAAATTCAACCATTTGGTTTTCAACCAAATGGCGTCGACCAAATTGCAGTCGACCAGTTTGTAGTCGACCAAATGACTGGCAACCGTTCAGAACATGATTAAGTATGTTTGTGTAATCAACATAAGTGTATCTGTTACTACAGTATCCGTTTCATAATCCTTGTAGTGAAATCCCTTTCTGGCAGTGCGCAAGTTAACCAAATTGGATCACTACTACCAAATGTGAGCCTTTTTTCGGGGGTTTCTGTTAAAGTGTAAACGCAGCGATGCCATCAACTTAGTTATTTCACAGGTGGATAATATAGCACATTGGTACATTTGTCGAACCCTTTATCCTTAATTACTTCTACTTTTCAAACATATGTGGATTACATTGGACATTATCATGTCGGTTTTGTCTGTTTGTAGTAGCGCCTTGATGCCCTAGAGTGTAGTGCGCTTGATGCAAAAATAAATCTTCTTTTGCCTTATCAAATGAAAGCTTTATCCAGAGTCCTCATTCATCTTTGAATCCATAGTTGGCCCAAATGTATAGACCGTGATTGTGTTTACAAAAGTCTATTCAAGTGAATGTAGCATAGAAAAGTGATGCAACCAGTATATTGATCATTCTTCAGTGAAGTTGGAATTTCATAGATGCATCATTTGGTTAACTAAATTGATGTACTCATTTCTATTTTAATAAATGGATCTTCTGTGCAATGCTGCATGTTTGCTGTCCTAAAAGGGAGGGAGGCTGTAGGGAATCAATATTGTCAAATTGGCGCTCCCAGATTAATAAAAATAACTAAATAAAAATGATGTGCGCCTGATTTGGGGTTGGTGGAAATTCCCCCACCCCCTAACTAGTTGTCAGATTTTAAAACCACCTGCAGCTTTAATCGCAGACAAAATTGTGACTGGAAACAACCTCCTATAGACCACACATTTAACTGGGGAACGTCAAAAACAGTCAACAAAGATAAGGTACAGGTCATTATTGTTCAATATGACAATGTGGAAAGATAGGACTTATAGTACCTGGCCCCCTTTTGAAAAACCCATCTTGCAATAGATAAGCTATCTCTCACCAATTGTAGAAGTAAAACACAGTCGTATGTAAAGGATTACCTAAAGAAGGTTAATGGGAAATGTAATAGTAAGTTCATTTAATTAAATGAAAACGCTGTATCTTGGTTCAAGGAAAACTAGGCCTTTGTATTCAGTACCCCGGCCTAGTGTAGCTCAGAATTGAATTATATGCGTTCAGTTAGGATGGAGGAAAAACCTTGGCACACCAATGCAGCTTCTGCTCTTGTACTTGTATTACTAACTGAAACAGATTCAAACAAGTGAAGCGTGCAAGTTGTCATTGTATTATGAATGCACATCTGTGTTGGCATCTCTTGAAGACTAGGAGTGACCTTGAGATACCAGACTAGCCGGCCTCCTCATGGAATACCACTGTGCTAATTGAAGGAGTGAAATCCTCCATAGTAAAGACCTGGAAGCTTACATATGTTGCTTTGGACTCCGTGTCGAAAACCTGTGTAAATTGATAAAGGGGTGGGATTTGTTTGGGAATTGTGTGGTGTCCCTTCCGTGTTAACCCTGCAATGCTGCCATTACAGTTTTTACTGAGCACACCTCACCTAAGATTTGAGTCACCCATTTGATTTCTGCCACCTTTCTTATGGACCATAAATGGAGAATGCATGTCACTTAGTTTTGTCAGGCTAACCTGCAGAACAGCCAAACATGTACTCCTAGTTTAGCTTACATTTGAAAAATAATTTGTAGCCTGTTTCTCAACAAATAGCGCCCACCCAGACCCTCTGCATGCACTGGCTTCTCGTTTCACCACTAAAACCCAGGACATCCTGTGCACACTCCTCCTCTTCTACGCCTCTCTCCCACTACCTCGCACAGGGCCTCCTTGGTCAACCCTCCTCATTCCCCCCCCCTTCTCTCTTCCCTCTCTCCTGTAACACTTGATGTTTCTAGACAAGTCTGGTCTATGAAAGTCTTTCCAAACAGGTGTACCCCCCCACCTCTGCTCCTCCAGAACCATTAAGCACAGCATTTTCTCTCGCTCCAGCCTGGACCGATTTATGTAATCATTCCTTTGCCACTGGTTCTTTCCCCTCTTCTCAAGCACTCCCCTGTGCACCTTCTACTAAAAAAGCCTACTGCCGACCCCTCCATTCCGGCAAACTATTGCCCGAGCTCCATCGCCTCTTTCCTGGGGGAATTCCTGGAGAAGATGGCTATCTCCCAGCTAACCCTCCACACTGAATCTGTTGATTGCCTCCATGACTATCAGTCTGGCTTCAGAGCAGCCAGTGGCATGGAAACTGCTCTCCTGAACACCCATGAAGATCTGCTCTCGAACCTTGACCCCAGCTCTCCCCCTGTCCTCTTTCCCCTTGAGCCTTCCTCTGCATTTGACAGTCAACCACGCCATCCTAATTAATCGTCTGAGACCCTGGACATTCACTTGGACTGACCCTCACAGGTTCAGCTTGGGTCCTTTCTCTCCACCACCTCGCTCTCCACTTGTGGTGTTCCCCAGAGCTCTATCCTCTCACCCTGGCTCTTCAATGTCTATCTGGCCCCTTTGGCCCTCCTGTTCTCTACCTACTCTTACATTCCGGCGCCTTTCCTCCATACTGGATGGGCATCCCTTCCAAGGGACGGGAGACGGAACCTTTTTCACCAGAGAAATCTCTTCCCCCTTTACATTTAGAGGCGCGCAGCGGTGTGGCCCTGGGAGCATCCGCTGCCCTGACTCCACCGCCACAACCCAGTCCCCTTTTCCGCGTTGACGGGAATAGGCCGAATTCGCCAGCGCTCCTGGGTTTGGCTTCGACCATGAAATTCCACACGCAGATACTTCTTCTGTCTTTTGTCTTTTTATCATACAGGTACTCGGTCCTCAGGTGTCGCGCTCCTCCCCGGCACATGTCGACTTCCACAGGGTTCAGCAGGTGTCCATCCTGCGATGGGCTCTTTCCAACTTCAGACCCCCACGCCCTCTGCCTACATTGTCTTGGCCCAGACCACGGTTGGCAAGCTTGTACAGCATGCAACGCCCAGTCATCGAGGTCTCTGAAGAAAAGGCTTGCCAGGTACAGGGAGCGCTTCCAGAAATCGCTACAAGAGTACCTGAAAGACTTTGTGAAACATCAATCTAGGCCCAAGGTAGGGCCTCTGTTCTCCATCGCGCCCCGCAAGGGAGACTCCTTCCCAAGAACTCGCCCGCGCTGGAGGGACCGCCCAGATTCTACTACCACCACATACACCGAGGCTTCCCCCGGCTACCGGCCTATTGGCTGAGAGATGCTCCCAGTGACAGTGTTGACGGATGGAAGGTTCTCGTACCGCGTCTTCACCCGAGGGGCCACGCCGTGTACCGTGAGTATGTCTGAGGGGCCACACCCTAGTACCAGCAATACATATGAGGGGGCGCCTAAACGCAGCTTTACCAGCCCCCTTGCCGAGGGTGTTACGCCTAACAGGCCTCTGCCTGAGGAGCACAGGCATGTGGAAGGGAGCTCGACAAGATGGCCGCCATACCAGACAGCAGCACCCGTCTGCCGCACCAGGAACAAGAATTCGGCGAATGAGTGTCAAGGTGGGAGTGGTGTCAACCAGGTACATGGCCTATGGCCTATCCTTCATTTGCGCAGGGCAGGTTCCTGCTATGTTCATATGGGCAGGGTATGCAGCGCCTCCAGCAGACGCCTGCTACTCAGTCTATACCCCCTACTACCTCTCCAGCCTGTGAGGACAGGTTCTTTGAGAGGTTCCTCAGACTCATTAAGTCATCTTGGATGGGGGTTATCCTCAGGGATGCCATCAAGGAGGTGCTCCCAACAATGCTTCCCACACCTCAGGCTCTTCCTCATGCCCGGCCCGACGCAGCCTTTGCCACCTGCTCCGGTCCCCAGCCGATTCCTCAGGCTGTTCCGTACCAGTCTCCGTCTCCTGCCACTCTTCCACCGGTGCAGGATCCTCCTGACACCCAGGTGGACACGGAAGATGAGGAGGACCCCGACACGCCATCGTCAGCCAATGCCTTTCATGAACATCTTGCGGGGCTGGCTGAGTACCTGGGCCTTCTTCACCCGAGTTCAAGCAACCAACAGAGGGGGGTCCTCACAGAAGTCCTCACGCGACGCCTCTCTGCTAAAACGGGAATGCCACTGCAGAACGATGTAGTCGCCCTGGCCAAGAAGGGTTGGCTCAAGCCCCACTCTTTCCAGCTGGTCAATCGACTCCTGGACTCCAAGTACAGGCAGCTGGAGGGGGATACACTCTTGCTATAGGCCCATCCTCAGCCACACTCCTCGGTGATCGATGCAGCATCACTATACTCCAAGCCTGTTATCCTCACCCTCCTCCTCTGTGGCACTGCTAGGCAAGGAGTAGATCTTGGAGGCGTATGGGAAGAAGCTGTATTCCAACGGGTCCTTGCATCTTCGTCAGGCCAACGCCGATGCCATGCTTGCGGCCTCTAACCTGAGGTTATGGTGGGAAATTGCGGATTTCCTCCCAGAGCTTCCTACGCAGAGCCAATCGCGTTTCAGGGCGCGACTGGATGAGGCCAAGCTGGTGGCGCCGGACATCATGGAGATGAACAGCCTGGCTCTGGGCAAATAAATTCAACCCGGACGTCCCCTTTCCTCCATACTTATGGGACATCTCTCCGTCCTGTGGGACGGGACCGGTGCACTTTGTAAAAAGCATCCAAAAATGTTTTCAAAAATGTGTCCTTCCTCTCTTTCTTGTATGCGGCCGTAACCCCGCCCACCTTGGCTCCGCCCGGCGCATCGCCCATCAGTCCTTTTCTCCGCTTGTTCGGGACTGGACGCACTTGCATCCTCGGAAGAGTTTCTTCCCTTTTTCCTCTCTGGCTTTCGCTAGCAATCGTGTGCTGGTCTTTCTATGTCGTTCAAACTAGATTTTCCAGATTGTTTGTGTCACCGTCGTTTCGCGAGTGCAGATCTCCATCCTCTTTAGAGTGCTTGGGTCCGGATCACCGTTGGGACTCCTGTTTTTACTGCGACTCCCTTTCGGTCCGGGCACTTCAACGTCTGTTGGAGCGGTGGGAGGAGGTGTTCCGACAAACTCCTTCTTCGCATTTTCAGGGGTTCATCAACGAGAAGAAGAAACGCCCGGTAAGTTCTTTACTTTTCAGAGCACCCCGGCCGGGGGATACCTTTCTGGGTTCCTCTTGGGCCAGGAGGGGCGTTGATCGCTCTGCCACCGGGGTTCGCCCTGAGGTGCCCGTTGGGCCTAATAATTGTACCAGAGTTTTCTCTGAGGGTCTCCGTAAGGGGCCTGTAGATACCGGAGTGCGCTCAGAGGCCCCTCCTGTGGGGGCTGTTTGTAGACCCAGCTCTACTGAGTCATGGGGTACCGGAGCTCGCTCTGAGGCCGTTCTGTTGGCTTCCCTCAAAAATAATACCGGGGTGCGCCCCGAGGCCTTGGGTGGGCTTGCTGTTACCGAACGGATATTCGAGGCCCGTGCAGATAAGGCTGTTACCGGACCTGGGTCTGAGGTCCCTCGTTCAGAGGCTAAAGCTACCAACAGTTCTGAGAGGCCTGAGAAGGCCTTGTCGGTGAAAGCTGTTTCTCACCGTTCCCGCTTTTGCGGTGACACCAGACCTGTTGAGGGGGCAAAGAAGCAAAGTTCTTCTTTTACTGGCGGTGCCGAGGTCCTTCCTTCGAAGGCTAATTTGGCGGTTGGTATGTCACAAAAACATTCCAGGCCACACAGTACCGGCTCTGCCGAGGTCCCCTATGTTAAGACTAAAGTTAAGACCCCTGATCAATCGATGGGGACCCCTGCCTAGTTTCCTCACGTGCCGCACTTCCCCTCAGATGATGACAAAATGGCGCCCATTCCTGCCACGACCACAGCGGCCATTTTGCGTGCTACCCCTACAACTACGCCATCGGCCTCAGGTGTAGGGCTTGGCCCCTTGGGTGAACATAGAGTCCCTTGTGCGAATCCTTATCGGCCAGTTTGACTGGAACGCTCGGATGCCCCTTCCGCACAATGTTTCACTGCCTGCAGGATCGGCACTGTTGATTTAGGTGGATACGTCGGTGGAGGGGCCTGTGTGGCACCCGTCCCCGTTACGTCCCTGGATTTGTCCACCTCATGAGAGGCCTCCTCCGGTTCCAAAGCAGTCCCCGGAGGAATACTTTTTCAGTAAATTTCAAACACTTATGCGTACCGACCCCATGAGGGAGTATTTCAAAGGGCTATTTAGGGAGATATGCCCTCCCGCGCCTCCGGCTCCACCTGTTCCTCCAGTGGTTCCGCCGGCGCCTCCCTTCCCTACGGTGCCTCCCCCGACTCTTGGCCTTTGCCCCTATTGTCCCCTGTGGACAAGGCAGCACCCTACACGGTTCAGCAGGACCCTGATCTGTCGGATGATGCACAAGGCGATCAGGACAGTGAGGATCTCCCCCGTTCTATCAGAGCTTTTCATGACCGGGTACTGGACATGATGAACTTCTTAGATGTTCCAGTGCCTGAGGCTCCCGCTCCGCAGGAGGGCGTGCTTTCTGGGGCGTTCACCCTGTCTCCCTTGGAGCGTACCGGCCTGTTCTTGCAGAACGACGTTCTGGCCGAGGTCTGCAGAGTCTGGGAAAAGCCACACTCTGAACTTTTTGTCAATAAGAAAATTGACGCTAGATACAGGCTGCATTCTTCAGAAGAGGTGGCCCTGTCAACTTGTCTGCCCCCCCTCCTCCACAGTGGTGGCTGCGGCCACTTTGCAGTCCAGGCCTGCAGCATCCTCTTCCACGACGGCTACTCGGGTTCTGGGAAAGGAGGACAAGCTCCTCGACTCCCTCGGGAGGAAACTCTTCGCCAGCTCGGCCTTGCAGCTCAGGCAGGCCAAAGCTGAATTGATATTAGCGGGAGCTAACATGCGGATGTGGAAAGGTCTGTCAGGCTGTCCTGTGCACCATCCTAGACCTTTCCCAGTTCAATCTTTTCCTACCCCAAGAGAAATTCAAGATGATCACGCCCGGCCAGATACGGTCCTCCTTGCAGATGGGCAATTGGCTCAGCGTTGTGGATCTTCAGGATGCGTACATGCATATCCTGATTTGGAATCCACACAGAAGATATCTCTGCTTCTCTTTGGGAGAGGACCGGTTCCAGTTTCGAGTGCTTCCTTTTGGCCTCAGCTCGGCTCTGCGTGTCTTCACGAAGATGTCGGTGATTGCGGCCTTTCTTCGTCTCCAGGGTATCCATGTGTATCCATATTTGGACAACTGGCTCTTACGCAGCCCTTGTCCGCTGACGGCAGCGGGCAATCTCCAGTCTCTCCTTCAGCTCCTGTTCCATCGTGGGCTGTCGGTGAACTGGCGGAAATCTTCCATGACGGTCTTGCAGGACCTGATTTTCCTGGGTTTTCACTGGAACACGATCGACTGCAGAGTGTACCTGACCGGGGACAGAATGGCGGATCTGTTACCCGCATGTCAGATGTTTGCGCAGTCGGAGAGCATGTCGGCCTGGTGGTTCCAGAGGCTTCTGGGCCTCATGGCCTCGTGCGTGCTAGCTCTTCCTCGTCTCAAGATGAGATGGACCCAGATGGCTCTTCGGAGTTCCTGGCGTCAGGCTGTGGACCCGGATTCCAAGCTGATAATGATTCCCGATTCCATGAGTGGACCTGGATTGGTGGACATCTCTCAGCAACCTGTAGGTGGGTGCAGGGTTTCAGGACCCAGCCCCCACAGTGTTGATCACGACAGACTCCTCCCTTCTGGGGTGGGATGTGATGTTAGATCTTCTGGCGATCTTCCTAGCGCTCAGGGCATTCAGAGCACTCATTGCCAACAAGGTGGTCCGCATACGCACGGACAATGTGGTGTCAATGTATTACATCCCAAATTCCCCTGATCAAAACACCAATACCTAAACCCAAAGAATTCACTCTATTCAACTTCTCTAAGGTCTCCGTGATCGAGGTAGAGAAAACCATTCTTGGACTCAAACCATCCAATTGCAAAGGTGACCAATGCCCAGCACAACTGATCAAGGACGCTGCTAGAGATCTAGCTCCCTTCATCACCAAACTTATTAATGCCTCCTTCACCACTGGCACTATCCCACGCAACCTAAAGGAATCTTGGGTACTCCCCCTTCTGAAAAAACAAACCTTGGACCCCAACATTCCCACAAACTACAGGCCCATCACCACGGTGCCTTTCTTACTAAAAATACTAGATAAGGTAGCATACACCCAAATTCAGAACTTCCTTGAGGTAAACCACCTCCTTGGCGCCCGCCAATCTGGTTTCCGCCCTCAACACGGCACGGAGACTGCCCTTATCGATTTAAAGGCCCAAATAGACTCACTTAGAGACGAGGGTAAATTAGCACTCCTCCTTCTACTAGACCTCTCAGCCGCCTTTGACCTGGTGGACCATAGAGTCCTGTGTAATCACCTGGACTCTGCGGCCCACTTTTCAGGGGAGGCTATAGTCTGGATACAGTCATTCCTCAGTGACAGGACCATGAGGGTGTTCTCCCCCTTAGCGAAAGCAGACCCGATACCCATTACTTGTGGAGTGCCACAGGGATCATGTGTCTCGCCTACACTCTACAATTTCTTTGTCAAGATCGTCAAAGAGTGGCTTGGTAATCTGGGTATCACCTATACCAACTACGCAGACGATACCCAGATTCTCCTACCTCTTTCCGGGGATTACGGGGAAGATTTGGCTTTGGTGAACAGAGTCTATAGCATCGTTCAGGCATGGATGGCCAACCATGGCCTTTGCCTGAACGATGACAAAACAGAGCTCATCATCTTGATCACCGCTGCTCGCATTTCTAAACTCAACCCAAATTACTCTGCATTTATCATCGATGGTATCACTATCAAGGTCACCAGAGAAGTAAAAACGCTAGGTTTCTACCTCGACTCGACCCTATCCCTCACCAAATAGGTAAACTCATTGGCTTCATCCACGGCCTATACATGTAAATTAATACGCGCCGGGAAACAATTCCTATTAGATGACAGCTGCCTAATCCTAGCTAGAGCCCTTATCTTATCAAAATTAGACTATTGTAATTCCCTTTACATAGGGGCAACTAAACAAACCATCAACAGAATACAAGTGCTCCAAAATAATGCACTTAGAGCGGCCCTGGGTATTCCCAGAGGAGTACATATTTCAGAAATAAGACGGAAACACAAATGGCTCCATACCCAGGAAAAAAATCAACCTCAAAGTTGCCTCCCTCATCCACAAATGCTTAAATAACAAAGCCCCTTGTTACCTAACAGAACGTTTTGCTAGAAAAATCTCCACTAGACCATCAAGAACAGCCAGTCCCAATTGCCTGCTAGTGCCCAGATTTAAACTGACCACTATTGGAGGGTCCAGCTTCCCAGTCAGGGCAGCTCAACTTTGGAACTCCCTACCTCATGCTCTTAGATCCGACCAAACGTTCAACAAATTCAGAAAGAACACAATAAAATGGCTCACCGAGAATGCTATGTAACCCGTATTCGCCCCACCTATCCTCTGCATGTACTGTACTTATATAGATTTGCTATCATGTAAAACGTCAGCTATATGATGACCGGCTTTCTGCACACCGTATTGTACATGCACTTTACTGCCTTAACTTCACCCTGTGGAGCCAAGAAAACTGTTTGTACCATGCTCTGTATATCTGTAACTTCTGTAACCAAGCTGTAAGTCCTCTTGTCTTATGCGCCCTGTTACCTCAGGGTCCGGTGCGCACAATAAATAAACAAACATCAACAAGCAAGGGTGAACAAAGTCCCCCCCCCCGCTCCTCCTCATGGACCTGTCCATCCAGATATGGGAGTGGGCCATGCTTCATGGTGTCTGGCTGCTTGCAGTACACATCCCGTGCCAGCTGAATGTCACAGCGGATGCCCTCAGCTGGAGGACAGTGGTATACTACGAGTGGGAGTTAAAGGCAGAGGTCCTCTCATGGATTTTCCTGCGTTGGGGCACACCGGAGGTGGACCTCTTCGCTACGGCGGTAAACAAGAAGCTTCCTCAGTATGAGAGCCTCCTCTCTGTGGGATGCTCTCGAGATTCCATGGCACAACATGAGAGCTTACGCCTTCCTGCCTCTGCCTCTAGTTCATTGTGCAATTTTGAAGCCGAAGAACTCGGTTAACTGTTCCCTTCTACTCATAGCCCTGTGGTGGCCGGCCAAGTTTTGGTTCTCAGAACTTCCGCCGATCAGGTTACCAGTGACCCCCATCTTCTCCACCAAGGGGAACAGCAGTTGTGGCACCCTTCCCCACAGTCGCTCAGCTTGGCGGCATGGTGCCTGAGTTCAAGTCTTTAGAGCATCTTAACTTGTCTTCGGATAACTTGCGTATTATCCAGGCAGCCAGGAAACCCTCGACCAGATCCCAATACAGGAGTAAATGGCCCAGGTTCTGTCATTGGTGTTTAGAAAAGCAGTTGGATCCAAGGGTGGCTACGATTGACACGGTGCTGTCCTTCGTGTCCTCCCTAGCAGAGTCGGGTGTTCACGTTCTGTCATGCAGAACTTACCTTTCAGCGGTTTACGCTTATCTTTCTACGGAACAATGCTCTTATTCTCTGAGTAACCCAGTGGTTAAGAGGCATTTTGCAGACTTGACACGCTTCTACCCTCCGGTTCTTAGTCCTCACCCGCCGTGGGACCTAAATGTAGTCCTGACGCTGCTGTGCCATAAACCTTTTGAACCAATGGCAACGGTGGACCTCAAGTACCTATCATGGAAAGTGTCTTTCTGGTCACCGTTACGTCAGCGAGGAGAGTGAGTGAGCTCCAGGCCTTGTCAATTGAGCATCCATTCTTGGTCTTTCACAAGGACAAGGTAGTCCTACGTACAAACCCGGCCTTCCTACCGAAGGTGGTAACTGAATTCCATCTGAATCAGTCGATCTCCCTACAGTCTTTTTTTCCAAACTCTGTCTCCGAGGCTGAAAGGGTTCTGAACTGTCTTGATGTCAGAAGGGCTCTTAAGTTCTACCTTGACAGGACTTCCGAGCTTAGAAGTTCTTCTCAACTTTTTGTGACCTTCGGTAACCCTAAGGGTAAGCAGGCGTCTAAGGCGACTATTTCTTGGTGGATCGCCGCCTGCATCACAGAGTCTTTCACCGTCCAAGGGCTGAAATCTCCTTGCCCCCCACACCTGGTGCGGGGCAAGGCAGCCGCGGTTGCTTTTCAAAAATATGTCCATCGCTAGGGCAGCTACTTGGGCCTCCCCATCTGCTTTTGTAAGCATTTATAAGCATTATTGTCTTGACATGAGCTCAAGAGCTGATGCTCAGTTTGTGCTCAAGAACCTTTTTTAGTAAGGGGTATTTCCATCCACCCGTAGTTCCTGTTAGGAGTGCTTGGGAATCTCCCATAAGTATGGAGGAAAGGGGACAGGACGTAGGAGTAAACCAGGTTACTCACCGTAGTGACCACCTTACTCCTAGTCCATAGTCCCCTTTCCTCCATATGCCAGCCCGCCCGCCGTCCCCTCTAAAAAGGTTCCTCTGTTATTGCTAATGGGTCTCTGACCGGGCGATAGAAAAGACCTGATGGGCGATGCGCGGGGTGGAGCCAAGGTGGGCGGAGTTACGGCCACGTGCCGGGTCCCGCGCAAGAAAGAGGAAGGACACATTTTTGGAAAACATTTTGGATGCTTTTTACAAAGTGCTCCGGTCCCGTCCCACAGGACGGAGAGATGTCCCAGAAGTATGGAGGAAAGGGGACTATGGACTAGGAGTAAGGTGGTCACTATGGTGAGTAACTTGGTTATTAGACCTGCCATTCGGGGGGGGGGGGAGGTTGACGTCTTCTACTTCACCAAGGACGAGGAGCTGGACAAAAAGAAAAACTGGTCACAAATGGCCAAGTCTTTATCCATCCGGACAAAGACCATGCCCAAATCTCACGCCCATTCACAGCAGCGCTCTGACCATGGATGTACATACGGAGGGTTGCTCGGCTTCCAAGAACGGAGGTCCAGGTAGCCGGACTGCTCGTCGACTTCGCATTGGTGCAAGCAACAAAAAGGGTGTGGGGAATTGAGGGCTTTTTCCAGTCCCCCTCCTCCCTAACAGCCTCAGAGGGTAAGAAGGCATGACACACCCCTCCTGGTCCATGTGTCTCCAGTGGGGGGCAGGCTTGCTCTCCAGGCACATTTCTGGCACCAGATTTTTGCGGACCCCTGGATTCTCTCCGTAGTAACCACAGGGTACCGCATACCCATCCCAGCCTCTCCTCCCTTCTCCCCTTCACTCCCTCAAGTTGGTACAGCTACTCTTCTGGCGGAGATCCGGTCGCATGTCGAGAGCCAGGCAGTGGAGGAAGTCCCAGCCTCCCAGCGAGGCTTGGGCTTCTACTCCCAGGATTTTCACCATTCAGAAAAAGAACCAGGCGGGCCTTAGACATGTGCTGGACCTTTCCACCCTCCACCTTTCCTTACCTCTACAAAAATTCAAGATGGTTACGCCAGCTTTTATAGCAGAGACATTGTGCAAGGGAGACTGGAGGACGCGTACCTACTCGTCCCGATTTGGCAGCTCCATCGTTATTTCCTACGGTTCAGGATCATGGGCTACCACTTCCAATATAAGGTCATTCCTTTTGTCCTCAACTCGGCCCCCACAGTCTTTACCAGACTCATTAATACTGTGGCGGGCCTCCATACCTCGAACTGGCACATCAGGGCTACATCTCCAGAAGCAGTGCACCACACTTCCCATACTCTTATGAACACACTGCATGATCTGGGCTTTTCGCTCACTCTCAGCAGAGAAGTGACCTCGGCCTGGTGGTACCAGCACCTCCTGGGTCTCCTGGCAGCGGTTCTGTTAGCTGTCCCCCACACGAGACTCCAGATGAGGAGAATACAGCTACACTTTGTGGCATCATGGAACTAGGAGCGGGGCTCTCAATCGAGATTATAAACGTTCCTCCATCTCTCACATGGTGTTCCACGGACTGCAATCTATGGATGGGCAAGCCCTTCCAGCCTCCCACGCCGCAGGTCACGATCACCATAGACGTGTCTCAACCTCTCCCTCTCCCTCTCCCTCTTGAGATTATAAACGTTCCTCCATCTCTCACATGGTGTTCCACGGACTGCAATCTATGGATGGGCAAGCCCTTCCAGCCTCCCACGCCGCAGGTCACGATCACCATAGACGTCTTTCTTTCTTTCTGTCTTTCTGTCTTTCTGTCTTTCTGTCTTTCTGTCTTTCTGTCTTTCTGTCTTTCTGTCTTTCTGTCTTTCTGTCTTTCTGTCTTTCTGTCTTTCTGTCTTTCTGTCTTTCTGTCTTTCTGTCTTTCTGTCTTTCTGTCTTTCTGTCTTTCTGTCTTTCTGTCTTTCTGTCTTTCTGTCTTTCTGTCTTTCTGTCTTTCTGTCTTTCTGTCTTTCTGTCTTTCTGTCTTTCTGTCTTTCTGTCTTTCTGTCTTTCTGTCTTTCTGTCTTTCTGTCTTTCTGTCTTTCTTTCTTTCTCTCTCCCCCTCCCCTGGACAACATCTATCTCACGGCAGGCCACCTTTCTGGAGAATCCAACCTGGAGACGGACAGGCTCAGCAGGTTGGGGGTGGACAATTACGAGTGGCAGCTAAACGACCTTGTTCCTCAGGAGATATTCAGCAAATGGGGTCACCCCCAGGTGGACCTCTTTGCCACCTGGCATAGCAAGAAGTGCCCTCAGTTCGCCTCCTGGCACGGACAGGGCCCTGGCTCCCTGGGTGACGCATTTCAAATTCAGTGGAACGGCAGGACAGCGTATGCCTTCCCTCCCACTCCACTGATTGAGTAATTTGCAAGATCAAGGAGTCTTACCAGCTCAGCATCATTCTAATAGCTCCGTGCTGGCCAGCCAGGCCATGGTTCTCGGAGCTGCTCAGCCTCTCTGAGTTGCCTCTGATTCATCTTCTGACGGGCCCAGCACATCTTCTGGTGCAGCAGGGTGGTGGGGGGGGGGTGCAGGGTCATCCACCCGGCACCACAGAAGCTGTCCCTTACAACGTGTTTCCTGAGCAGATAACCCTAAGGCAGCTCAGCCTCTCCCAGGCCAATCTGCAGATCATACAGTGCACAAGGAACAAGGCTACCAGGGCCCAGTATAAAAGTAAATGGACCAGGTTCTGCCACTGGGCAGACTCCAAGGACATCGGCCCACTGGCATGTACTTTGGATGACGTGCTCTCCTTCTCAGCGCACCTCGCCCACTCAGACGTACAGGTGGACACCTGTCGCACTTACTCGCAGCCATCAGGGCTTACAGGAACTCAGAGGCGGTGGGTCTTCTCCTCTTCCAATCCCATTGTAAAACATTTGACGGGACACGCAAGGCTCTACCCACCCACCAAGAGGCCACACCCTGTGTGGGACCTGAACATAGTCTTGGACGCTTTGGCGCACAAACCATTTGAGCCAATGGCGTCCGCTGACATCGGGCTGGTCACCATTAAGACGCCCTTACTAGTCGGCCGCACCTCGGCTCGCAGAGTCGGCGAAATCCAGGCGCTGGTCGTATCTGAACCATATACTACCTTTCACAGGGACAAAGTAGTCCTGCGGACACACCTAGCATTTCTGTGTAAGGTGCCGTCTGCTTTCCATTTAAACGAGGAAATGGTGCTTCCTGCGTTTTTTGTCAATCCTAAGGACAAGGCACAGAGAGTTATGCACTGCCTAGATGTGGGGTGTGCCTTGAAATTCTACCTTGACAGGACCAAGGGGTTCCACAAGTCAGACGCCCTATTTGTCACGTTTGGAGGTGCAAGACCAGGCTATCGGGCCTCTAATGCCTCCATAATCCAGCTGGATGGTGTTGGCCATCAAAGAAGCATACGAGGGGCAGCACAAACCTCTTCCGGCAAGCATGCACACCCACGCAGTCAGGGCCAAGGCAACGGCCATAGCTTTCCAGTGCCAAGTCCTTGGCAAGTCATAAGCAGGGCGGCCACATGGGCCACTCCCTCGGCTTTCTGCAAGCATTACGGTTTGGATGCCGGTTCCAGATCTGATGCAGCCTTAGGATAGGCGGTTCTCAGGAACATGCTCGCTTAGGGTGGTTCTCCTCTCCACCCTGGGGCTACATTCAGTTGTAATCGCCCATGCAGTATGGAGGAAAGGGGCAGGGACGGAAGAGTAATTATAAGTTACTCACCGTAGTGACTACCATACTCTTAGTCGTTAGTCCCCTTTCCTCCATATGCCTCACCATCCCCCCCCCTAATAATACTAGTGTCATTAGGCAATGTTAATCTATTGTTGACGCATCTAAGGGGACTGAAATGTGGCACCGGAGGGCGGAGTGAGGGCAGCGCTTGCTCCCAGGGCCGCGCCTCTAAATTTAAAGAGGAAGAAGGTTTTTCTGTTGAAAAAGGTTCCCTCCTTGAAATGAATGCCCATGCAGTATGGAGGAAATTGGACTAAGTGCTCCTTGGGCCATCTCCTCTCACCCTCTTGTGAGGCAAAAACCTTGGTCATCTGACTCCTCTCTCCTTCTCTTCCCACATCTCAGACCTTGCCAAGAAGGCCCATTTCCAGCTGCACCTCCCCAGATGTATCAGATGTATTCTTCCTTTTCTCACCTTCCCCCAGAAGCTCACCATATACAGAGCTCTAGTTCTCTTTAGGCTGGACTACTGCAATAGCCCCTTTCTCAATCTGCCTAACTCTACTCTTTGACCTCAACGTATACAGACGGAACCGTGAGATTTATCCTTGGCCTCAAGACCAGGGACTGCATTGCCCCAGCCCTGAAATCACTCCACTGGCTACCAGTGGCTGCAACGATCAAGTTCAAGACCCGATGCATTGTCCACATGGCTTTCTGGGGCTGTGGTCCTCACTATCTTCAACTGTCTCTTTTGTAAATACTTTCCTTCTAGAGCCCTCCGCTTGTCTACCTCTAATTCTCTGTGCGTCAGTCGCTTCTCCAAGCAGAGAATGTGGGTGCGGGGTATATCTCTCTCCCCTGCTGGTGCCTCCTTCTGGAATGGCAGCCTCTCACTGCCTTAATCTGGTTCTCCTTAAGTGCTGGAAGCTCCTCAAGACCTTATTTTTCTCGCTCACTCTCTCCCTGCTCCCCTACCCTTGCTCCTTCATCCATCTGCTTGGTGTCCTCTGAGTCTTAGAGGGCACCACCCCTCTTTGAACCTTCTGTAAAAGATTAAATGATCGTGAAAAAGAGCATTAAATATAAAATGTTCAGATTCCAAGAATTACATAAAGGGCCATAGTTGGCCTCCTAGAAGTTCCAGAAATGTGTCTGATTTTTCTTTTTCTTGGAATTGAAAGAAATTAGTATTCAAACATGTTTTCAATAGTTAGTATAACCATCTTATATGCTGCAATGTCTTCTGATCTAAGTAGAAGACATTCCATAGCCTCTGTCCCACCTCAGTGTGGGAACGAGGTTTAGAAGCTCACTACATCCATGGTATATATACTCATTCTGTTGTTCAAATTGTCTCAACAGTCTCTGAAAATGCCTTGCATCTTTAAGATGCACTGTTGCTTGTTGAATCAAAGGTAGTGCGATCGTATCGATGTATTTGGAGAGAGGCTTCAATAAACTCTATGTAGCTGCAATGATTGGACGCCCTGGGGGAATTTTTAAATTTATGGATTTTAGGTAGTGGATAAAATACTGGAGTCAAGCTTTTGTTTTTTCAGTAATTCACTAATTAATAACACCCTCATCTAGTACTTCCTTAATCAATCCTTGTACTTGGGCAGTAGGATCATAATCTCTAGATATGTATGCATATCACTTTGTCTCGTTACCTCTCTAATATCCTGTTAACAATCGCCAATGCTCCCCCCTTTATCGGCCAGTTTGATTTCTGATGTTTAGATTTTGTCTTAAATTGAATTGATTTTCTTTGTTTTAGATGAATGGACTTTATGGTATTGCATCCTATGCATTGAGAAGCTATAAATGGCAAGAGTACCTGGCACTTTGAGGACCATACTTCGGATAGGATTGTAACACCTGCCATATAATGGTAGTACTAGAGCATTTGATGACAAACATGACAGATGTTGGGAATACTTGTGTATATATTGTCAGTAATCAGCAAATGTGTGTTTTTAATTCAAAATTAAACCATTTACAAACACACAAAGCAATACAATTTACAAAGATAGACCAATAAATAATGAAAAACTTAAATTTCAATTTAAAATGAACACAATAACCCCACATATATATAAAATACAATAAAAGACCCAGTATACATCAAGAAATGTTCTCCATATTTTCTCAAAAACTTTCAATTTCATTTGTCTCCTAAAATTACCATTTCCATATCTGCAAGAGAATGCATCTCGGAGATCCAATCAGGTGACAGTGGCAAAGTTTGTGACTTCTGATTGCGAAGTATCATCTTTTTACCTATTATTGCCCAACTGAACAAAACATTTTTTTTTGACATGCTAAGATCATCCAATAAACCGTTACTTCCTAAAATCATAGTCTTAAAGTCCAAATCAATGTCAGTCTCCAGAACACAAAGGCACATGTGACAAATAGCTGAACAAAATCCTTGAATTCTCGGACAATGCCAGAACATGTGTTCTTATCAAACATTTCCAACAATCATCCGAGTCAGAAATTCCCCTTTTCTTCATTCTTTTTGGTCTCTGATAGACCCTGTTCAAAATTTTTATCCGTGTAGATCTCTCACTCAAATTCAACGAACAAAGTTTCACATTCCCACACATCTCCATCCATTCTTTCCCCGTAATATCATACCCCATGTTTGTCTATTCTACTCGCAATTCCTCCTTCAACTGGTCCTCTTAAAGCCGTCAATATTTCAATATTCACATCCTCTTCCCACTTTACCTTACAATTGCTTTTCTTCAAATGTCTAATCAGATTCTGAAAAATTATCAATATTCCATTTCTCACAAACTTCAGTCCCCGAAATCCATTTTCCATTCTGCCATAAATCTCTAATCCAGCACACACCAGCCAAAAATCACTCCACCCAAAATAACATTGTTTTTTCTTTAACTGCTGAGTTCATCCATATCGAAGCATTCAGTGAACTTGAAGCATCTGAACCCAAATACTCATAAAGCTGGTTCCAACTCTTCCTCAAGAACTCTGCAATTGGATTTCTCCTACTCGCAGTGCTTGTCGTGGTAAGGACCGCCTTCGGTAGAAGTGGTCCAGCCAGCCCTGCCTCTGCAACAACCCAGTCATTTTATTCTTCCTTAAGAAATGGAATCATGAATTGACATGTAAAAGCTCAATGATAAGCACGAAATTTGGGCAATCCTAGGCCCCCTTTTTCCAAAGGGAGTTGAAGCTTCCATAGCTGTAATCTCGGGTGCTTCTTATCCCATATGAACAAATGAACCAGATAGTCCAGCTCCCTCCAGAATGAGGACTTAATTTCCAGCGGAAGCATGCCAAGTACATAATTCTAGGTGTAGCAGTCATTTTCAAAGCATTTGCTTTACCCCACAATGATAACTTTAAAAAGGTCCATCTTTCCAAGCTTACTTTAAAATCCCTACCCAGCTCATTCATGTTCTCCTCCACCATATTCTCAACTTGTGGAGTGAGCCATACACCAAGATACTTCATTCTCTTCTCACACCATTGGAAGCCCAACAATGAGATAAAAGCGAACGTCAACGGCATAACCTCTGACTTAGAGCAATTAATCTTGTAGCCTGCCACTCCGTAACACCTACTCAGTAGTTCCAACAATGTTGGCAGGGATATATTTAGATCCCTAATTATCAACAATACATAGTCTGTGTAAAACCAGATCTTTTGTTCTGCCCCCCTGAATTCCAATTCCTCTGTCATGATTTTGTCTCAAAGCAATTGCCAAAGGTTCAATAGCCAAGACGAAAAGCCATGTCTAGTACCCCTTTGTAAAACAAATGAGTCAGATCGTAAACCATTAGTCCTGATATCTGCTGTTGGAAGCGTATATAAAAGACATATCCATGAAATAAAACTGACTCCGAAGTTCATTCTTTTCAGGACTGAGAAAAGATGGTTCCAATTTATTCTGTCAAACGCTTTCTCAGCATCAAGCCAAAAGGCTGCAACATCATCCATGGAGGATTGAGCCTTACACATTGTCAACAATAATTTGCGCACATTACTTGAAGTTTTGCAACACTGAATGAAACCTGATTGGTCCTCATGAACTAGAGTACCCAAAAAACGAGCAATTCTTAATGCTAATACCTTTGCCAGAATTTTATTATCAGTATTGATTAAGCTTATTAGGCGATAACTTGCTGGAAGATTACCATCCTTTCCCTTTTAAAAAAAAAAAAAAAATTGTTGCATGAATAGTAGATGGTAAAAGACCTTCATCTCGGGACGTAAGTATCCCTCAACAAGTCTAGCGCAGAATCTGGCAGAATTTTGCAAAACTCCACCGGAAGCCGTCTTGCCCCAGAGATTTTCCTATATTTAAGTTGTGAATCGCCTCTTTGATCTCATCTAAAGTTATAGATTTTTCAAGGGAACGTTTATCCTTATCAGACACTTGTGGGATTAGTAAGGACTCAAAAAAGGAGTCACCATGCCCTGTAATATCTGGTTCATCCCGATAAAATTGTGAATAGTACTCTTTAAAAACCTTGTTTATTTCCACAGGATTAAAAGTCGTATTACCATCCGTGCTACAAATCGATGTAATGGCCCTTCTTCTGCTGACGAAGCCGGTCGGCCAGCCAGCATTTACTAATTTCACCTTGCTCAAAATAGGAACATTTGAGATGAAACAACTGTTCCTCAGCCCTTACATTAATTATTCTGTTCATTTCTCTTTTTAAAGTACTTAATTTCTTTTTTAACCTGGACTCGCTGGATCAATCACCAAAATATTAGCCACTTCCTTAATCTGTTTCTCAAAACTTCCATCGTTTTCCTCTTACCACTCGATCAAACCCAAGGCCAGGCCCCTCATTGTGCATTTAAATGCCTCCCAAATTACTTTAACATTCAAATCATCAGTTCAGTTTTCTTTCACAAAATGATCTGCTTCACTTCTAATTTTATCAACTATCTTTTCATCTTGTAAGATTGAGGTGTTCCTCCGCCAAGTGAAAGATTTATGAATTCCAAAATCAAGTTTCATCTTCAAAGAGACAGGGGCATGATCCGTAACCACAATATTTCTTATTTCCCTTCCCATAAAATTTTCAGTAACTTTGCCACTTGTGAGAAACATATCAATGCGAGAGTAGGTAAAAGAAGATTTTGAATAAAAACTATACTCTTTCAGTTGTGGATGCGTTGGGCGCCAACAATCCTTTAAATCATTCTCCGCTATCAACGACTGAAAAGATCTAAAAAGAGGGTCCCTTCTATTGTCCATACCATCATTACTTCGATCGAACTTTGTATCCATCACCAAGATGAAGTCCCCACCTAAAATAACATTCAGGGTATCAAAATCCTGCATCAGTGTGAAATCTTCCTGAAGAAGGAACCATCATCAATGGATGGCGCATGAATGTTATAGTCACCTTGCATCCTTCAAGTTCAATCAACAAGACTATAATTCTTCCCTCTTTGTCTGAACTTGTTTCAAAATTTTAATCTGTGCATTTTTATGAACTAAAATTGCCACTCTAGATCTGGAAGAGTAGCACAAACCATACACACCACCAACCCATTGTTTCTGCAGTCTTTGGATCTCTTCATTCAACAAATGTGTTTCTTGTAGAAAATAAATATCACATTGCATCTCACACATACAATTGTAAATTCTTTGCCGCTTGTTCAGATTATTCTATCCATTAACATTCCAGGACAGCACTTTCAGGTCCTGCTTCAATGGCGACACCATCTCTTTCAATAAATCCAAAATATACTAGATGTGTCAAATTTTACTAAAAGAACGAAAACCAAATAGCAAAAGTAGAAGTAGCCCCCCCACCCCCTTATCGACAGAAAGCTGATGGCAAACACTACAGTATATGAAAGCCCAGACCCCCCAGCACTCCACCCAAATTTAAAATGAGAACATCAGTAACTAAACTAAAAATAAAAGTACAGAACCAAAATATATTAGAATGTACTAAATCAACACAGTACATGCACACTATCATGAAACGCATCAAAAGTCAACCAGTCAGCTTGGTGCGAGTAACTGCCTGGCATTACCTGCAAGTATTGGTTTTGTCAGTGCGTGTTTCTTTTATCCTAAATTCCTTACCTTCTCACTCAAAGGGATATGCTCCCTATTCTATGCACTGCCACTGGCCGTCAGTAGCTAATGTTCCATGAAGGTATAAGCTCTTATTTGTAACCCTAGTTCTGCTTCCTAGTTATCTTCAATACATTCATAGACAACCAGCCTCCTACCCCCGAGTAATCAAGAGAAATGGGAATCGGTACTCTGTATTTTACTGGTAATTAGATGAAATGCAAAGTTCTGAGTCTCAGCCAATCAGATTCCTCCTACTGTGGGCACTAGACTCAGGAACTCAATGATTAGTTAAATGGCCCCATGCAAAACAACTTGAGCCATCTCCCTAATGTGTACCCTTCTGATGCCAATAGGACATCCTTAGTAAGGCAAGTATAGCTGATTACCATTTCACCTTACATCTTTGTCTCTGCATTTCTAGGTATTTATTGAAATGTGGCTGGAACCAAGAACATTCACATACCTGTTTTATCTAATTCTATTTGGAAATAGTCCTGCTGCCATTTTGACCTTTTTAGCTTGTTTCTGCTCTCTACTTCTTACTCGACTGGGGATAAAGGACTTAAAGGAATAGTGCACTCAAAAATATTATTGTCCCGACCATTCGGGCATGTGTTTTTAAGCATACGTTGATCGATCGTACAAACATTTCCTATGTACCTTTATCGTAGTTTTCCTCACTTTTACACATGCGAAATCAGGCAGCAGGGCACAGCCATCTTGTGCTAATCTTATCCGTTGCTGCATTGCCCTAAGGTGAACTGCCCTGGCGGCAATAAATCATATCCCCTGCCCCTGAAGCGGGCATCACCATTCCTAGCGATATTCTCCACCTATCTCCATGACTTTACTGGGCAGCATAGCCAAACACGCCCAGTATTCACCTACGTCTTGACGGTCAGTTGATGCAGAACCCGGAATATCAACACAAATACTCACAGCACAGAGCTTCCCAATTTTGAATACAAAACATTATTTTTAAAGGAAACCGCAATACTCTGCAATTTATGTGCTTTTATTTCACAATAAACGCTCCAAGAACATCCGCCGATTTCCATATTCAACCACCGGTCAGAAAATGAAACCTTGACTCGTTCGTCTATAAACTTGTCTACAGTAAAACGTACATAATATTCGGCATTTCCATTCTCTCGGTGTAACGCAGAGTCTGTTCAGATCAACACATTTTTATAAAATGAAATTCCATGTTCCTTTGTCCAGTTTTGGAATGGTGAACCTTATCATATTTGACGGTATTACACAACTCCATTCATTCCATTCCGATCCTCCCTTTCTTCCAAGGGCGAAAAACAATCAAACCTTATACTGTGTAGGATGCGTGAGTGTGCACAGCTCACAAGCAAAATTCAAACGCGGTGACCTTCACTCCCATGGGAGTGAATAGCCCTGCAGACCAATGTGGCATTTGAAATATTTTCGAAAAACAAAATGTTTGCTAGCATCCACCAATGCGCAAAATTTCTAGTGATTTTACTTTTTTTAATGAAAACAGTTATTTACTTCCAAATGCCTTATTTTTAGAGTCCATCTGGCCCTCTGGTGAACTGCTCGCTCTCCCAGCACCTCGGACAGCCAGCCCCCCACCACCTGTCGGCTCAGCCCATCTCCTGTTCGCACAGAAATGCAGCTATTAATTTTTGCAAGTAGCGAGTGTCCAGCCCTGACAAAATGTGCTCATACGACAATGTCAGAGCAAGCCCTGCTCCAACCTTGGTGCACAATCCGCCTCTGCTCACTGACTCGTGCCATCTCCAACCCCCTCCTGCCAGGCTGCAGTCCCTTGAACCCCTGACCCCTGTTCTCTTTGAATCCATCTGGCCCCCAGACCCTACCCCTGCACCTCCTCAAATTCACCTCCCATATACCTAATTAGGAGTGGTCATATATTTTGGTAACACCGATACTCTGCGTTTGAAATCGTAAGACTCCAAAGGCCGCAAATCAAAGATCGGCCCCTCTGATAAGGCATCCGATAGCAACGACCCCTAACACATAACCCATATAAAAATATAGGTCAGAATGCACCTATTTCACACCAACAGCCCCCTTTCATGCATTGTTTTGCTTACAGTCAGTAGTTCTTATGTGCCAAGTTTCTTATCTAGCCTAGGATTCATTCCTTTGTGGGACGCGTATTTATTCAGATATTTCATGCTGATATCCATCTGACCCTCCCCGATCAGTGAAGGACCCACAAGAGCTCAACGAAAGCGAGAAGTGTGAAAGCACAGCTCTGCACTGTATAACATCCTCCAAAAGGCATTTCTTGGAAAAACAATTGAGAGGATACATCTAAAAAGACAATTTGGACGCTTTATTTGGCCAATCTATATAAACCTTATTGAACAAATAAATAGCTGCTAATCATTTGAACCGGGAAGTGAACTGTTCCACAAGGTCTGCTTTCGGTGGACAGGGCACGTTTGCAATGTTTTGTGGCAATGTGTGTCCTAGGAACAAAATCATGAGTGATTGCATGAGTATGCATGTCCAACACAGTCAAAGTGAGATCTTTCACAAAATCGAATTCCATTTCCTGGTATATTGGCTTGACCACCCATTTTTTGCTTCTTTTTTGCAAAGGCCATTGTGTAACGAAGCATCCCAAAGCTTCCCGCAGTCCTCGATTGTTCTCTCCCTATGTGTGTTATGCGCTAATACCGCTAGTAATGTTCAATATTGCATCCCGTCTATGCCGAAATGCAATCTCTTGGGCCTGTACTTTAGGCACATATTGTGGAACACCTCCAAATCTCCTGTGTGACAAAATTCTGAGAGTCCCTTCAGATCTCAAATACGATCTTCTCAAGAGCTTTGTGTGGAGGTGAAGATGGAACCAGCTCCTCGGATAAAATGTAGGTTTTCTGTCCAAGAGTCAACATTGGACAAGTGCTGCATTAATGAGCGCCATTTTTCAAGTAGAATTTCCACAGACCCACCACAAGTTTTGGAGCTCCACCAAAGATGGTTGCTCAAATACTGGGACCACTGTAAAATATTTTCAGAACCCTTTTTTTTTTTACCAGAAGCTGTGATTTTTTTTGTTAGTTTTTTTTTTTTTTTAATTGATTTGGCAACGTGCCATACATCAAATTGATGGCGAATGTTTGGAAACTGCTCTTGCATGGCCTTGGCTATTGAAACTGTCTGTTGGTGGCTATGAGGTCTATTTGCATTCCCTCGATTGGAGATCTTCCAGGGATTTTATAAAACCATGTTTCTCCATGGCCACTGGGGATTTACATTTGGACACCTGCCTGACCACCGAACTCACTTTTAAAAAAAATATATTTTTTATTTTCCATGTCCTGAAAATGGTATGTGCAGTACTTTGCTGAAAATCCGGGGCTGTCACACTGTCCATCGCCAGCTAGCCTGACCAGTTTGTCAGAGAATGTCCTTTTTTCCAGGCTTCACTAATATCAAGGGAATAAATATTCTCGTTGATGTTTGTAGTGCTGCGTTTTAGAAAGGAACTGAAGTCCCACAAATTGACAAACTGGACAACTTAATAAAAGTAGAGCCACTGAAAATAAAGCTGCTGCACAAAGATTATTTCCAGCTGGCACTTTGCCCAGCATCAGTTGAGCGGACCATGAAAATGTAGCATGGAGCTGGGCACATGTGGCTTGGATTTTCAGGTCACATTTACCAATGACTGCCCGCATACTCCTCCACCCCCCCCCTGTTACTCAATGGACACATTTCAGCAGCATCAGTATAATCTCTACCAGGCAGTTGGCGAATACAATGTATGTGTGCTCCTTTATTAGACTATTGTCCTGCATGAATGTGGTTTGTGACTCAACTGTGGTGGAAATATCAGCCGAACAGGACACACTCAAGTCGAGATCTTTGGCAAGTTCCTCGGTCAATTGCATTGAGGCTTCATGATCTGTTATTTCAGCTTGTTGTTTACACATGAATTGGAGAAACCATCAATGTCGATTGTTTATTGGGTGGCCCTTTTTTGCGGGTGTAGATTGTGTGAAGTTGTTACTGAGTAATTCAAAAGCATCTTCCTTATATTCAGTTTCTTCTTCATCTTGTTGAGTTCTCACATTATAGCAATGGTCCAAAAACACTTTGCTTGCTTTGCCGGTCAGATTTTATTAATTTTCTGGCCGTTGGGCGTAAGCATCTCAAGTCTGCTTATTGTCTGGACTACGCAGCGCCTCAAATAGTTGCTCAATGGTGAAATCTGTTTGGCAAGCAGCATCTTTGATTTCATTTGTTGTTTGTCTTTTTATACTATTCTTTCTGGGCCTCTAGGAGGTGGGTTGTAAAAACATGTTCAATGTAAATCCAACATACAGTATATAGCACTTTAGATTTAAAAAAAAAAACATGTTGTGAAGACAACACAAGCCCAAACCCCTTTTCGTGAATGAAATTGTAAGTTACCATTGTTTTCTTGATTATCTGTGAAACTGTGCTCTTCACTACAACGACCGCACCAGCAAGCTGGTCCGCCACCTCTAATCCATGTGGCTCTTCTAATTCCCGACCTTGTTTATATCCCTTGAATAGAATATTCATTAAAAAGATGTTAATCGAATTTGAAATGAAATTCTTTCATCGCACACATCGCTTACATACATACCCTCCTAAACAGTGTACGTCATTTAGTCAAAATAGACATTTTCAAATTTCACCTCAATGATGGCAAGTGTACTCGATCAGAAATCACTGTGCAAAACCTACTGATGGTAATGTTGCACTCAAGCATTTTGCATTGCATTCGGCATTAGGGTAGAAATTGTAATGTTAGAACTGAAATGATAAAAGTTAGAAAAACTCACGTTTATATAAATGTCACTGTCTAATAGTATCAGATGTAGGATTTACTTTTCTTTAATTCAAGGGAACTGTCAGTATGCGTACCTCATACTCTGGGCCAGCTTCAAAGAATGATGTAATTGTAGTCGAAGTACCAGCATCCCCCTGTAACACAGTACTTGTTTTAGTATAGATGAAACTGTGAAATTGAACAGAGACAATCGGATGCAGACAATTGTACATATAAATAAAAACCCAAAAATGAACAATTATGTAAATAAACGACTGGATACGTAAACTATTTCATATTATCTAAACTTCCAAGCATATTACATTTCCGTAATCGAAAAGCGAAATAAAACTACCTGATGGGCGCTTGAAGTTGTTGTTGACTCTGGAAAAGAAATGGATGCAGAATCTTGCTCCTTCATTTTCAGTGCATTGTCACGGAGTGGTAAAGGGAAAATTAGATTTGCATTAGATATATGGGAAGATCAAACTCTCAATAATATGAACTTCAGCAAGTCTGTATGGCTCACAATTGGTATACCGGATGTGTCGGTGATGTCGTCACTACCGATAGTCTGTGCTAACCTAAAAGAATTGACATTTGAAGCAACAGATTACGAAAAAGATTATGCTCATTTCGAAGGGCACTATGGCAAAGTTTTCTGTGTTCACAAATAATTTTCTATGATCTCCTAAAACCAGGGACAGATGTCTACCAAAATGGGGTATAGTTATAAAGCAATACGATCTAGTAAATATGCAAAGTTTAGTAAGAAACATTTACACCGAAAGCACCAATCCGTTCATGTAGTTACCTGTTCAGTACCCCAAAGCCTACAGCTAATTCATGAACCGTGACTCACCTGAGGCAGTGTGTGCATGAATAGAGTTGGAATTGCATTTGGAAGCATTTGACGAGACGTTATAAGTCGATGCTTCTTTGTGTACTGCGATTGATCGTACATATCCGGGGTAAAGTGCAACCTGCAGATGCGGAATCGATCGTCCCTCATGTCCTCCAAGACATATGGGCTCTACTTTCAAGCTCGCCCGTCGCAAATCCACAATATCTGACCCATTCTCTTATTAGATCTCTCTTCCTCGGCAATGTATGCATTATTGTACCCTTAGCTTTGGTATGGGTCTTAGAACTACAACCGTAAACCATACAAGCAGGCGTTGTTGAAATATCTGTAAAAAAAAGTACACATAGTTAAAACATTATTTTAATGAATGTGTGAGAAAGATGGAATTATATCATACATTTTTCTATGCAATGTTCGTTTTGGTCACAGAAGCAAAACCTGTGTAGCGTAGTCGACTACACTAGGATAACTTTCATACAGAAATGATTGGTGTGACGTAAATCGTAACATGTTACTCTTACATTGAATGTACTGTCATGCATCAAAAGGAAACATGCTTATAGACATGGTCCGCGAAGGATGCAATTCTATCCCAATTGACATGAGGACAATTGCTATACATCGAGAACAGAACAAATTAAACCGAAGTCAATGGTAATGGTAATGGCAATGAGATGAATGAACATTACGCTACTGGGTACGTTCGTTCGAAATGGATAGAAATGTAGAGATCAATAAGAGATGATTAAGTGACCTTCCCTTACCTTGACCAACAAACAGTTAGATTCAGTATGCAGGGTAGTTAGTATCAGGAGAACAGGTAGTGTGATCACTAGTTGACTTCCAGCGCTCAGAGATGTTCTCTGGTAGCACGATAACGAGCTGACTTTCATAGGTCACAGATGTTCTCAGGTAGCACGATCATGAGTTGACTTGCAGTGCTCACAGATGTTCTCATGATAAATATCAAGGGGTTTATAAAGAATTAGAAAGAATTAGAAAAGTGGGTGTGTATGTGAATGAGTGACGTGTTTATGGCATGGTCTTATGTGTATGGCAGGGGCGCGGCCTGCTTCAGGGGAGCCTGCCTGGAGACACTGGGTCTGGCTAGGCCATGTTTACAATGGCCCCTGCACGTAAGATACCTTTGAAGTGTACATGGTGTTTGACACATTGGCTGTTCCCATCCCTGCCAGCCCCCTTGGTAGCGCATATCCACAGGTGCGGACTGCCATTGATAATGGAGGGGGGATGGATGGGCATGAGGTCTACAAACCAGGCCCGGAACACCGCTGAAGGGAGAGACACGTCTGTGGATTGCAGGGGCATGGTCTGCTTCAGGGGAGCCTGCCTGGAGACACTGTGTCTGGGGAGGCCATGTGAACAATGGCCCCTGCACGGAAGATGCCTTTGAAATATACATGGTGTTTGGCACCTCGGCCGTTCCCACCTAGTCAGCCATGCTAGACAAGTGAGCATGTCCTTGATTCACTGGAAAATTGAAACAACCTTTCATAAAAGTTCTGTTGTATTTTATTTTGTTGCTGATGTTGATGGCACAAATGTACTACACGTTATAAACTTCGGGTTGCAGCACAGTGTGGGAAAATCCCCTGTACTGACCGCTTTCACTGGGGAATGTGGCTCTAATGCAACGACACAGGCAGTTATTACTCATCGAACGCGGTATCCAAGCCTCCCATGAAGCCACCATGTAAACACATGATAGGCCACCAACCTGTACCACCTGTGGAAGAGAAACATACAAACTGTATTTAAATCAACATGAGTGTATCGAACCTTAGTTAAAAATGCAATCTTGTACCCTATGGCATAGTTGCCAGTACAAATATTACTTCATGGATCAATCAACTTGGGCTTTAAAGTGTAGACAAATTACAAAAGTGAATAGCTGTGCATTCAGTAACGTTTGGGACACAGAAATATTGTTTCTTTTTTGTACGTGAAAGACACATAAGATGACCAGTATGATCGCAAGTGATGTATAGAATTGCAAGACTACATTCATTTGGCGGTGCTAGATCAAAGTTACAATGATATAGGAGACAAACAAAAACGTAAGTGGCTTCAGTGGTCAAAGTGACATCAAATCTAGAGTACTTTTACTCGTTGGATTACGAGGGCAAACTGTTGCTCGAAGTTTGTGCATAAGCACCATCATAATCCTCAACACGGACCGTGTGAGGCAGGCAGCCCTGAAGTCATGCAGCTCGGTAACACATTGTGGCTGTGTCTCATCTTCCAATATGTAGGCCAAGCATCCAGAGTTTTCTTGGCAGCAGTAGTTCTCTTCCTGAGTTGGCATGGCCTTGCACCGATTGCAGGTACACCAGGTGGAAACGTCTTCCATGCGACTAGGCTCAGGCTCGTGATTCGTCCTCCCAACTGTCGTCCGAAGCCCCATTTGTTTCTGCATCTTTCTCTTTTGACTAATTCCGCCTTGGAATACTCCGGCTCATACTGGTAGGGGTGTATTGTTGCCATTATGTGACAAAATTAAAATAGATTGTAATCGTAGTACTAGTATCTGTTTGCACGGGCTACGAGCAACGAAGATAGCTGAACAGAGCAGAAACAAGCCACATGATACACAAAAAAGACAGTGAAACAATTGAAAAGGCAACTCTGTTGTCTGATGAGAAGCAGTCTATTTATACTTATTGAGGAAAGAGGCGTCCTGCCATTTCCATGGGGACACGTCATTAGCTGGAGCGCAGAGAACGTTGACATGAGACGTGCATTGGCGCTGTGAAATGGCCGTACGTGTCTAGTGATGTCCGCTTCAGGAGCGGGGATATGATTTAGTGCCGCCAGGGCAGTTCACCTTAGGGGGACGAAGCAAGGGATAAGATTAGCAGAAGATGGCTGCGCGCTGCTGCCTGATTTCGCATGTGTAAAAGTGAGGAAAACTACGGTAAGGTGCATAGGAAATGTTTGTACGATCGATCAACGTATGCTTAAAAACACATGATCGAATGCTCAGGACAATATTTTTGAGCTCACTATTCCTTTAAAAGGGTTATAGCCCATTAAAAGAATCAATGTCTTTATGCAGAGATTGCCATTTGAAGCCTGTGAATATTACCCTGAAAGCGTCCTTAGAAGTCCACTTCCCAACCCTCCAAACCCACCTCTTTAAACTTTAGATTCCCTTTCCTTTGCATTCAGTCTTTAAAAATGACATTTTAGAAGGCATGCAGAGATGAGTCAATGAGATTTGTCATAAATTACTGTTGGTCCTAACAAACTTTCACCTGTAATACCTGTGGTATTCATGCTCCCCTTTACCTACAACTAGGGGTGTAACGAACTTCGGCTTCGAGTAAGTATTTGGCCGAATTCCAGGTGAAAAAAAAGCTATTCGGCTCCGGCTGAATAGTTTCTTGCTATTCGGCTCTTGCCGAATACTTTAACATTCTCATTTGAATGCAATGCAACATGAACTCGGGCAAATATAGACTTCAGTTTGCAAAACTGAATAGAATTAGGCCAGACAAATTGCTATCACATAGCTGAAAAAGGTATTATAATCTACTGTTTAGGGCATGTTTTGTTACAGATTCTTAGACATAAAAGGTGCTCATCTTTTATACTTAGCCTGCAACAATACAGGAAAATCTTTTCTTTTGGTGAATGTTTATATACATTGTGCACTTTTTTCAGTTGGAAAAGGCAAACTGAAAGAAATGTGCATAGATACTTTCAGTTCCTATCATGTCACTCCCCATTGGGTACGTCATAGTCCCCCCCCCCCCCCCCCCCCACCCCTTTTCTTTTTTTAAGGACTTGAGTCCTGAGTTTAACATTATCTGATAATTTATCAGGAATGATAAGTTGCGTATGTTTTTGTATTGGCGAGCTAGGATAAGTGAAAAGTGAGCAGCATTTGTTTGGGTGGGGTGAAAAGTTGTGAGATGGATTTCTTGCATTTCAGATTTCCACTTGACTTGTGTCCTGCATGAGCCTACATGAACCATTTTATACATTTCTATGTGAGCTGCAAAGAAGTTTTGAAACTCGACCGCATCAACTTTGTAACTGGATAGAGAATTCAATCCATCTGATTCACAAAGGCAGTCCTTTTGCATTTGTGAAGCCTCCTACTTTAACGGCACTGAATATGCAACCATCTTCTGTACATTTGGTCCTTTCATTTTGGTTAAATCTGCTTTATAGCTGGCTTTTATACTTTAAATAAAGATGCTACATTAATTACAACGAAGAGAAATAAAAAGTATAGAATAGATTTAAAATGGTGCTTTATTTGTTTTTTTTAATAAGTGTGTTTTTTGAAGTTTGGTCCATTATTTATTAAATAAAGCAACTATTCGGCTGAATAGTTGAGAAACTATTCGGCTGAATACTAAATGTGCTATTCGGTACAGCCCTACCTACATCCCACATGAACAGTGTGTACTTCTGAAGTGAGTCAGTCCATGGATTGATTTCAAACAACACCATATGGTTGTTTCGGCTTCTAAAATAATCTCAAATGTATCTAAATTGGTTACTGATAACCAAGTACATAAAAATGTCAAGGTTAAAGTATCTTAAATAAAGAACAGCGTTTTTTTAGTAGTAATTATAACAGTTGATTTACTGGTTGTGTTTTAATGCTGCCCTGAAACTAGAGGTCCCTAAAGCAATATAAATGTGTTTTTTTTTTTTTTTTTTTCTTTTTTTTTCTTTTCAGCTCTCGGTTAGGCTGCCAGATCTGCTTGACGAAGGCCATGGAAGGAATGACTGTTCGCGTCCCCGAGGCTGTTGCCGATGCTAGGCAAGCCATGGACGCTGACAAGAACTCCTGAAAGTCAATAGAATGGCATTCACTACAATAGGTATTGATTTGTTAAATATGTAGAAACATTCTTATATGTAAGTTTATGTGGGAGCATGTATATTATAAAATAGCAATTTGTAAATATAGAAATTAAAGTTAAATTTTTAATCTGAACACGAAAACCTGAATTTTGTATTTCTTTTGAAATAGCAAACGTTTTTATAATTTTTGTTCATTAGAACACTGTACATGATCATTGTGTAATGAATAAACATTTACTTTTCTGTTTATGCCACTGAAAAAAAAGTTGCCACTGTTAAACTGAAGAAATCATGTCCTCTTTGTGATTGCATTACTAAAAAAAGGCAATGCCATGAATGTCCCAGAATAGCCCTGTAGTTAGATGGGTTAGTCGTATTTTTGCATTTGTGATGCTACCACCGTCTTTTCAGAAGATCAGCATTGGCTGTCTTCTTGGAAGGTGTTCTTTCGTCTGAGTTGTAAATAATGTACTCTGGTTATTCTAGCAGTAAAATAGTAAGATTTTTCTCATTGGGTTTACTACTGTTCATATTCTAAACCATGTAAGAAAGATATAGCATTGCTCTCTTTCAGCAAGGACTAGAATTGTTTTAATAAGATGAATTGCGGTAAAATGCCTTTATACATCTCTACAAATAAATATTTTCATTTAAAATGCACTTTTGTCATGGTGATTTATTTTAAAGTCTTTTTCTTTAATTTGCATTACTAGATTTAACCTGCTTTTGCTGTAGCCATTTTGTCAAAATCTTCTTTCCTGTTTGAATGCATCATTTCCAGGCTTCATAGTGACAGATACATTCCAACTACCTCTATGTATTGTATCACCAAGGGATCTTTGTTGTATGTTCTGGAGGTCATGGAATTAGAAACCACTATGTACATGTGGCATAAGCAGGTATGGAATCTGGCACCTGTCAGAGGGGTAGTTTGGCTGGAGAGAAACTGTGGTGTGTTGCTGTGCTGGTGGGGTCCGTAACCTACAACCTTAATGAAAATGAACTTGCTTGCCAGTCTCAACTAGCATGTTCTTAGGCGATCCCCATCGGGAAGCAAGCACAGCCTACCCTACACTCTGGGTGCGGGGCCTGAGCAAGTAGATGTTTGACGGTATCCTGGACCGGAAGCCAGGAGAACAAGTGGATATACATGGAATATGGAAGTAGCTCCTAGAAGGCATGATAGGAACTTATGATCTGAAGATTTAAATTTTTTTGTGGTCATGAAAGTTAATCATACTTACCAGTGATTGCACAAAGGCACGGTAGTGTTGTAGTAGGCACGTCTGAAGGCTGTATTGTTGAAACAAAAATAGGTGTCCCGGCTGAAGACTCCTCTGGCCATGGCTAGTGAGCAGGGAGTGATTTAAAAAAAATGCAGAGGGCACGGCTGAAGGCCATGACAAAAAGCAATGGTTAGTGGCCAGGTAGTATTTTAAAATGTACAAGGGGCACGGCCAAAGGCCATGGACAGTGGCGCGGAAAAATATACAGTAGGCACAGCCAAAGGCCATAGACCGTGGAGCTGAAAAATATCTGAAAAATATACAGTAGGCACGGCCGAAGGTAACGGAAAATATACAGTGGCATGGCCGTACTCCAGGGCAAGTGGCGGCAAAAAATACAGTGGCCACGGCCAGTGGCACTGAAAAAAATACAGTGGGCATGGGAAAAAACCATGGTATAACAAAGCACTTGAAATTCAGGGAAAAAACTTAAGTTGAAGTGCATTTAAGAGGAGTAAACCTTAAGGGGAAGTGTGCTCAAAAATGTCCTTGTCCCGATCGTTCGGGCATGTGTTTTAAAGGATACTGTGTTCGATCGTAAAAAAAAATTCCTATGCAGCTTTTACGCATATGAAAACAACGGGTTGGGCGTGGCCATCTTGTGCTAATCTTATGCGTTGCTGCATCGCCCCAAGTTCAAGTTCCCTCGCGGCACTAAATTACATATCCCGCCCCTGAAGCTGACATCACTATTCCAAACGATATGCTCCACCTATTTTCATGACGTTGGTGGGCAGCATAGCCAAACGTGCCCAGTCATCACCCACGCTATAACGTCAGTTAACGCAGAACCCGGAAGATCAACACACATTTTCTCACAACGCGTCCCAAATCGGATTCGCAAATATTATTTTTAAATAAATCATTAATCTGCAATTTAGCAAGTGCTTTTATTTAACAAGAACACTCCAAAAACTACATTACCATGATCCGCTGATGGCGATCAACGACCCATTGTTGTGTGTCCTTAGGTTAGAGCGGCATAACTTTATAATGGCGCACATGGTGTTCCTTTTGGGAGAAGATGCTGATCTGACACGCCTTCATTCGCAAAGCCTTTGCCTCTCGGGGTCATCTTCGACTCCACACTCTCCTTCTCTCCTCATATATCTGACGTCTCTAAGAAGTCACACTACCAGCTGCACCTCCTCAGAGGTATTCTTCCCTTCCTCTCCTTCCCCCAGAAGCTCACTGTCTCTCGAGCCCTGGTTCTCTCAAGGCTGGACTACTGTAACAGCCTCTATCTTAATCTGCCTGCCTCCACTCTCCGCCCTCTGCAACTTATCCAGAACAGAACTGCGAGACTTGTCCTTGGCCTCAAGCCCAGGGACCGTATCTCTCCAGGACTGAAATCTCTTCACTGGCTCCCAGTGGCCGCGAGGATCAAGTTCAAAACCCTCTGCATTGTCCACAAGGCCTTCTGGGGCCTGGGACCAAAATACCTCCAACTCTCTCTTCCTAAATATCTTCCTTCACGAGCCCTTCGCTCATCCGTCTCCAACTCCCTCATGGTCAGCCGTTTCTCGAAGCAACGAGCTGGGGGTAGATCTCTCTCCGCAGCAGGGGCCTCCCTCTGGACCAGCCTTCCTGCCTCCCTGAAACTTGAGGAGAACCATCTCCGGTTCCGGAAGCACCTCAAAACCTTCCTCTTCGCTTCTGCCTTCTCTCTCCCTCTCCCCTGCTAATCCTGCTTAACTCCCCACTGAACTCAGCTCAAACCTGCATCTGGGCCACTCTCGGCAACCTCGGTCCAGGGCCCAGCCACTCTCCACCTGCACTGCCTCCCCGGCTCCCCCTGCACTGTGGGACTGTCACTGTATCCCTACAGCCCCTTTCCCAGCACTTGCTCTGCACTTACCTCGCACTTGCCACCAGCTGGCCCTTTCTATTTATTATTTATTATTATTTTTTTTTTTTTTTTTACGCTACTTACCTTGTACTGCACTTCCCCCCCCACCTCCTCCCCCCTGCACTTCCTCCTTTTCCCCTTACCTCTGCACTTGCGCGATCTGAATGACACCTGGCCTAGTAGGATCGTTTGTCTGTTTTCCCCTTGTTTCCCTCCCTCCCTGCCTCGTCGCGCCTTGAAACACTTGTGTATAGGCGCGTTACAAATACCATATCATATATCATATATCATCATATCATATCATCATATCATATCATATCATCAGCTTCTTGCTATACCGTAAAAGATGACCGGTTGCTCCTTGTTGCTGGTACCGCCAAAGGGCATGTCGGTCCCGGTCTAATGTCCCGCAGGACGAAGAATCCATCCCACGTTAGCTGGAACCTATGGCATTCGCAGAACAGTACAATGTATCTGTGTAGATAACAGAATAAAAATATAATTTTGTAGCGGTTATTTATTCAAATGTATCCATTTACCCTGTAATTCTGCACCTGATGAAACCTAATAACGTACACAAACCACACATATTAACACACACAGACAACCTGGGGGAGTATTTGAGACAACAATGTTAATGAAAGGTTATCGCTGTGAAGTAGGTATAGCTCCCAATGGGATGGTGAAACTGACAGAGAAATGGAACAGACGAATGGCATTATAATGGAACTGGGAATATTAATCTATCGAAAAGCAAACCAGGTTCCCTCGGAAAATGTTCTGCCGCCGGCACATCCAATATTGCAACGTTGATGGCATCCCCTGATATTCCATGGGACGAAGTGGTTTAGATATCACTAGTCTGCAATCAGGCTGTGGTTGCAGGTTGTCAATGAATAATTGTCAAAATATGCTCCAAACTAACAACCCATAACAATGTCAGTAAGCAATAACGGCCAAAAAAATCAAACCTTTACTCACTCCTCTTCAAACTATACACAAATAACAATTATTAGTAGACATAAACAAACCGCAAGTTACACACTTGGTTTTTTAAATATGGCGTGGTATAAATTTAATCAACGGAACAACATATTGTGTCCACTATTTTCATCAAATGGCATATTTGCACATCACTGAATTGTTGCAAATGCGTACAGCACAAATGCTGTTTTTAATCGCAAAAATATTATGGATAGTTGAACTTGCATTGTTTGATAGTTCCATTCTCTTGGCGTAACACAGAATGTCCGCTCAGAAGTTTGCACAAATTGAAACTAAATGTTCCAATGTCCACTTTCAATATAGTAAATGTTCATCATTTTTGCGGGTATTCAACACCTTCTGTCCTTCTAGGCTAGCGATTGCTCCCTTGCGTTCAAGGTCAAATAACAATTGAAGCTTGTTTTCAGCGTGAATGCGTGGTAGGTTTTGTTTTTGTGAAAGAATACCACAATAATAAAAAGTACCGGACAAGACGCGTCCGTGTCAACTGATTAATTTCTTCTATTCCTACAAGCATCATCCCACGCAGCGACCTTCAGTCCATGGAGCAATGAGCCCAGCTAACCCACGTGGCATTCGAAATACGCCTGAAAAATAAACAAATTGTTGGCTGGCATCCACCAGTGCTGCGCAATCATGAATACGGTCTTACCTATCACTAGTGCGGGTTTTAAACCTATATGTGATGTCCTTCATGACGCTGTGGCCTTTAGATAGAGAAAATATAGACTCCATTATGAATGATTTAGCCTAAGTGCACACACCTTTGATGAATTTCTTTTAACTTCAGAAAAGGTCAACCTTTTTTAATCCTGCAAGCCATCTCTTGGCTTCTTTCCCGAGAGGGTTGTGTTCATTACGTTCTAAGCGTAACAGGGGACCACCTTCAATTGCACCTGTCTTCCTTCAATTGCACCTGTCTTCTATAATTTATGCATGTCCGTTCAGACTATCTATCCCACCTGAGGCAGTCCTGTCTACGTTCAAGCGAGACAGGTTACATTGCTTGCCCATACCAAGTTAGTTGCATTCATGATCCGACTAGACCTTATGCAAATCGGCCGTGCAATTGCATAGAGTAAGCGAAGATGAGTATTAGACAATTTTTCTGAGTCGTTCCCTAACTTTCTAATGCAGACCTGAGAAGTCGGTGGCCTTTTGCTCAACATTGCAGTAGTACGTGAAATCGCATAATCGCGACAGGCAAAAAGCGTTTCTTCTTGGGAAGGCCGCAGCAAGTCAGGAAGGGGCCTGAGGCGATGAAAATTGGTTCCCACTATTCAACTAGGATGTGCCCTTGGCAGCAGATAGTTTTCAAAATGTGAAAATAGCTGGTGAGCACAGACTAACACAGCCAACATCGAATTCCTTTAGTAGACTCCATCCGTTGTACCATGACTTTCAGCAAGAAATCATAGTGTAATAAACTGGACAATACATTTTTCTGATCTTCTGATACTTGTATAATGGGCACGGTATAAACCTATGAATTGTATTCTGGATAACTGTCATTCTAGGGGAGTTGGACCTTTTGGGTGTAATATTCAATTGGTTGCTTTTCGGTTCAGAGTAGGGGAAGCAATTCCTTCAACTTAGTTTTGGACAACAGTTACACTTGTAAGTATGTCAAGACTTGAGGTCTGCGTAGATTAGATATACCTCTGTCCCCAAGCACTGAACAGAGGGATAGTAACGACTCGCTTTTCTGTTATTCAGGCCACAGGTGGCAGGAACAAGAACACTGGATCCCCAGGAGGCTGCAATGGAAGGAACGATGGCTAGACAAGAAATACCTCTGGAATACAAGCACTAAACAATGGCTGTAATGGGTAATGAAATGACACCTACAAGTTGGGGAGCAGGAGAAAGGCCAGGGAGAGGGCAAGAACAGGATACCTGAGAAGGGCGTCCCCCCCCCCCCAGGAAGGTGTATGGTGTTCCCTCAGTGAGTGATGTGGCAGCAGCAAGGAGGACTCGCGATGCAGCAGACACTCACTGGATAGCCCCCTTTGTTTGAAGTGAAGGCTCAATACAAGCCTATGCTTAAATGGCAGGTCCGACGTGCTTGTAGACAAGGTAAATCAAGGGACCATCCGAGAAACGTGATCTGAGTCAGTAGGAACTTGGTGAACAAAAAGACGTGATGCATCGCACCAGGGAGAGAGCCAGCAACAGTCCGGTAAACAGGAGCCAAGGTCAAAGCATTTCAAGGAGGCGGCCCTGAAAAGCGTAGCAACTATCTTACTAGGCCAGGTGAAATTGAGATTGCGCAGGGGAAGGGTGAACGGTGCAGGGGAAAAGCAGGAGGGGGCAGTATAGGATAAACAGTCAAATAAATAAAAGGTGCGGCCGGCTGGTGGCAAGTGCAAGGGTAAGTGCAGACATCAAGTGTCAAGTTCTGGTAGGGGGCTGTAGGGATACAGAAACAGTCCCCGAGTGCAAGGGTTGCCAGGGGGGCAGTGTAGGTATGCATCTGGCGGGGAGAGGAGTAGGGCCCGAGATCAGAGGGTAGCCAGGTAACCAGTGCAGTTTCAGCCAGGAGATCTGCAGGGGAGAGGAGAGAAAGCAGAACCAAAGAGGAAGGTCTTGAGTTGCTTCCGGACCCAGAGATGGTCCTCCTCAAGTTTCCGGGGAGGGTTACAAATCAGAGGTATGCCCTGCAGAGGTGTAGAAGAAGCCCGAGGGGGGGGCTGAAAAGGAAGGAGGAGAGGGCAAGATAGCCAAGGGGGAGGCAAGGAAGTTGTGGAGGGGAGAGCGAGGACAGCAGGAGAAGAAAGGAAATTTATGAGGCATGGAAAGTCTGTCAAAGAGGAGATGGTTGGTTTGAGGGCCTTGGACCAAGACGGTACCATTCAACATTCAAGTAAACCTTAATGATGACCTTGGAGGAGTGGAAGGAGGCCAAGAGGGCCTCCCACCGGGTGCCACCATTAATGGGAGAAGAAGAGAAAGGAGACCGCACAGAGACCATATGTAGGGTCCATAGGTCTGGTGAGGGAATGACATGTAGGATATTGGTGAGGGTTTGCCTGGAGGAAGCACTGGTATATAGGTATCAGCGATAGGGAGGCCTGGGTTGGAGACCAGGTTGTCCTTTTTAAACTTATTCCTACCAGATTTAGTGAGGCGGGCAGGATAGTCGATATAGAAGCAGTTAGAGAAGATAGGAGAGACAGAGTGCACCATAGAGTAGGTAGGGAGAGGAGAGAAGAGGAAGGGTGGGGAGGGGGCGGGGAGAACACAAGGGAAGGACACAGGGAGGGGCTCATGCAAAGCAAAACCCAGAGTTACACTGTATGAATGATCCAAAATGATGACCACAAAACCTAAAGCAGAATTTAACTGCACAGGCTAACAGCACGTCAGGGGAAGCAAAACCCAGTTAAACAATTATTGTTACTGCAATAATAAAATCAAAACATTACTTTTGTGGGGGAGGCACAACCAATTCATAGGTGAGCAAAATAACCTTATATATACCTTCAAGAATAGCTTAACATTTCAAAGGTAATTGAAATGTCACCAAAAGGATCAAAGGATACTTTCTACCCTTTGCGAACTGTAGTTCTGTCAAGGTAAGCCATGGAACGTTAAAAGTGGTGCACCTACAGCAACCTAGCAACAACAGGCACTTATTGCCAAAACGTTGACAGAGGATACATTTGAAAAGACAATGTGGACGCTATGGTGAGCTATGGAGAACCCAAAAAAATCACACATCAAAAGACTAAAATGCTCTGAGTTTGTAAAAAGGTGTCCACTCGCCGAGGTATTTGGAAAACATATAATACACTGCTAAAGCAAAATGTTCTGGAAGTTATGGGGTTGACACAGGTCAGGCGATGGTTCATTGCTATGAAAATCTTACCCACCATAGGCTATTAACGCCAGTGCCATGCAATGCATGTGTGCATGTGGTTTTGGTTTAGCAGAGGGTTTGACAGACTCCAACCCTCAGTGTACCTTTGACTGATGGCAAATATCCATTTGCCTATCAGTATTTCAGCAACCCAAATGGGCAGTGCAGCACTGATATGCTCGGGCAATTCTCTTCTGAACTATAGTACCAATAGCAACCACAGACATGGGTTTTATTGATCGAGGGCCAGTAATATAAATGAAGGGAAGGTAAAAGATATACATTAATGAATCGTACACCCGATTAAATCTGCATAATGAAATACTTTTTAATACTTTTTATACCATTGAAATTGAATGTAATACCTTCGATTGTTTATGTACAATAACCAAACATTGGGGAACATATCAAATGTTATTGTGAACAGATTATGAAGACAGCTACAAATCATTAAAATTGGGAAGTCAACTTTTCAACAAGTTGAGCTTTAGGTGGACAGGTCTTGTTTGCAATATATTGTGGCATTGTATGTGTCCTAAGAACAAAATCGGGATCAATTCCATGAGTATGCATGGCCAACACATTCAATGTGAAATCTTTCACAAATTCGAATTCCATTTCCTGGTATATTGGCTTGGCCATCCGTTGTTTGCCTCGTTTTGTAAAGGCCAAGACGTAACGAAGCATCACAAAGTTTCCTGCAGTTTTCGCTTGCTCCCTCCCAATGTTCTCGTTGTGCGCAAGTACAGCTAGTCTTGTTCTGGCCTCCATACCGTCTATGCCGAAATGCAACCTTTTGGGCCTGTACTTCAGGCACATATTATGGAACATCTCCAAATCTCTGGTATGACAGAATTCCGTGAGTCCCTACAGGTCTCTTGAAAGCGTTTTATCATACACTATCTTCTCAAGAGCTTTGTATGGAGGTGAGCATGGCACTAACCACTTCTCGCTTTCCTGCTCCTTCAATAAAGGTCCATGTGCACATTAGTTAAATGTTGGTTTTCTGTCCATGGGTGTACGTTGGAACAATGGTCCATCCATGAACGCCATTTTTCAAGTAGAATTTCTACAGACCATCACAAATTTTGGAGCTCCACCAAAGATGGTTGCTGATAGACTGATACAAAAAACCTTTAGGCAGGTGAGAGGAATATTAGCCCTCTTCTTAGCACATCCTCAACGGATGTAAAAGAACCTCGTCCAGACCAACAAGAATAGCCAACGCAAACTGCCTCCACGTTCTGCGTTTCAAACTCTCTACTATAGGAGGACACAGCTTCCCAGTCAAGGCTGCGCAGTTGTGGAACTCCCTTCCCCGCTCAACTTAGTTACAAGTACATGGTAAGTAGGAAAGTACAGGGACATCAACAATGTTACAGTAGGCAGGTATGTACAAGGCAGGATCAAGGTCAAGAAACAACAAAATTACATGGTGCATGTATACTGGATAGTCATGGGAGTTATAATATACAGTTCTATACAGTGTGACATATCAGGTAAAAATGGCACCCAGAAAATTACATTGCATAGTAATGAGGTGCGCACGAAGCTTCAATCACATAATGAGTAAGTACCGGTAGCAGAAGGTAGGCGTCAAAGGAGATGCATCGAAAGAGTCGTGCAGGTCAGAATAGTTAGATGTCATTAGTCTTTTGCGCTCTGATGCCCCAGGTTCTGGTGCGCTCTATAAATAATAAACTAATCGGTATAGGCGAAGCCTTGAACAAAAAACAAATCAGTGCTAGGGGGCTTGTCTGTTCCCTTATTAGTATGGGTCCCGATGCCTAGAGCATCAATCAACCATTCCAAAACAGATTCCAAACATATTTACAAAAATATATATAATTTATTAGTTTATTTGCTTAACAAAGCTAAGTTTGTTCACCAAGTCAACAAGCATTAAAAACATCAGTATCGAGAGGACTGGAGAAAGTGCAAATGTAATTAACACGTACCCCTGTATATTAGGAGGTAAACCAGCAGAATAAACACCAAAAAATGATAAAAATAAATAATACCAAGTTGTGTGTAAACCAAACGTGATCCGAAATTAGGGTCATTCTGTGGTAGTGTTGTGCAAGTACCACCAAAATAAATTTATTTCCACACTACATTAATTCCAATTTCAATTCAGGCATACTCATGCTCTCATCACATTCCCAACATGTTTCCTTCTGATCGTGTGTGTAAACAAGTTAAACAGAAATTCATCAGGGGTAGTCTGCCGTCTACCAAATCAGTTATAACCTAATAAAATTAACAGGGTACATTTCCTCTGGTTTCGTCCACAATTAATTAAACCGGTTTAGAGAAAGCCAATTTTCATGTACATAGGCTTTTGCGCAAAATTATTGCGAACAAATTGTCCAAACTTTACAAGTCCTGTGAGTGGTCCATGATTCATTTGGGGACCAACAGCAAAACGGACTCCATATTTAGGAAAAAGAATTTTTATGGTCTGGAAACACTCTGTCATGAAGTCTCCTTTGTTACACAGTCCTATGTCCTATGCATCTCAGGTCAAACCTCTAAACAGGTGGAACTGGCTGTTTTAGACATTCCTAATGCGTTTTACTACGCAAGATCAAGCGATCAAAGTGATGTCGTCTGGTTCAGCATGGATGTATTCGGTTCGTATTCTATTGAATACTGGACAGTCCCAAGTTATTTGTCCCGTGGAGGTGCTTGGGTTAGTGTTGGCCGTCGGTGAACTAATGGTAATAGTTTGTTGTTTTCATGTCACTAGTCTGTGCAGGAGAATTCCTTAATGAGTCGAGGTTGGTTCGGGTCTACCAAGGTGTAGCCGGGTTGGTCCTGGACGGGAAGTGAAATAGTATGCTTCGTTTCGTGCCAGACCAAGGGCTTCCTTATCTCGTGGTCGCGTTATCCTCCAGAGTTATCCGTCCGTGCTTCCATTTCTGTTGCTGATAGACTGACACCACTGTAAAATATTTTCCGAACCCTGTATTTTTACCAGCAACTGTAATTGTTTTGACTGATTTGGCAACGTGCCATACATCAAATTGATGACAAATGTGTGGAAACTGCTCTTGCGTGGCCTTGGCTATTGAAACATGCACGCCAGTGGCTATCGGGTCTATTTTCATTCCCATCAGATTTGATGAAACCATGTTTCTCTATGGCGACAGAAGATGTACATTCGGACACCTGCACAATCTCCAAACTCACCATTTTTTTTACTTTCCTTGTCTTGAAAGTGGCATGTGCAGTACTTTGCTGAAAATCCGGGGTTGTCACACTGTCAGTCGCCAGCTAGCCAGAAACATTTGCCAGAGAATGTTCTTTCGATTCAGATCTATAAAATTTTCCATGCTTGCATAATAGCAGGGAATAAGAATTCCCTTTTATTTGTACTACTGGGTTTAGCACGGAACTCAACTCCCACAAATTTACAGAAACTGGAAATCTTACTGAAAGTCGACCTGCTGAAAAGTAAAGCCTTTGCCCAGCATGGGTTGAGAAGATCATGGAAATGTATGCTGGAGGTGGACACATCTGGCTTGGATTTTCAGGTTGGTGCCTTGTAATACACGAGACACCTTCACCAATGGCTCCCCGCATATTTACCCTCGCAATGTATGGACACAGTTCAGCATCTGTACAATCTCTAGCAGGCAGCTGTCGAATGCAATGTATTTTTGCTCCTTTATTAGCCAATCATCCGGCATGAATGTGGTTTGTGACTCGACTGTGGTGGACAAATCGCCAAAACTAGGCAAACTGAAGTGAGATCTTTAGCAAGTTCCTCGGTCAATTGCATTGAAGCTTCAGTCTCTTACTTCAGGTTGTGTCCCTTATACAAGCCTGGGAGATGCAGCAAAGGGTTTGAGCAGAGAACTGAGGGCGCAGCCTCCTGACAGTGAGGTTGCATTATTAACAGGCCAACGCGTCCTGTCAGCTGACACGGCAGGCACGATGTGGGCGGCCCGCAAAAACAAGGAAGCACGATTTTTCAACAATGGCTGAATTCCTTATCTAAACCTAACACAAGGATTATTGAACACACGGCAAAGATATTTATCGATAGAATGTGCTTTTTTTTTTTAACACTTCCTGAACAAAGTGTGGAGTTATTATTGAAGCTATATGGATAAAGGCACATGGGGCATATCATTGTCTGAAATGAAAAGTGATTCAGGATTTAATTCTTGCTGTGCAATACATTTTCTATGAATGTAAAGAGAAAATATAGCTTTGGGGCACATGTTTGCTGGGAAATTTCAAGTATAAACGCAGCCCTATTCTGGAAAAATGCTGTTAAGCAGCCAGTTAAACATATGAAGAAAATATCTGTCATATATGGCTGCCTGGCTTCGTTCCTGCAAATCAGTACTTTGGCACAATTACAGTATACTTGCATAACTTAAGCGCAGCTATTCTAGAAAAAGGCATTTTAAGGCTAAGCTGCTCAGAATTGGGTGTTGACAAGCTGCTGAGCTATGAGAGATTTATTTGTGCACATATACCAAAGGTATTTCAAACGTAGCACCTTGATTAGGCAGCTGTCTCCAATATTAGAAGATATTAGCCGTATGAATCTTTAATTTGGTGTCCCATACTTGACACGAATATTGCTTCAAAAAAGGGCAAACTAAAGAACTACCCTCAACATCAATGAACAGTGCTCCTACGAGACAGAAAAGTGGCTCTCCCATACCCAAGGATGATATACAAGATCCAGTTATGCTAGCTACCTTGTCGGAGATCAAAACTCTCAAACCTTTCATGGAAGCCACAACTGCGAAATTACAATTGCTAGATGACAAATGGCCCACCTTTTTAAAACGAGAATAAATGAAGTAGAAAGAAGGGTTAGCAATGCAGAAGATGTGACAGAAGAGGGCTGTTACTGGAAAATTCTGTTATCTCTCCAGAAGCAAACAGAAAATGTATAGAATAGGAAATGGAGAACCAACCTACGGAGTGTAGGCCTTCCAGCGGAAATGGAGAAAGATTATTCTATTAATTTTCTATATCACATGCTTCCTATACTTCTGGACTTCCCTGTGCACTTGCAACTCAATATGCAAAGAGCCAATCGTGTTGGACCCAATAGTTATCCCGGAATGCCCCAAGAACTTTGATCTTCACATTACTTGATTATACTCCTGTAGTACTCTTCCTGGAAAATGCTAAGCGAAGAAAGCAACTCCTATGGGAAGGCAATATGATCTTTATATCACAAGATGTCTCCAATGCCGCTGTAGCAAGAAGAAAGGAATTATTGACGTTTAGAACAGCCCTAAGACAACTAAATGCAAGATATGGAATAATCCATCCTGCCTCACTAAAAGTAACTCTTAATGGCAATATTCACCTTGCAATAGACTTAAACAATGTTATCCAAAATCATCGAAGAGAGGAAATGGACACGTCGAAACCACATACATAAATTTGAATGTATCATTAAACCCTCTGTAATCACTAGATGTCTTCGCCAGAGTGGAACACTGGATGAGCACCTCTGGATTTGGCGCTCCACCTCTTCTATTCATCGTTACAACTCTGACATGGTTTGGAGTGGCTGTTTCCTGCTAGCCACTACTTTTCTCATTATCTAATGGTTCTTTTATTCCATGTTGTACTTGTTAGACCTTCCCTCTCTGTGTCCTCCTTATATACTCATTAATGTAACACTTGTCAGTATTGACCTTAAGTATGCATGTTTCACCCTATTTGCTATTTATGTCTCTTACTATATCTTCATGGAACGTTAAGGTATTACATAACCCTATCAAACGACAGAAAATACTCTCACACCTTAATAGGGTTGAACCTGCAATTGCTTGTTTGCGAGAATCCCACCTCTCACGAAGAGGTGGCTACAATGAAACCTTTATGGGTGGGTCAAGGCTTCTCGAGCGCAGCAAATGGTATATATTAAATATATAGGGTCCTGCCAATGCTGATCATGTTTTCTGGACTCAACTAAGAAACTGTATCTTCAATTCTAGTCCTAATAATCTTATTGTGTGTTGTGACTGTAACAAGATCATAGATCCCCTTCTTGACAGAAAATCCAATGTACGTTTTAAGACAACTAAGTCCCATCTGCAGTTTGCCAATTTTGTTTCCGAATTAAGCTTGATTCATACTTTGCGCATAGCTCATCCCATTGAATTGGATTATACATTTGACCCCCTACCTCATAATTCCTTTTCAAGAATTGATTACATTTTTATATCCAAATCCTTGACTAAACGAGAAACGGATGATATGAAATCAATTAAATCTTTAGAATATGAATACTTGGGCTCCAACTCTATCACTATCCTACAATAAATCACTAAATTAAGAATACAATATAATAATTTGGCTCCGCAATACTCTTGTACCATACTTTTAAAGTACAAATCTAAAATCTATCATTTCTCATATAAATCTAGTAAGTCACTAGCGTCTTATCTTAAATTGAAAAGAAAATAACGGTAATATTTCTATTATTAAAGACCACAATGGCAATAGAACCTTTAATGATAGATATTTTAAATGTCTTCTCAAATTTCTATCAAAAATTATATTCTTCAGATACTATACCCAATAATTCTCATGCATCTGATTTCTTAAAACATATACATCATACCTCATTTGTTAGTATCAATCTGCAGACACTTAATGCTCTCCTGTCGGCATCTGCAATATATAAAGCTATTCGAGATCTCAATAAAGGAAAATCTCCCGGCCTGGATGGTCTCTCAATAGATTACCAATCTGTATTCTTCCTTTATTTCAAATGGGAAAGCTAAAGGGTCTTTTACAGAAGCTATGCTTATTGTCTTTCCTAAACCCAATAATGATGCCAAATTAATCCAAAGTTATAGACCAATATCCCTGTTTAATACCGATTGCACAATTTTGGCCAAAATTGTCGCTAATAGATTAATTGCCTTTCTTCCAAATCTCATTAAGAATGATCAGGTACGCTATGTTAGGGGACGACTATCTTCAGCTAATATTAGACTTCTTTTTACTAATATTCTTAATATCATTCAGAAATCTATCAATTAATATGCTGCCATTGCACTTTATGCTGAAAAGGCTTTTGATAGGGTTAACTGGAATTGCGTGTTTGAAGCTTTAAAGTGGCACAGCATTCCTGATCCTTTTATACCCATGTTCAAAGTAATGTACTCTAATCCAAAAACATCTGTTTTTATTAATGGTTCCATGTCATCCTCTTTCTCTCTTCGAGGAACCCGGCAAGGATGTTCCCTTTGTCACCTGCTTTTCATTTTGGCTTTAGAACCCTCCCTTGAGGCAATTAGACAAGAGGAAAATATAACTGGAATTCACTTTGGAGTTATTCAAATTAAAACTGCTACGTATGCTGATGATGTATTGATTTTACATATAACGGATATGTGTCTGCGCAAGTTACTCCATACTGTTATACAATTTTCTTTGGCTTCAGGATATAAACTTAACACAGATAAGTCGGATAGACTACCACTTAGCATACACTGTACCAAATGGCATATTTCAGACTCTGGTCCTCTGCGGGCATTAAATATCTCGGTATCCATATAACCTCTTCTAACAAAAGTATAACCAAACAAGATATGACATGTATCCTAAGTGGAGTTAAAAAGCTTACAAACTCATGGTCCTCCTTATTCTTATCCTGATGGGGGTAGACTTGAATCAATTAAAATGATGATTTCCCTGATTATATTTTAATTTATGTATATGCTTCCTATCCCCTTTCCTGCCTCATTTGATAAATCCCTGGACTCCTGCATCCTCAAATTCCTTTGGGGGGGAAAAAGAGACACAGAATCTCAATAAGTTAGCTAAAAAAAATTAAAATTGAGGGAGGTGTAGGGTTTTCAGACATTAGGAAATACCACATGGCCTTTGTTTTGAGACGGACACAATTGTGGTTTTTCCCTGCCAACCCTTGTTTGCCTAATTGGCTGCTTATAGAGAGTAATGGTTTCACCCCATTCTCTTGTAGATTGCCCTACATCATAAACAGTAAGAGATCCTTTAATAGTGCAAGCATTTCTCTGTGTATCTAAAGTCTTATTTATTTCCATTAATTACAAAAAAATCTGTTGAACCCCCTGATTAAGATTAATAAGAGAATTTTATGTTGGAAGCCCTGGCTCTCTCAAGGCATTAAATATGTTGGGCAGTCGTTTACTCGAGGAACGCCTCTTATCTTTGATGAAAGGAATGCTCCGATGGTACTTGTACAACAATACTTAGGTTTAATTAATGCTATAATGGATCATTTTGCCTTATTAACATGTAACGTGGAGGATCACCATGCTGAAAGAGCCAGACACCTGTCCAATCCAATGTGAACGGCCTCTTGGTTCTATACAATATATTTATCTAATCCAACAGTTGCTTATCCACTTAACTGCCTACTGGCGTGGAAACTAGAATCTTCCCTGAATGACTCTCTAACAGTATGGTCCTTTGTATAGAAAAATATCTCAAATTATTGTATCAGTGAGTTTACTCCAAACTCTGTATTTTTTTCACCATAGAGCCTTTACCACCCCACTTACTCTTTTCAAAAATGGATTATCCCTAAATGACAATTGTTGGAGTTGTTTATGCGTTCAAGATTCCTTCAAACATATGTTTTTCTAATGTGTTTATGTTAAATACATTTGGGAAATGGTTTGGAAGACTCTCAAAGATATTTATCATATACAACAAGATGTGTGCCTTTCCTTCCTCCTCCATGGAAGTACCATTGTACAACCTAAGATGCATACAAATAATTGTTACCTGTTTTGACTTCCTAATTGTAATAGCTATCCAAACTATTACATCCAATTGGAAAGACTTCAAGTGTTTACATTGTACGATATGATGGAATTCCGTATGCAACATCCATAGAATTCAAAAATGCAATCCTACGTCTCCACTTTTACTATTCAAACATGACTGACGATGGTAGTCATTTGAAGAATATTTGTAACATGCTCTTGTTGGTTGATAGCAAAACATTATAACCTATTTCCTTTCTAGTTCCTGGATAGCTTCATCCCCCCTATCCTTATGTGTATGTCTGTCTTGTGTGTTTTTGTTCATATAAAATTGATAATGGGTGATTACTGTATCTGAGTTTATTTTTAAACTACATTTTTATGGATTAGAAAATATCACGTGATGTCATATAAGACTCTTATAATGTTAAAACATGCTTGCATGTGGTGTTCTGTATTAATTATATACATATTACTTCACATATTTATTGTATACGTCTTGTATGCCTTCGTATGTTAATAAAAAAATATTTAAACAAAAGAAAAATGAAAAGATTAAAGTACCTAAATGAAGCAAGGGCTCCAATGAGTAATTACCAATTAGTGATGTCATAGCAGAAGTGTGGTGAGTCTGGTGGCAGCATCATTCCACTCCTGCTGTGACCTTTGCCCTGTGAAGCTTGCGTGCAAAGCACCCCTGAAGATGCACTGCGCTTGCGCTGCACAGGAAATCCACACAGTTCGCACCAGTTTTACACCTTATGAGTCAGGGCAATACAATTTAACACATGCAGATCGCACACATTTTGCCACAAAACTAGCATGGCTAGTGGAAATATGGAAATCAAGACGTTACTCCCCTTGTCATTCCCCCTTCTTCCTCCTGCTGTTGGAGAGGGGTGATGATACTCTTGTCCTTCTGGAGGTCGCTGAGATGAATACATGATTTACGTCTAGAGACTTTGACAGCCTTTGGAGTATCGTAGATCACTGTTTAAGGTCCAAGGAATTTTGGATCTTTCCACTTGCACACGAAGATGTGAACAAACACCCGATCGCCTGTGTAGATCTGCAAAGGTGGACACTGTGATGACTCTTGTGAGGCTTACAATGAATCTTCGACTGTTGAGTCCTGACTGGAGTGATGGGGCCCAACCTGAAGAGATATAATTCTCACAGATTTGGCTCATTCCCTAAGGTACCCCTCAAATTCTTCTCCAAGAATTTGAGCAGACGTCTCTGCATCAGAGGCTGTGCATGCAGGTGTGACGGGAGTATGCAGCCTCCCGCCTGTGATTATTTCATGCAGTGTAAGGTGATGATCACACTGTTACGCTCACCTGGTTTCTGCGGAGACGTTGGAACGGTTGCAGCCCTCCCTGGAACTAGCTCCCCTTGGTCAGGCTTCTTCCTCTGCTCCTGTGTTGATGGACTCCGCTGGTTGTTGGTACTGCCTCTGTGAGAATACGAGAGGCCGTGAGAATGCTGTGATGTGACGGTGGTCCCCCTCAAACCCTTCTTCCCAGAATGTGGTGAGCATGCCCCACCCATATAGTCTCACCTGTTTAATTATTATGGTGAGCTCTTCGTCCTGCTTGCTTCTCACTGCAGGGGTGATTTTAGATAGACTGAGTTTGTTCACTGGTCCATGTGCCTGGCAGCCCAGACTGGCTGTGGTTGAACCACTTCAAAGGTAAGTATCCTTCAATAATGATTATTGTCCATATCCTTTTGTAATGTCTTTTCCTTGATTATTGTCCGTATCTCTTGTAATCTCTTTCCTTTTCCCCAATAGGTGATATGAGGCCCAGCGGTAGTTGCGGTGCAAGAAGCGAGCCCCAACGGAAGAAAAGGGAGTTCACGATGTCCCAATAGTTGGTTGGTTTTTAGGTCAAGCGCGAGGATTGGTCTGAGCGTGACCTTAGCGTAATGTCTTTATAGTTTTTCTAACCTTATTTTGTCCTTTTCTCTTTCAGGGATTGCCTGGCGAAGTCAGACTGGAATGCTGTTATCTGAAGATCTGCTGGCAGATGAAGGATGCCTGGATCCGCGATGAAGCTGCCTGAAAGTGGACTCCTGAGTAAGTGTTGTGGCTGGGAGCCGGAATCTGGTAAGGATGTGCTCCGACTGCGGTTGCTGCTGGAATCCGGTAAGGATGCACTCCGTCTGCGGTTGCTGCTGGAATCTGGTCAAGATGCACTTCAGGCGGTGGTGAGCGTTACGCTGCTTTAAGCAGACTAATGCGAAGCGCCTGCATGCAGGCGGGGCAGGCTTAAATAGCCTGGTCCCTGCCATGCCGATTTGTTCCGACTCGTGGCCCCACCCTGCAACTCCTAGAGGATGCTGCACGTGCAGCCCAATTAACTCCTATGGCCACACCTGACCTGGAGGCACGTGGAGGCCCTGCAGGGAAAAAAAGCATGTGCACCAGAGCACACTTAATCATGAGCCTGGCGCCAAAGGCGCCAAGACTGGGTCTAACTGGACCTTTTATGTAGTGGAGCTTGTGGTTCTTGCCCAGTGGCCATGACCCAGACCCTGGCTGACTGCGGAGAGTGAAAAGAGCAAGCAGTAAACGGTGAAGCCGACCTTTGTGCAGACTGTCACACAAGTTAACAAGCCTTTGTTTTAACAATTCTTTGAGACACTCCACTACCCCATTGGCTTATGTGTGATGTTTTGGGTGATGTTTGGAGCGCAATTTGTGTTTTATTCCCAACAAGGAGCCTACCTCCTTAAACAGTTCATTAAAAAAGTGTGTTCTGTTATCAGACCAGATGATATCACATATTCCCCACTGGGGAAATACTTCATGTACTAGAAATATGGCTTCTGATTTATCATCAGGGTGGACACAGGGACCTGCTTCAAGCCATTTGGAGAATGAGCAAACCACAACAATTGGAAAGTTACTGCACCACTTAACCATATCCATGTACTTGATGTGCAGGTGCGGAAACGGCCCTGAGGGGTGGGGCAATGTCGATTTCAGTGTCCTAAGAGTGCAACCAGTAGTGTACCTTTGGAAAGTATTGCAGTTTAATATGAAAGCACTAATAAGCTCTTGGAAGTTTGGAATGAACCACTGCTGCTGTAAATCCTTTGATGTGTGTGAATGAATGTGCAACTGTTCAAGGGAGACGGTGAGCAGCTCTTGGGGCATGACTAGTTTTCCTGAAATGTTTTGCCTCCATATGAGGACTGTGGGAGAAACAGAAAATCTCCTTTTTGTCCATTATTCCTTTTCTTGCTGGGTAGCCCATGCTTGTAGTTCAATAACCTGGGTCAGGGGAAGTGAATTGTAATGCACCGTGATTTCTACTCGTAGCAAGGATAATTCAGAGGACACTGTAGCATTGGAGTTTTCCAAATAAGTGCCTTCTTTTGCTGCCAAATCTGCTGCATTTTGACCATAAGCAATTGTCTGCGTTGTTCATGTGAGCTGCACATTTCACTACCACGACTGCTGTAGGGAGCGCTAATGCATCTATTAATCTGGAGAGCTATGCGGCGTGCTGCATGGGTGTACCGTCTGATTCTTTAAGACTTCTCTTGTGCCATCTGGACAGGCCTGGATGCACGGTAGATGTCACATAGGCTGAATCCGAGTAAATGGTAGTGGAGCACCCAAGTGATAATTCCAGTGCACTTATGAGGACAACAAACTGTTGCTTATGCGGAGTAGTGTGAGGGCAGTGCCACCTTTGCTAACACAGACCTGTTTCGAGGCCAACTACTGCTGCTCCTGTGTGCCTTTCCCATGTTCTGATCAATCATTGACGAATGGTCAACAAACAGCACCTTCCCCCTTTTCATTGTCTCCTTTGACGTGAGTAGTGTTATTCATGGAGTTCTCATATGCAGTGCAAGCAAGCACTGTCATTTGGCTGTACTGGTTCTGCAATGAAGGTGGCTGGATTAACAGTTTGGCACCTGACAATGTATATGGAGGTGTCCGTCAAAATGACTTCATACCCTGATGCTCGTTGGGTGGTGAGAGTGGATTTTGATTTTTTTTAATATCGCAAAAAGGGCATGCTCCATGTAAAGGGTGACAGGGCATCCCATGGTGATGGTAGAGGACTTCTGTATGGCAAAAGCAGTGGCTGCTACAGCTTGCCGGCATGGGAAGTGCCTCTGCATGACCGGATCTAAGATCCCACTGTAGTAAGCCAGAGGCTTATATCCCATTGAGGTCTTTTGTTTGAGGACGGCTGTCATCACCTAACGGTTTGAAAGGGAGAACAACGATAATCATTTATGATAGTGTGATGCGGCTAGAACTGAGCAACTGCAAATCGCTTTCCTAAACTCTGGAAGTGATTTCATCAATGGGCCCCTTTGCTTTCTGCGCTTCCTTTAGTCCTTGCAGCAGGGGTTTGGTGTATGTTGAATAATCAAATATCCATGCTCAACAATAGTTACATAAACCTAAGAATTGCTATATTCACTTTACTGTGGTGGGCTGGTGTGTGTTCTGCACTGCTGTGGCTCTTTCTAGGGTTAATTGTCTGCCTGCCAGTGATATTATCTGCCCTAGGTGCACCACTTCTTGCTGACCATACTGCAGTTTACTCTTGTTGACCTTATACACCTTCTCTGCCATTAAAGTAAATTCCTATATGGCTTGTCTGTCGTGCTACACCCCAGGAGGTTATCTCCATACTGAATTACTGTGCTTTGTGTTTGTAAGTTCCCTAGATATATTTGAAACACCCTCTTAAAAATGTTGGAGGACTCATAGTACCCTTGGGGCAAACATGTGTTGGAACCTTTGGCTGCTATAGGTAAATGCTGTAAGGGGCTATGACTCTGGGTGTAATGGGATGGAGAAAAATGAATTTTTTAGATTTTTCCCAGTAAAATAGGTAGTTTCCGTGGGGATATTACACAGGATGGTGGCAGGATTAGGGACCACTAGGAATTCTGCTTCTACGATATTGTTCATGGGTCGCATAAGCTAAACTGCTTAAAATTTACTGAGGATTCCCAGCCTGATGACAGGGAATGTTTATGAGCATGTGAATCCATACAAGACCCATACAGAGAACAAGAGTTAGAGGTAAGGAACTTGCTCCTTTGTGTGATGAATTGCAATCTGGCAAGGGTGTGAAAGGGCTGGCCTTTTTGATTGTTATTAAGTAATACAATGATGCAGGTAATTCCATCTCTGAAAGGGAAATCTGCTAATCGGATTCCCCTGTCATAAACTCTATGCCAAAAGCATAGTGTGTACTTGTTCCCTGCTGCATCAGTATCCTGATTCACTGCACCTACTCATTCATTTGTTGCAGCTTTATTATGCTATTTTTTACCATAAAAGCCAACATATTAAAAATATCATCACATTAAGACAGAGTATCATCTCAAGGCATCTGAACACAAGAACACATCATACAAAAGATAAAATCAAGAGCGATACCACTGATACAGAGCATGTTCAGAGGCTACAGGTGCCCTCTTGACAGCTGCAACGTCATCCAAGTCTCTGCAGTGCAGGGGCCGCATTTAAAAATATGCACCCCTGTTCCAGAAATCCTATAATTAGGGGTCTACCTCCTGGTGGCAGACTAATCTTTAATCATAAGCCATACCTGAGTTAGGTTATGGTGGAGGTTATTCTCAAAAGTATTACAGCCACATCCAATTTGATTTCACACATGTCGGCTTTGTGGGCCTAGTTTAGCTGTGAAAGGATTAGGTCGTTTACTCCCAGACAAGGGCCACCCCTGTCCACTGACAGGACAGTGGCCTTGAAGGATTGCTTCTATTTGTTCCTTTATAAGGGCCGATCATACCCGTTCCCCCAGGACAGCCACTCCAAACGATTCTGGCTGGCGAATAGAACCCAAGAGGCATACCCATTCACAGAGAGCCAGGCCTCACACCAGGGGGCCGCATTTCTAAAGACCTTTTATCCTATTGAGAAGGAAAGGGGTGGAGTTAGGGTAGTCAGAGAGGGATCTGTACAGTCTTGAGAGGGTTCTGCCATCTTGATTCTCTCGCCCTCTTTCTTGTCCCATCCACTTACTCTGGAGCAAAGCACTATGGGTGTGACATCATAAGGGCAAAGTCCACACATTTCAAGAGCAGGGATTGGACCACTAAAGCAGGCTAGGTTTAGTCCAATCACTTGGGGACTTTTGCCTATAAACAAAGGGGTCTCCCACCACTTCTTTGAATCAGCTTGGGAATCAGCTTGAAGCATCTTTGGATCATCACTTGAGAACATTTCTTTGGACCCTTCTGAGAGAAGAGTCCTTTCTAAAGTCCTCCAGTTGTGTGGTGACAGCAGGTGTTCCAAGGCAGAGACCATCTCTGTCCCCTAATAATCCCCAATGGAGGTGAGCTACTGCTGGAACAGGACCGGCCTCTCTGCCAGCCACAGCGGTACCCAGGTCACTGTGTTGGAGGACTCCTGCAGTTGTGTGCCAGCCTACCCATTATTTGGAAACGCAGGAAAAGGAGTCCTCTTGTCCCTGAGCCCCTGGGTTGGGACTCACAGCGCCTTGAGAGGCAAGACAGCTGGGACCCCAGTGTTTTTTGCCATTGAACTCCTTCATACGTGTATCAAGAACTGTTAAACACATTTGAACCAGCGGGTCCCTCTCTTGCTGCCTTTTGCTCTATCACGATCATCACACAGTTCCAAGAAGTTTGGTTCAGTGCTGCTGAACTTCCAAGAGTTGCAAAGAAGGTACTATTGACTGCTAACGTGCCCCTGATCTATTTGGTGGCCCTGGAGACTGATTAGGTACCTTTGAACCCTTTTTTGCTCACAAGTACATATCCTTTTTCAAGAACATTTTTGCTTGCCTTTCATCCCTGTTTCATTATGCAGAGCGCTGCGTCTGCCATCTTTGCTTATTCTGTATTCTTTCCTCAAAGTTGGGTCTTGTGCAGTGTGTTTCTAGTTAGTTAATATTGTATACAGTGTTTTTAATTAAAGTTTACATATTTTTATAGAACATAGAACCTTGATTGAACATTACTTCATTTTGGGCTGTTATACTCCATTGTTTGGGTTGCTGCTGAATGAACCACATTCACCCTGTTTTAAGAGTGTTGCCTACCCTCAGCTCACTGTGCCAGTTTTACCTTTATGATTGTGTTGGCTCTTGGTGTGTAGAAGTGTGAGGACTGAGTGCGCGTTGTAGCCTTCACTCATGGTAATCCTGCGGCGCAGAAGCCAATTTGTCACATTGTTTGGGCAGCGGTTGGGATTTGGAGTGTACATTTAATGTTTAGTTTCACTGCCAAGGCATATTGTTCAATTGCTATCATGTGGTTCATAATGGACATTGCACAGCTGCTGCTAGTGCCTTCACAAGCTTTGGGAGGTGGAGTCTCCCCCATGGCAGTGAGGTTAAAAAACCTGAACTGCTGAGAAACCTCAGATCAGTGTTGGGTGATGGGGGAATTTAATTTGTGTGGTTAACTCACAAAATATCCAGTGGGGAAATAAGTATCTCAGGTGTTGGAACCCAAGTACAGCTTGGCTGCCCCATCCCCAAGGACAATGTCCAACCATCTGAGGAGGGGAGCACAGCTTTTGAGGAGTTTACACATCAGCCCTTAGAGTCCTGATGTGGATGGGCCGCAGGTAACAAAAATGACACATCTTAGGGCATAGATAACTTGCACACATGTTAGAATACCTTTGAAAACTGTGAGATGGCGTTACACCAGCGTTTAGCGGATATGAGTGAAACTAGCGGATATGAGTGACATCAAGTCTGTGGAGCCTGGGAAGGCTGCAGGCAGGTATGTGAATGCTCAAGTACACAAAAAGGCTAAGGTTTATGCCCCCAAATCAGAGGCAACTGATTATGATAAAAGAAGGGAAAGGACAGAGGTTCTGACCCTCCATCCAAGAAAGCTCCCCAAAAATCCAAAGGGAAATCCCAGACCCATGGTAGGTCAACTCACAATGGAAAGCAGAGTGTGGGCACCTCTAGCACCAAGGCCCCACACCCTCCAAAACCAGGGGTTGTTTCCAGTGTGGAGAATTGACACATAAGGAAGGGGATCCTGCCTGCAAGGGAAAGCCTGAGCAGGTCCTAGTGACTGAGAGGCCAGTGAAAGATGACACCACAGTTAGTGTGGGCATTTTATCAGAAGAAGTCCCAGTAGGCCAAGGAGGGGCCAAAGGTTTCCTCGATCTGGGTAGGAATGGTACCGGGTCCTTTGAGGGAGCTCCAGTTCCTGCCATGTCTAAGATATTTCTGGACCATGTTTCCAGAAATGGGCACTGCTTCTCGTGTCACAGCTGTCGGGCAGTACAACAGAAGACCAAACCTGCAGGTAAGAGCATTTGATGGTCTGAAGTACTGTGCAGTAGGGCTTAGTTGGAGGAGTGAAACCTCCCTGCACCGTTTTGCATTCAAGAACTAATGCAAAACTTCCAGTAGGGTGTCTGTTGGGTAACAGCTGCCCTGTCCCAGAGATGGTCAGGGCAGTTACTTGAATGGAAGTGGCACAGGAGTAAGTGATTGGGGGCTGCAGCACTGAGGCTTCCCCAACTATAGAGTGGAAGGCATGAATTCATTTTCAAAAATTGATTAGCAGAGTTTGCTACTTAACATTTTGATTAGCAAACAGACCCATTTGATTAGCAATGTTGCACTAATATTGTTAATGTCACCAGAGGTTATTTGTACCCAAGACATGAAATGAGCAACAATACAGCAGTTTTGCTTACCACTGATATAAGGCATTAGAGGATTCAGGCCTTGCAAATTCTTTAAAATTCAGTTAGACCCGCAGGTCTGGTGGCTTAGTTTCCCTATTCAACCTAAGAGAAATGCACTCGACCATAGCAATGGAGGACAACACATTTCAAATGCGATTTGTGTACAATGGTGCACGTCACTACAAACCCGCTTTGTTTGGCACACTGCTGCCACCCAGAGGCCAGTCATGCACAGTGAAACGTTTGACATTTACTGTAAAGTAAATGTTACATAAAACTTTCAACCATCTCTTGCAAATGCTACTCGCCCTTGATAAAATGTACTGGACTATGCGAGTGGGAGAGAAGGATTTTGAGTGTCTGTAAAATGTAAAAGGTTAGCTGCATGAACGGACACAAATAGATAGGATACAAAGGCTCTGAAAACAGTTTGGGTAGCTGTCTCCTACAGCTTGTAATATATAATGCAATCATAATTCTAAGACAAAGTGAGCTCTGAAGGATAACTACAGTGTTTGGTATTGCAATAGATCTGTAGTTGTACAGATTGGATGGAACTATTGATTACTACTTGTGTAAGCATCTAGTTCACTTTTTGTATACATTATGTAAGAGGAAAGAAAGAGACTAAGCAGAGTGGATTGTGCAGCAGGCAGAGAACGGGCAAAGTAGATGGAATATTTGTAGTTTGTGGTCATCTCAATTTCAGGGTACCTTGTATAAAGCAACTGGGTGATAATAAATAATGTCAAGGAGTATGGGTTCGCTCGTGGGTTGAGCACCAGTGGCAAGATGTGTGCAACCTGCAGGTTACAGAACTAGGTTTGCCATCAAAAGTATTTGATCATGTACATTTTCAAGTGTTCACTCATCAATATGATGCATCTTCCGCAACAACATGAAATATAATTGACACAAAAATGTAGATACACTAACCTAAACTTTACTGTAAAGCATGGAGATGATGCAGTGTTTTACAGTATCAATACTCTAATTATGCATTATGTGACAACATACATTTTAGGAATGGAATTGCATGATTGTCTTTTAAAAATATAGTAAAGTTGACACTTAAAGTTGACACAGTCAGAATATAGAAAGCTTAATAAAAAGTAGCATCCTGATTATTTCTGGTTTGCAATTATTTGAAAAATAAATTCTTGTCTAGCACTCCCGCACTTAAGAGTGGAGGAGATTATTACTGCTGCACTTTCTCTCCATTAGGACTTGAAGTGAATAGAGAAAAGAGTGGGATGAGAGCACAGAGGGCTAGAGAGGAATGCAGGGCGAGCTGTGCTTTCATTGAAGAGGGAAACTTAAATAGCGGTCTTTGCTACACAAGTGTCTATTTGATTAGCATACTGAATTAACTGCATAGCCCAGGTCAGGCTGACCGTTGCTTGGACCAGCAGGGCTGTTCCACTCTAGCCGGTCTGTTGAGGCAGACCACGGAGCAGGTACACGACAGAGGTCCTGATCCACTCCAACCAAGGGAACAGACACAGAGCGTTGGCCCTGACCTATTCCAAAACCAGGAACCAGTGCAAGGCAGAGGCCCTGATTAGTTAACAGACAAGGATCCCAATAATTCTGTGGCAGGGCACATCCAGGAGTTGGTTGCTCACCCAAACTGCAGGAGTTTCCTACCGGAATTAGTTCATGACAAAACTTAGATGTGGCTGGGACATCTGACCGCTTGTCAGATCATTTTTGTAATCCCTGTGTGGATTCAGAAATGGAAACATTGCCCTCTGTCTAGTCCTGCCTAGATACTGACAGGACAGGAGAGGTGTAGTGGTGAGCCCGTGCCATGCAGGCTGTCGCGTGGTGGCTCTGGCTCCCCACAGCTTGTAGCCATGATGATCGAATTGAACTGCGCTTGGGCTGACGTGCGTTGCGGGAGCAGAGCGGTTGCAGGGACTTCCAAGGATGGCTGTGTGTGGTGTGGTTCCAGGTGCCAAAGTTGCTAATTAATAAAGGTGTGTTCACCACAGTCCATCTGTGTCCTTATTCCTGTGTCGACTACGCCCCCGAAAACATTTGGTGATGAGCGGGTAACCCTGCTGAGGGGTCGTGTTGTGGCACCACTTCTAAGGATGCAATTTATGTATTTTAATTTTTGTACTGCATACACATGCCCGTAGGGAAAATGTGGACTTAATCAGGGCTGAGATTGAAGAGATTAGTCTTAATGGCCTTTTTAAAAGAGGCATAGTTGTCAGAGAGGCGTATGGAAGCAGGAAGAGTTCCAGAGAAGTGGATCTTGAACTTCGAAGCTTGTGCCACCAAAACGGACCAGTTTGAATCTTGGCAGGACCAATGTAGGTGCAACCGATTAACGAAGATTTCTGGTGGATGTCTTGCTCTTAGTACGATCCGATAGATATACTGGACATGAGAAGGATAGGCACTTGTGTGCTAAGGTAAGGATTTTATGAGATATTCTTTGCCTAACAGGGACCCAATGTAGGGTTTTCCTGAACGTAGAGATGTGTGTACTATGAGTAAGCTCGAAGATGGTACGTACTGCATTGTTTTGTGTAACCAAAGCACAGTTTTCAGTGGTGATGAATGGTCGAATATATTGTATGCGCTTGTTAATGAAGCTGCATGCCGACCTAATATAAGATACGTGAGGTCTCATTGACAGTTCGTCATCTAGGATAACTCCAAAGGTTTTCATCTTCTTTGAGGCCGGAATAGTGTGATCCTCAATCATAAAGTCAGATTAGTCGGAAGTGCGCTTACTCTGCGTATTCTTGGTGGCAACAATTATGAGTTTGTTTTTTGTTAAGGGCTAGGGAGTTGTGGGCCATCCAATTCTGGATGGCGTCGTAGAAGAGAGCGGTAAGGTCCTGCTTGTAATGCCCGCTGAGCTGAAGAACAACCTGGGTATCCTCAGCATAGTTGGTATATTAGACTTCCAATGTCCTCTAGTGACCGGTGGACGTATAGCAACGTGTGCTGAGAGCAGTGTGCTGCAGCCGATCACTTCTTTGCAAGTTGGATGTAGTTTTGGTCAGGGGCTGGAACATTTGGCTGTTTGTATTATTTTTGTGGACTGTTAAGGAGCCACGCTGCCCCTGTGGTCTGGATTGTCTGAGAGAGGTGGGATTTCGAGAACTCTGCTGCCATGGAATGTTCGTGCTGATTTTGCCAGAACAACACTTTATGAAGGCAAACAACATCATCAGTGACATATCTTTCATACAATACAAGCATGCGTGGCTTGTTGGTCAAGATCTTATCCATAGGCTACCTGCTCCATAAGGGATGTCAGGCCATTGGAACCAGCCTCTTCTGTCCATCTTCTTCCACGTGCGTTCCTTCTTTCGCGTCATTGGGCGTGAAGCTACAACTGATGGGCAATTACGTGAAGAAAAACAATACAAGCTCTATCTCTAACCTTAAGCTGCACCTCGTACTGCAGACATGGGCTAAGAGTATACTTTGAGGCAATCGCTTCTGACAAACTACAGCTCGATTCGAGACACGTTGGCGCCCATCCGAAGTTCCCTATCCTCGTTTTAACTAAGTTGTTTTATCCCTCCCGGAACCTCGCAGCACAAATCACGTGACCGATGGTGAAGACAGCTGATCCCTGTTTTCAGATCTTTTCTGATTGATTGGGGGTCTAACAGTTTTATGGTTGATGGTCTGGGATTAACTGATACCTTGGAATGCTGGGGGTATTGGAACTGGGGTTTCCGGGTGCTATTATTTAGCACTAGGACAGGGAATGTCAGAGGCTCTTGCCCTCCTTTTCGTGGGATTGCTTTTCTCAGTGAGCTCTCAACCCCCCCGTGGCCTTGCAGGGCAAATTCCTTCTGGGATACGAAATGTCGGCAACATGAGACAATGAAGAGTCTCTTCATCTCTGCAGTTCAGGCCTTCATCATCGGTGCCCAAGCTACAACCTATTCCTGCCTACATACAGTTTATTTCTATGCCTGTGACTCGGGCCTGCAGCCCTGGTTTAAGCGCAAAACTAGGCCTCGATTCCAATATGGCTGCTAAAATTTAAATGGCATTTTGGTTCCCCATTCATTATTATAGCAAGATGCGCACCACCTCCCGCATTGCGGCTCCTAACAACTTCCTCCCTTCCTTCTGTAACCTCCCTTGGCCCCTACCGCACCTTCCCGGGCCTCTGTTCATACGAAAGCACTGGGGGCTTTTGGCTGGGGTCCGGGACGATTGTTCCTCCTTCCCAACATTGACTGAAGTGATTGAACCCATTGAGGCTGCGAAATGGGGAGAGTCTGTTGTGATTGCTAAAAAACAGATAGTGCGATTCAGATGTGTGTGGATTTGAGATCCCTGAATAACAGTATAAGTGTTGATTGTCATCCCCCCCCCCCCAAGGTACAAGAAATGATAACCCCCTTGCATGGGGAGAAGTATTTGACCACAATAGACCTGGCCAGTGCCTATCACCAGATTGAACTACATCCTAAATCCAGAGCTCTTACCTCATTCATAGCGCTGTTTGGGGTTTACAGGATCAGGCGGATGCCTTTTGGTTTAGCGTTGGTCGCTGCCATTTTTCAGAGGATAATTGAGTTTGTTTGGTGAGATTAAAAACGTGAGGTGTTTTCAGGATGACATCTTGATATTTACAGCTGACTCACATCAGTATGACGTGTGTTTGAGGAAAGTGTCGTGGATACTCAAACAAGCTTGGGTATTGGTTAAGAAAGAAAAATATAAGTTCAAGGTCGAGGAGATATACTTAGGACATGTATAAATGATTGAGGCATGAAACCAAAATCGAGCCTGGTGTAAGCTGTGGTGAAGGCAACAGCGCCACGTGACAAGCAGACCCTTAGAGCTTTCCTAGGGCTGGTGGAATATTATTCCAAATTTGTTGAGGATTTTGCTATGTTCAGTGCCCCCTTGAGGGACTTGTTGAAGAAAAATGTAATTTTTGAATGGGCTGAGTGTCATGAAAGAGTATTTCAGAAGATTAGAAGCAGAGAATAGGAGAATAAGGGTTGCTCCAACTTTCTGCATGTTTGATCCTTGCAGGAAGACAGTATTAACTACATATGCAAGCTCTGTGGGGCTAGGAGTTGAGTTGTGCTTACACAGGTGAAAGATGAAATGAGGTAGTGATTGGATTTGCTTCTAGCGCTTTGCAAGGGGTGGAAAATAATTATTCCATGATTGAGCAGGAAGCTCTGGTGTGTTATTGGTCAGTGTGCCATTTTAAGTTCTTCTTGTGGGGTGTACAATTTGTGATGAAAATGAATCATAAGTCCTTGGTGCATGCACTTGTGGGATAGAACATGGGTGTCTCAGCCAGGAGAAAACCGTTGGGCCCTGGCCTTACAAGAGTACAATTTTGCTATGGTGTATAGACCGGGTTTGAGTAATGTGGTGGAAGACTGCCTGTTCCGGTTCCCCATAGAAGGTGCGCACAAGTTGCCTGTTGAGCAGGAAGCCATGGTTACGCAGGGGACTCCAGGTTTTTTGAAGTTGGAGAGGGGGCGAGAAGAGTGTGTCAATTGCTGGAGAGGGGTTGGCATAGGCATTCCTTGGGTGAGAGTGCAAAGTTCGATCCGGTGTGGGATGAACTGTGGGTGGCAGGTGACACGCTGTTAGAGGGGAGAAAGGTGCTTCCTCGAAAGGGGTGAGGTCTGTGATTGTTGGGGTAGCTCATAAGGGGCATTTGGGTAGAACAGCCCTTGTATCCCATCATAATTCTGACGCAGCACTGGGAAAAAGTGGCACTGGACATCATTGGTCCGCTACTAGCATGTTATCAGAGCAAAAGATTCATGTTCGTCCTGATAGATTACCACAGTAAATGGCCATGTGTAGGATGTGCGGATGATGTGACGGCCTGGTCGTCGGTGGAATTTTTGGATGGTGTTCTGGAAAGAAGGGTTTCCGTCTGTAGTGCTGACTGACGATGGCATTCAATTTCAGTCAAAGGTATTTGCGGAGTACAGGTGCAAAGCATGAGCCTACAGCTCTATATTGTCCCAGGCAGAATGGGTTAGTAGAGAGATTTAATTGAGTTGTGAAGGGGACATTGCAGTTAACCCTTATGTCGAAGTTGGATGCAGTGGAGACCATGAGGGACGTGGTGTGGGCCTCCAGGATTACACCACACTACTACTGGAGTGTCTTTAAGGGGGAGGAAACCTGTTAGAGAGTTGACACACGGAAAGGCTGCACTCCTCAGGCCCTGTTAAGGTGAATAGAGTGGAACTCATCCAGAGAGGGGAGAAGTGCCAGGAGAGGTACTAGACGTGGTTCGACGGGAGGAAATGGGTGTAATAGGACAGTGTTATGTAGGTAATAAAGTATGCGTGAGAGTGAGAGGGAAAGGTGTCGGTATTTGGCTTCCCCCCAAGAGAATTAAGCAAGTTTGCCAGTACTATAGTACTAATAGATAATAGAACAGAATGGAGCGTGAGAGAACTTAAGTGTCATTAAGCAGAGTGGAGAGTTTGTGAGAAGAGGAAGTGTGTGGAAAGATCATTGGTCCCGATTATAACCATGTCGTTCTCCTGGTGGTAAAGCTGCCACGATACCGTCAAAGGCTGTTACTGTTTTTGGGATTCGGTCCGGTGGCATTACCGCCGGGTCACGAGTGCTAGAGTGATGGTGTACATTCCCATTCATGGAGTCCCATAGGACTTCATGGAGGAGTTGGCATCATTATCGGTACCAGCAATACCGGTGCTGTTAATTATGGCATTTTTTGCTTGTAGGTCACCTGCCTTACCTCTAGCTTTTAGCTGGGGGTAACTCGGGTGCCCCGCCAGCAAACCTGTAGTCAGCCGGTCTGGTAAAGTGCTGTATAGATGAATACCGGCACTTTAATACCAGACTGGGCCACTCGGAATGAGGCCCAGGAGGTGATGGGAAGAGCAGAAAACAATGATAGCATCTTATCGCTGATAGTGGGAATAATGATGAACTGTTTGAATCATGTTGTAGAGATTATCAGGTGGTAGCATAAGGAAGCAATAAGAGTACACGGTTGCGCAGTTTTCCTACCAAGTTAAACGGCTATTTGCTGAATTTACTGTCTATGGGGGAGGTGTATTGTAGTGGTGAGCCCGTGCCAAGCAGGCTGTCATGTGGTGGCTATGGTTTCTTGCAGCGTGTAGCCGTGATGCAGGATTTGAATTGCACTTGGGCTGACGCTTGTTGGGTGAGCAGAGCTGTTGCCGGGACAACTAGGGATGGCTGTGTACGGTGTGGCTTCAAGTGCAGGAGTTGCTTACTAATAAAGGTGCTTCCCCCTCAGCCCTTCTGTGCCCTTCTTCCTGTGTCGTCTACGATCCCACAACAAGAGGCATGCCAGACCCCTTTAAATCCAATACCGGTCGTTCAGTGGTCGTGTGAGAGGAATTTTTCTCAGGTATGATGCCCCCAGGATGTCATATGTGACAGGGGACCCCATGTCAACTTTGTGGCTGTTCGGACACCATCGAAACATCATCTGGCCTCAGCCTGGCAAACCACTTTCCAGCACTAGAAAGCTGGTTTAACCCCTTCAGTGCCAAGGACGAGCTATCTCGTCTCTGGAATTACTGCCGTAGTGCCAAGGACGAGATAGATCGTCCTTTTCGGCACTCCGTTTTGAGCGATCCCTGTAAAACAGGGATTGCTCAAAACTGTAATCCAACCCCCTGGTTATGTGAGGGGGAGGTCCACCCTCACTGCCAGTGGGCTGGATTACCTTCAGTTTCACGTCGGCATGCGTAAAGCACGCTGACGTGAAAGTAATTTTCACTGCAGCAGCCATTTCGATGCTGCTGCAGTGAAAATGCAAGGTGAGTGTTCACGTTTCTCCCCCTCGATCTCTGGTTGTATTTCAAGCCGGAGATCGAGGGAGGTGTCGTTGGAAAGGGGAGATTCTCCCCTTTCCAACGACCCCTTGTGTGAAAGCATTGCTGGGCACGGAGAGGGCGCAGATCGCGCAATCCGTGCCCTGCAATGCCCACTAGACACCACAGATGTCTTTACAGTGCGGGGGGAAAGGGGCTGCTTACTAGGTAAGCGGCCCCCTCCCCCCGAGGTCCCAAAGCATGGGGGCACACATATAAACACCCATGGGGGCAGACAGGTGACCATCTGCCCCCAGGTGTGGGGGCATAAAAAAATGTGATGAGAAGGGGAGGGGGTTTGGGGACCCTAGCCACCAGGGATTCTTTTGGGGAGGGTGTTGTTGGAAAGGGGAGATTCTCCCCTTTCCAACGACACCCTTTGTGCATTGCTGCTCCCGGATCGGGCACAGGGCGCTCGATCCGGGAGCAGCAACGCCCACTAGACACCAGGGATCTGTTACAAAGGCAGGGGAGGGGGGCAGCTTACTAGGTAAGCGCCCCCCTCACCCCCATGGCCCCAAAGCATGGGGCCACATGTATGGATACCCCTGGGGGCAGATGGGTGACCATCTGCCCCCAGAGGTGTGGGGGGCAAAAAAAAGTATTTTAAAAAAAATCATAAAATGAAGCATGGGAAGGGTGGAGGTGGTGGGGACCCCTAGACACCAGGGATTTTTTTTGTGGGGGTGTCATTGGAATGGGGAGATTCCCTTACCGGAGACAACTTACTGGAGGATCAGAGCAATGGAACACCAATAATAACAGCAGAAACGCTAACAGAGGAGATAGCAACGTCAACAAGCAGTTCACAGTTAGCACTAATGCAGGCACTGCAACTACCTGCACAACAGACAACTGTGGAATCAAAATGTAACCTGGCCAGTTCTCCGGATCCTATACCGAATAATTTTCAAACAAAAGAACATCCGAAAAGGACTGAAGAACAAAGGTTGGACAGCAATGACAGCCCAGCCACGGAAACAAATTCCGGAAACAAATTGAAATCAATAATAAACGAGGAGACTCAGACACTGATCTTTATGAAAAGGAAAAACCACAATTACACAGAAGAGGAAGAAGGGTTACAGTGGGGAGTGTCAAAAACACAAGCACAGGAAAAGGAAAACTCGGGGCCACTTATAAGCCCCCCGGTCAGATACACAGTTAAAAGGACTAAATACGTGAACAACGAAATAGAAGATGCCGGGAGAAAGGTTACATGGAAACCCTTTATGACAGGGTCAACGATGGAAAATTCGGACATTGTGCTGCCCACAACTTTAAAAACAACCCTAAAAACTGCACATAGTGGAAACCTCTGGCATGCATCAAAAGCGCAGTTAACACCCAGCTTTACATTTGGCAACGGAAGACCAGTCAACTCAAACGGAATAAGAACAACCAGAGTTGAAATGCCTGATGCAGTACTCTTAGAGACCTCAATAGATATAGAGAACGCGATCAGAGAGAAGTCCACAACAACCCCACAACTCGACAAACGGAGCGGGTTGACTTGTAATGGCGTTATAAAAGATCAGTCGACGCAAACAGAGAACAGGAGTGGAACCTTCAAAACCGCAACCCGGCCCGCAGATTCAGTGGAAAAAGAGTACACATCGAAACCATGTCGCTCAGAGGAAGACAACTTCCTATTGGTAACGACACTGTCAGGAATCCTAGCCCCCTTCATGAAGTTGTATGAGGATATTGCGGTTACCCTAAGAGATCACTCCACAATACTGGCAATGGTTCATTCCAAAACAATATTCGTGGAAGGATTTATTTCAGCAATCCAAAACAATCTGGATAACAGTACAGCAAACGTCACTCAACTCTTGCATGACATAATAGAACCGATTTTAAAAGGGAGAAAACTAGGAAGAACGAATCCAAGAGGAAAAGAGCCCACAAGTAAAGAACATAGTGTCTCAAACACACTACCAGTGGCAATTGAAGGAGAAAACCCAAATGAGGTAAAAGCAAAAGAGATAGAAGGAAATGGTGGAGGGACTCCAGTAGTGCTGGGAAAAACGCAAGAAAGCAATGAAATACAGAACCAAACCTCAATAAGCAACTTGGCAGCCCCAGGCAAAAACACAGATGGGGGAGAACAGAGGGACGATGGAACCGCAGCCATAATAAAAGTAACCAGCAAGGGAGCAGAGGAAGAAGAAAAACAAAAACGTTCAAAAATCGGGAGTCCGAGTACGAAGAATGCCAAGCAACTTGAAAATCTGGAAAGACCTACAAATAACGCCGCCTGCAACTGTCAGATGAATCTGTCACAAACACAGGTGGTGTTGATCAATATGGAAATGACACAGACAGACGAACCCAAAAATTTGGAGAAGGCCCAGAGAAAGAAAAGCAAAATGAGTGTCTGTGAAATTTTCAAAAAAAGAGATACAAATAAGGGAGAAAAAAAAACAGGATAACCACAAAATTTTAAATCAAACAGCGAACGCAGAAAGAAAAATAGGAGGAGGTCAGAGAAGAGGAGCCACAACAAAAAAACAAAAAAATCAAGCGCTTTCGAAGACTTCCACCAGCAATAAAACTCGGGCGTTCATCAAAAACCTGACAATACCTAAAGAACAACCTAGCATAATGGAACAGTTGATAAACAACAAAAAAAAGGTGGGAGTAGAACTGAACACCATAGAATGTGCAACACCTGAATTTGGAGATGATGAATGCTCTGAGGTTGATCTGCTAGACCTCTCGACATACACGGTATCAGATGTAGAAGAGAAACGGGAAGCAATAGAACATGAAAACATTAAACAAGTGGAAGACGAATTGATGAGAGAGGAGTGTTCTGATGATACTGAGAGCGATACTTCAATAGTAACGGAAGCATCTGTGGAACAAAAAAAACAGGGGGGAAAGGGAAGAAGACGAAATATCCAAATGCAACAAGAACAATCAGAAATGACAGAAAAAAAACAAGGAGGGCACAGAAGAACGATCAAACATTAGGAAAGAACAGTTACAAACCACGGCGTTCACAAATCGGAACAAGGTGGGATAGAGAACTCAGACATAATAACCAAATGGCGATAGAGGATAAAAAAGAACTGACAGACACTTATGAGGCGGAAAAAGAACAACAATCGCGCCAAGCACATAAAGTCTATATGGTAGACTCTAAAAAGCAATCAGGTCTGGTCCTGGAAAGAATCCTCCATTATGACAACGAGCTAATCCTAAATAGAACCAACACAATAAGGCTTTTACACCATATTACAGAACTAAGTCTAATCCATACGGAAGACTTAGCAATTGTGGAGTTCGTCGATGAGGCCCGCACCGATAAGGTGATCCTGCATACAAGATCAAACCTGGTGAGACAATTGCTCCTGGAAGAAGCACCCCAACTAAGGCCCGCACTGATAAGGTGATCCTGCATACAAGATCAAACCTGGTGAGACAATTGCTCCTGGAAGAAGCACCCCAACTAAGACCAATGGGTTTTGATTTGCAGGAAAGTGAGGAAACTTTAAAAACGAGGAAAAAGTAGAGAAATACCCACAAAGAAAGACCAATAAAATGGACAAAAATGTCGGGAACTCTAAGACAAATAGAGAGACAGCAGGAAAAAGCACGACAAAACATTCGAAGCCCAGATAATAGAAACAAAAGACAAGAAGAAGAAAATGAAGTGGCAAGATGGAAATGGTTGAAAAACTTCATCGATGACAAAATGAACACTCAATAACATGAACCAGTAAAAAGTGCAGGTTTGTGGAGCCTAGGAAGGTGGAACACAAGAGGCTCAAACCACCTTTTTACGAACGGAGAGATATACAAGGAGAATCTGAAAGTTTTGTGCTTACAGGAAACATGGTTGCGGCAAGAACCAGCACTGGAAGGATACGTGGTACTACTAAATCCGGCTATAAAAGGTCCTAGAGGTAGACCGATGTCAGGTCTACTTGTAGCTATTAAGAACGATTTGAACTGGAAAGTGCTGGAGGCAGTGAATCCAACTCCATTTATCCAGATTATAGTGATACAGCTTGATAAAGATGCTGCGCGAGTATTGATATTGATCAATATTTACTGGAACCCAGCTAATATCGCATGCAAAAGGTTACCGGAGGAAATATCTGAACTGATAGACGAACAGAGAGAGAAGTGGACTGACCCGCTATATATACTGGTGGGGGATCTAAATTGTACCTGCATGAACAAAGATAACCAAATAGAGGAGGTGAAAACCGCCACAGCAAAGGAAAAAAGAGGAATAAGATGGAACAACATGTTGCAATCAAGAGATTGTGTTATTCTTAATGGACAGGTGAAAGGCGATGTACCAGCTTAAACCCACATGGAAAGGGGCTCAATCAGCAGAAATTCTGGATTACATCTGCATCTCGAGCAACCTGTCAGAGAATATTCAGACCTTGGAAGTCATAACAACGACAGAAAGTGACCACGATCGGATGTAATTGACATGCAACAACATCAGTAACAACAAGATTTTTGTCTACAACCAGGATATTGTCACAGTCCAAGAAGGAAAGAAAATTAAGATCAGACCAGACAAAATCAAACAGTTAAACAACAAACTAAAAGGCATGATCTGACTGCTCGAAATGGAACAAGAAACACAAAGGATTGATTACACACCACTCTTCAGAGCCTTTGTGACAAAAGGAAAACCTGGAAGTAATTATCCTACCAAGAACCACCAACATCTATATGACAGCCAGATAAGGAAAAGGAAAAAAGAATTAAGAAGAAACATCAGGAGACTAAAGACGAAAAAAACAATAAACAGTCAATCGACTAAGGAGATAAACAAGTTAAAACAGAGGTACCGCAACTGGCTGTACTTACATAAGAAAACTATGCTGAACCAGGACGCAGAAAGCATGTTAGAAAAAATAAGAACTAAAAATACTGCAGAAATATGGGCTACCATTAATGGAGCAGACCATCCGCAGGAGACAAGCCTATCAAATCCAATAAGTGCCACCTCATGGTGTGAATATTACACAAAGCAACAAGAAGAGCCTTACACAACATCTAAGCGAAAATCAGTGTCAAGGAAGGAAAACGTGATAATAGACATCAGTATTGACGCAATTGAAAATATCTTAAGAAATTAAAAGATTCAAGAGCTCCGGGACCGGACGGATTTACGAATGCAATATTAAAGAGCAATACCAATGAATGGGCAAAGTTCCTACACATCCTGTTTGAATACATCCTAAATACCGAGAAAATTCCGGACTCCTGGAGGACAGCGGTAGTGGTGCCGATTTTCAAAAAGGGTCTTCAAGCTTTGGCAGACAACTACAGACCGATCGCACTGCTGGATGTCAGGGGGAAGGTCTTCGCATCAACATTGCTGAAAGTACTGACCACCTGGGCACAGCATAGCGGACGACAAGACCCCTGGCAGTCTGGTTTTGTGAGGGGGAGAGGTACTGGACTCAACATTTTTTTTGATCAATCTGATGAAAGCAAGAACTACAAGGAACAAAAATCAAGAAATTTATGTAGCTTTTATCGATTTGTCAAAAGCTTTTGACACAATAAAAAGAGCCAAATTGTGGGAGAAGAGAATTGGAAATGCCCGCAGACACTGGTAGAGAACATCAAAGACCTATACACAGATACAAGCACAAGAGTCAGGTTGGATAAAGCAGGAACACTGACAGATCAGATTCCGATAAGAACGGGTTTAAAACAAGGGTGTCCCCTTGCGCCAGAACTTTATAATCTGTATACATCGGATATCGAGGACTCCCTCGAACTTATATGCTGTTTTCCACCAAAGATCGCAGGGACCTCAATAGGGAGACTACTATATGCGGATGATATCGTCCTCATGGACCAGACCCAAATAGGCCTACAAAGACAGCTGACGGCGTTGCAACATTACGTGGACACAAACAGCATGGTAATTAATCCAGGAAAATCGAGGATCCTGAAGCTGCGCCCAGGAGGGAGAAAAAACAAAATGAGTAAGTCAGGCTAGCTGCTGAATGGTAAAAAAAATTCAGGAAGTGGAGGCACTGACATACTTGGGAGTTTGCATAAACAATACCAAAAGTGAAAAACCAAGAATCAAAGGTTTAAAACGAAAAGCAAAAAACGTCTCAAGGGAAAATCCTGATGAAAAGATACTGCAGATTTACCCTAACACCATTGGTAACTTTTTATAGGATGAAAGTTGTGCCCACCCTGACATATGGAGTTGAATCACCAAGATCCATATTGACACAAACATGGTCAACTCTAGAAGGCCAATTCTGCCGAAATGTGCTACAACTTCCCAAATCTGTGCCAATAGAGTTGATAAGGAGAGAGTTGGCATTAACTTTGCTTAAAACCATAGTGATATGGAAAACACTAACCTTCTATCGAAAATGCTTGGAAGAAAATGCAACCGGAGGTTTGAAAGTGCTGAACAAAGCGATGCAAGAAAAAACAGATGCAACACTCACAGAATGGCAAGAAGAATGCCGAGAGATTTTGGTGAACCTAAATGAATCAGAAGATGATCTGTGGATAAACCTAAACAAAACCAAGAAAAAACTGTACATGGCAGACTGGATAGAAACCCAGGAAACCATCGGCAAATACAAAGGTTATGAAGATTTCTGGGAACAACCGAGAAAACTGAACCAGATTCCGAGCTATTTGACCTTATTCCCGAATTGGTACTTTCGAACTCTCTTCCTAAGATTTAAACTGAACATCTTGCCAACGGGAGAAATATTACAAAGGAGGAAAGTCATGAGCAGAGACACAATATGTAGAGTGTGTGAGCTCAAAGGAGAAAAAGAAACCCTGAAACATCTCACACTCCATTGCATAGGACTACGAGAAGCTTGTGAGCAATGTTTGGGCCATTTACTTAGAAACTATGTCACAAGGAGCGCGGAGGACTGGTGGAAGATCCTTATAGAAGGAGAAATAATGAAGATCAATTTAGCGCTTTTAAGAATGGTGATCTTAAAAAAATTGGAAGGACTTCGGAGTGACACAGACAACGGAACGAATAACAAAGTTGGATGAACTACAGAAAGGTGGTAGACAAAAAAATGGAAACTTTGTCTACAACAGATTAAAGGTTTAAAATAAGGAAAACCATGTAAATCTGTGAAACAAATAAAAAAAAATATATATATCATGGCTGGTGTTGGGGGAGTGCCCCCCCTGTCCCCCCGCCCCCCTCCACCCCCTGCTTGACCACCAGTGATTTTTTTTTTTTATGGAAAGGGGTTACCCCCTCAAAATGGACTTGGGGTCATGTCATGCAGCCCTCCGTGGGGGCAGTTATCTGCTCTTAGGAAGGGGCATGCAACCGCAGGGAGGGCTGAATGAGATTCCCCCCTCCTGCATTTGGTGTGGAGGGAGAGGGTCAACCCCCAGTACATTAGAAAGTTATCTGGCAGTGTAGGGTGCCCCTCAGCCCCCGCTAAAGGGCAACCTGCCATTTTTAATTATTTTCTTTGTTTACTAAACTTGCCTTGGCACGCAGAGGGGCACATTGGTGTGCCAATCTGGCCCCGGGGTGTCCAAACCTTACTGCCCCACCCAATGGGGGGCCCGTCCCACAATTTATGTGGGCCCTCTTCCCCCCCCACCCCAAATGGAGGGGGGGTGTACCTCACGCAGCTGTTTGTAGGAGGCACAGGGAGGCCTGCATGAGGTGCCCCCGCCACCCATTTGGGGTGAGGGGGGAGAGGGCCCCCAAAAAGTGTGGGACAGCCCCCCCCCAGTGGATGTGGCAGTAAGGTTTGGGCATCCCAGGGCCAGATTGGCACACAAATGTGCCCCTCTGTGCCAAGGGGAGTTGGGAAGGAAAACAGTACAAATGGTGGAACGCATTTTAGGGGGGCTGTAGGGCACCCCAAAGGGACAGGGAATTTACTAATGGGATGGGGCATTTACGCCCCCCACCCGCAATGGAGTGGGTGCCATGTAATGCAGCCCTCCCTGGGACCAGATAGCTCCTAGGAAGGGACGCCTAAGCCCAGGGAGGAGTGCAGGACAGCCCCCCACTTATCTGCCCCCAGGGAGGGCTACATGAGATGCGCCGCCCCTCCAATTGGGGTGGGGATGGAGAGGTGCACCCCCCTTCACATTAGAAAATTCCCCAGGGGTGTAGGGTGCCCCTCAGCCCCTGCGAGAAGGCAGCCTGTCATTTTGAATTATTTTCTTTGTTTACTACACTTGTCTTGGTGCAGAGGGGCACATTGGTGTGCCAATCTGGCCCTGGTGTGCCCAAACCTTACTGCCCCACCCACAAGGGGGGCCTGTCGCACAATTTTTTGGGGCCACCCAAAATAGGTGGCAGGGGTACCTCATGCAGGCCTCTCTGGAGGCATATATCTGGCCATAGGAAGGGGAAAATGGGTTTTCAGTGGGGGGGTGAGGTTCAGTAGACCACCAGGGATGGCTTGCAAGGGGTGGGGCATGCTTGAAAATTATTTGTTTTTGCTGGTGTGACCGTAGGTAACATGTTTTTTGTTTTGTTTACAGCTTTTTCTACGCGAGCAGCTGCAAAGTTATGTGAGTATTGTTTTTTTTATAATTCTATGGTTGGGGCCCACTGTCAGTGGGGTGGGTGAGACTGGGGCTGGATTGTTGGTGGTGTGGGTGGGAATGGCCCGTTTGGGCAGATATGCTGGTGGGCTAGGACACAATTGCAGGGGCAGGTCACAAATTGCCCCCCATGCCAGCAGAACATTGGTATTTCCCTGGGAGCGGATCCCTCCCATGTGGGTTGTCCGTCTGCAAGCCCAGGCTCCACCTCTGGCTGTGCTAAGTTACAGAGGTGACCTCCGGGGAGGAATGGGGATCCTACCGGGGCTCCCTGGAGCTGCTGCTGTGCTTAGGGGACGGTACACCCACATGGTACATGGATGTCCAAGGCTAGGGACATCATGTCCAACCGTCCTGGAGTTGCGGCGAGCTGTTCCCTTCGGGGAGGTATTGGCACACTGCCGAGACTCCCTGGTGGGGAGAAGCTGTAACGCAGGGCAGCCAGGGCTCCAGCAAAGTCGGCGGTAATATCCCTGGCCTTGGGCACCCTTCTCCCATGTGGGTCTTTGCCAGGGGTTCTGGGTAATAAATTTGGGGCCGATTTGCGCAAGTCAGACCTCTTTTGGGCAATGGATGGGGTTCCCTGTTTTCCTTGCTGGCTTCGACACCCTAGCCCAAATCTGTAGGTTGCCCACATGAACAAAATGTGCTGTGCCAAAAGGCTTGGGGTTACCAGTGGGTTACCCTTTTCCTTTTGCGCCCCCGGTAGGTGCACCCACACATGTGAGGTACCGTTTTCATCGGGACACGTGTGGGGACGCGGGAAGGTAGGCTATCTGTTGTTGGCGATGTGTTTCGGTGAGTGGACACAGGGAAATGTCTCTGAAATTGGCTGAAAATAAGACAATTCTCAGACATTTGGCTCTGGCCACTCACCGAAACACCCCGCCAACTACACATGGCCTACCTTCCCGCGTCCCCACACGTGTCCCGATGAAAACGGTACTGCACATGTGTGGGTGCACTTGCGTGGGGCGCAAAAGGAAAAGGTTAACCCACTGCTAACCCCATGCCTTTCGGCACAGCACATTTTGTTCATGTGGGAACCCCATGCATTTCTGAAAAGAGGACACCCGTGGGAATACACAGAGGGCTGACTTGCGCAAAGCTGGCCAGAATTTATTACCCAGAATCCCTGACAAATTGAAAATTGTGTTTTTTCCCCACCAAATATCACACTTTGTCGGGGATTGTGTGTAATACATTCTGGGCCAATTTGCGCAAGTCAAACGTCTGCGGATTCCAACGGGTGTCCTCTGTCCGGAAATGCATGGGGTTCCCTGTTTTCCATGGTGGCTTGGACACCCGAGGCCCAAATCTGTAGGGTGTGCGCATGAGCAGAATTCCTGCAATGATGCTGTGCTGAAAGACTTGGTTACCCGTGTTTTAGGCTTTCCCCTTGGTGCCCAGGTAGGTGCACCCACACGTGAGGTACCCTTTTCATCGGGATACCTGTGGGAATGCAGGACAGTAGGGCTGGTGGTGTTGACGGCGTGTTTCGGTGGGTGAGCCGAGTGAAATGTGCGGAATTTTGTCTACTTTACAGAAATGTATTCCTTTCTGTCCTCCATTTCGGCTTTCCTACCCTTTTCTTCTGTTCCGTCCATGCATGTCCAAATGGCAAAATAGCCTACCTCTCTCAAAACGGTTGATAACCACATCAAAATAATGTTTGTTCGTTTCCACTCAACCTGCTCTTGAAAGCCAGGAAATTGGGGGATTCAGCGCAGAAAACCATTTGTTCCTAGCTCTTAAAGGAAAAGAACACCGGCTTCTTTGTACGTCATTTTATTCACATTTTTTTGAAAAAACGCAACATTTTTGCCCTTTTTGGTCATTTTCTCTCACCCCCCTACAGCAACCTAGGATTCCTGGGTGACGTTACTACATGTGGGGAAAAAAGGGGCCAAATTTGTCAGAGATATCTCATGTAACTAAGTTACAAGGCATTGAATGGCCACATACTGAAATCACCAAAAAAGGCCTTGGCACTGCGGGGAAATACCCATGGCACTTAAAGGGTTAAGCAGGGATCCAATTCTAGAACTCCCAGGCAGGAAAATAAAAGCCAGACTGGCATCTGTAAAACTGAAATTGAAGTGGGCGCAGTGCAGCTGAGCCTATACGTTGCTAATCAGCCCATAAATAGAGTTAAAATGGGCATGCTGCTTGAGTCCGGACCTCAGCATGCTAGTGCAGATGGCATTCAGTTATTTTCTCACCTTGAGGGTGAGCCTGATCCTTAGTGTTTCTCAACCTTTTTGGCTGGGGGGGGGGGGGGGTGTGATTTTTGCAAGGGTGTGAAATCCCTGTGTTTTTTTTATTTATTAAGTAATGCAATCATGTGGGTAATTATATCTCTGTAAGGAAAATCTGCTAATCATATTCCCCAGGCATAAGCTCCATGCCAGAAGCATAGTGTGTACTTGTGCTCTGCTACATCACTATCCTGATTCGCAACACCTGGTCTAGCAGTGGCACAGAGCAGGTGCAAAGATCACAACATGCATCAGCTTTGTGGGCCCAGTACAGCTGTGGAAGGATTGTGTGTGTATTCCTACTAGACAAGGCCCAGCCCTGTCCACTGACAGGACTCTGGCCTTGGGGGATTTCTAATCTTTGTTCCTTTGTAAGGACAGGTAACGCCCTTTCAACCAGTATAGCCACTCCACAGGATGCTGGCCTAGGAACAGAAAACAAGCGTCACACCCATTCACTGAGAGCCAGGCCGCACACCAGGGGGCTTCAATTTTAAAGGTTGTTCATCCTATTGAGAAGGAAAGGGGGTGGATTCAGGGTATTCTTTCTGACCCTCTTTCTCTTGCCTGTCTTCTCCAGTTCATGTTGTGAGAAACAAGAGGTATTCTCTCCTGTAGAGCCCACCGGGGTTGGGTTTGTAGTCTCTCAAATTGAGATTACACTTAGATGCCGATGCTATTCTGGGACATATTTAGTTAATTTGGTATGTTTCCGGGGAGTCGCCTGTAATTGTTTGCGCCAACACCTAGCTCACTAGTATATGTATGATTGGTCGACTTAATGCATTCTATGCATAATTTTTACCACCAAGAAATGCCATAGAGATCGTTCTTGGGAAGGGGGTTACCCGAAATCTGACAAATCTGCAAAGATGGTCACATGCCCGCATTCATGACAAATGCACAAAACTGCAGGAATTCACAAAGCACAATTTCACATACAGGTCTAGTAGTATCAAGTATCAAGACATGAGTAGTTTTCGCTAGCACACTTTCCACAATACTGCACTTAATGATGCAGGTTTATGCGAGCAACAACAACCAGGTGTTAAAAAAACAGACGTCTTTGTTGTAGTAACAACTCTTGAGTTTCCCATTTTCTCATATGAAACAGTTCCACTGACCAGGATTAGACTTATTACCAATTATAAAATGGTTCTCAGGCAACGTGAGTCCTGACAAAACACTGTTCCTGTATATTTTGATTCTACGAATAACAATGTAGTGTCTCAGGTGTGTGTGTTTGTTTAGCATTAGGTGCCACACATGATGCATTTCAAGAACCAGAGCCACACACTCCAATCCCTAAATAACACACGTGTAGTCTTTTTTCCTACTTTCTACATTTCTTTTCTGATCCTGGAAACCCACAGTCCCACTTCAGAAAGTTTGCCAGATGTAATGTGTTGATCCCACTTTTGGTTACAACCATATTTCCTCTTAATGTTCAGCGGCTCGTTTCAAATCCCAACAGAGTCTGCAGAAAGAATGAAACGGATACTTTTCCACGCCACCCCTAACCTATGCCATTTACCCTTCAAATGCCCTCTCCATAGAGAAACCGATGCCCTTCTGCCCAAGTCCAATCGACAGACAGAAACTGGGACGAATTGAAACAGTGAATGGATGCTACAACGCCCACTCAGTCTGTACGCTTCTTCAAGTTCTAGATACAATCGCTTTCATTAAATTGTTTCACAGCTGTTCATTGCTATATTGGTCTTAAGGAAAAACCTACACAGTGTGAACATATATTGGCATATTGATAATGTATTTCTGGTATAGGGTACACACCTATAGGTCTCAGAGCGCTCAACTAACAGAAGATCCCAGAGTGGTACTCGTTTTATCGACCTTGGAAGGATGAAAGGCTTAGTTGATCCTGCCGGGTTTCGAACCTGCCACTGCAGGCAGTACACAGATATCAGGGGCGAGCACTTGGCTCGCTGTGCTATCTGACCGCCATAATATGCTGATACTCAACAAACTGTGTGTGTTGGCTATGAATGAAGTAATTTGAATGGACAACCACCAGAAGAACTGGTGTCTCTACCTGGTTTGTGTGTACCAGCTCCATTATCCTTTGTACCACACACAAACATGCTAAGAAAATGAAAAGTGACCTAAGCTAACATTTTCCACTTTGAGACTGTTGGAGACATGGTGAAAGCACAGTTTACCAGAAGAGGGGGTGGGACTTCTGACCCACTGCATGATGTGAAGCATCAAGGCCAAGGTAAACATAGAGGTAAATAATGTATTAAACAGATGACGTATCAGGTCATATTTCGGGTTAAACACGTATTCGGGTTCCCTGGACTATGGCACCTGTAGCTTATGCAGAGACATACCCGCTTAGCTTATGCACGGTACATGGTGTTATTGGAAATCTTGGAGAAGTGGGTGGAGAATGATATAAAGAGAGGGTTGGGTGCGACTGTTCAAGGCTTTTGCCTATTCTCTATTCTAAGCAAATTTGTGATGTTGAGGAAGGATAATATTGTATTTGGCTTTTATAGATTTTAAAACTTCCTTTGACTGTGTGGACTGTAAAATGCTCTGCACATTTTTAATTAATTTAAAGATATCTTTACATGTGCTTGCGCCAATCCAAAGACTGTAACTCAGTGGTGAGATGTGGGCAAGGAGGTGAGACAGCAGATTCCTCCTCCATCAAGAGTGGCGTACGATAAGGATGATATATATATATATATATTGGCTTTTAGAACATTGCACACAGAGGCTGATGCTCCAAGCATATCTATAAAAAAGGTATGTTATTTTGTGCGGATAATGTGGTAATTAAATTTGAAATCCCAGGCAGACCTTAAGAAACATTTAAGCATGGTATTAGATTTCTGTAATGAAAAGAAATTAATGCTTAACTGGGTGAAAACCATGGAAATAGTTTGTCACCCATTGCACCACATAGAAGCAGATATCCAAGTGGATGGGGATCCTTTAAAGGAGGTGAACGCTTTTGATTGTTTAGGTTTAAGGTTTCAGAAGAATTTGTTGGAAAAGCCGACTTGACAAAAGTGAAATGTCCCTAAAATGTTGTCGGGGCACTGGCTTTGCCATCAACTAGGTAAAAGATTGCAATAGTTGTCTTTACAAGTGTATCAAGAGCAAGAAGCGCCGTCAGCTTTTTATGGTAGCAAACAATGGGGGTCCATTGTAATTGTTTTTTTGTAGACCGCTTCAATACAAGTTGTGTTCTTCAAAGCGCTTCAAGGCTGGAAGGGAACATGGGAGTACAGTCGTCATTCTTAGGCCTTGAAGATTCCGAATGATTTACAATAAGAGCAAGCTTGTTAGGCCAGAAGCATATATACTAGTGAAGTGCTTGACCCAGAGTGTGGGGGGGGGCGTCGAGGACCACACAGGACAATAGAACAGTGCTGACCTGGCCAACATTTCGGGATTGCTTGGTAGTTGGTCAACAATGCGCCATGCGCCTATGCATGAGTATTTCACGCACGGCCCAGCTAGGGAGGGGAGACAAAGGGAGGACAGAACAGACCGACTTGCAAGGCCTAGAACATTCAAGGTCAGGAACATGCAAGCGCACAAAACAAAGTGCAAGGAGGACAAGTGCGCCCTATCTGGCAGGGGCTGGGTTAAGTGGGTGCCCCTCTCATGGAGCATATTGCAGTAGTGCCTGGCAGAGTGTGGAGACCCGGATGCAAATGCAGGACTGACTGGGTAGCCTGGGACCTGTGAGGCTCCGGAGGTGCACCAGGTGACCAGTCAGCTAACTGAGCAGGTTAGGGAAGAGAAGGAAGGAAAGAAGTGAGGAGAAAGGAGGTTTGAAGGGGAGAGAGGAGGAGGAGGAGGAGAATAGACAGGTCTTGAGGAGTTTCCAGAATTTAAGGAGGTCAGGCTCAAGGCGGAGAGAGGTAGGTAGGCTGTTCTAGAGGTAGACACCTGCACAGGATAAGTATCTCCCCCAAATCTCTGTTTGGAGAAACGGCTCATATGCAAAGAGTTGGAGGAGGTAGAGCGGAGGGCTCTAGAAGAGTATTTGGGAAGAGCGTTGTAGATAGTAGGGGCCCAGGCTCCAGAAAGCCTTGATCCTTGCAGCCACGTGGAGCCATTGGAGTCATTTCAGCGCCGGAGAGGTCTGATCCCTGGGCTTGAGGCCAAGGATAAGTCTTGTGGTTCTGTTCTGGATAAGTTACAGAGGTCGGAGAGTAGAAGTAGGAAGATTGAGAAAAAGACTATTGCAGTAGTCCAGTCTGGAGAGAACCAGGGCTCTGGGGACAGTGAGTCTCTGGGGGGAAGTGAGAAAAGGTAGAATACCTCTGAGGAGGTACAACTGGTAGTGAGACTTTTTGGACATGTCCGAGATGTGAGAGGAGAAGGAGAGAGTAGAGTCGAAGATGACCCCCAGTTTTTTTGCCTCACTGGTGGGTGTGGGCGCAGAACCAAAGGAGGCTGGCCAGAGTGAAAGTGGGAAAGTGGGAGCTGGGGTCCCAATGAGGACGATCTCTATCTTTCTGGCATTAAGGCCGAGATCGTTTGCTGCACACCAGGACTGAATTACAGACAGTCGAGAATGAGCGAGGAGGAGGAAGAGGCCGAGGGCAGCCTGAAGGAGAGCTTTGTGTCATCCACATAAAACTGAAAGTTGGAGGTGAAGGCAGAGATTATGTGGGCCAAAGGGGCCATGTAGAAATTGAAAAACTAGGGGGAAAGATTAGATCCCTGGAAGACACCACAAGTGGAGAGAGTGATGGTGGAGAGAAAGGACCCAAGTTCCACCTGGGAAGGACAGTCCGAGAGAAAGGACGCAAGCCATGCCAGAGCCTGTTCTGTGATGCCCAGACTATTCCGGATATGAGGGATCAGGATGTTTAGGTTTACTGTATCAAAAGCAGAGGAGAGGTCAAGGAGAATGAGGACAAAGGGAGTCAGGGTTTGAGAGCAGGTCTTCACAGGTGTTCAGAAGAGCAGTTTTGTGCTTCTGGATGCTGTAAAGCCAGAATGATGGTCATGGAGACAACCAACAAATTCAGTGTGGAGGATGTGCTGAGATATAGCCAGTTTCTCCAGGAGTTTGCCCAGGAAAGGAGTGATGAGATTCGTCAATGGTTAGCTAGAATAGAGGGGTCGGCCGATTTTCTGAGCAGAGGGTGCACAAGAGAATGCTTGAGGGAAGTGGGGAAAATTCCACTGGCGAAGGAGAGGTTGCAAAGGTCTGCCAAGGCTGGTGCTAGAGAGACAATGTTGTCCTTGATGGTTTTGGAGAGGCAAGGGTCCACCTGTTTGGAGCCGAAAAAGAGACAAAAAATGTAACACGTGGAAAAAAAGTGTGAAACATATTTTTTATACTCTTTCTAGAATTAGGATTTTAACTAATTAGCTTTCCATACCGTTATTTAAATGGATAGCTTTACATAAAACTTGAGAAACTGAAGAAGTATAAAAATGTTATGTAGGTTGCGGTCCGTTCTCCAGGTGGTACAACCTGGAAGAGGTTTAAACTTGTCAGAAACTTCCTACAAGACCTTGGACTCTCCCACTTACCAACTGAAACAGCAAAAGTGACAGTTCAGATATTGATCATTATTAGAGCCAAACTCGAGACTCTGTACCTCGAATCAGTTTTTTAGATCAAAAAATCAGTCGAGATTTCCAGGCTATTTGATTTTTAAAGATCCTTTGCCAGAACTTTAGTTGAATATTTTTTCCACCTAAGAGCAGGGCCCTCTGGATGAATTGTAGGCTTTGTCTTCCCACTGACCAAGCTTACAGGTCCTCTTCTACTGAGAAGTTTTGTCCTTTTTGCTTGTTGACATTTGAATCCAATAACCACTTTTAGTTAATTTGCCCCAAATATGAAGGTATTAGGAAGAGATGGTCAGTCATGATCTTAACTAAATTTCATTTAAGGTTAGTACATTTATTGTGTGTTTTGTGTATGAAACCCAGAAGTATTTTTCGCTCTTTCTAGATTTCAAGCAAGGAATGGAGTTTGAGATCTAAATCAAAAATGTTCAATAGATTTTAGTTGTTTTACTGTTTTTATGTGGTGTAATGTATAATGTCTTTGTCTTGACTGGCACATTGTTTCATTTTGGATGCCGCCTCGAGACCACCAAAGCAACATTATTTAAGTAAGGGCATGTTTATGTTTTGGTATACACAAGCCTTTCCTCAAGGTACGGGTCCTGCCAACCAACCAACCATCCAGCCAGGCAGTCCGTCTGTTAGGTCCTTACACTGAGGACTGTTGCGGAGATGGGAGAGAAGCCAGATGCTGTGAGCCAGATATCTTGCTAGTATAGAGGTGAGAGAGGAGTGGGGAGAAGCAAGAGATACCAATCGACAAAGAGCCTGCAGCTGCAGGTGAAAAGCCTGCCCCAAATACACAGTGGTGTGAAAGTTGAAGGGAAGAAAGAACCACTGGAGGCTCAGAGTTGCTTTCATGCTACGCAGTGTGAACCAAGGGAGTCTGCTGTAATGTGATACTTGATTGAGGGGCTGTAGAACCAGGGACATGTAGTTGAAGAACCGATGTGTAACCCCTGACTCAATTGAGCCTCCTACCCTGGGGGCCACACTATTTACTATATATAGACTAAACGTACACAAACCAATTGTTTTTTTCATGTGTTTATATTCTTGAATGTGTACTGCACCTTTACTGCATCTGGGTGTTGCCTGTAAGCTGCTATATGTTGCAGACAAGTTGTACAAGTAGAATGTTCGGCGTGTTGGACAATTATTTTAACTTTTTTATGTTTATTTTTTTATTATCAAAGTAGGTTTTAGTTACAACTTAACTTTTCCCACTAATAGTTTCACAACACTTCAAATCAACCTCATCAAATATACAGCATAATAAAACATGACGTAAAATCCCACATCATAAAATTCATGAATACACAGAAATCTATGTTCTTCTTAATGTAATATTAAAACCACATACAATTGAGATATTCAGTCTAGGTCACATTAATATCAACAATTCAGAAAACGCCTAAATGTTCTTCGCCTGAGGAATTATAAATATGTCCAAATAACTATATTCAATGCTTAACCACAGGTTAGACCTAGCCAGCGGGATTTGGAGACTGCTGCCAACCAAACATCTTCCCCACAATGCACCCCTTTGTATATTAACTAAATTGTCTACAAATCTAATGAGATATCTCTCACAATGATGAACCAGTGTATGACATTGTGTAAGAATGTGTCTCAATAAGTTCGTATTTGTTTTACACAATATACAGTCACATGGAACTGGGAATACCCTTCCAACTACCTGTAACTGCCAAAGTTGGTAGTTTACCCAACCTCATTAACAGCATAATTATTCAATGTTTTGTGGAAGGGTATATGATTAGGTACTTGGCGGGCATAAGAAACTTCCTGGGTAGCCACACAAACCCCTTATAGCTTTTCAAGCTATGCAAGTGCTTGTGCGTATTAATCCAGTCCCACGTCTGGACCTTATTCTTAAGCTCCTTTATCAGGACCCCATATCCGCTTATGCTTATCACCGATCTTTGGCGCTATGTAATCTCCTGTCTTCAATATGTATTTAACATCTGTTAAATAAAGATTAAAAAACAAGGGTGCCAAGACACACCCCTGCGTCACACCAGCATATATTTTTCTCTGAAGAACAAGCCATGGCTTTTCAACTGTACCTTGACTTTTGTATTTGTGTGTCTTTGTGTGCGACTGTATTCAAAACCCATGTAGATTCTGAGGGGTTCTCATATGACCACAACTTGGACCATAATTTAGCCCTATTAACCATATCAAAGGCAGTACTAAAATCAATAAAAACAATATGTGGGGACGGCTTATCTTTCTGGAGAGCGTTCACAATTAAAACATTTAACGTTAAAATATTGTGCGTGGTCGCACATCTCCCACTAAATCCTGTTTTGAAAGGGCTGAGTAAGTTGTTGTTTTCAACCCACGTCATCAGTTCTTTCAGGAAGAATGTGTCAAGGATGGCACTCTATTAAGAGTAGCACAAGACACCCAGAAAGGGTTTGGGTGGTTGTGCCAAAATAAAGTGGACAGATAAGTACACACACAGCAGAGAGGAAAGAGAACAAAGTGTAGGCCAGAGTAGCAAGGGAAAAAGGTACAGAATGAATTCCCTCTCGGGGTGTATGCAGATCTAGGAAAAGAGTATTCCACGAACCTTAGCAAATACTCTAGCCTTCTACACAGTTTGCTATAACAGAGGCCCACGCTGTTTGCTCATGGCTTGGAACAGCAGCTATGGGTGTCTGTAATGTAGAGACGAAACAAGGGAAGGGGCAGAGGTTGACTGATGGGAACCAACAGACAAGCTCTGTACAAAAGGGTCTACAAACAGTACAAGAGAAGATACTACAGACAAATCCAGGAAAGGAGGTGATAGCAAACTAGCAGAAGGAAATGAAGGGAAAGTCGTGTAACAGGATAGGATAGCAGAGGACAGTAAGGAACAAGGTTGAGAGCTCAGAGGAGCAGGAAAGCAATGAGCAAGCCCACAGGAGCAGGGCTGTAAGTAAGAGAGCCCAGATGAAAAGGGCTTAGGGCAGCAGAGTAAAGCAGGCTGCACGGTAAGGAACCCAGAAGGGCCGGGCGGCAAGGAGTGGGCCCTGAGGGGCAGGGCCGCTGACCGTAGAAGGTAGCAGAGGACTGTAGCGGGCTGCTAGGCCGAGAACCCAGCGGAAAAAGATAGGTAGTAGGCAGCGGAGCGTGATAAGCTGTAAAGTAGGAAGGCCAGAGGACAAGGGCCGTAGGCAACCGGAGTGAGGTAGGCTGCAGAGCAGGGAGCCCAAAGGACAAAGGCTGAAGGCAGCCGGAGTGAGGCAGGCTGCAGAGCAGGGAGCCCAGAGGACAAGGGCTGAAGGCTGGAAAGCAGCAGAGCGTGATCAGCTGAAATGTAGAGAGCCCGCAGGGCAAGGGCGGAGGCTGGAAGGCAGCAGAGCGTGATCAGCTGCAATGTGGAGAGCCCGGCAGGGCAAGGGCGGAAGCTGGAAGGCAGCAGAGCGTGATCAGCTGCAATGTGGAGAGCTCAAAGGAGCAGGGCTGTGAGGCAGGGAGCCTGGAAGGCAATGGCAGCGAAGTGTAATAGGCTGCAAGGCAGGAGGCCCAGAGGAGCTGGACTGAGGCAGGGAGCCCAGAAGGCTAGGGCTGTAGGCAGCCGGGTGTAGCAAGCTGCAAGGCAGGATCCAAGCAGGAGAGAAGGTAAACCGCAAACAGGATCCGTAGGAAGACGCGAAAGGTGGAGGAAGGGCTCTCAGATGCAAGAGGCTGAGCCACTGCAGGCAGCAGCCTTTATACTGCCTAGCCCAGCACAGAGGCAGGCTAATTGGTTGCACCTGGCTAAGCACACCTGCAGGCAATCGGCCACCTCCCTTTCTGTTCCTGGGCTGGTGGAAGCAGGGCAAGTCCCTTGGGCTTCTGGGGGGTGTAGTTCCTTTGATAACCCATAGGAACAGCCAGGAATCGATGCTTGTAGCCAGGTGCATTGTGGTATACGTAGTTTGTGGGAAAAATAATAAAGTTCCCGAAGTAAATATAGATGGATCCAAGAGTCTGTTGCAAATAAATGATAAACAAATAGTCCATATTGAGCGTAAATGGATGCGGCCATGGCGCAGGCATGACAGTATGCCCCTCTCCAGGCCCCTCTCCCTGAAGACCGACCTATAGGAAGAATGTCTGTCACACCGTACAAGAGTCTTAATCCAAAAAGGCACATCATGAAGCACCAGAAACGGGTTGCAAGGTGAGAGTCTTGAACGACGGAGATAGTACCAATGTTCTGAACTTTTGATGTAGAAATCAGAATAGACGAAGTCTTTGGAACACAGACCCCAACTGTGTGTGCATGAAGAGAGGAACTGCGAAAAACTGCTGCAGGCTCCCTGATAGATTTTGCTTTGACGGGCAACCGTATGGTGCTGGAAAGTGGAGCCATAGGTACAGCAGAGTTGGTAGCTTTAGGAAGGTTTTCCAAGACATCTGGAGCAGCAATGACAACGTTAGGGTTAGCCGCAGAGAGTTCAGGAGTCACAGCGGCGGTTTTCCCATGATTAGTAGACAGTTCAGAGGTTACAGCAGCAGTGAGATCTTGAATGGCTGTAGAGAGTATCAAGGCTGTAGCAACTGGGTGTGTGGGTGTCATGAGAGAACCAGTGGCTTGGAACACACCTGAGACTGGTAGAGTAGAGTCTGGCAGTCTTAGTGCTACAGATACACCAGCAGGAACAACTGGAGCAGTAGTCTTAACAGGGAAACCCTTCGCTGACTTTGCAACAGTTAGCATGGCGGATGTAGGATCAGGAAGAGAAGGTGTTGAGGGATCAGGTTGTGTAGCAGAGGATTCTGCTGCAGCGAGCACAGCTGCGAAGGAAGTAGAAATCTGGGCATCGGGAGCATCAGAATTAGCGGTAGCTTCAGGAATCACAGTAGCTATAGCAACTTCAAGATTTGCAGCAGGGACTTGAGGAGTCTCAAATGTGGCAGGGAGTTTAGGAACCACAGCAGCAGGAAGATCATGAATTGCAGTTGGAAATTCGGGTGCTGTAGCAGCTACAGACAGTTCAGGGGTTGCAACTACTGGTAGATCAGGTACCACAACCACTGGCGATTCAGGGGGTATCGAAGAAACTGAAGATGTTGATTGCTCAAGAGTGTTATCTGATAGCACAGCCACACTTTGGCAAGCCCCGCTTACCAACTCAAGCATGCTCGGTGTGAATTGCGCCAGTCTCTTCAGCTGCCGTTGTCATTTCAGAAGAGGTTGTAAGTGCGAGTACTGGACAACAGGCAAGGGTGAGGGCGGAACCATCCTTTGACTCAGAGGGATTTCCAATCAGGAGACCACCCTTGTTTTGTGGTGTAATGGCTGTGTGAGTGATTTGACCCACCAGAGGAGTTTCTGTCAGTACAACAACCTGAGTTTCTGTGGCTGGAAGGTGAAAGAGCTGTGTCAGTCTTTAGAAGGGATACATATGCTATATTTAGGTCTTCCATCTGCTTGGTATAAATCTGTATACTTTTCTGCGTGGCAATTCCAGGCCTTATCATGTTGATCTCTAAAGATAAGATGTCAGGTATTGGACATAGTGTCAGATGGTCTGGTGACTTGTGTCCCTTCATAAGATTCTTATAATGCAAATAAACAAAGTCATCATAGAGGTCTTCGGTCTTTCTTTTAAGGCGTAGGAGTTGTTCGTGTAGCAGGTAAGTATCATTAGCTTGATCTAAAGCTTCAGAAGCTGGTGTGACAGAAAATTCGGTTGTAGCAATGGGAAGACTGACCTTAGGGTTATTGTGGTTAGTAGATACTGTGGAAGCATTAAGATAACCAATGGTTACTATAGGTCTTTTGTACCCAGGACCAGATGCACAAACCTCAGGATAATGACTGCTTTGTCCTGTCAAATAAGGTTTTCCAGCATTCTGGGGGGCTTGCCAAGCTGATCTTGCGCATATCACTCTGGCAACAGCGTATTCTGGTTTAGAGTCTCCCACAATGAGTGATATGTCCTTAGCTGTTGCGGTGTTAGAAGGCCTGTCAGAAGACGCAGGAAAGTTTTTCACTGTTTGGGCTAACAAGATCTGTAAGAATTAATTTTCTTGCTGTAGCTCTGCAACAGATAAGGACTGCGGATCATAGTCGCAAATGTCATAATAATTGTACATGGAAGAAGGGTCAGCTAGCCAGTGAGTATAGTACTGTGCTTGTAAATCTTTGTTTAATAAGGCGAGACTGTCCTTTAGACTAAGGTTCTTGTTTGCTGTCTTTAGGGAAACCATAGGTTTATGCAAAGGTTTCTTAACTCGAAAGGAAAGCATCTTTGGTCTGTGTGTGCCTTTCCGGCCTATGGAACAAGACATTTTTGGCTCTTGCATTCTGTCAAGGATGGCACTCTATTAAGAGTAGCACAAGACACCCAGAAAGGGTTTGGGTGGTTGTGCCAAAATAAAGTGGACAGATAAGTACACACACAGCAGAGAGGAAAGAGAACAAAGTGTAGGCCAGAGTAGCAAGGGAAAAAGGTACAGAATGAATTATTGAGCGTAAATGGATGCGCCCATGGCGCAGGCATGACAGAATGTTGCAAATATTTTTGAGCTGGTATCTAATAATGGTCACAATGTACAGTTCCTCGGCTCGCTCTCGTTTTTCATAAACCGGTATTATTATAGCTTTTGTCCAGGAATCTGGAATGTAGCCACCATTCACCACTGCCTTATAATGTCAATGTAGTCGGGAAGACTAGAATTCAGGATTCTTTTTGAGCAGTATATCCACCAAGCCATAAGGCCCAGGGGCAAGCAAATATTATAACTTTTTTTTATATATTCGAAGATTCCTTCTTGAGTGATGTTTATATCTTTTATATCTTTCTTTTGGTACCTTATATTACCCATTTCCTCTATGTATCAATCCTTAGGTCCCTCTAGGAACAACTCCCACTTATCTTCATCGATGGGGTTAATCAATGATTTAGCATCTCTACCTCTTGCAGCATTAAATACTTTCCAAAATGTCCTTAGATTGGAATCCCATAGAGTTGTCAGCATGTTTTGCCAGGTCGCAATCTTTACTAAAAATCTGTGTGCCTTCGCCCAATTGTTATATTGGTTCTTCAGTTTACTAATCGCGCTACATACCTTCCACTGGTCCACACATAGCTTAAGCATTAATCTACAGTATTTTTGCAAGTTCTTTTTAGACGTATTGATCAAAGGGAGAACTGTATCACAAAATACCACCCTCTAGTAGGTTATCGCCAATATTAATGAAGCGTGATGTCACCTCCATTATTTGCCTCACAAACACATTTGGATCATCTGAGTTCCTATTCTCCATCCAGCCTAAGGAATTGCTTATCCTCCTCAGGTATCCTCCTCAGACTCCTGTCAGTCCAGTTTATGCTGTGACAATTTTTTTCCCATGTGGAGCGCGCCGATCTTATATGACCTATTGTCCTGATTTGATATGGAGAGACTTAATTTCAGTGGGGCGTGGTCACTATACTCATTTAAGTTAATCATCAATATCTGTACTATTGCCAGTCATTTTGTACTGACAAAGAAGTAATCAGTCATGGATCTCAAATCCTCACTTTTCCATGTGTAACATCACCAGTTCCTAGTTATGCACAACTGATGACCATCTCCGTCCTTGCTTGTTCTCCATCTTCTCTCTTATCACACCTTGCGTGCTGACATTCTTATATTCACCACAGGTCAATTCACCTACACAATGAGCACTCATATCAGCACCCTCCCCAAGTTAATTTCTATTATTATGCAATGGTCGCTCAATACTTCACATCTACTTAGCAATATGCTTTCTGTCTCTTCATCCCTTGAGGGTCATATGTGTTGCCCATCAGGATCTTATGAACCCCCACCATTTGGAATATTAATAGAGACTACATGCAGATAGTTGCATACTGGTGCCTCTATGAGGAAAATTCTGTTTTGACCCCTGCTAACAATCCCCCCCCCCTTTGGTTGACCTTTTTCACTTTTCATTGCCTGCTTAGAGTATGCATGGTAACCGTCTACAAAAATATTAGCTTGAAGCCAACATTCGTGTAAACAAAATATGTCTGCGGACATTATAAGGATGAAACCCTCACTCAAAACTGTAAATTGCCTATGGCTATGAGTAGTCCATCACATGATCTTTAAATGTCAGTTCTGCCTAGTAGGGTTAGACGGTAGAAACCTAGCAAGCTAGCACCACTTCACTGTGTTCTTTTTTTTGTTGGCTCATGTCTATGATCTTGCATAGGTGCCATGGCTATTGTTCCTCCAGCGTTAGAAGATGTTATTGTAAGTCCTTGTTTTTTTTTTGCCTTTTATTGTATCCCCTTGGTTTGGCAACAATGTCATATCCCCAATGCAGCAATTCTGGCAAATATGACGGGAGCATATTTACTGTCATTGCTGAGACGCATTGTACAAATGCACAATTTAATCTGCCGTCGCCCAAAAAGTCAACAAATTCCAAATCTCTCGAGCTCAGCGCATACAGTGCTGGGATCATTGAGAATACATTCCAAATGTGTGAACGATTCAGGGGGTCTGGTGGGCTATTGGGGAATATGTGTTATCACAAAGGCAGTCTTGCCATTATTTAGACAGTGCTCAAGTACTTTATCTCCCGGGCTCTGATATTGTTCTCCTTGCCCAACCGAGGCATCATGGCCATTTCAAGCCATTTGTTATCTTCCTGTGCTTCTGAATCCGAACCAGAGGGTTTTTCCAGCCAGGAGCATGCAGTCGTCTCCGATACCTCTTGGTCCATGTTTTCCTCCCAGTCCTCCCTCTCATGGCCCTTGTCCACCAGGGTTTTTATAAGCCAGCTGGTCAAGGTGCCTTCATGCTCAAGCTGTGTTTTTTTATTTTATTTTTGCTTTCCGGGTCAATGGTCTAGCCTCCTTTGTTGGTAAAACCATAGGCAGCTCTCTTGTTTCGGCATTTGGAACCCCAGATGTTTATTTTCTGCCTTTGCCCATCTGCGCTTTTATTAGATTTAGTCTCCTGAGCAGCAGGCGATCCCTTCTGATCAAGTAGATTTCTGAGCATTCTGCTACTCCAATGTTGTCAGCCACCTGCTCAACTTTTTTAGATTCCATGTGCTGACCAGGTCCCGGCTGGAAGCTGTTCCATCCTCCATTTGTAGCAACCGAGGCATCCATCCTTATGTTACTACTCTGCACATTATCAGCCTCTCTAAAGGGCCAGGTATGACATGGTTAAGGAGGTATTTTTCTATGCTGCATACTATGTCTGTATGTAGAGCAATTGTTTCATGAATCTTCCTGCAGAGCTTTAGTAACATCTTCAAATCGAACTGCATTGTTTCTAATTATCCACCCTCCGAAATTGTTTTCTCTGACTGGTCCATATCAGCAACTTCCTCCTCTCTCTCTCTCCAAATATATACAATATACGAGATATTTAGGCTTTTCAGATAATTGATTAGGGCTCATTGGACCTTGCCACAGATGCATAGGCGCCTGCACTAGTCAGGATGCCCCATTCCTTCTGAAGCGAGTACCATATTTCAAAAGTGAATTGTTATCAACTAGGGGAATTTCTATATTGTCATTTGTTCCTATGACTACCAGACTTCATTCATCAGCTTGTACGGTTGGTGCCTTTTCTCCAGTGTTCACTGAAATATACAGTGATCTTATTGTCTCCCAATGGTATATCTTCAGGTGGTGTGTTGCGACGCCCCGCCACCCCCCTGTTTACCCATCTTCGGTTCATCAGCCGCTACAGTCGCGTGATCTATGGCTCGTTTTCTCAGGTTATGCAATGCTTTCTTTCTCCCTGGCATTTGGTGACACCCCTCCTTATGAGCCTGTCTATTATAAAACTCACTGCCAAAACAAACAATACTGGAGTGCGCTATAAGTGGCCCAGCAAGCGCACCCTTGTTTCTCGCTATGTGCAGGGGAGCAGTCTAAATTCTTGAGATGCTTTTTATTAGTTATGAGCTGCCATAAGAGTGTTTGTTTTTGCCTTACCTGAGCCCCGGCTTCCAAGGACAACAAACTTGCATTGCTACTACTACCTCTGCACCACCCGCAGCAACTGCACCAACTGCCATCTGATGGTATTTTAGCTTCTCTCAGTGGGCTCCTCCTGCACTCCAACACCACTGTAGAAAGACTAGCAATGCAGTTACTGGCTAGGCTCTGTGGCTCAGGATTCTCTCACTTGTAGGGTTTAATGGCATGTCAGGATGTCATAACTGAAATGCCGGGTTAGGTCTTACTGTGAAATATATTGCTGTAATGGGAAAAGACACACTGAAATATACAAGCCCAAACCTTAACACAGCGAAAGGGCCAGGTGAGTGAACATATGTGTCTTGCTGAAATGACCCAATGTACAGTGTATCATGGAACATATGTGTCTTGCTGAAAATGACACTGTACTTTTCAGCACAGAAACTGACATCATGTAAATAAAAATGCATGTTGTGAATGACAAAATGTTTATATATAAAGGAGACAGTTTAGACTTTTTCAAGTTTACTGATCTATACAAATAGTCTGATGAAAAAACCCTCCCTGTACCTGTAGTCTTGAAAAATAGACCAAGTACGTAAAACTTATGCACAGTATTCAAAATATTTTAATGAAGTTTACAAAAGGATCAAAAAAACTCATAAAAATGCTCAGCATGAACATGACCCAACACAAGAAAACATGGTAGATGTAAAAACAAATAAATCACTAAATTCACATACATATAACCACATTAAACCGTAGTAAAAAAAAACCCACAATTGGCTTTAACACCTCTTACAAATTATGAGTATTCTGACTCAGACCAAAACAGACCCCGACATGTTTCAGTTCTTTTTTGCACTAATTGCACAAACTTTCTTCAGGTGAAGAACAATACGATTTTCTTAGTCTCGACCATGCAATCCAGGGCCACACAAAAGATTCCAATTTTTAACCAGAAAGTTGCTCCTAAAAGCACAGGATAAAGAAAACGGGGACCATCACTATATGTCACCATCACTACCTCCAGTAGTCAGTCTATGCTTACAACATAGCTCAACAAACCCGTACATATGCTCCATAGTCGCAATGTACTGGGTGAGGTCCACAGGTTGCTGTCAACCCTGCCTCAACAATCTCAGAAACAAACGATGCACCTCTTAGTGTAATATTCGTAGTGCTGGTGTCTCAATACACCCTTGAATAGATGTAGACTTCAAATATCAAGTCTCTATAGGTTTCTTCGCTGCTTATGAGTAGCCATAGGTCCTAATCAGTAATGCAAACAAACACAGGACAGCAAACCATAGTTGTCTGTCAATATGAGACCACATAAAACATGTCCCATCACCAAACAGGCACCACTTGTCAAAAGTTAAAGCTCACAACTTCTGCCAGGAAGTCTAAAAGTGTGAACCTGACTACTTAATAACCCATTCATCATAAATTACACCAAATATTGTGACACAGTACTACACACCATCACCAAAAACATTAGTGCCAATGTAGTACCTCCTATTCTGTTGTTACTGCCTGCAGGACTCATCACCGTAGTCCTTTCCGCCAGGAATGCGGTCTCAACACGGATAGCGCACCTCCAAAGTGAGGTACCTCTAGAAATCAAAGCATACATATGGCATCATCATTCCACAGTGTTTGCATCATTGCGACTGCACACACGAGAACGTGTCATACCCAAAAGAAAAGAACAACTTGCTAATGTCAAGCATACCTTATTGAAAAGCAGTCACCAATATCTGCGCGAACACTGACAACGACCATAAACAGTCTGCGTCTTGCACCCGATCCGTACTGTCGGGTTCTATTCAGGTTAGCATAAATTGGCTCCATTGGGATGAAAATAGAAGCAGGACTCGAGGATTCACCTCCATGGGTATAGAAAGAGGACTGCAACCAAGCGTTTTCACTTGTGAATGATCGCAAATATAATTGCATGTAAATACACCACGCCGTCTTCAATAGACCACAAATAACCAATTTGGAGCAATTGGAAACTGAACCGCCAGCTGATTTGACATATTGGACAATTTAGAATTTTTGGTTAGCAGTAGACATAGAAAAAAATAATGACGAAATGAGCAGCAGCCCTTCACTTAAAGTGTTCTACATGAATAGAAATTGCTGTGTGCAAAGCTAAAGAAAGACTGTGTGTTAGCCAAAATGACATTTCTAATGAGGAGTGGGACTGAGTTCAACAAATAGATTCAAAATGAACTTCCCCCCACTCCTGGCTTTGCTCAGGCTTCCCCAGCTGATAAATGATTGCTTTGAACCTTTCAAGCCCAAACAGAAGGATGAAGCCATAGAGTGACAGGCATTAATTGGTGGCCTGTATAAACACAGGCTTCAATCAAGTGAAGCTGAACTGTGACAAATACTCCAAATTGAAGACTTTTTGTGGACTCATTCCTGTCTTCACTGGGGAATAGGATGCCATAGAGAGAAGATACCTTTGCTAAATCCCTTATCTCAGCTGTTGGGCTCCACAAGAGTGATTGATCATTGTATTGCAGGCCTGAACCAACAGCCTAATGCACAGGCCTGGATCACATGGTTTCAAGAAAATGGAAACTGAAACTTGCATACATGTTTCAAGACGATTGTGTTGTCACAAACTTCATCCACATGCAATCTTTGGGTCTCGAGTTATAATAAAAAAGTGTTTCTAGCATCCCCAATAATGTTCTGAATCTGAAAGTTGGGAAGCTAATGACTTATTAAATTAGATATCTGATTATGAAGTTTCATATTCTTAACTGTTACTTTTCGAATAAAGGGCAAGAAACCAGAGCACGCTTTGCTATAGCGTGCCAAAATGAAGTAGCCCATTCTGATTCATCATGAGTAGGGGAGCATTAATATCTATATTTGATGTCATTCATCAGTAAATTACTAAAATGTGCCATTTAGGGACTTTGTGAGACAAAAAGCTGTAATTAGAAAGTACACCTCTCTACTTCACTTCAATGTAAGGGCCTATCGGCACATAGTGGTTGGCTCTTGGGAGGAGGAGGAGAGGATAATCCTCCAATGAGAAAGGTAGCACCAATAAACTGGCACCTTCTAATTGTAAAAATTGGAGGTGTGGTTTATACATTAAAAAGAACTTGCTTTATGGAGACAGGAGAGACAAGGAAAGACAGAAGGAAGGGGACAGAAGGAAAGAGAAAAAAGGAGAAAAAGAAGCGCTGCTAAACATCTTGAAGGTCTTAATCTTAATCCACCTGGGGTGAATCATGAGACAGCTGCCCAAAACCATCTTGGGTGGTGAGGCTTTACATTTTGTCTGGTGGAGAGAAACTGGAGAAGCCAACAGCTGGCTCAGCCCTGATTCGTAAGCCAGATGAGGGAGGAAAGCTGGTGACGATCTCTGACTGAAGTGACTAGACCCCAAGCTGATTCCTGAGGAGCCTGGCTGTCTTCCCCAAGCACCCCAAAACAGAGGATCCATGTAACAAGAATTGATCCATTTGCACCCAAGTGTGTGGGGAATCTTCCTGCTTTAATATCTTGCCTTTATAGTGGGTTTGGGGGCATATTGTGTAGATGCTTATCATATTTGACTGAATATTAATTCAATCAACTCCCAAATAGATTGATGCATGGGGAGTTTGAAGGAGTTTGAAACCTCGAAACTCTTTCCTAGCCGAAGTGAAGTTATAGTCACATAAAGTAATTGGGATGTCCTAGCCACAAAAATGAAATTGATAATGGTCACCATTCCCAAATCTTGCCTTTGAAACAAAAAGGTCCTTGCCCCTAAAACGAAATTCCCAACTGATACCCCTTCCCAAAAGTTGCTTTTAAATAAAAGGTATACTAAAATGAAAAATCCCAATTGTCACCACTCCTTAAACGTATTTACCAAAAAAGTGTTTGTCCACAAAATTAAATTCCCCATTGTCACCACTCCTTAAACCTAGCATTTAAACAAATGGGGCCCCTGGCCCCAAACAAAATTCCTAAAATGTCTCCACCTGGCCTTTAAACAGATTGGTGCTGCATATCACTGATGTCTGGGCTTCTGGTGCTGGGGGGAGAAGTGCGTTGCAATGGGAAACCAGCATAATTTCCATTGAACAATATACAGTCTTTCCTGAGAGTAAGTGATCATGATAGCAGAACGATTTTGCATTGCTTTTCGGTGAAACGGAAACTGGGTGCTATTTGCAACATGCATATTTTACAAATCTGTTTTGGAGTGTGGCAGGAGTGTGTTACCTGTGTGATCCCTTGCAGTTGCCAAGTGTTTTTTCCAGCTCTATTCAGAAGGTGGAGCAAAATCACCAAAACTCCTTGCCAGATGCAGAGCGTCGCAGAGTGTGGCAGGAGTGTGTTACCTGTGAGCCATGGAGCTGCAGTCGTGGCCATAAGTATGTCTGGAAGAACAGGCATACCGCTGACTCACGCACAGCTTAGCCGAGTGGAGCATAATGAGGCATTGACCGGGAAAAAGCACCACACGCAACAACGTGAAACAAGCCCAGCTCTACCCTCCTTGTCCTCCATGAGCAAAGAAACAGGTGGCAGTGCGGAATTAATTAACATAATAGAAGTAAGTGAGCGCGTTGAGGGGGTAGTGGTGGAGGGGGCGGAGGGGCGCAGGGGGAGTGCCGAGATGGCTGAGCCAGAGGCGAGCTGTGGCTGCTACGAACATGAACCTGAATATGATCACAATCAAGATGCTTATAGAGAAGCAATTGAGCATTGGGACTTCCCGCCCCTCCCTTCTCTCAATACAGAACTGCGAATATCGCAGCCCAAGAATATCAATGTGCTTAGCATCAGGGCAAACAGATCCCTAGCACTAGCCCCACAACGCAAACTCCAAAATGGTAATGCACATGAGGCGATTGAATTAAAATCACAGATTTGCATTCAGCGGCGTTAACAAACGACTTGGACTCACTGGTGGATGTTGAGGCCTGCTGCAACGACGGCGCAGTGAATGTTGGGGGAGGAGCAGGGTTTGTTGTCGCTACTAACATGCGAAAATAGAGGCTCTCCAACTCCGTTTGTGTCCTCGAAACCCGATGAGACAGCAAAAGGTAGGCTCCCGACTGATTATGGAAATTGTACGAACCAGCAACTTAAGTTAATGAGTGACTTGCCGTATCTGACAGAATCACAGTGCAAGGCGGATATAAACACATTGAAATTAATGGCATGGAAAACGGTCGAAAGAGCTTGGAAAATTGCCACTGCCAAGGCTAAGTTGCCGATCCAAAGCCTTCAAAGGGCAGAAGATGGGCAGACGACCCCCACAGAGATGCAAACAGCCCTCTACCAAGCAACATTCGAACTCGGATGGGGAGCCAAAGAAAAATAGCTTAGGAGCTTGGCTGAATAGTGAGAAGTGAAGTCCATAAAATGCCAAAGAGCAGCCCCAACCACACAAGATAACATTATAAGGCCAGAGGTTAAATCAAGTCAGCCCATTTGGCTGCCGCCACTTGTTCAAACATCACAAGAGGTCGAAGACCTTGTTGGAAACACCAGGGTCGTGGATTCGGATTGCCACAGCGCCCTGCCACAAGCACCCTTAAATGACAAAGCGGTAGATGAATTTTGGGAGCCTGCTTCTGCTCTGAATTTACAACACGAGAATCTGAGTACCAGCCCCACTCAACCACGTCGCAACGCGATTGCGATAGCTGATCAAGTGATCCTTGAGCTGACACAGTTGAACGCGAAGTTGGCGCTACCCATGTCAACTAGTAGAACATTACCTCTGGACTATGTTAGCAAACTCAAAGTCGATAAACTGAGAGTGAAGAACGCTGGCACTTCCAGCAAGAACCTGTCAGCCACGACGTCACATGAGGCCCCAGAACATGTGCATCTAAAAAGGATATGAAATGAAGCAAACGCCGAGAGCGAGTTTTGCCATTTGCAGAAAAGATCCAAAAGATCTGATCTAGAGGACAAACAAGCCCAAAAAGTCCTTAAAGGAATGGTTCGGTCAAAATTTTTTATTGTCCCTTCGGGTTGGCCATGTGTTTTTAAGCCTAAGTCGCTCGATTTTAGAAAAATTTCCTATGGACCTTACCCGAGTTTTCGTCCATTAAACGCACACGAAAACAGGCACCAGGACACTGCCACTTTGTGATAATCCTTTCACTTGCCCCATCTCCCTGGCTGACCTGCTTTTGCGGCACTAAATGATATCCCCTGCCCCTGAGCCTGTCATCAGCAGACGCGTACCGCCCATTTCACAACGCCAAAGCACGTCTCGTGTCAACAATCGCTGCGCTTCAGCTAATGATGTGTTGCCATGGAAATGGCAAGACGCCTCTTTCTTCAATAAGTATAAACAGACCGTTTCACAACACACAGCAGCAGATTTTCGATTCCATTCCTCTCTCTGTGTTACTTTTGAGTTTTCTGTGACTCGTTTCTGTGCTCTGGTCAGCTACCTTTGCCGCTTGTAGCCCGTGTGAACACCTGTACCATCGCTATAAATTATTTTAGTTTGTTTAGCACACAATGGCTACAATAATGCCCTACATGTAAGAGCCCGAGTATACCAAGGAGAAACTACTGGAAAGGGAAACATGCGAAAACGATGGGGCTTCGGACGGCAGTTGGCAGGACAAATCAACGGATGAAGACACTGGACCTAGTCGCATGGACGGTGTTTCCACCTGGTGCACATGCAATCGGTGCGAGCTAATGCCAACTGAGGAGGAGAACTGCTGCTGCTGTGAAAACTCAGGATGCGTGGCCTACATTTCGGAAGGCGAGCCACGACCGCAATGCATCACCGAGCTGCCAGACTTCAGGGCAGCCTGCCTCACACGGTCCGTGTTGAGGATAATGATGGTGCTTACGCATGAAGTTCGCGCAACTGTTCGTCCTCGTAATCCGAGTAACGAGTAAGTATAATCTGCTTGTGATGCCACTACTATTTCATGGTCGTCTCCTATATCCAAAATTACATATACATATCATTGTAACGCATGAAAGTCGTTCAATAGTGTGCATTTGTCCGAGCAGAATGCCATTAGTTACAAGAATTGTCATTGACAACAAACGTTTAATCAACTTATCTTGGTAATTTAAAAACAGTTTGTATCATTATTTTTCACAGGTGGTACCGGCTGGTGGCCTATCGTTCCTTTACATGGTGGCTTCACAGGAGGCTTGGACACCGCGTTCGAAGAGTAATACCCGCCTGTGCTGTTCGTGCCATAAGAGAAACTTTCCCGAGTGACAGGGTTCAGTACAGGGGATTTTCCCTCGCTGTGCTGCAACCTGACCTGTACAATGTGTAAAGTTTTGTATTTTTGTGCCATCAAAAAAAGAAACAAAATAAAACACCACATATATTTTAACAACGGTTGTTTCGATTTTTTAAATGAATCAAGTGTGTCTCCATTCAGCAGTCTTCCTATGCCTTGTCTGCACGCCCACCGGCCCATCCATCCATCCATCCACCCCCTCCCCTATCAAAGTGAAGTATAACTATATAAAGTATAAAAAAGTGGTTAGTTTAACAAAAACAAAAGTACATAAGTCCAGTGGATGCGTGCTGCCATGGGGGGCTGTCAGGGGCGCGAACGGCCAAGGTGCCAAACACCATATACACTTCAAAAGGTATCCCACGCCAAGGGGCCATTGCTCACATGGCCTCCTCAGTCCTCGTGTGTCCGGCCAGGACCCCCCACTCACGCTGGCCGGTCCCCGGCAAACCACATAATACCACGACATACACACGTCATTCATTCACAAACACACCCATGTCTGTAATGCTTTATAAACCACTTGATATGTCTCATGAGAACATCTTTGTGCTTTGCAAGTCAATTCCTGAACGTGCTACCTGAGAACCACTGAGATCTATGCTAATCTGCTTGTCGTCGTGCTATCCGTGAACTTCTGTGACCTCTTCGAGCAAACTCGTCAGTGTACTACCTGTGGCCATCTGCCTGTTCTCCTGCAACATACTGCTCGGCTTGCTGAATCCAACTGCTTGTTGGTCAAGGTAAGGCCATGTATCCTAGTCATATTTCGTTGATTTTTAAATTTCTATCTATTTGCGAGTAGAGTACTCAATAGTGCTATGTTCATTGGTCTCATTGATATTGACTTGAGTTTCCATTGTTATGCTATCAATAGATCTATTTATTTTCATCTGTGTCAATTGTCATCGAATTGCATCCTTCGGGGTTCCAGTCTATACTGTAAGCATGTTTCCTTCTCGTGCAAGACAGAACATCCAAGGGACGAGTCACATGTTCAGTGTTTAGTCACATCATTTATACATTTCTGCAATTTATGCAAATACTAAGCCGCACATGATGAACTTTTATAGTTCCTGTGACCAAAACAAACCTTGCATTGAACATTGTATGGTTCATTTACTTTTGTATCACATTTTTATTCATCATGATTGTATAATAATGTTGATCTTTACTTTTCAGAATTTTCAACAATGCCTGCCTGTTCGATTAGCGGTTGCCCTTCGAAGACCCATGCTAAATCTGAAGGCACTACAATGCATGTATTCCCAAAAACTGTTGATCGAATAAGAGAAACATTGCGGATATCCACTGGATGAGCTAGAAAGTAGAGTCCAACAAGTCTTAGAGGACAAGAGGGGTGATCGATACCGCATCTGCAGCCGGCACTTTTCCTCGAACATGTACACAACATCTTGGGTAACAAAGAAGAATAAACGGCGAACGACACGAAAATTGCTCGCAAACGCTATTCCCACTCTATTCGCCCACATTCCGCCACTGGTGAGTCAAGTGTCCAGATTTAGCTTTAGGCCTTGCGGTAGTGTGTAGGTAGCCGAATGGATTCATTGATATTTTAGGTGTAATTATTTTACCGAATGTGCTTTCCAATTGATATACACCTTAGTTATTGTCCACTGGTGTTTGTTTTCAGTTATAATTAGTGTTATCCATAGTAATGCAAGTACTGTCTTTTAGGGAGATGCTGAAGCGTCCACCACATTGACAACATCCCTAGATGTTCTTCAGCAGCACGAGGTATGGATACTGACAGCTCCATCGAACTAGATCATCAGAGCTGGAATACTTGTCATTTTATTGTTCTACACAATGTTTCATTCGTGGTTAGCCATTGATATGTACCTGTGCGGTCGATCCCAAGTGTGTGTTATGTTTTCAATACTGTAATCCTTACTAATGCAAGTACTATGTTTCAGGCAGTTGATGGAGCGTCAACCCCTGCACTTGATGTGGAGCCTGACATCAAGTAATTCCAAGGGAAGTGGAAGCGGGACCTTGCGTAAACAAATCGGCGCAACAGCTTTCGGAAGTTCGCACTACATTTACAACATCCCTACATATTCCTCGGCAGCACGAGGTATGGATACTGACAGCTCCATCGAGCGTTATCATATAACCTGATTCCATTTGCTATACTTTCTTCCCTATTAAAGCAAGTACTGTGTTTCAGGGAGACGACGGAGCTTCATCTACAATTACAACATCCCTTGTAGGTGATGCAAATGTAAAGAAATCGGAGAAATAAGTCGATGAAATCTGATCATATTTAGATATTCCTTGATTCTTTTAGACAATGCATCATTTGTGGTTATCTCTTTATATGTACCTGTGCCGTCGACCCCAAGTGTGTGTTATGTTTCCAATATTGAAAACCATACTAATGCTGGTACTGTGTTTCAGGGAGTTGCTGATGCCTCCTCGCCAATACAACCATTCTGTAATGCTCACCTGATTCCCACGGAGGCGCTGGTCCCGGCTGAACTGTTATAGTCTCTTCAATTGAGAAGCGTAGAGCTCGGATGACTCTCTGGACTGGGCTTCCTCTTATTGACCATCTGGCTTGCAGGGTAAGGTTTCTGCAGGCGGAAGAAAAAAGGGTTAATGACCGTCTGGCTGGACTTCCTCCTCACTAATCGCCAACTCTCCGAAAGTCCAATGTCCTGGTGAGCTCTCACCTTAGGCGTATAAATGCTGGGCTCCCCATCCTGCGACTTATGCAGGGGTGCGTGGGTTCCAGTTACGTCACTGGAGGTCCTCAGTCTTTTGTGGCCTTAGAAGTGGCACAGGTGCTGAGATGCCAAAAGGTGATGCCGCCGTTACTGCATGAGCGGATGCCAGTAGGTATAAAGAGTTTATAGTCTTGAAGAGATGGGCACCTTTAATGAAGTCTTTGCATTGTCTTTTTCAGGTGCCTGGATGCTGAGGGCGTGGTCACTGAGAGCGCGACACGTGCGGTTGTACGTAGGTATGGGAATTTCAATGACACCTCAATAATGTCCCTTGTTTTCTGTTTTCAGGTCTGGAGATGTTGCGGGCGTTGTTCGTCCGTTGCTGTTGCACGTGCGAAGTATGTGAGTATAATGATCTGTGACCTTATTATAGCACCTCTAACAATGTTCTTTTCTTGTTTTCAGGTGCCGGGCTGCTGCGGTTGAAGAGATCGTAATACGCGCACAAAAGCAGGTAAGAAAAGTAAATGCGGCCGCCTTCACCCGATTCCTACTTAACAATGTTCTTTGTCTTTACAGGTGCCGTTAGGCTGCTGAAGAGAAGGCCGCGAAGAATCCGTGAACGCACAGATGGATCAGGTAAGCGAGCGCGGCTGCAAACGTGTTGCAACTTGCTAACCTTATGTTTCTTTTGCTTGCAGGTTCTGCCGGTGTCTGGATTCCTGGATGGTAAGTATAGTTCTCGTGTCTTTCTTCCACAGGTTGCTGAGCTGAAGCTGGAGATGTCACTGGAATGCTGGAGCTGACTCGGTGAGCGTCCTACTGCAGATGCAGAATAACGCGAAGCACGTTTTCCCAATCGGGTGTGGTTTAAATAGTGTTGGAGTGATTGGGTGTCTTCTTCCTCAGCCTCACCCAGGTAAAAGAGTTCCTGTGTTCCAGAGCTAAGGAGTGGCACCAGCCCCACCCAGGTAAGAAAGTAGTCCCAGTTCAGGGAATAGTTCCTCCCAGCAGAAGGCTGGGGACTTCATCCTGCCAGCATTTGCAAAGGTGAGTATGCAGCATGGTCTGCTACAGGTAGGTCCACCCAAGCACCTTTGCAAGAATGATGAGCCCGGCGCCCCTGGCGCCGGAACTGAGGTTCCTTATGAGCCTGGCGCCAGAGGCGCCAGGACATGGTCCAAAGGGCCCCAATAGGGGTTTGCTGGAGCTGGGGACGAGGGTCGTGAGCCTGCTTCCGGGGATGCTGGGCTTGACTTGGCTTCTCGGGAGCAGTGCTCATGACACATTCATGGCAGTCCATGCAGAGCCAGAGGTACTGGAACTAGATCATCAGAGCTCGAATGCTTGTCATTTGATTGTTCTACACAATGTTTAATTTGTGTTTAATTCGTGTTTAGCTATTGAGATGTACCTGTGTTTTTCCTCGCGTGTGTTTTATGTTTTCAATATTGTGAAACATAGTAATGAAAGTACTATGTTTCAGGGAGTCGATGGAGCGTCATTCTGTGCTGTCTATGCGGATCCAGAAAATATAGTCGTTGCAGCGCAAGAGGAAGAGAAGACCTGTGGAAACGAATCGGAGCAACAGCGTGCAGATGTTGAAGTTCGAGTCAAAAAAGTTGCAAAGAAAAGAAACAAAAATAAGGTTAGTTACAAACAGTTCATAATTTTAGGAATTGTTTTGTGTTGGGACTATATTATGTTTTTTCCTGTCAATTGTACTATACTTTATATTGTGTTTAAAATGAACATCCCTTTTCCAATCTGTCCTCTAGTTACCCGTGGGTGTAAGAACTATACATACACAGACAGTGAAGCAAATGAGAGATGTTGCTTGCCAGACCATTTACACTATGGAGGAACTATTCATTCAGACGCGGCGTGTTGAGACTTGAGATGCTCATGTCCAATGGCCAGAACATGAATTGAATGTGTCCGGAGAATCCAGTAAAGTTTTAATGGACCATTGCTACAGTTCGACCGCACCACCAAAAGAAGATGATACTGAATGTATTGAAGATAGCTCTGAAGTAGTCGCAAATCAATTCACACAAACTACACCCGCCAAAAAAATGCCACCCAAAAAGCTGTCGACATTGTTGTGTTCTCCCATCAATGCTGAAGTAACAGATGTTGAAATGACAGAGAATGAACCAGCAGCAGCACTCGACGCATCAGAACTTGATATGAGCGATATTTCTTTCAAATTTGTTGATATGTCCTCAACAGCACAGTCCGAAACAACTTTCACGCCGGATGACAGTCTAATGAAAGAGGGCAAATACATAGTATTCAACAGTTGTTTGATGGATATTATAAGTATGCTGAAATGTGGGCATTCAGTTGGAGGGGGAAGGGAAGTGTGCAGCTGCCTCACGTTTTAGTGGGTCCAGTTTTAGAAAGTTAGTCTTTCTTTCAGTTTGTGGGACTCCATTTCATTTCTAAAACGCAGTACTACAAATACCAACATGATTATCTGTTTGCCGCCATTAGTGATGCTTGGAAAATTGAACAATTGTCTCTAGCAAGTGCATTCGAAGGGAAATGATTCAGGCTAGCCGGCGATGGACAGTGCGACAGCCCTGGATTTTCTGCCAAGTACTTCACCTACCACAGGACATGGATAGTAAGAAAATTGTGAGTTCGGTGGTCGTGCAGGTGTCCCAATGTAAATCCTCAGTGGCCATAGAGAAACTAGGATTTATAAAATCATTGCAATATCTACAATCAAGGGGAATGCACATCGACCTCATAGCCACGGACAGACACGTTTCAATTGCCAAGACAATGAAGGAGCAGTTCGCACATATTAAAAATCAATTTGACGTATGGCATCTTGCTAAATCAATCAATAAGAAAATCTCGGCTGCAGGGGAATAAAAAGGTTTTGAAAGAATTTCACAGTGGTCCCAGTCTATCAGCAACCATCTTTGGTGGAGCTCCAAAACTTGTGAAGGGTCAGTGGAAATCCTACTTGAAAAATGGCAGTCACTGATGCACCACTGTACCAATGTTCACCGCTGGACAGAAAACCAACATTTCCACCAATGTGAACGTGGCCCTTTGTCCACAGAGGAGACACGGAAGAAGAAGTGGTTGATTGCATCTTCACCTACACACACAGCCATTGAAAAGATTGTTTTCGATAAAACTCTATCAAGAGATTTGAGGGGACTGACAGAATTCTGTCACACAGGAGAATTGGAGGTGTTCCACAATATGTGCCCAAAGTACAGGCCAAAGCGATTGCATTTCGGCATACAGGGCATGAAACATAGGACTCTACTAGCGGTATTGGCCCATAAAAAGAATGTGGGCCGTGAACAGTCTAGGACTGCGCGAAATATAGGGATGCCTCGCTACACTACGACCTTTAGAAAAAGTAGTAAGAAATGGGTGGTGAAACCAGTATATGAGGAAATGGAGTTCGACTTTGTTAAAGGCCTTATTGTTAGTGTACGAGAGAAGCACAGATATGGAATTTTGAGTGTTTCTGTGCAGAGCACTGATGCATTGCCACCAAACATTGCCACTGTGCCATGTCCACCCAAAGCAGAGCTCGTTGAGAAGTTCAAATCCCGGTTTAAATAAATCATTGTAATCTGATTGTCTTTTTGAAAATAATATTATTGTACAGTGTGCATACAAAGTATGCAAACCGTAACCCCTACCTTCACCATCCTGGGTGCCGAACTACCTGGGTGTCATCTTTGACTTCTCTCTCTATTCACCTCATATCGCTGACCTTGTGAATATGTGTATGCATATATTTTTGTTGCTGTAACTAAGTTTCGCAATCTCATGTAAATGCTGCGCACTGTTAACCGAGGGGAGGCTTGCTTATTGCAAATAATAAAACAAATAAACAATACATCTCACTTTCAACTCAACTCCTCGGGTACTTTATACTTTCCCTGACCTTCCCCCAAAAAGTCAATTTCTCCATAGTTATGGTTCTCTAGGGCTGCAAAGCTCGCGGACAACGAGGACAAAATTGGGGGCCTTAGAACGCGCCAAGCGAGGCGTTGCAGATGGGAGAGAAGCCAGTTCGCATTTGCACATTGAGGCCTAGTACAAAGACGGAGTCGAAAATTCAAGTTCTCACAGATGGCTTTACACAGGATGTTGCAAAGTAAGAATGTACGCTCATGCAGAGTGAAGGTCAGCAGCTTTGATTTTTTGCTCGGGGGCTGAAGAGGCCCGCAAATCACACTGGCAGTATAAGGTTCTATTGTTTTTTTACCTTGAGAGACAGGGACCATGCCGAAAGGACTTCATTTGAAGGAGGGGGGCAATAACGTAAGAGACGATAAGGCTGAACATTCTGAAACTAGACCGAGTTTCATGTTAGTTCAGTATATGAAACTAGGCACGAACACAGTGGGATTTATGGACTGCATTACGCAGAGATACAATGGAAATGGCAAACATAATGTAAGTAACCCTTTAGACGCTTTTATACATGAATGAATGAATGAATGAATGAATGAATACAACATTTGTGGGATCGTCTTTCGACCGGGCACATGGGCATGCATGTGCCCATTCGACACGCATGTAGACAAACAGTTGTTTCTCAGTAGTTCAACGGTAAAAAAAATCATTAGTTTGTTCCCTCGATTTATTTCGTTAGTTTTCGCATTGCTTTTAGAGCCGAACATACTTCATTGCACTATCCTCGCAAGCAAATAGTTTCAGCTCGCCCGTAATAAATAAAATGAATAACAGTAATAAAGATCGGCTGGTGAGACTAATTTCAATTTTTATGTTTTCTAAACAGGTACATCCTACTGTACTGCCACCTATTCCAGACCCCGGCAGACAGATTTTTCAACCGCCAGCTGCAGCTTCTTGTAAACAACTGCACAACGTTGACCATTTTATGGGACGATCGCCAAGGGGCCAAATGCCTTTACGCGGTACTAGCGGCTAGATACAACATATCGACCTTCACGGTGGCCTAGTGCCTAGTTGATGGAACACCCTTGCGGTTCACCGTGCGTCCAAAGTGCTTCTTTTAATGAAAACCAACACCCTGTGTACCATAAAGGAACTGCGTGTGACTCACGATAAACTTTTCCGGATTTGCAGATCGAGAGAAAAGAAAAAAATTTCCATTCCGATTTAATATGATTTAATATGCCAATTGCTGAATATTCTCTAAACATTTAATGTCAAATAAATGTACTTTACCAAATGTACCGTATTGCTGTTTGATTTTAAAGTACAGGTTCATATTCCGAATTGTGGTGCGCTGTGTTGTGAGTTGATCTGTGTTGGTTTCCGGGTTCTGTGTGAAGTCGCGTAGAAGACAACTGGGCGCGTTTGCCTACGCAGCACAGTAATGTCAAGGGGAGAGGTGGGGAATATGAATGTTTTGATAATGTCAGGCTCAGGGGTGGGGGATATCATTTAGTGCCGCAAAAGCAGGTCAGCCAGGGCGATGGGGCAAGTGATAGGATTATCACAAAATGGCAGCGCCCTGGTGCCTGTTTTCGCGTGCGTTTAATGGACGAAAACTTGGGTAAGGTCCATAGGAAATTTTTCTAAAATCGAGCGACTTAGGCTTAAAAACACATGGCCGACCCGTAGGGACAATAAAAATTTTTGACCGAACCATTCCTTTAATAAACATCAGGATGGGGCAAGCTGGAGACAGCATCATCCATGACCTCTACTGAGTCGGACTCTGAAAGTCAAACCTGCTACAATCAGAAAGATAAAGTAACCTACCGTCAATCACGGAAGAAGTGCAATGGGACAGCGGCAATCGCTAAAATAGTTGAAAAAGTGGTGAATGACTTGCGACCAAATTTAATGTCGGCAACCACGATTGCAGTGGTGCCCCTCACAAATCCATATGAACAGTTGAATGACTCTTACAAGGACCAAAACACCTTGATCGCCTTACTCAACTCAAAAATGATAAAACTTGAAGGGGATCTGTCAGAAATGGCATTTCTAAACAAAATGATGCGCCGCGGGAATGACCTATCGATATCTGTTTTGAAAGAAGCTCTCAAAAGTAACGCGGAGGACAACCGCCTTCTTGCAGAAGTCACAAAACAAGCCCTGATAATTTTAAACAAGGAGCAAGATCGAAGAGCAGCTCCATGTAGAAACTAAGGACCGGGATAAATAGGTCAGGCACCACAATTGCCAATTCCGATCAACCTCACAAACCCTCAACAGATCTCCAGCTTGCCGGAACAGGATAGAGATCTGGATCTCTTAAAGTCCAAACAAAGCGAAATAAGAGATCAGAGGACCAAGGTACAGGACACTGAATCAGTGCTTGCCGATTGCAACTCAAATAACGACAAGGAGAGTGCCCAGATTGACATAAATTGCCCTACACCCAATGCGAATGCAGATGAGCAGGTATCTGAAGCTTGTTGAAAGACAATAGAAGTTCGGTTCGAGCCGCCCCAGATTCCATCCACCTCTCTAGATTATGTAGCAAGCCCGACTTCATGGAATGTTACCATCCATTCCACAAAGCCAACGATACTTCCCGCATCCTTAACGCCAAAAGTCGCTGAGCACGGAAATGCAAAAAAACCTCACCCGATGCCCTCATCAAATAAGGACAAGACTAACAAGCATGACTGGTATGAGATATTTGAAAAACCGGACACCTCAAGCTGAGTAAAAGAGAGCAATAAGATGGAAGGAGCTGCCTCCAAGCAAGGCAGATGTAAAAGAAAAACACAAAACATGATTGCCCCAAAAAACAAAAAATGCAAAAAACACATCGAATTTTTTTTAGAAACATCAAAGCCTTAAATGTCCCAATCAACTCGGAAATGAACAGGGAGGTAAACGCAAGAAGTAAATCAGAAGAACAAATGAAAAATAATTCACTAAATAAGATCGAACCCGTCTCTAAAGCAAGAACAAATAATGCAACCGTTGAGATTAGTGACGAAGAATGTGGCATTGATGAACTGATGAATTTGTCGACATACAGCACTCCCGACGAGAACAATGATGATGCAAAAAATTGTGAGGATGGCTCGTGCAAATTAGATGCCGAGATGGAGTCATCAAAAGAGATGAAGGATCCTACGATGAGCAACCTCAAGGATGAAATAGCACCAAAAAGAGTAATAATAATTATAGTGTCGCCGGAAAAATCAAGTGAGCCCCACTCAAGCGAATGTCCGGTCATCAGACCGGAGGAAAAATCATTTTACACGATCGAAGAAAAATTAATGAGAAGTCTTCAGAAAAACGACCAGGAGACTCATAAAATCTCTCAATCTAGCCACCTGCACCAAATTAAAGAGTGCAAAGTTTCTAAACAAAGACTATTCGCAAGATCGAACAAGAGCTCATGTCTATGAAGTTGACAACGCCTTGTCTTACTCTACCACACCGTCCGTTAGCCAGCAAGGGACAACATTGAAAACAAAGTCTCTTAATGCACAATCAATCAATCAATCAATCAATCAAGATGCAAATTGGCAAAGCCGAGAAGACAAGAATAACGAGGGAGGAGGACCCTAAAATAAAAAAAATTGAAATCACAGTTGTCAATTCACAGGCAGCTCTCACTGAAAATGGCATGACTAAAAATACCAAAAAGAACAGCGAAGTTGAAGAATACTGGTCCTGGCTAGCTAAGGCCATAAATGAAACATCAGAAAGTTAATGCCAAGACGAAAGAAACCAAGTCGTATTGGCAACTTGGAACACCAGAGGTTTCGCTCATTTAGTAGATCGCCCAGCGGAAGAGCTTAGGACATGCAACATAATATGCCTCCAAGAGACTTGCAGGGTAATTCATAGAATTTCGCAGAAAAGTGTCGCAAGCGGCTGGCGCAGAGTGTCCGCGTGCGATTGACTGCGCCAGGCACGTGCGCTAAAACCGATTTCCGCGCACAGCGTATTCATGGATTTTAGGCTCCCAAACCAGCCGTGGCGCAGAGAATCGCAGCGACCCTGCAGCAGCGCCAGTTACGCCCCCAACAACGCCCTCGCGCAAGGAAAAGCCATCAAAATCGCTAAATCATCGCAAAGGGCTGCGCTAACCCTGGACCAGTTCACCGGGCTGGCAAACAGCAAACGCCAAGCGGGGAACGTGTATTTCAGGGGTGCGCGGGAAGTTCCACACGCGATTGGCCCAGTGCGAGCAAGGTATGTGTATTTCAGGGGTGCCCGGGAAGTTCCACACGCGATCGGGCCTGGGGGAGCGGGCTACGTGTATTTCAGGGGTTCGTGTGAAGTTCCTCACGCGATCGGGCCTGGGGGAGCGGGCTACGTGTATTACAGGGGTTCGCGTGAACTTTCTCACGCAATCGGGCCTGGGGGAGCGGGCTACGTGTATTCCAGGGGTGCGCGGGAAGTTCCACACGCGATTGGCCCAGTGCGAGCAAGGGATGTGTATTTCAGGGGTGCGCGTGAACTTTCGCACGCGATCGGGCCTGGGGGAGCGGGCTACGTGTATTCCAGGGGTGCGCGGGAAGTTCCACACGCGATTGGCCCAGTGCGAGCAAGGGATGTGTATTTCAGGGGTGCGCGGGAAGTTCCACACGCGATTGGCCCAGTGCGAGCAAGGTATGTGTATTTCAGGGGTGCGCGGGAAGTTCCACACGCGATCGGGCCTGGGGGAGCGGGCTACGTGTATTACAGGGGTTCGCGTGAACTTTCTCACGCGATCGGGCCTGGGGGAGCGGGCTACGTGTATTTCAGGGGTTCGCGTGAAGTTTCTCACGCGATCGGGCCTGGGGGAGCGGGCTACGTGTATTTCAGGGGTTCGCGTGAAGTTTCTCACGCGATCGGGCCTGGGGGAGCGGGCTACGTGTATTACAGGGGTTCGCGTGAACTTTCTCACGCGATCGGGGCTGGGGGAGCGGGCTACGTGTATTTCAGGGGTTCGCGTGAAGTTCCTCACGCGATCGGGCCTGGGGGAGCGGGCTACGTGTATTACAGGGGTTCGTGTGAACTTTCTCACGCGATCGGGCCGGGGGAGCGGGCTACGTGTATTTCAGGGGTTCGCGTGAAGTCTCTCACGTGATTGGCCCTGTGCAAGCAGGGTACGTGTATTCCAGGGTTGCGCGGGAAGTTCCACACGCGATTGGCCCAGTGCGAGCAAGGGATGTGTACTTCAGGGGTGCGCGGGAAGTTCCACACGCGATTTCAGCAGGGTATGTGTATTCCAGGGGTGCGCGGGAAGTTCCACACGCGATTACTGCAGGGTATGTGTATTTCAGGGGTTCTGGGGAGTACTACACGTGAATTGGCCATGTGGGTCCTCCCAGGTGTATGCTCCACAACCTCCACGGCCCCTGCAGGCAGCCCACACCACGGGGGACTACCCTGCACCCCTGCTCATGTCCCGCAGGCAGCCCATCCACCATGGGCATGCCCCCCAGCCAACCCACATGTCACCTTGCACTACTGATCAACAATGCATGTCTCCCACCACCCCCACCCCCCAGCAGTGCAGGGGCAGCCTCCACCAGGCCCCCACTCATGTCTCCCACCACCCCCACCCCCCAGCCACCAGGGGCACCCTCCACCAGGCCCCCACTCATGTCTCCCACCACCCCCACCCCCCAGGGGCACCCTCCACCAGACCCCCACTCATGTCTCCCACCACCCCCACCCCCCAGCCACCAGGGGCATCCTCCACCAGGCCCCCACTAATGTCTCCCACCACCCCCACCCCCCAGCCACCAGGGTCACCCTCCACCAGGCCCCCACCCATGTCCCCCTGCACCCCCACCCCCCAGCAGTGCATGGGCACCCTCCACCAGGCCCCCACTCATGTCTCCCACCACCCCCACCCCCCAGCCACCAGGGGCAGCCTCCACCAGGCCCCCACCCATGTCCCCCTGCACCCCCACCTCCCAGCAGTGCATGGGCACCCTCCACCAGGCCCCCACTCATGTCTCCCACCACCCCCACCCCCCAGCATCCAGGGTCACCCTCCACCAGGCCCCCACTCATGTCCCCCTGCACCCCCACCCCCCAGCAGTGCAGGGGCACCCTCCACCAGGCCCCCACTCATGTCTCCCACCACCCCCACCCCCCAGCCACCAGGGGCATCCTCCACCAGGCCCCCAATCATGTCTCCCACCACCCCCCACCGCCCTGCCACCATGGGCAGCCCCCACCAGGTCCTCACAATCCCCAATCATGTGCGTAATGGTCAGCCTCCACAGCCAAAAAGCCCTACCAAGTAACCCATTCACCCACATGGAAATGGAAATCACATGTTACACCCCCAATGTTCATGAAGCTAATGAAGCCGTGTCCGTCACACACAATGGTTGCAATTGAATGGGAAAACACACAACATGACATGCATGAAACCAATGAGATGATACCACACAGTGAAGTATGCAAACAAAATTGTATTGAAAAAAAATAAGAATGCTAAAGAAAGAAAACTAACTACAATGTGAATGAGAAAAAAGTAAGCTGCATGTCCGTATGAAAAAATGAAACTTGAAATTCAAATAGAAAAAAATTTTGTCCAAAGTCAAATGTAAAAAAATAACAAGGGTCCATGAGCCCAACTGAACAAAGGAAACCTACTAAAAAATCTACCTAAAAATCAACTATATACAAAAAGTGGAGCAGTGTCCGTCGACTCCAAATCATAATATGAAAGAAAGGAAACCTAAAACTAAAGAACTATATACAAAGGCGGCGGGCAAGTCCAGCGGCTCACTCTGTGGTGTCCCGGGCCAGGGCATCATCGAACTCCTGTTCGATGTCCCGGAGGCGGTCCAGTTCCATGGCCCCGAGGGTCCGCAGGGACGACGCTGTGTCCTCCTCCAACCCCCTGCGGATTGCCTCGAGGCACTCGGCCCGCCTCAGGGCCCTCCGCATGGAGTTCTCCGCTCTGACCATTGTGAGCCGCGCCTCTTCCGCCCGCCGCCGCTCCGCACCTATGGCGTGGCCCAACCGCTGCCACACGGAAGACACTCTCTGTCCTGGGTCCCCCTGCCCTCCGGCCGATGCCTGCCCCTCCGATGTCGAAAGCCCCGAGCCTTCATGGCTCCCACCATGTTGCTGCTGCTGCTGCTCTGCCTCTGCCCGTGCACTGCCTCCTGCTGCCTGCACATCCTCCGCCGGCTGGGGTGCACTTGTTGATGTGGCCACCCCTGCTGGACCACCGACTCCCGACTGTGGCAGGGATGCCTCCTCCACCAGCCTGGCCGCACCGTCAGAGGCAGCTCCACAGGGCACCCAGGTGACTGATGGGTGGGAAGATGGCACAGAGGACGACTGGCGCGTAGGGGGTCCAGTTGAGGAGGGGGTCGGAGCAAGCCCCATCAGACGGAGGAATCCGGCCTGGGTGACCTGTCCCAGCAGGCTGACGTGGTCAACGAGCCATTCGAGATGACGTGCAGTCTCTCCATGAAAAGACTGCAGGTCACCTCGCATGGCCCGTTGACGCAACGCCACACCAGCCAGGACAGGCTCAACCCGGACCTGGATAGCCACGTCCGCAGGCAGAGGAAGGCCAGTTGACGTCAGCTCATCCCCTGCCTGGAAACGGGTCTGGACGTAGGCATCCCTGCTGGTGCAAGATGATGCAGGGACAGGATCGGGGACAGGATTGTACACAGGCACCTCCGCGGCGGCCTGTGCTGCTTCCTGTCCCTGGTCCTGGACTGCACCACTAGCACCAGTGGGATCCCCACCTCCAGACCCCGTCTCTGGTGCTTGCACGGCCTCCTCCTCCACCAGACCCCCCACCAACCTGGATGACTCCGTGCCATCTTCCCCTGTTGGGCCCTGTGGGGTCCCAGCTGCCCCTTCTGCTGCCGAGGAGTCCAACTCCAACCTCCGCCTCTTGGACCTCCCCCCGGCAGCTGCGGCCTGGGACGCGGCACCGGACTCCTCACTCCCCGACGAGATGACAACACGGGAGGGGAGCCGGGCCTTGCGTCTCCGGCTGGCGGTCGGATCCCCGCCGCTGTGCTCCACAGCACCTTCTCCGCCCTCTTCATCAGTTGACGCTGCAGACAGGGAGAAACAAAACACAGGCATCAGGGCACTGTACAATGGACACATACACACATGACAGTTGCACATGAGTGGCATTGGCAAACCTCAGACATGTCATCACAATCCCCAACACACATGTCATTGCAACTCGCACACATGAGCCATACCACAGCCATATCGCAACTGCCACCACCATCCATACACATACAACAGCATGAGCAGCCAAAGTTGACCCAGACATCACATGCAACACAGGAAGTGCACCACACATGTACACACACCACCACACTTGCATGCATGTGTACACCTCGGCCAAGTGTCGCACTGTTCAGACGGGCATCCATGTCACATCTGCCAATCAGGCTTACACATACCGCAGTCACATGCATCCATGTTGCATCACTGTTGCACCCTTGTCAAATACACACACATGCACATGTACACAGTGCTCATACAGGCAGCCCAATACAACATACATGCGTGACATCACGGACATGTCTACTTACATACACATACATACAAACATGTGTGCACGCACAACTGCATTTGCCATGCAAGCCTACACACACAAGCACCATCCATGTCTCACACATTACAGCCCTCGCATGTGTCAGCCCCACGGCCATGTACACCCCCACCCATACTCGACCCCATACAAACAGATGTGCAACCTGCACAATACCGAATAATCAACACACGCACTGCTCACAATCAGGATGCATGTACACTCACCGCTCGACTCCAGACGGGTCTGCTTCTCCAGGACCTGGACGTGGAGCGCTGGGGATATGCGTTCCAGGACCCCCATCTGTTCTTCCGATAAGTGGCCCCGGCGCCCCTTGGCATCCGCTGCCTTCAAGAGACGCCGGGCCTTGTTCAGGGTCCTGGACCTGAAGTCCTCCCAGCGCTTCCTGACATGTTGTAAGTCCCGGACTGCCACCCCCTCCGCGTTGATGGCAGTCACGATGTCAGTCCAGATCCGAGTCCGTCCTTCCTTGTCGGCGCGGGAACTTCCGAAGAGGGCATCATACTGCCCCAGGACTTGCTCCACCAGGACACCAACTTCGGTGGCACTGAAGCTGGTGCCCCTCTGCCTCTCTGGCCGGGGGTTGTCAGTGGTCACAGATGGTGTTTGCCCCGACATGACAACCCCAGAGGCAGGAGTGGGTGGGCAACTGGGTCCTGGGGCTGGGCTGTGGAGCGATGGAATTCCAGTCGGGAGTCTTCGGTACCAGCAGGGGTGGTCACAGCAACAGCACCCCTGGCTGATGTGCAGGCAGCAAATGGCAGTGCACGTGGGCAGCAGGCAGTCAGGCAGCAGCAGATGGTAGGTGGGAGCGTGCTCGGGGCTCTGGGGGGCAGTAGTTCGGCCTTCTGGGCAGGAGCGTGGTCTTCCGTGTGCTTATGCGTGGCCAACTTGGTACGGAGTGATTTGGCACGTGAAAATCCTGCACGTCAGCGTGAAAATCGAGGAAAGGCCCTTAGCGCGTAAGCGCGTCAGCACGCATACGCGATTCTATTGGACCAAAGGCCCTCAGCGCGTAAGCGCGTCTGTGACGTGACCCGCACGGGTGTTTCCCACACAGCACGTGATGACAGAGCACACGTGGAAAGACTGCACGTCAGAGTCTCATCGTGTGTGATTGGTGAAAATGGCCCTACACGCAGAAGTGACAAAGCGTGTAATAGGAGGAAATGTCCCTACACGCAGAAGTGACAAAGCGTGTAATTGGAGGAAATGTCCCTACACGCAGAAGTGACAAAGCGTGTAATTGGAGGAAATGTCCGTACACGCAGAAGTGACAAAGCGTGTAATTGGAGGAAATGGCCCTAGCGCGTACACGCCGCGTAAGTGACGCTGGACGTGTGGGCCTGTATAAAAGGTACGCGTAGAACACCACTTCCTTGTACGTGCTTTTCGTGGAGAGCGAGTGGGTGAATTCTGTACTTCTTGTCGTTTCACACGCGATTTATTTCACGGCGTTTCAAGTTCGTATTCCCTGTTACCTCTGACAGATTTTTCTCTTCTTTCGCTTTTACTGGTTTACCTGGGCCTGTTCCCTCAAACAGTGTTCCCTTCTACTGTTGTCCTGTCTCCTCAGACAGCGTACAAATCTTCTTTTGGCGGGGGTGTTGCCAACCAAACGTGCTCCTTTTACACGCTCGTTTACCAGGCAGACGGTGAGTCACGCACGTATCTAACATCTGTGCTTGCCCCGTGTGTAGCCTACCCCTTCAGAGGTCATTCTAGGCTGCGTGTGACACGCATACGTTCATTCTTGTGTTTCTGGGTGCCACAGCGTAGTGCAGGTTTTTCTTTCTGCACACGTGGTCTAGGAGGGGTTGCGTGCACGTCATCTCCCTTTTTTGGGCCTCCTGTGCGTTGCGTGACCCGTCATCTTTCCCCAGGGGTTACATTCAGCCTTGCTAGAGCACTAGGGTACAATTACCATCTGGTACCCAACCCCTTTGACCCCCAATTGCCCAGGACAATAGTCTACATCCACTCCCATACGCACATTAACATCAGTGCCATGGCTGGGAGGCGAGGATTCCGTAAGGGTGGCAAAGGTGGAAGAGCCACAAGTGGTGGCCGTGGTGGATCCGGTAGGGGACGTGGTCGTAACTTGCAGGGTGAGCCTGTCCCCCCATGTGTGGAGGACCAGTCACGGGCACCCATAATCCCCCCCCCTTCCCCCTCCCATTGAGGCTGATGTGGCTGACACCATCCATGCTCAGCTCTTGTTGGACCAGCCCATTGTGGCACCAGACCTGGCTGACTCCATGGCTGACTTCCAGGTCAGCAGGGCTACGACACGTGCGCTGGTGCACGTTGATGCCATCATGCCACGTGGATCTGGGGCAGCAAGGTCATCTGCTGCACCAAGGAGGCAGGGCGGAGAGGCTGCAGGGGCAGCTGCGGCTCCATCCACCCCAGCCCTCACACACCCAGCCAGGACAGTGTCGGTCCTAGTCCATGCTGCTGACATTCCCCCTGACACCATCACACTAGACCCAATGCCTGCACCAACTCCCATGCTGAGTGTGCAATCCCACACTCCTGATACAGAGTCCACCAGGGCTCCTGCCCCTAGTGTCCAGAGCGGCGCAGGACACTCAGGATCACCACCACCTTCCAAGCGGAAGAGGAAGAGTGCTCGTCCGGCACAGGCTGATGCCCCAGACACGGCTACACAGTCCGGCCCGTCCAGGAAGCCCAGCTTCACGGATGACGAACTGAATGCACTTGTCGAGTATGTGTCCGGACATGACAACGAGATGGTCATTGTTGCAGGATCCAAGACCACACCTGCACAACGCCAGGCACACTGGCAGACCGTTGCGGACATCGTAAGTGCCCTTGGAATTGTGAGGCGCACAGCCAATGATTGCTATAAGCGCTGGAATGACCTAAAGCGCAGGGCAAAGAGAAAGCTGGCCTCAAGTCATGCCGCAACTCTAGTGACTGGAGGTGGGTCTCCAGTAGTAGACATGGAACTCACTCCACATGAGTCAGTCGCTGGGACCTACGTCACGGAGGAACAGATCCAAGGCGTGGGAGATCTGGCTGATTACGAGGCATTGTCCGGTGAGTGCACATGCATGTGTGTGTCATCCATGTGCATGGTGTGTGTGTGAGGGCTTCTGTTTGTGTGCCAGGTGAGAGTGTGTGCGCCTGAGTCGTATGGGTCAGCCATGTGCTTCATGCAATCCTTCCTGCGCAGCTGCATTTGGCCATAGCAGTATCCCTTCTGCCAACAGTAGACATCTAGGCCAACTGCACGCCAGTTGCCCTTGAAGTGTCACCTTGCCACAACATATTTGCTTATTTTTCACTGTTCATTCAGTCAGTTTGTTTGCATTCCACCACTTTCACTAGGCATGTCGCTGTCCACTAGTCACATGTCTGACATGGCTATGGTAAAGTGGAGTGACTTTGTTACCTGGATATCATTTGTACACACATGTCCCTGTGCAATTGGACCATTTCAGACTGGCAGCTCCAGGTGAAAAATCTGACCTGTTAGAATTAGAAAAGCAATTACATGCGGGAACTGGACTGAATGAATAGGTGCTGCCCTCCTCTCCATCTTCACTCAATTGCAATGGTACATGCCATCTGTGTGATGGCATGTGTGTTTCACCTGGCAATCACAGGCCAATGTGTGATGCCACTGCCAGGCAGCATGCAGAAAATGTGTTCATCTTCCATCTTGGTGTCATCAGTGTGTGCCTTTTGCCTGCACTTCATACGCAGTGAGGGTGCATGCATGGGAGGGTTTTAGTCATGTGGGACATGTGTCAATCAAGTACTGGTTCTCTTGCTTCTCAGCCCTCATTGTGTGCCATGGTGCTAATGCCTGTTTCCATTTCTTTGTTTTCATGTCTTTGCAGGGGAAGACGCACCTGATACTGCTGGGGTTGTGGAGATGGTGCAGACCCAGGAGGGGTCCGAGGGCCGACCAACCACCAGTGAGGGACGTGGTGTGGTGGTGGGGGAGAACCCACAAGTGCTGCAGGTCGTGCTCTCAAGGGGTGTCTCTGGCTGCACCTCCCCCGAGCTGTACTCAGGTGTTGATTCGGATGAGACCTACGTGCCGTCGCAGGTGAGTGTTCCAGGGAGGGATTCTGTTCTGTCTCACCCACCTGCACCAGGGTCAGGACCCTCCATGGGGATGTCAGTGTTGGCAGCTACGCCTTCGGTGGTTACGGATGCAGGGTCACACTCCGCGACATCTGATCCTGTTCCTGGGCCAGCAGATCAGAGGGGGAATGCAGTCCTGCAGCCTCAGGCAGTGCCGGCACAGCAAGGCGCAGTTCGCCTTGCCCCAGACAGGTGTGGTGCCCGCCGACGTGGTGGCCGTACGCCACCCGGCAATACCGCATGGGAGCAATCCATTTACGGTATGGCAACCCAACAGGCTGCATCATCCGAGATGATGGCTCAGGCCATGGATAGGGTGGCCACTTCCATTGTCCCCCCAGAAAGGCTGATGGAGCGACTAGAGCAGGCAACCGACTCCATCTGCCAGTCACACAGGGAGGACATGTTGGGGTCCAACAGGGACAGGCGGGCGGCACTGGCGACTCTGCAGGAGGCCATCTCCATTGAGTCCCAGGGCCACAGGGAAGCCCTGAGGCAGGAGCTCCTTCACCTCAGGACGACTCTTGTTGAGCTTGAGGCTTCAACACACCAAAGGACAGAACAGCAGCTGGAGCGTCTCACCCGTACGCTCTCAGCTGAGATGCAGGCAACGAGGGCGGAGGTCCGGGCATCCCGTGAGTTGTTGCATGGGGACCTCCGCACACTCATCCTCCAGAACCAGACCTACCACACCCGCATGCTTGCAGCCATGGAGGAGCAGACTAGGGCCTTGCGTGGGCTGCCTCCCATAGTGTAACCACCTCCGGATGCAGCTGCACAGGGTGATAATAGCGACAGCAGTGATACTCCCACAATAGGGTAGCCGTGTGGGCCATGAGCCCATGGAGGTGTTTTATCTTCCCAGGATCCACGCAGGTGGGTTCTGGTGTGCATCCTGTCCTCGGACCTCCTGGGTGGCCTCCCCAACCCCCCCGGGCCCATCAATGGCCATTTTTGATTGTTTCTTATTTTTATTTTTATTTTTATTTCTTTTATTCCCAATTTTTTTGGGACGATCTGTTGGCTTCGATCTGTTGGCTTCCGTGGTTCCTGTGGGCATACGCTGCATTGTGGCTGGGCACATGCAGGCTTGTAATGTATTTGGTTCAGATGCTTGGGTTTGAGTCACACACACCCCTCCTGCTTCCCGTTTCCATGGGCTTGCAAAGGGTGTGCCCAAGTGACAGTGAATTACACAGTGACGTTGGACTCCCATGAGCTGTGTGGCCAGTCTGTAGTCAATACTGTGTATACATTCATAGTGCATATTGCTGTTGTGTTGTACACTGCATGTTGCATTGATGTGTAACTCTTCTTCTGTGTCTACCTCCCAATTTGCAGGTCCCTTCCTCATGTCCACACAAGGACCTCTAGTCTGGAGATGGGGACCATGTTGGCAGCAGTGCACCTACAACTCTACATGGCGACAACACTGCACAGTTGGTAGTGGTGGGAGTGCAGGCATTTCCAGGTGGTGAGACTACTAATATGTAACATTTGTGATGTCATGTTAATGGTACTACGTGCTCAAGTATGTTGTTGGTCCGGCATTGCTGTGAGCATTTCAGGTGTTGCAGGTTTCTAATAGTGCCACTGTACATAGTGAGACTGATGTCATGTTGTGGGGATTACTTTGTTTACCTGCAATTAGCATGACATGGCACGGTGTGTCGTGTGGCGGTGCTGGGGTTGGGTTGGCTGACATGGCACTGTCCTCTTGTTGCATTTTGCAAGTGGGTATTCATTTTAGCTGCTTCCATGTGTAACTTAACAAAACTGCATTGGTGGTGTGTGTGTGGGTAGGGATGCACACATTGTGACACTTCCAGGTGAACAATCTCAGGCTGACATGGTATTCCCGGTTCATTCTCCAGACATTCAGGATCAGTGTCAGGTTGAGTCATCATTGATTGTCAGATGGAATGTGCCAGGGCAGTGTGCACTCCACAGGGGTGTGATTTCTATGTGAAGTAATTAGCCACTAGCTGTGTACGGGCTGCCTCCCCCCGTGCCCTTTCCCCTCCCATGCGCAGCGGCTGTGCATGTGGTTGGGGATGTGGGGCCACCACCATGTCCACGGCCAGGCCCCGGCGTGTTGCAACGTTGTGCAGGACACATGCTGCCACTATGATCCTGCACACTACTGGGGGAGCGTATAACAGCTGCCCACCAGAACGGTCAAGGGAGCGAAAGCGTGACTTTAGCACTCCGAATGTGCGCTCCACTATGCCCCTGGTTGTAATGTGGGCTGTGTTATATCTTACCTGGGGTGGCGTGGTGGGGTTCCGAATTGGCGTCATCATGTGGGGGCTGAGAGGGTAGGCACTGTCCCCTGTGGAGGTGGTGATTGGTATCATTGGTGGGGTTGTGACCTTGCTCAGTATCCAACATGCATGCATGTGCAGTGGCATACATACTCACCAAGCAGCCATGTATCGCCATGCCGCCCAGCTTCTAGGTCCCGGCTTAGGGTGGACATTCGGTAAATGAAGCTGTCGTGGGTGGACCCGGGATAGTTGGCATATACTGAGGTGATGATTCCCTTGGCATTACATGCTACCTGCACGTTGATGGAATGCCAGTGCTTGCGGTTCCTATAGATGTGCTCAGATGCCCTGGGGGGACGTAGAGCCACATGGGTGCAGTCGATGGCACCTAGCACTTTGGGGAATCGTGCCACAGCGTAAAAATCCAGGGCGGCAGCATGCCTTTCTGCAGGTGTTCTGGGCAGGTATATGTGCCTGCGGACTGATGGGCGTGCAGTGATGATGTTCAAGACCTGGTGTAGGCAGCGTGACTGGGTGGCCTGTGACACCCCACCCACTATGGCACTTGTCCGCTGAAATGATCCAGTGGCTAAGAAGTGAAGTACATTGAGGACCTTCTCCAGGGGGCTGAGTGCTTGGGAGCACAGGGTGGGTGATGTGAGGTCATCCTCCCACTCACTCACCAGGTCCAGTATGATGTGTGGTGGAAACCTGTACCTCCCATACACCTGGTCATCAGGCATCCCGAAAAGGCTGGTTCTGGGTGTGAATATTCTGGCCCTGACTATCCTCCTCCTCCTCCTTTGGTAGCCCACTGCCACTGCTGCTAGGAACGGTATGTTCATCCTGCCGTCTGAGCTTGTTATTGTTAAAGTCCGCAAATTTATGCTTTGCGCGTGTTCTAGGCGAGCGTGTGACCCGCGCACCCCTGGAATCCAGTTCCCAGTCCAATAGCGTGTGGAAATTCACACGCACCACGGGATACAGGTTCGCTGACGTACTTACGTGTGTAAGTGCCCGCGCACCCATTAAATACACGTACATTGGCCAATCGCGTGTACGCGCACTTTTGTCCAATTACACGCGATGACACTCTGACGTGCAGTATCTCCACGTGTACCCCGTCATCACGTGCTGAGTGGGGAACACCCGTGCGGGTCACGTCACAGACGCGCTTACGCGCTGAGGGACTCTGGTCCAATAGAATCGCGTATGTGTGCTGACGCGCTTACGCGCTAAGGGCCTTTCCTCGGATTTCACGCTGACGTGCAGGATTTTCACGTGCCAAATCACTCCGTATCAAGCTGGCCACGCGAAAACACACGGAAGCCCACGCTCCTGCCCAGAAGGCCGAGTTACTGCCCCCCAGTGCCCCGAGCAGCCTCCCACGTGCCATCTGCTGCTGCCTGCCTGCCTGCTGCCACCGTGCCCTGCCATTTGGTGCCTGCACATCAGCCATCTGCAGGGGTCCAGTTGCTGTGTCCACCCCTGCTGGAACTGAAGACTCCCGACTGGGATTACATCGCTCCACAGCCCAGCCCCAGGACCCAGTTGCCCACCCACACCTGCCTCTGGGGTTGCCATGTCGGGCACTTCCACATCTGGCACCAGTGGCAACCCCAGGCCAGAGGGGCAGAGGGGCACCAGCTTCACTGTCACCGAAGTTGGTGTCCTGGTGGAGCATGTCCTGGGGCAGTATGATGCCCTCTTTGGATCGTCCCGCGCCAGCAAGGAAGGACGGCAGAGGATCTGGGCCGACTGTGTGGTTGCCATCAACGCGGAGGGGGTGGCAACCCGCGACGTCCTGAAGATCAAGAAGCGCTGGGAGGACTTGAGGTCCAGGACCCTTGTGAAGGCCCGGCGCCTCGTGGAGGGGGGCCGCATGAGTTCCATCCAGATGAGGGTCCTGGAACGCGTACGCCCAGCGCTCCACGCCCAGATCCTTGAGAGGGAGGCCCGTCTGGAGTTGAGCGGTAAGTGTCCATGCATTACTGTGTGAGACAGGGCATGTTGCGGTGTGCTGGTTCTATGATACTTGCCTGTATGTGTGCCATAGGCCATGTATGCATGTATGTGTGCAGGGACATCATGGTAGTGCATGTGCGACCAGTGATGTGTGATGCACATGGTTGTTGCATGTGTTGAAATGCCGCATGGGGAGCCCTATGCAGATTTTGAACATGAGAGCATGCCAGTCTCTGTACCTGGACATGGGTGGGGGTGAGGGATGGGTGCTGATGCCAGGTACATATATGGTAGCCATGTCTGTGTGCCTGACCTGCGTGTCTGTGACTTGTGCATGCCATGGATGCATGACACATGTGTGTGACAATGCACAGATTCAGTAAAGCAGCCAAATTACCCTTGTATCCGCTGTGTTTGGTGTGTTTGGGGCCAGATGGATGTGACTGAGGTGAAGTGTGTGCATGTGATGGGCATGAGCCATGATGCATGTGAGTTCCATATCATTGAATGTTTCAAGAGTCCATTGGACATGCATGGAAATGTCCATGGCATGCACCATTCCTGTTACTGTGTGTGCTTTGCCTGGACTGACCCATGTGTTGTGGAGGGACATGATGGAAGTGTACTTTGACAGTGGTGCTCATCTGCTATTGCTTCCTGTCTAGGGGACCATTGTACAGTGCCCTGATGCTTGTGTTCTTTGTCTCCCTCTACGCAGCGGCTAGTGAAGAAGAGGGCGGAGACGGCGCTGTGGAGCAAGGCGGCGGGGATGCCCCCACGGCTGCAGCGGAAGGGGTGGGTGAGCCCCCACACGGGCCTGCTACGGTGGGAGACGGTGAGGAGCCATCCAGGTTGGTGGTTTGCACAGAGGAGGAGGAGGCCGCCACTGGGGCACACATGGGGCCTGGTGGGGGCATCCCTGCTGGTGCAAGTGGTGCAGTCCAGGGCCAGGGGCAGGAGGCAGCACAGGTCACCGTGGAGGGGCCTGTGCATGTCGCTGTCCCTGACCCTGTGAGTGCACCACCATGCACCAGCAGGGATGCCCCGTCCCAGGCCTGTCCGCAGGTAGAGGGGATGTCCATGTCACCTGACTCCCCTCCACCTGCGGACGTGGGAACCCCTGGCCGTGCGGAGAAGGTCCTGATTGGGGTCGCGATGCGCACGGCTGTGATTCGTGATGCCGTGCGTGCTTCCCGGGAGGAGCACGCACGTCATCACGAAGTGCACCGTGCCGACGTGGCCCAATTGGGATCGGCCATGTTCGGGGGTTTCCCGCATGTGTTGGCCAATGTGGCGGCCCTCTCCTCCTCTGTGCAGGCTATCCACCAGTCGTTCTCCTTGCCGTCTTCCAGCCCAGATGCCACCAGGGCCCCCTGTGGACCTGCCCCGACCAATGCAGCCAGCTCGGTGGGGATCCCATCCCTGCCACAGTCGGGAGTCAGAGATCCAGCAGGGGTGGACACCAGAGCAACTGGACCCCAGCAGTTGGAGGATGTGACGGCATCATCGGGCAGGGCACGTGCACGACGGCGTCGGTGGTTTCCATCAGCCTGGATGCCGTCGTGCTGGCACAGGCAGTTGCGTCGGAGGCAGCAGCAGGCTCAACGTGGGAGGCATCATGGCTCGGGGCCATCAACATCAGGGGTGCAGGCATCGGCCGGAGGGCAGGAGAACCCTGGAATGGGAGTGGCTTCCGTGTGGGAGCGGTTGTGCCAGCGGATAGGTGCGGAGCAGCAGCGGGCAGAGGAGGAACGGCTCACGATGGTCAGGGCGGAGGACTCCATGCGGAGGGCGCTGAGGCGGGCTGAGTGCCTCGAGGGTCTTCGCAGGGAGTTTGAGCTTGACACTGCGTTATCCCTGCGGGACCTCGGGGCCAGGGAACATGCCCGCCTCCAAGCCATTGACCAGGAGTTCGATGATGCCCTGGCCCATGACAACAACCAGTGAGCCGTCCGAATAGCCCGCTGCCTTTGTATATAGTTGTATAGTTAGGGTTAGGTTTCCTTTGTTTTTTTGATTTTTCTTTTGGTTGCGATTGGACAATGCACCACTTTTTTGTATATAGTTCACTTTTTAGTTAGTAGTCATAGTTAGGTTTAATTTGGTTGGGCTCATGGACCCAGGATGATCTTCTTCATGGTTCTTCATTGGCTTATTTTAATTTTTCAGATTATTTTCTTGGACATTCATCTTGTTTTGTTTGATTTGCTTTGTGTTTTTTCTTATTTCATTTCCATTCTACTTGCTGTTCAATACATATTATTATTTTAATCTTCAGTGTGTCGTATCATCTCATTGCTTTCAGGCATGTCATGTTGGGTGTTTTGTCATTCACTTGCAGCCATTGTGTGTGACAGACATGTGTTGAATTGCATTATTTAAATTGGGGTTGTAACATGTAATTGCCTTTGATATGTGGGTGGGTGTGATAGTTGGTTGGGCCTTTTGGCAGGGGAGGATGGGCATTACGGACATGATTGGGGAATGTTGGGACCCAGGTGCAGGGGGGCATGGATTGGACATGGGTGGGGGCCTGCTGGCAGGTGCCCCACAGTGCTGGGGGGGTGGGGGTGGTGGGAGACATGAGTGGGGGCCTGGTGGAGGGTGCCCCTGGTGGCTGGGGTGGGGGGGTGGTGGGAGACATGAGTGGGGGCCTGGTGGAGGGTGACCCTGCACTGCTGGGGTGTGGGGGTGGTGGGTGACATGAGTGGGGGCCTGGTGGAGGGTGCCCCTGGTGGCTGGGGTGTGGGGGTGATGGGAGACATGAGTGGGGGCCTGGTGGAGGCTGCCCCTGCACTGCTGGGGTGTGGGGGTGGTGGGAGACATGAGTGGGGGCCTGGTGGAGGGTGACCCTGCACTGCTGGGGTGTGGGGGTGGTGGGAGACATGAGTGGGGGCCTGGTGGAGGGTGACCCTGCACTGCTGGGGTGTGGGGGTGGTGGGAGACATGAGTGGGGTCCTGGTGGAGGGTGCCCCTGCACTGCTGGGGTGTGGGGGTGATGGGAGACATGAGTGGGGGCCTGGTGGAGGGTGCCCCTGCACTGCTGGGGTGTGGGGGTGATGGGAGACATGAGTGGTGGCCTGGTGGAGGCTGCCCCTGCACTGCTGGGGTGTGGGGGTGGTGGGAGACATGAGTGGGGGCCTGGTGGAGGCTGCCCCTGCACTGCTGGGGTGTGGGGGTGATGGGAGACATGAGTGGGGGCCTGGTGGAGGCTGCCCCTGCACTGCTGGGGTGTGGGGGTGGTGGGAGACATGAGTGGGGGCCTGGTGGAGGGTGACCCTGCACTGCTGGGGTGTGGGGGTGGTGGGAGACATGAGTGGGGGCCTGGTGGAGGGTGACCCTGCACTGCTGGGGTGTGGGGGTGGTGGGAGACATGAGTGGGGGCCTGGTGGAGGGTGCCCCTGCACTGCTGGGGTGTGGGGGTGATGGGAGACATGAGTGGGGGCCTGGTGGAGGGTGACCCTGGTGGCTGGGGGGTGGGGGTGGTGGGAGACATGAGTGGGGGCCTGGTGGAGGGTGCCCCTGCACTGCTGGGGTGTGGGGGTGATGGGAGACATGAGTGGGGGCCTGGTGGAGGGTGCCCCTGGTGGCTGGGGGGTGGGGGTGGTGGGAGACATGAGTGGGGGCCTGGTGGAGTGTGCCCCTGGTGGCTGGGGGGTGGGGGTGGTGGGAGACATGAGTGGGGGCCTGGTGGAGGCTGCCCCTGCACTGCTGGGGTGTGGGGGTGGTGGGTGACATGAGTGGGGGCCTGGTGGAGGGTGCCCCTGGTGGCTGGGGGGTGGGGGTGGTGGGAGACATGAGTTGGACATGGGTGGGGGCCTGCTGGCAGGTGCCCCACAGTGCTGGGGGGTGGGGGTGCAAGGGGACATGAGTTGGTGGTCATTAGTTCAAGGAGACATGTGCCTTTGCTGGGGGGCATGCCCATGGTGGGTGGGCTGCCTGCGGGACATGACCAGGGATGCAGGGTAGTCCCCTGTGGTGTGGGCTGCCTGCAGGGGCCGTGGAGGGTGTACAGGGTACACCTGGGAGGACCCACACTGTCAAATCACATGTGGAACTTCCCGCGCACCCCTTGAATACACGCGCCCAGGCTATTCGCGTGTGGAACTTCCCGCGCACCCCTTGAATACACGCGCCCAGGCTATTCGCGTGTGGAACTTCCCGCGCACCCCTGGAATACACGCGCCCCCAGGCTATTCGCGTGTGGAACTTCCCGCGCACCCCTGAAATACACGCGCCCAGCCTATTCGCGTGTGGAACTTCCCGCGCACCCCTGAAATACACGCGCCCAGGCTATTCGCGTGTGGAACTTCCCGCGCACCCCTGAAATACACGCGCCCAGGCTATTCGCGTGTGGAACTTCCCACGCACCCCTGAAATACACGCGCCCAGGCTATTCGCGTGTGGAACTTCCCGCGCACCCCTGAAATAAAACGCGCCCAGGCTATTCGCGTGTGGAACTTCCCGCGCACCCCTGGAATACACGCGCCCCCAGGCTATTCGCGTGTGGAACTTCCCGCGCACCCCTGAAATACACGCACCCAGCCTATTCGCGTGTGAAACTTCACGCGAACCCCTGATATACACGTAGCCCGCTCCCCCAGGCCCGATCGCGTGAGGAACTTCACGCGAACCCCTGTAATACACGTAGCCCGCTCCCCCAGGCCCGATCGCGTGTGAAACTTCACGCGAACCCCTGATATACACGTAGCACGCTCCCCCAGGCCCGATCGCGTGAGGAACTTCACGCGAACCCCTGTAATACACGTAGCCCGCTCCCCCAGGCCCGATCGCGTGTGAAACTTCACGCGAACCCCTGATATACACGTAGCACGCTCCCCCTGGCCCGATCGCGTGAGGAACTTCACGCGAACCCCTGTAATACACGTAGCCCACTCCACCAGACCCGATCGCGTGTGAAACTTCACGCGAACCCCTGAAATACACGTAGCCCGCTCCCCCAGGCCCGATCGCGTGAATAACTTCACGCGAACCCCTGTGATGCACGTACCCTGCTGAAATCGCGTGTTAGACTTCCCGCGCACCCCGGTATACACGCACACGTATTTTTTGTCAGCGGGTGTCCGTGTTTGTGGGTCGTCATTTTTCCTGGAGGGCCACAGTATGGGACATTCATCATGGCAGTATATAGGTCCTATTTGTTGGCGCACCTTTTGGCGCACATTTCTTACAGCCGCAGAGACGCTACCGCCTGCTTTCTTGTGGCGGTCGTGTTTGTGCCTGTGCGCTGGTTTGAGCGTGCGCTTTTTTGCCCTATTCTATTCCATGAATACGTGTTGTAGGCGAGCGTGTGGGCGTTCCGCGCACTTGTGCCCTGTACTTCCCCCGTGACGCCCACGTTTTGGCAAGTTGTTCCCCATTCCGAGTGTTACGCCCGTGTTCCGCCTACTTTTGTTGCGTGCGCCGCGCTATGTGCGAATTTCGCTGTGGCCTGTGCGATTTTCGCTGTGACCTGGCGCACGCTGTTAGATGGCCTGTGCGCCAACGTGCGCCGCGCACTTTTTTATCGCACATCCGCTGGTTTTCTCGCGCACGGCCTTCCATGAATCGACGTGCGCTGCTTTTCGTGCGATTTTCGCAATTGCACTGCGATTTTCGCTATTCCACTGCGATTCGCACGTTTTTGCCCACTTGCGCCGCGCTAATTATTCCATGAATCGGCTTCTTGGTTGTCCTATTGCCCGTGTATAGAAGGATTTGAAGTTGCCATGAATCCCGCCGTGCTACAAAAGAAAGGTCGCCCAATGTCAGGCCAATTAATCTTAGTAAATCGAAAGTGTGGGGTCAGCAATAAAACACTCAAGAATTACTCCCCTTATATTCAATATGCAAACCTAGAGGCATCCTCTATGACGAGCCAAGCGACAAAAGAGGTTCACATCTTTAATGTTTACTGGAACCATCAAGACCAGAAACAAGGAAATATAATGGAAGAATTATTAGACCTCGTCGACAGTGTGCTAGCTGATACCTCAGACCCAAACATAGTAATATGCAGACCTCAACATGAAATTAATTGAAATTCATTCAAATAAAATAGACAAATTGAAAGTAATGAAGAAAGAGTCAAAACTGAAACGTATATGGTTAGACACAATGAATGACCGATCAATGAATATGATGAACGGGAACATCAGTGGGGATATCCCCCCCCATAGAGACCTGGGAGAGGTGTACCCAAAAGTCGATATTGGACTACTTCTTCATATCCGACCCAATGTCAGTTGAGATCACAAACTTAAAGGTCATAAATCGCCTGCGTATGAACATCGATGACATAATGACCTTAGCTGAAAGAATTAGACCCCAGCCTGGTTCAAGCAAGGAACATGTGACGGAATATCAAGAATTTATGGAAATGTACAGGGTCAAAACAGGACCATGGAAACCCCTATATAGGAAACATAAATTCAATTTACAAGTGGTCCAAAAGAAAAGAGAACTAAGAAAAAGTTGCAGGAGAATAAGAAGAGACAACAAAGGAAATCAGAACCAAAGAATAAGGTCACTAAAGTACACATACAAAAATTGGTTAAAATCATACAGAGTAATACAGGAGCAAAATGAGGCCGAAGCCATCCTTAAGGCCCTATCGCAAAGGAACTCTAGTGGATTCTGGTCGTTGGTTAATGAATCTTAAAATCCTGAGAAGGCATTGACGAAGAACATGGTCAACGAAAAGCAATGGGTAGCCCATTACAGACAACTTTTCGCGGAAATAAATGGCCTCAAAATGCCCACTGTTACCAACGCCACAACCATGGGAACTAACACTAGAATACGATGACATCAAGAAATGCATCCAAAAATGTAGCTCATCGCGGCCGGGCCGGATGGCCTTTCTAACCATATGCTGAAAGATAACATCGAAGAGTGGTCGGAGTTTTGTGACATCTTATTTAAAAATATAATTCAGGAAGCAAGAATACCCGCCACGTGGAAGGAAGGCATAATTTTACCCATATTCATACATCTCAGAAGTCGGAGAGGCTCTAGATGGAGTAAGATCTTAGTCACCAAAATTGAATGGGACGCAAATTAGCTGTATCCTCTATGCGGACGACATAGTTATATTAGATCTGACCCCAATAGCTCTACAACGGAAATTAAATGCATTAAAGACCTATATTGAGGGTTATAGGTTAGATCTTGGTGCTGGAAAATTTGAAAGGAAGGTCCGCCAAAAAGGGAAAATTTCAATGGACTATGGGTGCAGAGCATCTAAGGCAAGTTGATTGCTGAAAGTACCTGGGAACGTATATCAATTAAAGTATAAGAGACAAACCCATGGTAATTAAATTGTTAAGTAAATGTAAAGAACTGACAGCACAAGCTGCCTCAATACAAAGTAGATATGGGATATTTTCATATAAGCCCATCATAAACTTTTATAAGAGTAAGGTGGTACCAGCATTAACTTTTGGTGCAGAAAGTATGTTTGGTTGCTCAAATCAGATCTGGTCTCGGTGTGAAGGAATGTTTTGAAAGCAAATACTCCAAATTCCTCAAGGCTGCCCTACTGCTGGTGTCTTATATGAAGTGAGCATTTCAACCTTGAACGCCAGAATAACATGGAACATGTTAACCCTATTTGGCAAAACGATTGAAAACTCAGCCCCACAATTTGACCTATTGGTGGAACATGAAACAAAGGGCAACCAATTGATACTCAAAAAATTGAGACAAAAATGTAGAGAGATCCTCAATCTCTTAGGTACCGATGAAAAGACGCTAATAGCCAATCCGAATGTAGTAAAAAAGAAAGTACTCAAACTTGATTGGATCGAGACATCTGAGAAGAGAAGGGCCCATAAATGCATGGAGAACACACCATTCGAAGCAAAGAGATTTAATGACATACCGCAATATATGGAAGTGTTTCCGTGCAAGTTTTTAAGGAGAAACTATCTGAAATTCAGGTTAAACCTCTACGGAACGAGAGAAATTCAAAATCATTTTTGCCGAAAAGAAGAAGAAACACAAACATTTGGTTTTGTTCTGTTCAAAACTAAAAGTGCAAAGAACCAAATACTTGGTCCCAGAACTGAGCACTGGCGTGACATATATAGCGCCAACGAGTGGTGGTCATGCATGCATAGTAGCAGCCATAAAAAGCTGACACTTGCCTTTACATTATTTCTGAAACAACTTGAAAATAAAATGTTGGAAGTGACCTGACGAATTGATGGAAGGAAATAAAACAATACAACTAGTATCCCCGTTATAACAGAAGGAGGACAAGAAAACATGTAAAAATGAAGGCGATTTGTATGATGAAAAAAGAAATCTGTTTTCAAAACTGCAACCATTTTGCAGTGTGCAGAGAAACCCCAGGTATAAAGCACTGTATATGTCAATGTTTCACTTGTGATCTACACAGCTCTATATGAGTCATATATAGGCGTTGTTGAATCCCAATCAGTGGTGTGTTGTGGGGTCTCAAGTGGGGGGGAGGAACTCCCTTTGTTAGTGTGATCTCCCAATATATTGTTACAAACTGGGGGCTCGTCCGGGATTTCACTTACTAACTTTTGACTCATGACAAGTGCATTGTAACAGACTATTAATTCTGGTTTAATCACATAGAGATGGATAGAAAGTTGATTTTGCTGTGTTAAAGTACCACAAGGACTTCTCCCCTGAGTTCCAGGGAGGTGCATAGGTGTAGAAAAAAAGATTGTGTAGAATACCAATGCAAAAAGGAGATTGTTTAGAATTGATTTTTGCCAGGGTGTGTGTGGAAATCAAGCAGGAATAGGGTGATTTTGCCCCGGCTCAAAGAAAGTATTACAAAGTTGCAAAAAGGCATATAAAAAAATGACTACTGTAAAAGTGAGTGTGCAAGGAAGCATCTCTGGGCTGAGCTTTTCATTCAAAGAGAATGGGGTGAGGGCGAAGCCGTGAGCTGGCAAACCAGAATGGTCCAGGAGGTTACCTAAGTGAGCACTGACATTTGGCTAGAAGGTGGGATATTACACAAAGCATTAGAGGCATATTACATGCCCCAGAATGCTAATGAGGAACTGAGTCAAATGGCAATGAGGAGCTGAGTCAAATGGCCCAGATCACAGCTTATTTTTATTTCCACTTGCAGTTAGTAGAAGAGCAAGTGCAAAATAGGGAGACCTATGTGCTCAATCAAACTGAGATTTTGAAAGAGGCACAGAAAGAGATCAAACAGTTAGAAGAAAAAGCACAACAGAGCCATATTTGTGAAGTAATTTAACACAGCCTCATTGAACAATTATAAAATGAGGTGAAAACCCACACACAGGCCAGTGCAGACCAACAAATAGAGTTTGCTGTACTGAAAGACCCATGCAAGGAGAGTGCAGAAACTGTGATCCACCTCCAATGAAAATTGAATGACTAAACTGGTCACAATAGGGGACTGTTAGATGACATTATGGCCCTCAACAAATTAGGGAATTACAAAGGGAAAACTGTCAGTTCATCATTAACGAGATTGACTCACAACAGGAGTTTGAGAAATTGCTTCAGGATTTAAATAATCTGAAGCAACCAAACGTACAAATGAGTAAAGACCAAGATGTATTAAAACTGAAAATGGATGCAGAAAAGGGTCAGTCAGATTCTCAGGAAATGACCATAATGAGGGAAGAGAACATGGAGCTTGTGGAGTGTGTGAAGCAAGCAGAGGCTAACCTGTCACAGGCAGCGAATTGTAGGGGCGCGTTAAGAGAAAGAGATTTGTTTCTTCAAAGGCAAGCGCCTAGAGTATGCATGCATAATACAGGACTCCCAGAAAGAAAATGAAGCATTTTTGGAGGAATTACAGTAAAAGAAGGGTTGTTTAGTGACTCAGAGCAGAGTGCTTGAGACTAGTCAGGTCTTGGTGTCAGAATTAAAAGTCTGCTTTCTGAATACCAACAGGAAATAGGGACAGAGAGAAGCAGGTGTGAGCGTCTCACCAAGGAAATTGAAAAATATAAACAGGCCTTGAGGCACCCTGATCAATCAGGGTATGGGGAAGAGCCTTCTGATCAAGGGGAGATGCTGCTCCCTTTAGGGACCTCAGGCCAGATATCCACCATTTCCCATGCACAAATGGGAACTGACCTCATTGGACCCACATGTGACTTGGCAGTCCCAAAGGGCTACACAGTATACAACATGAATAGAGAAAGTGGGCAGGGGGGTGGAGTAGCTATTATAGCCAGCGATGCGCTGACATTGTTTAAAGTTAACTTTAGCTGTAGTGGATGTGAATCATTACAATTGAAACTGGTATTCACCCCCCAATAACTGCCTAAATATTGTAGTGCTCTACAGACGACCTTCATTGGTCTCGGATTTTGCAAATGAGCTCTGTTCCCAATTAATAAACTTGAAAGCACCCAACGGATCAACGTTAGTAGTTGGTGATTTTAACTATTGGAAAGGGAATGGGAAGGATAAAGAAGCCATAGCCTTGGAAAATATATTGAAAAATTAGGACTTTAGGGTAATTAATAGTGAGCCCACAACACCGCAAGGAAATCAATTGGACTGGGTTCTAACACAAAACCTTCAGACACAAATGATTTCCACAGAACCTTGTATCTGCAGTGACCACTTTTTGGTCACTTTTAAATTAGTGTTGGAAACTCCCATAAAACAACTTAACCCTCACATCGAGGTAGTGAGCAGAAATTTCAAAAATTTGAAGGCTGAACAACATCAACCTTGTCTAGACAAAATTCTACAATCACTGCAGGATCATGATAGCTGTGAGATAATGTTAAGTAAATATCTAACACAAATCCAAGACTTGGTTGATCAAATGGCACCTTTGAAAACCAAAATAACCAGGAAAGACAATAAGAACCAGCAATGGTTCAACACAGAGCTGGACATACTTAAAACAGAAAAAAGAGCACTTGAAAGAAAGTGACATCACGATCAATCAAATGAAAACAAAGATAATTGGAAGGTAGCGAACAAAAAGTATAGAGATAATATAAGGGTAGCTAAAGCAAACTTTTTAAATAAAGAATTCGAAGCAGCATCCAATGTTACGAGTAAGATATTTGAAATTTTAAAAAGTGTTGAGAAACCCAAAACTCTCACAACGCCATTGTTACCGACCAAGGACGACTGTGATATAGTACAAAATGCCTTTGCAGATAATATAACAAAAGCCAGAGAAAATATAATTAATGCCAGAAAACTATCAAGCCAGGCAATGATGACGACGGACAGTGATATACAGGGTGGGATAGACACCTTCAATTTCACTACTATCACTGAAGCAGAATTGCTTGAGGTTCTAAGTCACATGAAACCCACCGCATGTGCAGAAAACGTGTTACCGTCAAACATCATACTGTGAAACAAAGAACTGTTTGCACCTGTTCTGGTGAGAATACTCAATGCTTCTTTTAAAGAGAGAATAGTACCGAAAGAAATAAAAAAGGTTACCATCACGCCCCCAGTGAAAAAGGCTGGATTGGATCCCAAGGATCCTGGCAATCTTCGCCCTATCACGAATTCAAACTTTATACTTAAAATTCTGTATAAGATTGCTACCATGCAATTACAAAAACACATTGAAAAACAGACATCTCTACACTAACAACAATCTGGTTTTAGGGCTGTTCATAGCACCGAAACAGGAATGATAAACCTTCAAAGTCAGGAATTGGTTGATAGAGGAAAAGCAGGGATGCTAACGTTACTAGATCTTAGTGCGGCTTTTGACCTGGTAGACCATCAACTACTAGTAAATGCACTGAAAGGTACAGTGGGATGTTCCAGGGTAGCATTAGATTGGCTAGTCTCTTTCCTAACGGAGCGACAAGCAAGAGTCCACTGGGGGACAAGTTTTGAAAGGCCATCTCAATCATATTCGGTGTCCCTCAGGGAGCTAGTCTCTCGCCGATGCTTTTTGAAATATATATGAGAAGCCTGTGTGATATATTGGATAAGGTTGGTGTGTTTTTCACCAACTATGCAGATGACACACAGCTTATCATTGAAATAGAGGGAATATATTTTAAGGACAGTGACAAGATAGCGAAAGTGTATAGTAAAATCGAAGAATGAATGCAGCAAAATTGGATGTGTCTTAATGATACAAAAACGGAACTTATGATATTTGGGTCTAGTCGAACAATAGCTAAGTTAGGAAAACAGTATGAGACTTTCCCTATAAATTAAGCAAAAATACAAGTCTCCAATCAGGTTAAAACGTTGAGGATGATGGTCAATACTTCAGTCAACTCAGGAGGGCAGGTGAATTATCTGCACAAAAATACAGCATATCACCTACGCCTCATGAAGGCTATCAGACCTTACCTAAATGAATTCAACACAGCAACGATTGCAAGGGCAATTGTACTGTCGAGATTAGATTATGGCAATGCCCTTTTAATAGGTGCAACATCAAAAGACTTGGCTAGATGCCAAGTCATAGAGAATGACGCAGTGAGGATTGTGAAGAAATTAAGGAGTAGAGATCATGTAACAGGGGCAAGAAGATCTTTGCATTGGCCTAGACGGGAAGAGAGGATGAAGTTCAAGGCCATGACACTTGTACACAAGTGCCTATTTGGAGATGCCCCCATATATCTTAAGAATCAATTTGCAGCTCACATCCCACAAAGGCAGTTACGCTCGGCAGGTAAAGGCTTGCTCACAGTGCCAAAATATAAGCTAAAGACAGGCCTGGGCATTTGCAGTACTGGCAGCACAGCAGTGGACAAGTCTCCCGCTTGAGCTGAGATTGGAAGACAACCATCTGATCTTCAGAAAAAATCTGAAGACTCACCTGTTTAGGTGATTGGTGTACTGCTTTCTAGCTATCTGGGGATAATGAGCAAGGACGTATCACCTTAGCATAGTCTGTGCAGTTTTGTCAAAAGCGCCCTGATGCCTGCGGGCTTCCGGCACTATACAAGCTGACGTACATACATACATGCATACATACATGCATGCCCCCGATATAGAGCAGGGCATCATGAGGCAGTTGGACTTACTCAGGCCTAGCCAAACTGATCCAGAAGGCCAGTCCTTGTCTGATATTGAGTAGTATTCATTTCTACAACACAGACGGGAAGTAGGCTGGACCAGGGTGTTCTGGGAGACTAAAAAGAATATTGTGAGTTCCTCAGATGCTGAGAAATCCTATGATGAGAAAATCAGGGATTTAGATAGGCTGCAGATGAGACCGCAAAGGGACCACTTCGCTTCCTTCGCTGCAGGAGAAAAGCCAGAGCTTCATCTTAGGAAGGGCATACTAAAAACCTCCACACATTCATGGGAAGTGGGGATTTCTTGAGAATCCCTGGAAGGAGGGATAAAGAAACTGTGTTTTATCCTGGACCTAAATGTGACCACAGGGAAAGTGACTCTGAGAGTTAACTGCGGTCCAGACAAGAGGAGTCCAGATCCTATGAGTGTGGGAGATATTCCCAATCTTATGGAGATAGGGAGCACCTAGAGGACAGGGAATGGAGTCCAAATAGCAACTCTGTATCAGAAACTGACTGGACCCAGGTGCAGAGCAAGAGAAAGCCAGCAAAAGAAAGGAATGGCTTTGTTAAAGACCCAATCAGACAGATCAAGGCCATAAAGAGCTTCCTGACCCCATACCATAAGAATGCCAAGTATTTGGTGTGGGAGCACTTGGAACTTTATGAGCAGATGATGGTATTATTCCAGATCAGAAATTATGTGAATTGCATTGCATTTGTGAAATGGACATTCTCATCTGAGTACTCCAGTTTCTAGAGGCCCAGGATCATAATAAATGGTCCACCTATCAGGTGGCCATTTTAAAACATTTTTACACATACAGTAAGGTTGCATATCATTTGGAATGTGGGAAGGATCAGGTGCCTAGGAAGTTTGAGCAGGCGCTAAATTATGCATTTGCTCAGACTTCCCGGCTTGTGAACACCAATATTAGGGAGTTTGTGACCACCTATTTTCATGCGCTCCCCAAATATGTTAGGACTCGGTTTGTGCATGATTCTCATGAGCACAGGACCCTGGATTGGGTAATTGAACTTGCACCAGGATCTATGAGGTTCAGAAGCACACTCAGAGTAAAAACACCCCCAAAACCCCAAAGCCATCTACCACCGCCAGGGCTTCGAAGATGTCAGCGGTGAGAAGTACCCCTCCTTTGGACATGGAGATAGGAGGCCTAAAAATCCTCCTCCTGCCAACAAGCAAAATGGAAGGCAGAAGGGACCCCATGCCCTGGCCCAATCTAATGGTGTTCAGTTAGGGGTACAGGACAATGATCCCTCTGACCCTGCCACCCATGTAAGCCCTAGGTATAAGGGTACCAAATCAATCCTGGGGTATGTATACACTCCCGGCCCAGGGAGTGGGATCCAACCAGGTAAGTACTGCCCTGGGAAACTTCCCTTGAAACTTCCCTCAGGGGAGAAGAATCACTCCACCTCCCAACCTGGACTTTTCCCCCAGATACCCGCAATCCAGAACTTCCAAAATAATCCTCCTCTCTCCCCCCCTTCCAGGACAATAGATCCCTGAATCCGGGAGAAGGGAGCCTCAGGATGAGAAATTATGGGGGACATTTCCAGTAGCCAAGCTACCCAGAAAGAAGGGACAGTTACCCTTTTCAGAACAGCAGAGATATGTATTGATACATCCCTACAACCCAGAAAAAGTTGACAGGACCAGAAACTGACAGATGATCTGGGGTGCATGCTGAGGGCTCAGTCCAACCCTCAACCTAACCCTGCCTACCAGAATTCCCCAACACCAAGGTCTGATGCCCGGGGGAGAAATGAGAGAAAATGTTTGACAAGCCACTGGTTCCTTAGGAGGGGCCCGGGTGGCGGGGAGATGCCAAGCCCTAGAGGAAACGTCCTTTCTCACCCAGACTAAACCCCTAGAAACCTCTAAGCCTGAAAGTGATTCTTCTACCCCAGGAAGTTAGACCCCAAAGAGCAAAGGGTTAGTAGGAGAGGCTAAAGAAAAACCTGCTTTAAGGAGGAGTTAAAGATCATCCCCTTTGAAAGAAAAAAGTCCCTGGAGGATTCAGGTAAGAAACCCTTCTCTTTCAGGAATGAGGGAATCCCTCCCAAGGAAGAATGGGTACCAAAAGACCTGAGTTGGACAGGGTAGGTATGGAAACTGACCCAGATCAAGAAAGTTTTCCACCCAAAAATGTGAGCCAGACAAGGTAGAAATGGAGGAGGTGTCCTTTCCCCAAACAGGTTCTGAGAACTGTCTCCAGGTGAAGGGGGACAGCAAAGAATTGGGGGAGAATGAGGATCCCCCAAATAGGCACATTGTTAGTTGTAAAAATGTTCCTTATAGATTCCCGATCTCCAACACAGAAAATCGCCCAAGGTCATGCAGAAGGCAGATTGTATGTGCCAGTCAAGGTGCAGAGTCAGTGTAAATGATCAGCTCCAGTGGACACTGGATCCTAAGCCACCCTCCTGTCCAAAAAAGCCTTTAATCAACTTAACTCATTAAGGAGAGAGGATCACCAAATCCCCCTCATGTCTCTTCCCAGACAACTCCAACATTTCAATGGGAATGACATTTCTGTTGAAGGGACTATGGATCTGCAAACATAAATTTGGCGACATTGGTTGAAACACCCAGTGATAGTCGTGACTCCAGAGGGCACACCTTGTTTACTGGGGCACCATCTGCTGAAGAGGTTATTACCTCTGATTGACTGTGTAAACACGGTACTCTGGACCCAGACTAACCGACCAATAAAATTAAAAATGAGCACTAATTATGAAAGCATGAATTGTACCTGCCATTTAATTGACCAAACGCTCAGAGAAAGTAGAATTCCATTTCAAGAATAACCAGGCACAAGAAATTACTATCATCTCTGTAGGAGAACAAATTGGTGATGGGAACCCTTCTCCATTCTTGAAAATCAACATTCCTCACAGTTTTCAGTGGCATTTCACACTGGAAGGAAACACTCTGAAATTTTACACCAGTCCAAAATCAGAAGAAACGTTGAGTCCTGTGAAAAAAGAAGAGGAAGAACCAGCTCAAAGTCTGATGAATATTCAGAAAAAGGGCGAGTAGTTGTTTTTCCTCATGTAGCTAAATGAGTGGGAGGAGCCGTTGCTCGGCAGACTATGCCTGAATAATGGAAGAAGCTTCCTCAGCTAAGGATTATTCAGGAAACTCCCCAAAGATCAGACCATTCCCACATTTAAATTGATTGATAAATGGGAAGTAGGTCTGAAAACCCCAAATTCTCAACATTTCCTGCCTCGCAGGTGTATGCTAAATGTCCGTTGGCAACAAAAGCATAGAACACAATTGTTGGGTTGAGGGAGATGTCCCTTCCGCCTTTTATTTAGGCAGTGACATTCTCAACCGATTCGCAATAAATTTGGAGCTAATTAATAATAAAGCCTGGTTACGACTGGGGTGTAAGCCCTGGGCTTTGAAGATGCAGAGAAAGCATACAGTTCAGCTTGGTTGCTGCCTAATACGGTTGAAGTTCAAGTGCGAGAAGAGGTTACCATCCCAGTATAGGTGCGATCATTCGCAATTCCCCTCAAAATGAAGCGAGGACAGTACCTCAAACATCAGGACTCCTATATAAATTTGAATTCCCATCTCCAACAATAAGGTTTGTCTTTAAATCTGAAACCTTTCGTGGACCTAGAACATGACACTATTCGAATATTGGTGGATAACAGTGACCCTGAATATATGACTTTGGGTGCAGATACCTTTATTGGAATGGTGGTTGATGCCCAACATTATTCTATTGATTTAGGTAAAGAAATAATTTGACAGATCCCAAATTACTGTTTCAACATCAGTGATGGGATTCCTGCAGAAAAGAATTTTGCCAGACAAGGGGGGCAATATCTTGGTGTGCTCTTTCTGCCCTTATGGGGTGGAAGAGGAGACCTGTGACATCAGGATGGATGAGGGAGTGTTCAGAGTCAAGGACCACTACCTTGAATCCCTGGAACCTCCTGTCCAGTTCGACACCATAAAAAGAGATCTCTCCAGACAGTTGAAGGATAGAGCTGAAATTGCCTTTCCAGGTTTCAAGCAGTTGGTCGAAGAACAGATCAATCTTGCTGATGCCTGTGAGTGTGAGGAGCAGAGACAAAAGCTGAAACAGGTCTTCTATACCCACAGACCCTAAAATGGCTCCAATATTTGTGAAACAATACGGTTTACCTTTCGCATCCATGGAGTCACGCACAGCGATAATTAAGACTTAGAATCCTGTGGGATAATTTGTCAGATCCACAGTACCTTTAACAACCCTGTGCTGGGGATACTAAAACCAAATGACCAGTGGAGACTATGTGCAGACCTGAGGGAGTTGAAAAAATGTCTCCACATGTCAAGGTGGCTACTTCCCTAGATCAAGGACTGGCACAGATCAAAGGGTCAAAGGTGTGCACTGCCATTGATTTGAACGGCTACTGGACAGTGCCCGTGAGTGAGGAAGACCAATACAAACTGGCCTTTACCTTCACAGGCATCAGTATACGTGGATCCGAACCCCCTTTGGATACATAAACTTCAGCAAATGTTCAACATCTTCCTGCATTAGGCCATGCCCAATTTGGGCAAAAGGGGAAACCTATCCTATGTAGATGATGTTCTGATCAAAAGCTCAACTGTGGAGTAACATACAGCAGAAATCCGCTATGTTCTAACCCGATTTGCAGAAAGCCAGAGAAAAACTGTCCTTTCAGAAGGCACAGTGGTGTAAGACCCAAGTGAACTTCTTAGGGCACAAGCTCACCCCTGAGGGTCTTAATCCCCAGGCAAAGAAGGTGGAAGCCTTAATGAAATTAAAAGACTGTCATGATGCCTACCCCCGGGCATCCGGATCGAGTCCATCAGCCCCGGAACCAGGCATCCAGATACTCATTAAAACCCCAACAGCCCCGGCTGGCGGCTGTTTGGATTCAGTCCTGGCACCTTAGGCAGCTCATGCTTCATGTTATTCTGCATCCAGCAGCGTAACGCTCACCGTGTCTGCAAGTCAGCATCCAGTCTTCTGCCACGCCCGCCTCGAATCCAGAGCTCCTAGACAAAAGGAAAAGAAAGGAGAAGAGGTTAGATCACAGACATTATTTGATTCCTTACCTGATTCCGGATCCAGCACATCTCCGAGCCTGGAAAGGACATTATTTCAGCACGCGTCACTTCGCCAGCAGCAGCGCCGCGTTATACTCACCAGTCCACTGCATCTTTCAACTCGGCGCTGCCTCCATCATTTTCTTCGTCGAAACCCAGCACCTGGGGGGAAAACAAAAGGAATAACAAGGTGAGCCGAGAAAACCAACAAAGACAATCTCTTTGCCACCATAGGCTTACCTGCTTTACCACTGAGGTATTCTCCTTTAATTCGCTGCATCTTTCTATGCCGCACCTATAAAGGGAGAGAAAACAGCAAGTTAAACTCATGCAACTTTTACCGGACAGTGTTTGGTAATACAGACTCTTACCTGAACGCCATCAGCTGCCTCCAGGCAATATTCTTTTGGACCCAGCTGCAACCTAACGAGGGAATGGAACAAGAGTGAACATCGGAAATATTGAACTCTTTGAACTTTATAGACACTGGAGTCAATATTCCTCCAGAACTCCTCCAGTACCTTCAAACCAGTGAAGTAACTGGTATCTACGCATCCCTGCATGCCATGCAGGATGTAGAGCTCATCATTTAAAAACATAAGGTGAGGTTACCAAGAGGGGATATCGAAGGTGATTAGTGGGGAGAACGAGAACAGTTGGGGGGGGCATCACTAAAGTCCACGGGTGGCTAAATCCCTTTCTCCACTTGCAGGAGAATACTTCTACGAGTCCAGCAGACAAGATTAGGCGGGCCAGTCTAGACTGTCATCTCTTCACTACGCATCACGTTGGTGGAGACCGCAGCTGTCCGGGTCCGATCGACGCCCTTGTGGGAACCAGGTGAGCGTAACAAAGACCCTACTACTCTTTGAGAATTAAGAAGTCTTCTAGATTTTACTAATTAAATCAAAAAGTTCCTTGAAGAATATGCAGAGGTCACTTGACTTTTGGTCCATTTATTAAAGGCTGGAGTCAAGTGGGAGTGGGGTCTGGAACAATCCAATGCAGTTAAACAACTGAAAAGAAGCCTTTCCAAGACTCCTTGTTTGGCTTACCCCATAAAGAACAAGAAGTTCTTCTTGCCGACAGGGTTCTCAGATACTTGCCTGACAGTGGTATTATACCGAAAGCATGACAAGGTCAACAAAGTCCTCTCGTACGCAAGCAAAACATTGTTCTCTGTGGAGGAAAAATACAATGAAGAGCCACTCCTGGCAACGGTGTGGGCGTTGAAAACCTACCACCCATTTATCAAGGGGGAGCACATGATTGTCGAGACTCCTCAGCAACCCTAGCAATATTTACAAAGTGAAAGAATCTGGGAGGGGAACGTGAGTAATTCCAGAATTGCTTCCTGGCTTCTGTCCATGCAAGACTTTCCTGTGGAGGTCAGATATGGCAAAAACAAGAACAGTCCCCTAGTGCAAGGGTTGGTGGACATGCTCGATTGTGCTCAAGAAAACTGTCTCGAGGATGAAAGTCTAATGACCAACAACAATATGGAGGCATACCTAACTTCCCTGCACAAGTTCTATGAAGAAGACACGTGTCAGGGGATACCCACAGTTTGTGGATGGGTTCTCCTATCATGTTGATAACAACGGGGAAAAATAACTAGTGGCTGGCATTGGGATCTGGTCATAATCATTGACTCTGATTATGTCAGGAATGGGTTTGTGGAACACCTGATTAACTGGAAGAATCGAGGCATGCTTTGCTTTCCTGAGAGTGAGTAAGTGACCCTGATAGCATAACTGTTTTGTATTGCTTTTAGGTGAAACGGAAACAGGTTGCTATTTGTCACATGCATTTTTTACAAATCTGTGTTTTCAAAACTGCAAGCATTTTCCAGTGTGCAGAGAATCCCCAGGTATCGAGCACTATATTTGTCAATGTGCCCCAGAGAAGGTAGCGTTTATGATCAGTAAAGATTAATTGAATATAAACTATAAATAAATATATATTCTGCCTATTCCCCTGCCTGGTTCTTGGCTTATTGTTGGCACAGGGGGAGGGATCTATGTGGCGGCTCTATATGAGTCATAGGTAGGGCGGGTTTAATCCCAATCAATGGTCTGTTGTGGGCTCTCTTAAGTGGGGGAGGATGGAAATCCCTATGTTAAATGTGATCTCCCAATATATCGTTCCAAAGTGCACTCTGCAGTGCACCCTGCTGTTCGACAATGGACTGCTTCTCCCCCTGCTGGGCAGCTCTGATGGAGTTGGTTGAGGAATTGTTGGAGGAAGGTGGTTTTATGCAACAGAAGGGAAAACAATGGCCCCTGCTGGGGGATTCCTCTGCAGGAGAACCGTCAACGGGTATCATAGAGTGTGAAGCAATACAGGAGACAACCGGGCTGGGACCTATGCCAGTGGGGATCCAACCCCTTGGAGTTCACTGTCTCATGGCTCCTTGATGCAGCACAGAAATGCCTCACTCCAGTGATGATGCTCCTAGAGGTGGCTGGGAGGGACGGGTGTAGTTTCTCTGGAGAGCAGGCAGAAGGGCCACAGGGTAGGTGCTGTCCAATGGTAATGGCAGAGCACAAAAGCAAATGCAGGACTAGCTTATACCACAGGAGGCATGCCCAAAGTCCTGGATCACCGGTTGCTTCTGACAACATGGTTCAGACTGCTCACCTTGGGCTCAAAGTGATACAAAGAGACAGTGGGAAGAGTGAGGTGAAGATGTGGGCCCAGTAGAATATATGCGCTGGCATGTTTTTCAAATCCCGTCAAGAGTGGAAGTTCCTTGCTGCTGGCTTCAGTAGAGATTTGTTTTGGTGAAGGTGAGGACTGGTGTGCATATTACACAAGAGAGACAAGGAACACCACAATGTGCAGACCAGCTGGTAGACAGTTGCTTTAGGTCCGGGGCCCAAATAGTTGCTGTATTAACATATTGGGCCTGATCACGACTTGGCCGTTACTGCCGGCGGTAACATCGCCGGCGGTAATAGCCCTACTGCCGAACTCCCCGGCGCTAATAGCGCCGGATCACGAGTTCGGCGGTAAAGTAATTCCCCATTCCCCATTGAGCCCATTCCCCATTGGGCTTAATGGGGAATTTTCACGCTCTTACCGCCGGCGGATTTCCCGCTGGCAGTAATAGCGCAAATTTTCAGCGGATTTCCCCCCAGCTCAGAGCTGGGGCGAAATCCGCCAAAGCCCTGATTCGGCGAACCCTTAAATCCGGCGGTATTAGCGCTACCGCCGGATTTAAGGGTTACCGCCCAAGTCGTGATCAGGCCCATTGTGTGAAAGTAGAGAGCCGTGGAAGTTTGCAGCTACTCGCGGATAGTGTTGGGATGGCTCGTCTTTACTAGCGGACTCAGGAGTTGAATCATTCCTCACTTAGTCCATGCCTGGGTGTTCTGATTGAGCCACAACAGAGCCAGGCATGTATTTTGGTGACTACTGGAAACAGCTGTTTATGTTGCCACAATTGTAACACAATGTAAATGCTGTTGAGTCACCCTTACCATCTTAGGTAAGCTAACAATATTTTCAACAACAAGCGTAATGCCTTGTTTTATGCATTGTTTAGAGGGTTGCGCTGCTCACTCATCCCTGCCTACAGTGTTTCTTTAATCGCCATTACAAGACCCGGGCATGAGGGGGTAAAAGGATAGCATATAAGTATCTCTTAGGTTGTTCTAGCCTGATGTTGCAACTAATGTTGGAAGATCGTTAAGACATAACTAAAGGTGAGAGCAAAATGTTTATTAAAATTACACCATTTCAATGTACATTCACAGCGATTGCCTATGAAGAACCTCAAATGGGACATACTGGGCTCTAACCCAGGCCTTCTGATTGCAGACACCTACATCACTGCCTCTGCCTGAGAGACTCTCACCGACATACTCTTTGTAGTTCTCTCCCCCGACCTATGGACTCTCCATATGATTGCTCTTCTCTCTCCTTTCTCTTCCTCACCTATCAATGGTGGCACCCGCTGGGAGGTTGTTTGTGCGCTCACCACCTCCAGGGTTATCATCAATGTCTACCGCAATGGTACCATCATGGTACAGGGTCCTCAACCCAACCTTCTACTCTTTGATAGGCTCCTCACCTGCCTTATCATCCTCTCTCCGCCTTCTGCACCAGCTCCTTCCGCAGCCATGGCACTCTTGCCGGCTGTGCCCACCTTGTCCTCCTTGCCGCCTCCTAAGCACCCTTCTACCCTCGCCATGGCCTCCTTGCCGCCACCCCTCACATTGACAACCCGTCAGCCTCCACCTCTTTGGTGAACCTGCCACCCACTAACACTGTATCTGGGGCACCCTTGCCCCCTGCGGCCTCTCCTGCACTGGCTCCCTTCTCAACCACCATGGTTCCGGCTCCCTTACCGGCCTTGGCTACTCTGCCTCCTTCAACCTCTGTCCCTTAGGCACTCTCACCACTTATGGGGGGGGTCACTGGCCCCTGCTCCCCCCTGTACGTCTTTCACTGATGGCAGTCTATTCCACATTGCCACGCTTAACACTCACTCTGCTGGCAAAAACTCCTCTGACATCGGCAACCGCCTTGAACTCCTGGATCTTGATGGCTACATTATACTCTCTCTGCCTTGACCAAACAGACCCAGTGGGGGAGTAGCATTGATCTTCCCTGAGTGGATCCCTGAGTCTGTCATTCCCACTCAAGCATACTCGTCGTTTGAGTGCCTGGTCTGCAGGCTCTCCCCCTATCCTAGCGATTCACTTCTGCTAGCCACCTCTATCAGCCAGATGGTCACCCCTCCCTCTTCCTCTCAGAATGGGCAGACCTGGCCTTCTCCCTCCATTCCTCCTCTTCTCAACTCCTCCTGCTGGTTAATCTCAACATCCATCTCGACTGACCTGATTCCCCAGGAGCTTTACACAACCTCTGCAACTCTCTCTCTCTCTTTCTATCTTACCCTCTGGCCCAATGCACAGCACTGGCCACACCTTGGATGCTCTCATCTCAAATGACATTCCTCAATTCCTCTCACTACTTCACTCTCCTGGACTGATCACTCTCTCCTCTCTTCTCACTTGAAGTTCTCTTCTCCTCTTGCATCAGTAAGCCCGACGCTGCCTCCCGTCTACAAGATCATCTGACCCATGAAAAGAGTATCAGTAGCTGCCTTTGCCTACTCTGCTCCTTCCACTCCTGAAGCTGATTCCCACCCTGACAAAGCCCTCTCTAATTTTAACCTCTCTATTTCCAGCACTTGATATTCTTGCCCCTGTCATGAGGGTACGACTGAAGCCTACCAAAAAGTGCAACTCTTGGTACGACTCCGAACTGGCTGCCCTTAAATGCATGTGGAGGGCAGCTGAACGGAAATGGGATTCCTCTGGCGCACCCTCTGACAACTTATCCTGTCACTGCCTCCTCCAAAGCAGTATACACTATACATCCGCTTGAAGAAAAGAGTCTTTATTCAAGCCTGCATCTCCGCGGCATCCAATACCACGGCCAAACTTTTCAAAGTCTTCAAGGAACTAGCCAACCCTACTGCAGCCTCCTCCACCAGTGCACCCACCCAAGCCCTTTGCTCGGCGCTGGCTGCACATTTCACCTCAAAAACACAGGAAATCTTATCCTCTCTCTCTTCCCCACCACCTCTTATACCAACATCTATTGTACCACCTTTGGCTACCTCCATCCCTCCCATTCTTCTCTCTCTCCTGTCAGACCTGAGGAGGTCACAAGACAAGTCCGGTCTATGAAAGCCTCCTCCACAAAGGTGGACCCGTATCCCTCCACAGCCATCAAGGACAACATTGACTCTCTCACCCCAGCCGTGGCCGACCTCTGCAACCTCTCCTTCACCACTGGAGTTTTCCCCACTGCTCTTAAGCAGGCCCTTGGGCACCCACTCCTCAAAAAACCTTCTGCTGACCCTTCCATTCTGGCAAACTATTGTCCGATCTCTATCACACCTTTCCTGGGCAAACTCCTGAAGAAGTTGGCTATTTCCCAGCTTGCCCTCCACACTGAATCTGTTGGCTTCTTCCATGACCACCAGTCTGGCTTTAGAGAATCCAGAGGCTCAGAAACTACTCTTCTGAACACCTGTGAAGATCTGCTCTTAAATCCTGATTCAAACTCTTCTCTGCCTTCGATACAGTGAACCACAACAGCCTGATCGCACGTCTCTGTGATACCCTGGGCATCACTGATCAGCCCCTGGCATGGCTAACCTCCTTTTTCTTGGACAGCCCATCCCAGGTGGAACTGGGGTCTTTCCTCTCTACTATCACTATCTCTACTTGCGTTGTGCCCTAGGGATCTAACCTATCTCCTGGATTTTCAATGCCTACAAGGCCTCCCCTGGGCCGTATGCTAGCCACTTTCACCTCAAACTTTCAGTGTTACGAGGATGACACGCAGCTCTCCTCCAGGCTACCCTCAGCCTCTTCCTCTTCCTCTTCCTCACTCATACCTGACTGACTGTGCGCAATTCAGTCGTGGTGTGCTGCAAACTACCTCTGCCTCAATACCAGTAAGACAGAGATTGTCCTCATCAGGACCCCTGGTCCCGCCTTCCTTCTTTCTTACTGGCTGGCCTTCCTTGGCCTAGCACCTCCACCTACCAGCAAGACAAAAAACCTGGGGGTCATCTTCGACTCCACTCTCTCCTTCTCGCCTCACATCACGGACATCTGTAAAAAGTCCCACTACCAACTACCTTTTCTACCTTTTCTTCCCCCAGAGGCTCAACCTGCCCTCTTCTACCCTCTGTCCTCTTCAACTCATCCAGAACCGAACTGCAAGACTTATCCTTGGCCTCAAGCTCAGGGACCGCATCTATCTGGGGCTGAAATCCATTCATGGGCTCCCCGTGGCTGCAAGGATTAAGTTCAGGACCCTTTTCATTGTCCACAAGGCTTTCTGGGGCCTGGGCCCACTCTATCTGCAACACTGTCTTCCTAAATACTCGCCTTCCTGAGCCCTCGGCTCGTCTTCCTACAACTCCCTGCGGGTGAGCCGCTTCTCCAAGCAGAGACTGGGGGGGGGGGTGTTTATCCTCTGCAGGAGCCTCCCTCTGGAACAGCCTCCCTGCCTCTCTCCATCTTGAGCTGGATCTCCTTAAATTCTGGAAACTCCTCAAGACTTTCCTCTTCGCCTCCTCCTTCTCTCTCCCCCTCTCCTGCTAACCACCTCACTGCTGTCTCGCTCTCTCTCCTCTACTTCTGCTCAGATTTGCTGACTGACTGCCTGGTGTGCCTTCAGAGCCTCACAGGTCCCAAGCTTTTCCTCGCCAGTCTCCTACAATTGCCTCTGGGTCTTGTACTTGCCGCAGCACTACTGCACTTCGGTTACGACCCATTAGAGTAGCATCTCTCTGCACTTAACCCATGTTCTGACGGGACTGGCGCACCTGTCACTATTGCCCCACCCACGCACTTCCTTTTCTGTTCACCTGCATAATCTGAATGTACCATGCCATAGTTACATTGTTTGTCCTGTCTTCCCTATGTCTTCCCCTCCCATGCATGGTTGCGCTTTGAAACACTTGTGTATAAATGCATAATAAATAAACAACCAATCAATCAAGAATAGATTGCCTGGCAGGATAGCGCAAGGTAATCTTTTCTACGTGGAAAGAATATAGATCCACCAAGCAGGGACATTGCTTTTGGGAGTGTAAAGGCCATGTTTGGTTTGGAGATGTTTTCATCTGAAGTTAAAGAAAGAAAATAAAGGAACTCGTAGGTTGGGAGGACCCTGCAAAGAATTGCTGAGTGTGATGTCCTTGTTCAGGTGGCAATTTGGGGTTTTGTCTAACCGGTGATACCGCACTGTGAGGCACCCTCTTGGCCTTTTTCTGTCATGATGTATGATACACCATCATACATGGGTCATCTCCATGCTAATTCTCAGGTTTGAAGTCCACTCCTGTTATAATACTTTTTTAACAGTTACATTATCTAACATGTACCCCAATGTCAGATAGACTGGATGGGGTATATATGCGTATCTATTGCTAGATACCTAACCTCTTTTCTCAGCAGAATTTTTTAGGTCTTGGTTATTCCTCACATTCAGCGGGTCTGAAAGCGCTGCCGGGGTCCTACCATGGGAGCACCACTAAGGGTTGACTCGGGGGCCATGGCGTGGCCTTTATGCCATCTAAACAGGAACTTCTGTGGGGGCAACAATGGGAGGTGGTGCGGCGGCAGATGGTGGGGACGGCCCTTACCTTGCCTAGCATTCGATGTCCGTCCCATAAGAGGGGGCCAAGCTGTGGCTCCAGCCTCTTTTTCCCACCGCCAATGCCGCACAGAAGTTGTTTTCCCAACCCCTTGCCACGGCTGTCTTGTTTGAGTCATTATCTGGAGATCCAATTGCCACAATTATGTTTGATGATTTGTGTTAATTATGTGTTATTTGCGTATCACATTTTTGCACTGTTGATAGGGAACTACACAATCAATTATGAAAAATGTTTGGACCATGACCAAATGTTGAACTAGATGAACTATGATTTTGCTGCCCGGGTTGTGGATTGAGGGGTCAACCTTCGTTCAACTGGCCAAGCAGGCGGAGACGGTGACCCCTCGGGTTGCCCATTGGGTAGAATTTTAATCCAGGCTTGGGCGTTGGACTGTACGCCTGAACATTTGCATTCTGTAATTAACCATGGAACAGCTCAGACAGCTAGTAGGCCAAACAGGCAGCTTGTGCGTCGGCAGGGCTGCCCAGGGTCAAGGTAACCGATTATGGTGGATGTAAAATGGGTGTGGTTCCTGTTAGGGGCGGAGGGCCCCAAAGAAATTCATCCACAGTCTCGTCAGTGCGCTGACGGCATTGATTAAAGACATATCGTTCATAGTCTCTGTTGGGAGCAATGACAAGACGTTTGTTCAGGGCTGCGATGAGGGCATCAAAATCAGCCATTTCCCCTGGCGGAATGGTTTTGATAAGTGATTTTATCTCTCCCCCTGCCGTGTTTATGAACATGCTGCGCAGTCGAGGGGAGTTTTCTTCTCCAGCGGCCTCAATGAAATTATTGAAGTCCTCCAACCATTCCAGCCATCGAGGTCCTTTATCTGCCTGAGGTGTCATGGAAAATGGGGACGGCATGCGCCATGCTGTGGCGGTGGATCTGGTGACAGCTGGCGCAGTTGGGGGTTGAGAGCTGGAAGATGCCTGGGCAGCAGTGGTGCTCATGGTGGCGTGTAGGATGTGGCCTCAGCGGTGGGTTGGAGCTGAGAGTCGTTCTGCAGGCAGGTCGGCACAAAGTGACAGAGGTACTGGGACGAGGAAGAAGGCCCCAGCAAATGAGGAGTGGTGATGTAGACAAAAAAAATTTGTTTTTTTCTTTTTAAGCTCTGTGGGCCCCTGGTAGTCTGTGGTTGCTTTGTGGTGGTGCTCAGGCTGGCGGAAAGCACCAGGCGCCGTGTGCAGAGAAGTCTTCTACTGCACGGCAGCAGCGTGCGTGGCTTCCAGGGATTCGGATCGCGTGTGAAGGAGGAGGAGGTGGGAAAGGGAGGCACATCCACGGTCGCGCCCCCTCTGTTTCAGCGGGGATCCGCTCGTCGGTGGGATCACCGATGTAAAGGACGCACACAGGGGGGATCCCCAACGTAGCGGGAAGGAGGACTGCTGGCACCAGGGAGAATCCTCGTCGCCAAATGTTAGGGGCAGAGGGCCCCAAAGAACGGACAGGAGCCAGCAGAGTGGAGTATAACTTCTTTATTCCTCTCCTAACCGGCAAGTGCTTTCCCCGCACACCCCAGCCTCTCACCACGTCACATCCGCCTGTGACGTCCACCTCACGAGTGAGGTGTCTTAAAGGGCACTCACTCGTGACAGTTCCCGTCACAATTTCTGAGAAATGTTGCAATAAAGTGTGGCCTGTTGAACTCCAAAGGATGTGCTACAATTATTTTGTATAATACAATGTGTATTTTCTGATGACATGGTCATTACGAGTGCACCACTAACGTGTGGCATTTGGCTGGTTAGTATTTCCCCCTGATCTGGTGCCAAAGTCCAGTCAGTGAGCAAGAGTAAACAGAGCTGTGCTACACAGAAGGGACTTCTGGGATGAGATGGTTGGCCCCAGGGGATCAGTACACCAATTAGGCAGCTTCTTTTCTTCCTTTTTTCAGTCCTATCCTCAGGGACGAGGGCATTTTCAAAAAGGGGGAGCAATGTAGCCCCTGGTTTAATTGAGCCTCTCACCCTTGAGAGGTTACTAGTCACCATCTAAACACACAAACACACACCCTGATTCATGGAATTTTAGGGACTTTTCCATGGTGCAAAGTGACTTTGCACTGCCCTGATTCATGGAACAGTGCAAAGTGTCTTTGTGCCATGCAAAGTCACTTTGCACTGCAGAAATACACTTTGCACTGCTCCACCCTGATTCATGGAGCAGTGCAAAGTGCATTTTCGCAGCGCAAAGAGACTTTGCACAGCAAAAAGACACTTTGCACTGTTTCATGAATCCGGGTGTTTGTTGGCAGTGCAAAGTCACTTTGCACCGTGAAAATAATTCCATGAATCAGGACCCAAATGTGGTGTTATATGTGTAAATATAATTTAATGCGAAGTGCATATTTACTGTATCTGGGTGTTATGCTTATTTTATTTATTTTTTTCATTTGTATAGCGCACAAACTGCCCTTGGGCATTGAGGCGCTGTTACTTGCAGATAACTTAGTTACAAGGGATGGTATAGGTTGATTAGACCTATTACAGTAATGTTAAATTTATACAGTTTTTGTCGGGCTACAGACTTTTGCATTCGTACAGTAGGTAATGATTAGATATACATTTGCAGGTCATATTTAAGAGCGCAGATGGGTAGGTGCAGGGTTGTTCAGGCGAAGAGCAGGGTTTTTGGTGCCTTACAGAATGCAGTGTGTGAAACCTCTGCACGTAGTGGTGGAGGGAGGGCATTCCATTATATGGGAGCTAGGTACAGGAAGCTGGCATCACCTGCTCTAACTCTTTTGACCAGGGGCACAGTGAGCATGTTAGTGTAGGGTGTCCTGGTGGGTCTAATGGGGGATGAAGGGAGAATCCTTTGTGACAAGTAGGCAGGTGCAGAGAGGTGAATGCACTTGTGGGTCAGCGCCAAGGCTTTGAATAATACATGTTGTTTTATAGGGAGTCCAGTGGGCTTGTTGCCTGGCAGCCGTGATGTGTTCCCTTTTGGAGATGCTCATAGCTGCACGTAGTGAGTTGTTCTAGATGATTTTCTTTTGAGTTGTTCTAGATTATTTTCTTTTCTAACTTTTATGCTCAGGTGCCTAGGAAGAGAATGTTGCAATAGTCTAGCCTTGAGCCAGTAATGGCTCTTGCTATGTTAGAGCAGTTTTCTTTGGATAGGAAAGGTCTGGCTGATGTTGCAATAGAGCTACTATGTATGTCCCAGATGGGGGAGGGTGGAGGGTCAGGTAGAATGTTGGGAGTATTTGACAATGGCCTGTTTCTCCCCTGCTGGGTAGCTCTCATGCTGTCAGCAGATACACGGTTAGAGAAAGACATTTGGGAGTGAGAGGAGAGTTGTCCTGACAGGAGGGGATTGTATAGTGTGAAGCAACTTGGGTGGCAACTGGGCTGGGACTCAATCCAAGAGGCCCAGCTGTGCAGAGAATCACTGTGTGCATCCTCTGGAGTAGCTTGGCCCATCTTGGGCTCGTGATGGTTATTCCACCACTCCACCAGAGAGGCATAAGAGGGTCAGAGGAGTATCCACAGCTCTGTCTTATGACGCCCCAGAGGGCGGGCGCAAGTGTCACAGGGTAGGAGTCTCGGCTAATGGCAGTACACAATATCAAGCCTAAGACCAGGTTATGCAGGAGGAGCGAATCCCATTGTCCCGGAGTTCATGTCCATTTTGACAGTATGGCATGGATGGTCCGACATTTTCTTGATTGATGCAGAGAGGTAGTAGGAGGAGCGAGGCACTTGCAGATATGGGCCCATTGGGATCTACTGGAATTATCTGTTTAAGATGTCATGATTCTAACATAACATAAATGCTATTGTGCCACCTTCACTCTCCTAGGTAAGTTACCAATATGTTCCACAACAAATGTAATACCTTGTGCTTTGTAGTGCTTTAGAGGGTCAAATTGTTCACTCACCCCAGCATTCGGTGCTTTCCGTAAGTGCAATTACAAAACCTGGTCACAAGGGGGGTAATGTGACTCTACATAAGCATTTCATAGGATATTTTGTCCTTATGCTGCAACTAATGTGGGTAGGCGGTTAAGACATATGCATGGGTGACAGAAAAGTGTTTACTAAATTAACTGAGTTACAGCAGTGTACACTTGCAGTGATTGCCTATGATGGATAGATTGATTTGTAGGGTGGGAACCAGGTGATCTATTCTGTGTGGCAGGAGTATGGATTCCCCATGTGGGATAATTGCCTCTGGAAGTGTAATGGCCATGTTTTCTTTGGAGTTGTATTCATCTGTTTAAGGAAGTAAACAGTGGAATTCCTGTGTTAGGAGCCCCAGGAAAGAATTATAAAGTGTGGTGTCTTCTTCAATTTACTAAGTTGGGGGTTTTGACTTATAGATGCAGGCCTGTCAAATTCTTTAAAATCCTGCTAGACCTGCAGGTCGGGTAACTTAGTTTATCTGTTCAAACTAAAAGAAATGCACTCGACCCATGCAATGGGTGGCAACAAGTATACCAGTGCTTTCTGTAAAGTGGCACTTGTCTCCATGATCCCACTTCATGTTTGGCACACTGTTGCAGCCTAGTGGCCAGCCACTTACAGTGAAATGTTTTTTACATTTTTTTTAATTATGTTTTAGTTCATTGAACTTTTCACAAATGTATACTTAAACATATCATACACAATTTCAATTAATATCCTTAAAATAAATTACAATTACATTTAGGAAAGGAAAACATAAAACCATGTACTAAAAAATTAAACGGATATTAAAACACAGAACAAACTATACGGCATACACAGCAGACCCGACCAACATGGTGAATGGCTAGACAGTAAATACACAAACAGAAGTATCAAGACAGATGGTATATATAACAGCAGACAGCATGATATAGAAAGATCAGGATAAAATAATATCAATACTCATAGAGAGGTCAGATAGAGAGACATAGTAACCACTAGCAGCATCAGTTCATAGCTAGATTTCAAGGTCTACCAATAATTTAACCTCCTCTTCAAATGTACACAGGTGTTCATTAGCAGACTTCCAAATCTGGGTAATAGAAATGACCAGGCGTTTCTTAAATGCAGATAAGCATCTCAACCAAAATATTTCGCTTACAATATATTCCTGTTCAAACTCAAATTTGGAAAAAATATTTATCGTAAATTGATCTCATCTTCGGCCAGCAGGTAAATATATGTCTAGCAGTTTCAACCTCGGTATCAGCGAAACAGTGTCCACAAGTCCTCCTCTTAGCTGAAATACCTGTCCAGGCTCCCCTTACCCCTTACACATTCTCATGGTTAAGTCTGATATCTAGAAATATTCTACGAGTCGCCTGGGAAGACAATAGTTTTAGGTAATTTTGTGTTTTTTGTACGAGAAAGGCATCTTGGCAAACTTACTCAAGGAACTCATAGTAGCCACCTTATCGTGGCTGGCGACCAGTCCCACTTCTCTATGGAGGTCCATGAGAGATTTTAACACAACACCATCTCCATATTCCCATTTGGGAGTACATCCAATTCTATCAAAGAGTTGGAGACTTTTCTCTTGGAATTTGTTCAAAGCCTCCATTTTACCACCCTTCAGACTTTCCCAAAGGATGAACAGTAGAGCTTCCAGGCGTGCAAATTTAATCCTAACATAAAGCTTTATTATGCTCTATGCGTGCAGACACAGAGATAAGCTCCAACTCAAGGCAAACCGCCTGAACCGGGGTGTAATTAATGAGCCCTAATAATCTTCTCCATATCCAAACTTTGCTTGCCGGATATACCGCCGAATCAAAGAATTTCCTTTCTAACATCTCATGCTTCCAAATGACGTCGTTTGGTGCAGAAAACCGTAACAGCTCAATGTATACCAACTTGCGTTTGCAATCACCATCAACAAAGCTCAAGGCCAATCTTTAGAATTGTGAGGTTTAGATCTAGACACGTATTGCTTCTCACATGGACAATTATATGTTGCATGTTCTAGAGTCGGCAAACCAGACAATCTCTATATCTGCACAGACAATGGAACAACAAAAAATATTGTATACCCACAAGCATTGTGAAATTAAACATATTAGAACCGTGCACTTTCTCTTTTCTTCCTTTTCCATTTAACCAGACTGAGCCACAGCAACGCGTGGCCGAGTACAGCTAGTATTAAATACAACAAAGGAGCACAAAAAGTGGTCTCCTGTCACATGGTCAGATGAAACTAGACTTTGGGGCGAGCTACACCGAGACCAGAAGATAAGGGCATGCTCTTACTCCCTTTTTTTTCTCAGGCACAGTGATCCTTAGCAAGGCCGAGTTCAAATCTCTAATTGAATGGCAGACCGCAGGAGTGATGATGGATGTTGGGCTTATTGGGTGGGGGGGCATGACCAAGCCAACCCTCCAGCACCTAGGGTACCAGCTTGCATGCTGCTAGCGAGTGGAATTTTCCGGAAAGGTATAGGCGTGCCAACCAATTATAGAGGGCCATGTAGCAAAGAGCCCTATATTTTGAGAAGCCAATAGAACATTGTGTATTAGTATGACACGGCAGATGACTCTCACTAGGGATGGGTTTAGTTGTCCACCTGACCTTAGAGACCCAATCACAGTCCAGTCCCCCATAGAAAGTATTCATGGATGTTCCCTTTAAGCCTATCACATCCACTAGTAGGTTTTCTTATTTTGCCATGCAGTATGACATCACTCAGGACACACTTTTAGTATAAAGCTGTGTTTGTTATGAAATGCTTTGAGAACTCTTGAGAGAGACTTATGACTGCATGGCGTCCGTTTATGCCCTGTTTTAGACAATTGCAAATAAAACGGTTATGTTTTTGCCAACTTCCTAAGTCGGTCTGATTATTGATGTATGAGTAACATCTGCATCCCCATCCATCTCAGATACTGTTACCTCGTCTTAAAGGGCTTACGGGTTCAATACATTTGGTAATTGTCACATTTTTGTGATTTAACATGCTGAGTTTTGCATGTGGTAGCAGCATATGAGAATGTAACATTTTGCATGTTGCACTGCAAAACCAAAGGACCACAAGGCTTTTGATTAAGTAAATTCCATTCCTTTGGCAGCTAAATCTCCACCGCCCCCTCCTACAAGGCTGTTCTGTTTAACTTGCAGACTTTGTCACCTAAAGCCAGCAGTATAGTAAGGGCTTAGATAGATACAGAGATGACCTCCTTTGCTTTTATACAAACTTTTATTCAAGCCCCCCCTCACCCACACCATTTTCTCTGCAACTCAGGTTGAAGTATAATTGTGGGCATTGCAGCCCATACATCATATATTTTCACCAATTTAATCTTCATACAACCTTATATAATGTTGGTAGGCAGATGGATATGTGATCCATAGCTCCTGCCGCTGCCCCAGCCCGATGTCGTAAAGGGGAGACACGCTACTCACTAAGACAACCATACCGCCTTAATCCCAGTTATACATGATGAATATTAACGTAGCATCCATAAGACATGAAGAATATTAACACACAGGATGTATACGCTGAATGCAACATGAACGACATGCAAATATAGCTCACTAACATAGAAACGTAAGAGTAATGAGCAGCAGTCTTTTACAAAATAGAAGCTACAGCATGCTTTCAGATGACAAAGGCTTCAAGGGTTTGAGAGAACACAAAATTCTGAAAACCACAGGTATACAGATCTGTGCAGAGCCCAGGCAGAAGCTGGTAACCACAGTCAAGGTTACCATGAATTATGGGAGGGTCATAACATTGCACTGGCATTTCCCAGGATGCAGACATATACTCCCAGATTAATGAAAGTTTCAAAGAGCAAAACCGACCTTCGTTAGCCAGCTGCACGCAATTATCAACAAAGAGAAATCCACGCAGAATAACTCAGCAGTGTCCCCTGTGGTAAAATAAACAATAACACTCACATTAATATTAGCTAAAAGCCCAATAAATGCAGGGTGAAATAATTCCAAACATGGTCCTTTCACACGTGACACATACTTGAAGAACGCTTTCTATTCATTAGCAACGAACAAAGATAGGACACCTGCCTTACTCCTTACACACACACTCAGACACGAGATGCTGCACAAGGCCAAATAAAAAGAGATCACCGTGGCTCATGGGCTAGAACGGAGGGGAGGGTATCTTCTTTAATTGAAAGGAAAGCGGTCTGTGGATTTCTCTCCTGTCTGACTCGTATCTTGATGACCTGTCAGTTGTCCCAGGTCGGTTAGTACGAAGCCAACCAATGAAAACGCCCAATGTCACTCCGCTCATGAAGTAACGTGCCAGCCAATTACCTATTGCAGAGATGTTTTTTTTACCTTTATCAATTGAGGTTCTATCAGGAGGAGCCATCAGACACGCGTTACCCAATTAGAAATGTAACCCCTATAGAATGTATATGTAATCACCATCACTAATCAATCCCTGTTCCCTGTAGGTTTTTGGTAACTAGGATTACAGTACAATGTCAGTTATGAAAAATGTTGAATACATAAACTATTGTTTTTTTATGTAATGAATTCCAAGAATTCAATGCTTGTATGCTGTCCCTTCTTTATTTTGACGATAATAAAGCTGTGTTTTGCCTTGCTCTTTTTATCTGTTTCTGTTATTTAGTCTGGTTTAACTGATTTCAGAACCTCTGTGCAAATTGGGACTTTCCACACCATCTTAACAGGTGGTAGCAGAGGTGATGGCTTACTAGGAGTCGTCAGAGAGTGGGGAGAGATCCCTGCTGAGTCCCTGAAAGCTGGAGAGGTGACCTGTGGAGAACAGGATTGCACACAACAACAGAGAGGTCGACAGGAGCCATTTTGGATTAAATCATGTCCGGTCACTGCAGACTGCCACGACGGGTGTGAAGGGTCATGAGGCGGATAGGGGAGACCCGACGACAAAGACCTCCAGCAGACGCATGGATGTAAGTATGACATTGGCCTATCAAAACCTGGGAGGAGATTGTTTCTATATTGAGGGATTGTGATGAAATGAAGAGATAAATGATAGAGATAGCTTCTGACACGCTCACATGGTAAACCTTGTTACATGGTAGTAACAAAAAGAGATGAATTCCTCACCAGGAGTTGGGAAGACCACCATAGTGTATTTATTTGCATAGTAATTGCTGGTGCCAGTCTTATGTTGTAAGACAGCTTTGAATTTGTAAAAAGTGGACTTATTGTGTAGGTATAAATTGTGAAGGATGTGAAGTTGTGTGGACCGAGGAGGGGGGTCCAGTGTGGGAACAGCAAGGTGGGGCTGCTCAGAGCATGAATTGCAGTTTTGTTCTCACTCAGAAGGTTTGGAGAGAAGAGTGAGGTGGTGCTGTTTGGAGCATGAGTGGCATTTGTGATGCCACTCTGAAGCATTCAGTGATGCAGGAGGGTTGGACTCGGAGAGAGATGCAGTAGTATTCATTTGTGGAAAGTATTATTGGGAACGGGTGTGAAAGGGAGGCAAAAGAGGATGAGTGAGAATTTAAATAAAATTTGCTAAGTTTTGTTGGGATGGAAATGAGTCTATCCCACGCTGCTAGACACCTTAGAGTGAGGCGAATCCCATAAGTAGCCGTGTAGTGTGCTACGGGAGAAAGGACTGTGCTTAGAAATGGCACAGATAAAATGTTGCGGGAACGATAGATACATAGATTCAGTGTGTGCCGAGAAAGGAACGCCATTTTGTAGTTATGGTAGATGCGTAGTTCCGCATGGCCGCACGTCACAACTTTAGCTCAACGGAAGAACTCGACTAGGCCCAGAACATTAAGACGGGATGAACCAGCACGTCCAGTTCTCATGGAAGCCTACCCTGGTCCCTTCACTGTTGCAACTACTTAGTATCACTGGGTGGAATGTGCCCTGCAACACAGTGAGGCAACACCATGCTCTTTGCAGTGCCCATTCATCACAACCAAGCTATCAGCAGACCTCTAACCCCCACCCAGCCTACCAAGAGCAATGGCCCAGACCACTGACCCAGTCCGCAAACACCAGCATTCCATGATAGTGAGTGACCCCAGCCCTAACCATAAAACCAATGGCCATAAAAGATCTGAGCATGTACGGCCACTTCACCTCTCCACATAAATTCATCCTTTGTAGTGCGAGGTACAGGGAGGGATAAACTATTGACCAAAATGAGGGTGTAGGCCTTGGGTGCGAGGGGTGCGATATCAAAAGAGCACAGAATGTGTGGGTCAGTATGACTGTATTTCTTCCTCCCTTTCCCCTGGCACCAGTCCCGAGCCTCCTAAGTGCATATCAAAGTGATGTATTAGTAGTAGTCTTAGCGTATCATAGCAGTTTCGATATTGTAACTGACGAGGAACCTGGCCTTCACTCCTCGGAGAGATGAGCCCAGCTGACCCACTTGGGAACAGACCAATGACGGAGAAGAGAACCAATTGTAGCCTGGCATCCCCTATGGAGCAGGCCCATGTATAGGGTCACACCAACCAGTGACGCTAGTTTTTACTGTATAGAAATGACAATGTACTGCCTTTTAAGCTTCTGTTTGTACTAAATTGGACCAGAACTTTCTCGAGCAGCAGAGCTCTTTGCTGATACCTTTGCATTCTGTACAATTAAACTTTGTTATCCTTGCAAGCAATCTGTTGGTTTTTTCCCTAGAGGGTTGTATTCTTTCTGGCATGAGCGTAAACAGGGACTTGCCTTCAGTATTGGAAAATTGAGCTGTGACATATTATCATGGGAGGCACTTCCATTGTTCACCTGTGCAAAGTGTTACCGGGGTATAATGGGCCACATTACACGGATGGCGCTAATGGATTACCGGCACCGGTAGCGCCATGGTTACTGCCGTCCGTGTAATGAGGCCCACTATCTTTAAATATCACACATTGGGTGCGAGACATGGCAAGCAAAATCTTTATGCCCCGGCCACTAAAAGGCACTCATTCAAAGACAATGCTGCAACACATGTGTACATATGTACATGCCGTGTATAAGGGATAACAGTTGCAGAATCGACTAGCCATTCTGAAATGTATGGGGAAGATGTGGAGGAGCCACCGGCTAAAGAATAGATGCTTAATCAGCATGCTGAAGGGGTACAGAACCCATGGCTCCTCCTCCTCCACCCCAGAGCAGTGGTAGGTCTTCGGAAGCACAGGGATTATATCCATTATGAGCATTAAAAGCAGCGCCAGGGTATCCTAATCCCAGACATGCACCCCCTGCGCACAGCAGTTGAAGACATTATAAGTGAAGAAAAAATAAGTAAGCAACTGCCAGTGTACACACACGTAGAATATGATGAGCGCCGCTACTTACAAGTAAAATTGACAGAAGCTGAGGAGGAAGTCCAGAGAGGAAGAGTCAGACAGGGCAACAGGGAGTGTACTGAATGAATGGGTAGGGGGACAGGAAATGCTCAAATTAGATGGAACGGGCATGGACCATTTTACAGAGAGAGAATGGGAAGTTAGAGAAAGACAGGAGAAAGAAGTAGAGAAAAGGGCACAGGAGAGAGAAAGCAAACAAACAAGAGAGGAGAGAGAGCCATAAAGAAGGAATGAGGAAGAGAGGGAGAAGAAATGGGAGACAGAGAGAGAGAAAGAGAAAAGGGGTGAGAAGAGGAATAGAAGGGAAAGAGAGACAATGAGATGTGGAAAGAAGTAGGGAATGGTGATGAAAAGAAGTTGGTATTATTAGGGTACGCTCCCAGACAAAGAGATACTGGAAACAAGAACTGAGAGAATGAGGGAGGAGCTTAGAGAGACGCCATCAAGCATACTCTTTCAGATGAAGCGGAGGAATGGGATGTATCGAGGAGGATTGGCAATCTATACAGGAGTAAGAGAGATGGGACCAGCAGTATGAAGGGGAGTAGAGGAGGGGCTCCACAAGATGGGGGAAGGACTATATTGGAGGAGGTGATGAGTTGAACGTATAGGACGAGTCATATTGGGAGACTAGATTTTGAAGACAGAGAAGACAATGAGGGTGAGTACAGTGACGATACTATGTTGAAGATGAGAGAGAGGAAAGAAGAGAAGAGGAGGCCACACCAGCCCCTTCTACAAGCATGGGGATAGGGAAAGAGATAGCGTAGTTAGATTTGGAAGAACCTTTGACGAGGCCAGAGCCTGTTGAATATCCCAGACGCCCAAAGACACAATCAAACAGTTAAAAGGAGAGAACACTGCACATGAATAGACTGAGGAATTTACCAGGACGAAAGAGAGTTAGTATGACAGACGCGTTGACCAAAAGAAATGGTGCGGCTCCACTCAGACCGGGCGCTGTGTTCGTACAATTCCCCTTATGGGAGAAAGGGGGAGGCTTGCCGCAATCCATCATGTGGCCACAAAGGGATCAAAATGATTTGATATGCAAATTACCATCACTTACATTGAGGCAGGCAAATTAATCTATGAATTAGAAAATATTACAGCTGGGATGACCTTAGCAGTAGGTGATATAAATAGCCTGCTTACTGGCATATTAGGGGAGCAATCAGATGCCATTTGGAAGTGAGCAGAATATTCTGCAGTGTGTGAGGGGTCACAAATGAGAGGCGGACACAAAGTGGTAGTATTCTCAACAGTAGCCATTTTATTAACAGAAAGGGGTTTGAATAAAAGCCTATCTTTCCCTATCCTAATGTGAATGTCCATTATTAAGAAACTAAAACTAAAGCAGGCTCACTTTGTGTCCAAATTAAGTCTGACCTTCACACTAACATGCACAAGCAAAAGGTGCAAGGTAAATGTTTCAAATGTCAGCTTAACAGAAATGTGCAAAAATTCAAACATATAACTTCAACCAAAACAATCATTGTATCCAGGGGTTGCTTCCTTGCCCTGGATTGTATCAGGAAATCTGTTAACAATGTCCTGCGTCAAGACTATTCTCTTAAAGGCAATAGAAATGTCTCTTTTAGCCAATACTTGCCCCAGGATAGCAAAACACATGTTCCTTCCAAAACACTTGTTAGAATATAACAAAGAGGAAGTCTCTCCTAGTCTTTCAGAATAGCAAAACAAAAGGTCTTTCCCACAATACTGGTTGGAATATGGCAAAACAAAAGCCTTTCCTACTTTTCAGGATGGCTAAACAAATGTATTTTCTCCAATAGTGATCAAGTATGGCAAAAGGCAAGTATTTTCAAAGTCTCTCGTTGACAAAATGTTTAATTGAATATGACCAAGTTTCTCTTCAACACACCAGTTCAGAGTGAGCTTCCTGGTACACTCTCCTGCCTGGAAACTTCTCAACCTCTCCTCTGTCTGGCCCTGGGGAAGATCCTCGGGAGGCTGCAGACTCTCCATCTCATTGCCCTTGCTCATTGCCTACAAGCCCCCTCACACCATCTGCTACGCTATTACCGGCATGAAGATGGGCTACAGCAGCTGATCGAAGCCTTCCAACATGGTTGCTGCCACATTTCTTCATCTGAGCTTGCAGTGCTGCACCATGTAAAGACTGGAGGGGGGGCTGTAATTCTGCTCTCTATATGGTAGCGGAGAGGCACAGAGGACCCCAGCCAAGATTCTCTATTATTGGTATGTAGTCGAGCAATCAAGTCCTAGCTTATCAGGAGGTGATGCAGGCTGGTTCTTAAGTACAGTCTAGTCCCCAAGCCCCCACACAGGAATGTCCACACACTATTAGTTAAAACACAGTCTCTATATAATTAATATTCAAGGTTATGTACACTATCACATTAACTCACTTTGTGCTCAGAAAATCTACAATGACAAATATATACAGTTCTAAATTGGTACCACAATTATTATCAGACCTCATTAAAGTGCATCAACTATACTCTGGTCAAGTGTCACACCACAGATCACTTAATAAAGGCAACCAACAATAGACATAGGAGGAAAGCAATTGGTTAGACCAAATGGCAGAATACTGGCCCCTACCACTAGACACAGTTCTGTGTGGAGATCCTCCCGCCTGGGCAACTTGTGAAGTAAAGATATATCACATGCCCAGTCCATATATTGTTCTATGCGTCTTATTTCCTGCTATAATAGTTCTACAACCCCAATGTACCTGGAATAGCAGAGTTTGTCGTTGGGTCATTGACGGATCCTTCTTGGATTTTCGAGATCCCATGAGGAAAAAGGGGTGAACGACAGCGAGGCGGCAGCTTCGTTCCTATCACTGCTCGGTGACGACGGAGCATTGGCGTCCTGCAAGGAAGAGGCGTGCGGGGCACTTTGATGACGATAGTTCAGGACCGCAAAGAGATTGTGAAGAACTTTGGCTCAGCAAGGGCGTCGAGTCATCCGGCGTCTCTACGGTCGTCAGGTGGTGGAAAACCCACCGGCGGATGCTCCTTGCCGCGTCGGCGGCCTCGACTTTCTCCAGCGGGACAAAGTGGTCGACGGTGCAGGTGAGAGTGTCCTTGGATCAAATATTACTTAGGCAAAGGGAGCACAGCGGCTCTGGTCGGCGACAGCGGTTGTCAACGGTGATGGACAACAGTGTCCGGGCGCTTCTCCTTGTGATTCCGCGGCGGTCCCCGTCTCCGGTCGGCAGCCTGTCGTAGGTCTGTCTACTAGGGAGCTTTGGCAAAGGTCAGCTGATTCACGGTGGTCCCTCATTGCTCGAGAAGAGGGCGCCTTACCAGGTGCTCTCTGCGTCAGTCCTTGGAGAAACAGCAACTTTCAGATTGATGAAGTAGAGTAACAGCAATTCTTCTCTTCCAGCAGGGCTTCAAGGTTAGGCTTCAATTTTGCTCCAGTTACTCTTCGTAGTGGACTTCAGCTTCTGATCACGAATTCTAGCAGTGAGAGGCCCCCAGATATACTAGTTGATCTCCCATTCATTCTGCTGGGTCACACTCAGGCAACCAATCGGTCAGAAGGGCATTGATGCAGGCAGGCATCCACTGGTGCATAGTGCATTCAGGCCATTCACTTCTCTCCAGACACTCACAACAATTTATGTGTATTGGGACAAGTACCCAGCCATTCAACACTCCACACTGCATTCATACCAGTTTCGGGCAGGGCTGTCTCAGTCATTGTGTCGAACACCAGATACTAGACATCCACAACACAGAATGCATATTCGTCACACACTCCATTCACGCAGGTCCCATCCACAGGGCGTACCCACAACATACAGTCATTGGGAAGGCCCTGGCCAGTCTGGTCGTCACTTCCCCACACCACCATATATGGAACTTCCACCCAACAGCCAGTCAGGGGGAAGGGACAGAGTCGGGGCTTCCCAGGACTTTGGGAAAACAAGGTAACAGGCAATGGAAAGCAAGAGGCCACAGGGGCCATCTGGTTCCTCTCAGGAATTGACTGATTCCAATGGCAGGGACTGGGTATCCCAAAATGGAGGATACTCGGAGCACCTGTTAAATTCAGTATGGAGCTGCCACCAGCCCATACCCTGCTGTGTGGGCCACACACAGGTGCCCAAAAACATGAACTAGGGGCATAGGGTTGTACCCCCACCCATGGGTGCCATAAGGGTATCCCATGGGCCTGAACACCAAACCAAACGGGAGAGCTGCACCGCCAGGAGTCCCACATGAACTCCCGTGTGGAAAACACGACAGAACACGCGATAAAGACAGTAAAGGACAAGGATAGAGAGGCCCTGTCCCTCCGATGCATTTTCCAGCATCACACACCACCATCAGGGCTGATGGTCGAATGGCTGCCCACTTATTTTTCTTGGCCAATCAGGGTGAGCCAGTAGGTGAAGCCGGCTCCCCACTAAGGCCTACGCTAAGGCCTTTGTCTCTGTCTGGCCCTGTGGAGATCCGAGGGAGGCTGCCGGCTGTGGTCTTCCGGGGCATTAACTCTCCATCACATTGCCTGTTGCCCACAGCCTGCAAACCCCCTCATACCATCTGCTAATTTTTGCCGGCATGAAGATGAGAGTCCTGCCAGGCTGCAGCAGCTGATCAAAGACGTTGTGCCTTCCAACATGGCTGCCTTCATGTTTCTTCATCTGCAGCTTGCAGTGCTGCACCAACTTTGGGGCTGATGGTGGATTGGCCACCCACTTCTTTTTATTGGCCAAACGGGGTGAGCTGGCAGGCGAAGCCAGCTCTCCACTAAGGCCATTGTCTCTGTCTGACCTGGATGGTGTTCCATGCCGCAATCCCCCTTGGCCCTTTATCTCGTCTCTTCCTCTTGATGCAATGTGGTGTTCTCCTTCAACTGCCCGTTTGCTGCCTTCTTTATACCAGTCATCTATGCAGCGCTGCTGTAAGCCTCGGCACCACCTGGCCCCTTTATTCTAGCAATCTTTCCTTTCTGACCCTTTTTTTGAGCCTGTGTCTTCACTCATATCCTGTCAGCTGGAACTTTTTACTGAGGGTGTGCCTGACTGTCCCTTCAGACACCACTGCCCTCATATTGACTTCCTTTCACTATCCTGATCACTACAATCTTTCTCCAGCATCATCGCTGCAACTTGGATTTGTTCACTGTCTACTGACTATTATCTGCTTCAGCAGCTGCTTAATTTAACTTTTTCTTCAATTGGCTGACCCTTTGGCTTGTCACTGCTTTCCTGTTTTTATCTGCAACATTGCTGCTTTTTGTCCGCTGACCCCTGCTCCCTTTTTCTGCCTGATCTCTCCTCTTTACCCCTGCCTGTTCTCCACTCTCTAACTTACTGTGCATTGTGAAATGTTCCCTACTATTTCTCTGCCTTGCCGCTTTTGGCTTACCTTCTGTATGCTCTCTGTTGCAGCATCCACACTTTGTTGTTGCTTCCTCCTCCTCACCACCTCTTTATGTTTTAGCACTTGCATGCTCCGATTTGCCCCATGGGTTAGTTGATCGTTTTTTTTGTCACTTCCCTAACCCCTTCCACCTCGAATTGCAGTTCCCCATCCCTCCCTGCCTTGGATTTTTGTTGACAGCACTTGCATGTTCCAAATCGTCTCACGATTTAGTCAGAATGTTTTTGTTTGTGTTTTCCCTCCTACCCCCTCTTGCATTTCTCCTCCTCCCCCTTACCCCCCCTGTTTTAGCACTTACACGTTACGAATGGTTTAAGATCATTACAAATGACCAATACATAAATAAAATAAAACTCTTGATATCCTGGTTTACCCTCTTGCCAGGAAATTTCCCCTTTATCGCTTTCCAAAAAGGTTCACTACCTGATATTCTTATCTGAAACATTCATATTCTCCTTAAGGATCACACAATTGTACTTCTTCAGTAGCACTACTTTGTTAGATTTTTGTTACTTGTGCCAATTTCTCCCATACTGACATCTAATATATGAGAGTTTGTTCAAGCTCTGTCTGTTCACCTTTCTTTCAATTTCTCTTGGCAATGCTTGTTCCAGGATTCGACTAACTGACATCTCATATCAGGATAATTGTGCAGCTCTCACCTCTTTATTTCTTTCACATTGTCTTTCGGCTTATGGCAATGCTGGTTACAGGTTTAACCAAACTGACCCCTCGTGCCAGGAGAATTGTACCATATTTGGTCCTGTTGTTCTTTCTGTAATGTATTTTGGCTTAGGCAATGCTGGTTCCAGTTTTCCCCCAACGGGCATGTTATGCTGGAGAATTGCACCATCTTTGCCTTCTCCTTTCAGTTCTATCTGCTCAGTGTTAAAAAATGCCTTCCAAACACTCTTTAACGTGTTTGAGCGTCCCAGTAACCTCTACACTTCTAGGCTGACTCACCGGTTCACCTTGAGGCTGCTGCAAGGAGCTTATGTGGGACCAGCTGCCCCTTCTTGGCAGACTCTTGTTTGGTTCTTGTGTTGGCTTTGAAGTCCTTTGTTGCCAGAACCAGTACCGCTCTGCACAATCGTGTCCCCCTGGGACCTGCTGCACATCGTTCACCTCAGCTTCACCGGAGATCCTCCTCTCTGGTCCAGAACGCTGCCAATCTGCTGCTGGCAGATGTCTGCTCTTCTCCGTGGGATTGTCTCTGCCGCCGGTCTCGCTTCCCACTCCCGTACTCTCCAGCATTTCTCCTCTCTTCTTCGTTCCTTTTTCTGCAGTGATCTGTGGGTTTAAATGTCCAGCACAGCTGATTAGGTTTGTGACAACTAGACTGCACATTTCTCTTAGCATCACATTTCCTCCACATGGACTCTTTGCTCCTTTTCCTCGTTGCAGTACCTGAAGCTTTCTGGGACTTGAAGCCCAAGGAAGTTTCAACTGATTTTAAGTTGCATTTAAAATACACTCACCATAAACATCATAAACATCAGATGTTTCATATGTTCTAGGTTTATCATGTACATATCAAGATGGAATAGGGTTTTGTTTAAGTAAACTGGCTTTCAGAGTTTTACAATTAGATGGTTCTGAATAATGACAGCAGGCCATTAAAAACTCTGGAATTAAGGGATCTTCCACACAAGAAAGAGAAGTAAACAACTTATCTCATGTTGAAGTCACCACACTCTCCTGACAGCCATCTCCCCCCATGTGATCCACCCCTAGAATACCACCCCAAGGGTCAGGATCAGGTAGAAACTTAGTTCCCCTGGCCACATGGGAGGAGACCTTAGGTTGGGGATTCATTATAGGTGACAGCACAAAATACTAACCATGATGGAGCACCATTAAGTAATTGTTGAGCTGACATACAGAGAGAACTTAGGGTCCAGTACCCAGACTTGTCAGACCTGAGCCCAATTATGACTCGTAAAATGAGAGAAGATCCGATGGCTTATATTCAGGATATTCAAGAAAAATGGCAGTTAGAAACTAGAGAACAGTGGGACAAAAAAAATAACTTTTTTTTATCACATTTACTTCCCGAGGAAATGCAAAGAGAATTGGGAAAAAATGTGAGAATGGAAGAAAAGCCATGGGTGGAGATACAACTGACAATTGTTCACCATCATTTAAAAATGAGAAAGAAAGAATGTTGAGGACAGCAAGATTGATAAAGCAAAGTGAGTTCAGAAGAAGTCAAAGTTTTCAGTGGAATAAGCAGTATTGACATGTGGATGAGAAAGTTATAATCCACAAGTGACACAGCAGGCACAGCCAGCAGTGAACAGACATTTTGCAGGAAGGGGAGAGTATAATTACTTTCCAAGAGGGTGAGGGTTTGCACCCAGAGGCAGAGGGTTTGGGTTTCAAGCTCCACAAGGAGGAGGTTTTAATGGGGGGGCAACCTAGGTTTGGAAGACAGTCACAGGAGTGTTGGACTTTACTTTATTGATTTTTTTTTGCGCACCACTGACCCGAAGGCTTAAGAGCACTAACACGGGACACAGACAAAAACAATACACAGAGGGATACCATAAGTAAAGCAAGAGGATAACAATGATCAAAAAAAGTGTGAGAACAGGAGATCAGAAAAGGAGATTTAGCTAAACAGGTAGGTCTTTAATTTCTTCTTGATACCGGATGTAGGCATTTTCTCTGTACGGTTCACATGAATTGTGTTCCACACAGAGGGGGCTACCACAGAGAAAGCTCCTTTCTTCGTTTGAGACAATCTGCAAGCCGGGATTTTTAATTGCATGGTGTTGTTGTATCTCAAGTTGTGTGAATTAGATTTAACTTCCAAGACTTCTTTTAGATAGGCTGGTGCTGTACTTTTAAGGCATTTGTGAGTGATCAGAAGAAGTTGAAAGATGGCATGGACATGTAGGAAGATGGGACACATTTCACGTGTATGCAGCAGAAGTAGGGGAAGGATGCAACAGAACTGACAAGCAGCAGTTCCAAGAGGGGGACAGCATGGCCCCCACCTTCTAGTGCAGAGCCACCTGAATAATATATCCAAGTTCACACACAGTATCAGACACAAACACCACAAGTACATTTGATGCAACAAGTGATGCCACCCCAAACACAGCAAGTACTAATGCACACACAACAAGCCCCAATGCAGATACTGCAAGCACACATGAAGAATCGGCCACCAGCACAACAGAAAGCAGTGACATTGTGGAACGCAAACATATTGCCACAGGCACCTACACCTAGGTTAGGGGGTGTGATGGTAGTGGGAGGGAATCCGTTCACCAGCATGGGACTAGACCTGTATCCACAATAGGACAGCCTACAGAAAACTCGATGTGTCGGGTGACCATATGTGAGAAAACATTTCCCTTCTTAGTAGATATGGAGCCACTCGATTTTGTGTTAAAGAGGAAAGATTCCCAATGTCAGGCATTGCCATGAATGCACAAGGATTTTCTGGGGTGACAACTACAGTTCCTTTTACAAACAATTTACCCATCTCCATAGGAGAACACAGCATGTCTATGCCATTGTTGTACTCTCGCAAGAAACTTGTGAACTTTTTGGGGAGAGACATGATGAGTAAATTAAACATGACAATATCATTTACTGACCAGGGGATAATATATTCTACCCACGGGATCCATTATGTGAATGCACAAGAATTCATAACAGCATGTTATGGTTAGGAAGCACAAAAAGGAGTGCCATTAAACCCAGAACTATTCCTTTACAGGGTACACATATTGTTAGCATGGCTTCCAAGAATACAGGACAGACTATTGCGCTTACCCACTTAATTTCTGTTTTGCCAGAAGTATACATGGACGTGAAGGAAGGACAGATTAGTACAGTTGAGTTAGAAGCAGCAATAGTGAGGGAAGACAGAGCAATTTTACACAGAGTTGATGAGGAGGGGACAAACTGGAGAGTAGTGATAGCTCTTGACGAAGGGCATAGATTGACTGACTTAACAGATCAAAGCTTGTTTACAGATGACAATTCAGATGACAAAGTGATGCTTAATATAAATCTTACACATCAGTTAACTATTGAAAATAGGGAGATAGCTCAGAGAATGTCACGAGTAATGAAAGTAACATCCTTTTCCAGGGAGATTTGGCATACGTACCGAGCACATTGTGGACCAGCAGTCCATATGACATTGGTCTATTGAAAGGTGTGGGGGCAGACAAAATTAAATTGAAGCAAGGAGCTATTTTACAGTGAGTAAGACAATATCCCATGTTGAAAGAAGCCAACAACGGTATATATGAAACTATTGCTGCCTTAGTTCAACAAGGGATATTAGTGCCTTCAGAATCCCCATGTAACATGGCTGTGTGCCCGGTGAAAAAAAGTGACAGGGGGGTTGTGGAGATTCATCCAGGACTTACGTCCCCTAAAATATATTGTTGAGGTAGAGTTTCAATTGATTCCAAACCGAGCCACAATATTATGTAACATTCCATCCAAGGGAAGGGGACCACCAGATGAGCTATAGTTATGGAAACAAAGGGGGTGCTCATTGTCTCCTACAGATGCAATGTGGAGACAGGACAGCACTGGGAAACCAGTCATGCCTCTAAGACTGCTTACAGTAGCATTAGAACAATTACGCTACCCAGCACACACATCAAAAGAGTGTCTTGCAGTACTGATTTTGGAGGACTGGAATGTCCCAAATTTGGCAGAACACATCACTACTTTTATTGTTAATTGTTTAACATGCCAGAAATACACTGCTGGTCTTAGTCTGCAGACAATGAGAGGAGCAATACCCCATCCTACTGGACCATTTCAGCATTTGCATATCGACTATGTAGATATGCTCCGAATTGGTAATGGCTACAGTTACATGCTGGTGGTTGTATGCTCTTTTTTCCTGATGGATTGAAGCTGGTCCATGCACACATCCAGACGCCAAAAGTACCATTAAATTCAGTGTACGTGAAGCATTTCCAAGGTGGGGAGAGTGCGAAGTGCTCAGGTCTGACAATGTACCTCATTTTGTAAATGAGGTATTTGAGCACATCACTATCCTTCTTTGCATAAAGCATACAGTCTCATCTGCTTACCACCCACAAACAAACAGCTTTGCGAGCACCTCAACTGCCTCCTAAAGGAGTGAATCACCAAACTAAAAGAGACACTGAAAAAAGGTTGGCTCCATTTTCTTCCTTTAGCCCTATTTGCATTACATAATCAGCCCGGTGCTGACCATCATCTAACTCCACATGAGCTGGGTAAAAGACGCCGAATGCACCCCCCCTTGCTTCTCCCACTCGAGCTCAAACTGATGCAGAAAATGCTGCTATTGTGCTAGGGAAAGAAATGCATGATTATTTGACAGCTTTGCCGCAATCTCTTAAATGTATGTCTCAACAGGTACAAGTGTGGCAGGGGCGTTCAACGAAGACTGATGAAGCACAGGAACGAGCTGAACCAAATGCTGTACTGAAACCACTAGCACTGTTTTCAGGGGACAGGATTGTGTGCAGAAACTTCACCAGGAGGTGGCACAACCCCTGTTTCAATAGACCGTTCGTAGTGGAGGTGGTTACACAGTCTGCAGTAAATGTCCAAGGAATGCGTGCCTGGTTACACCCCGGCGGTTGCAAGCTCTACAAAGAAGAGACCCCCCTGTCTGCCAACATTGAGCACAAAATTGATGAAGAGGAGAGAAGACCCCAAACAAGGTAGATGATGAGAACTAATCAGTAGGAAGAAGAGTAAAAGACACATTGTGTTTGCCATTGTAGAGGAACACCTGCACCCCTTCCTCCCATATGTTGGAGACATGAGATCCTGCTGTGTTTGACACCAGCAGTTGTGTCAATACCGCAGCGTGTGTTCGAAAGAAGATACCCATTAAGACAACCCTACCAAATGTATCCTTGAAGTGATGACAACCTAAAGGAGGAAGTGCCTGAAGAAATATGAGAAAGAGCAAAGAAAAGAAGTTAGTGACATCACAAAAGAGTATTTACGACGTCCCGAGATAATGGCTGAAGAAGATGTATAGATCCTGAAGAGACTTATGATGAAGTAAAGAATCAAGTGAACTTTTAAATATGAAAAAGGAGATTACATGTGCAAGAGGTTCTGCAGAAAATCAAAATAATTGTACAGATGCTGAAATGCAAGGTAGACTAACTCATCATAGAAGCTGGCTATACGTAGTGAATAGAGCAGAGGCAAAGCTGCCATTGTATAGAAGCTGGACATCGGTATCATGAATTTAGTAAGCCAGGACCCATGAAGCGGTAAGGGAAAACTGTGTTGCAGCAAGAATAAGCAGAATCGTGGCGCTGCATGGCGAGGTTGTCTCGCCTGGAGTCAAGACTTAAGCAGCCAAGGTGAGTTATCTATTCTGGAAAGGAGCAAACATGCGAAGGATGAATCATCCCTTGTTAAGGTGCAAAGAAAGAACACTAAAACTGCCAAATTGAATTCATTTGGAGCATTTAAAACCTGCAAAATGGACCAAATCATGGTCTCCTGTCACGTGAGCCAAGGATGAAAATAGAGTTCGAACTTGGAGTCCCAGAAAAGGATAGTGAGTGCTCTCACTCCCATGTATTCTAAAGACAAGGATACTTTGGAAGGGCAAGTTCAAAGAAAATCTTCATGGCAGAAGGCATGGGCAATGAGAGATGCTGGGCTAATTCAGTGGGGAGGTAGTGTCATGCCTCATCTACTTGAACCTGGGTCTGAGCTTACGTGATGCTAAAGTGAGCTGAATGTTCCAGACATGGCACAAGCCTGCCAACCAATTATAGTAGGCCATATAACGAAGGACCTTATAGTTTGAAAACCAATGAGAAACTGTGTGTCTAATGTTTCTGAAGATTACATGTTTTAGAGGTAGGCATATGTTGTACACCTGATAGTGGACAAACAATCACAATCCTAGTTCCTATATAATGTATACTTAGATGTTCCCCTTGAGCCAATCCCGACCCTTGATAGGTTTTTCATTATTGCCATGTAGTATGATGTCATCTCTGACGTATTTTTAATATATGAAATATGGAACCAAGATGGTGGGCAGGTCCCCCTTTGAGGAAATCCCTACTCGGTTTCCACGGGCGCTCTGCAGACAGAAGGCAAAGTGGTCGGATTGGAGGAGGAATCAATACCGAAGGCCTCGAGTCAATAAACTAATGGTGAGTAGACTAAGGGGAGTGGCAAATAAAGGGATGCGATTGTGATCATTTTGAGTAATGGGAAATAATTGTAGGGATAAAAGAGAACACCTAAGAGTCCTAATTCAAGGGAATTAGAAGGAGACATTTCATACTCCAACAGGAGTGGAGAGAAATATAAAATGCACAGGTGAAGACTTTGTAAGGTGATGTCTCAAACCCTGTACAGGGTAAAAAGTAAAGGCGAGAGAAGAAGTACCCCGTATTTATAAATAAGAAATAAATAAGTGGAAAGGTGATCACAGTGTTTATAATGTGTAAATGTCTGACTAGTCTAAATGTTGTTTGTTGAGGAGTTGAAAATGTAACAGTGATTAAAGCCAAAGTGTAGCAAAACAATTGGCGCCAATCAAAAGAATTGATAGGGCATTGAAATAAGAGGATTGAGCAGCGACTCATGGTGCTTGCTCATATTTGTTGTTTTAAAGCGTTAAAAGTGGTGATTTAAGCCAAGGTGCAAGGTTTATTTAACGATCTGGTAAGTATTGACAGTCAATTGAGACTTGTCATTATGGGGGATACTCCTCTCATGCACCTATGCAACACACTGCCAAAACATATGCCCGAGCTCAAACAATACAGTGCAAAATGGGTAAAGGGCACAGCAGATAAAATGTTCATGCCATGGCCATAAGGGGGATCATTGTCAAAACCGGTTCTGCAACATGTGACCACATACTTGCACGCCACGTACACAGGGAAGAAATTAGTGAAAAGATTAGCAATTTTTGAACTTTGGTAGATGTATCAAGAGTAAAGAGAAGACCTGCCATCTGAGGAGTGGATGCTTAATCAGCATAAGGAGGAAGGCGCTGAGCCCTCAGCTCCCCTTACCTTGCCTGAAGCAAAGAGTGTTGCTTTAGAAGACATCAGAGTATATCCTTTAAATGAATTAAGAGCAGCGACGGGGTATAGTAATCCAATATGTGAAACAATATGTGAACGCATCGCTTACAGTAGTGAGGATAGTCCAGAAGAGAATAAAAGAAAGGAAGGTACTTATAAATTCATACAAGTCAAGAAAGAAAAAAGTGAGCGGTAGAATTTGTCGACAGAAATAGACAGGGAGATTAAGAGATGGAAAGGAGAAAAGGATAAGGCTGACGTGGTAGCACTCGTACAAAAGGAATGGATGGGATGACAGATATTACTCAAGATAGATGTAAAAATGAATGAGGAAGTTAGGCTAAGAGAAGATAAGGACGAACAAGAAAGGAAGGATAAGGAACAAGAGCAGTGATTGAAAGAGGATGAACAGAGAGCAAAAGTAGGGAGTGACAAGAACAGATATATCAGGACGAGCAAGAGAAAATTAAAGAATGAGCAGAAGAACAGAGAAAGCACGACAATAGACAAAGAGCGATCGAAAAAAAGGATAGAAAGAAAAGAAAGACAGAGGAGGAACAAGCACAAAGATTAAGGGACAAAAGATTACAGCGATGAAGGGGAGAAGAGGAAAGAAGGGAAGGAGTAAGGAGAGAGCAAGAGGAAGAAAGAGGTAGAAGGGATGCAAGAAAGTGAAGGCAAGTAGATGAAGAAATAGAGACGAAAAAGGAGACAGCGAAGTTCGGATACTAGTTTTATTCGTAAAGAACAAATGAGGCTGACCCCAGAAATACGATGGGATACAGTGGAAGAAATTCTCCTGATAAAGGAAGAAATGCCAGCAGCTTCTAGAATAGTGCTAGAAGAAGAAAGATATAATATAAGATAGCTGGTCAGATAGCACAGCGGGTAGAATGCTCGCTTTGATATCTGTGCAGAGCTTGTTGACGCAGGTTTGAATCCCGGCAGGGTCAAACTCAGCCTTTCATCCTTCTGAGGTAGATAAATGAGCACCGCACATCGTGGGTAATATTAAGCACCGCTCAGATACCTGACAGTTCATAGCGCTATACAAATGCAAATTATTATTATTATTATTATGATGTGTAAAGCATTGGAGAAAGGATTGATAAGGTATATCAAAAGTTAAGATGAGGTAGCGAGTATGGAACTCGAGGGAATGATGATCGATCCTCAGTACATCAGTCACAAAGTGAGGAGGGAAACCTGTTTAGTGATGAACATCGGGCATTGTCTTTGAGCAGATTGAACTTAAACGAGGGTGAGGGGGATGATACTGACACTAGTTGGGGCCTAGACATGTCAAACGAGGAAAGAGAGTCCAGTCTTGGGGCAGAAGGAGGGAGCATGTGCGCCCCTGAAGGAAGCCCGCAAATGGATAAGGAAGTGAGAGGGTCAGATCTGGAACAGGAGAATGCCAGATCCCATAGCATATCCTGAGTGTCCTCGAGGACAATCACATAGTGAGAAGGGAGAGTCACCACCATATGTAAGCAGGTTAAGGTCATTTCCGACAAAGAGACAGACAGGGACGATTATCTCTACCATGCATAGACTAATAGTGGGATTCGACTATTGGAAGGGGTTCACACAGTTTCCCTTGCTAGAAAAAGGGGGAGCAAGACTGCAATACATTCCATGGCCACAAATGGATAAGGATAACTTAAAATGTAAGCTCCCTAGTTTGACTTTGGGGGTTGGGAAATGGATATACGAATTAGAGAAAATGACAGGAGGAAATACGCTGGCCATAGGGGACATAAGAGGTCTCTGGCAGCCATTCTTGGAGAGAGGGCTGATGACATATGGAGGAGAGCGGTATATTCAAGTGTGACTGCACAAAACACAGTGCATGATGCAGCGCCGTTTAATAATTGCAGAATCGATGTTTGGAGGGCTCTCAGGGTACAATATTCTGACACATCAGATATGGGTGCAATTATGACACGTAAAAAGAAAGAAGATGAAGACCCTATTGCTTAGGAGATACTCAGGAGAAATGGCAACTTGAAACTCGCGAGCTGTGGGAAAAGACAGTGGTATTATTTTACCATATTTTATGTCCGGGGTTGCCTGAGTCAGTACAGAGGCAGATGAAAAAACAAGTGGGGGATGGAAGCAAAGCTATGGACTGAGATACAATTTACAATAGTACACCATTGCCGGTTATTACAAGAAAAGAACAAGAAGAAAGATGAGAATAGAAATATTGAGGAAGCCAAGTTAGTTCAGAAAAAGTTATCAAAATCTGCCATAGAAGGGGCTGTATTGACAAGAGGAGAAGGAATGGGCATACAGGAAACAATGGGTACATCACAGGCAAATAATCTGCACCCAATGGACCAAGGTGGGTATGGGTTTATGCCACTAGGCAGAGGTATGGGTGATAGTGGAAGAGGAGGCAGATTTCAGAATAACCATGGTGGGTTTTAAAACACACAAAATGAGAACCAGAGTGCTCAGGGAGGATATAACCAAGGAGGGATTAACAGAAGAGTTCCCCTAGTATGTTGGAATTGTGGAATGACAGGACATATTGCACGTGTATGTGCGAGCCGTGGAAAGTACAAAATTGCCAGATTTTAGAGGGGGACAGTTTATCCTCCGCCATACAGCACACAGACTAGAGAGGGCTTCGCCCAAGATCACACATCTTATCACGCACAAGCACTGCAAATGCAGCAGGTGCCACAGCACAGACAAGTACAAATGAATCCACCTCAGGGACAGTTGCAACAAGCCCCTATGCAGACACAGAAGTACGCAAATACAGGACAAATATTAACACCTAGAATAGAGGGTGTCACTGTGGTAGGAGGAAATAGTTTTGATTACCTATTGATTTGAAGTAAAACAGAGGATGAGTGTAGAAAGGACTCTATCCAACTAATGACTATTTTAGCAGACAAAGGATATAAGGTGGACACGGAGAAGTTACAATACTGTCAAGAAGAAGTGTTGTACATAGGTCAGTTAATTTTGCATCAAGGAAAGAAAGTGGCAAAATAACACTAAAGGGTGTCTCTCAATCAATTTGTTCACAGGCTGCGTTTCAGCACGAATATGATCACACAATCAGGGAATAGTCCACCAAATGTATTGCTGCAGTCACCGAAACCCAACTTTGACGCGGCAGGGACTGCACCCGCAAGAGCCAGCCCGCAAGCCACTACCCACTGTATGAAGCATTGTTACAGGACATCATTGACATACCATGTAAACCACCAAGCGGATATGAACCAGTGTTGCAGCTAAGCCCTGACAACCCCTGCAGATCTAAAAACACTGGGTCAGCTACTTGTTGACGTGGTTGATGGCAAGAGTAGCATGGAGGATTGAAGTACCACAACATCCGTACATGCCACTTTCTCTAACACATTCATAGTGAGACGAAGACTGTCCTGAAGAAAGTGGGTAAATTCACTTAAAAAAAAACTGAAACCGCTAGACCACAAATTGATAGAAATTAAAGGTTCTTGCTCTCCTCACTGACTGAGTACTTTATCTTTTAGGTTCCCTTGAGTGTGAGATAGCAATTGTATGTCTTCCCTGGCATTTGCATTACCCAAATGTCAGTGTGAACAAGTTGAATGTTCTAACTACAGCAAGTTTTGGGCTAGTTTTTACCCTGATTCATGCATAGAAGAACTGACAACTTAGATGCTCTCTTTTTAGATTAACTATTACACACTAGTTTGAGCATACAGGTTATTAAAAATCAAGTTGTTGCCACAAGTAGACCACCCGAGTATAAGTGTTTTTATATTGCTGATGATGTCACACATTATTGCACGCCTTATGCAGTTTGCCTGACGCCTATCTTCAGCAGAAGGCTGCCCCAGTTTCTTCAATTAATTATCAGCTGCATATTAAAAATGTGTGATTCCTTTCCATTCCGTATCTTGTCTACTATTAGATAAGCGGCGCACCAGTGCAACCCAGTCTTAGAGGCTCATTAAAGAGGGGTAGATAGAATTTCGCTTAATCCTTCTGTCTCCCTTTGGTTGCTTTGCAAGCTGCTAGCTGGGGAACCACCTGCTGTGTTCTATATCAATTCCCTCTCCAGGGTCTCCATTGGAACAACGTGGATTTCTTTGTTGCAATTTTTAACAATAATTTTGAGGGAAAGAAACTGACACCTGAGAGAGCTGAGACAATCATGAAAACACCAATACTGAGCACAGTAAGACAAATGTAACGGTTTCTGGGTTTGTGCAATTATAATAGAGCATGGGTGTTTGTTTATAGCACATACACAAAGCTGCTTCTGCAAGCATTAAAGAAAGCACAAGTTGGTAAAACAAAACTACAATGGACCGAAGAAATTGGGGAAGGGTTTGAGGAGTTGAAAAAAGCTATTTGTACAGCCCCAGTTTTAGGGATTTCCAATTATGCTGATGAATTATATTTATTTTCACACATAGATGGGACAGTCATGACAGCAGTACTTAGACAAAGAACCACATTAGGGCATAAACCTTTGGCATATTACAGTCGGATTCTAGACCCAGTTATGAGAGGACACTTCCCTTGCGAACAATCTTTGGCAGCTGCCGCATTTGCAATTGAGAAGTCCACAAGTATTGTCCTGGGCTACTCTATGAATCTTTACATGGAGCATGCCTTGTTTGCCATTTTAGAGAAACCCAAGGGCACAATGACATCCCAAAGAGCTTCAGTTTATGAGATAATGATTTCTAACCCAGCGATTAAGATTGCAAGATGTAAAATAGTGATTCCAACCACTTTCATAGCTGAGCCAGTAGAAGAAGGTGATCATGTGCATGACTGTGCTAATTATGTTAAATTTTATGATGATATACCCTTCATGAAGGAGAATGCTTTAACAGGTGGGGAGATTCTTTTTATTGATGGTTCTTCAAAAATTGATGAAACTAGTGGGGACAGGAGTTCTGGCGCCGCAGTAGTACGACACAGATTAAATGGGGAATTCGAGGTAGTGGCAAGTGCCAGGCTACTCTCTCATTTTTCAGCACAAGCAGCAAAATTAGTAACACCTATTGTTGTGCTTGAGACACATGAAGGGCAGGAAGTGATGGTGTACAGTTACTCCACCTATGTGACGCCAACTGTACACGCAGGGTTGTCACATTGGAAAAGGAAGGGCTATCTCCGTGCAGACAGCTCTCCAGTGCAGCATGCATCCTTATTGGATAGACCCATTAGGCCATATCAGTCGTAAAATGCAGAGTGCATAAGCAAACAGATTTTATCTCTTGCAGGAACAAAGCTTCCGATGTAGAAGTCAAAAGGGTTGCATATTCTCCAGAAATTTCGAGTTTTGATACTCAGAGTATCAAAGAGCATTCAGTTACAACTAAGTTGGTGCTAGAGGGGTTTAATACATTGTCAATAACCCAATTAATAGAGATTCAGGGACGTGCACCAGAGGAAGAGCAAGAACTGTGGATACAAAGGGGGTGTTTTTTCACCCATGGAAGCATTATGGTGACAGGACAGCACTGGAAATCCAGTGATGTCAGTAACTTTATTGAAGGTAGCTCTTGAATAGCTGCATTACCCCATGCATGTAACTAGAGAATGTCTTGCTGCTAATATTGCAGGAGACTGGTTAATTCCTAATTTGTTGGAACACATTGCACTGTTTATGATTAATTGCATCGTGTGTCAAAAGTTTACTGCTGGGCATACACTAAGAACAATTAGAGGAGTTATACCTCAACTGAATGGTCAATTTCAGCATTTACATATTGACTATGTCGATATGCTGCAGAAATGTAATGGATATAGGTATCTATTAGTGGTGGTGTGTCCCTTTGCTGGGTGGATTGAGGCGGGTCCGTGTACACACCCCGATGCCACTTGCGCAGCAAAGTTTTTAGTGCGTGAAATATTCCAGATGTGGGATGTGTGCAAAATACTAAGATCTGATAATGGGCTACATTTTGTCAATGAGCTATTCAAACAAATAGGGATTTTTATTAAGTATAATGCACAAGTGTTCTTCTACGTATCACCCACAAGTGAACAGGTTATGTGAGAGACTCAAATGCCTCCTTGTTAGGCAGAATCATATGCAGTACCCTTTGGGAACACTAGACACAATTAAGACTACAAGTGTAAGTACAAATTCACCTTTGGTACAAGCCTGTACTACACAGTAAAGTGGTAGCGATGGCAGAGCAGCCAGACTTATCTCAAGGGTAAAGTGAGCAGTATCAGAAGTTACACAAAGGACAGCAATTACTATGGTTCAAATAAACACTGAATCAAGGTTTCTGAGTAAGATAATATACATTTATTTACATCATCAGTTATAAAACAGTTCACTAATATAAAGCAGCAGAAAATCACAACCTTAATACACTACAATAACCCCCAATCAATTCTGGACAAGTTAGGCTCAAAATAAAGTGTGAGAAAAATGGCACTCTAGCAATTTAAAAGGGAGAAAAGACAAGGTTATCAACAATCAAGCAGCACCAACAAGTAATAGGCAGGGCAATCTAGGAAAGGCTTACTACCACTAGGATTCAGATCAATAGCCCTGGGCCAATGTTAATTGTTCAGAGTCTTTGCAGAGGATCACACAGTTCAGAGTAGTTTGCGGTTAAGTCTTTGCCAAGAGTTCAAAGCGAAGTTGGTCAGAAGAAAAATTATTCGAAAAAGAAGAGACAGACAAGTCCTCAGATAGGCGAAAGATTTCAAACACTTTCACTGCGGTCGGACGGAAAGAACAACCGGATTTGCACAGTACTGTAAATGAAGAAGAATGCTGTAGCTGAGGCGGTTGTTCCTTGCAGTTCCTGCAGGCTCACGGTTCCTGAAGGGACTGTCATGGTGACAAGAAGGAGGAAGACTGGAGGGTCTTGCACTGCCCAGGGAAGAAGCCAGAAGCAGAGCAAAGCGTCGAATAAAAGGTGCGCTCCTTAAAACCCAAAGACGTTCCGTTCCTCCTGGCTATCCAGCGAGGCACAGCAAATTTCACCAGGAGAGGAAGGCCGGCGTTTGGTGTTTGGCGAGCTGGTTGGTCCCACCAAGCTCAAGGGAAGAAGATTCCTTGCAGATCTACTCTGTCGTTGGAGTTTAGGGCGATTCTGATCTGCAGAAGGGCTTCACCGGGATGTCCAGTAGTTGCAGCAGTCCTCTTCCTTCAGCTCCTCGTTGGTTCTCTCGTTCCAGTGGCGACTCTGCCTTCCAAGTCCCAGAGACCTGCTTTTAAGCAGTTTCCCCCATTCAAACAGCCTGGCTGTCAATCACACAGCAGGGTGGCTGTCCTCGTAGGACAGCCACCTAGCCAATCAAACTAGAGTGTGACTTGGGTCTCCAAGGAGACCCTGTGCAGGGGGTCTCAAACCCCTCCCTCACATGCTGTCCACCCAGGCACTCAGGCACCTAAGGAGGGCTTCTGTGCAGAAGCCCGCCAAAGGACGGCGAACAAAGGAACCAAACGTGGTTTGGCGCGCAGAGTAAAACACGAGAAAGACCTTTACAAAAAGAAATGGTGAATAAACCCGCCCAGAACCAAATCAAATTAAAAGGGGTCCAGCGGATTAAAGTTTGAGGCTACCACCATAGCCTCTACAATACTAAGGCTATTTTCATAGCTTGCAGTTAAAATAAAAATCGTGGATACTACTGTCACCAGCCAAATCTTAGAGAAAGGGGAACAAAATAATGTTCCAAGACAATCAGACAAAAAGGGATAACTATTAACCCTTCCAGTACTCTATGGGAGGATAGTTTGTACTGTGTGTGTAGATTTAAAAAGACTTGTAAAGTCAATGGGAACTTTACATGTTGTGGGAGACAGTAGTCAGTCCCAGAAAATGGAGTTAAAAGTGGGAAGTCTGAAAAGACAACCCTGTGTTACTGCACTAAAGGTGCTGTGTGACACACAGTAAAAAGATGATGCCTATTAAGTAGGTGAGACTCCATAGTCCATCAGCACAGAAATGTACAACGCACAGCAAAACACATGTAATAGTGGGAAAAATGGCTCACACAAAGCTGCTGAGGGACTCAGTAGGTAAGGGAAATTAGCCATTCTGGAGAATTCTCCCAAACACTCTTCAAAGAGAGGATTGCCAAGATTAAATTGTCTTTGAAAAGGGGATGGCTGTATTGCCTACCCCTGGCCTTATTTGCCTGTCAGAATCAGCCAGGGTCGGACCACCACCTCACCCGGCACGAGCTAGTAACAGGGCGTCAAATGAGAACTCCCCTTACACCTCTGTCTAGGATTAGGAGTGATGCCCAGAGAGTAGCTAAAACTTTAGGTGATGAGATGCATGATTATTTGATGATGTATGACTACCTGTATTTCTTTTGTTTCAGGTCAAGACTCGGGGAGGGGAGGTCACCTAGGAACAAAGAAGAAGATAATTCAGCAACCAATCCATGTGAACTATTACCACCACCTAGGTTATTTGTTGGGACTTGATCCTGGTTAGAAATGTCACCTGAGGTGGCATGATCCCTGTTTTAATGTCCCATTCTGAGTTGAGGAAGTGTCCCCTTCAGCTGTTAAAATATCAGGAAGACGCGCTTGGTTGCATCTAAACGACATGAAGGTTTATAAAGGGAGACCCTTCACCCCACCCTCCCTCCCACCGTTGCTGATCCTGAAGCAAGACAAGAAGAAGAATTTCCGCGTATGCAGACCCAATCGATGACTAAGAAGAAGGACGATAAAGCAACAAGTGACTAACGCATACTTTACTTGGACTGGAATTCGATACACTCCTTCTATATATTTTAGCAGTATGTACAAGGACTTGCAGAGAAATTCCAGGGATTGAAAATTAACTTTTAGAAATATTGAAGCAGTGAATGAATGCATCAGAATTATGTCTAAACATCAGTTCTTGATCATAAATTGGAAAAGAGATCAATATCTGGATTCATTTCATGGGGAGTATCTGTTTTAAAGTGATACAAATACATGATACCATCTGCTTGTGGTTGCTGTCTTTGCATTCATACTTCAATCTTATCCTGCTCTTGTTAGAAGCAACGTTAATATTCATACTTTCTTACTGGATCCTAACAACAGTCCCATGATAAGAAGACTTCTCATTGCTATTATTGAACAAATTATACAGTTACAAATGTAAAGGAACTCGACTATTGTATTAAAAATGATTAATGAAGTAGATGGGATGATCATAGAGAGTGACCAAGTTCCGCAAGTTGTAGGATAGTGCAAGAAATGGTTGCCCAGATTTGTATGCATAATATATATTTGCATGATTGTTCTCGTTGTCTTGTTCTTCCTTATTTGTAACAGTCAGTAGTACCATGCTTTCATAAGTCTAGGTCCACAGGACGCTCTTTTTCTGTGCGCGCTCCCACTTCATGGAACTCTCATCCTCAAAGCTTGCGAGGGATCATTGATCATCTACTTTTTTCTGGAAAACCCTTAAACCGCCTTTATATTAGGGCATGTTATCCTGCTGCTTTGCCAATCTGCTGTAAGAGCACAGACGCCTCTGGGCCTTGGTTTCATTCATAAGAAATATAGTTGCATACATACATCCCCTCATGGTTGGCTAATGTCTTCAAAGTACTGATTGCCATTTTAGTACTAGTAATGTGTGCCTTCTGTGTTCTAAAACTTGGAATAAGTCAATGCAAGAAGATTGCCAACAAAGCAGTAGGAATGAAAATAGTAACACACGTGGTTGCTCACGTACACGAGTATACCCAAACAGGTGACCTCCCCTGTCCCCAAGCAATGGAAAGACCAATTGCCCCTCCGGGATCAAAATGTATTTGTCCTCAGGACTCTCACAATTATACTGATCAATCAGTATATTGTGATTCCAATGGGGAATGCTGCTATATGACCTGGGGTCTCATGATGGGTAAGCCGGTCTGGTAAGAATTTGGGTAAAAATACTGGTACTACTGGCTCCGGCATTTTTACTGGAGCAGCTCACTCTAAGTCTGCCGGTAGGGGCAGTGAACTACCAACAGTCCTGACCTGTTGGGAGCTCAGGCGCCTACTGGCAGAGAAATAACTGAATCACTGGCACCATTAACAATGGTGCCGAAGATTTAGTTATTCCATCCCATGGAGTCCTGTGGGACTCCATAGGATGGGAACTTGCCACCCTTGCTGGCACCTGTAATATCCCGGTAACACTGGGTTTGCCAGTAACCCACTGGTAGTACAGGTAGCTTATCAGAAAACTCATAATGAGCCCCTGGAGTGTGGACAACATGTTAGATATACAGAGCCCTTTGTGAGGGAGAGTAGATAGGAGAGCGTCGCCGAGGACTCAACCAGAGGGGTGGTGTTGGGACCCAGATGAATATGTCATCGATAGCTTCTGCCTCTCCCCTGGCTCAAAGGCTTAGAGGTGAGAAATGCTACTCGCTAAGACAACCGTACTGCCCTTATCCCAGGCAGGTACAGCTAGAAATAGACACGATCTAAGCTGAAGATGGCAAAGCTAATCAAACAAATGTGACAATATATGTGCATGCATTAGATATGAAGCAAAAGTGCACTCAACATGAAACACATGCACAGTAGGTTATATATGCACTTATATATGAATAATATTAACATAGCATCCATACAACATAAAGAATACTAATATAAGTAATGTATAAACTGAATGCAATATGAATGACACACAAATATAGTTTACTAACATAGGAGCGCAAGAGTAATGAGCAGCCATCTTTTCCAACATGGATGCTACAGCACGCTTTCAGGTAGACAAAGGCCTCAAGGCTTTGAGAGAAAACAAAATGCTGAAACCACAGAAATACAGATCCGTTCAGAGCCCAGTCACAAGCTGATAACCACAGTCAAGGTTACCGTGAATTGGGGGGGGGGTCATAACGTTGCAGAGAATGCTCGAGATAGCAATTCCCAGGATGCAGACATATACTCCCAGATTAATAAAAGTTTAGAAGAGCACAACCGACCATTGCTAGCCAGGTGCCCACAATTATAAACCAAGAGAAATCCACATAGAATAACTCAATAGTGTTCCCCAGTGGTAAAATAAGCCGTAACACTCACATTAATATTAGCTAAAATCCAATAAATACAGGGTGAAATAATTCTAAACGTGGTCCCATCACACTGACCCATAATTGAAGAACACTATCTCTGCGGCATCAAACAACTCGGCTGAACTCTTTAAAATCTGCAAGGATCTGGCCAATCCCGCCGCAGTCTCTACCTCTCCTGTCCCCTCCCAGGCCCTCTGCACGGCTCTGGCGTCTCACTTCATTTCTAAAACTCAGGACATCCTGTCCTCACTCTCCTATCGCCTCCCTCCCCCTATCACCTGCTCCTCCTCTAGCCCTTCTGCAGCCACCCCACTCCCTCCTTCTCTGCGTTTCCCCTTTTCTCCGCAGATGATGTTTCTAGACAAGTCCGATCTATGAAAGTCTCGTCGAAACAGGTTCACCCCTGTTTGTCCAAAACCATCAAGGTCCACATCGACTCCCTGGCTCCTGCCCTGGCTGATTTCTGCAACCACTCCTTCGCCACGGGAATCTTCCCATCCCCACTGAAGCACTCCCTTGTGCACCCCCTTCTTAAGAAGCCCTCTGCCGACCCCTCTTGCCCGGCTAACTACCGCCCAATCTCCATCACTCCCTTCCTGGGCATGCTCCTGGAGAAACTGTCCATCTCCTAGCTTAATCTCCACACTGAATCTGTTGGTTGCCTCCATGACCATCAGTCTGGCTTCAGAGCCGCCAGAAGCACGGAAACTGCTCTCCTGAACATCTGTGAAGACCTGCTCTCCAACCTCGACTCCAACACCCCTTGCGTCCTCATCTTGCTTGATCTCTCTTCTGCCTTTGACACCGTCAACCATGCCATCCTGCTCAACCGCCTCCGTGATAACCTGGGTATAACTGGTCAGGCTCTGGCATGGCTGACTTCCTTCCTCTCCGATCGACCCTCCGAGGTCCAACTTTGGTCCTTCCTCTCCGATATCTTTTTCTCTACCTCCGGTGTCCCCCAGGGATCTTACCTCTCTCCCTGGCTGTTCAACCAATACTTGGCACTCCTTGCCCACTGCATCGCCGCTCTCTGCCCCAATTTTCAGTGCTATGCGGATGATACCCAGCTCATTTTCAGGCTACCCTCGGCCTCCTCCTCTCCTTTCCTCATCTGTGACTGTCTGTCTGCTATCCAGGTGTGGTGTGCAGCCAATGACCTCTGCCTTAATGCCAGAAAGACTGAGATTCTACTCATCGGCAAACCCACTCCCTCCTTCCCTGCAGCTCTCTGGCCTGCCTCTCTAGGCCCTCTTCCTGCTCCCACCTGCAAGGTAAAAAACCTTGGAGTCATCTTCGACTCCACACTCTCCTTCTGTCCTCACATTTCTGATGTCTCTAAGAAGTCCCACTACCATCTGCACCTCCTCGGAGGTATTCTTCCTTTCCTCACCTTCCCCCAGAAGCTCACTGTCTCCAGAGCCCTGGTTCTCTCTATGCTGGACTATTGTAACAGCCTCTATCTAAATCTGCCTGCCTCTACTCTCCACCCTCTGCAACTTATCCAGAACAGGACTGCGAGACTTGTCCTTGGCCTCAAGCCCAGGGATCGTATCTCTCCAGGACTGAAATCTCTGTACTGGCTCCCAGTGGCTATGAGGATTAAATTCAAAACCCTCTGCATTGTCCACAAGGCCTTCTGGGGGCTGGGGCCGAAATACCTTCAACTCTCTCTTCCTAAATATCTTCGTTCCCAAGCTCTTCGCTCATCCGCCTCCAACTCCCTCTTAGTCAGTCGCTTCTCCAAGCAACGAGTTGGTGGTAGATCTCTCTCTTCGGCAGGGGCCTCCATCTGGAACAGCCTTCCTGCCTCCCTGAAACTTGAGGAGAACCATCTCCGGTAGCACCTCAAAACCTTCCTCTTTGCTTCTGCTTTCTCTCTTCCTCTCACCTGCTGATTCCTTTGCTTCTGCTTTCTCTCTTCCTCTCCCCTGCTGATTCCTGGATGAAACTGCACTGGTTACATGGCCTCCCTCTCTGCTCACTGGCCCGACCTTGCCAGTTGCTCAAATGCACTGCCTCCCTGGCTACCCCGCACTTGGAGACTGTTTCTGTATCCCTACAGTCCCCCTACCTGTGCTTATGCCTGCACTTTCCTTGCACTTGCCACTAGCTGGCCGTTTATTTATTCTTATCCTTCTATCCCATGTACTGCACTTTCCCCTCCCCCTGCACCCTCACACTTTCCCTCTCCCCCTTCCCATGCACTTGCGCGATCTGAATGACACCTGGCCTAGTAGGATCGTTATCTGTCTTCCCCTGTTCCCCCTCCTTGCCACGTCGCGCCTTGAAACACTTGTATATAGGCGCGTTATAAATGCCATATCATATCATATTAATTAGCAATTAACATAGATAGGACACCTGCCTTACTCCTTACACATACACTCAGACACGAGACGCAGCACAAGTCCAGATACAAAGAGATCACCCTGGCTTGTGTGAAGTACTGAGGGATGGTATCTATCTTAATTGAAAGGAAAGCAGGCTGTGGACATCAGGTAGATCAGGCAGCCTTGTGGGGCCCCCTCCAAGGTGGGGGCCCTGGGCAAGTGCCCCTTTTGCCCTCCCATAAAGACGGAACGTTGGCACAACTTTGGGAGAAAACCGAAGCATAACTACTGATGTGAAAAGTGGGCCCCACTGGTGTACATCGAAGGTAAACTTATAAATTAAATCTAGTATTAGTTCACACTAGAAACCCTCTTACACCCAGATAGTCACACACACACTCTCTCTCTCTCTCGATCTTAATAATATTAAAACATGTGTTAATTGTGGACACAGGCATTAATGTTGGTCCATTGCGGATGCGTACATCCTTTATAATGTCTGTCACAATCGTGTTCATGGAACTGTGAACATCTTTGTGATCAGGGTTAATTGAATGAATGAATTGGTGCTGAAGAACCCGAGCTTAGACATAAGAGACATAAGAGACACCATTAGACATAATGGGTGAATCATATGAGAGCCTCTGGAAATGTATTTACCACATGACAGCCTCTGAAGAGGTCTGTAAGTAAGGAGAGTTAAAACACAGGGCCCCTAATTCATCTGTTCATATGGCAGATGTAGTAGTTTCTAGAAATACTGTTTTCATTATGAGAAACTTAGATTCAGCAGAGAGAAGAGGTTCAAATGGTGCACTCTGAAGGGCTCACAATACCCTGGGCGAGAGCCAAGGTGGCTGTTATAGAGCTAACCCAGATCATCTCAATGCTTTTCATCTGTTTCTACCTCACACAATGGACGTTTAAACGCCCTGATCAAGGTCCATTAAGCCCTGAGAGATGAGTGGGCTAGACCCAGCTGAAACCCCTCCTGCAAGAACTTGGTAAAAGCGGGGGCCTCAAACTCCAATGGGAGCACCTAATTACGGTGACACCAGGTGATAAATGATCCAGTGCCTTGCACAGGAACTGAGAGTGGAAGGTTTGCATAACTCTGGATGGAAAAAGAAATATGAGCAGATATGCCTTAGTGGATTATATCCCCCCTTTCAGGATCCAGGCTGCCCATCTCCAGTTGTTCTACCCCTGCGATCCGCCTGATATGATTACTGGAGCTGGATTCTGCAGTAGGATCAAGGGGGTTGATGAGCCGAGTAGCAGAAGAGGGGTAAACCAGGTCCTCTGGGGCCTATGGGAAAGTATTAATATCACAATCAACGTGCTGTGCATGATTTCCTGAAGGGTCTGGGGAAAGGCCTAGATACAGGCCTATGGCCACTAAATAGCTGGGACATCTTTGCCCAAGCCTTTGGCTCCTGAAATTTCAGGAAAGTAGGGGGGAGGAGAGAGTGCCCTGCTTAGGAAAACATGTCCAACGTGGGGACCCACATGTCTGTCTGATCAGCTGGAATGCTCCCTGTGACACTCTTCAGTCTGCAGAGGTTGGAAAAGACTGTCTGAGGGCACCCACTATAGTGTTCTCACCCCATGGATATGTGTGGCTTTGAGCGACAGCAGATTCTTCTCTACCCAGGTTCCCATAGCTTAGTCTACTCTCCCAAAGGTATGGATCTTTTGGAACCTTGGCAACTGGCATATGCCATTGCTGCAGTGTTGTCTGTTCTCATGGTTAATGGCTGTCCCTGAATCAAGGTGGCAATGAAATGCAGAGCACTGAGCGGTGCCTCAAGCTCTCTCTAGTTTGATGCCATCTTCCTTTCTTCTAGAGACCAATGAGTTGTAGGCTGTTCTCTGATACATAAAGGTCTGCCAGGTTAGGGCACTGGCGCCCATTGTTACGATGAGAGGTGAAGGGCAGGGGGGTACCCCCTTCATCAGGTTCTTGAAACTCCCATCATTGAAAGTGCATTCTGAAGAAGTTGGTAATTGAAAAGATTGTTTGGTAATCCTAAGAGCTTGGAAATAATAGTCAATGGAGTTGTGCCAGCAGTGGCCTGGGGTGAATCACATTCCAAATCTTAGTGATCCCTCTAGCTACCATCATTCCTGGGACCTAGAGATTGCTGGTGATTCTGGCACCATACATTGTTTCTCAACTTCTTCCTACAGAGTGAGGCATCTGTGCATGGGGAGATGACTAAATCCTGAGAAGATACTGAAGACAGCAGTGATGTACCTCAGTTCCTGAATGGCTTCTTGTTGTACCTGGGCTTAACTTCATTGAAAGCTAGGGCATATTGGAGATACCTCTCACTATACAGGATAATCTTGGCACCTAGTGATAAAACATTGTATGAGGACCTTAGAAAATATCCCTGCTTTAATGGCCAAATGTGGGTCTGACTTTGCAGAATTGATTGGGAACCCATGCAAGGTAAAACATGCACTTTATGATCTAGATTGGATTAATACAGTGGATGAATACCAAAATATCCCTCAATGGGTCATCTGAGGGGCGCTCATAAAAAGTGTGGTACATTGGCACCCTTCCTGTTGGTTTATCCCTATAAAAGTACTCTTCTTCTCTTTCTACGGTTTCGGTGGAACTTAATCCACACAAAAAAGATTTTGGTTCGATATGGGTTGGTTAACGAGGAGTTACTTTTTTGTAGGTTTTGCCAAGACAGGCAGCAGAGAGAATCAATAAAACATCTGTTGCTCCATTGCACTGCTGTCCAAGGACTTAGCGTGAATGGCTTCAGAAAGCATGTTCACATGTTTAATAGTAGAGGTTCCGAGGTTATGTGGAAACATTGTCAGGATCAACTACTTCTGTTGTTAATGCAGTTGTATAATTTTTTAGAGCTTTGACTATGGATAGGAATTCTAATGGTTAATGTTTCCTCTTCCTTTTACCTCAATTTATTTAACTATTGTACTGAATAATTATGTTGTGGAAATGTTTTGTATATCCCCTTTTTCTTTTTTCTTCCCTCTTTTTTCTTTTTTTCTTGTTTATTTGGACCACTATTCTTTTCTTTGTTGCTTATCTTGCTATTTATCTGGTGAATGTTTGTCACACGCTGCTGCTCCTGGCACTTGTGGAATTGATGCATTCTCCGCCGCCATTCATCAGAACATCACGCACGTTAGTCTACAACGTGATGTGCTGGTCTAGTGTTTTCCAAGATGGCCGCCGCCACTTCTTACATATGCATTCCTAGCCCGGCAGATGGCGCGTTGCAACCCAGGCACTTGCCTCCAAGGTGAGACGCTGTCAGTAGGTTTCTTTGCTCCGCTTGAGCTCTTCTGCTTACCTTGCTTGGCTCTCTGCCTCGTTGCTTCAACTTTTGCTTTTCTTCTCCGCTAGCTATGGCGGTCCCTCCGTTTCCTTTCACTCGCCATAGCAGCGGTGCTGTGCTTCTCCGGTTCCCACAATGGAGCCCTTGGCTGCTACTCTCCCTCTGGTTCTCTTCCCCCTTTTCCCTGTAATGAAGTCCTACCATTTCCTCTGGATCTCCTTGCTGCGCTTCGCGCTTTTGCACTCCTGGAACGTCCTGCTTTCCACTCACCATTGCCTCTGGGTTCCCTGCCCAATTTGTGCCCAAGACAAGTACAGTATGCAGAAACCTGGTGGTCGATAAGAACAAAGCCCGGTACCCACCAGACCCTGAAGCAATCTATTCACTGACTTTATTGTCAAACTTCCCCTTTCTCGGGGTTGCACCAGCATCATGGTCATGGTGGATTCCTTTTCCAAAATGGCTAATTTCACCCCGCTACCAGGTCTACCAACAGTCTCGGACATGGCCATGGTTTTTGTGAGGGACAACTTCCGGTTACATGGTCTACCAGAGACCATAGTGTCCGATCGTGGTTCCTAATACACGCCCAAGTTCTGGAATGCCCTGCATCAGAATCTAGTCATCCAGAGGCCTTTATCTTCCAGTTACCATCCACAGACCAATGGGCAAACATAACAATTAAAGTGAACCCTGGAGCAATACCTGCAATGCTTCATTAACAATCAACAGAACAACTGGGTGGACCTCCTACCCACTGCTGAGCTCTCTTATAACGACACCATCCATTCCGCTACAGGACTCAGCCCCTTCTATTGCACATACAGACAATATCCCCGCAGTCTTCTTCCCATGGTAGCTCCATCCTCCAATTTACCATTCATTGAGACAGTGCTGTCGGACATCACTGAAGCACAGAAGACTGCCCAACAAAGCCTAGAAGACAGCAAGAAGAGGAACCAAGCTCAGTCTGATCGCCATCGGAGAGAAGTACCCAATTGTGAAGTGGAATCCAAGGTCTGGCTCTCGACCAAGTATTTACCTAGATGAGTTCACCCGTCTAAGTTATCTTCTCGCTATATGGGGCCATACGAAATTGTAGCAAGAATAAACCCAGTGGCTTTCAGGCTCAAGTTGCCAAAGACACACATTCGTCTCCACCCAGTCTTTCATTCCTCTCTGTTACGGACATATGTTGTGGACCCTTACGTTCGTTCACATACCAGACAGCGAGTTCCCAACGTCATCCAACCCAAATAATAAGAGGTGTCATGCATCTGTGACTCAAGATACAGGAAGGGCAGGTTGGAATACTTGGTGCAATAGAAAGGATATCCCAGCTCTGAAAACTTGTGGGAACCTAGTTCATATATCCACACACCTAAACTGCTGCTGAAATTCCACCATTTACACAGAGGGAAACCCGGCACCTCCCGAACTATAAGGCGGCACACTGTCACGCGCGACTGTTCCTGACTCTTGTGGAATCGATGGACTCTCTGCTGCCATTGATCAGCACATCACGTTAGTTTGCAATGCAATATGCTGGTCTAGTCTTTTCCAAGATGGCCACCGCCCTTCTTACCTATGCATTCCCAGCCCGGCAGCCGGCGCATGGTAACCCATGCGCTTTCCTCCAAGGTGAGACGCTGTCAGTAGGTTTCTTCACTCCGCTTGAGTGCTTCTGCTTACCGTGCTTGGCTCTCCACCTCACTGCTTCCCCTATTGCTTTCCTTCTCTGCTGGCTACAGTGGCTCCTCCCTTTCCTTCCACCCACGGTAGCAGCAGTGCTGTGCTTCTCCAGTGCTGCTACTCTCCCTATGGTTCTCTTCCCCCCTTTCCCTGTAATCAAGTCCTAACATTTCCTCTGGATCTCCTTGCCGTGCTTCATGCTATTGCACTCCCGGTACGTCCTGCTTTCCACTCACCATTGCCTCTGGGTTCCCTGCTTATCCACGCCAGCTTGGACTCCCAAAGTCCTGCTTCTCGCCAGGATTCCTGCTCTTCCACGGTCATCCACAAGGTCCTGAAGCCCACTCAAGACTGTGCTACTAACTCAGGGGGGGTTTCACAAGGCTTTTTCCCCCACTTGGCTGCTTCGGGGAAGAGGCCACTAGCCCACCAGTTCAACAGGCATGCATAGTGGCTTCGATCCGAGGCAAGCCCTATCTCTACAAGAAGAAGAGAGCTACGGCCGAAAGAAGGGAAGGAAGAAGGAGTCCGACACCAGCTCAGGAGATTCAGGTGAGCAGGGAGGCTTCTTGTTCAACATAAGCGACGAAACTGACAGTGGTGACAATGTTAAAGGTTAACTGTCTTTTAACCAAAAAAAAACAAAATATATGTTATGTAATGTTACTGTTCTTTTGTACTATTTTAATTTACCAATGTATCAGTTTCAGCACGCCAAACACTGCTACAGGAACAATGCTACTCCATTCTCATGAGGCAGTCCCACCAGGCAGCCAACTTCTATATTAATATCCCTGAGGCCGAGCATAGCCTGAAAGGCACTACAGTGACCTGAAAATGCATTCTTCCAAAGACAAATCACAGGTACTGCTGATGCACAAGGTTTACAGGTGCAAGGCGATATACATCCAGCAAGTGCAGGAAAGCCAGCCAGTCACACAGAGATGAGAGACTGACCCTCTATGGGGTTTCTATCTTGATGGTGTATTTATTGACGATGTTGACTTCTTTTGGGATTAGGATAAACTGGTACACTCCCAGAATCTTGGGCACCAAAAAGACTATGAAGTAGCATCCTAAGCCCTGCTCCTTCGAAGGCACTGTGGTCATGGAACCCTTCCGAAGAAGATCCTGCATTTGCATCTGAAGTGTGTGCGCCTCTTTTCTGTGTTCCTGGGTATAGAAAAGTATGAAAATGGTGCATGTGCCAGGCAGGTTTACTGTGAGCTCTGTACTGTGTCTGCGTGTTATGATATCCAGCCCCAGGGATTGGTCAGAGTCATCTTCCACTGACAGCACTGGTGGATCCCAGGCCTCTTCAACTTCTGTGTTTTTGACAATAACTGTGCTTTCCTGACCGTTTGGAGTATTGGGGTGCTACATCTGCCTTTGAACCAAGGCCTACCTGAACCGGCGCTGGCCTTGCATTATGTCTGTGAAGGCCTTTACTTCTGAGGCTATGATGATCTCCTTTTCTGTATGCACTAGCATGCTTGTTCTGCTTGTGGGATCAATCTACCTTCTCTTGTAATTGATCCCCAAAAGGTCTGGTGCCTTGGAAAGGCAGCTGCAGCACTACTGTTTTCTGCAAATTGTCAGTTATCTAGTCTCTCACATGCATCTGACACCTGCCTGCTAATGATGTTGCCATTGTGAGGTAGGTCAGATAAAAACGTCAGTTATTTTCTTTTGGGCAGGCGCGTTTAAACATGTTACTAGATTGTACTGTTAACCATATTAAATTTGCATAATGACATTGAGTAGGCCATTTTCGTGACATTGACATATTCATCATAATGAGCCGAAATGCATTGGAACACAATATGTTTGCCCAAGAAATAGGAAATTGTTACTTGGAGAAGGTTATTTAAGAAGCATTTAACATTACCATTACTATTAATCTTGGTTAAATCAACTCATTATGTATATTCAAGCATTTGGCTGTAGTCTAATCTTGCAGGATCTGAAAGTGTCCCAGGACTAATCACAGACACTGATTGGATTGTGTGTGTTCACAGTTCCCTGAAGTTAGACACCCTTAAGCAGGACTACCTGAGGGCTAGATCGGGTAGAGAATTTGCAGGACTTTGGTACGAGGCACCCGTGAGATATGGCTTTACAGAATGACTGGCAAGATTACTGAGCTATCAATGGGTATGATCAGCAGAGAGTGTGAAGGTCTGTTAGTTCATAGTGTCCTGAAGCCATTGGATGCATGGTACATGTTCTCAGTGGGTGAGGATTCGTAAGCTACTAAATCAACCCCTAAATCTTAAGAGCGCAGAATGTGCAGGTCCACAGGCCCCCTAACTGTGAAGGATTTCCTTCTGGTAAGGTTGTGAAAGCTCTGCTTGTTAATTATTAATAAAATAATGTGTATAATGCTATCTCTGGATGGTCTGTTACCCACACACCCCTTAACACACACCTTTAATCAAACTCCATGCCAAAAGCATACTGTACACCTGTGACCTAATGCATCAGTATCCTGATCAGCAGCACACACTCTCCAGTGGCACAGAGCATGTTCAAAGGACATAGGTACCCTCTTGACATCTGGGGTGACAGCAAAGTCACTTCAGCACAGAAAATGCATTTACAATATGTACCTCTGTTCCAAAACGACATCATTATATGGGATTTCCACCCTGGTGGCAGTTTCATTTTTAAATATAATCCAGACCTGAGTTTGGGGTGTGGTGGCTGGTGTTTCACATAATTATTAAAGCCATTTCTGATCTGTATCATACGTGTGTAAATGCTGTGAACCAGGCCAACCATGGACAGACTGTATTCTCCCTAGACTGGCTGTCTCTGCTGCACCCAGCAGGAGCATAGTCAGTGGGGGCTGACTCTCTTAACACCTCTCACAAGCAAGACAGTGAGAAGCAGAAGGTACCCTGCGTAATATGAATCAAAGGGCACACCCTACACAAAAAAGGACTAGCCTCAAACCAGGGTGGTGCATACAAAAAGGCCTTTGATGCTATGGGTCTGGGAAGGGGCAGTGTTAGTGCAGTCAGATTGAGGTCCGCATAGGTGGGGAAGGATTCCACCATCTTGTTTCTCTCTGTGCCTCTCTTTCATATCTGCGTATATGAAGGCCATGTGGGGAGAAGTAACTTACAAGTTCTCCATAGCCTTTCACCCACACACCAATGGGTTTGTTGAGTAGTTCAACAAGACCCTAAAGCACTTGTTAGGCAACTTGATGAGCTCCTGAGGAAAAAGTGGGATTGTAACGATGGCCTGGAAAACCCCAGATTTATGCACAGGATCAGGAGCACGAAAAGCTCCGACTTAGTCACATGAATAGACAAAGTAAAAGACAAAACCCAGCTTTATTAACATCCAAAATAAAGCAGGGACAGCATGCAAATAAATGTCGCTCTCAGAGCGCTTCAAATAAAACAACATCTAATATATCAAAAACACGTCATTATGATAACATAATGATATGAAGCCTAAGGGGTAAGGGGACGCGTACATCTATATCTCTATATATAAAAGGGAAATTCGTGGATATGTGTGTGTGCCTGTTCGAAATGGTTAGCATACTTCCCAACATGCTACAAACCTGAAATTTGGCATGTGGGTCAGTTACATGGTGTATACAATGTAAAAAAAGTATAAAATATAAATAAACCTTTGTCTAGTTTATTTTGTGTAGGAATTACCGTGTGAAGCACGGGCACAATGCTAGTTTTCTATATGGGTTAGACTTTCAATTGGATAACGCTTAACGGATGGTTCCTCCTACGACCACCTCTGCATTGATAACAACAAAAATGCATCATCATTACAAATGACTATTGGTTGGCACAATAAGTACTGGGCGGCCGAGCACTGAGGGTCCTGACTGGTTGGCATTCGACTGACCAACCTTAGACAACCGACAGGTCATCAACACATGAGCCAAAATGGGAGTAGGGGGAGAGGTGTCCACGGACTGCTTTCCTTTCAATTAAAAAGATACCAGACTGCATTTGGAATTATTTTACCCTGCATTTGTGGGGATTTTAGCTCATTTTAAAGCAAGTGTCATGGTGGACTTTTTTGATCCATTCCACATGGAGACTTTGGCTTATAATTTTTCTGAATCTGGCTTTCAAAGACTGTTTGTTCTTTTAATTAATCTAAGAATATATGGCTTGTGCTTTGGGAATTGATATGTTGTGTTCTCTCTGAACCGTCTGGAACCTCATTATTTTCTCAGTAACATTGGCTTGTTCTGTATAGCTACTTGCATGGGCCCTACACGTTTCTATATTTCGGTAAATTCAGCATTCTGAGTTTTCGTGACGCCTCGCGGCCTTTCATTCGTGCTGAGTCTTCCATTTTGGAAAAGATGGCTGCCCATTGCTGCTATGTTTGTATGTTAGTAAACTATATAGTCATGTTGTTCATGTTGCATTCATCTTATATACTGCTTATGCTAGCATTCTTCATGTCTAAATGGATGCAATTGATATTCTTTGTGTATAGGTGCATATTTGACCTGGAGTTCATGTTCTTCAGGATGGGTGCATATTTGCTTTGTGCCTAATGCATGCACATGTATTATTTCACTGTACGTTTATTTATTCTCTCTATCTTTAGTTTATATCATATTCATATTTTTCTGTACCTGACTGAGATATGTGCGGTACGGCTGTCTTAGTGAGTAACATTTCTCACCTGTGCAATATAGGGTTGGGGAAGGGACAGTGGCTATGGGGACATATTCCTCTGTCACACAACATTCCCTCCTCTGGTCAAGTCCTAGACTACACCCTTGTTCATGCCTTGCCCAGCATGAGGTATTTTTGGGGTCAATATTTTAGTCACCCCCCCTCAGGTTGCTTGCACGTCTTATGTGTTCATCCATGTCCCAGGCCATATAGCAGCACTCCCCATTGAAATTGCAATATAGCCACCATCCAACATAATTCCAAGGGTCTTGGGGATAAGTAAATTTTGATCCTGGACGGGTAATAGTGAATATGAGGTAGGTTGTTGGTTTGTGTGTGTTCATGAACCTGGGCATTCAGGTTTATTACTATGTCCATTCCAACTGCCCCCTTTGGAAGCCTTTTTGCAACCGCTTAGTGCTATTCTTAAAACACAGAAGGCCAGTAGTATGAATACTACTATGACTATTAGTATCTTAAATGCATTTGCTAGCCAGGTGGGTATCCAAGAGAACAGGTAACTAAACCAATCATCATTATCAGGTTCATCCACCATTTTTGTGGGCAGTTCTGTTAAGGTGGCTATGGCCTCTGTGAGGGTTCCATTTTTCCCCACCGTGGGTGGGTGTATACGTCCATCAAGAAGGCCTGCTGTTTGCGCATTTGCCACCCTCCATGGCCATTAGCAAATCAAGGACAGATCTCTTCTGGAGGGTCCTTATGGCCCTCATTTCCTTTTTTATGCCATTAAATCGTTTCACAGTTGCATTTATGGTTTGTAACAGCTCCCATCTGGTTATTTGAAACCATTTTGCATTCGTTGATGCCTGAAAACTGGGAGTAAAGAAGGATGTAAAGAACACTGCCGTCCTGGTGAATAGCTTATGCTCATCTGGTTTTCTCTTTTACTGCGTTGGTGGCACCTTTTTTTATTAGGTGTGCATCCATCAATTAGTACTTCACTCTGGGGTACTACTAGAGCTAGAGTATTTATCAGTACTGTGCAACATGGGCCTCCCCAGTTAGTGGGAAATTTCATATAAGTCTTGGAGCCACAAACCCAATAGTGGTCCATCAGTACTTCTGTTCCTTCTTTTATGCTTGGTACATCGAAAAATGTGCACTGTGCCATTATTTCAGAAGCACAGGGTAGCATTTTGCAGGGTTAATAGCTGTGCAGGTGCTCCCCTCATTATTGACCTTTGTTAGTAACTTTGTAATTTTAGGCCAATTGCCAAGACATGCTTTATTTGCATTTAGCAATACCTCTTCCCACTGCTCCAAAAGTGCTAGTGCTTTGCACACCACTAATCCTTCGGATCATCTCTGAGGTATAAGTGCAGTCCCTTTTATTTGTAACTTGCATCTTTCCCAACATCCAAGTATTTCTTTCCCTTTCTTATCGTTGCACTGCAACATTTGGTTTTCTTCGATTCAAATCCCTGCTCCATTTGTCTCAGATGGCATATATTTGATCACTTTGTGTACTGTCTCGGTCTTTATCAACATTTTCAACTCTTGTATGTAATTATCCTCCCGTGAGGACTTTGCTTTTTTGACCCAGATAAATTAAGCCGCCTGACCCTGAAATTGCCCTCTAGTCATACAAAGTGCAAGGTGCGTTAGTCAGTGTGCTCTGTCGGCAGGTACATCTGTTGCAATAAAAACTCTGGAAGCGCTCATGGCGTAGGGGATAAGAGAACACATATAACAGCTCTCATCAGACGACTCACTTCCTACTCGGCTCATGTGCTGATACCACAACTTATTAGTGACTTGAGCGGATTAGGTAAAAAACATGGTCATGTGCTCAAAGCCATTTACTGAATTTCATTTTAGTCTCTTCATCTGCTTAGTTACTACATGGAATTATTGGGTAATCATTTCATTTGTCATCATGATAGGAGTTATATTGTTACATACTGGTGTGGCCACATTATAAAGGACCAATTCTCCCAGTGCCATAAAGATAATAAAATAAAGGCTACACAATGTAAACAATTGTTTGCTATAAGCATTATTTCTAACGTGTCTATCTTTTGCAAATAGCAAGAAGTGCTATATCTTCTACGTACCAAAAGCGAATATCTAACAGTATTGAATAATCCCATTGTTTTCACCCCAGAAATTTATTTTCAGTCTCTTCAAAAAGTCAGTGCCCACAAGAAGGATTGTGTTAATATGGAAAGAAAGATTCTTTAAAAATAAAGTAAGCTTTTGCATTCAATGCACAGCAAGGTTGATGTTCTACACTCCTAAAGAAGGATAAGTGTTCTCTAAATAAGATAAAGCCATAAAAGATATAATTGTGAAAGGAAGCATTGGTTATATATTTTATTTTCTTCAAAGGTTGAATGTCACTTTCTGTTTCGCACAAGTATCCTTATCGAAATGTTTGCTCGGTCTGTGTGTATCTCTCCTTTTATTCTTCTTGTTGCTGATTAGCCCTCATGATGGACCTCGTCTGGACTCTTCTTGTTTTTTCTTCACCTCGCGCTCTGGGTTGGCAGGCAGGGGGGGGGGTCTATCCTTTGTAGATTGTTACGTCACCAAGGTGGATCAAAGCTCTTCTTCCCTGGAGCTTCACTGCTGTTGGAGTAACTGCTTCCACCACAAATGGTCAGTTGAAGCGAGGCTGGTGCCATCGTCTACAAAACCTTTTACAGAGGACTTTGTTCCCTGGGAATAAAACAAAGGGCTTTAGCAATGTTGCTGGATCAATTTATTCAGTAGCTTCATCAATCTTCCTTGACCCACCCTGCCGTGCTCGAAGCTGTCGAGACATGAATTTAACATTTTCCGTCATAGCCATCAAATAATCATTTGTTGTGGTTATGTCGGGCCACGTAGGGGAATACCTTAGACTTACCTGTACCGGCCCCACTCACACAATAAGCTATTGGACTCAGACAGGCAAAAATAAGACGCATAACAACCAATAGCTGCGGTAAAAATGATAAAAGGCTCGTTATAGGCAGTTTATTTACTCGACATAGGTGGATATATGTATATTCACTACAAAAAAAACTTTGTTGAGGGGATGTTATGGTTAAGTTGCCCTACGAAAAACCTGTGCACTTCACTAAAAAAAAATGTTCGCCCTCCCCATTATGGTTCAAATTAAAACCGAAAAACCCCTGAAATTCGCCAGTTATGACAGACTGAGCCCCCATACTTGCCATCACCACTGTGCACTGCTAACAGTCACACCCAGAACATGAAAAATGTGTCTCAAATGTAACTGATGACATCACTGAGCACATCACATGTTTAGCCCCTTTGGTTTCGTTCCCTGCTCTCTCTCTCTCTCTCTATATATATATATATATATATATGTAAATTCAGTAAAAAAAACTTTGTTAAAGGGATGTTATACTTCACAGTGAAACCAAAAAACACTGCACATTCCCCCATTATGGTAAGCTCAGCAACCATAACTCGCAGCATCTACGTGCATTTCTAAGACTAACAAACAGAACATCAAAGATGACATCACAAATATCATTGATGACATCACTGATGACATCACATGTGAAAATAATGTTGACGAAAAGTCCCAACCTACAAGGGGTTCTTTCTATTATGTTGGTAGCAAGATGTCAGGGGTGATTGTGTAATGTTAAATAAGTAATAACTAGCAAACAATTCAAGACTTAATACACACTTGTACTAGTACAAACAACACATATGAAGACCCAATGCATACAAATCAAAGGCACATACAGGGATACTCAAGTAAGGAAGAAAGAAACAGCATCATCAGAAAGTTTATCTTCCTGTATACAAATTAATTGTGAGTTTGAGGCCTGCTATTGCCCTATGCATATGCTTCATGAGCTCAGACCAGACCCTAAGGAAAGTACTTTAAGAACATGCGACAAGGTTACCGTTTTGATATACAGCACCTTTTCAATTTTTATATTGTGATTGTCAGTGACTAAAAACACCTGGCCTAGATTTTGCAATGCACCAAAATAAGTGAGGCAGACATGTGATGTCATCAGTGATGTCATCAATGATATTTGTGATGTCATCTTTGATGTCCTGCATGTTAGTCTTAGCAATGCACGTAGATGCTGCGAGTTATGGTTGCTGAGTTTACCATAATGGGGGAATGTGCAGTGTTTTTTGGTTTCACTGTGAAGTATACCATCCCTTTAACAACGTTTTTTTACTGAATTTACATATATATATATATAGAGCAGGGAACGAAAACAAAGGGGATAAACATGTGATGTGGTCAGTGATGTCATCAGTTACATTTGAGATACATCTTTCATGTTCTGGGTGTGACTGTTAGCAGTGCACAGTGGTGATCGCAAGTATGGGGGCTCAGTCTGCCATAACTGGCGAATTTCAGGGGTTTTTTGGTTTTAATTTTAACCATAATGGGGAGGGCAAAACATTTTTTTTAGTGAAGTGCACAGGTTTTTCGTAGAGCAACTTAACCATAACGTCCCCTCAACAAAGTTTTTTTTGTATTGAATTTTACAGGTTTTTGGGAAAGCAACGTAACCATAACGTCCCTTTAACAACGTTTTTTTAACTGAATGCCATAGGTTTTTAGTAGTGTAAATACATCATAACAGTATGCTAACAAAAATGTTGTACTATATTTATCAGGGTTCTAATAGTAACACATAAGCATACTACTGTAAAGGAACATTTGAAGTAACTGCTCACCTTCCGAAGAATTCCACATTATCATATGCTGGCGCACAGCATGGGGGCGTGTTCGAAAAGGCATATGCACTTCACAATGACATGTGTAACTGGGCGATAGTGGAGAAGTACATTGTATATTCTTGTACAAACTTGAAAATGGAAAATTTCCGGCACAGAACTCCACAAGGCAAGCGTGCAACACAATATAAGCAAGAGTGCATACCAACGTATCTGGATCATTAACCCCCATTCCTCCCCAAAGAGTGAGGGATGAATGCCATAAGCAATCGAGATTTTACAGCAGTAACCCGTGCTACCAAGAAAGAGGATTTTTTGTCTTCAACCGGAACGCCTCCGGCGTTCCCGGCTGAAGAAAACAAATCCTTTTTCAAGATGGCCACCATAGAAAGGGAAGACTGTTGTTTGGATAGAAACCCTTCTTCGCTTTCCATTACAGGCTACAGAAAGCAAAAATGAAACTGTGTGACCGTAAAAGCAGCACCATATTTGTATTCCTTGAAAAATATATGGTTATAAGCAACACCTTTACCAGAAAGGCAGTCCCTGGTGGACATGGCGACCTTAATGCAATGTTTTGTCCCTTCCAGTAATGGCCAGTAGCCACATCCCCGACATTGTGGCCACTAACCATACATAGATGTTACCCCTCAGAGACGGAAGCTGTACCGTTGATTTGTTATGTACATGAGTACACTTGTTAAATATCAAAACACTATCACATACACAACATAAACCTTTTTGGGTGTTGGCAATGACCTTTACTTACATGTGTTGTAAATGTAATCATTCTTTTCTGTAAAAATGTGCTTACAAAATGCAAAGGAGTAGTCTACTTACTTTTACATAAAATCTGAAACAAACTCTGTGATGGGAAGCGCAATGACGTTAGAAATACTGGAAGCAACACCATTACCACTCACCGTTCGACACATAATTTCGTAAGTGGCACAGGTCGAAAGGTGTGAAGATATGTGTATGGGGAGGGTGTAACCATGTATTAATTTACAAACATTTCTGTGCACCAAACACTTCCAGTGCACCTTACCTCATTTTCCCGCTTTTAAGAAGATAGTAAGTATTCTGAACTAATGTTGGTTAATAGGGCATCTGGGTGACAGAAATTGGTCCGACGGTGACAGAAATTGTCCTGACGGCACTAAAGCATATGATATGGGCCTGACCCTCCCGTAGCCAAAGCAAGTGGGGTATGCAGTACCTTTCTCCATAACGTTCCTTGGCAGCTTAAACAAATGCGTCCATATTGACGTACGTGTCGTGATGTAGCACCTACAAAAGAACACATTACAACATGCAACGTAGCATGCCACATTGTGAAAGCAGAGAGTAAATTTGTAAAAAATACACTGACATTTCAAAATTAGTACAGTAGTTTTTTTTCACAATAAACTGAGCGAAATCATCGCCCTAAGCAATTAGTAAAGTAGTTGTGTTTCACAATGAACTGTGCAAAATGATTGCCCTATGCACATTTCCATACAAGTAGTATGTTTATGTCTCCCGTACACACGCGGAACTCCTGTGTGTACGAAATAGAGCAGGTGGCTGCCTCAGATTCCCGCCAGTCTGACCGCAGTAATGTTGTTTATGTATTGTAAAATGGACGCTGTAAGTTCATTTTGTACAATGAGTAGCAAGTTTCACTGTACCGTACGACAGTGCTTACAAGAATACTTCAATGTTTCACTTTCTACTACCAAGTCTCATTAACGCTCACCCTTCGAAACAGTGTTACATAAGTGTAACAAGTGCATTGGTGTCTCCTTCATTTAGGTATATTAGCGGAGATGTCCGCGTTCAACAGAAAACAAAGTAAACATGGCGGACGTATCGAAAGATTAAAACGCACTTCACGCTGTGCCACAACCAATCAGTGAAAGGGCAACATGGTCACGGCCAGCACGCCACGGAATAGCCAATTGCAATTTTCTCCATGGAGCGAACAGGGAAGTGTTACCGCGGAGCGGACATAGATATCACTAATTTGTAGAGACTTACTTGTTGATCGTTTTTAAGGGAACTACTGGATGGATTGTCACAAAACTTACAAAAGCACGCTTTCGCGACCAAGCCCCTGCGACTGCCGCAAATTTGGTTGAAATCCGTCCAGTGGTTTGGCCTGTAGCCGTGCGCAAAGTTTTCCCCCATTCAATCTATGGGAAAAAAGATGTTTTGGGACCCCCCTATAACTTTGCCCCCCCTGGACCAGACATCTCCAAACTTCGCAAAAGAATTCGGAGTGGCCCATATACTTTTTTTGCAAAGTTTGGTGAGGATTCGTCCAAGTGGAGCAGAGTTATAAGCCGCCCAAAAAGTGCTCTTCCTATGGAAACAGCAACTTAACCATAACTACACAGCCACTACTGTGGCTGTGTAATGAATACAAAACACCAAATAAACATATAGTTAGTTATACAAGAACATGGAAAGAAAACAAAATCACTGTTAATGCGGCAGCAGAAGACACCTTCATCTTGGCCACTACGACACTGCTTAGTCCCAGAGCAGGTATGCAAAGAGATCACGCACAATAACGGGGTCTGGAGCCGAGCGGCCTCCCAACCAGCGAGACTACATCACCTGAGGATCCAAGTGCTGACTGACTTTTTTGTGTACAAGCCTCTTCTCTTTTATGGGGAAATATCAGTTATGGCTGCCCTCGGCCGAAGAGCAGATCACAAGTGGAAGGGGCAAGAGTGGAAAAAACAGCCAGAAGTGGAAAAACCCAGCTTCCGTCTCCTCACATTCATTCCCAGGACCCCTTATCACTGAACCTGAAGAGTGCTCCGACTCCCTTTTCAGTTCATCCTTCAGCGGACAGTACCATAACTATTCTCCACAGTAAGTCCATTCAGCCACAATATTTATGTGACCTTGCTTTGCCTTCACTGCTGAGATGCATGTCTACTCTACTAAGCTCGCTGAGCTCACGAAAAACATAGGCTTTATTACAGTGATGGAAGGTGAATGTCAAAGATGGCTGTGCACCAGCGCCATGTTGTTTTAGCTTGAATCTCGCATAAGCATTGCATCATGCAACTCAGTACCCAATACAGAAGATACACTTTATGCATCAGTGAGAGCTTCAGTTGGATGAGCAAGGGGTGTCCGTATGCAGCGTCCTGTCACCAGCTCATCTGGTGACAGATAATGGTCAGAGTCGGGCTGATTGTGTAATGCTAAAAGTACTAAAGGAAGAGAATGTAGCCAGGCCTTTTTCAGCGTCACTTTTAGCTTGGCAATGTGCTCCTTTAGGAGGCTGTTGAGGCATTTGCAAGTGCTATTTGCTTGCGGGTGATAAGTGGATGAAAATGTATGCTTAATAGCCAATAGGATTGTAATGTGCTCAAATACTTTTTTTTTACAAAATGGCTTCCATTGTTGGATCAAAGTACTTTGCACACTCCCCACCTTGGAAATACCTCAAGTATGTGGAAGTTTGCAGCACATGTGGCATCTAAATGTGTTGTGCATGAACCTGCTTCAATCCATTGGGAAAAGGGACATACGACTACTAACATATACCTGTAGCCACTACAAATTTGGACCATATCTACATAGTCGATATGCAAATGCTAAAATAGTCCGTAGGATGGGGTAATGCTCCTCTCGCTGTTTGCAAGATATGCCTGGCAGTGAACTGCTGGCAGGTTAAGTAGTTCATGAAAAATTCTGTGACATGTCCGGCCAGATTAGGAATGAACCAGTCCTCCAAAACTGTTACTGCAAGACACTCTCTTGATGTGTGTGCTGGGTGGTGCAATTGGTTTAATGCTACTTTGAGTAAGCCTAATAGCATGATTGGTTTCCTGGTGCTGTCCTGCCACCACATTGCATCTGTGGGGGCCAATGAGAACCCCCTTCACTTCCATTGTTCTTGTTGTTCTGGTGGTGCCCTTCCTTGTAGTTCTGTAATTTGAGCTATGGCCGTGTATTCCTTCATTACTATATTGCATACACATATGTGTTTATTCGGTGCAGTCTCAAATTCAGATGTTTCGGGTAAAAATGCTGCTACTTTGCTTTTAAATCGGCAACCTTTTTTCTGCCTGAAATTCAATCTGCACCTTTAGTGTGTGCTCTGCACTTCACCACAGGGATGGCCGATGGGAGTTGAAGTGTGTTTGAATCTGTTTAAAAGTAGCGCATGCTGCACCGGTGTGCTGTCTACGCGTATGAAGCCACGCCTCTTCCAACGTGAATGTCCTGCATGTACTGTTGACATCACAAAGTCGGAGTACAATGTTACCGCCTTGTCTTCATGCGTTTCAAGTGCCAAAATCAAAGCTACCAATTCTGCTGCTTGTGCCGAGAAATGCGCTGGAAATCTGGCACTTACCACTCTCTCCAGGTTTTCAGTCAGTTTGGCCTTCATCACTGCTGTCCCACTGTGCCGCTCACCTGTGCTCTGGTCTAACGATGAGGACCCACCAATGAAGAGAATTGTCCCCCCTCTTTACCGTGTGGTATCTCATCATAATACTCAGTATACTTAGTGCAATCATGCATGTTGTCTCCCTCCTTCACAGGTTCTGCTATGAATCTGGCTGAGTTCACTGTTCTGCACCCGACAATTGTGTTTTTTTTTACTTTAGATTTTTATTAGCATTTAGACAAAACAAAATCTTGACCATTGGTACAATTCTCATAAACATCTTACTATCTTTGATATACATAACAGTCTACCCTCCTTCTCGCCCTCCCCCCATAAACATTAAACGTTGCAGTGGTTTCTTATGCAATGAAAATCAGACATGTTTGGTGAAAAGATCAGAATGAGTCCCATGTCCCCTACGGGGGAACTTTATTCCGGGAACAAGGGTACCAGAGTTATAAATCGTCTTACTGTGTCCACGTGGCTCATTATGGCGAGCTTGCTGTTGTGTGCTCCCTGTTCACTCACTTCCTCCTTTGCTTTCTCCCATCTCGAGAGGAGAACTCGCCCCCCTCTCCATAGCCCTTTTTTAGTGTCTGCTTCACCCTCTTACTTGCCATGCGCAAAGCCTCATTCCCTCAATGCACTTCCCATCCCCATTTCTGTCATACACTGTCCCAATCTACCAGGAAGGAGCTTAGTTCATCGTACACCATGGCCGTTAATTTATCCATTAAAAACATGTTTTTCACTTTAATCAGCCAATCTTTTTTGTTCGGGACCGTTGGGCTTTTCCAGTTATGCACCAGGGCTACCCTCCCCACCCGCAACATTGTCTCCCACATTCTGGGGTATCTGTATATGTCCGAGTTCCTCGATGGCAGACCCAGTAACATTGTCAGCTGATCCTGTGGGAGTGATTCCCCCCGTAATCTCGGCCATCCACCCCCATAGGTTCTCCCAATATGCTTCAACCACTTCCTCATATGGTAGGAATTCTCCTTCCTGGAATGATTGGCCTGCCCTTTCCATGCCTTTCTCTGACCAGTTCTGGGCATTCCGGAATCCCCTGTCTCCCAATCTGAGTATGGGGCCCCATAACGAGACCATTGGGGAGGGCCATGTTGATAAATACTCTGTTTGTATACCCTCTCTCCACAGGGACCACAGTACCCCTAGGGTAGGGTGATCTAGTAGTCTACCTGGAATGTCCTTTCATGGGGCTCAGAGGAGATCCCTCACTTTGAAGGGGGGTGTTTCCACGTCTTCTAGGTAGGTTCAGCATGTACCCTTTTCATCCTTCATATGTTCCAGGAGGACCCAGAGCTGGGCTGCTCTGTAATAGGGGCGGAAGTCGGGTAGACCGAAGCCCACCTCTTCTCTGGGGATGGTGAGAGTGGATCACTTGGTCCTCGGGGGTTTGCCTTGCCAGATTAATTTGTGCACTGCTTTATGGAGTTCTTTAAAGGTCTTTTCGGATACTTTTGTGGGCAGGGCCGTGAACAAGTATAATAGTCTCGGCAAAACATTAAGCTTCACCGCTGTCATACGGCCGTACCATGACAGAATCATATTGCCCCATCTTTTTAGATCTGTCTTGATGTTGGCCAATAATGGGTCATAATTAGCTGCAGCTAGCGTTGAGAGGTTCCTGGTAACACGCACCCGCAGATATTGAAATGCAGTCTTTTCAACCCTGACTCCCAGAAAAGTGTCTACAGGATCTAAGATTGGGTCATGAGCCTGAAGGGGTAACAACATGGATTTCAATTTGTTAATTGTCAACCCCGAAAAGACCCCCGAAGGTGTCGATCAAAGAGAAGAGAGGGGGGGGGGGAGCGACAGGTGCCGGTTTACTAAATAGCCCAAGATGTCGTCTGCAAATAAGGAGAGTTTAAGTTCCACCAAATCCCTTTGAATCCCCTGTATCCCTGGATGTGTCCTCACTGCTATCGCTAGGGGTTCCATTGTGAGGGCGTATATCAGGGGGGACAAGGGACATCCCTGACTCGTGCCCCGGGTAAGATTAAAAGAGACAGTGAGTTCCCCATTTACTTGTACTTTCGCTGTGGGAGCCCTGTACAGAGCAGCTATCCATTTTCTCATGTGCTCCCCAAATCCAATTTTCTGAAGGAGGGCCATCATGTACCTCCATTCCACTCTGTCAAAGGTTTTCTCTGAGTTGAGGGAAAGCAGGCTGGCATTGAGATCTGATACTCGTGTATAGTGTACCAGGTCTATGGTCTTCCGAATATCATCCGATCCCTGGTTTCCCCTAATGAAGCCCACTTGGTCCCCGTGGACCAAGGAGGGCATAATCTTCTCCATCCTTTTACCAAGAACCTTAGCTAGTATCTTGACGTCTGTGTTGAACAAGGATATTGGGCGGTAGGAAGAGCACTCAGTCGGGTCCTTTACTTTACTGCACTTATAATGCACACCAATAGACCCGGAGGCGTGAGGGTGCATACAATACAAACAACAAAAACATAAAAATTGGATATACCAAAATATGTCCGCATGGAAATAAGAAACACAGCCGACAATATCTCACCATAAATAAATGACAGGTAGCTAAAAGGAACAGTTAAACATAAGAGTAGAGCAAAAGAGGGGAACCCCCTAAAGCGAGGCATATCAAATTTTCAAATTGCAATTAGATGATCCTTTAGGAAGATATTTGCACCATCTTAAAAAAGCAGGTAGGGAGCTGTCCCCACAACCCAGTAGTACACAGTCACTGTTTGGTTGTGTGCACCAGTCACTAAGGTCCAGTCTGCAAAGAATCTTCAGTTCTGACAGTCTAACCTTCCCCTCCTTTGGTAGCACCACTATGATAGGCCCCATCATTGTCTCCGGCAGGGTCTCCCCCCTGAGGACTTCATTGATACATTTAGGTAAGTGTGGGGTGAGGGTAGAGCGGAACAGTTTATAACATTTTACCGAGAACCCATCCTCCCCCGGTGTACTGCCTCCCTTCATTGCTTTTATCACCCGGACAATTTCTTCCTCCACTATTGGGGCCTCTAAAGGGTCCGCAACCTCGCTCACTAGACCTGCTATAGGTAAATTTTCTAGGAAGTCATCAATTAAAACATCATTACCATCAAATTCCGATGTGTATAGCTTTTCTTTTTTTTTTTTTTTTATTGACTTTAGTTTGATAGGAAAAACAAACTTTTTTGTCACAGACTTTCATCATTACTTCCGACTTCCAAGAAAAGAGGAAAGGCAAAGAACGAAAAGAAGTAGAAATAGAGATAGAGATAGAGATAAAGAGAAAGAAAGAAGCAAAGAGACAGACTTAAACAGACATAGTCTGAGGCCACTTTCACACGTCTCCTCTTTAGTGCCGCAGACAGTCTTTGTCCTCTCCTATTATCAATAGAGTCACCACTGTTTGTTTCTTGAATCTCGTTTCCCATCTTCTTTTCCTTTGCCTTTGACTTAAACCTTGCATTTTAAGTTTGTCACCTCACGGGCAGATATCGATCATCTCCGCTGAACTTGGAAGGATCATATCGACGAAGTTGATGATTGCACAGGTTAATGTTGGTATTTATCCCCGATATTAAATAACTCCACTATTTAGCCATGTTTCCATTCTTTGGAGCAAAGCGCGCTAAATGCAATGAACGCTGGTTAGCGATATTCGAGCATTCAATTATCAAGTGCTTTATTGATTCCGTCTCTGTCTGACAGAAACGACAGATGTCACTCTTTGTCGCCGGATCATTTCTTTTCATCAGAATCTCTCGTGTGTGGTAAAGGTTCAGTCGCAGGCTCAGGAACTGATTTCTATGGTATTGCGATGGAATTTGGTAAGATATTTTGGTAGTTCACCTGCTTTTTGCGATGACATTCCCAGGTCTAAAGCAGTCGATAATGAAGCTCTTGAATTAATGTTGCTTATCCAATTCCATTGACTGAACTTGACCTTCGCCAGTTGAGGAATGTGCAACACCAATGACATATTTACATCCGCAGCTGCTAGAATAGACAACAGTTTCTTTTCCCATCTATTTAGCAAGGAGGCTGATGGGTCGTTGCTTTTGTTATTTAAAATTAAGTAGGGTTTTGCTCCTGGTGTTAATCTCATTTTTCGCAGCAAAGTTATTGATTTCCACAGTACTAAGGAGTATAAGGAGTTGAGTCCCAGCTCATGATGAATTGCCACCATTGAGACACACTGTGGTAATTTAAGTACTTTGCGCCAAAATTTGCCTTCCAATTGGGTCCAAAATTTGGTGTGGATATTCTAGCATGATTCACTGCCAAAACATACTATTGGAATCACTTTTTGGGTATAGAAAGTAATTACTGGCTGTAGAGAAAACTTCCTGTATTTTGCTTGCAGTTTTGCTCCTTGTAATGAAAGAATTTTCATACGAGAAGATACTTCATTTGTCCAGCTCCACTCACTTATCGAGATATTAAATACAACCCGCAAATAGCAGATTGTGTCTGATTTGAACAGGGATTCGTTCTTCACTTTCCACGTGAATACTTTATTCTTAGTGTTTGTTTTTGGACCCGAAGCAATGACTTGCGACTTCTTCACATTTATCGACATCTGGTTGTCTGATAAATATGTTTGTAGAGAAAACAGCAGTCTTTGCAGGCCAATTTCTGTGCTGTCTAATAGTACCACGTCGTCTGCATAAATTACATGGCTTAGATGGTTTCCATTAACTTTCGGGCAGAAGGACCTTGTTTGTGCTAGTGCTACTGGGAGATCTGCTATAAAAAAATTTAAAAGTAAGGCAGCCAGGGGACAGCCTTGTTTCACTCCCTTTGTAGTTTGTATTTCTTCGGTTAGGTCCCCTTCTGCGTTTAAACACACTTGAATGCTAGTTTTAGCATATAATGCATTTGGGGAGCCAAAAGCTGATTTGGACAGCCCCAGTCTTTTAGTTTTTTTCCAAAGGAGCTGGCGGTTGATGCTGTCGAATGCTAGTTTTAAGTTGACAAATGCCAAACAGTCTTTTCTTCTGTTTTATTGCGTTCAGTTTCGCCAAGTTTAGGAGCACTAGATTTAGTTCCACTCCAACCCCTTTGGTAAAGCCTGTTTGTCTGTTATCAGATAACTGTGCGCCTTCGCCCATCTAGCAATTTTTTTTTGGAGAAAGGTGCTAAATATTTTCCCCATGGTGTCTAACAAAGCAATGGGTCGGTAATTCTCCGGGTCGTCGCGGCTTCCCTTTTTGAAAACTGGTACCACCACAGAGCTAGTCCATGAGACAGGGATCTTTTTTGTCAAGGCTATGTGCTCGAATAATACTTTAATAAATTGTGCCCAGTTTTCTTTGTTTGCTTTTTGCATATGATTTGAAATACCGTCTGGTCCTGCGGCTTGTGAAGTTGTCCGTTTCTGAATAGCGAATTCAATGTCCTCGACAGTTTCGATCACATTCCAATTGCTCGCCTCTACTATAGGGTCAACTAGTTTGTTGGCATCATGATTGTTAAAGACTGCTGAGTAGTGCTTTACCCAGCTAGCAGCATTCACTCCATTTGATAGTGCACTCATCTGGTTTAACTTCCCAGAATTTATGATTTCCCAGATGTTCTGACTATCTTTTTGAATTAGTAAACAAAGCATCAATTCTGCTTGTTCTTGTGCTCGTATACTATTAATTGATTTCATCCAATTGCGGTAGCGCTGACGTCTTTCCATCATCAACAGCTTTAGATTTTTTCCACCTGATTTCTTTAACTGCTTCAGATCCTTATGTAGCAGTTTCTTTGCATCATGTAATATTGGGCTGAATGGGTGCTTGTTAGAGATGATTCTTCCCTTTGACTTATTTGTGCAAGTGAATTTCTTATAAAGATACATATTCTACTTGCATGTTCCGCTTCTGTATTTGAGCATAGTCAGTTGTTAAATTGTCGATCTGCTCGCTATTTATTCGTAGTCGATTTTGAGCATTGTTGATGCTTAATGGGAATGTATAATTTCGTAGACGATTTTTGTATGGGTTCTCCCACGATAGTACTAACGGGTCGTGATTGCTTTTAATCGACTTCATTATCGAGAGATTGGAAATATAGGAATGGAGATTTTCCAAAGCCCAAATATAATCAAGGGTTTTTGAGGTTTCCCCTCGGTGCCACGTATCAGCTGCGGGGATATTGGCACTGGCAGAGCCGTTCACCATTACACAGTGTTGCAACATTAGTTGATACTCCCATTTGGTACCTCGGTCTGCAAGATTTGATGGAATTTTGAACATCTCACATGGATTTCGTCTTTTTGATTTATCGAACCATGTGTAATTTAGATCTCCACATACTATTATAAATGGATCGACAAAAGCTGCGTGGCATTTGTCTATTTCGTTGTTACTGAGTCTAAAAAGACTGACTCCGGGATCATCGCAGGATTCCAATACGTGTTTATTAGCAGTAGTTGTTGTTTAAGTGGTTTTTCATCCTGGACGTCTACTACTGTTTGCAGAGTTAAGGCCTGGACGAACAAGTTCGGGTTTTGGATGTTTAACACTTCCCATCCGGAAGAATTATTTACCTTAGATAACAGGCCAGAAAAAGGCCGTCCAAACATATTTTTGCTTGCTGCGTTTAAAAATACTGTGTATCCATCACATGATGGTAATTCACGTAGCCACGTTTCTTGTAAGCAGATAAAGGTGCTTTTTAAATCTTGTGTGTCGCCATCTTGAAATAGGTGAACAAATCCACGGGTGTTCCAGGATGTTAATAGTTGGGTCATACCTCTTGACCCTGCGTGATCCTATACATGGCTCTCAAAAACTTGTGTTTCAGTTGAGTGGGCAGATTGATGTTTCATCTGTTTCCATAACACGTCTCTTTTTATGTTGTTTGTTGATTCCTTCTGCTTATGCTTATTTTAACCATCAGCAGCAGATTGTTGATCATCGCATGCTGTGAGATCGAACCCAAAGAACAATAGATCTTCTTTTGCCTCTATGAGTGGTCTGGCTAGATTCTTTGATTTCATATGAAGAACAACCCAATCTGATCTTACTTCGGATTTATATTCGACAATTGCTATGTCGTCTGATCTTATGTTGCGTAGTGTTGGAACATAATGTAGCAGCCTCATTACATTGCCTCTGTTTAGGTTTACATCGCTGTTGTCTTATAATATGTTTTCCAGTTCCAGTTTCCACCATCCGGCTTTTGCTTGTAATTGCGACACAGACTTTTCACTTGTTCTTTGTTGCTTTTGTTTTTGTGATTGGGCTGTTGTGCATTTTGGATTTAACTTTAGAGGAGCATTTTCCCGTGCTGCATGTAGTTTACTGCTTGCCTTTGGCCGAGCATCGGTAGTGGTAGAGTATCTCTTCTCACCAGCTGCTGGTCGCACTTCTGGCTGTCTATGCGGATATCGACTGCGCCACATGGTTTTTCTTATAGAGTCGTTAACTGACTTTTCTTCGCTGGGTATTTCACACTCGTCACCCTCAGTTGTCGTATTTTCCGGGTTGGCATTTTTGTCGATTGTGTAGGTTGATAGATCACATAGATCTATTGAGTTGTTTGCAGCAGGATCGTCTGAGTACATTGTATCTTCACGTGCACGTTTTGAGGCAGGGTGTAGTGTCGGGTTTCCACTGTTGCCTTCGGAATAGTTAATAAGGGATTTGTATCCTTGCCTTGTTTCTCAGTTATCATAGCCTCTTTGCTGCCTCTCATTCTTTCTGGTTGAGGAGGCGTCGTCAAGTTTTGTATAAACTTTTTTGCACCTTTTGTGCGAAGGCATTTGAAGGCTGGGCCCTTGCCCTTAGTTTGCCTCACTTTTGCTGGTTTGCCCTTTTTCAGCACTGTCTTAACAGTTGTGGATTAATTGATTTTGCCAGGCCAGAAAAAATCCCGAAAGAAGCAATTTGTTCCTCTGATGTGGCTGGGCTCTTTTGCTTCAACTGAGGGACAACTTCGTCTTTATTTGAAGAACTACTTTCCTGCGTGGATGATGCCATCTTCGTGGCACCCATCTTCCTGTTGCAATTCACGTAGAATGTTGGCACTCGCAGCTACAGCAGCCGCGCACCCTTTACTTATTGGAGCTTTGGCAGTGGATCCTTCCTCAATGGTTTTGGCTGTTAAATCCCTGATCTCTGTGCCTCTGTGGATCACTTTTAGAGTCGTTAATTCTTTTGTGGTAACACCAATTGTGGATTGTGCTGATGGTTTTCTTGATTGATTGGCTAATTCTAAGTTGCTACGGTGTTGCTGACAAGTGCAGCTAGTGCTCTCGTAGCCACCTAACGGCTGTACCGCAACATTGTGTCTGATCCACTTTGTGGATTCGACAATGGCTTCAGCAAGGTCACGTTTTTCATGGGCCTCGCGCTTAGTTATTTCATTGAGGCACGATTGCCATTGCCGTGAAGTTGCTGCTTCCAAGTCAAGTCGAGTGATTAGGTGTTCGTTTAGTTTTTCCATGGCTGAGACTTTACTGTTCAAAGTTGCAAGAACAGAATTCTGGTCTCGCAATGCGTCATTCACAGATTCATACAGTTTCATAAACGGCATTAGAGCAATGGAAGTGGCCACTAAGACGTTGTTATAAATCTGGATGCATGCGGCTATAGAAATGTTTCCTTTGGAGTTTGGTGTGCCTTCAGGATGGTTATTGGCGGTCTGCTTAGTTCCGTTAGAGCTTGGCATTTGCGATTCTCCCCATGCCATAGGATCTTCGGCGCCTTTTTCAGTGGTCATTACGAGGTTACTGTCATCGGTTTCCTGACAACCATCTGAAGTATCTAGGTTGATGGGTCTCACTGTGATCGACGGGTTCTGTAATGTGATAGCTTTATTGTTCACACGTGTTGATTCTTTTGTCAATGTACTCTCGTTTCGCCTATTCGTGCGTTTCATGTCCTTTTTATTGACAAAACTTTTGTTTAGTCGCTCTCTCATTACAATAAAGTCGGCCTTTAACCTTTTGGTGAGCCGTGCTTCACGGGCCGCTACATCGAAGTTTGCCGCAGCATTTGCAGCAGTGCTCAGCTTAGTCCTTGGTAGGGGAGCGTTTGCCAACTCTGCGGGTTCCGTTCTTTTCTTTTCTTCTTGCGATTATGCTCACTATCTGTGATGATTGCTCTTGAGTCGACGGCGAGTATTAAGACCATCTTTCTCTTTCAGATAGGTTTGTAAATGCAGTTGCTGATGCATTTCCTCGTTCGCAACTTGAGCAGATTGGACTAGCTCAGCTGATTTCAGTTTCTCTAGTGTTATGCAGTTTCTCTGAAGCTCTTCTACTGAACTCGACTGGTTCTGATGCTGGTCGAGGCTCAAATGTAGAACCGACGAGGACGGCACCTCATCAGGAGGAGACCTTATCGCTAATATGTCTGCATCAGTTATGTCAAAGGAAAATGTTGTCTCTGAGGCATCTAGGTACACCGTAGGTGGAGGTGGTGTACTTTTTTCTTGAATTATTTGCTTTTCTAGTTTTTATGTACTTTCACCTGGACTTTCACATTGCCTCGATGGATGATCACTTGTTATAGACAGGGAAATTGGGGTCAAAGTTTCTATACGTGACCGAACTGGATCTGATGCCTTGGCTAATCCCTGCATGTGATTTTCACTTTTCGACGTCGATTCGCTTGGTGTGTTCGGTGTTGGAATAGAAATACACCCTTGCTCAACATGATTTTGTTGCTCAGCAAACGCAACGACCGCAGCGCCTGACAAACTGTCATCGTTTGTAGCAGTAGCAGTCTCCTGGTGCTTGATACTAGATGGGGAGCATCTAACGGTACACACAATACGCTTACCTTCGGTTTGGATGAGGTTTTGGATTGCAGCCGTCGCAGCTGCAACAACCGGTTTTGCGTGTGTGGGCCGACCCTCGTTAGTGACACTTCAAAGTCGTTGGAAACGGGTTCCATTGCGTGTTCTGTGGCATCCGCAGGCGGACTGGGCTGACTGGAATTCAGCACCAAACTCTGCGCCGCGCTCCGCAAGTTCTTTTTTGTAGGCAAGTTGCAAAATTAAAGAGACAGGGTCCAAATCTCGTTGCTGCTTTTCCTCTCAGGGAAGAAAAGGTAAACGAGTCTGCACTGAGGCACTGACTGGGCTGACTGGAACACAGCACCGAACTCTGTGCCGCGCTCCGCACCGGAAGTTCTTTTTTGTAGGCAAGTTGCAAAATTAAAGAGACAGGGTCCAAATCTCGTCGCTGCAGCTCCTCTCAGGGAAGAAAAGGTAAACGGGTCTGCACTGAGGCACTGACTGGGCTGACTGGAACTCAGCACCGAACTCCGCATATAGCTTTTCATAATACTGTTTGAGGGCCTTCAACAGGGCGCAGTTGCACTTCCATCTCCCCCTTTGCTGTCATGGATTCTGGAATAGTATGTGTATGGGGGATCACCCTCGGCAGTGCCTGGGAGTGTATCCTCCAGGCCCAGCTCTTGGTTGGTTCTGCAGAAACTCTGGGATATGGCGTCATCCACCGTTGGAGGGGCATGGGGCGCCATTCTCTTCCTGTCCCTCGAGGGCTTTATCACCATGTTGAAATCCCCTCCCACAAGAAGGGTGCCCTCAACAAAGAGTCTTAGTTTGTCCCTGTCCATCTCCCAGAACACTGCTTGACCTTTGTTCGCCCATAGATCACAGCCAGAGTCAGTTGGGATCCCTGTAGCCTTCCTTTAATAAGCAGATAATGACCCTCTGGGTCTTTACTTAAAGCCTCTGTTTTCAATCCCAGATCATTGGCCGTTATAATCACCACACCCCTTTTTTTCATTTTGTATGAGGCGTGGACGGCCTCCCCTATCCCTCTGCCTCTGATGCCCGGTTCTTTGCCCCTCACTCAGTGTGTCTCTTGGAGGAAGAGGTCTAGTTTGGCCCATCTGAATTCCCTGCCCAGAAGGGATCTCTTAGTGGACGAGTTCATTCCCCTGCCATTAATGGAGCCTATTTCCAGCACTGGTAAGTGATCATCCATTCCTGAGTGTAAGGTTGTCTCCAGTGGGTATCCTTGGGATGTCCCCTTGACCTCTTTCACCCTGCCTTTGCCCAACTAGTGGGATTTGACATATATTTGAAACCACTGCCCCCTTTGTTCCCCTCTCCCCCCTTCCCTCACCTACCCCATCCCCTCTGAAAGGAGCTTAACCCCAACTGCCCCCTCACCTCCTACCATGCCCTTTATACCTCCCGCCTGTGCCCCCCCTCCCTGCACCCTGGCATCCAGCCAAATTAACCCACCATACCTAGTGCTTGACTGGACCACCATTGTGCCTGCTTCAGCGGGGCCTTTCAGTAGATGTGCTTTGTGCCTTGAGCCCCCATGTTCCCCCCAACTTGATCAAAGTTTTTCCAATATTACGCTCTTGTGAGAGCTCCCTCATTGCTCGCTATTCACTGGGGAAGCTTGCTCTCTCTTTGTTCCAGACTCAGGCCTGCCTCCTAGGCCCAGGATGTACTCACTATCACCCTTTAGAACTTTCCAGGCTGTCGTCGTGGGGTGGTGGGGCAGTGTTCAGTTTCTTGAATTTTCTGGACCCTGGGATTTGTCTTCTGTCCCTCGCGTTCCCTTTCCCACCTGTTGCCTCCCCGGTGGGCCGTCTCTGGCCAACAACGGTGTCCACATATTCCTGGATCTTTCCCCTGATGTCGTCTTTGGTGACCAGGCGTGATCTTTGGCCCATGTATTTAAATATTGAAAGGAAAGAGAGAAGGAGTAGCACCACCGGTACCGGACCCCTTTTTCCCGTAGACATTGAGTCAGGGGGCAACAGTCGTCTGGCCAGCGTGAATGCAGACAGATCTTGGAAGATTGATATTCTTGCGTTGTTGTATGTGATGTTATGGGCTTTCTTGTCTTCCTCCAGGATTTACCTTTTTTCTGTGTAGTAGTGGAAGCACACAAGGATGGAGCGGGGGTCACCAGCTCTGCCCCCTGCTTTGTGTGCCCTGTCTATCATGGGTTCCATCATCTAGCTGCGCTTGCCGAACCATCTTGCTGCCTGATAACCGCAGCTGACTCCCCTCTCGAACTCTGTCACAGGAGCCTGCAGAGTACCCTGAAGCCGACTCAAACTGTCGACCACCAAGAACATCTACAGAAAAAGGTAAAATGTGGTTCTGTCTCCCTGACCCTTTCCAGAAGGCCCCTAGAGCCATTTTAACACCCTTTTTGTACTTTCTGCTGAAACCAAGAAGACTTAAACTGTTGTGGTTATTAACCACACCAACCACCGTCCTGTCAGTATCCAGAGTGCATCCCTTTTTCCTTTGTATAAACTGTCTGTCTTTGCATTCCTTTACAGGGCTGGTTGTAGTAGTAGTGTTATTAGATTGTCTGTTGCTATAATAATAAAGTAGAGATTCGTATACAACTTTAACTGGACACTACTTTTATCATTGGGTAATTATTGTATTTTCTCTGTGCTACAATTAACCAACGATCCACAACCTTTATGATATGATATGATATGATGATATGATATAGCATTTGTAATGCGCCTATACACAAGTGTTTCAAGGCGCAACGAGGCGGGGGGGAACAATGGGAGACAGACAACGATCCTACTAGGCCAGGTGTCATTCAGATCACGCAAGTGCAAGGGTAGAGGGGAAGGGAAAAAGTGCAAGGGGAAAGGGAGAGGGGAAAGTGCAGTACAGGGTTAGTAGAATACAAGATAAATAATAAGGGCCAGCTGGTGGCAAGTGCAAGGTAAATGCCGGGAGGAGGGGCTGAAGGGATACAGAGACAGTCCCGCAGTGCAGGGGTTGCCAGGGAGGCAGTGCAGGGAAGAGTGGCTGGGCCAAGGACCGAGATCGATGAGTGGCCCAGTTGCAGATTCGGTACAGGTTCAGTGATTTTAGCTAGGGAAGAGGGGGAGAGAAAGCGGAGGCAAAGAGGAAGGTTTTGATGTGCTTCCGGAACCGGAGATGGTTCTCCTCAAGTTTCAGGGAGGCAGGAAGGCTGTTCCAGAGGGAGGCCCCTACTGCGGAGCGAGATCTACCCCCAACTCGTTTCTTGGAGAAGCGGCTGACCCTGAGGGAGTTGGAGGCGGATGAGCGAAGAGCTTGAGAAGGAAGATATTTAGGAAGAGAGAGTTGGAGGTATTTTGGGCCAAGGCCCCAGAAGGCCTTGTGGACAATGCAGAGGGTTTTGAACTTAATCCTCACAGCCACTGGGAGCCAGTGTAGTGATTTCAGTCCTGGAGAGATACGGTCCCTGGGCTTGAGGCCAAGGACAAGTCTTGCAGTCCTGTTCTGGATGAGTTGCAGAGGGCGGAGAGTAGAGGCAGGCATATTTAGATAGAGGCTGTTACCGTAGTCCAGCTTCGAGAGAACCAGGGCTCTAGAGACAGTGAGCTTCTGGGGGAAAGAGAGGAAAGGAAGGATACCTCTGAGGAGGTGTAGCTGGTAGTGTGACTTCTTAGAGACGTCCAATATGTGAGGAGAGAAAGAAAGTGTGGAGTCAAAGATGACCACGAAGTTTTTTGCCTTGCAGGTAGGAGCAGGAAGAGGGCCAAGAGAGGCCGGCCAGAGAGCTGCAGGGAGGGAAGGAGTGGGTGTGCCGATGAGTAGAATCTCAGTCTTACTGGCATTAAGGCAGAGGTCGTTGGCGGCACACCATTCATGGATAGCAGAAAGACAGTCAGAGATGAGGGAAAGGGAAGAGAAGACCGAGGGTAGCCTGAAAATGAGCTTGGTATCATCCGCATAGCACAGAAAGAGAAGAGAAGAGAAGATAAGCCTGCTGTAGGAGGTTCATAATTTTATTTGTATGCTTGTTTATTTAAATCTGTTTGGATCCATTCTGGTGTATTCGAGGTGTGGGGCTGTGTGATGGTTTAGAAATCGATTTTCACCCCTGGACCACTAATACCCCAAAATCTGATTAATCACATTACTACTCTGTTTGAATGAGAAAATAGAAAGAATTCTTCATTATAATCAGGGATCCCTAACACGGGTGCTGGGCTGATTGCTTATTTCAATTTGTCAAAAGCATCTATCATTTCGCCTGTCCAGGCAATGCCACTGTTTTCTTTCTGTGCTTTTAGTGTTTTAAAAAGTGGCCCATGTATGTGCTGTAGTCAAATAACTAAAAATGCCTAGATATTGTTGCAGTCCTTTAACTGTATCTAGCTTGGGTGTCTTCATAATCGCTTCTGCCCTTTCAGGTGTAACTCTCCATCCTTCCTGTGATATTAGCAGGCCTATCGATAGAACTTCTTCCTGACAAAATTGCATCTTCTCTTTGTCAACCTTATATCCCTTCTCTGCCAATACTGTCAACTGTATTGAGTCTTTTCTGCACCCTTCTTCTGTCTCGCTGCACACCAAAAAATTGTCTACATGTTGTATCACTTTACTGCCAAGTTGTAGATTTCGCAGGTCCATCTGAAGCACTCGGTTGAAGACTGAGGGGGACTCACAGTACCCCTGGGGCAAATTAGTATGCTTTAGCTTGATCCTGCGATAGGGAAACAAGGTCAAATTTTAGGACTCCCGATGGAGTGGGATTGGAAAGAAAGCACGTGTGTCAAATCTTCCTGGAGGAAGATCAGTATCTTTTTACTAATGACATTCTCTGAGGTATTACCCTGTTTTCAATTTGTAGCTGATACGTAAGACTTATATTAAACATCACTTGGTCATCTGAGTCATCGTCTGTAAATGAGTCTTCATCTGATAGGTCAGTCAGTCTATGGGCCTCAATATGAGTGTGGAGGTAGCCAAGGTGCTATTAGCACCATGGCTACCCCCATACCGCATACCGGGTCCGGGTTCTCGGTATGGGGACTTACCGGGTCATTCCAACCTTGGAGGACCCGGTAAGTCCCCATTCTGAAAACCATTCCCCATTCCCATTCGAGTCCCCATAGGGCTCAATGGGAATGGGGAAGGAGCTAGTAATGGGCCCGCAAATAGCGGCCCGTTATTAGCTGCCTGGTCCCTTAGCGTACCGGCCTTAGTGGGACCCGCTAAGGGACCTCGGAACACGGCGGTAAGAGGTTAATGGCACCGGCATCCTTACCGGTGCCGTTAACCCCTTACCGCTGCACTCGTAATGAGGCCCTATGTCCTTCACCAAGAGGTTTCACTGTTCTCCAATGTATCCCTTCTTCACCAACTCCATGCAAAAGGAATAGGTCTTCCCTTACTATTGCTGATTCTAGTTCTATTGCAATCACCTGCCCTTCCTCCTCATCCATGGGCATTTCTGGTCTGAACAAAAATTCTATAGGGTGTCATAATGGTCTGCCCTGTGTTCTCGGAAGCCATGTTAATAATATGTGTACCCCATAAAGGAATGCTTCTGGGTCTAGTGACACACCCCTTTGTACTTTCTGACCATAGAATGCTGTTATGAATTCTTGTGCATTTACTTAATAAATCCCTGGGGTGGAACATATTATTCCCTGGACAGTGAATTATATCATCATGTTCAGTTTGCTCATCAAATCTCTCCCCAATATGTTAACTGGTGTCTTGCGGGAATATAATAATGGCATGGAAATGTTGTGTTCTCCTATGGTGATAAGTAGGTCATCAGTAAAAGGAACTTGTCATACCAGAAAAATCTTGTGCGTTCATGGCAATGCCTGACATTGGGTATTTTCCCTCTCTAACACAAGATCGAGTCACACATGTATCTACTAGGAAGGAGAATGTTTTGTCACCTATGTTCACTCCAACCCTCGGTTCCTCTTGTGGGTCTGGTGTAACTCATAGGATAGAACTTATGAACTCTTTCTGTGGGCTGTCCTTTTGCAGATATAAATCAAGTCCTGTCCCGTTCAAGGGTTTCCCTCCCACTGTCACCCCTCCTAACCTCCGTGCGGGTGTCTGAGGGAATAAGTTTGCGTTCCATGGCCCCACTGCATTCTGTTGTACAGGTGCTTGCATCTGCATCCATATCTGCTGTGTTTGCATTTGTGCTTGTGTTGCTTGCATTTGGGTAGGCATTCCTTGTGTAGGTTGTGTTGGTGGCACTTGTGTTTTTTACTGCGTGTTCTTGGGCATAATATTCCTCTGCTTCTCCATACGCACAAAATGTGCCCCATTTTACCACATGTCCAACATTGCTGCGTCTGCCCTGCAAACCTGGGTTCACCTCAATTAAATCCTCCTCCCTGTGGAGCTGAAACCTGCACCCTCTACCTCTGGGCTGCCCCCCTCGTCCTCCTGGGAAATAGCTATACTCTCCCCTTCCTGTGAAATTCCCATTAGCTGGTGGTTGTACCAGTTGTGCCCCTTGTGTATGAAACCCTTCTCCACTTGTCAATACTGCCCCTTCCACTGAGAGCTTTCACAATTTTTTCTGAAGTAATTTTGCTTCCTCCATCTTCCTGCTTTCAACTTTGTCTTTCTCTTGGTATAACCGAGAATGGTGAACGATTGTCAGCTGAATCTGTGCCCATGGCTTCGCTTCCAGACCCCTGAAGCTGAGAAGAATTTTTCAAGGGGAAAGTGAAAATAAGAGGTACTTGATATCAGCCTTGTAGAGATAGATGCCTGGGGCTGTTGTACTATAAGTGCTGATGATGACAATACGTTATGAGAAGACATAGGGCCTCATTACAAGTACTCCGGTCCGGAATTAACACTTCCGGTAAAACCATTCCGGCACCGTTTCCATGTCCGCCCAATCATGACCCACGGCCCCGGTAATAGCACCACCCTCAACCGCCACCGCGGAAATAGGGGTCCCGTTAAGTCCGTCTGCACGGAAACCCCTCCGTTACCGTCAACACGAAACACTGTGAGCATCGCAACTAGCGCGGACATGGAAATACCAGCAAAACAATGGCATAAATACCGTGATCACGGTTGCGGAACCGCCGCCACCGCGAACATGGCGTTATACACTGCCTGCTGAACTGAATCAGGGCTCAGTTGCACCAAATCAGCCCAGCTGGACCTAGCAGGCCACTGGGATCCTACAAAAGGGCCACACCCAGCCCAACACAACACAGAACCATGCAGGCAGCAGGTCTAGTAGCACTGGGACTGGGCAGACTCAACCAACAGGCAGCACTGCACATGGTGGCAGTAATGGCGCAGAGGAGGAGGCGTAGGCGGAGGAGGCGCAGGCGGCAACCAGCCAACCCTGCAGCTATGGCAAACCCCATTGCCCAGCCAGCCCGACCCCGCCGCCAGCCAGCAATACCACGCATCAGGGCCTCACCCTGGAACCTCACCCTAGGACAGATCCACACACTATACCGGCTGGACCGTGCAACAATCCTGCACATCACCGCCATGATTGAGGACAACATCAGCAGCCAAATTGACACCCCCACCGCCATCCCCCCCTCTTGAAGGTTGTCTCACTACTGCATTTCCTTGGCACTGGCACCTATCAACACACGGTTGGTGAGCTGCACGGCATATCACAACCCTGTTTCTCAAAAATCCTGGTACAGGTACTGGATGCCCTGTTGCGCCATGTGTCGGAACACATAGCCCTACCCTGCACCCTCCCCGAGGTCATTGCCACCAAGTTGGCCTTCCATGCCATAGCAGGCATGCCAAATTGCATAGGCGCAGTTGACTGCACCCACGTTGAGCTGACAGTACCACGTGCAATTGAGGCGGTGTTCCGCAATAGGAAACAGTATCACTCTTTGAATGTCCAGATGGTTTGTGATGCCATGCAACTGATTACATACTGCTGCGCACGTTTCCCAGGCTCATCACATGACTCAATGGTGCTGCGTAATTCCACGTTGCCACGGTACATGGAACGCTATGCCGGACAAAGCACATGGCTATTGGGTGAGTACAGCTGACAATGCTACAACCCTGCTGAAGTGGTGTGTGTGTGTCCAGGCCAATGAGCATTGTGAGTGTGCCGCTGTGACCGCACATGCATCACCCCCCTTCCATCTACCAAATACACAGCGGATGCCAAACATCATGAAGGAAGACATGACAGGGCACCACAATGTGCCCGTGCACACGCTGGCACAGCCAATCCCGTCACTGTCCCATGAACCTTGTGCCACTGCAGACACCCACCCTCAATTGAAACACTGCCTCAAAAGGCACGAGAGGCGTGTAAATGAGACAACATGTATTTACTACTTCCGTACAGTGGAGTCACTCTGCCATGTGTGGCCAGCACTGCACCGTGACATGCACACAATCAAATGTCACCCGCAGGGCACAGTAAACATGCAAGTTAATGTGTAGGCCCATATCCAGTTAGCGACATACATCGTGATGCCCAAAACATACCTCCATACACTGCATGGTACATATGCATGAATGAATGATGATACAAGATTGCACAGCAGCAGATGAGGACATGATGCCACAAACACTGACATGTTCCCCCATCTACATCCCATGTAGGTGATGGGGGATATGCACTCACGCCATGGATGATGACACCTGTACGGAGACCAAGGAACAGGCATGAAGAGGCATACAATAGGGCACATATCCGCACACGTGGAATGATTGAGAGGACATTTGGACTGCTGAAGGCCCGTTTCCGCTGTCTGAGCAGATCTGGCGGATCACTGCTGTACAGCCCAGTGAAGACGGGTAAAATCACGCTTGTATGTGCCATGCTGCACAATATATGCCTGCGCAGGAACATCCCAATGCCACCAGACGCAGATGAGGAAGATGGGGATGGGGATGGAGATGGGGATGGAGATGGGGATGGGATGGCACCGCCTCCCCCTGGGGTCCACATGATGGCCAGAGAGCACGGGATGCCCTGATTCACATTTACTTTTGAGTCACAGCATATTCACAGAAATGCACGAACATGGTGACGACAATGAATTAATAGTTGCACTGCAAAATAAATGATCAATGTCCACACATATATGTCTTGATTCGAAATGGTGATGTATTGATGTAGTAACAACAGGGAAGGAGGTGCATTGGTTAGGGAAGCTGTACACCCGGGGCCACCCACCACCCAAACGTGCCCACCCCCACCCAGGCCCCATTGTTCAAACCCCCAAAACTACCTACCCCACCACCCAAACGTGCCCACCCCCACCCAGGCCCCATTGTTCAAACCCCCAAAACTACATACCCCACCACCCAAACATGCCCACCCCCACCCAGGCCCCATTGTTCAAACCCCCAAAACTACCTACCCCACCACCCAAACGTGCCCACCCCCACCCAGGCCCCATTGTTCAAACCCCCAAAACTACCTACCCCACCACCCAAAAGTGCCCACCCCTCTCACACCCTTGTAGTCCACATGTGTCCTGCACTGCCCCACACACATGCCATCACTTCCGTGTGTGCTTCTGTGCCTGTGCAACCTTGCCCGAGGGACCCGTTAGCCTACTCGAGCGCCTCCTTGGACTGGCAGTAGTGGAGCTGGATGGGGTGGTTGTGTTTGATTGCGCAGAATCTGGGATTGAGGGCATCCGTGCCAGATTTGCCTGTTGGCCAACCAACATGGCCTCTACAAGCCTGGAGGTGTGGTCGTTGCCCTCCCGCACATGGCGTGCAAGGGTTACTATAGTGCTTGCAAAGCGTCCGATGGACCTCGACACGCGACGCACTGAGGCGCTGTAGCTCTCCCTCTGCAGCCTGGATTCCTCTAGCTGCCTCTCCACCAGCTGGGTGAGGGTAGCCTGCTGCTCCTCCATCCGCTGCATGCGGGCATTCAGTTCGGCCATGGATGGGGTGGGCGACCTCATGGGACTCCTCAGGGATGTGGGGCTGAACTCCAGCTCATGGAAGGAGCCCAGGTCTTCCAATGTGGGCATCTCCCCCTGTGGCCCCGTTTCCGAGTGCTCTTGTGGGGCACTGTAATCATTGCAGGCCACCCCCTCTGCAGTGCTGCTGCCTTCGGTGTTGTGTTGGGTGGCCATGATAGGTTCCCGTGGCACCTGTCTAGACTCAGGCAGTGTGGAGACGGTGGGGATGTCGGTGGTGGTGGTGGGCGGCACATCTGTAGTGGCTGGTAATGTGGCCAGAGGTGCAGAACTGCTGGCAGCATCCTCCTGTGTGGTGGCGGTGGCTTGTGTACTTGCCGGTGCAGATTGGCTGGCCTGTTGTGCAGTATCACTGTCACTTGAAACAGCTGTGGGGACACAAAGGGCATGCAATTAGTGTTGTTGTGGTGGCAGATGGGTGCATCACATGCGTCATTAAGATTGTACATTGAATAGTGTTAGTCACATGCATCTGATTGCTGGTGTATGCATTCTGTGATATTGGTTGCCATACGGATCATGATAGGTCCTTTGGCCCACTCATGCACTGCCTGGGGGGGTTGTTAATGGGTCCTTTGGCCCACACATGCACTGCCTGGGAGGGGGGGGGGGTTGTTAATGGGTCCTTTGGCCCACACATGCACCTCCTGGGGGGGGGGTTGTTAATGGGTCCTTTGGCCCACACATGCACTGCCTGGGGGGGGTTGTTAATGGGTCCTTTGGCCCACACATGCACTGCCTGGGGGGTGGGGGGGTTGTTAATGGGTCCTTTGGCCCACGCATGCACTGCCTGGGGGGGGTTGTTAATGGGTCCTTTGGCCCACACATGCACTGCCTGGGGGGGGTTGTTAATGGGTCCTTTGGCCCACACATGCACTGCCTGGGGGGGGGTTGTTAATGGGTCCTTTGGCCCACACATGCACTGCCTGGGGGGGTTGTTAATGGGTCCTTTGGCCCACACATGCACTGCCTGGGGGGGGTTGTTAATGGGTCCTTTGGCCCAGTACTCACAACTGCATGTTTTCATGTGGAATTCATGTTTAGGCACTTACCGGCATCTGCAGGTGGGCTCACTCCTGCCTCAGCCTCCCCGATCCCATGGATTGCCTCAAGGTGGAGGATGCTGCTGCAACGCTCCTCCCATGCTTGCAGCCTAAGTGGGGAAGGGGGTCCTCCGCCTGTCCCACTGCTGCGTTGGCAGTGCGTGGAAATGAGGTTGCGTACCCTCAGCCTCAGGTCGTCCCACCGCTTGTGGCAGTCCTTCACGCTCCTCACTGTCACGCCCACAGCGGTGCACTTGCGTGCAGCTTCGGCCCACACCTCCTTCCTCCGCTGCTGTGTGGCACGCCGTTGGTCGGCGCTGAACAGCATCTCCGCATTGTCCACAATGTGCTCCACCAAGACGGTTAGCTCCGCCTCGCTGAAGCGCTGTTTGCGCTGCCTCTGAGCAGGAATCCTGGCAGACATGCTGGTGGTCCCTTTTGGCTTCTCAGAGTTAGGATTGTGCTTGTGCTGACTCTGCATGGCAATGGATTGTGCTTTTATATGATGGTCGCCTCTCTGTTTCCTGTTTTGGCGATCATGGTATTTCCGGTTCCGTGTCCGTGGCGGCGGAGGCGGACACGGGTTTTGCGTCACTTGTGGCTGCGTTATTTCCATTTCCATGGGGTTTTCCGTGACGGCGGTAACAACGTTTCCGAGTCCGTTTGGTGCGCGCGACCGACAGCGTGTAATCGGACGGTTTTTCCGCAACCTTGCGGACACAGAAACGTTTTTACCGCCGTCACGGATTTTGCACGGTCCCAGACTGGCAGGTTGTAATGAGGCCCATAGTGTTTTATTTTTTCAACACAATATTAAGTAAAAAAAGAAATGGATGATGTCCTAAATAAGCACAGAAAAAGTATATTTTCAACACAAAAGAGGTTGTTGATGAGAGTACTCTGATTAAATTATAGTCAGGGATACGTCCCTTTGGATGGCTTTTGAAAAAGATGAGATAGAACATGTATTTGACATATTTGCCTTGTCGATGCATTACACAAAGTTCACACAAGATATTTATATGTATGTGTGTCTGTTTTAATTTTGTAGATCTGTGGGGAAAACCTTGTTCTTAGTATGCAACACACACAGCATGGCTGCGTGACATAAAAGAAAATGTGTCCTGAAGACAGAATCTATGAAAATACAAAAGACAATTGGTTTGGATTGTATTTAAAAATTGTATAGATTCCAGAAACACATGTTGAGTGTTGACACACTGTGTTCCTTACAAAAGGGGAATATCATATCTTGTATATATAACCGATTTGTGGGTATTTGCAAGAGTCGGGTAAAGAACACAGCATAATGTGTTAGAATGCATACTGATTGCAATGAAATGGTGTTTAGTAGAGACAAAAACAATACTCGTTTGTGGACCATTTTTTTTTATAAATGTATGATCTTTTTTATGATTGTTTTTATGACATGTGATAGATATTAAAATATGTATATTTTTTAAAAAACCTTGTGTGCCTACCTGAAGTTAGAAAGGGTGGACTGTGTATGTGTCAGGTTGATGTCATAGACAGCTCTATACCCTAAAGGGAGGAAGCCGTTTACATGGGTTGTGTTTTGTGTGATATATTATAGTCCTTTCCCATACGGCCCCTAAAAAGAGGCCAATACAGCTCTGGTTAGCTGATGTTCGCTTCCATGCTCACAACTTTTCTCAATTTTCTTTGTATTTCCTCAGGCAGTCCCTGACCCACATAGAAACTCGTAGGTCTCTCTCATAAAACCCATTGGAATACGTGGAATATATACCCAAAGTAAACACTGGAATAGGAGAGGCTTAATTATATATAGTGTTATGCACTTTTAGACTTACACAATGTTAAATGCATATACATCTGATCACAAATTGTTCTTTATGTAATGTCGGGTTAAAGGACCCACTATGTGTCTGTATGCACATCAAACCTATGCATTTTGATTCATGCCTTATGTACTGTTAGACCTAGAATTAAATATATGCCACCATATATGAAATTTGGAACATAGGAGTATCTGTAAGATCGTAAGATGTTAAACGTTCCGTATTGTGTCAATGCACTGCTATATGTTTTGAGCTCAAAGAAAACGTAATTCTTTCAAAATAATTACAAGAAAATTAAAAAGGTAAGAGGTTGGGGATTGATAGACAGGGCTCTATACTTTTATACATATAAAATAAGTTGAAAAATACATAAGTCGTGAATGTATTTTATTGTTGCTAACGGCGCTGGTAACCGGGAGACATTGAATGTCAAAAAACAATGAATAATAAAAAATGAATGCACACTAATGTGCTCTCAACCTAAACTCTTAGGACAGCCCTATGTTGTACAGTATTCTTTTCCATTCCCACCATCATTTTCAATTGTTTTTGCACTTTTTTGGGCAGCCCCCGGCATAATATGTGATAAAAAATATTTATGTTTTTGTCCCACAATTCTCTTGTTTCTAGCCACCATTGTTCTTGAATTTCTTGAAGATACATTATCGGGTCCTCGTCTGCTCTCATTTTGCGCATCATAATAGCACTCATATCTGATGAGTATGGGTACTAAACCGTAAGGGCCCTACACACGTTAGAACGACAATTATTAAAGGGTGCCCCTTATTGGTCAGTATTTTGTGCAGTCACTCCAGGGTAGCCCGCTCCTGTCCAAACATCATCTGATCTCACCCCTATTGTGGTAGCTAGCAAGATTTTTATGTCACCTACTGCTAAAGTCATCCTAGCTGTCATTCTCTCTAATTCATAAATCCATTTACCTGCCCCTGAGGTCAGTGTGGGAAGTTTACAAACCAGGTTGTTTTTGTCCTTTTGTGGCCATGGTATATATTGCAAAGCACCTCCCTCTTTCTCTAATAAAGGGAACTGTGTAAACCCACTGCTCTGTCCAAGCGCAGCTGCACCTTGTCACTGCGTCTTTCATACTAATTCTCTTTTGCCCCGGTAAACTTCTCAACTTGTTAACATATGGTGTTTTATACTCTGAACTGCTTGATTACTTTTTAGGGCATTTAGACTGGGCTCTGATATCTTCACTGGTTCTTCCAAGCTTAACCACGCTATCTCATTCCCTAGCCCCATGCTTTTAGAAGGGGATTGTGTGGCCTCTTCCTCTCCACTTTTATCTCTCTCTCCATCTTCAAACATATAATTGTCACTTTCATCTCCTTCGTTACCCACCCCCTGTCCTCCAAATCTAATTTTTGGACGGGGCTCTTTATGTATGTTCCGCTCATTACTTCCCTCAATACATTCCTTCCCTCATTCTGCATGGGCCCTCTGCTCTCCGTCATGCTGATGGTACCATCCCTTCTTTTCCTGTACAGGTTACTAATCCTCCTTTGTATTGCCTCTTCTTCTCCATCTGGAAGGGTAGGCTTTCCAAGGATCTCATCTACCACCTTGAGGTGTCTTTCTGAAATCCTCTCTCTTTCTCTCTCTTCCTGTCTCTGGTTCCTCTCTTTTTCTGGGAGCGTACATCCCCTGATAATCTCATCAGCTTCTTTTCTCTGTCTTTCTCTGCTTCTTTCTATTTCTCATTGTCTTCCTATAACCCTTTCTTCCTCATTCTTTCTACTTAACTTTCTTCACCCATTTGTCTTTCCCTCTCTCTCTTCTTCTTGTTTTCTCTCCTTTTTTTCTGTCTGACTCTTGTTTCTTCTCTTTCCTATTCTACTTCATACCTTCTCTTCCTCACTTTCGCTTCCCTTTCACTTTTTTTCTCTTCTTCTTCTATCTCCTGCCTTTCTCTGACTTCCTTTTACTTTTCTTTAAAATCATCCAGTCTCCTTCTATCTAATTTGAGCATGCTCATTCTGTGCAATTGCTACCTCCTCCCTATTGCCCTGCCTATCTCTCTGTCTCCGGACCTCCTCCTCATCCTCTGTCAATTTTGTCTGTTAAACACAACATTCGTTACATTCATCACATGTGGACACTGGTTTTGGCCTACTTTCTTTCTCTGTATAATATTTTCACTGCTATACGCGGGAGCCAAATATGTGGGGTTAGTGTATCTTGCCGCTGCTTTTAATTCTTATAATGGCCATAATCCCTGCGTTTCGGAAGATGGCTCGCTACAATGGGGAGGAGGGGGAGGGGCCATGGGCACTGTGCCCTCCCCCATCATGCTGATTAAGCATCCATTCTTTTACAGGTTATTTCTCCATCTCCTCTCCATACACTTTCCACAGTTCCTGAATGGCTAGTCAATTATGCAACTGTTTCCCTTTATGTGCAGCGTGTAAAAATGTCGACCTGTGTTGCAGTACTGACTTTGAGTGAACTCCCTCCTGCGGCCAGGGCATTAACATCTTACCCACAATATCTTTCACCTATTGGACGTGGAAATTAAAGATTTTGTCCTTGTACCTGGGTAATGTTAATAACAAAAGAGTGAGCTGGTCACCCCTCCCTTAGGTCCACACAATTGGTGTGAGCCAAAATCTTAATACAGTGTATAATCCGTTCACCACATGTCACCTACCATAGTCCATTTGCCTACAACCAACAGTGACACCAGGTGTCTCCACTCGCTGCAGTACATCAATAAGAGAATCATGCCCAGTACGACTAACAGGCCGCTAGTTACTCAAATTGGATCACAACCTCAAGCAGGCATACCACCTGCCCCATTCTTACCACAAAGACCATCAACAGCCACTACGCCTCCATTAATTACACCAGAATGTCCCAATAATCCTTACCTTAATGCACCAGACCTTTGGATTCAACATTTCACTAAAAAACCCACACCCAAACAACCTTGCGTAGTCTAACTAAGAAATTAAAGATTAGGCTCTAGATTCTCGCCCTCTTTGCCCTTATCAAAAAACAGTACTCCACGATCCAGACTTCATCGCAACCCTTCAGCTACCACCACCACCAATACTCACTCCCCCAACCATTATCAAGGGTGCATTGATCAATGCCAGATCCTTGCCAGCCGACGCCTTTGACATCTCTGACACAATAACCTCCATATACCTTGACTTCCTAGCAGTTACCGAAACTTGGCTCCATGCTGCGGCCAGGCCTGTGCTCTCACTCGCCATTCCAGACAAATACTCTATTACCCGACTTGATAGAGACTCCAACTGAGCCAAAGGCAGAGGTGTCACCTTTATTTCCAAAATGACATTAGGTCTGAGACCTATCTCTAACCAAACTCTCCTCTCAGCCGAACTCTTATCTGTTAAATTACCCACATCGGCCTCTCGCACCACCACCATGCACCTCGTGTACAGACCACCAGGACCAATATTCACATTTGAAGAAGATATCACTCTTCTCCTATCCAACAACACCAAGCCAGGATCCCAAATTATTTTACTTGGAGACCTCAACCTAGGATTCCAGGATGCTAAAGACCCTAAAACCGCTACTCTCGCTAATTCCATATCCGAACTAGGTTTCACACACCGAATCTCAGAACCTACCCATATAAAATGTAGGACTCTAGATTGGCTTATGGACCTTAATTGTAACATAGATATGTTGTCTAATACACCATTTGCCTGGACAGACGACCACCTGATCTCCTTCATTATAAAGGACGCTGGCAACATGAACAACACTCCCAACCTCGCCCTAACCACTCAAACCAGGGACTCCTGTAACATAACAGTGGAAAATGTACTCCCATTACTTCTGCCGATACTCAATACCACCAATACTAAACACCCAGACCCTACCGTCTTAGTAGACCTATATAACCAAACTCTACTTAACGCCTTAAATACCATTACCCCACTTAAATTATGCAAAGCAAAACCACTGGCTCACTTAAATTCGTAGTTCACCCCACACCCCAGATCATTACAAAAAGATAAAAGAAGCGCAAAGGCACTCTGGAAGAGTCACTCGACTGCTACTAATAAAGAGAACTTCCTATCAACCTCCTTAACCTAAAAAGACGCAATCTTACAATCTAAAATAGAAACTTATAACACCCGCATTGTACATGCTAAATGTAACACGAAGGAACTCTTTGATGTACTTAAAGAGCTAGAATGACCAGCACCCCCACCAATCACATGCATCAAGGACGCTTCATAGTGCTCTAATATACAGGCAGCAATATACAAAACAAAATAACCATGTTGCAAAACAAAACTGATTCAAAAAAACATGTTATCCTAAACAGCGTCTCCAAACCCATTACCTCAACACCGCCCTTAATTCATTGCAAACCTTTCAACTTTTCCCCTCCCATCACTAAAAAGGTAGAGGACATAATATCCAAACTAAAGCCCTCAAGATGCCAGGGTGACATCTGCCTGGCACCCATAATTAAGGAGGCTGCCAAAGGACTTGCACCCTTCATCACAGCCCTCATGAATAAGTCCTTTGAATGAGGCATAGTGCTTAATAACCTCAAAGACGCATGGGTCGTCCTGCTTCTTAAAAAGCCTACCCTAGACCCTGCTATTCCCACGAACTACAGGCCAATCACCACAGTCACTTTTCTTCTAAAAATCAGTGATAGAGCAGTTTATCTGCAAATTCAGGAGCACTTAGATATCAACAACCTTCTTGGTCTCAGGCAATTGGGTTTCAGGCCAAGGCATGGCACTGAAACTGCCCTAATTGACCTAAAGACTCAAATAGAGGAGCTCAAAGACCAGGGTAAACTAGCACTCCTCCTACTCCTAGATCTGTCGGCAGCGTTCGACTTAGTAGATCATAAAATCCTCTGCTCACATCTCAAGACATCAGCACATTTCTCTCACAAAGCCACAACGTGGATCCAATCGTTCCTAGACAACAGAACAATGAGAGTTTTCTCTCAAACAGCATCAGCTAACCCTCCACCAGTCATGTGCGGTGTCCCACAAGGCTCCTGCATGTCCCCCACCCTTCACAATGTATTCACTAAGCCTTTGTTTGATGAGCTTGACCGTCTGGGTGTCACCTACACTAACTATGCAGATGACACCCAGATACTCATACCTGTCACTGGTGACTACGACACAGGCACCAAATTGCTTAATGAGATATACAGCATCATCCAAGCCTGGATGGCAAAACATGGACTCACCGACAAGAAGACAGAGCTCCTCCTTCTAGGATCTAAACTCAAACTAAACAAACTTAGCAAGCAGTTTGACGGTTTCACCATCGAAGGTAACTCCATCAAGGTTTCCAACAAGTTGAAAACTCTTGGCCTATACATCGACTCCTCACTAAACTTATCAAGACAGGTCAATGCATCTGCATCATCTACAGCCTACACCTGCAAGCTAATTACCACCTGCAGACCCTTTCTCACCACACCTAACTGCATTACCATAGCCAGAGCGTTAGTAATCTCCAAGTTAGATTACTGTAATGCACTTTATCTTGGAACTAGTCAACAGAACTTGAAAAAAATGCAAGTTCTTCAAAATAATGCCATCAGGGCAGCGTTAAATATCCCCAGATCTCATCACATCTCAGAGACTAGACGCAGCATGAACTGGTTCTCGATTAAGCAAAGGATCGCCCACAAAACCCTCTCTCTGACTCACAAATGTCTTGCCAAACTAGCTACTACATGTCTGTCTAAAAACATTATACGAAATATGTCAGACCGACCGGCCCAGGCACATTGCCTCGAAGTCCCTGGCTACAAACTGCAAAAGGCAGGAGGGAACAGTTTCCCAGTACTTGCAGCTAAGTTATGGAACTCACTACCCCTTTTTCTAAGATCTGAACCAGCCTTCCACCCATTCAGAAGAAACGCCAAAACCTGGCTTATTGCGAATTAACCTTAGCCCTCTCTGCCTCTGATTCACAACCATAATGCTAGCATATCTGCTTTATTTCTGTAAATTTATGAACTCATGTATAATTGCTGCATATCCTAGCTTATGTACTTTTTATTGCTTACATAATAATCGCAGTCATGAGATTGCGAAAATGTGTATTCTTGCACCCTGTAATTATGTAATTGGATGTTTATATCAATGTCTAGTGTAAACATATTCTGCAACATTAATGCCTTTGTACTTTCTGTAACCTTCTTTGTAAGAAATGCGCTCAGATGCCCTTGGGCTTGGAGCGCCATACAAATAAACAAACTAAACTAAACTAATTAATATTTTACACACTGTATTTCAGCAAAAACTTTTGCTAGTCAACAATATTTTATTCCATTTTAAATAAACAATTCATATGTAAAAAACAAATAATACGTAAAAAACACATTCTTTAACATCAAAAACAGGCAAACGAATACTGTTCACTTTTGCTGTTTTAAAATATATAACACAAGTTTATGTAGTGGGGTTAGTAAGTGACTGTGATCCTTGTATCTCATGTGCAATATTTTTGTTGATCATGAAAAGCGGAAAGCAGAAATACGCAAACGCCTTCCTTTATCTAGGGCACTTCTTATTTACAGATAGTGGCACAAGAAAAATGTAGTTAAAGAAGTAACCTGTTTTTTGTGTAGGAGGCCTTTTTCATATGGCCTCAGAGGTGCTTAAAGCTGTTGAGTGTGGCCTCACAGATAGCTGACATATGTTTCAGCCCCTATAGATTTTTAGGTGTTATCCTTAATGCCTATTAACTGTTATTTCTCAGGACTTCGTTAGGACAAAGTATTTCTTGACATCATGATTAAATCTCAAAAAACCCATAGGTGTTCTCTGTTTCTTGACACTCAGTTTTAGAGCACGTGGACCTGGGCTATAAATACAGAACTGGTTGCTTCTGTCTGGGATGTGCAGTTTTCCTCATCAAAGATTTTGGCTTGTCTTGATGATTCTTATTAAACAGAAACTATTCAATTTCTTATGGATTCTTTTCATGTGAAGAGGCTCTCTTTTTTGCAGACGAGGCTTCTGTCGTCTCAATGTCATGCTAGGGGATATGTTGTCCTCTTGTTTGGCAAGCGGAGGGCACACAAGAGCCCACACAAGAGCCTTTTGCGTCACAACAAAGTTCCTGAGCGACACCACCTACGCAGCTCATGCCTCAAGCAGTGTCACTTCAATGCCCCAGCACGGGATCACACCCTTTGGTCCACACCACAACTTCATGTCCTTCACAATCTACACCATTATACACAAAAATCCACTGTTCACAAAATCCAAGCTACCTTACACCCTGAAGCTGGCACGAGCAATCACTACACAAATAAATACAATACAGCACAATACAATACAGCCCTCTTCCCAACTCCTGTTGAGGTACTCTTCTTTTATCATGTATTACCTCACAATGAGGTTTACTAAGCAGTTTTCCTTGACCTTGTCAGACGTTATCTCTCATATCAATAACTCATACGAGGTTTACTGCAAAGTTTTCTCTAACCTTGTCAGAGGCTATGTCATCATCTTTATTGCAATTCCCCCAATATACAAGCCTCCCTCCCCCTTCTTGTTTTGCCAGACTGATGCTATAATTACTTCCATGGATCAGCTGAGGGTTTTTGGTATTAAGTCTTTGCCAATCGCACTCCGCCCCACAGGGACCGAACAGGAATTTTCTCCAAGGGGGCTCCTGTCGACCTCTCTTTGTTCACACATGATGCCACTCTCCACAGTTCACCTCGTTGTCGTCGGGCCACGGCAGGGAACCCTCGACAATCCGACCGCATAGCCAACCATTACCTCTGCTACCATCTGTAACGATGGCCTGGAAAACCCCAGATTTATGCAGAGGTTCAGGAGTCAGAAAAACTCACTCAGTCACGGGAATAGACAAAGTGAAAGGCAAAACCCAGCTTTATTAACATTAAAAATAAACCAGGGACAGCATAAAAACAAAGAAATGTTTCTCCCAGAGCTTTTCATACAAAATAACATCTTTTATATCAAAATCACGTCAGAATGACAACATAATGAAATGAAACTTAAGGGGTAAGGAGACTACATACATTTTCTATATGGGTTAAACTTGTAATTGGATAATGCTTAACTGATGGCTCCTCCTAAAACCACCTATACATTGATGAAAAAAAATACATCATCATTACAATTGACTATTGGTTGGCACAATTGGTACTGGGTGGCCAAGCATTGAGGTTCCTGATTGGTTGGCATTCTACTGACCAACCTTGGACAATTGACAGGTCATCAAAACATGAGCCAAACGGGAGTAGGGCGAGAGAGGTCCATGGACTGCTTTCCTTCCAATTAAAAAAGATACAATCCCTTATTCCTAGGTCATGGGCATGGGTGATTACTCTGTAGTTGGCCTTGCATGGGGACTCATGTCTGGGAATATGCGTACGGAGTGAGGCAGATGCCTTATCTGTGTCTGCTGCTAATGAATAGAAGTTGTTCTTCAATTGTGAGTCATGTGTAATGAGACTGTGTCTGGAATTATTTCACCCTGCATTTTTGGGGATGTTAGCTAATTTTAATTCGAGTGTCATGGTTTTCTCTACCACTGGGGAATTTCTTGATCCATTCCCAATGAAGTCTTTTGCTTATAATTATTCTGCACCTGGCTTTCAAAAACTGTCCGTTTTATTAATTAGTCTAAGAATAAATGGCTTGTGCCTTGGGAATTGTTATCTTGGGTTCTCTCTGATCTGTCTGGGCCCTCCTTATTTTCTCAGTAACCTTGGATTGGACTGCATAGCTATTTGCCTGGGCTCTCCACGGTTCTTAATTTCAGTAAATTCAGCATTCTGATTTTTCATGAAACCTTGAGGCCTTTCATTCACTTAAGTGCGGGCTGCGTCTTCCATTTTGGAAAAGAAGGCTGTCCATTGCTGCCACATTTTTATATTACTAAACTATATAGGCATGTTGTCCATGCTGCATTCAGGTTATATATTGCTTATGTTAGTATTCTTAGGGCCTGATTCACAGAAGTGTTTTATAATGGTGCAATCCCATTGAAATAACTCTGTGAATCAGGCCCTTACTGTCTAAATGGATGCAATTGATATTCTTTATGTATACGTTTGTTTATTCTTGCCATCTTTAGTTTAGATCATATTCATATTCTGCTGTACCTGTCTGGGATATGAACGGTACGGCTGTCTTAGAAAATAACCTTTTTCACCTGTGCGTTGTAGGGTGGGGGGAGGGGCAGTGGCTATGGGAGGCGTATTCATCTGTCTCTCAAAAGGATATTCTGACTCCTGCCATGCCTTCTGTTCACCTACCGGGCATTGCCACAGAGCAGTGTAGGTTTCAGTCCCTTTGAGCTCCTGTTTGGCCTTCCTGTTAGGGGTCCCCTAAGGCTGGCATGGGAAGGATGTGTGGGCAGTCCCCAAACTCTTTCCTACAACATAGTGGACTATGTACTTAGCCTCAAATCCAAAATGGCCAATTACAGAGTACCAAAAATATGAAAGTCAGTCAGGAGCTCATGAAGCATTTGCATGACCAGAAGACCATTATAACTGAGTACACGCCAGGACAAATGGTTTGGTTACCAGTTAAGCCATGTACCCTTCATCATAAGTGGACTGAGCCCCCGAGGCAGATGCATTGTGTCTTCCATTCAGCTGGCTGAAACCCCATTGCAGCCGGGAAGACTTAGTGATGGCTCTGACCACTGAGGATGAGATTGAGGAGGAGACAGATCCCCTCCCAGACGTCTTACACACTGAGACCACTGATGGTTCTCTAGAGGAAGTCCATATCTCATCGTACCTTACTGAGCAGCAATTGTGAGAATGCCAGCGGCTGCTGGGCCAGTTCACAGGTCTGCTTTTATTGCAGAGCAGAGGTCATTTCTTCACTTACTCCTTTTAGGGTTAATAAGGGGGATGGTTTTACAGCCCACATTTTTTTAGATGCAATTGGACTTGCAGGTGGGCGGTTCTACAGACCCGGAAATGCGTATCTCCTTACAGGCTATCCCTTCTGGGATGCACCACCCCATGAACGGGGTTGGAGGGGTCTCTGTGCTTGACATGTAGCTGACCCACAAGCGCTAGCGAGGATGTTGTTACACAAGTGTGTTTTGAGATGTCCACAGGTCCCTATTTCTAGTAATGTTTTGAGTAGAACAAAAAAGAAATCCCTCATAAGTGTCCTGTTTGGTGCCAGTTCTGCACCCTTAAGCACTGTGTGTGAGCTGTGATCCGGTTATGCAGCATTCATTTTCAGGACCATTGAACTGAAATAACGTCAATCCCGTAACGAAAGCGCTGTTAGACATCCGGCTGGGTGGGAGGTTCCTATCGCTTTTGTCAGCCATCCAAAATTGTTTCTGTTACTACCGAACGCATAATGAACCCCCATGAAGAAAGAGAATGTTATTTGTCAATAAAATAGGATGAAATAGGATGTCAGATCTCTTTCACTGAAATTCAAAACCCGATACATACTCAAGTAATTGCAAGGTCTTCTTCTGCAGTAATTGAATCTTGCAAATTAGTCGATGGATGGCATGAGACGCTAGAATGTTATGGTGGTCTTGCGAAACCTATTGACTAAGACACCACCAATCCCTCGATGCATGCACACAGGAAGTGCTGTGGATCGCTCGGCATGCAATATTGCAAAGATCATTTACCGGAATAAATTTACCACAGGGGAACACACTTCACTGCATACTGGGCAATAATGTCTAGAGACGTCACACTTAGTAAAGGCTATAAGAAGGCCTGGGGCTTGATTCTCAAAGATTTGCACTGGAGCAAATCAGGAGAGGCCTTTGAGAATCACAGATTTGCACCTTCTACCTCATACTGGATTCACAAAACCTAAACCTGGTGTAAATCTGAAGATGACTGAAACATCTCTGAGATGTCCTTGAGCAAAAAGCACTTGAGTATCTCAAAGATTCTCCAGGCACCTCCAGATTAGCTCCAGTGATGGGCTTTATGAAAAGGGTCTAAGAGTAACAAGTGTAAATATCCGGATATACTCCACTGCAAATCTTTGAAAATCCCCCTACATTGATTAAAGGTGCTTGCAGCATGGGCACTAGAGGATGGTGCAAGGGCAGGTTGCCATTATGCTTTGGTCAAGGGTCTGCAGCCTGTGTCTCTCTGGGTATTTTGGATGACAGCTACCATTATTCCTCACCCTTGACTTTGCAGACAAGGTCTGATGGGAATTCTAGTCCAAAACACCTGAGACTAGATTACAGACATTTTGCACTGGTGGAGGTGCAAAGTTGCACCGTATTGTCCTAGCGCAAAAAACAATGGGGCCATATTCAAAGACATTTGCACCGTGACAAGTGCCATTTTTCATGGCTGAAACACTAGAGCAAAAATTCCTCTAGTGCAAAAAAAAACAGGCACTTTCAAAGCAATTTTGCGACAGGGAAAAGGTTGCCCTAGGGACGTGATTGAGTGGACAACACGAACGGGCAGTTTTGGGAGGGGTTAACAGTGCAGATCAGTTGGTGAGCGAGAGCAATGCTGTGACCAGTGGTGTTACTGAACTCCCTGTGGCGCTCCCCGATGACGGGCCGCGTGCAGCATAAATAAACGGGGCGTTCCCGGCCGCGCAGAGCGACTGGGAAGCCCGAACCACAAGGACGTATGCGGCTGAGTCCTTGGGGGATCCGGGGCTTGAGGACAGCGCTGGGGGGGGCGCCAGTAACCCCCAACAGTAGCAACGATTGGGGGAGACGATGCCTGGGCCCGGCCGTGATTATTTATATAAAATGTTTTCACCGAAACGAGGTCGGATTAAGACTTCGTTTCAGGCCTCGGGTAATGCGTAATACCCACGCGGATGGCAGCCATTTTGTCTATCAGGCCGTGGAACTTCACGAAGCTCCGATTTGAGCTCTGAAGTGAATCCAGGCCTAATTTCTGGAACTTCTGTCAGCAGGCAGCTATACCTGCATACACATGTGCCCAATTTGTGACTTTTTCATTTTCTTGGGTCGAGTGCAAGCAAGGAGGAGGGCTAACATGGCTGGGCCTGCATAGCTCATTGTTCTTCTTGCCTCCATTTTTGGAACAGTCGAGGGCTGGAGCCTTCTTCATCCTCCTCATCATCCCAGAGGTGTGCCGCAGTGACTTTAATATTTCTTCATCAGGCTGGAACCATCTTCATCCTCTTCATCATCACAGATGTGTGCTGCAGTGACTTTAATGTTTCTTCATCAGGCTGGAACCATCTTCATCCTCTTCATCATCAAAGAGGTGTGTTGCAGTGACTGTTTTTCCTCCATGGAGGTGGCTTGAGTCCGAGTTGCAGCTCCCATTTCCCACACTGGGGGTGCCTGTGCGTTCGAGCTCATGAGTGACACTGAGGATCAAGATGGTGCACCAGCAGCAGCAGCAGGATAGCAAGTGCAGCAGCCTCTGGGTTGGGCAGGCAGGTCCTCCAGGTCTGCTACCTCCTGTGCATCCGGCAGTGGTACCCGTTCGCCAACAGATTCCTCCAGCTATGGCCCAGCCTCGTGCACAGGTGGCCCTGCAGGCAATTCTGGAGTTTGATGTTTCGGGCCCACCTTCCAGCTTGGGGCCCAGGTGGAAGAGGTGGGTCGACTGCCTGGACATGTACTTTCGAGCAGATCAAGTGGCTGATGATGACTCCAGACTGGTGACCATGTTATATTCAGCAGGGCCCTCAGTTCAGGAAATTTTTGAATCGCTTCCGCTGGGGGATGGGTCCTACGGTCAGGCGAAGGCCGCCCTTCAAGCTCATTTTCTACCTCTAGCCAACGCGGACTATGAGCGCTTCGTGATGCTATCCGCCATACAGAAAGAGGACGAGACCCTGGACACTTTCTATGGACGCCTGAGGCGCCTGTCGTTGGTTTGCGCTTGGGGTGATGCTGAAGATATGATCAGGACCATGCTCATACAGGTGTGTTCTTCAGGAAAGCTCAGGCGACAAGTGCTAAGGGAGCCCGGGAGCACACTCCCACGCATCCTTGAACTGGGGAGGTGCCATGAGGTGTCCGAGGTGAGGGCAGCGAGAATGGAGGCTGGGTGGCGCTCCATCAAAACCAAGGAGGTGTGTGCGATGTGGCGCGGCAGCAGGGGAACCAGAAGACCTGGCGGTGGCCCCCGAGGCAGAGCTGGGAGGGCAGGTGAGTCTTGCCAGAAGTGTGGCTATGACCTGCCCCACCAAATGGAATGCCCTGCGGCCGGAAAGACCTGTGGACGGTGTGGGCTACCAGACCATTTCTCAAGAGTGTGAAAGGCGGCGATGCCTGTGCCGCGAGGCCCCCCCCCGACCCATCTTCATTGCCAGGGTCGACCGCCCAACGTCGCTCAAGTGGACCAGGGCGAAGAGGATGTTCAGGCAGAGGAGGCTGACGAAGATGAGGAAGAGAACATCTTCTTTGTCTCAAGTGTGGAGGTCCTGAAAGGAAAGAACAGGAGACAGCCAAGATGTGTGGTGGAGGTAAACCATTCTCCAGTCCCGGTCCTGGTAGACACAGGGGCGTCTGTCAACGTGATGGCCCATGGACACTATGACGCCATGGACCGGCCTCCCAAATTGGTCGTACCCAAGGCCCGCATCTTTGCGCTTGGTGGCATAGACTCTATCCCATTAGACGGAGTCTTTGTGTCGAAAGTGGAGCACGATGGATCCCAAATCCCTGCACGGTTCTATGTGACACCAGTGAGCACCAATACCTTGCTGAGCTGTGCAGCAGCGGAGGCCCTTGGCATTGTCAGCTTTGCGTACTCCGTCTGTCTAGAAGACATCAATGACTTGCTGGAGAAATATGCCACACTATTCAAAGGGATTGGACAGATGGCTGGCGATCCAGTGAGGCTGCACATTGACGAATCCGTGCAGCACATCGCCCTGAAACATCGCAGGGTACCGTTTCACCTTTGTGAACATGTCGATAAGGAGCTGGACAACTTGGTCAATCTCGACATCATTGAGAAGGTGGAGGGTCCGACTCCCTGGGTATCCCCAATCGTGGTGGCACGAAAACCCAAACAACCTGATGCCGTCCGGATCTGTGTGGACATGAGGTTGCCGAACAAAGCAATCAAAAGAGAAAGACACCTCACCCCGACGATAGATGACATCATTGCTGAGGTACAAGGCGCTCGCTTCTTCTCGAAGTTGGACCTCCGAGCGGGTTATCACCAGGTCGTCCTCAACCCTGAGTTGAGGTGTATTACTACCGTTACCACCCACCGAGGTCTGTACCGTTACAAGAGACTGAGTTTCGGGGTGTCCTCGGTGGCAGAGGTGTTTCAAAACATCATCAGGGGCACCCTAGCAGAACTGGAGGGCGTCCTGAATATCAGCAATGACATCCTGGTGTTTGCCAGAACGGAGGTAGACCACCTGAGACGCCTGGCAAAGACGTTTGAGAGACTGCAGTCCCTGGGCCTCACCCTCCACAAAGAGAAGTGTGAATTTCTGCGACCATCAATAAAATTCTTTGGCTTTGTGTTTTAGGAGGGGGGGTGTCACCTGATCCTAAGAAGGTCCAGGACATCAGAAAGGCGCAGCCTCCAGAATCCGTGTCGGATGTGCGGAGTTTCCTGGGCATGGTTACTTACTGTGGACGATTCATCCAGAACCTTGCCTCCAGGTCCGAACCGCTCAGGGCGCTGACAAGAAAAGACACCATCTGGAACTGGGGCCCACTTGAACAAGTGGCCTTTGACGACATCAGGGGTGCCCTGGCAGTAGAGGACACCATGGCCTTCTTTGATCCTGTGTTACCATCGGAGATCATTGTTGATGCCAGTCCGTTTGGTTTGGGTGCCGTGCTGACACAGATCGACCATGATGGAGGTGTCCGCCCGGTGGCATACGCCAGCAAGGCGCTATCGGAGGCGGAGCAACGATACTTGCAGATTGAGCGCGAGGCGCTGGCCGTACTCTGGGGCTGCAGACACTTCCGGCTCTACGTTCTTGGACGCCCGGTGACGGTGGTGACGGATCACAAACCGCTGATTCCCATCCTGGCGGGTTCATCCTCCAAGCCGCCAGCACGAATTGAGAGATGGATGCTCGCCCTCCTGGAATATGGAGTCACCCTGGTGTATCGGCGGGGGGCGAAAAATGCGGCAGACTATCTCTCTAGACACTGGGGGCGCCTGGCGCGGAGGACTATGACAACCGTGCAGAGGAGGCCAAGTAGCAGGTCCGGGTGGTGGTGGAGGCGGCCACCCCGAATGCCATGCCCTTAAAGGAACTTGAGACAGCTGCAGCAGATCACGAGTGTTTCAGGATACTAAGACAATCCATGCAGCAGGGAACCTGGAAGTCGGTGCTGGAGGCCCTAGTGGGGCGTACCCAGGAGGCCAGAACTGGACTGGAGCAGTTGTGGAAGGTCCGGGATGAGCTGTCATTCTCAACATCAGGCCTTCTACTCCGGGGAGATCGAATTGTGGTGCCCCTGTCAAAGGTGGGGGATGTGATTGCCCTTGCACACCGTGGCCACCAGGGCGCGGCTAAGACCAAAGCACGCTTAAGGCTGAAAGTGTGGTTCCCGGAATTGGAGCGGAAGGTGGACGATTTCGTGGCAGCCTGCGTTTGGTGTCAGGCGGCGTCACCCCTGCAGCGAGAACCTGTCATAGAGGCGATGCCTCAAGGGACGCACCGTGGGAAGTCGTTCATGCAGACTTTGGCTCCACCACGATGGGCACCCACTTCCTCGTGCTGGTTGACGAATACTCGAGGTACCCCGAGGTGGAGTTCGTAGTGTCAGTGGCGTTTGAACATGTCGTGGTGGCCGTGGAAAAGGTGTTTGCGGCCCATGGTTTCCCACATACGGTGTGCTCAGACAACGGGGCGCCGTTCCAGAGTGAACAGTTCGCCGAACTGATGGAGAGCTATGGGGTGGTGCACAGGAAGATCTCGCCTCTCTGGCCAAGGGCAAATGGTGAAGCAGAACGGATGATGAGAACCTTAAATAAGACCTTTCGGATCACCCAGGGCCAAGGACAGTCCCTCCAAAGAGCCCTCTATCAGTTCTTGAAGGTGTACCGTACCACACCGCATGCATCCACAGGAGTGGCCCCAGCAGAGGCGTTGTTCAAGCAGTGTCCTCGGGGGCTGTTACCTGAGGTGGGAGAGAAAGAACCGGGGGTGATTGACAATCAACAAATCGAGGCTGACCGGCAAAAAAGGATTGAACAAGAGAACCTTCGGAGGGGACTTCGCCCACAGCGGCTGGAGCCGGGTGATGAGGTCCTCGTGTGAAATAGACATCCCCATGGGATGCTCTCCCTACCGTACGAGCCGGAGCCATTGGACGTTGTTGCGGTCAAGGGATCCATGGTGACTGCATCGGATGGCCGGTCTGAGGTAACTCGCAACGTGAGCTTCTTTAAGAAGTTGTGGGATCCCAGGACTGATCCAACCCTGATCCGGACTTGGAGGTCGTCCCTGAGGACGAAGGAGAACCACCATCTCTGCCCGAGTCCCCGGTCCGGGGAATGCCTATGGACCGATCACCCGTGCCGGAGGTGAGTAGGAGGTACCCCCAGAGGACTGGGCGAGGGAAACCTGCTCACCTCAGCGACTACGTTCTGGGACAGGTGTCTGATCATCCTGACAATGGGAACGGTTAAGTAAGGGGACCCGGGTGGATGTTAATAAAGGGGTTTTCAGAACGGGACATTTGAAGTGTTATAGACATATAGGGCCTCATTACACGGACGGCGGTGGACCAAGGTGCTATATTAGCACCTTGGTCCATGCCGGTAAAATACCGGCACTGCCTTGGTGGAAAGGGGAATTACCGCCCTATTCCAAGGTTGGTGGGGCGGTAATTCCCCCTTCCCCCATTGCCCTTCCCCATTCCCATTTTTGCCCCAAAGGGCATAATGGGAATGGGAAAGGTTCTAATTACGGCACCGCAAATTGCGGTACCGTAATTAGCTCCCAGGTCCCTTTGCAGGTTGGTTTTTAACACCTGCAAAAAGCAGCCGTTAAATTCTCCAACCCGCAAAGGGACCTCGTAGTAAGGCGGTAAGGGTTTACCTACCGTGTAATGAGGCCCTATAGTGTTTTCATTTTCAGTGTATAGTTTTTCAATGTTTGTTGTTTGTCCTCCAGAAAAAGGAGGAGTGTGGCGCTGCCCGATGACGGGGCGTTTCCTGGCGCGAGAGCGACCGGGAAGCCCAAACCACAAGGACGTGTGCGGCTGAGTCCTTGGGGGATCCGGGGCTTGCGGACAGCGCTGGGGGGGGGGGCGCCTGTAACCGCCAACACTCCCCAAGCGAGACTGTTGTTGTGATGCAAGTAGTGCTGTTTAACCTGCTTGACCTTCTCCGAGCAAATACTTTGCGTTGATTCTAGTTTCCTAATTTATTGTTTGATTTGATTACTACATACCTCAAATAACGGGCGCATTAAAAACCGCATTCGTGTTTTTAATTTTCATGGTTAAGCTTTATCTGAAGTAGAACTAACTAAACATGACTGCATGTTTCTGCTGATCACGTGGGCCAGTGCGTGCGTTCTGCAAGACTGACAGAGCGGTACCATTTGTTGCCGTTTGCCATGTGCTTTGGCACAGAACCCAGTGTAACAGGCCTCCTCCATTTCAAGATCAAGGGGGCATCTGTAATGGCTTCCAGCAGCAGGACATCAAATTGAAAAAGAAAAAGTTACGAAATCCGTGGATAGCAAAGCCGGACCGTATACATTTACACGGGATTGAAAACACAATTGTTGGCAAGGGAATTATGGCGGCAGATGAAAGTGCTTTAAATCAATCACATTAGATGACCTTGATCCAGTGTAGCGAGTTACACAAGGGCATTCAAATTCCAAACCTTAATGAGCCTCCACGCGCCCGCACACAAATAAACTTTGGCAGCGTCTATATAGGCATTGTTGATACATACACGCAATTCAACTAGTTGAACTCTTTTGCATGACAATATCTTGTAGCGTAAAATACTATATATATATATATACATGTTACAGATGATCAAGTTGTGACTTTATCGTAAGCAATGACAGCATAAATGCTCAGGAGTTTAATTTCTCTCCACTCATTCATTAGTTGGTGCAATATTCATTACTAATTAATACAATGGTAGCTGGGCCATGTTCCAACTATCCATGGCAGAGCATTTGTGGGGCCAAGTGCAGAAAATTAAGTTCGGGGGCCCTTAATTTGCATGTGGTAAATTTACAGGAAGTGACTTCATAGGACATGACATCATCCAAAGAATACGTTACTTACCTTTAAACACAGTTCTTAACAACATACTTAAAATATTGCCATGTCTAAGACTGGCAACTTTTTGAGACTTCAAATAAAGATGTACAGAAGCGAAACAACTATTAAATATAAATTGTGTGTAAAATCGTAGAGCCGATGCACTGCCGAAGATGCCAGTCACTAGCCAGTCTGTGCTGGACATCTAAGCTCCACCCCAGAGGATTCCTCAGACTCTCCAGTTGAACGTTAGAAGAAATACAATGGCACTTAAAACCTCTGATGGGGAGGGTGATTATATGTGAATCTGGCTGACGATGGCCTTGTCCTGCTTTGCAGAAATCCCTGATAACTTCCTGGAAATCTTCATCACTCCTCCTGCCAATACGTACTCAATGAAAGCATCTTGCCTTACCCACAGTTTTTACCAATTAAAATACTAATCTTAAATCTCTATCCTTTACCCCCCTATACCAATAAGAGCCAATCCCACTGAGCCCACATTCTGGTATACCAAAGCCTCCAGATGCAACTCGGCCCAGGGAAGGGAGGCATGGCATAAGTACTGGGACGAAGAATAGTAGGACTAAAAGTAATTAAGTTTACTGGTAAGTAATGCAGACATTTCTTTCATGTTCTGCTTCCTAGTGTTAGACCTTACCCTATAAAGTATAGCAAATAATCAAATGCTTAGTTGCACTGGTGCAGGAGTTTAATTGGTAAGGCTGTTGGGAAAGTAGGATGACTTCTTAGAGTAAGTACTGGAACGAGCTAGAGGGATATGGAGGTAATGCCTGCCAAGACCAAGCTCAGGAGAAACTGCAGATAAAACACAGGTCCTTAACCACTCTTCTGCGTGATTTGTTAATTAATATGATATGATATGGCATTTATAACGCACCTATACACAAATGTTTCAAGGCGTGATGAGGCAAGGGAGTTGAACAGAGGGAAGACAGAGACAGCGATCTTACTAGGCCAGGTGACATTGAGATCGAGCAAGTGCAGGGGGGAAGGGAAAAAGTGCAGGGGGTAGAGGGAGGGGTAGTGCAGTACATAGGATAAACAGTAAATAAATAAAAACAATAAATAAGAACAATAAATAAGAAGTGCAGCCAGCTGGTGGCAGGTGCAAGGGTAAGTGCAGACATCAGGTGTCAAGTGCTGGTAGGGGGCTGTAGGGATACAGAAACAGACCCAGAGTGCAAGGGTTTCCAGGGGGGCAGTGCAGGTGTGCAACTGGCGGGGAGGGGACCTGGGCTTGAGAGCAGAGGGTAGCCAGGTGACCAGTGCAGTTTCAGTCAGGAGTTCAGCAGGGGAGAGGAGGAGAAAAAAAGAAGCAAAGAGGAAGGCCTTGGGTGCTTCCGGAACCAGCGATGGTTCTCCTCAATTTTCAGAGAGGCAGGGAGGCTTTATCCAGAGGGAGGCGCCAGCCGAAGAAAGAGATCTACCACCAAGTCGTTGCTTGGAGAAGCGACACACTCTGAGGGAGTTGGAGGCGGATGAACGAAGAGCTCGAGAAGGAAGATATTTAGGAAGAGAGAGTTGAAAGTATTGAGGCTCCGGGCCCCAGAAGGCCTTGTGGACAATGCATAGGGTTTTGAAATTAATCCTTGCAGCCACTAGGAGCCAATGCAGAGATTTCAGTCCTGGAGAGATATGATCCCTGGGCTTAAGGCCATGGACAAGTCTCTCAGTCCTGTTTTGGATGAGTTGCAGAGGGCAGAGAGTAGAGGCAGGCAGATTTAGAAAGAGGCTGATGCAGTAGACCACCCTTGAGAGGACCAGAGAAATGGAGACAGTGAGCATCTGGGGGAAGGAGAGGAAATGTAGAATACCTCTGAGGAGGGGCAGCTGGTAGTGTGACTTCTTAGAGACATCAGAGATGTGAGGAGAGAAGACTGTGGAGTCGAAGATGACCCCAAGGTTTTTAACCCCAAAGGTGGGAGCAGGAAGAGGGCCAAGAGAGGCCGGCCAGAAAGTGACAGGAAAGGAGGTAGCGGTGTGCCGATGAGGAGACTCTCAGGAGAAGAGGTGGCTGAAGGGAGCCTGAAAATGAGTGTCATCTGCATAGCACTGAATGTTGGGGCAGAGAGTGGCAATGCGGTGGGCAAGAAGTGCTAGGTATTGGTTGAACAGCCAGGGAGAGAGGTTAGACCCCCAGCGAACAACACAGGTAGAGATAGAGATAGAGGGGAGGAAGGACCCAAGTTGGACCTGGGAGGGTTGATCGGAGAGGAAAGAAGTGAGCCAAGCCAGGGCCTGATCGGTAATAGCCATGTTATCATGGAGACGGTTGAGCAGGATGGCATGGTTGACCGTGTCAAAGGCAGAAGAGAGATCAAGTAAGATGAGGACACGGGGTGTTGGGATCAAGGTTGGAGGGCAGGTCTTCACGGATGTTCAGGAGAGCTGTTTCCATGCTCTGGCAGCTCTGAAGCCAGACTGATGGTGATGAAGACAACCAATAGATTCAGAGTGAAGATTAAGCTGGGAGATGGCCAGCATTTTCAGGAGTTTGCCCAGGAAAGTAGTGATGGAGATTGGGCAATAGTTAGCCTGGCAGGACGTGTCGGGAGAGGGTTTCTTAAGAAGAGGGTGCATAAGGAAGTGCTTCACGGGGAAGGGAAGACTCCAGTGGCATTGGAGTGGTTGCAGAAGTCGGCCAGAGCAGGAGCCAGGGTGTCAATGTCGTCCTTGATGGTTTTGGAGGAACAGGGGTGAACCTGTTTTTACGAGACTTTCATAGATCGGACTTGTCTAGAGACCTGGTCTGGGGAGAATAGGGGAAAGGCAGAGAAAGAGGGATGAAAGGCGACCGAAGAAGGGCCAGAAGAAGAGCAGGGAGTAGAGAGAGGAGGGAGAGAGGAAGAGAAAGAGAGAGAGGACAGGATGTGCTGAGGATATGCACTACACATATGAACATGCACATCCCCCTCCCACTGGTCACTCCTCACAAAAACACACCCCACCCGAGCTTTGGCAAAAATTATATCCTTAGCTAGGCGAATATAGCATGATTGCATTCTACCATGTTGTATTGTTCTGTATTGCAGTGCATTGCTAAAGTTTAAATGTGAATATAGGACGCTTCTAGAAGTGATTTGAATGGCAGTGTGCTCTTTAAAAGAACATGTATGTGCTAAATAAAGCTATAGGGTAGCAAATGGGAGGTCTTCTCAGCGGCACAGAAGATGGAGGAACAGAAGGCCTCTGTGGGAGGTATCCGTAGACATTGAAGGGAGTGACAAAGTTGCAATGTGCAGAGACTGAGGGAGTGAATACCTATAGAAAGAAGAAGTGAGATGACAGATAACCTCAGTAGGGAGACACCCAAGGAACCATGCAGCTACAGCAGCTCCCCAGGATGACTGTCTCTACCTGATTTATATTCTTATGAAGAGATATTGTCCCCACCTCATATTCGATGGCCTTGACCCCCTGATCATCATAACCATTTCAAACACTCTTTGCCTCCACCAAGTCGCTTGTGAATTGGAGGAAGTCGAGCCTTATCAAGAGAAGAAGCAACTCTACAGGCTGCGTTGTGCCCGTTGTATTATGCAGATTTTGCTTAGAATGGGTTCTTGTGGGTTGTTTGCCTGCTTTGAATGAATGAATGAACAAGTGACGTGTTCATTCCTGTGGGTTTGTTAAACATATCCTTATCCCACTGTTAGGTGGGCTATTAATTGCCATTACTAATTGGCATTTTTGTTGCAAAGAAAACAAAATAAAGCAATACTTAAGAACAAAAGTCTAACACACGTTTAGCAGCTGCGCTAAGGTCTATGATTTTTTTTATTTGTCCAGTTCCAAGTACTTGGTAATGTTTATATTTGGATGTTCCCCTTTGGTGTTTTACATTAGACAAACAGCAAGAGGGTCCCCCGAAAGACTCTATGACACAGCGTTTGCCACCTTTGTTAATGTGCTACACCTAGGATCAATGCACTGCCCCATACAAAATCCTGGCATCTGTTTGGCACCCTTTCACTCCTTACACTCCACCTCACTTCTTCATTTGCTCTACCCATTCCATCGGTCACATCATTAGTCCCATTCAGCACTTCACCTTGTAAACTGTCTTCCTTCACAAAAACATAATTTTCAAAATGTATACACATTTTTAGTTATTAGGTGGTGCTGAAAGCACTACCTTTAAGCAAAAACTATTGTCATTAACACAAGAGCTTCAAATATGGCCTTTGAATGAGGGTCTGTAATGCTTTTCAATGGAGATGACATTTGAGGAGGGATACACAGTGTATTTGGTGTTGTTTGGTTATGGATCCTGCTTTTCCAACAAGTGCCTTTGCGAAATAGAGGGAATTCGAGGCATTACAAGCCAACTCCTTCATGAATGGAAAAGAAATATGGAAATATTTTCGAGCAATTACTTTTAGGACTCAGGATGAATGTGATTGTCCTCCATCACCATTTCGTGGGCGTTCTAAGATGGCGGCCATTGTTTTATGTGTGCGGGATGACATCATTGTGCACAGGCATAGTGTGCAATGACGTCAGAAAGCCAATTGATCTAATACCATTGTTAATGGTATTGGATAAATTACAGAAAGGACCTTGGTAGACCCGGTAATTGCCCTTTTCTTGGACCCGGTAAAAAATCAATCCCCATTCCCATTGAGCCCAATAGGGCTCAATGGGAATGGCGAGCATGCTAACAACGGGCCCGTTAATGACAGGCTCGTTGTTAGCATGCTGGCCCCCTTGAAGGTCCCGCTAAGGACGTCTGGTAAAAACAGACGTCCAGAGCGGGTCCCGCAAGGGGACCTCGTAATAGGGCATCCCGTAATGAACGGTGCCTGTCCCGTACAGGAGCGCCAGGGTCGTAATGAGGCCCTATGAGTGGAACGCGTGTTGCCACATTCCCTGCCTGACAGCTTCACTGCAGGGCGAATGCAGAGACATAGAAATCATGGTCCACGTTCCATGTCCATCATATGTTGTTCAGATTCAGGAAGGGGGGTCCGGGTACAATGACACAACAAATTAAGAAGGTACCGCTCAAGGGGAGTTAAGGTGGGCATGGGGTGTATTAGATAGGATGGACAGGGAAGGGGGAAATGGGTGTGGTTATGATGCCAGGAACGGGGTAGAGGCACGGGGGCAGAGCCCCCCCCATTGAGAGATAAGGATGAGTATGTAACCGCATTGGAGGGTATGTAAGTGAGGGGGTAAGGGTATGGGGGATAGACTAAAGAGAAATGGAAGTAAAATCAGGGAGAGAGATTGAGCAAAAGAGGAAAAAGTATGGGTGATCTGCTGGTGGAATGTGACGGAAAAGTGTTTGGCTGGCCACATACTTGGTTGCCTGCAAATCGGGGAACACGCAGATCTGGAAAACCATGTCCAAAGCAGAGGGTGTCTTGTTTTTATTAAACACATCTTAGCAATCTGACCAAAAGTGTATACAGACACATAACACATACCTGAAAAAGACAGGGAATTGGGAGATCACAAAATAGAAGTAATCCAAATCAGTGTAAAAGAGATGGTGAAAGTTTTGTCAACGAAAATAAACTTTATTACATCAGATGATGCTAACATAGAAAAAGCACTCCACGCTTCTACTATTCAATAACTAAGCTTTATTATCGTTCCCTTAATGGACTGCATATGTTTTGGTTTTGTGTGATTTTACTATACAAGTATCTTCAACAGAGAGTTAGCTGTGTTTTATGTACTCTGTCCACAACAACAAGTGTCCAGTCTCTATCTTTTAAAGCGTCCCATTCATTTAGCTGATTTATAGATCATCTGGTCGTGTAATCCCACGCCCCACTTTATTCTGTAACCATGACAGTACTTCATTCATTACTACATGTCTGGGTTCCCTTCTAGATGGATTTTCCACATCAGATATGAGAACATTCATTGTGTTATACACAAATCTTGTATATTTTCAATGATCGACACATGTTTCAGGATCTTCCCCTGTGAATGTACTTCCTGCTGGATATTCCCCACTGGTACATGACCTTCAGGTTCTATTTGGACTTTCCCGGATGAGTAACACAGGATGACCTACTTCTCAATGACCGTCCCTCCCAGGTTATCCTTGGCTCTTTCTCCTCTTCCACCTCTATCTCCACCTGTGGCGTCCCCCAGGGCTCCAACATTTCTCCCTGACTCTTTAACATCTATCTTGCTCCGCTTGCACACCTAATTTCCACCTTCTCCCCTTACTTCCAGTGTTATTCAGATGACACACTACTCTTCTTCAAACTACCCTCTGATCCTCTACTTTCTTCCTCCATCATTCCAGACTGCCTATCTGCCCTACAGTTCTGGATGATCTCTGCCTTGACGCCAGCAAGACTGAGATCCTACCCATTGGGACCCCGGCTCCCTATTTCTTCCACTAACTCTGGCCACCCTCTATGGGTTCTCCCCCTTCTCCTTCATCTGTAGCCAGAAATCTTGGAGTCATCTCCGACTCCTCTCTTTCCTTCCTCCCTCACATGCAGGATCTTGCTAGAAAGGCCCACTTTCACACTACCTCCTCAAAGGAATCCTTCCTTTCCTCACTTTCCTCCAGAAGCTCAATGTCTCTAGAGCTCTGGTACTCTCTTGGCTGGTCTATTGTAACAGCCTCTTCCTCAATCTACCCTCTTCCTCTCTACATCCCCTCCAGTGTATTCAGAATAGGGCTACAAGACTTATCCTTGGCCTGAAGCCCAGGGAAAGCCTCTCTCCACCTCTAAAATCTCTTCATTGTCTCCTGGTTGCAGCATGGATCAAATTCATATCCATCTGCATCATTCATAAGGCTGTCTGGAGCCAGGGACCATGCTATCTACAACTGGTTCTCACCAAATACTCCCCTCCAAATCTTTATGCTCCTCTGGCTCCGGATCTCCTCAAATTCTGGAAGCTCCTCAAGACTTTCCTTTTACCCTCCTTCTTTCCCATCTCCCTCCTTTGCTAAATCCTACAGTCACTGAGATTGGGGACCAGGGCCCTTATCTGTCCCTCCTAGTCCTGGCCTCTGACCCCCAATAGCCTCCAGCCTACACCCACCCCTAGCACTTACCATTTGGCTCCAACTGGCCTGTGCTGTCTCACAGGCCTGCACTTATCGTATTGGTAGTTGACCACTCTTACCAAGTGATCGCTGCCAGGCACTTACAGCTGTTTGCAACTTATTCCCTAGTACTTCCCTTTGTGGCACTCCTAGCACCTACGCCCCCCCTTCTCCCTTGCCCCCTTTCTTCTCTCTGCACTTGCACGTTCTGAATGCTCACAAGGCCTATTAGGACCGCCTCTCTTTATTCATTGTTATTATAATTGCCTTCCGTTCCCATGTCCCCTCCCCGTTGCCCTGTGGGCGCTTTGAAACACAATTTACTTGATGTATGAGTGCCTTACAAATGCACAATAAAATAAATAAATAAAAAACATTTCCAGATTGGATATGGTGCCAGGCTCACTGCCGGATTTTACCCCATAAACAGTTTTTCCTCGCAAGTGTGTGATCTGCTCCCCACTGGACACCTATTGTAGATTAGAGTGGTTTGGGAATGCTTATTGCTTTGCTACCAGATCTCCTGCTTGTGACTAGGCTCTGGGCAATCCACGCTTTTAGGTGAATTACTCCGAACCTCCATTAATAACCAGAAGTCTCTGAAAATATGGTGCTATTTTCCAGTTTTCCACTTTTCCCTTTAACCTGATTTTGATGTAATCCTAGTTTAGGTTCTCTAGGTGTTGAACTTGATTTTTTTCCTCAGAATTTCTGGGTAGTTGACAGGAAATTTTCATTGGGGTTATCGCTGGGTCAGACCATTGTACTTAGCACAGGGGGAGCATTAGATCCTATTGATGCATTTACTAAAGCAAAGGTTTGACCCTGGTGAAGACAAAACTGCACCAAGGTGTGCTTCAATTCCTCTCTGTACCATTGTGTTAATTTATGAAGCGTTCTGCTCCACAGGGGTAAAGGCAACATGTGGGGCTTGTGGGTATCCCCTCCTCTTTCTCTTTCTTTTCTTCCAGCCTCCTTTGCTCCCGTGTGTTCCTCATCAGCACTCTATGGAGACGTTTCTGGTAAAGAGTGAAGTAAATGAAGCCTTGTAAGAGGTATTTGCAATAAGGTTTTCAATATGCACACCCCGTCTGTTAACGTTCGCTCAGTTTGAATTCTAGTTTCTGGGGAAAGACACTGGCCAATCCCTTTACACATTCCGGAATTATCGCCAACTACGAACACTTTGCACCTCCAACAAATAATAAAAAAGAGCCTCTTTTGCTCTCCCTGCATTTCAGGAAATCTGGAAGAATATGTAATGGAGCTTGTAGAAACACATAAGAAACCCTAACAGGGATTTGCAATTTATGAAGAGGTGCGGGTGCCGACAAGTTAAATTAAAATATTTCACCAGACTGGTAAAGACCGGGGCCAAAGCTGAAATACACTTACTTCAGCCTCGCTCTACTATGGACTGGAGCACAGCTAACAACGAATCGCAACAAATGCAAGATGTGAGAGTCCTTTCGGGATGACATGTCAATGTAATCATCGTCGACAAGGCTCACCCAGGCCTCCGGATCTCCCAGCATCTCCTGACATCACCACTGCACCTGGAAGCAAGCAGCCAAAGCCATAGCATGCATGCATCACGACACGCACTTGGTCGCCTCTGCAACTCACCCTCCCTACCTATATTATATATATATATATATATATTCAGTGAAAAATGGAAATACATTGTTACAGGGACTTTATGGTTACAGGTAAAACCGAAACCCCCCAGAAATTCGGCAGTTATGGTAAGCTAAGCAACCCTAACTCGTGCTACCACTGTGCACTGCAAGGACTAACACCCATGACATCACAAATGTCATTGACATCACATGTCTGGCTCCCTCTTTTTTTTGTTCACTGACATATGTAGGCCATGTGTTTTTTTTCACTGAATTTCATAGGTTTTTACCGGGATACCCTTAGTTTGTTAAGATGTACTGTACAACATACTGAACCTGCTGGCACCATGTGAATGCACACAGCAGTCGCGGACTATGTGTCTGGTTGCGGACTTCGGTTGCCATCTAACCTGCTCAGAAAGGCAGGGGCTCTCTTACGTAGTGGTACCATTGAGCAAACACAAGGAATATATACAAACAGCACGATGCACATGAATTGCAAGGGAAAATAGAGTAGGTCTGCAAAATGTGTACTTATGAAGCAAACAGCACAAAGGCATAGGGAGTACACCATAACGGGATGCACCAACAAGAGAAGTGACATCTGCTGTCAACAATCTTACCGCGCAGCTACTTTACATGGTAACAAAGAACGAATGGGCAGAGTAAGGACTGGAAAGTACTAAGGCCAGTACGTCACTACAACGTAGTAAGCACACTGAAATTTGTCTGATAATTGCACAGGTGGTGCAGTGTACAACAGTTGAGAAGCATGACGTTTATTTTTTTATGCAGCAATGGCAAGCACCTTAGAGTGCTGCAAGAAAATTTCCCTCATGATGCAATGACTTATGATAGTAATGCCATTGGTACGCACCGCAGTCTGAAACTTAAAATATGTAAAATCTATTGCTTCATGTTCACCTGACAGATTTTTCTTCTTTAAGAGAACATATTGGAAAGGAAAGCAAAGCAGCACAAGCGCCACCCTTTTGACAACAGCATACGTCACAGGAAAGGAAAGAAAGTCTGTAAATAGCAAATTAGATAGCCTGTAAGGCAAAATGGAGCAATTGGTGAACAATTTTGCCGCCTGGAAAGATGACGTACAAGGACATAATATGGTCAAAATAAAATACCACTGTCCAACCTGCACGTGTACCCCTTCCACATTTCACAGCCCGCCATCCCATCAAAATCTGTGTGATTCGAGATGTTATGCTGCTACCTCAATCCTTCCTCCCCTCACGACCAACTTTTGCAAATCCCCAATTCCCCACATCAAGTATCCACTTCTACTACCCCCTCCCTATCCTAATGGCATGTATGAATGTGTGGAAGTAAACATTGATATGTAAGTTGTTGCTGAGTGTACATGTGCTTTTCCTTTGGTTTTAAAATGCTGTTATGACTCACCGGCACACAGTACTGGTGGGAATAACCACAATTAAGGAAAAGGGAGGTGTCCTACTGACACTGCACCTGCCCAGCCTATCTGCAATCACAATTGAGGCAACTGTACCACACCAGTACGAACCGCATATCTACAACTTGTGAACCATCTACAACTAGTTGTAGGAGCAGACTTTTGTCCGTTGCACAAGTACTCGCATGCGCATCTCTTCCTCTATCTCCTGGTAACACCACCCCTGTCCAGCATAGGCAAAGGAACTTGTGACGAGTATTAACGTCCCTTCCTGTGAAGCACACCCTCGGTACTGATGATTTTAGTGTTTTTTTTTAGATGCTTCTAGAGAAACACCTTTATTTTCCGTTTTTATATGGTTTTCTATTTTCTTCGCCTCCTCACTTTTTTACATTAAACTTTTCAATGCCTCCTGTATATAGGAAAACAAAAGAGCATCATCAATGCTGGACAAAGAAATGCCATTTGCATGGAAGCACACCGTATTTTGAGAATTAATGCTGTCATGGTTGCAGAAGAACATCCCACGAGCGGACAAAAATTCACACATGCTTCTATTGGTGAGACCCCTTCCATCCTCTGGCTGGGCACAGCATACGTTTGGATAGTCCCATACTCTTCTTGGTGTTATGGCAGAGAAAACCACCTGTGCTGCAGGAAAAAGCCTCTTCACTGCCTTCATCAGTCCCCTCAGTTCATGGAACACACGTGAACAAGTCATGTAACCCAAATGCATGCCGCCATAATGCAAGATGACAACGTGCACCATAGCAAAACTGGCCACTTGTCTGCAAAGGTCAAGATTAATGCCCAAACTGCGGACATCGACAGTGCACCACACTGCGTCCACTCCTTCCAAACCGAAATCGCCATCAACGTGCCTTTCCTGGGCATACTTGTGCCGATCTACCACAAAGGCATCACCCAAAATCAATATAATGCGTTTCTCGATGTCAGGCCTCTTCACTACACACAGTAATGAAAAATAGTATTACCGCCCCTTCCTGTGAACCACACCCTCAGTACCTTATTGGATAATCCCCACAGTCCCATTTCCATTGGCCCGCATGGTGAGAAGTGCAGACTGTGGCACGTGCGCTTCTCCCAGTACCGTGAGGGCTGCGCCCCAGTAAAACAGGACCAGTCCTTCTTCCCTTTCTACTATGTTTTGTCCAGCACTACCCCATTGGATACTGTTAAATAGTCACACATGCATCCACCAATCATATCAAAGATGTTAGCATGTAATACTGTCAGTGCTGTACAACACTTCATATGTACCGGTACACAATCAGAGTGCAAGTGCCGTGTGATTTGAAAGCACATTCTGTAAAACTATCCAAGATTTCTGCATCCGCATTCCTCCAGATGGTCAACCATCACCGCAAATTACAGGTAGAAATAGTTTCTGTACACTATTTTTACAATTCTGTTATAGGTACCTCTGAGCAGGCTCTCTGCCACTGAATGTCCGCAACGTACACACAAGACGCACTGTTCTTTCTCCCATCGCCTACCATCTAGTGCCACTGCAATGGAATATGCTTTCAACATTTTAATTTACCCATATTAGCCATTCCAATATCCAAACAGTAACTGTTTTATTGCCTTCCCACAATGCTACAAATTGTGTTCCACACTTACACATCTCCCACAAAATTCGTAAAAATATTGCAGAAAAGCAGTATTCAATGTTTTTTAGCAACGTACATCAAGTACATACAGTGCATGCATACAAACAGGATGCCCCTTACCGTGCACACTTCAACCATAGCCTTCTCCAAGCCTCTGTAAAAATAGACCTTCTACCACTGTTTTTGCATACACACCACAACCACAAACCTTATTGAGCAATGCATTAGTCTCCACAGTCCCATTTCTATGCCTGCCATCCTGAAAAGGGCTGATGTGGCACGTGTAATCCTGAAACTACCGCGGATTTCACTGCGTTATCGTGCTAGGAAGGAGAGGGGGTGGAAAGAAATGTGAAACAGGGTAGGGGACTGGGTCTGTAGCGGTGTCTCTGAAAATAATTTCTTTTGTATTTGTTTCGTGTTTTTTTTACGTGTTTGCAAACAACTTTTTTTTCTTCTCTTTACATATGTTTCTGATTGCTTCTCCTCCTTACATTTTTACCAAATTCTGGTCAATGCTTCCTGCACAGTGTAAAAGAAAATGGCATTGCCAATGGCGGTCAAATAAATGCCATTTCTATGCAACCACTGCATATTTTGCAATCTCATTTTTTTTTCTCTTTATATATGTTTCTGATTGCTTCTCCTCCTTACATTTGTACCAATTTCTGGTCAACTCTTCTTGCACAGTGTATAAGAAAATGGCATTGCCAATGCCATTTCTATGGAACCACTGCATATTTTGCAACCTCATGATCTCATAGGGGCTGGAGAGCATCCCAGCAGTGCGCATACATTCACACATGCTTCTGTTTATAAGACACCTTCCGAGCTCTGGCTGGGGACTAATTACACCGGCAAGGTCTCATATTACTCTTGGTGTTATGCATGAGAAAAGGACCTTGGCAGTGGGAAAAATCTGAATGACTGCATTCAGCAACTTCTTCAGGTGACGGAGCAAATGTCCACACGACATGTAACCCAAATATAGACTACCATAATGCATGATAACTACATTAACGGTAGCCATAGAGGCCACATATCTGCAAAGGCGAACCATCCCGTGGAAAATGCACTCATAGAGACTGCCCCACAAAGCGTCCACTTCTTCCAACCCAAAATTTGCAGCAACGCCTCTTTGCACGGCACACCTGTGCAGATGCTGCACAAAGGTATCTCCCACGATCAGCACTGTGCATCGCTCTATCTCCACCAACCTCACTACACAGAGTATTGGGAAAAATTAAAACCACCCCTTCCTGTCAGCCACACACTGAACACCTGATTGGATAATCCCCACAGTTCCATTTCCATGCCCACCTTGCTCAGAATGGCAGGATGTGTCACGTGCACTTTCCCAGCTACAGTGAGGGCCGCGGCGCAGTAAAGCAGGGACAGTACATCTTCCCTTTCCACTGTTCTTTTTCCAGCACTCCCTCATTGGGAACTGTGAAATATTCACACACTCATGCACCAATGACAGCCAAGACCTCTGCATCCAACACTATAATTTCTGTACAGCACTCCATATTTACCATTACACACTTCGAGTGCCCGTCGCGTATGCTTCCAAAGCACCTCCAGTAGAAACTTCTGCAAAGAATCCAAGTTTTCCGCATCCAAATTCATCCAGAGCGGCACCCATCACAACTTAGGCCATGCACACAAGAATCTAGGCCTTGCCCACACCCAGCACAAGATAATGGAGCCATGCATGTGAACATTTGGCCAGATACCACAATCCACAAACGTAACATAACCAGCAGCAGCACTTCTACCCAACCTCCGCACCATAACACAGCGATGCATACAAACATGTAACAGTTAGCAGAATCCACAAACATACCACAGCCTCCAGCACCCCTATCCACTTCCATTCACTAAGTATTGTGTCACTGTCAACCAAACCACAAAATCTTCACAACATTGGCCCTACTCCCACCAATCCCCACAAAGCAGAGTATCCAAGGACATAGAAGATTCACTTCAACCGTACCCTCTTCTATACTGACAGTGTTCCAACACTGCACCCAGTGTCCACACTGCAGGACTTGTCTCTGCACCATCTTCAGCCATACACCGAAAACTGTAGGATGTTCTAACAATGACCACACCCATGAAACCAACAATGTACGCAGGTCAGCTCACTTCTGGTGCTCTATCAAGTCTAAAATGTGCTCCAAAACCATTCTTTACAGGTCACCACCCTGTGACTGATGCAGAGTCCAAACTGCATTGCTGCAGTGGATGTGGTCAAGGCCTTGGCTCTTGGGTGCATGGCCTACGGCCTTTGGTCATGCACCCAAGAGTCTAGGCCCTGGGCATACACCCACCGCAACGTAATGCAGCCATGCATGCCAACATGTGACCAAGTACCAGCATCCACAAACGTACCACAGCCATTGGAACTCCTACCCAAACTCTGCACCGTGTTAAGCTATACATGGAAACATGCAACAGTTAGCAGATTCTACCCCAACCCACTTTTATTACCATACTATGTTGTTTCTGCCAACCAACCGAAATTATTGTTCACAACAGTGGCCCTGCTCCCAACAGTCTGTTCAGTCCACAAAACCAATACTTTACAGTGCAGTACAGTAGTCAGCACTCCGCGCAATCGACACTAACCAGGCCCATAAAATATGCACTTCAACCCTATCCACTTCTATGCACACACTATTAGAACATTGCACCCAGTTGACACACTGCAGTATCCAAGCACATACAAGATGCACTTGACCCCTACCCTCTTCTACACTGACAGTATTACAACACTGCACCCAGTGTGCACACTGCAGGACTTGGCACTGCACCACTCCAGCCATCGAATCAACAATATGTGCAATGTTTTTTTTTTTTTTTTCCAGAGTCATATGGTGTGAATTTATTTCAAAAACAGTTTTTACATGCTTTTTTTGATTAAACACTTTTATTGATTTTATTGCATAATACACAAAAAGGGTCCAACAACCAATAACATCACAAAAGAAAATAAGGTCCGTCTTCCAACAACGTAAGGATATGTTAACAATTACTTGTACACTCTTGTATTGAATTTACATTCTGGCCATCGGCCTGTGTCATACAAAAGTCTTATTGTGTGTTCTGCCACTTTTCCCAGATTTTCCCCGCTTTCCCAGGACATCCTCTGGCCGCTCCATCGCAATGCATGCTTCTACATCGTCTATCCATTGTGCATGCTCAGGGGTTACATCTGAACCCCATAGCTTGGCAATGTTGCGCTTGATCAGTGCCGTGGTGGTTGCAAACAGTAGCTTATCAGTGCGAGACATCTCACCCTCGTCCTCGACACCCAGCAACATCAATTTCGGATCTCTGGGCACAGTTCGACCCAGTACCTTGCTAAGTGTGTCGCAGCAGCGTTACCAGTATAGCGTGATGTGCGGACAGCCCCATATGATGTGGAAAAAGGTGCCCTCTTCCTGGTGGCAGCGCAGGCAATTCGGGTCTGTGGTTTTACCCCATTGGTACAATGCGACCCTTGGATAGTAGACTCTATGCAGGATTTTGAGCTGGACAAGGCGTAATCTGGCCGAAATGGCGGTTTCTCTCGGGTACATTAGAATTGTTAACCAGTCTTCAGGCAGTATTTCTCCCACATCCCTTTCCCATTTAGACTTTAGACTCGATAGCTCCGGTGTGGCAAACGAGGTGAGAACATTATACATCACCGAGGTGATTTTGGCATCTATGCTGTCTAGGACCAGGTTCCTCTCTATGAGGGTGCAGTCCGCCATGTCCCGCAGGTCAGGCAAGTACAGCTGTATGGCATGACTTAATTGCATATGCCGGTATCGGTCAGTGACAGGGAGGTTGAACTCCTCCACCAACCTCTCAAATGGCACAATTCCCCCGTCCCGAATCACATCCCCCACTTTTGTTATTCCCGCAGTTATCCAGTTCCGCCATTTTGGGAGCCTGTCCAGCTCAGGGATGTGTTTATTTACCCACAGTGGCTGTACCGGTGTGGTTTTCCCTTCCCAGTTTATATGTTTATGCGCCTCTGCCCAGATTAATGCCCGGTGAGCAGCCATTGTTTTGGTAGTGTTGATATTAGTTTTCTGGTATAGGGACTCTAATGGGGTTATGCTCGCTCCATCCAGGGTATCAGATTAATGTGAGGTAGAGAGGGGTTGCCCTGTAATAGGTCGTTTATTGCTGCCATCTGACTCGCCCAATAGTATGCAGCAATCCTATGCCTCCCTCCCAGATGGAGCGCTGCAGGATGTGGAGCGCTATTCTCGGGTGTCCGTTGTTCCACAGGAGTTTCCGGAGGGTTCTGTCGATTTTGTGAAACTCCCGTCTGGGGATGTGTAACGGGGGATTTTGGAGTATGTACAGGAATCTGGGTAGTGCCATCATCTTAAATAGTGCTGCTCTCCCCAGTAGGGTCAGTGGCAGGGCGTTCCAGTGTTTGACGTCCTCTGCAAAGCGGTTTATGATTGGGTGGAGTTTTTTTTTTTTTTTCTACGTAATCGTTTAAGTTCGTTGTTATCTGAACCCCCAGGTAGCAAAACTGGTCAACTTCTTTTTTTTTTTTTTTCCAAATATATTTTTATTGGTTTTATACATGCATTGCATTGGATGTTTGCAGGTACATAAATAGCGCTGGGCGCTGCGCGCCGCGCGCTTGAGTTCAGTTGTGCAAGTGTTAAATCAACAAGGACAATGTCCTTCATAACAGAACAACAGTCATAACAACAACAGGTCAGGGGAGGGATTCTGGGGTGAGGACAGCGATTAGTTTAGCCCTGGTGGGCCGAAATGGGGTAAATGTGGGTGACAAGGGGACTTTGTGTGAGCTTTTATGCCCTTGATCGATTTCAGCTCGCAGTGCGTGGGATTGTTTAGGCCTTAGAGCCTCATTCCTGGGTTCGTTGACAGGCCAGACCCTGGACCTCTTTGTACCTCCGCACAGCCTTGGCCCCTTAACTGGTCAACTTCTATACGAAAGAGGCAATTCTGTATCCCTACGTTACCCATCTCTCTCAGTGGAAACAGTGTGGATTTCGACCAGTTTACCTTCAAACCACTAAAGTATTCATATTCCTTCAGTAAGCGTATCACTGCAGGACAAGAGGTTATGGGGTCTGATAGATACAGGAGCAGGTCGTCCGCATATAGTGAGACCTTATCCTCCCAATCATCTGTCCACCGGAAGCCCTTCCACATTTGTGATTCTCTTAGCAGAATCGCCAACAGCTCTATGGCAAGCGCAAAAAGCATTGCAGACAAGGGGCAGCCCTGTCGTGTCCCCTTGCCCAATTTGAATGGCTGCGAGAGCCACCCATTTACTCTGGTCATGGCCTCTGGGGACTTGTATAGCAACTGCACCCATCCCAGGAATTGGTCACCGAAACCCATTCGATGCATTATTTCCTACAGTGCTGGCCAGTGCACCGAGTCGAAGGCTTTCTCAAAGTCTATTGCTAATAGCGCCAAGGGACCCGGCAGGAGGGAGGAGTTTTCGAGTGCAGCATGCAGTCTGTGTATATTCATGCGCGTAGACCTCTGGGGCATAAAGCCACACTGGTCTGGATGTATAAGTGACAGGATAACATTCTGCAGTCGATTTGCTAATGCTTTCGCCAGGATTTTGGTTTCAGTGTTGATTAGCGAAATCGGCCTCTACGAACCACATTTCTCTGGAGGCCTATCTGGTTTGGGGATCACTATTATAGTTGCCCTCTTTAGGTCTGGGGGGAGCTGTCCTTGCTCCCTCGAGTGTGTGTTCATCTGCAGGAGATGTGGGAGTATCGCACTTGGTTCTATCCTTTTCCATGTCTCCACCGGGAAGCCGTTCGGCCCCGGTGTTTTCCCGGGATGTAATTGTTTCATGGCCAACCCTAGTTCCTCTTCAGTAATGGTTGCCTCCAGTAGATCTCTCTGTGTGCCTGTTAGGGTAGGAAGGGTGATCCCGTTTAACATGGAGAGGTCAGTGGGGGCTTCCGGTGACCCATAGAGCGTTGCATAGTAGGCTGCAAAGCCTTCTGCAATAGCCTGATCTGTCCACAGCGGTTCTGAATTGTCGGGTTTGATCATCCTGACCTGTTTGTGCCCTTCATCCCTGCGCTCCAGCCAGGCTAACATTTTACCCGCCTTATCTCCAGTCTCATATAATCTGGCGAGCATCGTGGTGTGCACCTGTTTAGCGTTGTCTAGGGCTACATTATGCATTTTTTTTTGGGCAAGGACCAGTGCTCGGTTCGTTTCAGGCAGGTCTCGCGCCAGATGTGCACGCTCTGCACGTTCCACCTGTTCTTCAGCCTCTTTTACTTTTTGTGTTTGAGCCTTTTTGTGCGCCGTTGTCCAGGAGATAATCTCTCCCCGCAATACCGGCTTATACGCTTCCCACAACAATCCTGGGTTATCAATTGACCCTGCGTTTAGTTCAAAGTAATTGGTTGTGGTTTCTTGAATACGTTCTACAAGCTCCGGGAAGCCTAAGTAATAGTTGTTAAGGCGCCTTGAAGGTGGAGGGATTGACCTTGACGTAGATAGTTCTATTAGTAGGGGCGAGTTTTCAGAGATGCCACGTGGGAGTAGGGTGGGGTTAAGTACTCTATGCACCTCCGTGGTTGGAACGAAAAAATAGTCCAGTCTAGAGAGGGATGCATGGGCGCCCGAGTGGAAAGAGTATTCTCGATTCTTGGGTGAAGGTCACGCCATACATCCCTCAGTCCCAGTGCTGATGTGAAGGTGGCTAGCCTTGTGTGCGTGTCGGGATTCCTGCCCCTTAGGTGTGTACGGTCCATACCCAGGTTCATAACATCATTAAAGTCGCCACCAAGAATTAGTGTGTCTGTGGAGTCCTGTACTATCAGGGGAGTTATCTCTTCTATGAGATTTGGCAACAGTGCAGGTGGTGCATAAACAGCTAGTATTGTTATGGTTCGATTCCATAGGGTTCCTGTCATATGCACGAATCTGCCTCCTGTGTCCTGTGACACACTGGAAAGTGTGACCAGCAGTTTCTTATGGATCAGTATGAGGACCCCTCTGGAGCCTGAAGTAAAACCCGAGTGTAGTGCTGTGCGATAGTTACCACGTTTAAATAGGTTGCATGTGGTGCACGCCAGGTGTGTTTCTGTGAGCAACGCCACATCCGGCGTTTGCCTGTTTAACGCTTGGGTGACCAGTCTGCGTTTTATCCCACTACCCAACCCATTGAAATTCCATGTCATGAGACGTAATGATTTTGTATTAGATCTAGCATTCGTCATCTGGTTGGGGGGCGGGTTACTGTTGGGCAGTATATGTAGGATTCCGGGAAGATGCACGGTCTGTTGTTTCACCGTGTGGTGCGGGTTCGTAGGGGTGAATATTTAGTGTTGTTGGACCATACATAAACAATAATAAAGACAAAACCCAAAGCAAGAATAAGAACTCCCCCTCCCCCCAACTCCAACCCTCGTTCCCCTGGAGGCATCTACTGCCCCGGTAGTGTTACCTAACCCCCCCTCCCTATACTCCCACCCAACCTGGAGTATCTGTCGCCCGAAATTTGAACAGAACAAGCAAACCTTAACTAAGCCACCCTCAGTGGCACATGAACTTCGTAGATTTCACAGCACCTGTCCGTGGTGCTGTCGCGGACTTCTTTACTTTAGTCTTAGCTCGTGGGGCGGGTGGCTGTTCGGCCACTGGCCTGGTAGTATTCCATGCGTAGATTGGCGTGGGGGGTGAGATTTGTGGTGCTCCTAGGCTTAGTAGCATTGGCATTCTGCCCAAAACTGCTCCCATTTCATATTTCTTCCCACAGTGGATTTCCTGGTTGTGGCCGCTGCTTTTGGCCCTGTTCTGGTGGACGTTCTGGGCGAGGACTATTGCGTCTATCCCTCCTTCTTCCCTCCGTTTTCCAGCCCCCTTCTATGTGCCGTTCGGCCCAGTTCCACGCCTCTCTGGGGTCGGTGAAGTGCACGGTTGTGCCCCCATGGAATATCTTTAGTTGGGCAGGGAAGAGCAGTCCATATTTGACACCCATTGATTGTAGACGTTTCTTGAGCGGGTCAAATGACTGTCGTGCTTTCTGTACCTCTCTGGTGAAATCGGGGAAGAAGGCTATTTTGGATCCGTTGAATGTGTCGGTGCCCTTCGATCTTGCCAGTTGGAGTACCGTGTCCCTATCTCTATAGTTCAAAAATTTGGCAATTACTGTGCGTGGTGGAGCTCCTGGTGTCACTTTGCCAGCTGGGATGCGGTGGGCCCGCTTGATAGAGAAGAATTTAGAGAATGCCTCTCCGTCATAGATATTCCTCAACCAGTCCTCAAGGAAGAGTTCCATGCATTCCCCTTCGACTTTTTCCGGCAGGCCGATTATGCAGATATTATTGCGCCGGGATCTACCCTCGCTATCGTCCACTCTTGCTTCCAGGGTCTTTTTCCGTGCTAGCATACTTGCCACTTGCCGATTTAGACCTCGCAGGCCATCCTCGGTTTCAGAGATTCGTGCTTCTGCCTCTCCCGTACGGGAGGTCAGCTTTTGCAGATCATGGCGTAGCAGGGACACGTCTGCACCAATACTGTCCATCTTTTTTTCCATCGAGGTCCTGGAGTTGGTGATGGTGCTCATGATATCTCTTAGAGAAATATTGTCCACATGATCCGGGTCGACCGACGGTGGCCTCTCTGGTGAGCGGGGTGCTGGCATAGCTGCATACTGCTCGATCCTGCTCTGTGTGGATGTTTTCCTGGGCTTCTCCTTACCCATTCTCTGCTTGTTGTGGTACTGTTGCAGTGTTCTGAAGTCTGGTCCCGGGGGAGGGGGATCCGGCAGGTGCTGGGGGTAGGCACTATTGGTAAGTTATTGATGGTGGTTCCGGGCACGTTGCGACCGGCGGGTATTTATGCTTGTGCTAGCTTTACAGTTCCCTTGTCCAAACAATGTCTATTAGCCACACTTTCAGCAGCTCTGGGGGCCAAGGCGGTGTGGGTGCGTGATATGCGAGTCGGTCACCGCTTTATAGCACCCACCGGGGCCCTGTGGTTCTGTCCCCTGGTAGCGGCCACACGCACTGGGCTGCACGTCGCTGTGGGGGCGCCTGTTGTGTCCCAGAAATGAGAGGGGGTTCGCGGCCCAAGTTGTCAGCAGGCGCCGGTAGGGATCGCAGCTCCATCTGGAGGTCCTTCGCCCGTGGGGGGAGGGAAGGCGGATCGCGAGCGCGCTCTAACCCACCTTCCCCACTCCTTACCACATCGCCGGATGTTCCAGGCCTCGAGTAGCGGGTCCACGTCTCCGGTTGTAGGGGGCGCGCTAGTCGGATCACCTGCCGGTGCGCCGTGCGTCTTCTTCCGCGCCAACACTGACACGCCAGGCTTCCCGCTCCGGGCCCTCTTCAGGCCCCCGGTACGAAGGGGTTCTCGCGCAGGCAGAGGCGTTCGCCAGGCGGGCTGGACCTGCGATCAGGATATTGACTGCAGAGCCCGGTGGAGCTGTTCCCGCCGGCCGACAGTTAGTGTGCGCTCGCAGTTATGGCGGCCATCTTGGGCTCCGCATTTGTCACAGTTCATGCAACTTCCACTCGATCTGGACGGCGATTCTTTATACGGATTTGCGTCAGAGCACTGCGATTCGGTGCAGGAGAGTCTCACACACCGCTGGAGTATTTCAGGGTTCAGCTCCGATATATATTTTAGCAGGATAAGGCCAGTGGCGCGGGAGCAGCACGGGCTCACGTCCTCATCGGATGGCTGCTGGCCACGCCCCCCACAATATATGCAATGTTGACAAACCACACACAGAAGGCAACAATGTCAAACCTTCTTGCAACCAGGGCCCATTGTTGTCGGTGCAATGCCTCCAGCTGTGCATGGAAGGGGCTACGGGCTTACCACACATAACACAGCATAACACACGCTATGTTACAATGTTTATATCATGTGCAATGCACTCCCCTTCTGCAATTCAGCTGCCCCAGTCACCACGGTAAAGGTTGCGGCACGACCTATTGTGCTGTAACAAAGTCTGCCTGCATTCACCACCCATGGTTGTCACCTGTGCAGGGATCGGCGAATTAGTTCAGTACGCACAAATACTGCAGCCACACCACCGTCTTTGTCCACCTAATAACCACATATCTCAGCTGAGCATATCTCAGCAACCAATGTGTTGCTCCCAGTGCCATTTGAGCGTGAGGCAGCATTTGTCAGTTCAGATTTCTTCCAGCATATACTTTTGTTGCAATGGCTTCCGGAATCCAGGTGCGTTTCATGCATCACATTTGCACTCATAAAATTGTATTTTGATGAAATCGTGCTCTTTAAACGTGTGCCACTGTGATGTAGTAGTGGCCCACATCAGTGCTTGTCACTTTTATAAACAAAGAGCGTTACTTCCAGCAGCCTTTATTTGCTTTTCAATTCATATCAGTTCTGCAAAGGGCCCCCTCCTTTGCACTGCGCCCGTTACATATAAGGTAGCCCTCCTGGGAAGATGCGCTTCAGAGCAGATATACCACATCAAACTACTTTAAAAATGACATGACCCAGCAGTATCCGTAGACTTGATAATCTCAGACTCTCCGGACCAGCCCCTCCTTGTTAGCTACACACCTGTCAGCCAGAATGAAGTTAAATCTGGAACAAACCTTATCCCGGAACAACAAAGATTGAAGATGAGCCATCTGAACACTTACCAAAAACACATTTTCCTCACTATCTGGCTAGACTACACTGGTAGAACATGCCATATCCACACATGTCAGTGCCCTCATACATCTTAGACCTTATAGGATACCAGAAGCACACAGTGAAACAGTGAAGCACGAAATAACAGAGATGCAGCGACTGGCTATCATTGAGCAGTCTTGGAACCTTTTTACTCCACCTTTGTTTTGGTACTCAAACCAGATGGAACCATCAGCTTTTCCATGGACTTCCAATAGCTCAATTCTTTGTCACACTTTGATGTCTATACAATAAGAAGAATTGATGAGCGTTTGGAATAATGGGGGTCCGCCTGGCAGGGGTCAGTACCACAATTAAGAGGCAACACTTGCCGCCTGCTAGGCCACGCACCCGCAAGATCCCCAGCTCGTTTTTTGCAAAAGGGCAGTGACCTAACAAGAGGCATCCGAATCAGGTAAGTGTTGCTGCCTAATTGCGACACCGACCCCCTGCAAGCACCAACTTGCATCTATCATCACCCTTCTAAAGAAAGGTGTGCCTTGCAGGGGGCCGATGCTGCAATGAAAAAGGGAGTAAGGCTTTTTTTCTTAAGCCTGAAGCTCTCCCATATAAGTGAGAGCTTCAGGCTTTCAAAAAAAAATCCTTAGCTTCTTGTGGGTTGGGCTTATAAGGGGAAGTTAGGGTGCCCCGTCATAGCCCCATCTTAGATACAATTGTTGGAGCCTGGCAGGGTTCTGCTCTGCCTAGCCCCGGCCCACTTAAAGCCCTGCTCCCCTATATGGTCCTACTTTTGCCCCTTTTCTTCCCTCTGCTGTTTGTGGATATTTTAACTGGGTGTGGGCTTCCCTACACACAGACGTGCATGAGGTTCTTTGTGGACATTTTCAGGTAGCTTTGTTATACGTATGTACATTTCTTCAGGGTTCTAGTTCAGAACACTCACACACCAAGCACTCATCAACATTCTCCTGAGCTGCTGGCATACACATGAATTAGCATCCCATCATCATACATGGATGGCCAGCAGGACAAGATGACATTCACTCAGTCACCACAGTAGGGGAATTATGTTTTGGGGCTTTGCGCTGCCCACCATGTTGTTGGATGAAGCACAGGCTGTGGGGAGAGGGAGACCGCATGCAAAAACGGGTGTCGATGAAAGGACACTATATCGGCGATCATGGGTCACCAGCAGTGGTGTCACTAGAAATCAATTTTAGGGGGGAAAGCACGGGGGTACAAATACCACAAAGGGGGCCGGGGTGGTGGCACATCAAATAAGCGTCAACAGGCCATACTGGGTTAAGTGGCCCGCCCTATATTTTACAAAGCTCTTTCAAAATAATTGACATTAAGCATGTTCTGAGTAGGTTTACGACAATAAATATTTTGTGTCGAGTTAATATACATCCTAAAAAGTTGACTCATGTTTAACAGTTGCAAAAATGCGCTATAAGAAAATGCCCTATGCGCTCAGCAAGAGACTATGGGCCTCATTACACTGATGCCGGTGAACCATGGTGCTATTAGCGCCATGGTTCATGCCGGTAAAATACCGGCACCGCCTTGGTGGAAAGGGGAATTACCGCTCTATTCCAAGGTTGGCGGGGTGGTAATTCCCCCTTCCCCCATTGCCCTTCCCCATTCCCATTTTTGCCCCATAGGGCTCTATGGGAATGGGGAAGGCGCTAATTACGGTACCGCAAATTGCGGTACCGTAATTAGCTCCCTGGTCCCTTTGCGGTTGGTTTTTAACGCCTGCAAAAAGCAGGCGTTAAATACCCCAACCCGCAAAGGGACCTCGTAGTAAGGCGGTAAAGATTTACCGGTACCGGTAAAATACCAGTAACGGTAAACCCTTGCCGCCATCCGTGTAATTAGGCCCTATATTCTTTTAGCACAAATAGACATCACTCCCCGCAGAGCTTCAAATAATGTTTAGTTAGAGGTGCTATTTAGCAGAAGAGACATCCCTTCCAGCTCAGTCAAAAAACAACAGTTTATCAGATATCACTCATACCTCAGTTTCAAATGACAGTCAAAGGCAGTCTGTTTAACTGATGAAATATCACATGCAGGAGGCGGATACAGGGAGGAAGGAGGCAACTGCTCCTTTGATTCTTTGGCAGTGTTTGCAGGATTCTCACTTTGTCCTCATAGAATTGTTTATAGTTTTCAGTTTCTGGCTGCACATCCCTGTCGTGTCTGGGGATTTTTTTTTTATTGGAGGGGTGTACATATTTCCCCCAAATAGCGAGGGAGCCCTAAACAATCAACAAGGGTTAGGGGTGGGGGAGAGGGTTTCCCCGCATTTTACAGCACATTTATTTATAAAAATTGGCTAAAAAGCCAAACAGCGATTGGTTTTGAGGGTAACTCATGAAAAAACCAATGAATGCTACGTGGCCCTCGCTCTGGTGCATACACAATTATTTGTCATTTGCCCATGTAGATCACCATTTACTCCAGTAAGAATCTTCTTACTTGTCATTTGCCCATGTAGATCACCATTTACTCCAGTAAGAATCTTCTTACTTGTCATTTGCCCATGTAGATCACCATTTACTCCAGTAAGAATCTTCTTACTTGTCATTTGCCCATGTAGATCACCATTTACTCCAGTAAGAATCTCCTTACTTGCCATTTGCCCATGTATATCTCCCTTTACTCCAGTAAGAATCTCCTTACTTGCCATTTGCCCATGTATATCTCCCTTTACTCCAGTAAGAATCTCCTTACTTGTCATTTGCCCATGTAGATCACCATTTACTCCAGTAAGAATCTCCTTACTTGTCATTTGCCCATGTATATCTCCCTTTACTCCAGTAAGAATCTCCCTAATTGCCATTTGTCCATGTATATCTCCCTTTATTCCAGTAAGAATCTCCTTACTTGCCATTTGCCCATGTATATCTCCCTTTACTCCAGTAAGAATCTCCTTACTTGCCATTTGCCCATGTATAGCTCCCTTTAATCCAGTAAGAATCTCCTTACTTGTCATTTGCCCATGTAGATCACCATTTACTCCAGTAAGAATCTCCTTACTTGTCATTTGCCCATGTAGATCACCCTTTACTCCAGTAAGAATCTCCTTACTTGCCATTTGCCCATGTATATCTCCCTTTATTCCAGTAAGAATCTTCTTACTTGCAATTTGCCCATGTATATCTCCCTTTACTCCAGTAAGAATCTCCTTACTTGCCATTTGCCCATGTAGATCTCCCTTTACTCCAGTAAGAATCTCCTTACTTGCCATTTGCCCATGTATATCTCCCTTTACTCCAGTAAGAATCTCCTTACTTGCCATTTGCCCATGTATATCTCCCTTTACTCAAGTAAGAATCTCCTTACTTGCCATTTGCCCATGTAAGAACACTCCTGAACCTTTACTCCTGAAAAAACGTATTGCACTGCTTGCCATTTGTCGATGCACAAACACTCCTTGACATGTACTCCTGCAAGAACATCATTATTTGCCATTTGCCCACGTGAAACACTCTTTGACATTTGATTCTGTAACATTAACCCTCCTTCTGTCACAGAATGCACATTAAGCATCAAACTCCTGACTCATGGGTCTTTCTTTTGCACAGTCCAACGTTTGTTCCAGTATTCCCCTCTTCTCATACATCTGAAAATTAGAGAGGTTTGATGCAGTTCGTTTTTCTAGTCACAACGATAACAAAGAAAACCCCAAAGGCTGTAAGTCTTGACACCTGGAGGAATGAAAGAAAATACTGCATTTGCAATGATATGTCACTTATCTGAAGCCTCTGAGCCCGCGTGCGAGTTCATAGGCAGATGATCGGCAAGCGTACCATCAGCCAGCGTCAGCACAGTCACTACTGCGGCTAGACTGCAATGGCCTTCACAAGTGCCTGAAGTCTCCTTTCAGCCACTACATGCTTACAGCGCGCTCAGTGCCGGCTCTCCCGCGTGGGCGAGAAAACTCCTTCCAGGCGTTCATTATTTCCGGTGGAAATCACAAGCACCTGTGAAAGCACACCTCCTGCCTTTATTTCCTTGAGTGCGTACCTCTGCTTCCCCTCAGCCTGCTCGGAGTTGAAGTCCTGTGCCAGCATTGCCATTTCCCGGCGCAGGCTCCAACACCAACACCCACATTCCTCACAAAGATGCCCAATACATAATGTCAGGCTACAGCAAGAAATGGCTAAACTCGCTGCACCAAAATGTGACTATCCACGTAACAACACTTATCATGCTAAGAACTCCTCCCCCGCTAGGACCACCCCATAACTGTGACAGATAAAAAAGTTAGCAACAATAAAAACAACCTATCGACTGAAGAAATTAGCAGATAGTAATACAGAACATTAATTCTATGACAAGACAGGAGGCTCATATTATGCATTCTAATCTTTACTCTGAAACCACAGCAGCAAAGAAAAAACTTTACAAACAAAAAAGTTTAAAACAGAACTAAACAGAGTTCAATGTCAATGTAAGGGGGGACTCCCCAATCCATCATGGAGGACAGGTCATGCCCTGCAGGAGGCCAATGAGCAGGGACCCTTCCTTATATAAGTCCATTACTCGAAACCCAACCCCTCTTTCTTTGCTGCTGAAATCCACAGCTAAGTCTACTCCTCCTAGTTGTTGCCTTAGTGTGAAATTATGGAGTTTGGAGTGTTTTCTTTGAATAATATTGAAAGAGCTTTGGTGATTTATAACACTGTGCTGGAGAAATGGGCATTTCATGTGTGTTTGCATTACTTTACTGAAAGTCGCGTTCGCGCTCGAACGCTTTCCTCCAGTCCAGAGTGTTACATTGTAGCGGTGCTCCGTATGGAGCATTCCGCTCGTTAATGCCTTTCTATAACGGCGTTCGCGCCTTGTTTACTTTAATTAAGTCGCAACTGGGCGGCGACGCGCGAAATGTTTTTCCCTCAAGAGAGGGTTTGTTTATTTGTTAAGCAGCGGTCTCCCCGGAGCCAGCATGCTCGTTCCCTCAGTTTGTTTTGTGACGCGCGCGGTCTGTTCAAGAAGCTCAGCTTCTTCCGGCGCACGTCACGGCGGTTAAGACTGGCCTTGCAGGTCAATCAGTTCACACGCGTCGCGTGTGTGTTGTTTCCATTTTATACGCTGCTCGCGTATGAAGTCAGGAGATTACAGGCTTTGCCTGCTTTGGGACCCGGCTGGGAGGCGGCTCGCTAGGGCCTTATTGTAGTTGGTGAAGCTCTTTAGTGAGCACTTCTACAGCGTGCAGCTGTCCTCTTTATTTTTCAGTTGAACGCCATGTTTTCTTTGTTTGGGGTTTATTTCTGTTTAATATGTTTATTAGGTTTACTTTTTATATAATGTGCATATGAGTTCAGGAAGACTTCTGTTGCAGCTCAAGCGACATAGCTCAATAAGAGGGTTGCAGGTTTCCCATGCAGAAAGCCCTGGGTTCGAGACCCCCATTGGCGGTATACACATATGTATGTGTGTATGTGTTTATATTTATGTATATGTCTTTACTTGTGGATATATATATATATATATTTAAGAATTGATTTTTATTTTGTGTTTGAATTGATATTTCAGCTTATACTAACACTAGTTAGCCTACTGAAGAGCCTCATGTGATGCCAATCTGCTGCTATTTATTTATTTATTTACTTATTTATTTATTAAACACTGCACAGGGCATAGGGGATTTGCCTTCACTGTAGCTGCCATAGCCTGTTCAGTTTCAGGTTCTGCTTGAGTTCTAATTTGAGGTTAGCCCTCGTGTACTGATGGTTGCCTCATTCTGCTGGGATGCGCAGTTTCAGGTTCACATGCTCAGGGCACCCCTCCCTTAAACCTGGCAGAGTTTTTGTTTAAGGGCTGCTGTTGGCAGATGTCAGTATCTTCCCTGGATAGGTGCAGCCACCTGCTCGGCGGCGAGGTGGCCTATGTGGTTTCTGCGAGGTGACCCCTCGTATACGGCTGGGTCCACACCCTGCTTGGGTGTACGGTTTCAGATACACTTACTCAGTGTTTCCTCCCTTAAAGTCGGCAACTTGGTAATAACCCTAACCGGTGAGTGCCATATCCTGCTCGGTTTCAGGTTCTGCCTGAGTTCTAATGCGAGGTTACCCCTCGTGTACTGCTGGTTCCACACCCTGTTTGGGTGAGCAGTTTGAGCTGCACTTACTCAGTGTTTTCCTCCCTTAATGTCGGTGTCTTTGGTAATTACCTTTACCGGTGTGTGCAATAACCTGCTCGGTTCAGGTTCTGCCTGAGTTTTTTTATGCGAGGTACCCCCTCGTGTACTGCTGAGTGTCACGCCCTACTCGGGCGATGCAATTGGAGGTGCACTTGCTCAGTGTATCCCTCCCTTAAGGTCGCCAGTTTTGTTTTGGTGCTGCATATGGCAGTTGTCATTGTATTTTTTCTGTAAACATGCCGTATCCTGCTCGGTTTCAGGCTTTGCCTGGTTTCTATTGCGAGGTACTCCCTCGTGTACTGCTGGTTGCCACGCCCTGCTGGGGCGAGCAGTTGAGGTGCACTTACTCAGTGTACTCTTTGCTAAACAATATGTTTAAGGGTTGACTGGAGCACTTTTGCGTTTCCAGAATTGTCAGTAACCCGGATAGTTCAGTAAGTATCACCTTCTATAAGGGCCGGGGGTTCGGACCCTTGGGAGGGCGTAACCCCTCTTCTTTGGATATTTTAAATATTTTCAATATTTTAAATATTTTTTATATTTTATATTTATTTGTTAAGTTCTTTAAAGAAAAGACTGCGAGGAGGTGGTTATAACAGACTCATGTGGGGGTTGTACCTTCCCTCTAGCCATCACTATGGTGTTAACCTTCGTCTTAGTAAAAATTCTGATGCCCTTTACCTTAGTTAGATGTGGGACAACTCAGTCCTTTCCTTAGGTTTTTGCTTTCCCCAATAACAATTGCTCCACCCAATGCTCGTGCTGATTAAGCTGCAGAGAGTTTTCTCTCGACATGAGGGGAGAAAATGATACTTTATGCCCCTTTTGAGGTCTGCAGGGCTTGACGCTCTCTTTAGTGGGGAAGTGTTCCCTTACTATTTGTCCCATTTGGACATTCTTTTACTATTTGAACTATTGGTGGAGACAAGCCAGCTCGAGGGTAACTGTTCAGTTTGTTGCAAGACACGTTGGACAACCATGTTCTGCTTGGATGAAATGTTTGGAAACACTTGCTGATTTCAGGTGGGTGAGTTGCCAAATAATAACTTTCTGGCGCCTGCCCCATGGGCTTCCTCCCAAAGCTTGGCCTATTGTTCAGCTGTCTGTCTGGCAGCGTGTTACAATTTCTCCTCTGCTCGAGGAGTATAGCAAGGCTTCGATATACTCAGGAGAGTTGTTTAGCCTCTTTTGTTATGTATATATATTTTCTACGGTGCAGCGAATGGAGTGCTGGCTTCACACCCGTGATCAGCCTACTGATGCAGGTTCCTATCTTGGAAGGGTATAAATCAGTCGTTTATCCCGCTGCAATCGATGAATAAACACCTCACACCACACTGGTGGTAGTAGTGATGAGTAATTCTAGTATACCTGAGAGTTCGTAGCACTATACAAGGGCTATTTTGCTATGGGTAATGTGCTTAATATTCCTTCCCTGATTACCTTAGTGGCCAGCTCTGCCTCACAAAACACGCAGAGACTCTGACCTCAGGGTCTGAGGGGCAGTGGTCCCAATATGCTTTCACAACCTTTTCATTTACGGGGCATGATATTTCCCCAGAGTGCTTTCCCCCTCATTCCCCTTCCCGCCATCCTTGGGGAGGGTTGCATCAGGATATTACACCTCTTGGAGTATACCCGATGGTTTCTGTTTTTCCTTTACAGGAATTCTGACTCGTGACCAGTGCAGACTCGCACTGAGCATTTCCCTCCCGTCAGTTTACTTCCTTTGCGCTAATGCCTGTTATTTCCATAAGTTCATTTGAGCCCATTTCATGGTCAGGGAGTTGGTTGGAAGTGCAAGAGTGTATTTATTTTAAGGGTGTAAAGCGAGGCTTTAGCGTGGTCCTCGGGGTAGCCTTCTTTTGGGGTTGCAAGGGTTTCCTTAGATAAGTGGGGAAGGGTTCTCCTCCTTTGGGGAGGTTCAATTTCCCTTGGTGGGATAGAGGGGTTTTTGAAGCGCTACTACTCTCCCATCCATGTCTGTCAGTGCGTTTCCCAGAGGGCTGGGATATATATATATATATATATATTTAGTTAATGACTTGGCAGGTAGACCTATTAGGTTTTCACAGGAGATTGTTGGTTGCAATAAGGTGCCAGCTCTGGGTGCTGGGAGCTTCAAGGTTCTTCAAATTGCATAAGGTAGAGGATAGTTCTCTTCTGGGGAGCGACTTCATTTTAACTGCTTTAGGATCAGTTCTTTACAGTTTAGAGTACTTGTTGAGACTTTGGAATTTAGAGGGTCCTCCTTCGGTTAGTTTATGATCCTCTAGTGGAGTCATACCATGGAGGAGGGTACAAGATCAAGCATCGGGCACATCTGTACAGGGGTTCAGATTTCACTATAATGGTAGTGGTTGGATATAAGATACATTTTTCTCTTTGCCAAGTTTGGACTCTTATAGGTCAGGTTTGTAAATATCTGCCTTTGTCATGGTAGCAAAGTCCTTCTTCAATAGCTTGGGTGGTCTGTTGGTCTCCGTTTTGGGTAATTTGGCATGTTAGCGGTCAGATGGGGCCTGATCTTCCATTCTGCTTCCGCCTCCAGAAGACATGCCTTCTTTATTATATTCATATGTCTGTAGACAATTGTGGGTTAAGTCTATTGCTTTTCATCTCCGCTCAGGATGGGTCGTCCTATTACAGATTAATAAATGACCTTTTTACTCCCATTTTACCTTTTTATGAAGGTTTGTCTTCCCACTTGTTCCCCAGTGTAGTTATGTAACATGCCCTGTCTTTTATGCGATATCTTCCTTTAACGCATGAGATGGCCCATCCTACTAGTGTAGAAAACTTGGTTCAGTGTTTCCCCTCTTTTAACCAGTTGGGTTTGGTGACCTGTAAGGAAAGCTGGAATTGGCACATCTTCCAGTTGGTCTGCAGGGGATTTGGCTATGCCTTATATGACAGTTATTAAAGCAGCCTAGTCTTGGGCAATTCTCGGGTGGCCAGTTGGTTGATCTAATGAAAGTATTTAATGAATTTTCTTCTCCTATTATTTTATTATATTGTCTATGGTATTGATGATGTTGTGCTAGTAAGATGCAAGGGCTTTGAACTTGCATAATATGTGTCAAGAGCTCAATCTTGCGCAGGGGCAGCACGTACACCTACCTCCCCGTTGGGTCTTGGCACCCGGTTAGGTAGACAACACGGGTCACCGCGACCCGCCGGGGAAAGAGGGTTAGGGTCCGTTGAATTGGATAGGTAGAGGGTTGTTGGTTAACCGGGTAAAAGGGGAGGAAGGGTAGGAATGGGTTATGGATAAGAAGGGATTTTAGGAAAGGTCCGCCTTGGTGTTCTGCCTGGGACTCCTGAGATCGACGGTACTCCGCCCATGCACGCTTACACACTCACAACTAACTTGCCCCCAAAACTCTGTGACTTCTATACACGGTTCACTTACAGTATGGAAACATCATGGGAAAGGACATTATGAACACGCTACAGTTTCTGATATAGAGTTGGCAGTTTCATCTACCAACCCACAAGGTTAGCATTATCTATAACACCCAACACCTTAAAAGTAACCAAATGAGCACTTAGCTTCGTTTGATGGTACCGGGTGGCGTGCCAGGCGACTGCCAGAGTTCGTGCCGTTAGACTACGGCGGCGCAGCGGGTTCTGGCCACTGATACAGTGGGATGCCGCTACAAGGAAATCAAAAACAAGAATGAGCTCAGGTCGCGAACTGGGCCCGTCACTTTACTCTCACACGCTGATGTGTTCCCCCAAGAATCTGCAAGGGCCGTGTTGCTTCACACGGCAACAAATAGTGCAAACTGGGTTACGATCGCCCCAAGAATCTGCCAAGGCCGTGTTGCTTCACACGGCAACGAAATAGTTAAACTGAGTTACGAGGTGGCCACTTGGCCTTAACTAGTATCACCGGAGCTTTCCTCAGCCCGGCGCTCATACCGGCTAGAATCCCACAACGTTGCATGCACTATTGTTTTTGTCTGTGAACCAGCGGTTCGTAAAAGCAGAGAAATGCACTTATCTTGCCGGAGGCGCGGGGCCTGCAGAGGTCACAGGCGGGGAATGGCCCCGCGGGTCGCTGCCTGCAGGAGCCCTCAGCTTACACGTCCGCTCCCATCCGAGTCTGTTAGCGCAAGCGGGGATCCGTGCGCTCGTCGCGCGCATGCGCGGACCGTCGGGCGTTGTCCCACGTAGTTCCACTGCTTGCGAGCACGCGAGCTTGCTGGGACTTGTAGTTCTGGCTACCGGATGGCGTTTTCTGCCATCTGCAGCCAATGTTCTGCAACGAGGACACAACAGTGTTCTGAAATATAGTACTTTATGGCTCCTGCTGGACCTAATCCCCACGCTGGACACAGCTGAGGCAGTGGGGGTCCTGACAGTACTCCCCCCCCCCCAACAGGTCCTGCTTTTGCAGGATTGTTTCTATGAAACAAGCGCACTAGTCGGGGTGCATGTACATTTAACGCTGGCTCCCATGAGCGTTCCTCGGGCCCATAACCCAACCAGTCCACCAGATAATACAATTGTCCCAGATGCAAGCGAGAATCCAGAATCGCTTTCACCTCGAACTCAGGAACCCCATTCACAGTAATCGGGGGAGGTCTTTTGGAACGTATGGAAGCCGGGGCGGGTTTGAGTAGTGCTACATGGAACACAGGGTGGATTTTCATTTGTGTTGGTAAGGTGAGACGGACTGCTAATGGATTAATGATTTTTTCTACAGGGAACGGGCCTATAAACCTGGGTTGGAATTTGCGTGGGCCTATCAAATGCAGGTTATGCGTGTTTAACCATACCTTGTCCCCAACCCTATATGTTGGAGCGGGTTCTCTGTGTGTATCTGCATATTTCTTATAGGAAGCTTTAGCCATGTCTAGATTGACTATGATACCACGCCAGACATTCTCTAAATGTGTTTTGAGCTGGGTCACAGCGGGTACATCAATATTGGGCAAATGTGGCACTGGTTGGAAACGGGGATGAAAACCATAAGTCCCATAAAAAGGAGTCACCCTAGTAGAACTATGTACTGTACAGCGTTATTATACGCTAGTTCCGCCAGCCAAAGAACATCCGCCCACGTGGATTCGTTATTGTATGTCATACAGCGGATGTACTGCTCCAAGGTCTGGTTCACCCTTTCCGTTTGCCCGTCTGTTTCGGGATGATAACTCGTGGATAATTTCAATCGCATCCCTACAGTGGCACAAAAGGCCTGCCAGAAACGTGAAGTGAACTGCGCTCCTCGATCTGAAACAACATGTAATGGCATGCCATGTAAGCGGACAATATGTTGAAGGAAAAGGTGAACCAATGCCCGAGCCGTAGGGATTCCTTTGCTGGGTATGAAATGAGCCAATTTGGTTAAAGAATCCACCACCACCAGTACAGTGGTGTATCCCTGACTTAATGGCAGGTCCACTATAAAATCCAATGATATGGTGTGCCATGGTACTGGCGGAGTGGGTAAAGGGCGCAGGTGTCCAGCTGGTTTTCGATGGTCTGATTTGTTCCTCAAACAACATTCGCATGTTTGTATATACTGTTGAACATCTTGCTTGAGACCTGGCCACCAGAAATGTCGAGTTAACAATTCACAGGTTTTTGCATTGCCGGGGTGCCCCACAAAAGGAGAATCATGACACCACCTGATGGCTTGTTGACGGACAACTGGTGTGGGTAGATATAAGGCTGTTCCAAAAAAGGGTAACCCATCCTTCACGGTTTTCTTCTTGCTTGGGTCGTTCCACTGGGCCAACTCCTGTGCGGTTAATGCTTTCCTGATTTCAGAGAACATGTCATCTACCACTATAGATCCAATTATACGAGTTGGTGGCACGATAGGCTTTGGCTCTTCCGATTGATCGGTTTTCGAGTCTGGTTCTGGATAGCGAGACAAAATATCAGCCTTCCTGTTCTCCACTCCAGGGCGGAATGTAACTACAAAATCGAAGTCCGCGAAGTACATGGCCCATCGCAATTGTCGGGGACTAAGCGCCTTGGCGGATTTCAGGAATTGCAGATTTCTGTGATCAGTCAGGATTGTTATAGTGTGTTGGGCCCCCATCAGATAGTGACGCCATTCACTGAATGCCGCTTTTATGGCTAGTAATTCTCTGTCCGCTATGACATAGTTACGTTCTGCTGGTAAGAGGGTACGAGAGTAATACGCTACTGGGTGCAACTGGCCGGTGTTATTCCGTTGGGACAAAATGGCTCCTAGAGCGTAACTTGAAGCGTCGGTTTCGATGACATAGGGGCGAGTAGGGTCCGCATGTGATAACACTGGAGCTGTAGTGAATGCCTTCTTTAAACCTTGAAAACTTGTTTCTGCGGCGGTATCCCATTGGAACACTACTCCTTTCTTCAACAGGCGAGTGATTGGTTGTACTTTACTCGCGAACCCATCAATAAATCGGCGATAAAAGTTTGCAAACCCCAGTACTGTCTGCACATCCTTAACTGATGTTGGTGACGGCCAATCAATTATAGCCCGTACTTTGTTTTGGTCCATGGTTACTCCTTCTGGTGAAAGGATGAATCCTAGGAATTCCACCGTTGTTTGATGAAAAACACATTTCTCAAGTTTTGCATATAATTTGTGTTCCCTCAAACGTTGTAGTACGGCTTTTACATGCCCTTGATGCTCTTCCAGGTTCCGAGAGTAGATGAGGATATCATCGATGTAGACGATAGCAAAGATGTCCAAATATCCCCGCAGAACCTCATCCAGGAAATGCTGAAAGGCGGCGGGTGCGTTACAGAGGCCGAATGGCATAACCTGATATTCGTAGAGCCCGTACTTGGTTCTAAAGGCAGTCTTCCATTCGTCTCCCTCACGCACCCGCACCAAGTGGTAAGCCCCTCTTAGGTCGAGCTTGGTGTACATCTTTGCATTCCGCACCTGGTCTAATAGAGTGGGTATTAAGGGCAGAGGGTACCGGTTCTTGATCGTTATCCTGTTGATTGCCCTATAGTCAATACAAGTCCTCAAGTCCCTGGTCTTTTTTGGGACGAAGAACAAGGGCGACGAAACCGGTGACATTGAGTGTCGAATAAACCCGTTAGCCAGATTAGTCTCAATGTATTTCCGGAGGTGTTCGTTTTCAGCCTCCGTTAAAGCATAGATCCGACTACATGCCAACGCTGCTCCAGGCTCCAAATCAATCCTGCAGTCAAACGTCCGATGAGGCGGTAGGGTTTCTGCAGCGGCCTTACTGAAAACATCCCTCTAAGCTTGATAGACAGTTGGTAGGGCTTCCATGCCCCCAACCACATGCCCTTGGTTTGACACTGGCTGGATTTCCGGGATTCCGGCGGAGGGTCGACAGCAATGTTCTGAGCAATAACTGGATGTAAAACGCACTGAGCCCTGAGTCCAGTGCACTTCCGGATTATGAGTTCTTAACCAGGGCAATCCTAAAATCATTCCAAATTGTGGTGCCGCAATTACATCGAATCGTATGTCCTCATGATGTCCAGAGGTGCATTCTAAATGTACCCACCTGGTCTGCTTGGTTATAGGACCCGACGTGAGCGGTGATCCGTCCACCGATTTGACCTCCTCCGGACACTCCTTGTTGCTAAGAGGTATTCGTAATTGTGATGCTAAGTCTTGATCAATAAAATTGCCTGTTGCTCCAGAGTCCACCATTAGGGTTACGGGCACTTGTTGGTTTGCCCAACTAACCTGACCAGAAAGTGTCACATGAGTTACCAGCGCATGATGGGTATTTGCCAAAAGTCTCGGGGTGTTTTCAAGTTGGCTCGCCCGGGCCACCCTCACTGGCGAGCTCTCTCGTTTCCCGGCAAGTCTTTCTTGGGTTTGTTTGGACATTCTTTAACGAAGTGTCCCCCCTTACCACAATACAGGCAGAGTTTTTCTCTGCGCCTCTTGTCTTTTTCCTCTTTAGTCAGAGGCCCACGTACTGTTCCTATCTGCATGGGTTCTTCAATTGATTTCTCGGGTCTTAATGCCTTAGGTTGTTGATCTAACCTAGCCACAGGCCTTACATCCCATTTTCTTTTGTCCTGCCTCCTTTCGCTTTGCCGTTGATCCAGTCGCAACGCAAGATCAATCATTGAGGAACAATTGTCCGGTTGAGGATCCACTTGCACAATGAGATCTTTCATCTCATCACGTAACCCTTGATAAAAGAGGGCTAAACGTTTTTCTTCCGGCCAATCTGTCTCCACAGCTAAGCGGTTAAACGTGGTTACATAAGTCACGAGATCCTTTCCACCCTGACGCAGAGAAAGCAACTCCCTATCCTTGATTAAAGTTGCAGCTTTGCGGTTAAAGATCTTTCCAAATGCATCAAGAAAAACGTCCCAATCATACAGTATAAGATCATCCTTAGACACAAGGGGGGTGGCCCAAGACGCTGCGTCTCCACCCAGATACGATATCACAAATGCAGTCCGAGACTGGGCGTTGCGAAAAATGTTTGGCTTGGTGATAAAATGCAATTGACACTGCATGATGAACTGGTTGTATCGTTGAGGGTCCCCATGATACCTTTCTGGAGCTGCTAATGGTAAAGGAGGTTCCGTTGACACATGTACTTGGACTGGGGTGGGTGGCACGGGATCCCTAGGCAAGGGGGTAGCTTGAGCGGTACTTTGCAGAGTAAGTGTGTGTACCTGCCCTGCCAGATTTACATAGTCCTGGCGAGTAGCCTGTAACTCCCCTTTTAAATCTCGCAGGGCCGCTAGTACCTCCTCCATGGTGTCGTGCTACCCAGACGCTTGACGATCCTTGGGCTTGCGCTACTGTCAAGAGCTCAATCTTGCGCAGGGGCAGCACGTACACCTACCTCCCCGTTGGGTCTTGGCACCCGGTTAGGTAGACAACACGGGTCACCGCGACCCGCCGGGGAAAGAGGGTTAGGGTCCGTTGAATTGGATAGGTAGAGGGTTGTTGGTTAACCGGGTAAAAGGGGAGGAAGGGTAGGAATGGGTTATGGATAAGAAGGGATTTTAGGAAAGGTCCGCCTTGGTGTTCTGCCTGGGACTCCTGAGATCGACGGTACTCCGCCCATGCACGCTTCCACACTCACAACTAACTTGCCCCCAAAACTCTGTGACTTCTATACACGGTTCACTTACAGTATGGAAACATCATGGGAAAGGACATTATGAACACGCTACAGTTTCTGATATAGAGTTGGCAGTTTCATCTACCAACCCACAAGGTTAGCATTATCTATAACACCCAACACCTTAAAAGTAACCAAATGAGCACTTAGCTTCGTTTGATGGTACCGGGTGGCGTGCCAGGCGACTGCCAGAGTTCGTGCCGTTAGACTACGGCGGCGCAGCGGGTTCTGGCCACTGATACAGTGGGATGCCGTTACAAGGAAATCAAAAACAAGAATGAGCTCAGGTCGCGAACTGGGCCCGTCACTTTACTCTCACACGCTGATGTGTTCCCCCAAGAATCTGCAAGGGCCGTGTTGCTTCACACGGCAACAAATAGTGCAAACTGGGTTACGATCGCCCCAAGAATCTGCCAAGGCCGTGTTGCTTCACACGGCAACGAAATAGTTAAACTGAGTTACGAGGTGGCCACTTGGCCTTAACTAGTATCACCGGAGCTTTCCTCAGCCCGGCGCTCATACCGGCTAGAATCCCACAACGTTGCATGCACTATTGTTTTTGTCTGTGAACCAGCGGTTCGTAAAAGCAGAGAAATGCACTTATCTTGCCGGAGGCGCGGGGCCTGCAGAGGTCACAGGCGGGGAATGGCCCCGCGGGTCGCTGCCTGCAGGAGCCCTCAGCTTACACGTCCGCTCCCATCCGAGTCTGTCAGCGCAAGCGGGGATCCGTGCGCTCGTCGCGCGCATGCGCGGACCGTCGGGCGTTGTCCCACGTAGTTCCACTGCTTGCGAGCACGCGAGCTTGCTGGGACTTGTAGTTCTGGCTACCGGATGGCGTTTTCTGTCATCTGCAGCCAATGTTCTGCAACGAGGACACAACAGTGTTCTGAAATATAGTACTTTATGGCTCCTGCTGGACCTAATCCCCACGCTGGACACAGCTGAGGCAGTGGGGGTCCTGACAATATGAGCCTCCTGTCTTGTCATAGAATGGCTAATCCCCCACACTAACGTGAGAGGGGGTTTAGATTCTATTAAAGACAAGGAGGCGATTATTATCCCACCCACCCACCCTGGGTATGATATGATATGACAGTTATGACACGCATGTACTCAGATGTTTTAAGAAAGATCAGTCTTTGGTTTGTTGGTCTTCCCATCCACCCACCCTTCTTGCTTGTTTTACAGCTACGAGTTGAGATTTTGAGCAGGAGGGTGGCTCACAGCTTCAAGTTATGGAGGGTGTGGTACGAGAGCTTCGCCGGATTTGCCTTCATCGTTCTCATCTGACCTGTGCAGTGGACGTCTGGTTCAAGACAGCTACAGAAAGAGGGGTTGGGTTTCGAGTAATGGACTTATATAAGGAAGGGTCCCTGCTCATTGGCTTCCTGCAGGGCATGACCTGTCCTCCATGATGGATTGGGGAGTCCCCCCTTGCATTGACATTGAACTCTGTTTAGTTCTGTTTTAAACTTTTTTGTTTGTAAAGTTTTTTCTTTGCTGCTGTGGTTTCAGAGTAAAGATTAGAATGCATAATAATCGCCTCCTTGTCTTTAATAGAATCTAAACCCCCTCTCACGTTAGTGTGGGGGATTAGCCATTCCTCGTGTTAACCCTTTTATGCCGCACCCACCCTCCAGCACCTGCCCCTTACAGTATCTGTCCAGACCCATATTATTGTACCCAAATCAAACCTGCTGCAGACTGCATGAACAAGGGAGTGGGTGGGAAGGACTTCGTCTGAGGCTGCAAAAAAGTGAAGCTGTCCCTGCAGCCCCCGGACTTTTAAGCGTTCCCCTGGGCCCAGAGCCGATTTCCGCCTCCCTAAGGAGAGGCGAGGCGAGGCGTTGTGTACTGCTGGGGGGTGACCAGAGGGCTGGCCAGCTATGCAGGCTGTCCCTCTAGCACGGTAGCCCCCCCTCCGGGGGCTGGCCATCCTCTCGTACTTCAGTGCTGCGGTGAAGCTATGCGGCACTGTAAGAGCTGCCGTGGCCATGGACATGGCGGCCATTGTCTATTAATGGCCGCCATGCAATCAGGGAAGCCAAGCAGTTACTGGGGTGGAGAGGAAGCTTGTTCAATACAGTGAAATGCTGTTTGCGTCATTATTTAAATTTAACTCATTGAATCTCCGGCATGAACCGGATTAACTAGAGCGAAATGCCCACTCCCACTTCTAAGCACTCTATTAATAGGGGTTATTATACGCCATGTTTATGGTACGCCATTTGCCAGCCACAGAAGAATGAGGGGCTGAGTCAACTACACTCACTTCGCCTGTGAATGCAGATTACACAGAGATCTCTGAGAAGGGGGGGGGGGTCTCCATTGTTGAAAAGGCACATTTGAAGTACTTTAACTGGCACCTCTAAGCACTAACCACAAACAGAGTGTGATCCAGGTAAAGTACTATCAATCACTTTGGCAACAGAAATGTTCTTTTAGTGGGGTGTGTGGGAGGAGGGCGTATCCAGAACCGTAGCATTGTGTATCCATCATGCCACAGCTAAAGGCAGTGATATTTCCAAGTGTCTCTAGAATACAAAACTAGAGGAATTCTTAAAGAGCTACTGTTGAATGGTACAGGCATTTAAGAACATGTCAACTAAAAATCAACTCTGGGGGTCCCTCATTTCCCACCAAGAGGGCATCGCGGAACCCACTTTAGCAGTCCTGGCTTTGTCAGATGTTCCCTGCAGCAGCGAGTGCTTTCAGGGATTTCTGTATCCACAAACAAGCGCAGAGTCGATCCGCGGACCTTTTGGCTGGATTCGGCCTTTCCCAGCCTGGCCCTGCTCCAAGCATTTCCTCAAACATGAACCTTCCCATTGAGAGCACCATTCAGAGCAACCTCGCACCCATTCAAGAGAGTGGCCACTTTCCCCCAACTTGACGTTCTGTGATTTGAACTGGCTTGGCCCCCTCTAGTCTTGGCTCCCAGGTCAAAGTCTTTTCCCGCTGAATACTTGCTTTTAAAGGAAGGATTTTTTTAAACATAGTGTTCTAGACTTGCCCTGGGATGCATTACACTGTGCGTGGGATGTAGTGAGGTCACGTGGAATGCAGTGGTCTGACTGTTCGTTGTGAGTCAGTTAGATCTGGGAACTGGTCAGTGTTGGATGGGGCAGTGTCTGTCAGCATAATAACTTACTTGTTGGCACTTTCCTGGTTCTCTGGAGCATGGAATAAACCTAAGTGACGAAGATTAGATCTAACGACTTCTCTACCCACACGGCTACCACACACAGCTTGTAAGAGGCCCCTCAGAGCCTGACACTCTGTCTCATTGTGTGTGACATGTTTGCTTTGACAGCTCCAGCCTTTGTTTGCCATAGTGCGTGCATGATTTTGCCTACAGAATCGGCCCATGTCTACTTGTGACACAGTGTGTTGATCATCACGCCATTGTGTATATTGTTTCATAAGTAAAGCACGTGACATATATTGGTTTAGTGTGCTTCATGCAGGTGTTCCTGTGCTAAATCCACAGCGCGTGCCCTTTCTTGATTGTGCTGTTGTTGTTGGTTTTTTATTGTGTCTGTTTTTCAACGTTCATCGTGATCCTACTGTGCATTGCCTGCACCCAGGGGCTGACTCTAAATTGCTTCTTGAAACGAGTTTTTTTCTCATTTTATATGGCAGACGAACAATTGGAAAGTCTTACCTTTGGGGTTGTGTTTGTGGTAGGTTAGGTTTTGGTTTTTAGAATGCGTATATGTAGTGTATTTCCGCAAGACTCGCAGGGCTATAAAATGCACAAACAACATCATGCTGGCATAATCTGGAAAATACCTCATATCTATATTCAAGCAATCTCCGAATTTAACAAAATCAACAAACATTCTGAAATTGTCACCGAATTTATAGTCGTCAAATTAAAGCTTTAATCCAACTATCCAATTTAGTTCCTGTATTCCATCGTTCATTCCTCGATCGAATGCTTTTCGGCCTATCCTAAATGATCATCATAGTATATACCACTAGATGGCAGTCAAAACCAATTGTTCTTCAACCGCAGGGCGTGTTTTAATTGAATTGGTTTAGACGTTCTTTGTGGTTACTAGCAACCACAGAAATAACCATAATGATAAATCATCATTAAGCATGACGCCCATTCGGTTTTTATAATTAATCCACCGTTAGTATTTTTTCCCTCTCTCAATCTAGCTAAAAGAACATAGGATTAGACTTTTCAAGATTAGTGGTCACACATAGTTCTGGGCATTATTTATGCAATATGATCCGAGGAGGGGGGCCATTGCCGGTTGCATAATCATTACCCAGCCGGTAATGGCCCCCCTCTGAGGGTCATATGGCCATTAGTACTTCGACACGTCGTACCAGGCTATTAGTTGCAATTTTTCTCAACTCGAGAAAAAAAAGAAAACAAAATGGCCACCAGGGATCAGGGAGAAGGACCTACACGTAGTCCCTTCTCCCGTTCCATGGCGGCCATTAAAACCAATGCAAAAAAAAGTAAACAAAAAAAATGGCCACCATGGAACTGGCAAAGGGACTACACACAGTCCCTTCTCGCTTACCCTGGCGGCCAGTCGCGGAAAGCACTCTGGATGTCACGCAGGCTCAGAGACTTCTCGGGCAGGTAATGCCCGGGCGACGGCCAATGAGCTTGCGTTTTACAAGCTCATTGATCCTCGACTGGTACTAATTTTCAATTGTAAGTATGTGCTCGTGCATACGTGTTTTACATTTTCTCAGTGTACTATCAATGGAGCTCATTGGGAGTATCGCATTGTGGTAAAAAAAAATTGCATTAACAGTATTACTGCCCCTTTTACAGGACTGCAGTTTTACAAGTTTGACAGTAACGTGGAAGAGATACCTCCAACACCATTCTGAAGGTATTTCCTCCAGATTAATGCCACACTTTGGAGGAATTACCTCGGTGGAAGTACCACCATTGAGTCCTATGGACACTGAAAATGGAGATTAACACCACTATTTTGTAGCTTGTAATCAGGTGGATTGATTTACTATTGCAAGTGGCAGCGTTAGTAATGGAGTTTGGTGGTAATTCTTCCAGAGTGATCATCAACTCGTAACGATCTCGAATATTTTTAGATCTGCAGCAGCATTCAGTTAAATACACAGTGTCCCCACTCTCCTAAATGATAACTGTTTCCCTGTTTCCCTGAAATCTGTGTACACCCCCTGAATATGCACAGTGTGGGTCACTATTCATGGTATACTGACAATGTGAACAGTATGTGCGTGTACAGAATAATTTTCTAATCTAGGAAATGCCCCTCTTCCTCTGCATGTGAAATGACTTGAATCTAGTGTGCTATTTAGGTTTGATCATTTCCCAGGGCGTGATGCAGGCACCTGCGGGAGAGGCTCTTTAGAATCATGTCACAGAAAGGTACCATCCAGGTTTCCCTAATATTATAGTCAAGACCACAAAGCCGAAGCCCTGCACACTTCCCTCAAAGATATGCATTTCACACAACTTGTGAATGCCCCTACCCATATCAAAGGCAGAACACTGGATTGGATACTCTCACTCAACGTTACATTAACCATTGAGTCAATCACACCCCTTGACTGGACAGACCATCATAGTGTAAACTTCACCCTTACGTGCAACAAAATATGTCCTCCCAAGACCAAGACAATGGCCACTTACGAAACAAGAAACATTCGTAAGCTCACAGCGGAGAACTTAAACCCCATCTTTAGTCAAGCCTTAGCAACTAACTTGGCCTCTTGTGATAAGATGTGCTTTCTGGCAGATACCTCTCACAAGTGCCTTACTGCTACTAATGATTTCTTAGCACCACTAACAACTAAAACGCAACGTGCCGATAAAAGAACACCCTTCTGGTTCAATGATGAGTTAGTGTCGCTAAGGCGAACTAAACGTTCACTTGAACATATCCATAAAAAATCTCACACTACAGACTCCGCTATTGCGTTCAATACTGCAAATAAAATGTACAAAGCTGCTATTATTACTCATAAAGCAAATGCATACAACACCCACATTAGCAATGCCTCCTTTGACTCAAAAGAGCTGTTCTTCATTCTCAGAGAGCAGGAAAACCCTATCCCGGCCACTACCCCAGCTAACACTAGCAAAGAATGGTGCACTACGATCCAAGATGCATTAGCCGCCAAAATGGATCTGCTGCAAAAGAAAATACCCACTAAAAGAAAAATACTAGCTGAAAAAAATACCCCGTATAACACCCCTACAAACTCTAATGATAATGTTACCTCTCTATTCCATTTCACCACAGTGACCCAAGAGCTTGTGACCAATACCATCGTCAAACTTAAAGCGTCTAATTGCAAAGGAGATATCTTGCAAGCCCATTTAGTTAAAACATGTGTATCTACCCTCTCCCCTATTATCACCAATTTTGTCAACGCCTCCTTCAACACTAACATGGTCCCGGCCAGTATCAAAGAAGCCTGGGTCACCCCACTTCGAAAAAAAACACCCTTGATCCCTCTGCGCCCAATAACTACTGACCAATAACCACGGTTCCATTCTTACTTAAAATCATAGATACAATAGCATACTCACAAATCCAAACCCATTTCAAACAAAACCAGCTCCTGGGAGCCAGGCAATCCGGATTCAGGCCTAACCATAGTACGGAAACGACCCTCATTGACTTGAAAATGCAGATGGACACCATTATAGACTTAGGGAAACTCTGTATACTACTGCTGTTAGACCTAAATGCAGCATTTGACCTCTTAGATCACGGGTGCACAACATACGGCCCGTGGGCCAGTTGCGGCCCGCCATGCTGTTTTGGCCAGCCCGCGAGGTGCAAAGACTTTCCTATTGGAGTGCGGCCCGCAAGCAGCATCCGCCGCCCTCCATTAGGAAAGTCTTTGAAACTCTTCCGGGCAGGACAAAACACTGGCCACTCCTACGAGCCACGTAGTGCGTGTGTGCTGCACCAATGGAGGGCCAGCACTACGGCTGGCGTGGCCAGTAAGCCTTGATGATGGAAGGCATTTCAGCCTTGCCACGCCCACGCCAGCCGTAGTGCCAGAGACCTCGCCACCGTTCCAGCTAGCATGCCTTCCAGCACGTCTGGTAAGTGGTCTGTTTGTTTGTGTTTGTGTGTTGGGTCTGTTATGCCTGTATGTTTGTGGGGTGTATGTTGAGATGTGGAAGTGGGGGGGGGGCGTCGTGTCTGCATGAATGTTTGTTTTTGTATGTTTGTGTGGTATATGTTGAGATGCGGGGGTGTGGGGTGTCGGGTCTGCATGAATGTTTGTTTTTAAGTGTGAGTGTGATGTATGTTGAGATGCGGGGGTAGGAGGGTGTCGGGTCTGCACGAATGTTTGTTTTTGTATGTTTGTGCGGTGTATGTTGAGATGCAGGGGTGGGAGTGTCGGGTTTGCATGAATGTTTGTTTTTAAGTGTGAGTGTGGTGTATGTTGAGATGCAGGGGTGGGGGGTGTCGGGTCTGCATGAATGTTTGTTTTTAAGTGTGAGTGTGGTGTATGTTGAGATGCGGGGGTGGGTGTGGTGTTGGGTCTGCATGAATGTTTGTTTTTAAGTATGAGTGTGGTGTATGTTAAGATGCAAGGTTGGGGAGGGTGTCAGGTCTGCATGAATGTTTGTTTTTAAGTGTGAGTGTGGTGTATGTTGAGATGCGGGGGTGGGGGTTGTCGGGTCTGCATGAATGTTTGTTTTTAATCTGAGTGTGATGTATATTGAGATGCGGCGGTGCGGGAGGGTGTCGGGTCTGCATGAATGTTTGTTTTTAAGTGTGAGTGTGGTGTATGTTGAGATGCAGCAGTGGGGGGGGTGTCGGGTCTGCTTGAATGTTTGTTTTTGAGTGCAAATGCAGTGTATGTTGAGATTCGGGGGTGTTGTGTTTGCCTGAATGTTTGTTTTTGAGTGTAAGTGCGGTATATGTTGAGATGTGGGGGCGGGGCGGTCGGGTTAGCCTGAATGTTTGTTTTGGAGTGTAAGTGCGGTGTATGTTGAGATTCAGGGGTGGGGGTTCGGGTCTGTATGGGTGCATGTTTGAGAGTTTGTGTGCTGAGTTGGGAGGTTGGGGGGTTCAGGTCTGTATGGGTGCATGCTTGAGAGTTTGTGTGCTGAGATTGGGGGTGGGGAGTACGCATCTGTATGGGTGATTGCTTGAGAGTTTGTATGCTGAGTTGGGGGTGGGGGGTTTGGGTCTGTATGGGTGCATGCTTGAGAGTTTGTGTGCTGAGTTGGGGGTGGGGGTTTGGGTCTGTATGGGTGCATGCTTGAGAGTTTGTGTGCTGAGTTGGGGGTGGGGGGTACAGGTCTGTATGGGTGCATGCTTGAGAGTTTGTATGCTGAGTTGGGAGTGGGGGGTTTGGGTCTGTATGGGGTGCATGCTTGAGAGTTTGTATGCTGAGTTGGGGAGCGGGGGCTTTGGGTCTGTATGGGTGCATGCTTGAGAGTTTGTGTGCTGAGTTGGGGGTGGGGGTACGGGTCTGTATGGGTGCATGCTTGAGAGTTTGTGTACTGAGTTGGGGGTGGTGGGTACAGGTCTTTATGGGTGCATGCTTGAGAGTGTGTGTGCTGAGTTGGGGGTTTGGGGGTTTAGGTCTCTATGGGTGCATGCTTGTGAGTTTATGTGCTGAGTTGGGGGTTGGGGGTACGGGTCTGTATGGGTGCATGCTTGAGAGTGTGTGTGCTGAGTTGGGGGGTGGGGGTATGGGTCTTTATGGGTGCATGCTTGAGAGTGCTTGTGCTGAGTTGGGGGTGGGGGTTTGGGTCGTATGGGTGCATGCTTGAGAGTGTGTATGCTGAGTTGGGGGGTGGGGGCTTTGGGTCTGTATGGGTGCATGCTGGAGAGTGTGTGTGCTGAGTTGGGGGGTGCGGCATACAGGTCTGTATGGGTTCATGCTTGAGAGTGTGTGTGCTGAGTTGGGGGGTGGGGGGTATGGGTCTGTATGGGTGAATTCTTGAGAGTCTGTGTGTGCTGAGTTGGGGGTGGGGGGTACAGGTCTGTATGGGTGCATGCTTGAGAGTTTGTATGCTGAGTTAGGGGGTGGGGTTTTTTGGTCTGTATGGGTGCATGCTTGAGAGTTTGTATGCTGAGTTGGGGTTTGGGGGTACGGGTCTGTATGGGTGCATGCTTGAGAGTGTGTGTGCTGAGTTGGGGGCTGGGGAGTATGGTTCTTTATGGGTGCATGCTTGAGAGTGCGTGTGCTGAGTTGGGGGGTGGGGGTTTGGGTCTGTATGGGTGCATGCTTGAGAGTGTGTATGCTGAGTTGAGAGGTGGGGTCTTTGGGTCTGTATGGGTCCATGCTGGAGAGTTTGTGTGCTGAGTTGGGGGTTGGGTGTACGGGTCTGTATGGGTGCATGCTTGAGAGTGTGTGTGCTGAGTTGGGGGCTGGGGGGTATGGTTCTTTATGGGTGCATGCTTGAGAGTGCGTGTGCTGAGTTGGGGGGTGGGGGTTTGGGTCTGTATGGGTGCATGCTTGAGAGTGTGTATGCTGAGTTGAGAGGTGGGGTCTTTGGGTCTGTATGGGTCCATGCTGGAGAGTTTGTGTGCTGAGTTGGGGGTTGGGGGTACGGGTCTGTATGGGTGCATGCTTGAGAGTGTGTGTGCTGAGTTGGGGGGTGGGGGTATGGGTCTTTATGGGTGCATGCTTGAGAGTGCTTGTGCTGAGTTGGGGGGTGGGGCATTGGGTCTGTATGGGTGCATGCTGGAGAGTGTGTGTGCTGAGTTGGGGGGTGCGGCATACAGGTCTGTATGGGTTCATGCTTGAGAGTGTGTGTGCTGAGTTGGGGGGTGTGGGGTATGGGTCTGTATGGGTGCATGCTTGAGAGTCTGTGTGTGCTGAGTTGGGGGGTGGGGGGTATAGGTCTGTATGGGTGCATGCTTGAGAGTTTGCATGCTGAGTTGGGGGGTGGGGGTTTTTGGTCTGTATGGGTGCATGCTTGAGAGTTTGTATGCTGAGTTGGGGTGTGGGGGGTATGGGTCTGTATGGGTGTATGCTTGAGAGTGTTTGTGCTGAGTTGGGGGTGGGGGTACGGGTCTGTATGGGTGCATGCTTGAGAGTTTGTGTGCTGAGTTGGGGGTGGAGGCTTTGGGTCTGTATGGGTGCATGCTTGAGCTTTTGTGTGCTGAGTTGGGAGGTTGGGGGGGTTCAGGTCTGTATGGGTGCATGCTTGAGATTGTGTATGCTGAGTTGGGGGTGGGGGCTTTGGGTCTATATGGATGCATGCTTGAGAGTTTGTGTGCTGAGTTGGGGTGTGGGGGCTTTGGGCCTGTATGGGTGCATGCTTGAGAGTTTGTATGCTGAGTTGGGGGTGGGGGCTTTGGGCCTATATGGGTGCATGCTTGAGAGTTTGTGTGCTGAGTTGGGACCCGCCTTGCCCCCGCCCCTCCCACATTTACTTTTTGGCCCTGTATAGGCGGCATGTAAGGTACATAGTGTTTGGTTGGGGTGGAAGCCATGGGGCATAGTGTTTGGTTGGGAGTGGGAGCAATGGGGCATAGTGTTTGGTTGGGGGTGGGAGCCATGGGCCTTAGTGTTTGGTTGAGGGGTGGGAGCCATGGGGCATAGTGTTTGGTTGGGGTGGGAGCCCTGGGGCATAGTGTTTGCTTGAGGGGTGGGGACCATGGGGCATAGTGTTTGCTTGAGGGGTGGGAGCCATGGGGCAATGCGTTTGGTTGGGGATGGGAGCCATGGGGCATAGTGTTTGCTTGAGGGGTGGGGGCCAAGGGGCATAGTGTTTGGTTGGGGGTGGGAGCCATGGGCATAGTGTTTGGTTGGGGGTGGGAGCCATGGGGAATAGTGTTTGCTTGTGGGGTGGGGGCCATGTGGCATAGTGTTTGGTTGAGGGGTGGAAGCCATGGGGCATAGTGTTTGCTTGAGGGGTGGGGGCCATGGGGCATAGTGTTTGCTTGAGGGGTCGGAGCCATGGGCATAGTGTTTGGTTGGGGCTGGGAGCCATGGGGCATAGTGTTTGCTTGAGAGGTAGGGGCCATGGGGCATAGTGTTTGGTTGGGGGTGGGAGCCATGGGGCATAGTGTTTGGTTGGGGGTGGGAGCCATGGGGCATCGTATCTGCTTGTGGGGTGGGGGCCATGGGGCATAGTGTTTGGTTGAGGGGTGGAAGCCATGGGGCATAGTGTTTGGTTGGGAGTGGGAGCCATGGGGCATAGTGTTTGGTTGGGGTGGGAGCCATGAGGCATAGTGTTTGGTTGAGGGGTGGGAGCCATGGGGAATAGTGTTTGGTTGGGGGTGGGAGCCATGGGGCATAGTGTTTGCTTGAGGGGTGGGGTCCATGGGGCATAGTGTTTTGTTGGGGTGAGGGGGCCATGGGGCATAGTGTTTGGTTCGGAGTTGGAGCCATGGGGCATAGTGTTTGGTTTGGGGATGGGAGCCATGGGGCATAGTGTTTGGTTGAGGGGTGGGAGCCATGGGGCATAGTGTTTGGTTGGGGGTGGAAGCCATGGGGCATAGTGTTTGGTTGGGAGTGGGAGCCATGGGGCATAGTGTTTGGTTGGGGTGGGAGCCATGGGGCATAGGGTTTGGTTGGGAGTGGGAGCCATGGGGCACAGTGTTTGGTTGGGGTGGGAGCCATGGGGCATAGTGTTTGGTTGAGGGGTGGGAGCCATGGGGCATAGTGTTTGGTTGGGGGTGGGAGCCATGGGGCATAGTGTTTGCTTGAGGGGTGGGGGCCATGGGGCATAGTGTTTGCTTGAGGGGTGGGAGCCATGGGGCATAGTGTTTGGTTGGGGGTGGGAGCCATGGGACATAGTGTTTGCTTGAGGGGTGGTAGCCATGGGGCATAGTGTTTGCTTGAAGAGTGGGGTCCATGGGGCATAGTGTTTGGTTGGGGGTGATTGGGCTATGGGGCATAATGTTTGGTTGGGAGTGGGAGCCATGGGGCATAGTGTTTGGTTTGGAGATGGGAACCATGGGGTATAGTGTTTGGTTGGGATGGGACCCATGGGCATAGTGTTTGGTTGGGGGTGGGAGCCATGGGGCATAGTGTTTGGTTGAGGGGTGGGAGCCTTGGGGCATAGTGTTTGGTTGGGGGTGGGAGCCATGGGGCACAGTGTTTGGTTGAGGGGTGGGAGCCATGGAGCATAGTGTTTGGTTGGGGTGGGAGCCATGGGGCATAGTGTTTGCTTGAGGGGTGGGGGCCATGGGGCATAGTGTTTGCTTGAGGGGGGCGAGCCATGGGGCATAGTGTTTTATTGGGGATGGGACCCATGGGGCATAGTGTTTGCTTGAGGGGTGGGGGCCATGGGGCATAGTGTTTGGTTGGGGGTGGGAGCCATGGGGCATAGTGTTTGCTTGAGGGCTGGGGGCCATGGGACATAATGTTTGGTTGGGGTGAGGGGGCCATGGGGCATAGTGTTTGGTTGGGAGTGGAAGCCATGGGACATAGTGTTTGGTTGGGGGTGGGAGCCATGGGGCATAGCGTTTGGTTGGGGATGGGAGCCATGGGGCATAGTGTTTGGTTTGGGGTGGGAGCCATGGGGCATAGTGTTTGGTTGAGGTGTGGGAGCCATGGGGCACAGTGTTTGGTTGGGGGTGGGAGCCATGGGGCATAGTGTTTGCTTGAGGGGTGGGGCCATGGGGCATAGTGTTTGCTTGAGGGGTGGGAGACATGTGGCATAGTGTTTGGTTGGGGGTGGCAGCCATGAGGCATAGTGTTTGGTTGGGGGTGGGAGCCATGGGGCATAGTGTTTGGTTGGGGGTGGGAGCCATGGGGCATAGTGTTTGCTTGTGGGATGGGGGCCATGTGGCATAGTGTTTGGTTGAGGGGTGGAAGCATGGGGCATAGTGTTTGGTTGGTATTGGGAGCCATGGGGCATAGTGTTTGGTTGGGGATGGGAGCCATGGGGCATAGTGTTTGGTTGAGGTGTGGGAGCCATGGGGCAAAGTGTTTGGTTGGGGGTGGGAGCCATGGGGCACAGTGTTTGCTTGAGGGGTGGGGCCATGGGGCATAGTGTTTGGTTGAGGGGTGGGAGACATGGGGCATAGTGTTTGGTTGGGGGTGGGAGCCATGAGGCATAGTGTTTGGTTGGGGGTGGGAGCCATGGGGCATAGTGTTTGGTTGGGGGTGGGAGCCATGGGGCATAGTGTTTGCTTGTGGGGTGGGGGCCATGTGGCATAGCGTTTGGTTGAGGGGTGGAAGCATGGGGCATAGTGTTTGGTTGGTAGTGGGAGCCATGGGGCATAGTCTTTGGTTGGGGTGGGAGCCATGGGGCATAGTGTTTGGTTGAGGGGTGGGAGCCATGGGGCATAGTATTTGGTTGGGGGTGGGATCCATGGGGCATAGTGTTTGCTTGAGGGATGGGGGCCATGGGGCATAGTGTTTGCTGGAGGGGTGGGAGCCATGGGGCATAGTGTATGGTTGGGGGTGGGAGTCATGGGGCATAGTGTTTGTTTGAGGGGTGGGGGCCATGGGGCATAGTGTTTGGGTGGGGGTGGGAGCCATGGGGCATAGTGTTTGCTTGAGGGATGGGGTCCATGGGGCATAGTGTTTGGTTGGGGGTGGGAGCCATGGGGCATAGTGTTTGGTTGGGGGTGGGAGCCATGGGGCATAGTGTTTGCTCGTGGAGTGGGGGGCATGGGGCATAGTGTTTGGTTGAGGGGTGGAAGCCATGGGGCATAGTGTTTGGTTGGGATTGGGAGCCATGGGGCATAGTGTTTGGTTGGGAGTGGGAGCCATGGGGCATAGTGTTTGGTTGGGGTGGGTGCCATGGGGCATAGTGTTTGCTTGAGGAGTGGGGCCATTGGGCATAGTGTTTGGTTGGGGTTGGGAGCCATGGGGCATAGTGTTTGTTTGAGGGGTGGGGGCAATGGGGCATAATGTTTGCTTGAGGGGTGGGAGCAATGGGGCACAGTGTTTGGTTGGGGTTGGGAACCATGGGCCATAGTGTTTGCTTGAGGGGTGGGGGCCATGGGGCATAGTGTTTGGTTGGGGTGGGAGCCATGGGGCATAGTCTTTGGTTTGGGGATGGGAGCCATGGGGCATAGTGTTTGGTTGGGGGAGGGACCCATGGGGCATAGTGTTTGGTTGGGGGTGGGAGCCATGGGCCATAGTGTTTGGTTGAGGGGTGGGGCCATGGGGCATAGTGTTTGGTTGGGAGTGGGAGCCATGGGCATAATGTTTGGTTGGGGGTGGGAGCCAAGGGGCATAGTGTTTGGTTGAGGGGTGGGGCCATGTGGCATAGTGTTTGTTTGGGGCTGGGAGCCATGGGGCATAGTGTTTGATTGGGGGTGGGAGCCATGGGGCATAGTGTTTGCTTGAGGGGTGGGGGCCATGGGGCATAGTGTTTGCTTGAGGAGTGGGGCCATTGGGCATAGTTTTTGGTTGGGGGTGGGAGCCATGGGGCATAGTGTTTGCTTGAGGGATGGGGGCCATGGGGCATAGTGTTTGGTTGGGGGTGAGGGGGCCATGGGGCATAGTGTTTGGTTGGGAGTGGGAGCCAATGGGCATAGTGTTTGGTTGGGGGTGGGAGCCATGGGGCATAGTGTTTGGTTGAGGGGTGGGAGCCATGGGGCATACTGTTTGGTTGGGGGTGGGAGCCATGGGGTATAGTGTTTGTTTGGGGGTGGGAGCCATGGGGCATAGTGTTTGGTTGAGAGGTGGGAGCCATGGGGCATTGTGTTTGGTTGGGGGTGGGAGCCATGGGGCATAGTGTTTGCTTGAGGGGTTGGAGCCATGGGGCATAGTGTTTGCTTGAGGGGTGGGGGCCATGGGGCATAGTGTTTGGTTGGGAGTTGGAGTCATGGGGCACAGTGTTTGGTTGGGGGTGAGAGCCATGGGGGATAGTATTTGGTTGGGGTGAGGGACATGGGGCATAGTGTGTGGTTGTGGGTGGGAGCCATGGGGCGTAGTGTTTGGTTGGGGGTGGGAGCCATTGGGGCATAGTGTTTGCTTGAGGGGTGGGGGCCATGGGGCATAGTGTTGCTCTCCAAGAGTGAACACAATAATAAAGCTAAAACAGGCACAGTTAGGAGATGTACATCCTTAGCATTTTGAGGAAACCTGACTCAACGAAGCCCATACTCCTTTTGGGCAACCCAAACAGCAAAGTATAGCAGTCCAAATTAACGGAATGTCCAATCAAGGGTCAATAAAATATATATCATTTAATTAAACAGACAATATACAATAACTAAATAGAAATAAATTATAACAATGGAAAATGTATAGTACAAAATGTAAGTTAGAAATACAAATAAAAATCGCTACACCTCAAAAACGTATTCTTTTTCCATGTGTTTAATACAAATTGGTGGTTGAAAAAGCCTCCTGCCACGCCCCAACTACCGCCCCAGGCACATTTACTTTTCAGCCCACTATAGCCATCATGTAAGGTACTTTCGGACCTTTGTCATAATCAGTTGTGCACCCCTGTCTTAGATCATGATAAATTATGTACCACCCTAGTCAATGACTTCAGTTTCTCCAAAAATGCTACCCTTTGGGCGAAATTCTTTCTAGCTGAACGCACATCCAGAGTCTCCGTCAGCAAAGACGCTGCTGATCCCATATCAGTCGCCATTGGGGTACCCCAAGGATCCTGCCTCTCACCAACCCTATATAATGCACACACAAAGCTTCTCTTCTCAGCATTAGATGACATGGGTGTCACCCAGAACCTTATACCAATCGCAGGGAACTATGACCATGACACCTTGACCATTAACAAAATCTATGCTATTATCCAATATTGGATGACGCTGAACAGTCTCTGTCTTAACAATGAGAAGACAGAGATTCTTATCGTGGGATCCTAAACCAAAATACACAAGAAGGTAAGTAATATTTCTAAATCAAATCAATGCCAATGATGTCTGTAACTACGCCGTGATACCCCAGGGCCTGGCCGTGTAACAAATGAAATAAATAAATGAATGAATAAATAAATACATTAGTTGGCCGGCTCTCCTGAGGTGCTAAGCAAGGTTTATTTATTTGCAATGTATCTTACAAATCATTTTATTTTTCCTATGGCTTTCCTTATCATTCATTCATTCATTCATTCATTCATTCATTCATGAACATGAAACTGTGAATTTCTTCATTATAAGGTCACCTTAAAAACATTCCAATCACCTGAGTGGTTCCTTCTCATTGGAAACATCTCTCCACACAGAATCTTCAGTTCTTAGAAGCTCTGATGGGCAAGTGAGGCACTTTAAAGACACGGTTGCATGGGTGTAATTTCTGGGGGGGACAAGGGTGTTTGTCCCCCCAACTTTAGCGGCACACCATTCTGTCCACATCATTTGGCTGCAGCCCCTTTCCTTTAGATGTCATGCCCATTGCCCTCCAACATTTTCCGCAAAGTTACTCCACTGCAAGGTTGAGACTTTCACTGTGGTGGTAATTTATTCTGTATAACCTTAACCACTTAAATGGACAGGAAGTGCCCACATGTGTCCTGGGCTAAGCTGTTCTGCTGCTGAGGTTGTGGAATGCCACATCCTTGCTGCAATGATTTTGATTTTGAAAGCATCTGTGGCACTGCAAAAAGAAAAGCTGCAACACCCTAGTGGTTAATATCCATACCAAGAAATCAAATTATATTAGTGCTTCAATAATATATACAATTCAAATCCACACTTTTCCTGTTCAACAGATTGATGTATTCACTTAGTGTCACACACTTTTAGCAATAAATCATCAATGTAGTGTAACCATACCTATGCATGATGATGTTGATGGCTTTGTCAGTCGTGTGACCATACTTCCAGGTGCTGCTTTCACCACATTGAACAGTTGGCATAACCAGGTGCAAACATTGATCCCATAGCAGTGCCTTTTATTTGTTGTTAAACATAAAGATGGTATTTTAAAGACAAAATGCAGCCATATAAATGTGTCATAAATAATGCTAATTTAATTGAATTAGGCGCTGCTGGCATAACCAGGTGCAAACATTGATCCCATAGCAGTGCCTTTTATTTGTTGTTAAACATAAAGATGGTATTTTAAAGACAAAATGCAGCCATATAAATGTGTCATAAATAATGCTAATTTAATTGAATTAGGCGCTGCTGCCTGAAGACACCCGCCCTGACTGGACCTCTTTGGACTATCAGTGGAAGCGGGGCACATCCGGGTGTAATGATCAGCAACGCCACAGCTGCCGCAGGTCTTTCCCTTGGCTGGGCACTGCGCAGGGTGAGGTAGGTCATACCCACACTTCGGGCATGAGTTGACTGGCGCCGACCCTCTCTCACGGGGACCACCACTCGGACGTTTCGCCCCTCTGCCGTGGGCCACCGCACAGATGTCCTCCGTTTTGCTGGGTCGCAGCCCTGCTTACATGCGGGATGCACGCCGTTCAGTTACCTCTTGGCATCGTCCCAGCTCCAGGATGCGAGGGAGGGTGATGCCTGGATCACTCAGGATCTGCTTGTGCAGTTTTCCAGATGCGCACCCCTGGATCAGTTGGTTGCTAATCATTGTCTCTGGATTATCCCACGCACACGGTACCGCCAGCCTGCGCAACCTCCCATAAAAAGTGTCCAGCATTTCCTTGTCCTTCTGGCAAGATGCACCCATTATGAACCACTCATAATCGACATTTGCAAGAGTAAGGAAGTATTCATGAAGAGCATCCTTCGCAGCAGCATAGGAGTTGTCAAGAGGTTGGAGGGACAGAAACACTTCATGCACCCACGGTCCAGCACAGTACAACAAAGTCACCACATTACTGTCATTGTTTGTCTCCTTCGAGGCCCTGAAGTACATTTCAAGTCTGTCCATCCACATCTTCCAGCGGGGCCCCAGACTGGATGATACCCCTGAGATGTCAAACTCTGGCATTGGTTGAAGCACACATGGAGGTCTCATCCCAGGTGGTTGCAGCCATTGCAGGGGGCTGCAGCAGAGGTTGAGCAGCCAATGCAGGGGTCTGTACCAGAGGTTGAGCAGCCAGTGCAGGGGGCTGCACGTGAGGCTGAGCAGCTACTGCAGGTGGCTGCGCCGGAGGCTGAAGAACTGGCACTGGAGGTTGCTGGGCCGCTGCTTGTCCATCACCCTTCATGGCAGCGAGCGCACGAGCACCCTTCTCAGGTCACACAAGGGCAGCAACTCACACCACCTTTCTTGCAGCGTAGATGTACCTCCTCTTCCACAGAAGACAAAACACTGGAGCCTCCACCAATGCCAGGAACTGATGAACCCAGAAAAATCCAGCCAGCACCCACCAGAAGATGCCACCCACTATGTGCAGGCCACTCAATTGGGATGAGTGGATGTCCCAGAAATTGAGCTGGGTGGGCCCAGAGATCACCCCAGTATTACAGCAGGCCTCCCCTGGTTCCTCACCTCAAGCTTGATGAAATTCAGTGAAAACTAGTGAAATTATCATCAAAAACCCATTGTGTGAAATTAGCAGCCCTCTGCTGCTAAAGGGCCCAAAAATTGGCATTGGATGGCACACCGTAACTTCAAAACGAAGCTGCGACTTTCCTAGGCCCGGTTTACAAAATGGCCACCAACCGCATGGTCTGCCCCCCTTTCCGCAGCATTTTCGGACGGTGAAACTGTCATTAAACAAATAAACAGATCACTGCGATGTCACCGACGTGCTTGGGTTGCCTCCTGACTCGTCGCCTCTGTTGTAGGTGTTCCCCCCAATGCGGGTGACCGTGAGCCCCTCCCTGTCACAGACACACACCGGACACGTCTATTCAGTTTGGGCTGCCAGGTTGCCCTGTGCGGCTGGGAAATGCCCCGTTTATTTATACAGCACGTGGCGGAGTGCAACATCACTCTGCCACGTGCGTGCAGCCGTTAAAGGGGCAGCATCACACTAATGTCGTGCAGTATAAAAAAAAATAGGAACGTTTTAACTAACTGATGTTTTAAACTAACTGTTGTACATCTTTCAGTGTAACAATAAACTGTTATGTAAACACGACGCAGGTCTCAGCGCGAGCAGCCAAGTGTGAGAACAGCAGCATTGAAGGCAAGAAACTGACGAGGTGCAGGATTGGCACAGAAGACGAGGCTATTTCAAATGAAAGGTGAGCCTGTCACACGTCATTTCTAATGCGAAGGTGTTCATTAAGGGAAGCAGAGAATAAGAAAGATTTAAGCCAGCAGCGAACACGTTTAAACCAAAACGTTTATTTGCAGTTCTATGTCCCCGGATCGTTCTTTTCTGATAAATTGACCCAATGAACCCGATGAGGCTCTCTTGTTCCAGCTCATCCGGCTCTCCCCGTCGGTTTCTGACTGCCTCATAGCAGAGGCATTACTGAGAACTTAATTAGGCTAATCGGTCTAACGACCAGGAAAGAGGTACTCCCCTGCGTCAGCGGGTGAACTTTAGTGTAGGGACTCTCTCCTGTCTTCACTTGACAAGCAGCCAGGTACTGCGTGACGTATGGAGCAGCAGCCGGATACATTCAAAGCAATATTTTGTACAACGAAATTATTTAAAGGGATATTATTACGTGGTACCTGCAAATGTACTGTAGGGCTCAAATCCAAGGGAATTCCATTCACCTAATCCTAGGTCACGGTTCTTGATGAGGCGGTTAATGATGGTAGACACAGTTGGCAGGTGGAGCTCCCTTGCGATGGAGTAATATGGCGGGTCTTGGGTGGAAACAGGCTGCTCATCTCTCAGAAGCATGTCACCCTAACATAGATTCATACAACACCCTTGTTGCAAAGTGGAATTGAGACTCAAGAGTGATTCACTTGGCACCTTCTAAGATGTATACTATTAAATGGAATTAAATGGAAATGGAAGTCCAGGATTAGTTGGAATAACAAGACAGTAAGGGAACCTATCACACACCTCCAGGTGACGCATGAAACTGTCTTGGGAGAGGGAATTGGCCAAAAGAGGTTTGCCAAAAATAGACCATGAGAAGCCAGTCAAATCAAATTATTTACACTTGAATGTGAAGCCCAGCGGGCCCAACCACTCCCTGAATAGGTAACATTAATTGCACCCTGCTGCAGGCCAGAGGGGGGTGGGTGCCACTATCAACCGACGCAGGTTAGAGGGTGGGGGGGAGTTTGTAGTAGTGGAGCAACGGGTGGAGGAGCAGAAGAGTTTGAGGTGATGGAAGAATTGGAAGTGCAGGAGGGGATGAAGGTGAGGGGGTGCTGAAGGTGCAGGAGGGTTTGGAGGTGCAGGAGGAATTGGAGGCGCAAGAGATATCCAGTCCCTTGTTTGCCCGTAACAGTGTCGTTAGGATTGAAGGTCGCCCCTTGTTCTCATTAGCTCATTATCTCGGCTGTCAATGATAGCGAACACAACCCTGAATTTGTCACTTTTTATCAGAAACAAAGTAGGTGTTTCCCGATTTTAAGGTGCCATTATTATTGAAAACAAAGTTTGGCTTTCGCTCTTCCAGTTTTACACTTTACGTATTTGGGTAGAGGGTAAGGTAACACTAGAAATATAAAAACAGACTTAAGCCATGAAAACTAAGCAGCTTGGCCTACTGAGATTTCTACTTGCGGTACACCCCATTTCGGCACCGCCGGTTCGGCGCAGGCCGATTTGCCGCAACCAGTGTGGCGGGGCCAGTTTGGCGACGAGACGTTTTGGCGCTCGGATGTTTTGGCGCGGCAGTACATGCCTGCCCATGAGAACTTGCCCACAGTACGGCGCCTTCCACACCCTCGGTCGGCCTCTCTGTCAAAGACCGCTGCTTTAAGTTTCATTGCTTTGTTGCCCATGCTGTGCTTCCTCTATTTAAAACCACATCAACAAATACTTTTGTCAGACTGGTGCAATGAAAGAAAATGCATTGGGCGTTGAATATAATGGATCAACATCTTTGTCGGCGGTTATCTAGTTCTGTGTCCTCTATGCTATGCAACAAAGAGCACAAGATAAAGGTAGTTGGCAGGGGAGTTGCTAGGTCTGGAAAAGATCCGGGGCTAAGCTAATGTCCAGGCTGTCAGGACTCGGGGCTAGCTATTCTTTTGGGTGTAGCTCCTGAACTTCTATCCGGGGCTACAGCCAAAAGATCCGGGGCTATAGCCCCCTCAGCCCCCCCCTAGCAACGCCCCTGGTAGTTGGTACCTTTGCTTGCAAACAGAGTCTTCTCCGGCACCACTAGTAAATGTCACGATTGCCGGTCTGCTTCTCTGGCCCTGGTATTAGTGATCTCATTTAGCACAGATGCTATTATTTTCATGTGTTAATGTGCACTGCTCCCCATCATTTTAAGCAACACCCAGGCTTCTTTAATCCTCTGATTCTCATCACACATGCCAAGGTTTTTATCTTAACATAAGGCTAAAGGAGTTAAACCCATCCATCCTCTTTGCAGTGCTGTAGAATGATGGTGTAAATCATACAATCGTTCTACCAATATCCCTAAATAACTGAAGGAATAGTGCACAATTCTTATACGTCTTCATAGAGTGCTAATATCATACTTTTCCCGTTTGACCAGATTGTGCAAGTTCTAAGTGTAAAATGTAATGTGTTTGCTGGTTGTGGCAAGAAGGAAGAAAAGACATGCAGAGGGGCGGAAGGGCAGTATTACCCAGCTTCTAATCCTTTAATTTCGATGAGGCCGGTTCGGCGCGCGAACCGGCTCCTGCGCCGAACTGGGTGCGGCAAATCGGCCCGCGCCGAACCGGCCGCGCCGAAATGTCCTGCTCCGTTCTACTTGTGAGTGCTTGCCTTTCTCGTGTGGCTTTACTGCCCTCTAGTGGTCATTGGCATCTACATCCAAATACACGTGAATGGTAATCGATTAGATAAATATATGTGCAGAGTAATGCGGTGTGTTCATATTTAGGATTGAAATGAGTATTTTCGGGCGTTTGAGGGAGTTCCGGTTCATGTGGTGGTGAAGGGGGGTTTGCCCCTTTTCAAAGCCACATTCACAATGCTGAGGCATTTCTTTCATTACTGGTGGATTTGGGTCTCACATTTTTGGTGAAGTCTGGTGTGAGTTTATGGGGTCGAGATTTAGGTAGGTGATCATTTTCAGATGATTTTTAAGACAGGTGACATTATTAGGGGTGAATAAATATATAGCTCCGTGAAGGAGGATTTGGAGGTGATGCTATAGCTGTAAATGCAGGAGGAGGAGAGACACTGGAAGAGTATGAAGGAGTTAGTCAAGAGGGGGAAGGAAGCAAGCGAGGTTTTAGGAGGTAAAGAGTGGGAATATAAACCCCATTTTTCTACTTTCCTCTCTTCTGGTGGAAGGGGGAAGGAGAGACATTGGAGGGGAGAATAAGAAATAGAATGTGAAAGTGGGGGATCCATGGGAAGCCCCTTGGGGAATAGGGAGAGTGATAGACAGCGAGTAAGACAACCCAAGCCTATTTTATTTCTGGGAAAGGTGGGAGGAGAAACAAGCATTTGGTTGAGTGTCGAGGAGGTTAGATGGTGGCTACCTTGTGGGGGTAGATAAGAGGTCTAGTGCCAGACCCATAGTCATTAATTAGCACCAGCTTATTTATTGTTAATTTATAATGCACTTAATAACAGCGAGCGGTTTCTAAGTGCGGGATCAGGATTCAAACCTGTGTTGCTCCACGCTGTCTTGCTTCCAAGACAAACGCGTTGCCCCTGAGGTATCTTTCCTCCATGGTGAGAAGGGGAGTAAAATGGGCTTGGAGATCATAGGTTCAGGACCCTAAGGTATGGATGTGAATCAGACCCCAATCAGGCACCTATACACCCTCTGGGCCAACCACACCTCATGCAGATGCTGAGGAATCTTCTCAATAATAACGTAGAGCTGCAACAAGAATACCTGAGATACCTGAGATACTGGAGATACCTGAGATACCTGAGATACCTGAGATACCTGAGATACTGGAGATACCTGAGATACCTGAGATACCGGAGATACCTGAGATACCGGAGATACCTGAGATACCTGAGATACCGGAGATACCTGAGATACCGGAGATACCTGAGATACCTGAGATACCGGAGATACCTTGGCAATCTATCCAACTAATGGCAACTCAGTGAGGGGCATTCACCCACCAAGATATTGTCCACCAAGAGAGACTGTGAGGGAGGCAGAGAAGAGACCTTTGGGGAACCATGTTGAATTAAGAAAGCTTTTTGCCATTCAGACACATTTTAAGTTGCCATTAATTATACATAGTCCCAAATATATCTTGTGGAACAAATCCTTGAGTTGTGTCCTTTGGGGGGTCCAATTGGCTTTGTGACAGTACTCAGAGCGCCTGGGGACCACAGCAGTGGTCACAGTGCGCATTATAAATATCTTTAACATTAACATTATGATATGATATGATATGGCATTTGTAACGCGCCTATACACAAGTGTTTCAAGGCGCGATGAGGCGCGGGGGGGAACACGGGGAGACAGACAACGATCCTACTAGGCCAGTTGTCATTCAGACCGCGCAAGTGCATGGGTAGAGGGGACTGGGAAAAGTGCAGGGGGAAGGGGAGAGGGGGAAAGTGCTGTACCTGGTAAGTTGAATACAAGATAAATAATAGGGCCAGCTGGTGGCAAGTGCAAGGAAAGTGCAGTAAAGGTTAGTAGAATACAAGATAAATAATAGGGCCAGCTGGTGGCAAGTGCAAGGTAAGTGCCGGGAGAAGGGGCTGTGGGATACAGAGACAGTCCCGTGGTGCAGGTAGGCAGTGCAAGGGAAGAGTGGCTGGGCCAAGGACCGAGATCGGTGAGTGGTCCAGTAGCAGATTCGGTGCAGGTTCAGTGGTTATTAGCAGGGGAGAGAGGGAGAGAAAGCGGAGACAAAGAGGAAGGTTTTGAGGTGCTTCCGGAACCGGAGATGGTTCTCCTCAACTTTCAGGGAGGCAGGAAGGCTGTTCCAGAGGGAGGCCCCTGCTGCGGAGAGAGATCTACCCCCAGCTTGTTGCTTGGAGAAGCGTCTGACCCTGAGGTAGTTGGAGGTGGATGAGTGAAGAGCTCGAGAAGGAAGATATTTAGGAAGAGAGAGTTGAAGGTATTTTGGCCCAAGGCCCCAGAAGGCCTTGTGGACAATACAGAGGGTTTTGAACTTAATCCTCGCAGCCACTGGGAGCCAGTGCAGTGATTTCAGTCCTGGAGAGATACAGTCCTTGGGCTTGAGGCCAAGGTCAAGTCTCGCAGTCCTCTTCTGGATAAGTTGCAAAGGGCGGAGTGTAGATGCAGGAAGATTTAGATAGAGGCTGTTACAGTAGTCCAGCTTCGAGAGAACCAGGGCTCTAGAGACAGTGAGCTTCTGGGGGAAGGAGAGGGAGGGAAGGATCCCTCTGAGGAGGTGCAGCTGGTAGTGTGACTTCTTGGAGATGTCAGATATGTGAGGAGAGAAAGAGAGTGTGGAGTCGAAGATGACCCCAAGGTTTTTTGCCTTGCAGGTAGGCGCAGGAAGAGGGCCAAGGGAGGCCGGCCAGAGAGCTGCAGGGAAGGAGGGAGTGGGTGTGCTGATAAGTAGAATCTCAGTCTTACTGGCATTAAGGCAGAGGTCATTGGTGGCACACCACTCCTGGATAACAGACAGACAGTCAGAGATGAGGGAGGGGGAAGAGGAGGCCGAGGATAGGCTGAAAATGAGCTGGGTATCATCCGTGTAGCACTGAAAGTAGGGACAGAGAGCGGCGATGCGGTGAGCAAGAAGTGCCAGATATTGGTTGAACAGCCAGGGGGAGAGGTTAGAACCCTGGGGGACACCACAGGTAGAGAAAAAGATGTCAGAGAGGAAGGAACCCAGTTGGACCTGGCAGGGTCGATTGGAGAGGAAGGAGGTCAGCCACGCCAGAGCCTGACCAGTGATACCCAGGTTATCACGGAGACAGTTGAGCAGGATGGTGTGGTTGACAGTGTCAAAGGCAGAAGAGTGGTCGAGCAAAATGAGAACACAGGGGTGTTAGAGTCAAGGTTAGAGAGCAGGTCCTCACGGATGTTCAGGAGTGCAGTTTCCGTGCTTCTAGCAGCTCTGAAGCCAGACTGGTGGTCATGAAGACTACCAACAGATTCAGCATGGAGATTAAGTTGGGAGATGGCCAGTTTCTCCAGGAGCTTGCCCAGAAAGGGAGTGATAGAAATTGGGCGATAGCTGGGCAGGAGGGGTCGGAGGAGGGTTTCTTAAGAAGGGGGTGCACAAGGGAGTGCTTGAGGGGGGAAGGGAAGACTCCTGAGGCGAAGGAGTGATTGCAGAAGTCAGCCAGGGCAGGAGCCAGGGAGTGGATGTGGTCCTTGATAGTTTTGGAGGAACAGGGGTGGACCTGTTTTGACGAGACTTTCATAGATCGGACTTGTCTCGAAACCTCGTCAGCAGAAAAGAGGGGAAAGGCAGAGAAGGAGGGAGGAGGGGTGGCTGCAGAAGGGCCAGAGCGAGAGCAGGGAATAGAGGGGGGAGGTGATAGGAGGAGAGTGAGGACAGGATGTCCTGAGTTTTTGAAATGAAGTGAGAGGCCAGTGCCGTGCAGAGGGCCTGAGAGGGGACAGGAGAGGTGGAGACTGCAGCAGGGTTGGCCAGCTCCTTGCAGATTTTAAAGAATGCAGAATAACATTTATAATACAATGTGTATGTTCTACTGTGGTTTGTATGCTCAACTTGGCAAAGGGTACAGTCCTTGGGCTAGGTTGTCCCACTTATGTGAAGATGTTAACCTCCTACAAAGTGCTGTATGTTGCCTCTGGCGTCTTGCAAAAGGAATGTTAATGTGCAGCTCTAAGCAAACAAACACCTCAAACCACACAAGAAAATTGAGAGAACTTAATCTTTTCATATGCGCAATTTCTATATACTTGAGATGAAAATGGCAATAGGCCCTTGTTGAAGCACGGAGCAGTATGGCTGTACTTACATGTATTCTATGAAACAATTAAACTCCAGACTTTTACACACCATGTGTACCGCTCCTCCAGTCCAATCTAATTGAAAAGGGCCTGTTTTGAAGATTACTATAAATGTATTAAATTTGCATTGAAACATGTGAACTACATCACCTGATGTACCCTCTACTTTTCTTGCACTCAACAATGCCTAAAACCATTGGCCATATATTAATGTCAAGCTAAAGTACGGTTTTTGGTTCTGGGTATCCCACTACAGAAATCTAGCAATGACTTGTAACTATATGAATTTCCCCCACGCAGTCTGCCTTCTACTACCACACCCACAGAAGAGGATAATTAAGCATCATTATAAGTAAGTGCTTTGGGGGCAGTTCAGTATTTCACTCTATACTGTGGGATGGGGGGCTCGGGGGGGACCTGTACATGCAAACCCTTTCTATTCAGAAGGGGAGACTCAAAAGCATTTCAGACAATGGTGTTATTGTTTTCTATAGATGTTTACTTTCTTCCTTCCAAAATATCAGTTATTCTAATGCAAGGCTATGGGCAGATTCAGTTCTTTCATTTCTTTTTCTTGTGTGGTTTTCGGTGTTTGTTCGCATAGTTCTGAACATGAACCCTCCCTTTCATTCCCTTTCACTTTACTTTGGTGTTCTATTTGCAGGCCCCTGTGTGAGATCACTGATTTAAGAAGATGATGAGAAAACATTATCCCAGCTGGAATCTCTGATATCCTCTTGTACAGGGGTAAAATTGCAAACTAAGTCATCCACGTGCTCTGCAGGTTTTGAGTTGGAAAAAGCATCCTGCAATATGAGTTAGGCTTTACAGTTGCAGTGAACTAGGGATGGTGGGGGTGGGGAGGAGTTATGTGCTGTGCTTGTAGCGAATGTGTCTACAGTACAACAAAGAATGTCTTTCAACTCACCCGCATGTGGGTGAAGGCTGAACCTGACTCCAATTGGATCACCCACCAAAACAGCAAAACATTGTAATGTGAAGGGGTACAAAACAGCTTTCCTTACATTTTGTGCAGTGTTGTTAGGCATTTTATTACATGGCCATGGTAGTGGCCATGTAGTTATGGTTAAGTTGCTGTTTCCATAGGAAGAGCACTTTTTGGGTGGCTAATAACTTCGCTCTCCCTGGACGGATCCTCACCAAACTTTGCAAAAAAGTATTTGGGTCACTCTGAATTTTTTTGCAAAGTTTGGTGAGGATTCGTCCAGGGGGGGCAAAGTTACAGGGAGGGTCCCAAAACTTTTTTTTTTCCCATAGACTGAATGGGAAATAAATTTTGCTCGCGCCTACAGCCCAAACCGCTGGACGGATTTCCACCAAATTTGGACCAGGAGCAGCGGCTTGGTCCCGAAAGCGTGCTTTTGCAAATTTGGTGAAAATCCGTCCAGTAGTTTTTTTTAAAATGACCAAAAAGTAGGTAAAAAAAAATTAGTGATATCTGTGTTCGGTTTGCGGACACACTTCCCTGTTCGCTCCGCGGACAGTGTCCTGATTGGCCAATGGTCTTGCGTGATGTTCGCGGACATGCAACGTGTTCGCTGATTGGACGGCGTGGAGCGTGAAGCGCGTCAGATTTTTCGGTAGCGCCCGCCATCTTGGATTCGCGGACATTCGCGGACAGCGCGGTGAAACTTTGTTCAAAATGTGTATTTTGTAGAGTGTGTTGGTGTGTAGGAGTGTTTGGGGAGGGTGGCAGTGTATGAGATAGGATGAAAGTTGTGTTTTTTATGTGTTAGACATTCTTTTTGTGTTCGATTTGTTTGCGGACATCACGGGTGTTCTGAAATGTTCTAAATAAACTGACTGGGGGGGTGTTCTAAGGACTCAATATGTGTCCGTTTTGTTCGCAAGCAAAGTGAAACTGTTCTAAGAACACTCGCGGTGTCCGGGGAGTGTTCGCAAATAAACAAGATGGTGGTGTTCTGAAGACGCTTCTAAGAAGACTCCCGGTGTCCTGGAATGTTCGTAGGGGGTGTCCTGAGGACGCTGTCCGTATTGTTCTCTGTCAAGTTGAATGTGTTCTAAGAACACCCGCGGTGTCCTGAAATGTTCGCAAATAAACAAAATGGGGGTGTTCTGAAGATGCTTCTAAGAACACTCGCGGTGTCCGGGGAGTGTTCGTAGGGGGTGTCCTGAGGACGCTGTCCGTATTGTTCTCTGTCAAGTTGTATGTGTCCTAAGAACACTCGCGGTGTCCTGAAATGTTCGCAAATAAACAAGATGGTGGTGTTCTGAAGACGCTTCTAAGAACACTTGCGGTGTCCGGGGAGTGTTCGTAGGGGGTGTCCTGAGGACGCTGTCCGTATTGTTCTCTGTCAAGTTGAATGTGTCCTAAGAACACTCGCGGTGTCCTCAAATGTTCGCAAATAAACAAGATGGTGGTGTTCTGAAGAAGCTTCTAAGAACACTCCCGGTGTCCTGGAATGTTCGTAGGGGGTGTCCTGAGGACGCTGTCCGTATTGTTCTCTGTCAAGTTGAAAGTGTCCTAAGAACACTCGCGGTGTCCTGAAATGTTCGCAAATAAACAAGATGGTGGTGTTCTGAAGACGCTTCTAAGAACACTTGCGGTGTCCGGGGAGTGTTCGTAGGGGGTGTCCTGAGGACGCTGTCCGTATTGTTCTCTGTCAAGTTGAATGTGTTCTAAGAACACCCGCGGTGTCCTGAAATGTTTGCAAATAAACAAAATGGGGGTGTTCTGAAGACGTTTTTGAGAACACTCCCGGTGTCCTGGAATGTTCGTAGGGGGTGTCCTTAGGACGCTGTCCGTATTGTTCGTTGTTAAGTTGAAAGTGTTCTAAGAACTATTGCGTTGTTCTGAAATGTTCGTAGGGGGTGTCCTGAAAACGGTGTCCGTATTGTTCGCTGGCAAGTTCAAAGTGTTCTAAGAACACTCACATTGTTCGCGGACATTAAAAGTTTCCCATAGATCATAGGTGAAATATTTGACTCTTTGGATGTGATATGCTGCGGTGGTTGTTGCCAGGGCATAGAGTCTTGGGAGCATGGCCATTTGGCCATGCACCCAAGACTGTATGCCCTGGCAACAACCACCGCAGCATATCACATTCATATTTGCTTATAACTTTGGGTGAAAAACAAATGTATAAGGAACAAAGGTATTAGATACTATGGATGTGATATGCTGCTATGGTTGTCCTTATTATTGTGTCGCTGGCAAGTTCAAAGTGTTCTAAGAACACTCACATTGTTCGCAGACATAAAAAGTTTCCCATAGATCATAGTTGAAATGTTTGACTCTATGGATGTGATATGCTGCAGTGGTTGTTGCCAGGGCATAGAGTCTTGGGTGCATGGCCATTTGGCCATGCACCCAAGACTCTATGCCCTGGCAACAACCACCGCAGCATATCACATTCATATTTGCTTATAACTTTGGGTGAAAAACAAATATATAAGGAACAAAGGTATTAGATACTATGGATGTGATATGCTGCTATGGTTGTCCTTATTATTGTATACTTACTGTTTGGTCTAGTAATGGGAGTCCATGTTTTTCTTCTTCATTTCTGTGATAAAAGAAAATAGCATGTTAGTATTAGTATTTTGTAATGACTTATTACATTGTATAAGCAATATACTTTTATTTTTTTTTCGACCCTCATATTTAGTAGAGTACAAATCAGAGTACTGTGCAATTTGCTCAGTTTCTGTATTTGTTGCTAAAATCATTGGGTCTGTGGGAGAAAAAAAAATCCATGTTGGATTAAAACAAAACCCTTTTTCTGTTATGCTACAGTTTATTTGTTTGTTTGTTTTCAGTGTTCACTTGTTGTTTCTGGCTAATGCTTTATACTTTGCTTTGTTGTATTTTTTTGGAGCAGTAACAAATTCTTCATTTGTTTTGATATTATAAAATTTTGGAGCAGTTAGATACCAATTGGCGTATTATAACTGTTTATTATTTTAATATATTTTAGTGGTTTTGATTTATCTATTTGGATATTGTTAAATTTTGGGACAGTTAGATACCAATTGGCGTATTCTAACTGTGTATTTTTTGGCCTAATTTAGTGGTATTCATTTATCTGATTAGTTGTTGTAGAATCTTTGAGCTGTTAGATAGCTTTTGGAGTATTCTAACAGTTTATATTATTTTAACACAAATTTATAATTTTGGGACAGTTAGATACCAATTGGCGTATTCTAACTGTGTATTTTTTGGTCTAATTTAGTGGTATTCATTTATCTGATTAGTTGTTGTAGAATCTTTGAGCAGTTAGATAGCTTTTGCAGTATTCTAACAGTTTATATTTTTTTAACACAAATTTACTTAAAGGTTTAAATACAGTTTATTTATCAAATTTTGGTTTTAAGAACATCAAATAAGCGTTTGTAAGATTTGCTGGTAATCTCTGCTTTAGAGTAATGGTACTATCATTACATTCAAACCATCCACATTTCTTTTTTATATATGCCGTGTAGTGCCCTGAATTGGTTGTGGCTCCTGCGTGGTAGATTATACCTATTGTTGTGAAGGTTTTCTTACCAAGTGATATTTGACTATGTGTGAATCCAGTCAGCTTGCAGTTGTTTTTGGTACCATCTGCATTGTAACGCAGAAGCATTAGCATTACGTATTTACTATGTGTTTGTATTACTAACGTGAAGCGATTATCTGAATTGCAGGTACAGCATAATCTACCATGGTTTGCATTTTGTACAAGTTGCTGAAATGGAATGGATTCACAATTTGGTATTGATATATATATGAAGCGTTCATTGGGAATTTCTTCTTGTGTCACATTGTTGCACAGAGTGCATGTATGTTTCCACATGTATGAAATCTGGAAGATTTCATTTATAGGTATGTTTTTGTTTTCCAGTACTAATAGTAAGTACATTAGAAATTCTTGTGGATCTTCCTGTGAGTTTATAGTGAATTTCACCATTCCAGCACAGTAGTCCAATTGTGGTCTTATTCCAAAAACACTATATGTGTTGTCAGAATTGTTTGCTGCATTTCTGTGAAGTACTAACATTTGCAAACACAAAGGGCCTGTACTGTGTAAGTACATGTTGTCAACAATTGGTGGTAATTGAAATAGAATATTCATTGCTACATTTGCATAGCAACTTACACCAACTATATTTGAGAATTTAAATGGTCCAGGTAGTTCTGTATCTAACTGCTTTTTTTGGAGTTTGTCTTCCTTCTTTAAAGAAGTACCTGGTTTCTTTCTCTAATTGATTCTTTTTTGTTTGTGGTACTTGATGAAGTATTAGTTTCTTTTACTCTCTTTGGAGGATTTGCAGTGACGTCCTGTTGCATTTCTGTTTGATTTAGTTTTCTTTTACAACGTTTTAGTTTTTGTGGAACAGAATATGTGTTTAGATGGGGAGTGTATAGTGAGCGAAGTCTATTATATTCTAAAATGCAAGGAATATCAGCGTTTACTTTACTTGCATCAAAGTTGATTAGAAATAGACCGTCAAGTGTACGTAAGCGTGATAGTGCTACGTAGCTCATGCCGTCTTTAAAGACTGTGTTACCAATATCTATCATTGCTTTGTCTAGGGTAAGACCTTGTGATTTATGAATCGTGACTGCGTATGCAAGAGTTAGAGAAAATTGTTTTCTGTGTACATACATATCTTTGAAGAGAAGGAATCTAGCTGTTGAGCGTCCTATCCGTTTTACTTCTGAAAGTTTGTCAAAGAGTATATTGACAAACTGAATTTTGTTGTCACGTGGGTATGTTTGAAAGCCAACAACTGTACCCAGTGCTCCATTAACTAGTCCTTGGTCCATGTCAAGGTTACGTTTGAGCATTACTCTGCAATTTAAGGAAAATCTTAACATCTTTTCTAAGCCTGCTGTGTTTGAGATTGATTTTTCTAAATTATTTAGTCTTGTTGTGGCTTGGTCACACATGGGTAGTGTCATACCATGTACATCTAGTTTGTCTGTGGCGCTAATTTCCAATATTGGTTGCATTTCTTTACTTAACATTATTTCATTGAATTTGAGACAGCTTGCAAGAGTTGGCATTAAGGCCATACAATTGACATTTTTGTGGGCTAATTGTTCCATAACATCTGTAGCACATGCATTATCGCCATAAAGTGCATTAATGTGCCGGGTTTTCAATGTTGCTTCTGCTTCTTTAGAAAGTATACCAACTCTCAAACTTTTGAAAATGTTGGCATAAGTTAGATCTGCAGATTGGCGCATGTTTTCTGTTAATTCTCTGTATTGGAAATGTTGCCAAAGGTTGACATTTCCAATGCTGCCAACAGTTTTACGGCAGAGTTTGTGCCCTAATGTTTTAAAAATAGGTTCACCTTTTACTGGTGTTAATTGAAGCAGATCTCCAAAAACAATAATGTGTTTTCGTGCAAAGAGCTCTTCATAGTCTGTTTTGAGTACTTCTTGTAATCTGAGGTGAATCAAAGCTAACATCAGGTTGGAGACCATGCTCACTTCATCTATTAGTAGCATTTTCATTTGTTTCAATACTCTGCGTAATTCCATTGCAGCTTCTGCAGAAAGTTTGTAATAGTCTAATTTGTTCTGGTGTTCTACTGGTAATAGTAGTAATCGGTGTAATGTAACACCACCTATGTTGTAGGCAGCTAAACCTGTGGGGGCAGTGACAACAGCTGACAGTTTGTTGTTTGTCAATTGTTGAAGGAACTTACTAATGATTTTGATTAGGAATGTTTTGCCAGAACCAGCTTCGCCACTGACGTACAGTAGTATAGGTTTATAATTATGGCAGGAACATTCTTTATTTTCATGCTTTACACCATGTGCAATTTGTTTTGTTACTTCTTGAAAAATGCTACTTTTCTCATTGTTTAGTTTTGATTGTAGTATAGGTAAGTCTTCCTTATCTTCATACTGACACATGGTGTTTTCTACTTCTATCATAGCTAATTCTGCCTCATTTGTTATTAGTGGTTCTCCCAGTGGTTCTTGGCTTCCTGTTACAGAAGGTTGACTACTGTCAGGAGTATCCTTATCTAGTTGGGCTTGGAGTTCTTCTTCATGTTGCTGTTCATTGTGCAACATTGTTTTGTACTGTGTAAAGTTTACATCAGTTATAGTGCTTTCATTTGATTTGAAAGCATCCTCATATGAGTCATAGTTAACTAGTAATTGTTCTTCTTTTCTCCATGGTTTGAAGAGTTGTAGCGGGGACATGTAATATACTTCTTTATGTTGAGGAGTCTTCAATGACAATTTGATATGATTAATTAAATTTGGTTTAGTGAGTTTAACTAAGCTGCCTTCACAGTCTGTCACTCTATATTTACCTTTTTTTTCATCAGGTTTCATATTATTTTTGTATGTGTAGTTGTGGGCTATTTGGTATAAACACATGTTTTCCAAAGTATTACTTCTGTTTGGGTAGTATGTGTCCAATAAATTGTTTATTAAAATTTCTTGGCTGTTGGGATCATGGTTGGCTGTTGTTTCTATATCTTCATATGATTTTAGAACTCTTTTTCTAGATTTAGCTGGACCAAGACTTAGCCATACTATATTTTCAGATTTACCATACAATGAAGTACCAGTTAAACGATCAGCTGCTTCATAAGATCCACATTCTCTATGGGTGAGCATTTATATGCCCAAGCTGTATAATTTCTGTGATACTGTTTTATCTGATGACAGGTCATTCCAGAGGTCTTGGAGCTCTGTCGTTTCTGCATTAGTTAAGTATGCTGTGACATATCGGGCAACTGCAGTAGAATTGTCTGCAATGTGTACTGCACATCTATGTTTGCATTCCATAAGTGGGCAATGATTGCATTATAATCATTGATTTATTTTTCTTCTTCTTTTCTTTTTATGTAATATGTATTTTTAGGTAACTTACCTTTAACACTATGTCTAACTGAAGACATGAGGTTGTTTACTTGACCTGTATTTGTAACTGGTCTAGGGAAACCAAATCGGCATTTGGTGTAGTATTTGCCTTTGTTTTTGTATTTGCGACGACAATATTTTCCACATTTGTGTCTTTGAAATTGTAAACTTTGTGCATGAAGATCACTATTTGTGGCTTCTGATGGAATTTCACAAGTGACATATTTTTCAATAAACTGTAAAACAGTGGCATCACTGTCTTGAACAAATTTAGGAGCATCTTCAATCCATAAAAGCATGTGGATATGTGGCGCTCCTCTGGCTTGGTATTCTTTTCTCCAAAAGAAGTGTTGCACTTCTCCAAGGGGAGGAACAGTTTTATTACAAATAAAATGTAGCATAGCAATGAAGCGATGGTGAAAATATCTTGAAACATTAACAGGATCCAAAGAACAAAGTTCTCCAGGTGTTAGAATATCTATGTTTGTTTTGTTTTTATTTGATATGCGTAGGAAATCATGTAAATCTTCCCATGCATATTCTGCACAACTTAATGTAACAAACCAAGTGGGTGGGCCAAGGTTTCTGATCATACAACGTACATCTCCATGACGTCGAAACCAGTACTCTTTAGTACCACGCATATTTGCTAATAGATTTCTAATATTTGATTGTAAAACCTCATCCTTTTGTTGCACTTACTCTAATAATTGTGTAGCTGTCATATTTTGAAAGTGTGATCCTGATTTTAATATGTGTGCAACTCCGTAACATAAAGTTGCTAGTTCACTTTCAAAGAGTAGGTGGAATATGTATTCCACATTTTGTCTAAATCTGGGATCTTCAGAATACATCTGTAATGAGCGGTATTCTGAAGCTGATATTTGAATAGGTCTATCATCATACCTTCCTCCTTTGCTAGTAGGAAAGAGTAGAGGAAAAGCACGTGCTTCTATACTTTTTTCCCATATACTGATTGGCGATCCTTTTGTTTGACGCATTTGGTAAGTTTCCAGTACATCTTGTACGGTGTCATTACAGTGCAAAGGATGAATTGTATAATGGTCTAAAGTATTTGATATTGTAGCAGGATCTAGTAGCTCAAATTGACCAGCTTCTTGTGTTTCTTGAATTATTTCAGTTGTATCTTTCAAGTTTTCTTCAATATTAATTTCTTTGTAATATTCATTATTCTCTTTAAGATATTGGAAGGCTTGTCTAACTTTATATAAATCTACCAGCTGTTGCCATATTTTTTTGTCTTTTGTAGGTACTCCATTTACTAATATAATTAAAGATTGCTGCATTGGACGTTGCACTCCTAGAGTATGCACATTTTCTTTTAGATTTAATGGTAAATAAACTACTTTTCCACAAATGCCTTTTACCAATTCAGAGGGAGGTAATTTTGCTGTTTTTGGTTGAAGGCGTATTATTGCTTGAAATGGGTGTACTGTTTGAATTATGATGCTCTCATATAAATTAAGTTGTTGTAGAGGTTTTGGTACTGGGTATAATTCCAAATTATTTGTGATAGAACGTGAAGGAGTTTGGTTGTTGTCAAGTTTTGTAGTGCAATAACTGCAAAGTATTAAGGGATCAGTTATTTCATATTTGTTTTCTGCTACAAGGTAGAGAGCTAATTCAAACCATTGTCTTCTATTTTGTATGATAGGTCCACAGTTTTTCTGTTACTTTTATAAAAAATTCTACGGCAACATACACATACATGGTTTGGTACTTCAGCTGATGTACTTTTAAATTTTAGTATTTCTTTTTTGTATGTGTTTAGCAAAAGGTTGCCATGTGTAGAATTGTTGCTTAATTGGTTTAAAGCTATTTCATTCTGTAAATGGCTTTCACTTCCAAAATATTTTTTCGGGATATAGTGAATTTCTTCAAGTAGGTCTTTTGCTGTACCATGTAGAAGGATGTTATTTAACTTTGCTAGTGCTAAAGCAGGACTTTTAGCATAGTACAGTTTATAGACTAGATTTCTTATAGTTGAATGATGTGTTGATATCCTTTTGATATCATGGAAAGTGGTTTTACAAGTAGGTCCTGTAATGCAGGCCAATGAATGTCCTTGTAGTCCTGTGTACTTGCGCACTAGACAGGTATCTATATTTTGCAGTAATTTAATTTTGATTTTGTCTTTGCTTTTTACATATTTATTGAGGAATTGGCGTAAAGATTTGAAACATTGTTTGGGAATGTTACACATTGACGTGCATGGCCATTTCTACACTAGACGTTCTGATTCAGTTGAATGGAGGGGTAATTCTCAGTTTTCAGGGCATATTTTTGTAAGAAGTACTTCTTGTTCCATTATGGTATTATTCACTTTTTCATAACCTCGACCACTGCTATGTATGGCAATTGTATTTGTTTGCTTTTGTTTGTACGCTTCTTCATTAAAATAAGGTTCTGTGCTTGTAGTGTGATTCCATTCACCTCCGCTGATACTTAAGAAGTTCTTTCTGTTGATATTTCGCTTATTGAGAAGTCTTTTTTGTAATTTAGTTATTAGTTTTGTTAGTGGTTTCATTTTGTTTAACAGTAAAATAAATAAATTTCTTTTGAGAAGAATTGCACTGTCCATCAATGCTTCTAAGATTAATTTCCTACGATAGGTTTTAAGCTTTGAACCTGATTTCTCTCCTGTTTTTATAAGATTTTGAAGGACTTTGTGACGGTATATTTTGGCTAAAATACTTTTCTTGGTATGCTTCCTTTGCACTATATTAAAATTTGAAGAAGTAGTTTTATCTGTACTGATAGCTGATTTTCTGTTAATTGTTTTTTGGTTTGTTTTACATTTTGATAGAGGAAGCGAAGTTGTTGTACTTGAAACTTCTTGTGTTTCACTAAATGATTGTATTAGCTGTTTTGTTTCAACTTTTTGTTACAAATTCTGCTAGAGATGGATGCTTATATTGGATACCTTTATTTTAATTTGCTCTACTTTTGCATTGCTTTCTACGGACTTGACTTTTGGTAGGCATTCTTTAGGGTCTGTTGAAAAAAATAAAGAAGATATGGGTTGGGGTGTTCTGGAATGTATGTGTGCTGTGTGCATGAGTGTTTGAGTAAGATGATAAAGATGTATGTAATGGTGTGTGATTGTGCATTGGGAACTAAAACTAGTAGGGATAGGTATTCTTGAATTTATGTGTTACTAAACTGGGGTTCAGATGATAAAAAAAAAGTAAGCTAGTGGTGTGGAAAAGTACAAATAGTAAATCTAATGTATACAATTAAACAGTTGTTTGTTCTATAATATGAAAATTGTAGTGGTTCAGTTGGGTAATTTGTGTGTCCAAAAATAGAAATGTGTGGGCCATTCTGGCTGTAAATCGCTGTTTAAGACATGGAAATTTTTGGACAAAATGGTACAAAATTTCTATTTTTAGAAACCGAAATAGCTCGTATTAACGTTATAGTATATTTGATTAATAATACAAATATTATGGTGATATTTTACTTACTTTTTTTTAAATTAACAGGTAACTTCTTAGTTTTTCTTTCTTCTTCGAATTCGGCTGCTTCTTTTCAGGAAACTGGTCTTCACTGCAATTGTAAAAGCTTCAAATTAGTAACTTTGTTTGTATATAGCACTGTTTTTAATTTAGATATTGATTTTTTTAATTGAAATCCTCAGTGCCTTCTGTAAAACCATTAAACTAATTTATTTACATAAGATACATTGCATCAGTTCAGTACATATGATATGTTCTTAATGAACAAATTGTATTGAATGACTAACTGTAGCAAAAAAAAATATCTTTACTATGTCTTGTGAAATGTATAATATATTAGTGAATACCACTATTTCTGTAAGTAAACTGTTCTAGGTAATAGCGCCTCAATGTCATGTCTAATTTAAAGTAATTAAGTAAATAAATAAATAAAAACAAAAAATATGAAATTGTATAAGTATTTTTATAAAGGTTTAAACATAGATTGTGTTTGCAGGCAATTTTGTTTGAATATATGTAGTCTATATATTTCATTTAAAAAATGTTAGTTTAACATGATTTGAGTGTGTGTGTATAAAGAAAGTAAATAGTATAAAGGTTTATAAGTGATAGTTGATTTTAGGAAATTGAAAAAAGTACAGTAAATTCATTTTACAGATTTTACAAGGTAAAAGTCTGTTTGAAAATGTGTTCATCTACTATACAGAAAATATGCATACCTGAAGTTTGTGTTCATGCATATGGATATGCATGGAGCTGCAAGTAGAAATCTTGAAGACTTGTACAGTATTTCTGGTAGATGCTGCTTGCCAATGATATGACACTTGAACTCAGAGAGATTGAGAGTACATTTGCAGTGCTGATCTATGATGATGCCGTTAGATGTAGAGGTCTTGAATGTGATTGGTGCATAGTCATGTGATTTTTTAGGTACATCCAATGAGGGAATGGCAGAGAGAGTGAAGTGGAAATGGTAGAAGGGCTGTTCATGTTACGATATGTCCGCGGACATGGCGGTAGTTCGCGGACATCTGGAGTTACATCCGGGGATTTTTGAGTTCAGAAGTCATGCAAATGAGAATAAGCACTGAAAGGGATTGGTCAGGAAAGTTTGGTGGGTGTGTTGTGCCAGGAGAGATTTTCTCAGATACTCTTTTTGCTGAGAGAACAAAAGATAGCTATGGCTGTGTGTTTCAGAAAACAGATTGTTTGGATTTTAGGAGATTCGTGGATACATTGGTTGAAGGTGCATGGAGAAAGTTGTGGAGTAGCTGTAGATCTTGGATTCCCACATGTGGAAGTACACTGGCATGGAGTACGTGGAATGAAGTGGTTGGACTTGCTACCTCTCTGTGCTACTTTGGAGACAGAGCAAAATCCAGACATAATTGTAATCCATTGTGGAGGGAACAGTTTAGGACATGTGACTGGAATTGTTTTGCAATTTGCTATGAAAGAAGGACTTAGGAAGGTTATGGACATGTTTCCTAATTCTCAAGTGATATTTTCACGGATTGCGCAGGGACAAATGTGGCTTCGTTCTTCTTCATTTGGTCCACAAATGGAAAAAGCAAGGCGCAATGTTAATAAGGCTGTTTGTGCCTTTCTAAGAGATTTTGGCATGTCTTCTTTTCACAATGAAAATATTATGTTTTGTAGTACATACATTTTTCGCAGAGATGGAGTCCATCTTACTTATGCTGGCAATCAGATTTTTCTGAGAAATGTACAAAATGCATTGCGACCTTTTTTGGAATTACAACAACGATTTTGAAGTAGATGTTAAGCATTTACAATTTTTGACTTACAAACACCACCCAAAGGCTCTTTTCAGAGCCACCACTTCTTTCAAGAGAAAATTACAATGTTTGTGATGGAGTAGCAACCCAATTTTTTTAATGTTCGCGAACTGTCCGCGGACTTCTAAAAAATACAAAGAGCCCTGCTTCATTTATTTTCACTTCTATTTTTTAACTGGGAAAGGCGGCTCTGAAAAGAGCCTTATTTTTTTTTTATTTTTGTAATTTTGTATTTATTTTGGTTTTTCAGACACGACACACTAGGAGAGGAGGGTAAAGGAGGGTAAAGGGGGGGACACCAACCAGAGGGATAAGAAAGGGCGAGCTGAGAGAGGAAGATGTAGAGTGTGTTTTATTTGGGTAGTGAGCAGGTCTTCTCGTGCTCTGAGACGATAGTCTCAAAAGCACTCCGAAGTCGCTCCCCCCTGCAGAGTACTGTGCACAGTACATACATACAACTGTGACCCTCAAAAGGTAAGGGTCATCAGCATTCTGTATGGCCTGTGAGGCAGCTTGAGGAAGACGCTGTCCCACAGAGGTGGTCCTTGTGGTGACAGGATCAGAAACAGAGGATGAAGTAGAGGAAATCAACCTGCTACGTTCTTCGCAAGGTACAACCCTGCGAATAGCCCCAGAGTGAAATGACCTCAGGTGTCGCTTCATAGCAGTGGTCCCAAAGCTGTACTTACCGTGCTTCCCGTGACTGAGTATCATTTTGCACTCATTGCAGGTAACACGGTTCGCACAAGCCTTAGGAACATTACCATGAATGGTAAATAACCGCCACACCCAAGACTCACGCCTAGTGCGGGTAGTAGGGTTTTCCTCTACCTCATTCTCATCATCCTCTTCTTCCTCCTCCACATCCTCACTCCTGTTCCCCTCTTCAGGCCCTTGGGGAGGTGGTGGTGGTGGAGGGGGTGGGGGTGGTGCTGAAGCAGGTGCAGCACCAAGCGGCAGTTCAGCAGCCAAGGATGCCATCTCGATGATGGTGTAGTCTGCAGGTGGCAGCAAAAATCACTGTGTTCTGAAGAATAGCCAGAAACACAATGGGAATACGCTCTTGGGCGTGGTCTTTTATAGGGGTGCTTGTGCGTTGTTCGCGGACATGCGTACTGTCCGCGGACAGATCGAACACAAATAAAAGGATCAGAAAGTTTTAAAAGGTATATAGAAACTCAAGATTGCTATGTGGGACTTGTGCCATGGTGAGATTTTATTGAAAAATATTATGGATTAACTGAAAATGTACTTTTAAATTGTTCGGGGACACGAACAGTGTCCGCATTTCAGGACACACGATGAGCGTGGGTGCGGTCATATGATCCGTTCGCGAACTAGTCCGCGAAGGAAGCGCCTGTCCGCAGGACACCAAGTGCACGGAGATTGGTAAGCGCATGCGCATTGATGTCCTACGGACACTGTTCGGGTTCTGAAGTAATTAAAAGTGCGTCACACGTGAAACGAACATTTCAGGACATCGCGTGTGTTCTTAGAACAGTTTAAACTTGGTAGCGAACAGTAAGGACAGATATAGTGTTCTTCAGGACACGTGTAATTTCGTTTATGTATGAACATTTCAGGACACCAATTGTGTTCTTAGAACAGTTTCAATTGGGTAGCGAACACTACGAACAGGTATAGTGTTCTTCAGGACACCTCCATTTTCGTTTACGTACGAACATTTCAGGACACCAATAGCGTTCTTAGAACAGTTTGAACTTGCTAGCGAACAGTACCGGACAGGTATAGTGTTCTTTAGGACACTTTAATTTTTGTTTGTTTACGAACAATTCAGGACACCGCGTGTGTTCTTAGTACAGTATCATGTTGCTAGCGAACACTACGAACAGTTGTACTGTTGTTCAGGACACATCATTTTCGTTTATTTACGAACATTTCAGGACACCAATTGTGTTCTTAGGACAGTTTTAAGTTGATAGCGAACATTACGGACAGATATAGTGTTCTTTAGACCACTTTAATTTTTGTTTCTTTACGAACATTTCAGGACACCACGTGTGTTCTTAGAACAGTTTCAACTTGCTAGCGAACAGTACGAACAGGTGTGGTGTTCTTCAGGACACCTCCATTTTCGTTTATGTACGAACATTTCAGAACACTCGCACTGTCCGCGGACACTTTTATTGTTTTTAAAAAAAAAAACGGAAACTATTCACAATACAATATAAAAATTAAACTTTATTTAACATATATTAATAATTTATGACAGAGAAGGTGAGGCAGAAACAGAAACAAAAACAGGAGAATTTGGGGTTTCAACATGATTGGTATTAGGTGAAGAAGGGATGGAAGTCTCATCAAAACGTTTTGGATTATGGAGAGGGTTTGGGGATAATTGACTGGGATATGGTGAGGAGGGACAAGTACATGTGGGGCAATGGTACGAGGTTTTTGGTTTGAAATGATTTTCTACAAAAGTTTTTAAATTATTAAAATCAACCAACAATACATCCATTTTTTCTTCTATATTGTGAAGACTGTTATCCATAACAGGGTTTTCTGAAGTTTTTTCTATTTTGGTATGCTCTGTACAAAAAAATAATATATATGTTAAATGTATATAAAAAAAATAATAAATAAATGGTTTATATTATAAAGTGTTTACCATTAGTTTCACTATCTTGTGACATTTCGTCACGTGGGAAATTGTCCTCTAGCCATTCCAGAGTACTAGACATTTCTGTGAGAAAAAAAAAAAAGATAATATATTTTTTAATCTAATACAGAAAGTTTATAAATATATGAGTAAAATGAAGTACACTTACTATTTCTGGTAAGATAAGTCCTATGTATTCAGTGGGTCTGGTCTTGTTCTCAGTTCTGTTGTGTCTGTGAGGTAATTATGTTGGAAGCCAATTTATCTTCTTGTGGTATATTCCATTTCAGAACATATTGTATTTAAATGAATGGTTAGTGTGTTACATATATGGGTTACATTTCTTATGTATTACTATATATAATGTGTTTGTGTGCTGCTTTTTGAATTTGTTAAATATTCCTATATTATGATATAACAATCAAACATACCCCACCACCCCCCCCACAGTTTTTAGGTAGTGGTACTGTTCTCCGAACATGTCCGCGAACATTAAATACGTTCGCGGACATCAAGTTCATAAGAAGAGATCTAGTCAGTTCCATATGACATGTATATAAAGTCAAAGTCATTATTGTTAAGTTGTGCTACTAAAAAACTATGAAATTCAGTGAAAAAACTTTGTTAAAGGGACGTTATGGTTAAGTTGCGCTACTAAAAACCTATGAAATTCAGTGAAAAAAACGTTGTTAAAGGGACGTTATTGTTAAGTTGCGCTACTAAAAACCTATGAAATTCAGTGAAAAAACTTTGTTAAAGGGACGTTATGGTTCCAAGTAAAACCGAAAAACCCTTGAAATTCGCCAGTTATGGTAAGCTAAGCAACCATAACTCGCGCCACCACCGTGCACTGCTAAGACTAACACCCAGGACATCAAAGATGACATCACAAATGTCATTGATGACATCACTGATGACATCACATGTGTATGTACTTCTCATGAAATATGTGTAGAAGGGATTCTTATTATGTTGCGAAAAAAGTGTCAAGAATCATTGCAAGAAATATACCCTAATAAGTGCATTGAACGATGCATTGATATAAATAGCATCCTATTATGGGGTTCTATCTAGTATACTAAGCTACTCATACAGAAACATAACATTGTGTGCAGCGTACAAGATGAAGGTATGATATTCATAATGTTAATATGTTGAATAATGAAATGATAATTGTTTTCTTAATAGATTTTTGTGTACTGTGAAATATGTAATAAGTAGCTAATAAAACCCATGTATTACATAATTGCATTACTATAGACAAAACACAAAGACACAAGAACACATACCAATATGGGTATATACAGGGAAAGTGAAGTTAGCAAAAAAGCACAAGTAGTAGCAGAAACAATTCATAACTTAACTGATTAGTTTCATGCAAATAAATGATTGCTCTGTTTCAAAGCTGCTATTTACCCTATGTATATGTATCACTTGATGTGATTGGACCCTAAGGAAAGTAGTGTGAGTACAATGTATACAAATATGACCATATACAGGGAAAGTCCAGCCATAAAAAAAAAAAAACTATCAGAAAGTGCTCATAAGTCTAGTGATTATCTTTATGCACAAAAAGGATTGCTGTCTTTCAAGCTTGTGTTTTCCCATATGTATATGTTTCATATGATGTGACTGTACTCTAAGGGAATTACTGTAAGAACCTACTAGAAGGATACGTCTACAAATAAAATAAAATTCTTAGTTTCTGACTGTTACTGAAGAAAACCATGTGGCCTAGATAAGTCAGCAAAAGAAAAAATAGTGAGCCAGACATGAGATGTCATCAGTGATGTCATCAATGACATTTGTGATGTCATCTTTGATGTCCTGGGTGATAGTCTTAGCAGTGCACGGTGGTGGCGCGAGTTATGGTTGCTTAGCTTACCATAACTGGCGAATTTCAAGGGTTTTTCAGTTTTACTTGGAACCATAACGTCCCTTTAACAAAGTTTTTTCACTGAATTTCATAGGTTTTTAGTAGCGCAACTTAACCATAACGTCCCTTTAACAAAGTTATTTTCACTGAATTTCATAGGTTTTTAGTAGCGCAACTTAACCATAACGTCCCTTTAACAAAGTTTTTTCACTGAATATATATATATATATATATACAGTATAGTAGCGATGTGTTTTGGGGAGGAGTTAGTAGTGTCCTGGTGGAAGGCGGGGGTGCACTGTAATGGGCTGTAACCTGAGAGGGCAAAAAAGAAGACTTATATTTTGTGCAGTGTTGATTTGACTCTTTTGAAGATGTACAGCACAGTAATACTGTACCTCTGTTAAATTATAGACTGTCACTAATGATCCATGATGTAAATAAGATGAGGCGGGTGTTGTGACAGGTGAGGACTTTATAGACATGCTGTTCACAGACAAGAAATCAGCTGCACCTGAATGGTGTAAGCAGAACAGAAGGCACCAGTTAACCATAGCCAAAGCACCTGTTAAAAGTCAATATTTGCAGTGGCCTCTCCAGGAACCGCCCTGGTCTCGTGGTGCTCCTTGAAGGGTTCCTCAAGACAAAACCTTCTTCGAGGAATTGGCAGCAATGAGTATGTAATATTTGTATTTGAATACATGTTACTCTATGCTAAAAGGCACCCATACGTTTTTAGAAAATGACAATTCTGGCTGTCCAGCCCATTAAAAACGATTCTGGAGCACGAGGTGCAGGGACAGTGCAAAGTACTCTTGATAGATATGACATGATATGGCATTTATAAGGCGCCTATTCACAAGTGTTTCAAGGCGCGACGAGGCAAGGGAGGGGGAACAAAGGGAGGACAGACAACGATCCTACTAGGCCAGGTGTCATTTATATCGCGTAAGTGCAGGGGAGGGGGGAGGGACATTGCAGTACCAGGGAAAGTAATACCAAAGTAAGTAACGGCCAGCAGGTGGCAAGTGCAAAGGAAGTGCAGGGATACTACTGTATAACTCTCAGTCAGTCTAGTGTGAGCAAGTGAGAGGGGAACCTGCGTACCTTAAGGAGTTCTCCCAGCACTGGCAGAAGGGGTTCACAGAGAAGGTCCGCCTCCGAAGGAGGGGGTAGATGACCATTCATCCCTGGCTCACGGGATCTGTGCCCAAAATTCAGTTTTTACAGAACAGATGCAACATAAACATATACTGTATGTCTTTGCATGTTCTTTAGTATAGGTGCTTCAGCAAAATAGGACTCAGCAAGTTCCTCTCAACTACTGACAATCTGCCTAACGGTGCACTTTTATTTTTGTATGCATTGACAAGAATGAAGCCTGGTGTTTACTGTATATACAGACTATCTATCCGTGCAAAAAAAAAGAGCTCACATTCAGGCACGAGCATCTGGTGCTTCCAACAACACGGCTGAAATCTTAATAATCTGCAGGGAACTTGCCAATCCGTCAGCAGTATCCTCTGCCCCTACACCATCCCAGGCCCTCTGTAATGCACTCGCCAATAAATTAACTTACAAAACCCAGGACATACCGATCAGCCTAGTCACGCACTCTCCGAACCCATTCCACCCCCCCTGCAAACTCTGACCACTCACCCTCCTCCTTCGCCCCAGTTTCTCCGGACAAAGTCACCAGAGTAGTCAACTCCATGAAGTTCTCTACCAAACCGGTTGCCCCTTGCTCATCCAGAACCATCAAAGATAACATTTCCTCTCTCGCCCCTGTTCTCACCAATCTCTTTAATCACTCTTTTGCCACTGGTTCTTTTCCATTCTCCCTCAAGCACTCCCTTGTGCGTCCCCTCCTCAGAAAACCATCAGAAGAACCTGATCGGCCAACTATCGCCCCATTTCCATCACCCCCTTCACGGGGAAACTGCTTGAGAAGTTGGCCCTCCTCCAACTTAACTCCCACACTGAACTTGTTGATGGTCTTCATGACCATCAGTCTAGATTCCGAGCATCCAGAGGCACGGACACTGCTCTCCTGAACACCCGTGAAGAACTGTTCACATCCCTTGACTCCAACTCCCCTGTCGTCCTCATCCTCCTTGATCTCTCTTCTACATTTGACACAGTGAACCATTCCATCCTCATAAAAAGGCACCATAACACCCTTGGTATCTCGGAGCGGGCACTGGACTGGCTTAGCTTTTTCCTAACCGATCGCTCCTCCAAAGTCATACTGGGTTCCTTCTTCTCCCCTACTTCCTCCTCCACCAGTAGCGTCCCCCAGGGCTTCATTCTTTCACCGTGGCTCTTTAACATATACCTTACTCTGCTTGCACGCCTCATTTCCTCCTTCTCCCCTAACTTCCAATGCTATGCAGATGTTAATGTTAATGTTAAAGGACATTTGTACCGCGCACTATCACCACCGGTGTGGTCCCCTGGCGCTCTGGCGGCTCTGAAAAAGGGGAGGAGAGGGGTGGGTTAGTGGGGATAAGCTGGAAAAGTGCAAGAGAGCAGTGATGTGATGTTGGCAGCATCAGCCCGGTGGGTCCGTTGGCTGGGCTTGGGGTGTTTTACAGTCCGTAGTCGTCATGTGCTGTTGTGCAAGTCTATGTGTGGTTAGTTTTGTTGTTGCATTGTTGTGAAGTTTGTGTGGATTGCTGCATTTTAGGCTTGTGGTTGTGTTTGGTTAGCGTTTGAGAGGTGTATGCAGAGGGATGGAATTGTTAGTTGGTTGGTTAGTTGGCATTGTTGTCCTTGCAATTAGGGATTCCATCTAGGTGCGGTCATGCTGACATTCACATTTCTATCTAGATGCGGTGCAAGCTAAAGTTCAGAATTCCATACTAGTGTGGCACATGCTATGGTCACATTTCTATCCAGATGCGACGCAAGCTAGGGTTCAGAATTCTAGGTGTGGTGCATGTTAAGAATAACATTTCTATCTAGATGTGATGCAAGCTAAAGTTCAGAATTCCATACTAGTGTGGCACACAACTCTTCTTCAAACTTCCTACAGAAGCCCTTGCACCCTCCTTCATCCCTGACTGCCTCTCTGCCATCCAGGCCTGGTGCACTTCTAATGTTCTCTGCCTCAATGCCAGCATAACTGACATTCTCACTATTGGGATCCCTGCACCCTACTTCTTCCCTTCTCTCTGGCCTTCATCCATGGGTCCTCCCTCGGTTCCCTCCTCGGAAAGCCAGGAATCTCAGAGTCATCTTCGACTCCTCTCTCTCCTTCCTCCCTCATACTCAGGACATTGTCAAAAAGTCCCACTTTCAGCTCTTCCTTCTGAAAGAAATTCGACCTTTCCTCACCTTCTCCCAGAGACTCAATGTTACCCGGGATCTGGTTCTCTCCAGGCTTGACTATTGCAGCAGCCTCCTTAATCTACCTTTGTCCACTCTGCGACCACTCCAGCTAATCCAGAATAGAGCAGCAAGACTTATCCTTGACCTCAAGACCAGGGACCGCATCTGTCCTGCCCTACAAAGCCTCCACTGGCTCCCGATAGCAGCACAGGTTAAATTCAAATCCCTCTGCATCATCCACAAGGCTGTCTGGGGCCAGGGACCATTCTATCTGCAACTCTTTCTGACCAAATACTCCCCCTCTAGACACCTGCGTTCCTCTGGCACTAACTCCTTGCGTGTGAAGCGGTTTGCTAAACAGAGAACAGGTGGTCATTCTCTTTCCTCAGCAGGGTCTCTTCTTTGGAATAGTCTCCCCCTCCCTCTTTGTCTTGAGCAGGACCTCCTTAAGTTTTGGAAAAGCCTCAAGACCTTCCTTCTCGCCTCTTCCTTCACTCCCTCTCCCTGCTGCTCATCGCACAGAAGCTTGACTGAAGTGCAGGGCCCTTATGCACCCTCGAGGCCCTGACCTCCCACTTCTTATCATCTCATCTGCTGTCCATCCTTTGGAATTGCTTTGGCTCACCCTCCCCTTTGAGGTTGCATTTACCCTTTCTCCATAGCACTTCACCTGCTGCTCACCATGAGCACCACTGCACCTATCCCATACCACCCCCCCCTCTACACTTGCACATTCTGAACTCTGACAAGGCATAGTAGGTTTGTCTTCCCCTCCCCACTATCTTGTTTGGTTTATTTATTTATTTATTTATTTATTATTGTTGTTATTACATTTTCTATCATCCCCTGTGCCCTCACTGTTGCCCTGTTGGCCCTTTGAAACAGTATTTGCTTCCTGTAGAAGCACCTAACAAGTGAACAATAAATAAATACAAATAAATATCTGTCTGAAAATGCATTCTTCAAAAAACTCTGTTACAACCTAATGCATGACCTAACAAAAAATAAGTGATAATTGTGTTGACGCTGCAAGGGAGGAGAATCAAACAATGGGCCTCATTGCAAGTCCGGCGGTAACTCGCCGGTGCTACCAGCAGGTTGCTGCCGGACTGTAGCACCATTTCCAGCACATGATATCCCGGTGCCACTGGGACATTAGTAGTCCCAGCGGATCGGGGAGTCAGGCGGCGGAAAATGTAAGTCCCCATTGCCATGGAGACCCATAGAACTCCACAGGAATGGGGACTCGGAAGCACCGGCACCGTTGCTAATGGCAAGTGCTTCTGTGACAACTCTGCTTTCCGGGCCCATTGCGCCCGACAGGTGAGACCTGCTGGGCGCACAGGCCCTGGAAAGCAGAGTTATAGAGCCTCATTATGAGTATGCCGGTCCGGTGACAACGGTGCCGATAAGCTACTAGCACCGTTGTTACTGGACCGGCACACTGCGAGTTCTGCGGGAGGCTGCCGTTCCTCCTGCCAGGTCTGACCTGGTGGGCAGAACGGCACCCGCTCGCCGACATTGAAGGAAGCACCGGCAACGTTATTAATGGTGCCGGTGCTTCCGGCCTCCCGATTCCCATTGAGTCCTATGGGACTCGAATGGAAGTGGGGAGTAATTTTTACTGGCATGGCTACTGCCGGGGTCGTAATGAGGCCCATAGTCTGCCGATCTGGAGAGGGTGCCTGTACATTGCTACCGGCACCCTTATTTCCAGACCAACAGACTCGTAATGAAGCCCAGTGATCTACTGGCCTCAGTTGACACCTGATTGAGTGTTTACCAGATGTGTGACCAATCTACAAGCTTACTAATGTGACAGGAATAACTGATGCCTTGTTACCTATGTGCTTAAAAGTGCTTCTATGTCACATCCTTAGATAGCTTAGGTGGTAAATGACTTGTATTCAGTCAGTGGGGTACTGCACCTATACCCTTTTAGGCTGCAGGAGTTGTGTGCACCTAAAAACCTTACATTTAGATAAAACACACATGGTGAAATACTGTTTTACATGACTTTACATGTGTAGGACCGGTATATTGACCTGACATTGCAGAGAATAAATACAAATAATAAATACAAAAATAAAAAATACCAACGAATAAAAACAAAACACAGTATGCTCTGTAGTGTCTACTGCATACACTGTCAATAAAACAATGATGTGCAGATCGAAAGCTAGTGTCCAGCGAATTGAGGAGTTAGCCAGGCTCGAACCTTGGTTCCCATTCAATTGTAGGAGCAAGAGGCAGGTGATACACTTTGTGTAGACCCCTGTGTGATGTGCGCCTGAATGCCTTTGTGCTTGAAAGGATATCAATGTCTCACGCTCCTCTTCCCCAAAGTGCATGTGTGTGTGTGTGGCCAGGGCATACTCGTTGAATGACAAGGAGCCCCCTACAGGAGAAATGATAAACACTGGCTCAATACTCGGCGTCCGCTATGCTTCTGAGATAAAATGGGACCTAATTAGTGGAACAAAGTGTTGGTGAGATGGCCGATAAAAAGAGCAAAATTTACAAATATTGCCCTCAAGTACAGAACCAGCATTTACTTAAAAAAAATTACACTGCTTGTGTCCTTGTGATTTCAAAGGCCAAAAATTTAAATTATTCTTTTAAATCCACCCTTCAAACTTGTTTCCTCTCAAGCTCTTATTGAGATTCCAGATCAGCATCTTCCCTAGCTCTTATTATGTGCAGTGCCTCCCCACTACCAGGGAAGCTGTGCTTCAGACAGCCTTCCCCATAGTTGTTCATTTGTGGCCAGAGAATTGCTAACCCCTACACCACCATCAATATCCGCGGTTGTCTATTGCACGTACCCAGTCTCAATCAGTTGTTTGTCTTGCCAGACCCTGGCTCGGTCTGTGCACCGCAACTGCAGGCCCGAGCTGTCTGGTCAGCATCCCTATATGTAGCAGGAATGAACCACACCTTCCCACTGCTCAGGCTACACGCCCTTCAACGGAAAAGCTAAGGGCCTGGCAGGATGCAAGCAGCCGATCAGCAACCAGCAACATCCATGGCTGTGCCGTTGAGATAAGCCTTCACTCATTGGTGGCTCTGGCAAATATGCATGACAGATGTTAGCTCTCTGGTCAAGGTAGCAGGCTACTGGCACCTGTGATCTCCCCCACCACCACAGAGTGTGGCTGTTCCCAGACACATCGGGAGCACAGCCACACACATTTCATCTCAAGCTGCTGCAGTGCTGCTCCATTTTCAGCCTTAATCACATCAGCAATGATCACATTTCAACCTGGAGTGCATGCCAATCTGATGTCGCTTGTGACCAGCCCCAGCAGCAGGTTAAGAGTCAGGGCACCTTCCAGCAGGCGGGGTCTAGCTTGATTTCGATTTGAGATTCCCTCACCAACTGATGATCCACAGGCTTCGAAATTGTCATTGTTGCAAAGAGTCTTTCATTGTTAACCCAAGAGACAGCCACTACTTTTGCAGCACATTTGAGGGTATAATCTAATGTGACTGCATCTAGTCCAACTTGCAGCATTCTTCGTGGTTAGCCAACAGAGCCTCAAGACCTTTACAGATTAAGGGGGTAATTCATAGAATTCGGTGCACAAGTGGCGCACGCGGCTGGTGCACATTGTGCGCATGCGGCAGTCTGCGCCAGCCGCGTGCACCAAAACCCATTTCAGCGCACAGCATATTCATGGATTTCAACATCCATAACCAGCCATGGCGCAGAGTGGCGCAGCAACCCTGCAGCAGTGCCAGTTACGCCCCCAACCCCTCCCCGTGCACCATGACCAGCGCACAAATCCAGTACATGGCGCAAAGGCCAGTGGACCAGCATACAGCCCCCCAACCATGAAAACATGTGTAAAACTTCCTGCGCACGCCCCAGAATACACGTACCCCTCCCGCGGCAGCGAAAACGCGTGTAAAACTCCCCGTGCACCCCTCTGAATACATGTACCCCGCACGCTCCAGGTAAATAGCATAGAAAAAGTACCCCCCCGTGGCGTGGTCTGCCTGTGGGGCATGCCCAGGGTGGATGGGGTGCCTGCGTGTATTGTTGTGCGAGCGGTGTACATGTATTCTGGGGGTGCGTGAGACATTTTACACGCGATAGGCCTTGGCCGAGTGGGGTACGTGTATTCTGAGGGGTGCGCGGGGAGTTTCACACGCGATAGGCCTTGTGCGAGCGGGGTACGTGTATTCTGGGGGTGCGCGGGAAGTTTTACACGCGATAGGCCCGGGTACATGTATTTCAGGGGTGCGCAGGGTGTTGCACACACTATAGTCCTTGTGTGAGCAGGGTACGTGTATTCTGGGGGTGCGCGGGAAGTCTTCCATGTGATAGGCCTTGTGCGAGCGGGGTACGTGTATTCTGGGGGTGTGCGGGAAGTTTTACACACGATAGGCCTTGGCCGAGCTGGGTACATGTATTCTGAGGGGAGCGTGGGGAGTTTCACACATGATAGGCCTTGTGCGAGCGGGGTATGTGTATTCTGGGGGTGCATGGGACGTTTTACACGTGATACGCCTTGGCCGAGCGGGGTATGTGTATTCTGAGGGGTGCGAGGGGAGTTTCACACGCGATAGGCCTTGTGTGAGCGCGGTACGTGTATTCTGGGGGTGCGTGGGAAGTTATACAAGCGATAGGCCTTGGCCGAGCGGGGTACGTGTATTCTGAGGGGTGTGCAGGGAGTTTCACACGCGATAGGCCTTCTGCGAGTGGGGTACCCGTATTCTGGGGTGCGCGGGGGGATCGACACACGATTTCGCTGGGCGAGCAGGGTACGTGTATTCCTGGGGTGCCTCAACGCGAATTGGCATTGTGTGTCCTCCCAGGTGTGCCCTCTCCCCTCTCCCCCCTCCCCAGGCCCTGCAGGCAGCCCACAACTCAGGGGACTACCCTGCACCCCTGGCCATGCTCTGCAGGCAGCCCATCCACCCTGGCCATGCCCCCCAGCCAGCCCACATGTCACCATGCCCAAGTGAGCACTGACACATGTCCCCCTGCACCCCACCCACCCAGCAGTGACAGGCACCTGCCAGCAGGCCTGACCCACCCAGCAGTGACAGGCACCTGTCAGCAGGCCCCGACTCATGTCCCCCCACCCACTCACCCACCCAGCAGTGACAGGCACCTGCCAGCAGGCCCCGACTCATGTCCCCCCACCCACTCACCCACCCAGCAGTGACAGGCACCTGCCAGCAGGCCCCGACTCATGTCCCCCCACCCACTCACCCACCCAGCAGTGACAGGCACCTGCCAGCAGGCCCCGACTCATGTCCCCCCACCCACTCACCCACCCAGCAGTGACAGACACCTGCCAGCAGGCCCCGACTCATGTCCCCCCACCGACTCACCCACCCAGCAGTGACAGGCACCTGCCAGCAGGCCCGACTCTTGTCCTTGCACCCCTACCCAACCAGCAGTGACAGGCACCTGTCAGCAGGCCCCGATTCATGTCCCTGCACCCCCACCCACCCAGCAGTGACAGGCACCTGCCAGCAGGCCCTGACTCATGTTCCCCCCAACACGTCATCACGATCCACAATCATGGGCCTTATGGCCACCCAAATCACACCCCAGGCCACCCCAGTCTAAACACACAACCAAGTATTACATCCACCCCACATTGAAATCCCCATCACATGATGCATCCCAAATGGCAAGTATGCACATCAACACATTTCCATCACACACACACAATGGATGCATGTTATTGAGAAAACACACATCGTGACATGCATGAAACCAAAGAGAGAATACCACACATTGAAGTATGAAATAAAAATGTATTAAACACAAAAGCAAGGGAATGAAATGAAACACACAATAATGGAAATAATTAAGAAAAAGCTGCATGTCCAAAATATAAAATAAACATGTGTGAAAGCAGAATCCAAATCAATCCAAAAGCACATGCGTCCAAAGTGTCTGTCCGTCAAAACAAATCCAAAGTGAAAAAATAAGACAAAACCATTGATCCATGGAACAGAAGCAAAAAAAAGAAGTGAAATTCAGTGTTTAACTATATACAAAGTACAAATCCAGGGTCCATGAGCCCAGCCTCTTCTGCCTGCCGCCACTCCACATCTATCGCTGGCCCAACCGCTGCCACACGGAAGGCACTCCCATTCCAGGGTCCTCCTGCCCTCTGGCCGATGCCTGCCCCTCTGATGTTGATGGCCCGAGTCTTCATCGCTCCCGCCTTGAGCCTACTGCTGCCGTCCATGTGCCCTGCCCGATGATGCCAGCACATCCTCCATCTGCTGGTCTCCAGTTAGTGGGGTGTCCACCCCTGCTGGACCTCCGACTACTGACTGTGGCAGGGATGTGATCTCCACCAAGCTGGCTGCGTTGGTCGGGCCAGGTCCACAGGGGGCCCTGGTGGAATCTGGCCCGGAAGACAGCAGGGAGAATGACTGGAGCATAGTCTCCAGAGGGGAGGAGAGGGCCGCCAGAGTGCTCGACACATGTAGGAACCCTCCGACCAGGGCCCCTCCCAACTGGGCCACGTTGCCACGCAGATCTTTGTGAGGGCGTGCGTGGTCCCCCCAGGAAGAATGCATGTCATCACGAATGTTACGTGTGTGCAATGCGACACCAATCAGGACGGACCCCATACGGTCATGGGTCTCCTCGTCCGCAGGTAGTGGAGTGCCAGTTGACGTGGGCCTCCCCCCTACCTGCCGACGGGCCTGGGACGGAGCATCCCTGCTGGTGCATGGTGGTGCAGTCACAGGGTCAGGGACAGTGACATGCACAGGCCCCTCCGCGGTGACCTGAGCTGCCTCCTGCCCCTGGCCCTGGACTGCACCACTTGCACCAGTGGTACCACCCCCACAAGGCCCCATGTGCGGCTCAGTAGCGGCCTCCTCCTCCTCTGTGTAGTTCACCAACCTGGTTGGCTCTGCACCGTCTTCCGCCATCGCAAGCCCCTGTAGGGGCTCACCTGGCCCTTCCGCTGCAGCCGTAGTGGCAGACGTGGCACCAGTCCCCTCGCTCCGGGATGATGGTAATTCCTGGGAGGGTGGCTGGGCCTTGTGTCGCCGGCCGGTGGAGGCATCTCCGCTGCTCTGCTCCACAGCGCCGTCTCCGCCCTCTTCTTCACTCGACGCTGTGTAGAGGGAGACACAGAACACAAGCATCAGGGTACTGTACAATAATCCCCTATACAGGAAGCAATAGCACATGAGTGGCACTGTCAAACGTCACTTCCATCCTGTCCCTCCACAACACATGGGTCAATGCAGGCAACACACATGCAGAAACAGGCACGGTGCATGCAATCAACATTTGCATCCATGTTCAAGGGCCTCTATTGACATAAAATGTTGTCTTCAAACTCACATGCATCATGGGTCATACTGATCCCATGCACACACATCACCGGAGGTTCATGCATCTGGCCTCGTACACCACAGACACAGTGGATACAAGGATGACTAGACCGCATCAGTGAATCAACACATTGTCACGGACGTGTGTCATGCATCCATGGCGTTTCAAAGTCACACACACGCTACTCAGACACACAGACACCATACATGTCCATGACAGCAGCACCCATCTCTCACACCCCATCCATGTCCAAGAACAGAGACAGGCATGCATTCATGTGTGCATTCCGCATGCTGCTCCCCATGTTGCATTGTAACACATGCACCATCCATGTGGTTCACGCATGACTGGTCTCACATGCAGCACCATGATGTCCCTGCACACACACATCCATACATGGCCTATGTCACACATACAGGCAAGTAGATGACTACCAGCACACTGCTACATGCCCTGTTTCACACAGCAATGAATGACCAGTTACCGCTCAACTCCAGACGGGTCTGCCTCTGAAGGATATGGATGTGGAGCGCTGGGCTTATGCATTCCAGGACCCTCGACTGGATGTTGGTCAGGCTGACCTGGCACCCCTCTGCATCCCCTGCCTTCAAGAGGTGCCGGGCCTTGCTGAGGGTCCTGGACCCGAAGTCCTCCCAGCGCTTCCGGACGTGTTTGATGTCACGGGTTGCAACCCCCTCTGTGTTGATGGCAACCACTACCTCCTCCCAGATCCTCTCTCGTCCTTCCTTGTCTGCACGCAATGGTGTGACGAGGGCATCATAATGCCGCAGAACTTGCTCCACCAGGATACCATCTTCCTTATCGCTGAAGCTGGTAGCCCTCTGCCTCTCTGGCTGGGGGTCGCCAGTGTTCTCTGATGGTGTTCCCGACATGGCGACCCCCGAGGCAGGTGTGGGTGGGCAACTGGTTCCTGGGGCTGGGCTGTGGAGCGATGGTATACCAGTCGGGAGTCTTCTGTTCCAGCAGGGGTGGACACAGCAACTGGACCCCTGCAGGTGGCTGATGTGCAGGCACCAAATAGCAGGGCATGTGGGCAGCAGGCAGGCAGGCAGCAGCAGATGGCAGGTGGGAGCGTGCTCGGGGCTCTGGGGGGCAGGAAAATGGCCTTCCGTGCAGGAGCGTGGTCTTCCGTGTGTTGTCGCGTGGCCAGCTTGATATGGAGTGATTCGCCACGAGAAAAAACTGCACGTCAGCGTGTAATTCGAGGAAAGGCCCTTAGCACGTAAGTGTGTCTGTGATGTTACGCGCACTGGCGTTTCCCTCGTGACGGGTGCATAGTGATTCAGCACATGAAAAAACAGCATGTCCGCCTGTTAATGCGTGTAATCCGAGGAAAGGGCCTAAGCGCGTAAGTGACGTGACGTGCGTGGGTGTTTCCCTCGGCACGGGTTAAAGGTGAGCAGGGCCAGCAGTTCGCTGTAGGTGCCTTTCGTGGAGACCGACATGTGTGTTGCTACTTCGTGTTGTTTTGCGCACCATCACAACTTTACAGCGGATCAAGGACGTATCCCTCCTTTTGGCAGGGGTATTGGCTACGCGTGTTTTTCATCATCACGCTAGTCTGATGGTGAGTCGCGCACGCTATTTTTCCCACTGCGGGTGCCCCTGTGTATCGCGTACCCATTTTCGAGGTCATAGTAGCCTGCGTGTCCCACGCGTACGTGTTTTTCCTGTCCCTGGGTGCCACCGTGTACTGCGAGAGGTTAATTCCACACAAGTGGATTACCGGGGTTGCGTGCACAGTTCTACTGCAGTTTAGGTGTGCCTGAGCGTTGCGTGACCCGTCACTTCATCACCGGGGTCACATACAGCCTTGCAGGTGCAGGGGTGCTTTTAACATCTTGTACCCCACCCCCTCAACCCCAATTGCCCAGGACAATTGTCGTGTACACCTCCCATTGGCACTACTCTATCTGTGCTGGGACTACTCCATCTGTGCCATGGCTGGGAGTCCACGAAAGGTGAGGGGCGCCTCAGCTGGGCGGGCGTGGTCAGGGACGTGGCCGGGGTGACCAGGGAGTAGGGGGACTGCAGGGTGTCCAGGGTGGCTGCAGAGAGGGAAGAGGCAGGGGTGCCACAACCCCCTGTGGCTCCGGGAGATGCAGTTCTTGCATCTGGCACTGGCGCCCATGTGACCCGGCAGTCCGTTTCATCGACTGCCACAGGCCCAAGGGTAGTGGTAGCTGAAGGTGCAGCTGTGGACACCACCACCCAGGCTCAGGGTCTGCCAGCGCATGGAAGATTTCCAGCAGGTCAGGAGGCACACCGTACATGCACGCAGGGCTGCCCTGACTGAGGCAGGTGTCCCTGGGGCAGTAATGTCATCTGCTGCCCCGACCAGCCGGGTGTTGGCAAGTGCAGGGGCAGATGCATCCAACAACACCCCGGTTGTGAGTCTACCAACCAGGACAGTCACGGTCAATGACCCTGGCACAGTGGATGTTGCTGCGCAGGGTCCATTCCAGGGCACCCAGCAGCCACTGACGCAAGTGAGGCCTCCGGTCGTCCTTCCACCTGCCACTCCCTTGGTTCAATCCACCGGTGCCACTGGCCATACTGATCAGGGCGGCATTCGCCAGCCAGGGTCCGCACCACCATCCAAGAGGAGGAAGGTTGCATCTGCAGCACAGGCTGGGACCCCAGACACAGCCACGGCCTCCTGCACGTCAAGGAAGAAGCTTTTCTGTGCGCAGGAACTGGATTCCCTTGTGGACTACGTGCGGGACCACAGCCCTGAGAGGCTAGTGGGGCCGAATTGTCAAACTACGGCTGCTCTTCGGAATACCCACTGGAAGCATGTCGCGGATAATGTGAGTGCATTCAGCCATGAGGTGCGCACAGATTGCCTTCTCGGGCCCGCTGTGTCCCTGCAGCGCATGATCTATCACCATTTGGGTATCCTGTACATGCGTCATTTGGTTATTTATTTGATTTGTCCTTTTCATGTGATGCTCAAGGTGTATCTGCAACACAATGGCTGCTCACTGTGCTGTGTGCTGAGCAGTGTGTTGCAGGAGACACACACAGCACACGGGTTCGGGAGTTGGGATTTTGCAGTGCCCTATGTGCATGTGAACAGGCATTCAGTGTTGTGTTCATGCTACGACTGGTAGAAAGCATTTGTGTCTGACTTTATATGTGTGGGAGGTTGTTGGTCAGTCATTTCATCTGATTCCATGTCAGGCATCATTGTCTCGGGCCAGTTTTAATTTATGACATGTCACTTCGTATCTTATTGGTCATGTGTTGGGCTTTTGCTATTGCATGCCATGTCATGGTGTGGCAGACAAGGGTGATGTGGGTTGGGAGGGTTTGGATGACATACCAGGGATTGTGATGGCCTGTTTTGCGGGGGGGTGATACACACCTTGCATGTGTTCCTTTTGGTCATACAGGATTGGTTATGTTTAAGTAGCTAGGGATGCACACAATGTAGCACTTCTGTGGCAACATTCTCAGGGTGGTAAGGTTGTGACAGTTGACTGTCTCTTTGTCATCAACGATTGTCACCTGATATGTGCCAGGCCTGTGTGCACCCTGCAGGGGTGGGAGTTTAGGTGAAAAATGTGGCCACAAGCTGGGTCCAGGCACTCTCGCCACGTGCCCTTTCCCCTCCCATGGGCAGCGCCTGTGCCTGTGGTTGGGGATGTGGGGGCACCACCATGTCCACCGGTACGTCCCGCCGTGTTGCAACATTGTGCAGGACACATGCTGCCAAAATTATCCTGCACACTACTGGGGGTGCATATAGTAGCTGGCCGCCAGAGCGGTCAAGGGAGCGGAAGCGTGACTTGAGCACTCCGAATGTGCGCTCCACTATGCCCCTGGTTGCAATATGGGCAGCATTGTATCTTACCTGGGGTGGTGTGGTGGGGTTCCAGATTGGTGTCATCATGTGGTTGCTCAGAGGGTAGGCACTGTCCCCTGGGGGGGGTGATAATGGTTGTGATTATTGGGGTTTGTGTATTTGTCTGTGTGTGACATGCATGAATGCATGTGCACAGGCATTTGTACTCCCCTAGGAGCCATGTGTCGCCATGCTGCCCAGCTTCCAGGGCCCGGCTCAGGGCGGACATTCTGTATATGAAACTGTCACGGGTAGAGCCAGGGTAGTTTGCATAGACAGAGGTGATGATTCCCTTTGCATCGCATACGACCTGCACGTTGATGGAATGCCAGTGCTTGCGGTTTCAATAGATGTGCTCAGTGGCTCTAGGTGGACGTAGGGCCACATGGGTGCAATCTATGGCACCAAGCACTTTGGGGAAGTGTGCCACCCTGTAAAAGTCCTGGACCACGGCCTGCCTTTCTGCAGGTGTTCTGGGCATGTATATGTGCCTGCGGACTGAGGGGCGCGCAGTGATGATTGCAACACCTGGTGTAGGCAGCGTGACTGGGTGACCTGTGAGACCCCCCCCCACTATGGCAGTTGTCCGCTGAAATGACCCAGTGGCCAAAAAATGCAGGACATTGAGCCCCTTCTTCAAGGGGCTCAATGCTTGGGAGCACAGGGTGGGGGATGTAAGGGCATCTTCCCACTCCCTGACCAGGTCTAGGATGATACAGGGTGGAAACCTATACCTGCCATAGACCTGATTATCAGGCATCCCAAAAAGGCTAGTCCGGGGAAAATAAATGCGGGCCCTGGCTTTTCTCCTCCTCCTGCGGTGTCCCACGATCAATGACGCGACAAATGGGGCATTCATCGTAGCTGGATATACGTGTTTGCTGTTTGTGTACACTTTTATACTGTGCGTGGGGACGCTTCCGCCTGCCTTCGTGTGGCGGACGTGTTGATGCCTATCTGCGTCTTTTAGCATGCACGGGTTTCCCGTATTCAATTCCATTAATACGTGTTGTTCGCGTGCGTGTGGGAATTCCGTGTATTTCCCTGCAGTACTTCCCCAGTTACGCCTTCTTTTTCACGTGTTGTTCCCTATTCCGCGTGTTATGCCCCGTGTCCCGCCACCTGTTTGGTGTGTGCACTGACATTGTGCGCTTTCCCTGTGCGCGTCGCGCACGGCGTTCGGGATGTTGCAATGACGTGTGGGCCCGTGTGCGCCACGCACGGGTTTGGGAAATATCCCGAGGGTAACACGCGCAGGGACTTCCATGAATCGCACGCACACTGTTTTTTCACGCTTACGCCAAAATTTTCGGCGCACGTTTGTTCCATGAATCGGCCCCATAGAGCGATGCACCGGGCCAGGTTTGTGAATATTCTCTCCAAGATAAAGGTTTGAAAATTATGAGGCGGCTGGTGCATTTTGCAGCATCATTTCTTTCAAAGGAACGTGATATTAAGCTATAGATTTTGCATGCAGTTCTGAAGGGGAACACCTGAGCTGTGGGACCAGGTCAGCCACGGTACACAGGAGGAGTTCTTTTCAGCAAAATATCATGTAGGTACCGATCAGATAATTGTGCCCCTGATAGAAACACTGAATACAATAGAGGTGGATATGTGCCACACCACTGGAAAAGTGCCTGACACAGTGTGCCACCAACCCTCTAGGAACACCTCTCAATAATACATTGCATAACTAGATATTAGCTTTAACTATTTCACCAGGTAATGTGATGATACCAGGCTGCCTCCTCATCGCCCAACGCTCAAGCTCATCCTGGTGCTATAGATTGGCTAGGTGTTCATGCATAGATAGTAAATGACCAAATAGTGCACTAGTTGAGAGTATATATACCACAATCACCCACATCTGGGGAGTTATAAATACTTGATTCTTCTCCGAGCATTAATTGGTTTATTCGTAATCTTGTGAAATCTTGCTCCGATCATTTAAATGACCCGCAAGTGCTGCCAAATCACCAGATTTTGCCCCAACGCAGAGTTAAATACATTGCATTTCTTCCAGTACCAGCTCCATGCACCCAATAACCCTTTGATTCACTGCTTAATGTTGGATATTAACATGTCAGACCATTCCTTTTCAATATCAGCGACATACTTATAGTTGTTGACACAGTCGATATACCAAATATTAAATGAAAATAATGCAGTCAGTTTGATATGATATGATATGATATGGCATTTATAACGAGCCTATACACAAGTGTTTCAAGGTGTGTCGAGGCAAGAGAGGGGGAACAGAGGGAAGACAAACAGCGATACCACTAGGCCAGGTGTCATTCAGATTGCGCAAGTGCATGGGAAGGGGAAGGGGGAAAGTGCAAGGGAGAGGGGGAGGGGAGAGTGCAGTACATGGGATAATAGACTAATAACATAGTAAGTATGGCCAGCTGGGGGCAAGTGCAATGGGAAGTGCAGACATCCGGTTTCAAGTGCTGGTAGAGGGACTGGAGGGATACAGCGACAGTCCAGACGGCGGGGGTTGCCAGGAAGGCAGTGCAGGTGTGCGACTGGCAGTGGAGGGGACTTGGGCCCGAGATCAGTGGGTGGCCAGGTAACCAGTGCAGTTTCAACCAGGGGTTCAGCAGGGGAGAGGAGGAGAAAAAGCAGATGCAAAGAGAAAGGTTTTGAGGTGCTTCCGGAACCGGAGATGGTTCTCCTCAAGTTTCAGTGAGGCAGGGAGGCTGTTCCAGAGGGCGGCCCCACCCAAAGAGAGAGATCTACTGCAAACTTGTTGCTTGGAGAAGCGACTGACCTTGAGGGAGTTGGAGGCGGATGAGCGAAGAGCTCGAGAAGGAAGATATTTAGGAAGAGAGAGTTGACGGTATTGAGGCCTCAGGCCCCAGAAGACTTTGTGGACAATGCAGAGGGTTTTGAACTTAATCCTCACAGCCACTGGGAGCCAGAGCAGGGATTTCAGTCCTGTTCTGAATAAGTTGCAGAGGGCGGAGAGCAAAGGCAGGCAGATTTAGAAAGAGGCTGTTGCAGTAGTCCAGCCTAGAGAGAATCAGAGCTCTGGAGACAGTGAGCTTCTGGGGGAAGGAGAGGAAAGGAAGAATACCTCTGAGGAGGTGTAGCTGGTAGTTTGACTTCTTAGAGACACCAGAGATGTGAGGCGAGAAGGAGAGTGTGAAGTCGAAGATAACCCCAAGGTTTTAGGCCTCACAGGTGGGCGCAGGAAGAGGGCCAAGAGAGGCCAGATAGAGAGAGACAGGAAACGAGGGGGTGGGTGTGCTGGTGAGGAGAATCTCAGTCTTACTGGCATTAAGGCAGAGATCATTGGCAGCACACCACTCCTGGATGGCAGACAGACAGTCAGAAATGAGAGAGGGAGAAGAGGCGGCTGAGGGTAGCCTGGAAATGAGCTGAGTGTCATCCGCAGAGCACTGGAAGTTGGGGAAGAGTGCTGCAATGCGGTGGGCAAGAAATGCCAGGTATTGGTTAAACAGCCAGGGAGAGAGGTTAGACCCCTGGGGAACATCGCAGGTAGAGATAGAGATAGAGGAGAGGAAGGACCCAAGTTCAACCTGGGAGGGTCGATCAGAGAGGAAAGAAGTCAGCCTCACCAGGGCCTGACCGGTGATGACCAGGTTATCACTGAGACGATTGAGCAGGATGGCATGGTTGACAGTATCAAAGGCAGAGGAGAGATCAAGTAAGATGAGGACACAGGGGGTGTTGAAGTCAAGGTTGGAGAGCAGGTCTTCACAGATGTCGAGGAGAGCAGTTTCCGTGCTTCTGGCAGCTCGGAAGCCAGACTGATTGTCATGGAGACACCAACACATTCAGTGTGAAGATTAAGCTGGGAGATGGCCAGCTTTTCCAGGAGTTTGCCTAGGAAAGGAGTGATGGGGGTTGGACGGTAGTTGGCTGGGCAAGACGGGTCGGCAGAGGGTTTCTTAAGAAGAGGGTGCACAAGGGAGTGCTTCAGGGGGGAGGGGAAGACTTCTGTGGTGAAGAGTGGTTGCAGAAGCCAGCCAGGGCAGGAGCCAGGGAGTCAATGTGGTCCTTGATGGTTTTGGAGGAGCAGGGGTGAACCTGTTTTGACGAGACTTTCATAGATTGGATTTGTCTGAAAACCTTGTCAGGGGAGAATAGGGTAAAGGCAGAGAAGGAGGGGGGATAGGTGGCCGAAGAAGGACCAGAGGAAGAGCAAGGAGTAGAGGGGGGGAAGGGGAGAGGAGGAGAGAGGACAGGATGTCCTGAGTTTTAGAGATGAAATGAGAAGCCAGAGCCGTGCAGAGGGCCTGGGAAGGGACAGGGGAGGTAGAGACTGTGGCAGGATTGTCCAGTTCCTTGCCAGTTCAGCCGAGTTGTTGTAAGCCGCAGAGATGCGGGCTTGGATGTGGGCTCTCTTCTTGGTGAGGACAGAGAGCCGGTATTGCCTTTGGAGCAGGCGGTAAGCCAGTTTGTCAAAGGATGTACCAGAAGCACGCCATTTCCTCTCAGTCACCCTGCACTTGCGTTTAAGGGTGACGAGGTCTGAGTTGTACCTATATGTCTTAGCCTGAGTTGTACCAAGAGTTGCACTTGGATTTGGGCTTCAGGCGGATCCTCATGACAGGGGCAAGAACGTCGACAGTATCAGATATAGCAGAGTGGAGCATGGAAAGGGCTCTGTCAGGGTGTGAGTCAGCCAAAGGGGGAGGAGGGGGTGAGAAAGTGGCGGCAAAAGCATCAACTGACACGCGCTTCATGGGTTGGATGACCCAGAAGGTGGGTGGCAATGCTGGAATTGGCTTGGCCTGAGGGGTAGATAGGGTGAAATGGGAGGAACGGAGAAGGTGATCACTCCAGGAGAGAGGAGTGGTGAGAGAGATAGAAAGGGGAAGGTCTGAGGAGGTCAGAGCATCTACAGTCGCAAAGGTCGTGGAAGAATCCAGAGGAAGGCCAGAGAGCATCCAGATGTATGTTGAAGTCTACAAGAAGGAGGAGTTGAGTGGTCGAGACCAGGAGGGAAGAGGAGAGGTCCGCCCACTCGGAGAGGAAGGAGGAGATCTGACCAGGTAGATATTAGCCACAGTATGACAGAGGCAGGTATCCACTCTGGGAAGATCAGGGCTAAACCCCCCCTGGAACTGTTGGACCTGGGTGCGGAGGGGATCTTGTAACTGTCAGGGAGGAGAGTGTCAAAGCTCGTAACAGAGCTGGCTGTGAACCATGTCTCGGTGAGACCGAAGACATTGAGGTCAAGTTCCTCCAGAAGGCGGCAGATGTCAGAGGAGTGTTTGACAGCTCAGCGAGAGTTTTGAGTGGCAATATGGAGATGGTTTCTGTCTTTGAAAGACTTTCAGGGAGGGGTACAAATCAGAGGTATGCCCTGCGGAGGTGTAGGAGAAGCCCGAGTGGGGGCAGAAAAGGAAGGAGGAGCGGGCAAGATAGCCAAGAAGGAGGGAGCAGGTGAGGAAGCCATGGAGGGGGCAGTGGGGACAGCAGGAGAAGAAAGGAAATTGATGAGACGCGGGAAGCGTCTATCAAAGAGAAGGTTGGCCTCAGGGCCTTGGACCAAGACTGGCCATTCACATAAACATTAATGATAGCCTTAGAGGAGAGGAAGGAGGCCAGGAGGGCATCCCACCGGGTGCCACCATTAATGGGAGAGGAAGAGAAAGGAGAGAGCACAGAGACCATATGAAGAGTCCATAGGTCTGGTGAGGGAACAACAAAGAGGATGTCAGTGAAAGTTTGCCTGGAGGAGGCACTGGTATAGGTGTCAGCGATAGGGAGGCCTGGGTTGGAGACCAGGATGTCCTTTTTAAACTTCTTCCTATCAGATTTAGTGAGTAGACCAGGATAGTTGATATAGAAGCAGTTGGAAAAGATAGGAGAGACAGAGACCACCATAGAGTAGGTAGGGAGAGGAGATGAGGAAGGCAATGAGAAGGGGAGAACACTAGGAAAGGACACAGGGCAGAGAGCACACCAACTAGACAGCCAGAACAGAAGAGAAAGTTGACAATGAGCAAGATAACTGGCACTAAGATTTGAGTACTTACACAATGCAATTTCAAACAGGAGAAAAACACACCTAAGTTTGAGAGTCCTGAATAGTGGGGAAAAGGCCTAAGTTTCACAATGAAATTTTAAATACTCACACAATGCATATTTTAAATACTCACACAATGCAATTTTAAACAAACACAAGAAAAACACACCTAAGTTTGAGAGTCCAGAATAGTGGAGAAAAGGCTTAGGTTTCACAATGCAATTTTAAATACTCACACAGTGCAAATTCAACAGGAGAAAATAGCACACCTGTGTTTGAGAGTTAACTATTACGAGAGGATTGTGGGTGGAGGAGGGTGTTGGCCTAAGACGGGCCACTACTACCTTCACAACTAACTGCAGGGGGGACGGCTGGCCACTGGCTTCCCCCGCTGACACCAAGCTGGGACCGCCTCTGATGGAGCCACCCTTTGCCTAGGGGCCCTTAGCCACAGGGGCTGCCGGGCAGAGAGCTAGTCTGGAAAGTTTCCTTAAGAGGGCCCAACGGGCCAATGCGAGGTGCTGGGTAGGTTTTAAAGCCATGGGAGAGCTTTGCATGCTGATTTAGGTATGGCCGGACAAGGTGACATTGCCATCCTTCAACTGCTCCAGCTGGAATAACCTCTGTGATGTATAGGCACATTTCCAGTCTGTTGTGGATCATTGGCATCAGGTTATGGGTGGTGAGACAAGGCATTCTGTCAGCATTTGCTTTGCATTGTTCCCCCAAGCTGAGCTCCATAAAGGAAGAGCAACAGCCATTGGTTTTGTGCAGAGGGATCAAGTGTTCACCTGAACCACCGCCCAATGTCTCTTTTTTCACCTTGTTGACTGGCCGTATATGGATGGGCGCTTCATTATGCTGCACTTTGATATAGGTGTTCAAGCTGCACCTCTGATTAGGCCTCAAGCCCATGCAGTTATTTGCCAGCTCCATCCGAGTATTACAATCATGCTCAATTGACGGGCCTCCAATACTAGACTCTTAAAGGGTAGGTCATTCTTGAGGAGTAGGCCCCAAAGAAATGTCAGTATTGCCGCAACGGCTGTGCCGGCGATAGACATGCTGGGTCATCAGCCTACGAAAGAACAGGGTAGCTATCATTTTTGGGGTGCAGGGGGCAACCCATTAATATTGCTCAACCAAATTGAAAGATCAGAAATAAATATGCTTAACAATATAGGAGAAGGAAAGGAATCTGGCCGCCGCGCATTATAGATTTGCATAGTGTAGCGTGACGTGGAGCCCCCATCCGACAAGGCATTGACCCATGGGCCCTGACCTGGAAATCCGTCCCCTCCCTAGCCTGCTGACTTTTAGAAAGTAATGAAAACAGTCTTTTTAGTTATTGCTTTCATGTTTGTTACTCATCTGTTATTGCTCTCCCTGAGATAATGCTATCTTTGCTGCACATTGATTAGTCCACAATCAAATCAAGTCAATTATTGGCATGTAGCTGGATCAAAAGTGCTGCTATCCCTGGTGGGGGAAAAGGAAGCATGCAGTACAATGGTAACACTCAGTGCCCGGGGCATGGAGAGGGGATTGAATGGGACAAGGGGATAACCTGGTATAACAATAAGGCAGCAGTGCCCCAAGATCCAGGTGTATAACTGAGAAAAATAAATCAACTTTGAGGTATGTGGTAATAATGTTAATTTACAGTGCTTTGAAACTACACATCTAACAAAGAAAGTACTGCAGAAAACGAATGTGTCATTACCAACTGCATTTTCATGGCTTCTGTGATTACTGGACATATATACGATTGGGCTGTTGTCAATTTTTTTTAACCTTACGGAGGAAGTCGATGTCAAAGATAAGATGTATTACTTGTTTCACCTTATGGCGGGAGTGTAAATTGTACAGAAATAATAAATCACTTGTTATGACTTTTAGTCATTTTTCAAGTGTGTATTAGTGAATAAAGGAAGATGAAGGTGTTTTTTTTTATCAGCGAATATCATCAAATAAGTGTCAAGACTTAACTAGAAAAGTGGCTGAGTGTAACAAAATTGTACTATTAAGGTACCTAGAATGGCCAGAGTAATTGGGCCATGGGATAATAAAAACAGTAGCCACTAAATGGCTAAATTTTTTTCTTAGTAGCTCAAAATCCTTTTAATTTATCAGATGTAGCTCTCATCACGGAAATGAATGGAGGCCCAGGTGTTAGGTACTGCCGCAAGGGCGCGTTAAATATATATGGCTTATAACTTTGCTCCCTCTGGACGAATCCTCACCAAACTTTGCAAATAAAGTATATGGCCCCCTCAGAATTTTTTTGCAAAGTTTGGTGAGGTTTGGTCTAGGGCGGGGGCAAAGGTATAGGGGGTCCCAAAATTTCTTTTTTCCCATAGACTGAATGGGGAAAAAACTTTGCGCATGCCTACAGCCCAAACCGCTGGACGGATTTTCAGCAAATTTGTGGCAGGAGCAGCGGCTTGGTCCCGAAAGCGTGCTTTTGTACATTTGGTGAAAATCCATCCAGTAGTTTTTTTTTAAAACGACTAAAAAGTAGGTCACAAAAAATGTGTGATATCTATGTCCGCTCCGCGGACACACTTCCCTGTTCGCTCCGTGGACACGACAACGATTGGCTAATCGGCTTGCGTCATGTTCGCGGATATATGATGTGTCCACTGATTTGCTGGAATGAAGCATGAGGTGTGTCGGATTGTTTCGAAGCGCCTGCCATCTTGGATCCGTGGACATCCGCGGACAGCGCAGCGACGAACGGGGAGAAATACAAGTTTGGCGAGTGTGTTGGTGTGTAAGAGTGCTTGGGGAGGGTGGGGGAGTAAGAGATGGATCAAATGCTGTGTTTGTTTAGGTGGCAGGCGCCCCTGATGTGTTTGTCATGTCCGCGGTCACTGCGGCTGTCCGCGGACATAAAAAGTGTATTGCAGTAGCCCATATAGCACAGTTAAATACAGTAGCCCATATAGCACAGTTGAATTGTTTGATTCTATGGGTGTGTTATGCTGCGGTGGTTGTGGCCAGGGCCTAGAGTCTTGGGTGCATGGCCGAAGGCTGTAGGCCCTAGGCCATGCACCCAAGACTCTAGGCCATGGCCACAACCACCGCAGCATAACACACCCATAGAATCAAACGTCTATCAAATATCCACAAATCTACAGTTTGTGTACTGTTTGATTTGTATAGTTTGTATGTGAAGTTTTGGCTACGTCATTTCATTAAGATTGTAGAGTTTGGAAACAAGCACTGCAGTATAACATATCCATTTTGTATTGTGGTGTATGGTTAGATGTTTGCTTCAATGGTTACGTTATGGAGCAGTATTTATGAGTTGTATTTATTATAATATACTTTTGTTTGATTTTTTGTGATTGGATATATTTTTTTCATGACGTGGATAACTGGAGTAGATATATTCTCTGTCAATTTCTGTGATAAAAGAAAAGATCATGTTAGTGTAGGTAGTTTATAAAGACTTATTACATTGCATAATAGACATTTCTGATTTATTTCAACCCTCATATTTAGTAGTTTACAAACAAGTGTACTGTGCAATTTGCTCAGTTTCTGTGTTTGTTGCTTAAATCATTGGGTCTGTGGGGAAAAAATCTTTTTTTTTTATGGTACAGTACATTTGTTTCTTTGTTTTCAGTGTTTACTTGTTGTTTCTGGCTAATGTTCTATCTGCTGGCTTGTTGCAGATTGTTAAATACCTGTTGTCGAATTGTAACTGGTTATACTTTTTTATTTATATTCTCAAATTGCTAATCTATCTGTTTGGTTGTTGCAGATTCTTGGGGCAGTTAGATACATGTTGGCTTTTTCTAACTGTTTATTTCTTTTTATAATTTAGTTGTATTGATTTATCTGTTTGGTTGTTGCAGAATCTTGGGGCAGTTAGATACCTGTTGGCGTATTGTAACTGCTTATAGTTTTCTAACTGAAATTTTATTAATGTTTATGCACAGATTAGTTATTAAATTTTGGTTTTAAGAATATTAAATAAGCGTTTATATGATTTGCTGGTAATCTTTGCTTTAGAGTAATGGTACTATCATTACATTCAAACCATCCACAATTCTTTTTTATATATGCAGTGTAGTGACCTGCTTTGGTTGTGGCTCCTGCATGATAGATTATACCTATTGTTGGGAAGGTTTTCTTACCAAGTGATACTCGACCATGTGTGAATCCAGCCAGCTTGCAGTTGTTTTTGGTACCATCTTCATTGTAATGTAAAAGCATTAGTATTACATATTTACTATGTGTTTGTATTTGTAAGTTGGAGTGATTATCTGAATTGCAGGTTGTACATAATCTGCCATGTTTTGCATTTTGTACAAGTTGCTGAAATGGAACGGATTCACAGTTAGGTATGCATACATATACAAAACATTCATTAGGGATTTGTTCCTGTGCCATATTGTTGCACAGAGTGCATGTATGTTTCCACATGTATGAAATCTGGAAGATTTCATTTATAGGTATGGTTTTGTTTTCCAGTACTTGGAGTAAGTACATTAGAAATTCTTGTGGATCTTCTTGTGAGTTTATAGTGAATTTCACCATTCCAGCACAGTAGTCCAATTCTTGTCTTATTCCATGAACACGTGTTGTCAGGATTGTTGCTTGCATTTGTCTGTATTGTGTAGGTAAATGTTGTCAACAATTGGTTGCAACTGGAATAGAATATTTATTGCTACATTTGCGTAGCAACTTACACCAGTTATATTTGAAAATTCGAATGGACCAGATAGTTCTGTGTCCAAGTCATTTCTTCGGAGTGTGTGTTTTTTCTTTGAAGAAGTACCTGAGTTACTTTGAGTAGTAGATTCTTCTTTGGTTGTAGTTATTGATGAAGTATTACCTTCTTTTACTCTCTTTGGAGGATTTGCAGTGAGATCCTGTTGCATTTCTGTTTGAAGTAGTTTTCTTTTACAACGATTTCCTTTCTGTGGAACAGGATACGTTTTTAGATGGGGGGTGTACAGTGAACATAGTCTATTGTATTCTAAAATGCAAGGAATATCAGCGTTTATTTTACTTGTATCAAAGTTGATTAGAAATAGACTGCCAAGTGTACGTAAGTGTGATAGTGCTACGTAGCTCATGCCTTCTTTAAAGACTGTGTTCCCAATATCTATCAATGCTTTATCTAGGGAAAGACCTTGTGATTTGTGAATGGTGACTGCGTATGCTAGAGTTAGCGAAAATGGTTCTCTGCGTACATGCATGTCTTTGAAAAGAAGGAATCGAGCTGTTGAGCATCCAGTTTAAAGATAATTTTAATATTTTGTCCAAACCAGCTGTGTTGGAGATAGAGTTTTCTAAGGTATTTAGTCTTGTTGTGGCTTGTTGACACATGGGTAGTGTCATACAATGTACGTCCAGTTTGTCTGAAGAGCAAATTTCAATTATTGGTTGCATTTCTTTTTACAACATTGTTTCATTGAATTTTGAACAGCTTGCAAGAGTTGGCATCAAGGACATACAAGTGACATTTTTATGTGCTAATTTTTCCATGACATCAGTAGCACATGAAGTATGGCCATACAGTGCATGGATGTGCCGGGTTTTTAATATTGATTGTGCTTCTTGAGGTAGTACACCAACTCTAATACTTTTAAAAATGTTGGCATATGTGAGGTCTGCAGACTGGCACATATTTTCAGTTAATTCTCTGTATTGGAGATGTTGCCAAAGGTTGACATTTCCTATGCTGCCAACAGTTTTACAACAGAGTGTGTGTCCTAAGGTTTTAAAAATAGGTTCACTTTTCACTGGTGTCAATTGAAGAAGATCTCCGAAAACAATAATGTATTTTCCTCCAAAGAGCTCTTCATAGTTTGTTTTGAGTACTTCTTGTAATCTGAGGTCAATCAAAGCCAACATTAGGTTGGAGACCATGCTCACTTCATCTTTTAGTAGCATTTTCATTTGTTTTAACACTCTGCGTAGTTCCATTGCAGCTTCTGTAGAAAGTGTGTAATTGTCTAATTTGTTTTGGTGTTCTACTGGAAGGAGTAGTAATCGGTGTAAAGTGACACTGCTTATGTTGTAGGCAGCTAAACCTGTGGGGGCAGTTACAACAGCTGACAGTTTGTTGTTTGTCACTTGCTGATGATTTTGATTAAGAATGTTTTACCTGAACTAGCTAGCATGACCACTGACGTATGGTAGTATTGGATTGTAATTTTGGCAGGTACATTCTTTATTTTCATGTTGTACACCATGTGCAATTTCTTTTGTTACTTCTTGAAAAATGCTAAGCTGCTCATTGTTCAGTTTTGATTGCAGTACAGTTAAGTCTTCTGTATCTTCTTCATAGTGAGACATGGTGTTTTCTACTTCTGTCATAGCTAATTCTTCCTCATTTGCTATTAGTGGCTGTCCCGGTGGTTCCTGGCTTCCTGTCACAGAAGGTTGACTACTGTCAGGAGTGTCCTTATCTAGTTGGGCCTGGAGTTCTTCTTTGTGTTACTGTTCATTGTGCAACATTGTTTTGTACTGTGTAAAGTTTACATCGGTTATAGTGCTTTCATTTGCTTTGAAACCATCTTCAGAGGAGTCATAGATATCTAGTAACATTTCTTCTTTTCTCCATTGTTTAAAAAGTTGTAGCAGGGACATGTAATATAGTTCTTTATGTTGAGGAGTTTTTAATGACAATTTGAGGTAATTAATTAAGCTTCGTTTGGTAAGTTTCACTAAGCTGCCTTCACAAATTGTCACTCTGTATCTACCTTTTTTTTTCATCGGGTTTTATATTATTTTTGTATGTGAAGTTTTGGGCTATGTGGTATAGACACATGGTTTCCAAAGTGGTACTCCTGTTTGGGTAGTATGTGTCTAGTAAATTGTTTTTCAAAATGTCTTGGCTGTTGGGATCATTTTTGGCTATTGTTTCTGTGTCGTCATATGATTTGAGAACTCTTTTTCTAGATTTAGCAGGACCAAGACTTAGCCATACAATATTTTCAGATTTTCCATACAAATCAGTACCGGTTAAACGTTCTGCAGCTTCATAGCAGCCACATTCTCTATAAGAGAGAATTTCTATGCCTAAGATGTACAATTTCTGAGACAGTGTTTTGTCCGATGGTAGGTCTTTCTAGAGGTCTTGAAGCTCTGTTTTTTCTGATTTGGTTAAGTAGGCTGTAACATATCGTGCAACTGCAGTGGAATTGTCTGCAATGTACTGCACATCTATGTTTGCATTCCATAAGAGGGCAATGATTGCATTGTAATCATTGATATATTTTGCTTCTTTTGTTCTTTTTATGTAATATGTGTTCTTAGGTGATTTACCTTTAACACTATGTCTAACAGAAGACATGAAGTTGTTCACTTCACCTGTTTCTGTAACTGGTCTAGGGAAACCAAAGTGGCATTTGGTGTAGTATTTACCTTTGTTTTTGTATTTGCGATGACAATATTTCCCACATTTGTGTCTTTGAAATTGTACAATTTGTGCATGAAGCTCACTATTTGTTGCTTCCGATGGAATTTCACAAGTGGCATATTTTTTGATAAATGGCAAAACAGTGGCCTTCACTGTCTTGACCAAATTTAGGAGCATCTTTAATCCATAAAAGCATGTGGATATGTGGTGTTCCTCTGGCTTGGTATTCTTTTTTCCAAAAGAAGAATTGCACTTCTCCGGGGGAGGAACAGTTTTATTACAAATAAAGTGTAGCATAGCAATGAAGTGATGATGGAAATATCTTGAAACATTAACAGGATCTAGAGAGCAAAAATCTCCAGGTGTTAGTATATCTATGTTTGTTTTGGTTTTGTTTGATATGCGTAGGAAATCATGTAAATCTTCCCATGCATATTCTGCACAACTTAATGTAACACACCAAATGGGTGGGCCAAGGTTTCTTATCATGCAATGTACATCTCTGTGACGTCGGAACCAGTATTTTTTCGTACCACGCATGTTTGCTAACAGATTTGTAATGCTTGATTGTAAAACCTCATCTTTTTTTTGCACTTTTTATAGTAATTGCGTAGCCAGCTGAAATATTTTGAAAGTGGGTTTCTGATTTCAATGTGTGTGCAACTCCGTAACATATTTATTTATTTATTTATTTATTTGCATTTATAAAGCGCACAGAACTGCCCTGGGGCATCGTGGCGCTGTTACAGCAGACTTAGTCATGAACACAAGCATAGGAATGTGTTTACAGATGTAACCGAGTTACATAGTACATTTCACATTGGTAATAAACATTGAGCTTAAAGGTTATGCTATGCTGTGGATACAATGCAAGCATGAGAGTGAATGTGGCAGACTTTAGCGGAATAGGAGGGTTTTGAGGTTTTTACGGAAGGTATGGTATGATTTTTCGTTCCTTAGTGAGGTAGGTAGGGAGTTCCAGTTTTTTGGTGCGAGGTGTTGGAAGCTGGTTCCTCCCGCCCTGGATCTTTGAAACGTGGGGACATCAATCATGTTGGTGCGGTGAGCTCTGGTGGGTCTGATGGAGGCTTTCGGTGTGATTCTTTCTGCGAGATAGGGTGGGGCATCCAGGGATAGGCATCTGTGTGTGATGGTCATGGCTTTGAACAGTATGCGTTCCTTCACAGGTAGCCAGTGGGCATCTCTCCTTGCTTGCGAGATGTGTTCTCTTTTTGGAATGGACAGTGCTGCCCGGAGCGCATTGTTTTGCGTGATTTGGAGTTTTTTTAGGTTGTGGGCGGAGGTGCCTAGGAACAGTGCATTGCAGTAGTCTAGTTTTGTACCTATAGTGGCTCTGGCGATGGACAGGCAGTTTTTGGCGGAGAGAAACGGCTTGACAGCATTTATCATCTTGGTGGTAAGTGCTGAGGAAGAGGCAATGGCGTTGACTTGGCGAGACATAGATAGTGAGGCATCTAGGTGAACGCCTAAGGTTTTAACAGACTTGGAGACTGAGATGGTGGAGTTGTCAATGTTGAAGGATTTGTATTGGGGGGGGAGTTTGTTGAGAATTTCATTGGTCCCTACTATGAGGATTTCGGTTTTGTCCCCGTTTAGGCAGAGGCCGTTGGCCGCCATCCAGGTTTGGATGGCTGTGTAGATTTTGGTTAATGCAGTAGCATCTTCTTCGTAGGTCCCAGTTAGAGGGAGTAGTACCTGCGTATCGTCTGCGTAGTTGGTGTACGCTATGTTACGACAGTCGAGGTCCTTGAAGAGAGGAAGGGTGAATATATTGTAGAGAGTGGGGGCGGTGCAGGAGCCTTGTGGGACGCCGCAGTGGATGGTGGTAGGGGTTGCCGAGGCAGTGTCTGAGAAGACTTTCATGAGTCTGCCATTTAGGAATGAGGCAACCCATGCAATGGCTTCCGGGGAGAAGTGTGCTTCATTTTTTAGGTGCATGCCTAGGATATCGTGGTTGACAAGGTCAAAGGCGGCAGATAGATCCAGTAGGAGAAGGAGTGCCGGTTTGCCTTTATCCATAGTGTCTGCAAGCTGTATTTTCAGATCAAGTAGGGCTGACTCTGTTCCGTGACCTGGTCGGAAGCCTGACTGTCTTTTTCCTAGGATATGGTTGGTTTCGAGATAATCCTGGATTTGTGTGTAGGCCATTTTATCCAGAATCTTGAGCAGGAAAGGCACAGTGGTGATGGGCCTGTAGTTGGTAGCTACTTCAGGGTCGAGGGTGGTTTTTTTTAGAAGCGGGCGCACCCAGGCTTCTTTTAGACTGTCAGGGACAGTGTTGGCTTTGAAAGAGGCATTGATGAATGATTTAAGGAAAGGGGCGAGTGTTTCAGTGCAGTCTTTGATCAGGCTGGCGGGGCAGGGGTCTCCTTTACAATTGGATGGTTTGATCTTGTTCATTATCTCAATAACTTCGTGTTCTGTGACTTCCCTGAATTTGAACGGGGTAGTGGGGGCTTTGGTGGATGTGGTTCCCGAGCTAGGGGTGGGCATGTGGCTCGTGGTGGTGTGAGATTTGAGGTGCAGTGATAGGTTTTTGTGGTGCTCCTTAATTTTTGTTTGTAGGAGTTCAATTTTATTTAACAAGGCAGATTGTATGGAATTGCACCAGATTTGGTCTTTAACAATGTCTTGTGATTTGGTGGCCGGTGTGGTGAGTTCATAGTGTTGCTAGTTCACTTTCAAAGAGTAGGTGGAATATGTATTCCACATTTTGTCTAAATCTAGGATCTTCAGAATACATTCGTAACGAGCGGTATTCTGATGCTGTTATCTGAATGGGTCTATCATCGTACCTTCCTCCTTTCCCAGTAGGAAAGAGTAGAGGAAAAGCACGTGCTTCTATACTTTTTTCCCATATGCTGATTGGTGATCCTTTGGTTTGTCGCATTTGGTACGTTTCTAGTGCATCATCTATGGTGTCATTAGAGTGTGATGGATGATTTGTATAATGGTCTAAAATATTGAATACTGTAGCAGGATCTAGAAGTTAAAATTTACCAGTTTCTGGTGACTCTTGAATTATTTCAGTAGTTTCCCTCAGGTTTTCTTCAATATTCATTTCTTTGTAGTATTCATTATTGTCTTTTAGATATTGCAAGGCTTGTCTAACTTTATGTAAGTCTACGAGTTGTTGCCAAATGTTTTTGTCTTTTGTAGGTACATCATTTACTAAGACAATTAAAGATTGCTCTATTGGACGTTGCACTCCCAGAGTGTGCACATTTTCTTTCAAATCTAATGGTAAATAAACTACTTTGCCACAAATGCATTTCACTAATTTAGAGGGTGGTAATTGAGCTGTTTTTGGTTGAAGGCGTATTATTGCTTGAAATGGGTGCACTGTTTGAATTATGATGCTCTCATATAAATTGAGTTGTTGCAGCGGTTTTGGTAGTGGGAATAATTCTAAGTTATTTGTGAAAGCACGTGAAGGAGTTTGGTTGTTGTCAAGTTTTGTATTGCAGTAACTGCAAAGTATTAAGGGGTCAGTTATTTTGTATTTGTTTTCTGCTTTAAGGTAGAGAGCTAATTCAAACCATTTGGAATCTTCATTGTCTTCTATTTTGTATGTTATGTCTATAGTTTTTGTGTTACTTTTATAGAAAGTTATGCAGCAACACACACACACATGGTTTGGTACTTCAGCAGATGTACTTTTAAATTTTAGTATTTCTTTTTTGTATGTGTGTAGTAGAAGGTTTCCATCTGTACAATTGTTGCTAGTCTGTTGTAAAGCTATTGCATTTTGTAATTGGCTTTCACTTCCAAAATATTTTCTCTGGATATGCTCTATTTGTTCGAGTAGGTCTTTGGCTGTACCATGTAGAAGATTGTTATTTGAATTGGCTAGTGCTAAAACAGGACTTTTAGCATAGTGCAGTTTATAGACTAGATTTCTTATAGTTGAATGATGTGTTTATATCATTTTGATATGATGGAAGGTGCTTTTGCAAATAGGTCCTGAAATGCAGGCTAATGAATGTCCTTGTAGTGCTGTGTATTTGCGCACTGGACAGGTATCCATATTTTGTAGCAGTTTCATTTTGATTTTGTCTTTGCCTTTCACGCACTGATTGAGGAACTGGTGTAAAGATTTGAAAGATTTTTTGGCAATGTTACACATTGACGTGCATGGCCATTTGTATACTGGACGCTCGGGTTCAGTCGAATGGAGAGGTGATACTGAGTTATCTGGGGATATTTTTGTAACCAGTATTTCTTGTTCCATTATGGTATTATTAAGTTTTTCATACCCTCGCCCACTGCTATTTATGGCAATTGTGTTTGTTTGCTTTGGTTTGTAAGCTTCTTCATTGAAATATGGTTCTGTGCTCGTGGTGTGACTCCATTCACCTCCACAAATATTTAAGAAGTTATTTTTGTTTACATTCCGTTTATTGAGAAGTCTTTTTTGTAATTTAGTAGTTAGTTTTGTTAGTGGTCTCATTCTGTTTAACACTAAAATAAATAACTTCCTTTTGAGAAGGATTGCACTGTCTATCAAAGCCTCTAAAATACATTTTCTATGGTAGGTTTTAAGGGTTGTGCATGATTTGTCTCCTGTTTTTATAAGATTCTGAAGGACTCTCTGGCAGAACATTTTTGCTAAAATACTTTTTTCGGTATGGTTACTTGCCAGTACATCAAGATTTATAGGAGCAGTGTTAGCAGTAGTGGTAGCTGAATTCTTGTTAATCACTTTCTGTTTCGTTTTACATTTTGATACAGGAGGCAAAGTTTCTGTACTGGAGGTTTGTTTTGTTTCGCTTAATGGCTGCATTAGCTGTTTTGTTTGAACTTTTTTTACAAATTCTGCTAGAGATGGATGCTTATTTTGGACACTTTTATTTTCATTTGCTCTACTTCTGTGTTGCTTTCTAGAGACTTGCTTTTTGGTATGCATTCTTTGGGGTCTGTTGGAAAAAAAGAAGGCATGGGTTGGGCTGTTCTGCAATGTATGTGTGCTGTGTGCATGAGTGTCTGAGTATGATGGTAAGGATGTATGTGGTGGTGTGTGATTGGGCATTGGGCAGCTACAACTAGTTGGGAAGGCTATTCTTCTATTTGTGTGTTACTATACTGGGGTTCAGATGACAGTAGAAAGTAAGCTAGTGGTGGGGAGAAGCACTTATACTAAATCTAATGGTATAGAATTAAAACAGTTCTTTGTTCTGTAATACTAACATTCTAGGGGCTTAGTTATGTCATTTGTGTGGCAAAAAAGGGGGATTTGTGCGCCATTCTGTCTGCTAATCCCTGTTTAACAAATTGGGATTTGTGGGCAGAATGTTGTACAAATCTGCGTTTTTTGGTGCACAAATTCCATGAATCAACCCCACAGTGTGTTTGAGTAACAGTGAGAATATTATGGTAGTATTGCACTTACTCTTTTTGTGTGGAATGAGCAGGTTTCTTCTGAGGTGTTGTTTGTACTTCAGATGCAGCTGCTTTTCAGGAGAGTGGTTTTCACTGCAATTGTAAAAGAAAGAAGTTAATAATTTTGTGTGTTTTAGCACTGATGTTAGTTTAGACGTTGATTTTTATGTTTTTGTAGTAGTATTGTTGTTTGATATATGACCATAGTGTGTGCATGCAGTTTCCTTTGACTATGTGCATCCTTTATATTTTACTTACAATATGTTAGTTCAAAATGCTTTGCAAATCAGTAGAATACTAAGTGTATGAAACTCACTTGGTTTTTTAAGGCTGTGTTATTGAATGTTAGGACAAAGAAGAAATAATGATATACTTATTTTGCAGTTTTTATAAGGTAAATGTCAGATACTGTATAGAAAAGCATGGCATGTATGCATTTGTGAAGGTGTGGGTAATACATCAGAAGGATGTGATTTACAGGCAGTGGTGCTATTGCAGGTGGGAGCTTTTCAATGATAGTGTCTATCTGTGTGAGTGTATGAAGATGCATGATCTTATCCTGGCTGTGTGTAATTTTATAATACACTACTAAGTGTTTTTCTACAATTATTCTCCCATCTTCTAATATTATAATTTTTTAGATAGCTGCGTGTGTAAAAATAAAATGTAGATAGCAGACATGTTTGTAAATGGCACAGAGAGTGATGTGGAAAGGGTAGAAGGGCTGGCTAAGAGTCACGCGCTTCGCGTACACCGCAGCTGTCCGCGGTCAGGGCATGCCACATCCGGGATTTTCCAGCAAATCCAGCCTGGAAAGGGGACTGTAGAGATCAGCCATTCAGATGTTGACGTTGTGGATTTGTGTTGAAAGAGACTGTGTGTAGTGAAGATGCAGAGGTGAAGAAAGTCAGGGTGTTGGTGCTTAGAGATATGTTTGTGCATGGTTTACAGCAGTATGCTCAATGCAGGCTTGTGTCAAACAATTTTGATATTAAAGGAGTGGAGGTGGTGTGGAGCACTCTGCCTGATTGCAACGTAAAGGGAATTGTACAAGTTTGTGAAGATATGGGCAGGATGAACAGTCCCCATGTGGTAGTTTTGCACTATGGTACTTTCCATTTGGGCTATGTCAGTGCCCCTACTTTGTTTTTATTTTTATTTATTTATATTTATATAGCACGCAAGCAGCCCAAGGGCATTGAGGCGCTTTTACTTGCAATAACTTAGTTACACAGGTACAGGCATAGTAGCGATCGTTGATACATTATGGATATTACAGAACATAATGCTGTTGTTACAGACATTGCACTTGGTCATTGTGTTACAGCTTATGCATTGGGTCATGTGGTAAGTATTCATGCTAATGTGTGGGGTCTTATGAGAAGAGTATGGTTTTCATAGCTTTGCGGAAGGTGGTGAGGGAGGCCTCAGCTCGGATTGTAGGAGGTAGGGCATTCCAGTGAATGGGTGCGAGATAGGGGAAACTGGATCCACCCGCTCTGTTTTTTTTTTACTAGTGGCACAGAGAGCATGTTGGTATACAGTGATCTAATTGGCAGATTTGGAACACTTGGTTCAAGCAGTAATGAACGTCCTTCCAAATACCAAAGTAATTTTTTCTGGATTAGTGACTAGGGCAATATGGGACAATAGTTCTGTTTTTTGTCCTCAGCAAAACATTGCTAGGTGTGCAATCAACCGAGGCATGTGTGCTTTCATGCTTAGAGCTGGTATGTTCTTCTGTAATAATGAGAATATTGATTCCAGTAATGCTGTTTATTTTAAAGAAGATGGCATCTCTTTATCTTTTACGGGAAATGCCAGGCTGTTTTGGAATGTAAGGGTTGCTTTGGAGAAGGTTTTGTGAAGATTTTAGGAGTAAAGTAAGAAAAAAAGAAAAGAAAATACAAAATAACAGGTGTCTGTCAAGCATCTGCAAGAAAAACAAAAAAATGGCTCTTTTCAGAGCCAACCTCAAAGGGGAAATGGGGCACACTATTTAAATTTACATTCACCATGCTCAGATTTTCGATATGTCCGTGGACATGATGGTAGTCCACGGACAGCGCATATTACATACAGAGATTTTGGGGTGGAGAGGCATGCAAATGGGAATGAGCAGAGCAAGAGATTGGTCAGTAAAGTTTACTGGGTGTGTTGTGTAAGGAGAGAGTTTGTCAGAAAGTCTTTTTCCTGAGAGAAGAACAGATAGCAGATAGCTATAGCTGGTGTTTCAGAAAACAGATTATCTGGATTTTGGGAGACTCATGGATACATTGGTTGGAGGTGCATGCAGAATGCTGTGGAGTAGCTGTAGATCTTGGATTCCCTCATGTAGAAGTGCACTGGCATGGAGTGCGTGGAATGAAGTGGCTGGACTTATCACCTCTCTGTGCTACTTTAGAGACAGAGCATCATCCAGACATAATTATAATTAATTGTGGAGGGAACAGTTTAGGACATGTGTCTGGAATTTCATTGCAATTTGCAATGAAAGAAGGACTTGGGAAGGTCATGGACATGTTTCCAAATTCCCAAGTAATTCTTTCTCGTATTGCGCAGAGACAAATGTGGCTGCATTCTTCTTCATTTGGTCCACAAATGGAGAAAGAGAGGCGCAATGTCCATAAGGCTGTTTGTGCCTTTCTAAGAGATGTTGGCATGTCTTCTTTTCACAATGAAAATATTATGTTTCCTAGCACATACATTTTTCGCAGAGATGGAGTCCATCTTACTTATACTGGCAATCAGATTTTTCTGAGAAATGTACAAAAGGCATTGCAACCTTTTTTGGAATTACAGTCATCTATTTTGCAGTAGATGTTGATGATTTCATGTTTTTCAAACACACAAAAACACCACCAAAAAGCTCTTTTCAGAGCCACCACTTCCTCCCAGAGAAAAGTGCATTGGTTTTGCTAGGGCAGCACCCCAAAACTTTGTATATCCTCGAACTGTCCACGGACTTCTAAAAAATGAACAGGGCCCTGCACTATTTATTTGCCACTTCTATTTTTAAACTGTGAAAGGCAGCTCTGAAAAGAGCCTTTTTTTTATTTTTGTTCTTTTATATTTATTTTGTTTTTTTTACACACGACACACTAGGAGAACAGGGGAAAGGAGGGCAAGGAATGGACACCAACCACAGGGATAAGAAAGGACAGGTAGAGAGAGGAAGATGTAGGGTGGTCCTTATTTAGGTAGTGGGCAGACCTTCTCATGCTGCGTGACTGCAGTCTCTAAAGCACTCCGAAGACTCTCCCCCCTGCAGTGTACTGCGTCGCAGTACATACACAATAGTGTGACCCTTGAAAGGTAAGCGTCAACAGCATCGTGAATGGCCTGTGAGGCATCTGGAGGGGTGCACTCTCCCACAGTAGTGTCTCTTGTGGTGAGAGGGTCAGAAACAGAGGATGTGGTAGAGGAACTCAACCTACTACGTTCATCACAAAGTACAACCCTGTGAATGGCCCCACTGTGGAACGACTTTAGGTGTCGCTTCATGGATGTCGTACCAAAGCGGTATGAACCACGCCTCCCGCAACTCAGCACCATTTTGCACTGGTTGCAGGTGACCTTGTTTGCATGTGCTTTTGGTACATCACCATGAATGGTAAACAACTGCCACACCCAAGACTCCCGACGAATGCCGGTAGTAGGGACTTCTACTACCTCATACTCTTCATCCTCCTCCTCTACATCCTCACACCTGTTCCCCTCTGCAGGGGTGGTGGTGGTGGTGGAGGGGTTGGCAGTGGTGCTGAGGCAGATGTAGCACCAGCTGGAGCAGCATCAGCCATGAATGCCATCAGGGTTGATGAGATAATCTCAGCAAGAGCAGTAAAGGCAGCAAAAGTCAATCTGCAATAACCAGAAGCACAATGAAGATCAGCTCTGGGGTGTGGCCTTTTATAGGGGTTGAGGGGTGCGCTTTGTGGACAATTCGAACATCCCAAAAAGGTTCAAAAAGTTCCAAAAAGTATGTGGAAAGCCAGGGTCATTGTCTGGGACATGTGCAATGGTGAATGTTTACTGTAAAATACTTTGGATTGTCTGAAAAAGTACTTTTAAAATGTTCGGGGACCCGGACAGTGTCTGCAAATCAGGACACACGCTCAGCTCGGGTGCGGTCACATGATGACGTCGCGAAAAAACGTCCGTGAAGGGAACGGGGTCCGCAGGACACCAAATGCACAGGAACGGTCGTGTGCATGCGCGCAGGTGTTCTATGGACTACGGACAGTGTTCGGGTCCTCAAACAAATTAAAAGTGCGAGACAAGTGAGACGGACAGTTACGGACAGGAGCGATGTTCGTAGGACTTATGGGTGTGGTGGGCATGTGCGTAGATGTTCTACAGACTGTATGGACAGGTGTAGTGTCCTTAGGACACCTCCATTTTGTTTAATTACAGACATCACAGATACCGCGCATGTTCTAAGAACAGTTCCATTTTGCTTGCGCACAGTACGGACAGGTATAGTGTCCTTAGGACACCTCCATTTTGTTCACTTACGGACATCTCAGACACCGGGTGTGTTCTAAGAAGAGTTCCATCTTGCTTGCGAACGGTACTGACAGGTAGGGTGTTCTTAGGACACCCCCATTTTGTAATTACGGACATTCCGGACAGGTGCGCTGTCGGCAGACACCTCAACTGCCTTTTTAAAAAAATAAGACACAAAGGATTGAATTAAAAGACACATAATATTTTTTTTTATTATATACAGATACAAAATGTATGAAAGAGAGGGGAAAGCAGAAACTGACACAAATGGGGAATTAGGGGTTTGGAGAGGATCGATGGGAGGAGATGAAGGGATAGAAGTCTCATCAAAATGTTTTTTTGGTGTTGAGGGTTTGGGGATAGTTGACTGGGACATGGAGAGGGGGAACACGTGCATGTGGGACAATGATATTTAATTTTTTCTTTTATGTGGTCTTCCACAAAAGGTTTCAAAAGATTAACATTTTCCATAAGCATGTCCATTTTTTGTTCAATGTGCTGTAGAGTATTTTCTAATGTCTCTTTTGGTGTATTATTTTCAATGTTTGTATGGTCTGTTAAAAAAAATATATATATGTTAAGTGCACATAAAGTAATGATTATCAATTTGCTTATAAAGAGAAGTGTCCACCATTAGTATCACTGTCTTTAGACATTTCCTCACGTGGGAAATTTTCCTCAAGCCATTCCAAAGTACTGGACATTTCTGTGTAAAAACAATATATTACTTTTAGTGCAACTAATACAGAAAGTTTAGAAATATATAAGAAAAATTAAGTTTACTTACTAGTTTCTGGTAAATTGTATTCTTACTGTTGTGTAGGTCTGCTGTTGCTCCTAGCTGTGCAGTTTCTGTGAGTTAATTATGTTGGAAGCTTATCCTTTTTGTTTTTGTATGTGTTACATATATAGGTTTCACTTCTTATTTATTATTACATATAATATGTTTATATGCTGCTTTTTGAACTTGTTCAGTGTTTATATAGCATGATAGAACAATCTAAGATACCCCTTAAGTTTTTGGATAGTGTTGCTGTTGTCCGCGTCCGTCCGCGAACATAAGCACAGTTCGCGGACATCAAAATCACAAGCAGGGGTTTTGGTATGTTCTATGTTACATGTATATAAAGTAAGGGAATCCTAGTACACATCTATCACATTCACACTATGTATATGTGTATTCAGTAAAAAAATCTTTGATAAAGGGAGGTTATGGTTAAGTTGCGCTACTAAAAACCTATGAAATTCAGTAAAAAAACATTGTTAAAGGGACGTTATGGTTAAGTTGCGCTACTTAAACCTATGAAATTCAGTAAAAACTTTGTTAAAGGGACATTATGGTTCCAAGTAAAACCGAAAAACCCCTGAAATTCGCCAAGCTATGGTAAGCTAAGCAACCATAATTCACACCACCACCGTGCACTGCTAAGACTAACACCCAGGACATCAAAGATGACATCACAAATGTAATTGATTTCATCACTCATGACATCACATGTGCATTTACCTTTCATGAAAAGTCTGTACAAGGGATTCTTATTGTAATGTTAATAAAAAAGTGTCAAGGATCATTGGAATAAATATCATGAGGTACGTACTGCATTAAGTAATGCATTAATCCAAATAGCATTGTATTATGAAGTTTTTTCCAATATACTAAGGTACACATGTAGTAACATAGGCATAGTGTGCAGCAGACATGATGAAGATGCAATATTAATAATCTTGCCATGTTAAATACTAAAATTATACATGCTTTCTTATTAGAGTCTTGCATACTGTGAAACATTTAATAAGTACCTAATCAAACCCACTTACTACATAATTGCATTACTGCACACAAAACACAAACAGACAACAACACATACAAATAGAGCATATACAGGGAAAGTGATGTAAACAAAAAAACAGCAGTATTACCCAACAATCTTCATAACCTAACTGATTATCTTCATGCACAGAAATGATTGCTCTGCTTCAAAGCTACTACTTCCCTATGTATAACTATCACATATTGTGACTAGACCCTATGGAAAGTAGTGTAAGTGCAATGTGTACAAATATGAGAATATCCAGGGAAAGTACAGTAATAAAAAAAACAACAGAACTATAAAACAGTGTTGATAACCTTACTAATCATCTACATCTTCATACATAGAAAGCATTGCTGTCTTCCAAGTCTGTGTTTTCCCCTTTGTATATGTTTCATATGCTTTGAATGGACCCTACGTGAATTACTGTAAGAACATATTTGAAGTATAAGTCTACAAATATAGTACTTTGTACTACATTATGGTGAATTTTTAGTTCCTGACTGTTACTGGCCTGGATATATCAGTAAAGAAAAAAAGAGTGAGCCAGACATGTGATGTCATCAGTGATGTCATCAATAAAATTTGTGAGGTCATCTTTGATGTCCTGGGTGTTAGTCTTAGCAGTGCACGGTGGTGGCGCGAGTTATGGTTGCTTAGCTTACCATAACTGGAGAATTTCAGGGGTTTTTCGGTTTTATTTGGAACCATAACGTCCCTTTAACAAAGTTCTTTTACTGAATATATATATATATAGATATGTATATATATATATATTCAGTGAAAAAACTTTGTTAAAGGGACGTTATGGTTAAGTTGTGCTACTAAAAGCCTATGAAATTCAGTGAAAAAACTTTGTTAAAGGAACATTATGGTTCCAAATAAAACCGAAAAACCCTTGAAATTCGCCATTTATGGTAAGCTAAGCAACCATAACTCGTGCCACCACCGTGCACTGCTAAGACTAACACCCAGGACATCAAAGATGACCTCACAAATTTTATTGATGACATCACTGATGACATCACATGTCTGGCTCCCCCTTATTTCCTTTACTGACATATTTAGGCCACATGGTCTTCTTCAGTAACAGTCAGGAATTAAAATTGGAAAAGGTAATATATTTGTAGACTTATCCTTCAAGTATGTTCTTACAATAATTCCCTTAGGGTCCAGTCATATCATATGAAACATATAAATAGGGGAAGACACAAGCTTGAAAGACAGCAATCCTTTCTGTGCATTAAAATAATCAGTAGAGTTGTCAGCACTTTCTGATAGTTCTGTTGTTTTTTATTACTGTACTTTCCCTGTATATGTTCCTAATTTTATATCTTGTATTCACACTACTTTCCTTAGAGTCCAGGCACATCATGTGATATATGTATATATATATATATACATAGGGTAAGCAGCAGGTTTGAAACAGAGCAATCATTTCTCTGCATAAAGGTAATCAGTTAGGTTATGAACACTTTTTGCTACTACTGCTGTTTTCTTTCTTCAATTTCCTTGTATATACTCATATTTGTATGTGGTGTTGTCTCTTTGTGTTTTGTCTATAATAATGCAATTATGTAGTAAGTGGGTTTTATTATCTACTTATCACATGTTTCACAGTATGCAAAAGTCTAATAAGAAAACAGTTATCATTTCACTATTCAACATGGCAGGCTTATGAATATTGCACCTCCATCATGTATGCTGCACACAATGCCTATGTTTCTACATGAGCACCTTAGTATACTGGATGGACTAATTAGCACTTGATATTTATTCCAATGATCCTTGACACTTTTTTTGATTAAAATTACAAGAAACCCTTGTACAGACTTTTCATGAAAGATAAAGGGGCTACACATGTGATGTCATCAGTGATGTCATCAATGACATTTGTGATGTCATCTTTGATGTCCTGGGTGTTAGTCTTAGCAGTGGACAATGGTGGCGCGAGTTATGGTTGCTTAGCTTACCATAACTGGCCAATTTCAAGGGTTTTTCGGTTTTACTTGGAACCATAACGTCCTTTTAACAAAGTTTTTTCACTGAATTTCATAGGTTTTTAGTAGTACGACTTAACCATAACGTCCCTTTAACAAAGTTGTTTTCACTGAATTTCATAGGTTTTTAGTAGCAAAGCTTAACAATAGTAACTTTGACTTTATGTACATGTAATATGGAACATACTGAACCACTTCTACTGAATGTAATGTCCGCGAACATTTTTGATGTCAGCGGACATATTCGGACAACAGTACCACTACGTAAAAAGTCTGGGGGGGTATGTTTTATTGTTATATTACAACATGATAACATTTAAAAAATCACAAAGTAGTACACATACATATAATATGTAGTAATACATAAGAAATGTAACCCATATATGTACCGCACTAACCATTCATTTAAATACAATATATTCTAAAATGGAATTTACCAAGAGAAGATAAATAGGCTTCCAACATAATTACCTCACAGACACTCCACAACTAAGACCAAGACCAGACCTACAGAGTACTCATAATATATCTTACCTGAAATAGTAAGTGTACATCATTTTACTCATATCTTTATAAACTTTCTGTATTAGATTAAAAAAAAAAATATATATATTTTTTCTAACAGAAATGTCTAGTACTCTGGAATGGCTAGAGGAGCACTTCCCACATGACAAAATGTCAGAAAATAGTGAAGCTAATGGTACACACTTTACAATATAAACCATTTAATTGTTAGTATTTTATATATATTTAACATATATATTTCTTTTTGTTCAGAGCATACCAAAATAGAAAATATGTCTGAAGAAACTGTTATGGAAAACACGCTTAAAAGAAAAAATTGATTTATTATTGAGCATTTTAATAATTTGAAAACTTTTGTTGAGGATCATTTTAAAACAAAAACCTCATGCCATTGTCCCAATTGTTCTGGTCCCCCCTCGCATTATATCCCAGTCAATTATCCCCAAACCCTCTCCATAATCCAAAACGTTTTGATGAGACTTCCATCCCTTCTTCACCTGATACCAATTATGTTGAAACCCCTAATTCTCCTGTTTTTGTTTCTGTTTCTGCCTCACCTGCTCTGCTATAAATTATTAATATATGTGAAATAAAGTTACATTTTTATATTGTGTTGTAATTACTTCCCATTTTTTATTTTTTTTAAAACAATGTAGATGACCGCGGACAGCGCGGGTGTTCTGAAATGTTCCTAAATAAACGAAAATGGAGGTGTCCTGAAGAACACTGTACCTGTCTGTACTGTTCGCTAGCAAGTTCAAACTGTTCTAAGAACCCAATTGGTGTCCTGAAATGTTCGTAATTAAACGAAAATGTAGGTGTCCTAAAGAACACTATACCTGTCCGTACTGTTCGCTAGCAAGTTCAAACTGTTCTAAGAACTCAATTGGTGTCCTGAAATGTTCGTAATTAAACGAAAATGGAGGTGTCCTAAAGAGCACTATAACTGTCCATAATGTTCGCTAGCAAGTTAAACTGTTCTAAAAACACAATTGATGTCCTGAAAAGTTTGTAATCAAACGAAAATGAAAGTGTCCTAAAGAACACTATATCTGTCCGTAGTTTTCGCTAGCAAGTTTAAACTGTTCTAGAACATACGCGATGTCCAGAAATGTTCGTTTGATGTGTGACGCACTTTTAATTAATTCAGGACCCGAACACTGTCCGTAGAACATCAACGCGCATGCGCAAACCAATGTCCGTGCATTTGGTGTCCTGTGGACAGGAGCTTCCTTCGCGGACCTGTTGGCGAAGGGATCATGTGACCGCGCCCATGCTGATTGCGTGTTCTGAATGCGGACACTGTTTGTGTCCCCGAACAATTTAAAAGTACATTTTCGAGTAATCCACAATATTTTTCCATAAAAACTCATTATGGCACAAGTCCCACATAGTAATCCTGAGTTTCTACATATCTTTTGAAACTTTTTGAACCCTTTTTTGTGTTTGATCTGTCCGCGGACAGCGCGCATGTCCGCGAACCGCGTACATGCACCCCTATAAAAGACCACGCCCTAGAGCTTATTCTCATTGTGTTTCTGGCTATTCTTCAGAGCACAGCTATTTCTCCATCAACTTGCTGATCCACCATCGAGATGGCATCCCTGGCTGCAGAACTGCCACCTGGTGCTGCACCTGCTTCAGCACCACCCCCACCCCCTCCACCACCACCACCTTCCCAAGGGCCTGACGAGGGGAACAGGAGTGAGGATGCAGAGGAGGAAGAAGAGGATGACGAGAATGAGGTAGAGGAAATCCCTACTACCCGCACTAGACGTGAGTCTTGGGTGTGGCGGTTATTTTCCATTTATGGGAATGGTCCTAAGGCTCATGCGAACCGTGTTATCTGCAATGAGTGCAAAATGATACTCAGTCGTGGGAAGCATGGTTCGTACAGCTTTGTGACCACGACCATGAAGCGACAGCTGAGGTCATTTCACTCTGGGGCTATTCGCAAGGTTGTACCTTGCGAAGAACGTAGTAGGTTGATTTCCTCTACTTCATCCTCTGTTTCTGATCCTGTCACAAGGACCACCTCTGTGGGACAGTGACTTCCTCAAGATGCCTCACAGGCCATACAAGATTCTGATGACCCTTACCTTTCGAGGGTCACAGTTGTATGTATGTACTGTGATACAGTACTCTGCAGGGGGGAGTGACTTCGGGGTGCTTTTGAGACTATCGTCTCAGAGCACGAGAAGACCTGCTCACTACCCAAATAAAACCCACTCTACATCTTCCTCTCTCAGCTCGCCCTTTCTTATCCCTGTGGTTGGTGTCCGCCCTTTACCCTCCTTTCCCCTCCTCTCCGAGTGTGTCGTGTCTAAAAAACCAAAAAAAAATACAAAATTACAAAAATCAAAAAAAATAAGGCTCTTTTCAGAGCCGCCTTTCACAGTTAAAAAATAGAAGTGAAGATAAATAAAGCAAGGCCCTTTGTATTTCTTAAAAGTCCCTGGACAGTTCGCGAACATTAAAAAAATTGGGGTACTCCCCTATTGTTACCATTGCATTTTTCTCTGGGAGGAAGTGGTGGCTCTGAAAAGAGCCTTTGGGAGGTGTTTGTATGTCAAAAATTATAATAATAATAATTAGTCATTTATATAGCGCTACAAACCCTCAGGTATCTGAGCACTGCTTATTATTACCTACGGTGTGTGGTGCTCATTTATCGACCTCGGAAGGAAAAAAGGCTGAGTTTGGCCCCGCCGGGATTTGAACCTGCGTTAACAGGCTCTGCACGGATGCCAAAGCGAGCGCTCTACTCGCTGTGCCACTTGACCAGCTTTTTAAAATATGTATGTATAAATACTTAACACCTACTTCAAAATGGATGCTGTATTTCTAAAAAAGGTCGCAATGCATTTTGTACATTTCTCAGAAAAATCTGATTGCCAGCATAAGTAAGATGGACTCCATCTCTGCGAAAAATGTATGTACTACAAAACATAATATTTTCATTGTGAAAAGAGGACATGCCAAAATCTCTTAGAAATGCACAAACAGCCTTATTAACATTGCGCCTTGCTTTTTCCATTTGTGGACCAAATGAAGAAGAACGAAGCCACATTTGTCTCTGCGCAATCCGTGAAAATATTACTTGAGAATTCGAAAACATGTCTATGACTTTCCCAAGTCCTTCTTTCATAGCAAATTGCAAAGAAATTCCAGACACATGTCCTAAACTGTTCCCTCCACAATGAATTACAATTATGTCTGGATGTTGCTTTGTTTCCAAAGTAGCACAGAGAGGTAGCAAGTCCAACCACTTCATTCCACGTACTCCATGCCAGTGGAAATCCAAGATCTACAGCTACTCCACAGCTTTCTGCATGCACCTTCAACCAATGTATCCACAAATCTTCCAAACTCCAAACAATCTGTTTTCTGAAACACACAGCCATAGCTATCTGTTGTTCTCTCAGCAAAAAGAGTATCTGAGAAACTCTCTCCTGGCACAACACACCCACTAAACTTTCCTGACCAATCCCTTCACTGCTCATTCTCATTTGCATGACTTCTGAACCCAAAAATCCTTGGATGTAACTCCTGATGTCCGCGAACTACTGCCATGTCTGCGGACATATCGTAACATGAACAGCCCTTCTACCATTTCCACTTCACTCTCTGTGCCATTCCCTCATTGAATGTAGCTAAGAAATCACATGACCATGCACCAATCACATTCAAGACCTCTACATCTAACTGCATCATCATAGATCAGCACTGCAAATGTACTGTGAATCTCTCTGAGTACAAGTGTCATATCATTGGCAAGCACCATCTACAAGAAATACTGTACAAGTCTCCAAGATTTCTACTTGCAGCTCCATGCATATCCATATGCATGAACACAAACTACAGGTATGCATATTTTCTGTACAGTACATGAACACATTTTCAAACTGACTTTTAGCTTGTGTAATCTGTAAAATGAATCTACTGTCTTTTTTCAAATTTCCTAAAATCAACTATCACTTATAAACTTTTATATTATTTACTTTCTTTATACATACACTTTCAAATCGTGTTAAACTAACATTTTTTAAATGAAATTTATAGACTACATATATTCAAACAAAATTGCATGCATGCACACTGTATGTTCCAATCTAAAAAAATAATACTTATACAATTACATTTATTTATTTATTTATTTATTTGATTACTTTAATTTAAGCATGACATTAATGCACTATTACCTAGAACAGCTTAGTTACCGAAATGGTGGCATTCAGTGGTACATTATGAATTTCACAAGACATACTAAAGATATTTTGTTTGTTACAGTTACTCATTGCAATACAATTTGTTCATTAACAACATGTCATATGTATTGAACTGGTGCGACGTATTTTATGTGAATAAGATAGTTTTAATGGTTTTAAGGAAGGCACTGAGGATTTCAATTAAATAAATCAATGTCTAAATTAAAAACAATGCTATATACAAACAAAATTACTAATTTGTTTCTTTTACAATTGCAGTGAAGACCATTCTCCTAAAAAGAAGCAGCCGAATTTCAAGAACAAAGAAGAACTAAGAAATATAAAGCTCATTTTAGAATAAAAGTAAGTAGAATATCACCATAATATTTGTATTATTACTCAAACATACTGTAAAGTTAATTCATGCTATTTCTGTGCCTAAAAATAGAGATTGTGCACCATTCTGTCCAAAAATCCCTATGTCTTAAACAGCGATTGACAGCCAGAATGGCGCACAAATTCCTACTTTTGGACACACAAATTACCCAACTCAACCGCTAGAATTTTCATATTATAGAACAAACAACTGTTTTTATTGTTTACATTAGATTTACTATTTGTACTTCTCCACAACACTAGCTTATTTTTTTCTGTCATCTAAACCTGAGTTTAGTAACATATTAATTGAAGAATACACATCCCTACTAGTTATAGTTCCCAATGCACAATCAGACACCATTACATACATCATTTTACTCAAACACTCATGCACACAGCACACATACATTGCAGAACACCCCAACCCATACCTTCTTTATTTTTTTCAACAGACCCTAAAGAATGCCTACCAAAAGTCAAGTCTGTAGAAAGCAACGCAGAAGTAGAGCAAATGAAAATAAAAGTGTCCAACATAAGCATCCATCTCTAGCAGAATTTGTAAAAAAAGTTGAAACAAAACATCTAATACAGTCATTTAGTGAAACACAAGAAGTTTCAAGTACAAAAACTTTGCCTCCTCTATCAAAATGTAAAACAAACCAAAAAACAATTAACAGAAAATCAGCTATCACTACAGATAAAACTAATTCTTTAAATTTTAATATAGTGCAAAGTAAGCATACCAAGAAAAGTATTTTAGCCAAAATGTTCCATCACAAAGTCCTATAAAATATTATAAAAACAGGAGAGAAATCAGGTTCAATGATTAAAACCTATCGTAGGAAATTAATTTTAGAAGCGCTGATAGTGCAATTCTTCTCAAAAGAAAGTTATTTATTTTAGTGTTAAACAAAATGAAACCACTAACAAAACGAATAACTAAATTACAAAAAAGACTTCTCAATAAACGAAATGTCAACAGAAAGACCTTCTTAAGTATCTGCGGAGGTGAATGGAGTCACACTACGAGCACAGAATCATACTTTAATGAAGAAGCGTACAAACAAAAGCAAACAAATACAATTGCCATACATAGCAGTGGTCGAGGTTATGAAAAAGTTCATAATACCATGATGGACAAGAAGTACTCCTTACAAAAATATGCCCTGAAAACTTAGAATTACCCCTCCATTCAACTGGATCAGAGCGTCTAGTGTACAAATGGCCATGCACGTCAATATGTAACATTCCTAAACAGTTTTTCAAGTCTTTACGCCAATTCCTCAATCAATATGTAAAAAGCAAAGACAAAATCAAAATTAAACTACTGCAACATATGGATACCTGTCCAGTGCGCAAATACACAGGACTACAAGGACATTCATTGGCCTGCATTACAGGACCTACTTGTAAAACCACCTTCCATGATATCAAAAGAATATCAACACATCATTCATCTATAAGAAATCTAGTCTATAAACTGTACTATGCTAAAAGTCCTGCTTTAACACTAGCAAATTTAAATAACATTCTTCTACATAGTACAGCGAAAGACCTACTTCAAGAAATTGACTATATCCAGAAAAAATATTTTGGAAGTGAAAGCCATTTACAGAATGAAATAGCTTTAAACCAAATTAGCAACAATTCTACACATGGCAACCTTTTGCTAAACACATACAAAAAAGAAATACTAAAATTTAAAAGTACATCAGCTGAAGTACCAAACCATGTATGTGTATGTTGCCGCAGAAATTTTTATAAACGTAACACGAAAACTGTAGACCTATCATATAAAATAGAAGACAATGAAGATTCTAAATGGTTTGAATTAGCTCTCTACCTTGTGGCAGAAAACAAATACGAAATAAGTGACCCCTTAATACTTTGCAGTTACTGCACTACAAAACTTGACAACAACCAAACTCCTTCACGTGCTATCACAAATAATTTGGAATTATACCCACTACCAAAACCCCTTCAACAACTTAATTTATATGAGAGCATCATAATTCAAACAGTACACCCATTTCAAGCAATAATACGCCTTCAACCAAAAACAGTAAAATTACCTCCCTCTGAATTGGTAAAAGGCATTCGTGGAAAAGTAGTTTATTTACCATTAGATCTAAAAGAAAATGTGCATACTCTAGGAGTGCAACGTCCAATGCAGCAATCTTTAATTATCTTAGTAGATGGAGTACCTACAAAAGACAAAAAAATATGGCAACAGCTGGTAGATTTACATAAAGTTAGACAAGCCTTACAATATCTTAAAGAGAGTAATGAATATTACAAAGAAATTAATATTGAAGAAAACTTGAAAGATACAACTGAAATAATTCAAGAAACACAAGAAGCTGGTCAATTTGAGCTACTAGATCCTGCTACAATATCAAATACTTTAGACCATTATACAATTCATCCTTTGCACTCTAATGACACCATAGAAGATGCACTGGAAACATACCAAATGCGTCAAACAAAAGGATCACCAATCAGCATATGGGAAAAAAGTATAGAAGCACGTGCTTTTCCTCTACTCTTTCCTACTGGCAAAGGAGGAAGGTATGATGATAGACCTATTCAAATATCAGCTTCAGAATACCGCTCATTATGGATGTATTCTGAAGATCACAGATTTAGACAAAATGTGGAATACATATTCCACCTACTCTTTGAAAGTGAACTAGCAACTTTATGTTACGGAGTTGCACACATATTAAAATCAGGATCCCACTTTCGAAATACGACAGCTAGACAATTATTACAAAAAGTGCAACAAAAGGATGAGGTTTTACAATCAAATATTACAAATCTATTAGCAAAGAGTACTGGTTTCGACGTCATGGAGATGTACGTTGTATGATCAGAAACCTTGGTCCACCCACTTGGTTTGTTATATTAAGTTGTGCAGAATATGCATGGGAAGATTTACATGATTTCCTATGCATATCAAATAAAAACAAAACACACATAGATATACTAACACCAGGAGAACTTTGTTCTTTGGAACCGGGTAATGTTTCAAGATATTTTCACCATCGCTTCATTGCTATGCTACATTTTATTTTGTAATAAAACTGTTCCTCTCCTTGGAGAAGTGCAACACTTCTTTTGGAGAAAAGAATACCAAGCCAGAGGAGCACCACATATCCACATGCTTTTATGGATTAAAGATGCTCCTAAATTTGGTCAAGACAGTGATGCCACTGTTTTACAGTTTATTGAAAAATATGTCACTTGTGAAATTCCATCAGAACCCACAAATAGTGATCTTCATGCACAAATTTTACAATTTCAAAGACATAAATGTGGCAAATATTGTCGTCGCAAATACAAAAACAAAGGGAAATACTACACCAAATGCCGATTTGGTTTCCCTAGACCAGTTACAAATACAGGTCAAGTGAACAACCTCATGTCTTCAGTTAGACATAGTGTTAAAGGTAAGTCACCTGAAAATACATATTACATAAAAAGAATAAAAGAAGAAGAAAAATATATCAATGATTATAATGTAATCATTTCCCACTTATGGAATGCAAGGATAAATGTGCAGTACATTGCAGACAATTCTACTGCAGTTGCACGATATGTCACAGCATACTTAACCAAAGCAGAAAAGACAGAGCACCAAGACCTCTGGAATGACCTGTCATCAGATAAAACAGTGTCTCAGAAATTATACAGCTTGGGCATAAAAATGCTCTCCCATAGAGAATGTGGATCATATGAAGCAGCTGATTGTTTAACTGGTACTGCACAAATTGCACATGGTGTACAACATCAAAATAAAGAATGTTCCTGCCATAATTATAAACCTATACTACTGTACGTCAGTGGTGAAACTGGTTCTGGCAAAACATTCCTAATCAAAATCATCAGTGAATTCCTTCAACAATTGACAAACAACAAACTGTCAGCTGTTGTCACTGCCCCCACAGGTTTAGCTGCCTACAACATAGGTGGTGTCACTTTACACCGATTACTACTATTGCCAGTAGAACACCAGAACAAATTAGACTATTACAAACTTTCTGCAGAAGCTGCAATGGAACTACGCAGAGTATTGAAACAAATGAAAATGCTACTAATAGATGAAGTGAGCATGGTATCCAACCTACTGTTGGCTTTGATTCACCTCAGATTACAAGAAGTACTGAAAACAAACTATGAAGCGCTCTTTGCAGGAAAACACATTATTGTTTTCGGAGATCTTCTTCAATTGACACCAGTAAAAGGTGAGCCTATTTTTAAAACATTAGGACACAAACTCTGCCGTAAAACTGTTGGCAGCATTGGAAATGTCAACCTTTGGCAACATTTCCAATACAGAGAATTAACTGAAAATATGTGCCAGTCTGCAGACCTCACACACGCCAACATTTTTAAAAGTATTAGAGTTGGTGTACTACCTCAAGAAGCACAATCAATATTAAAAACCCGGCACATCCATGCACTGTATGGCCATACTTCATGTGCTACTGATGTCATGGAAAAATTATCACACAAAAATGTCACTTGTATGTCCTTGATGCCAACTCTTGCAAGCTGTTCAAAATTCAATGAAACAACATTTCCAATACAGAGAATTAACAGAAAACATGTGGCAATCTGCAGATCTCACTTATGCCAACATCTTAAAAAGTATCAGAGTTGGTATACTCTCTAAAGAAGCAGAAACAATATTGAAAACCCGGCAAATGAATGCACTTTATGGCGATAATGCATGTGCTACAGATGTTATGGAACAATTAGCCCACAAAAATGTCAATTGTATGGCCTTAATGCCAACTCTTGCAAGCTGTTTCAAATTCAATGAAATAATGTTAAGTAAAGAAATGCAACCAATAATGGAAATTAGCACCACAGACAGACTAGATGTACATGGTATGATACTACCTGTGTGTGACCAAGCCACCACAAGACTAAATAGTTTAGAAACATCAATCTCAAACACAGCAGGCTTAGAAAAGATATTAAAATTATCCTTAAATTGCAGAGTAATGCTTAAATGTAACCTTGACGTGGACCAAGGACTAGTTAATGGAGCACTGGGTACAGTTTTTGGCTTTCAAACATACCCACGTGACAACAAAATTCAGTTTGTCAATATACTCTTTGTTAGGGAGAATTCTCTCTTTAGGCTGAATTTCCTAACCTAGTGGGTCCCCCAGCAGCTTTGCTGGATTTCTGGAGTTTGTTTTTTTTTCTCCTGCCAAGAGTGAGACTCTTTTTCTCCCACTCATGGACATGATTTATGGTGTTCCTTTGACTGTTAATGTATTTTATGGGCTATGGGGTCCTTTACTCCATAGGGTCTCATGTGTTTTTACGATGTTTGTTACACAGCACCCTCCGTGCAGTAACACAGGGGTGTCATAGTGACACCCCACCATAGACTCCATACCCTGGGACTGACTACTGTCTCCCAGGGCATGTAAAGTCACCATTGGCTTTACTAGTCCCAAATTATTAACAGGAACCAATACAAACCATCATATTGTGGACGTACTGGTCGGGGCAATTCGATTGCCCCGGGGTCTGTTATTCGAGGGGGCACGTCTCAGTCCCCCCTGATCGCGTTTTGGCTGGTGGCAGTGGAAACTACTTTTTATATTCGACCTTCTCCACAGAAGCCTCCAAAAGTAGTGCCACTCCGTCTGGGTACCACAGGGGTTGTGGGAGGGGGTTTAGGCACCCTGGACTGAGTTACCTTGGTAACTCAAGTCGCACTCTTGTGTGATTGGCTCAAGTGGTGAGCCGGCCGGCTCACCACTTAGCATGTTCGATTGACAGCTAGGCTGAGTGAATGGGGGTATGCTGCATAACAGCAGGGCTTTGGGAACTGGAACTTCAGAAGTCGCCACAGGACCTGAGAATCCGATGAGCGAGAAGCTGAGCCGACCTACCACGACGACACCACCGGTGGAGCCCTACGGAACCGACTCACCACTTCCCAACGACAGAGAAGATCTCCCGGCTGGAGAGGCTTCTTCCCCTGACTGGTGGGCACAACCAGTTTACCTTATTTCTTCGCACCCCAGACCGGTTTGTGGTCGAACTGCCCGTGCCAAACACCCCGGCAGCCGGATAGCCACTCACCACTGAACCGCGAATCAACAGACCGCTTCTTGTACCCGAGAAACTCTGCGGCTGGTTTCTTCCCTGGCAGCGCAACGGACTCCTGTCTTCCTCCCCGACGAGATCCTCTCTTCCCCCGGACGAAGCACCGACTTGTATCCGCTGTCAGGAACAACTGCCCCCGCTGGAGTGTTCTCACCACTTTAAGGTACCGTGTCTGCCAGGCCTCCCTTTCTAAAGATTGCTACAAGGTAATAATAACCCCTTAACCTTCTGGACTGGGCTGGCCGCCTTAACCCTCTAACTGGTCCCTTTCTTTGGTCCAACTCCTTTTTGAACCGTTACAAGACTTTCGTGCACTGCAACCGTGTGACCTTGGACACATTTCATTTGGATCCTCTTAAGCGGATCCGGCCTACTGACTCTGAATCCCTCATGTTAGTTTGCCTTCCTCCCTTGTTGTGTTCGTGAAAAAGGTTTGGGATCTGTTTCAATTTATTCTCTGTTTTTTCTCTCCCTTTTAAAATGAATTATTAGAGTGCCATCTGCGTTAAGCGCTCACCGCTGTCTGAAAATAAGTGGGGCTTTACTTAAGTCTTGTCTAATATTCTTTTAAGGGAGTGTATATCTTTTAGTGAGCGTGTTTTTGAATTGCTTTCTATTAGTGCCTGTGTGTTTTTCTAGATGTGGTTTTAAATAAATAATTATATCTCTTTTACACCAAGCCCTGGTCAGTGTTTACTTGTTCTATTGTGTTCTCTTGACCTATTGTGAACACTCTGTATACTGCCTAACTCTACTTGAGGGAAGTCTGACTGCTCAGCCACAGCTACCAAGTGAATCTGTGTGGTACAGACTGCTACCAAGTGGGTTTACTGCCAAACACCTGTAGTCTTAAATCTTTTGCAGTGGTCCCAGAGGGAACTGCACAGGTTTCTGCCTAACACTCTTTGACAGACTTTCAGAAGTTAAAAGGATGGGACGCACAACAGCTCGATTCCTTCTCTTCAAAGACATGTATGTACGCAGAGAACAATTTTCTCTAACTCTTGCATACGCAGTCACGATTCATAAATCACAAGGTCTTACCCTAGACAAAGCAATGATAGATATTGGTAACACAGTCTTTAAAGAAGGCATGAGCTACGTAGCACTATCACGCTTATGTACATTTGACGGTCTATTTCTAATCAACTTTGATGCAAGTAAAATAAACGCTGATATTCCTTGCATTTTAGAATACAATAGACTTCGCTCACTATACACACCCCATCTAAACACATATTCTGTTCCACAAAAAGTAAAACATTATAAAATAAAAATAAATCAAACAGAAAAGCAACAGGATGTCACTGCAAATCCTCCAAAGAGAGTAAAAGAAAGTAATACCTCATCAAGTACCACAAGCAAAAAAGAATCAATTAGGGAAAGTAAACCAGGTACTTCTTCAAAGAAGGAAGACAAACTCCAAAAAAAGCAGTCAGATACAGAACTACCTGGTCCATTTAAACTCTCAAATATAGTTGGTGTAAGTTGCTATGCAAATGTAGCAATGAATATTCTATTTCAATTACCACCAATTGTTGACAACATTTACTTACACAGTACAGACCCATTGTGTTTGCAAATGTTAGTACTTCACAGAAATGCAGCAAACAATCGTGACAACACGTATAGTGTTTATGGAATAAGACAACAATTGGACTACTGTGCTGGAATGGTGAAATTCACTATAAACTCACAGGAAGATCCACAATAATTTCAAATGTACTTACTACAAGTACTGGAAAACAAAAACATACCTATAAATGAAATCTTCCAGATTTCATACATGTGGAAACATGCATGCACTATGTGCAACAATGTGACATAAGAAGAAATTCCCAATGAACGCTTCGTATATATATCAATACCTAATCGTGAATCCATTCCATTTCAGCAACTTGTACAAAATGCAAACCATGGAAATTATGTTCTACCTGCAATTCAGATAATCGCTCCACGTTAGTATTACAAACACATAGTAAATACGTAATACTAAGGCTTCTACGTTACAATGCAGATGGTACCAAAAACAACTGCAAGCTGACTGGATTCACACATGGTCAAATATCACTTGGTAAGAAAACCTTCACAACAATAGGTATAATCTACCACTCAGGAGCCACAACCAATTCAGGGCGATACACTGCATACATTAAAAAGAAATGTGGATGGTTTCAATGTAATGATAGTACCATTACTCTAAAGCAGAGATTACCAGCAAATCTTACAAACGCTTATTTAATGTTCTTAAAACCAAAATTTGATAACTAAACTGTACTTAAACCTCAAGTAAACTTGCAGTAAAAAATATAAACTGTTAGAATATTCCAAAAGCTATCTAACTGCCCAAAGATTCTACAACAATTAATCACATAAATGAATACCACTAAATTAGAGCAAAAAATAGACAATTAGAATACGCCAATTGGTATCTAACTGTCCCAAAATTTAACAATATCCAAACAGATAAATCAATACCACTAAAATATATAAAAGAAATAGACAGTTAGAATATGCCAATTGGTATCTAACTGTCCCAAAATTTAACAATATCCAAACAGATAAATCAATACCACTAAAATATATCACAAAATAGACAGTTAGAATACGCCTATTAGTATCTAACTGCTCCAAAATGTCATAATATCCAAACAAATAAATAATATGTTACTGCTCCAAAAAAAATAACCCAATGTATAAAGCATTAGCCAGAAACAACAAATGAACACTGAAAACAAACAAAGAAATAAACTGTAGCATAACAGAAAAAGGGTTTTTTTTTAATCCAACATGGATTTTTTTTTCTCCCAAGGACCGAATGATTTTAGCAACGAACACAGAAACTGAGCAAATTGCACAGTACTCTGGTTTGTAATCTACTAAATATGAGGGTCCAAAAAAAATGTTGATTATACAATGTAAAAACGTGCTATTTTCTTTTATCACAGAAATACATGTACTCCAGTTACTAAACCAAACAGTAAGTATATTATACACTCTATGTCCTGGCCACAACCATCACAGCATATCACACCCATAGTACCTTATAACTTTGTTCCTTATAAATTTGTTTTTGACCCAAAGTTATAAGCAACTATAAATGTGATATGCTGCGGTGGTTGTGGCCAGGGCATGGAGTGTTGGGTGCATGGCCAAATCACAGCATATCGCACCCATAGAGTAAAACATTTCATCTATGGCCTATGGAAACTTTTAATGTCCGCGGACATTACCAGTGTTCTTAGAACACTTTCAATTTGCCAGCGAACAATAAGGACAGCGTCTTCAGAACACCCCCTACGAACATTTCAGGACAACGCGAAAGTTCTTAGAACACTTTCAATTTGCCATCGAACAATACGGACAGCGTCTTCAAGACACCCCATACGAACATTTCAGGACACCGAGAGAGTTCTTAGAACACTTTCAACTCGACAACGAACAATACGGACAGAATCCTCAGGACACCCCCTACAAACATTTCAGGACAACGCGTGTGTTCTTAGAACACACCCCCATTTTGTTTATGTGCGAACATTTCAGGACAACGCGAGAGTTCTTAGAACACTTTCAACTTGACAACAAACAATACGGACAGCATCTTCAGGACACCCCCTGCGAACATTTCAGGACACCACGAGAGTTCTTAGAACACTTTCAAGTCGACAACGAACAATACGGACAGCGTCTTCAGGACATCCACTACGAACATTTCAGGACAACGCGTGTGTTCTTGGAACACACCCCCATTTTGTTTATTTGCGAACATTTCAGGACACCGAGACAGTTCTTAGAACACTTTCAACTTGCCATTGAACAATACGGACAGCGTCTTCAGGACACCCCCTACAAACATTTCAGGACATCGCGAGAGTTCTTAGAACACTTCAGGACAACGCGTGTGTTCTTAGAACACACCCCCATTTTGTTTATGTGCGAACATTTCAGGACAACGCGAGAGTTCTTAGAACACTTTCAACTTGACAACGAACAATACGGACAGCGTCCTCAGAACACCCCCATTTTGTTTATTTGCAAACATTTCAGGACACCCCGAGTGTTCTTAGAACACATTCAACTTGCCACAGAACAATACGGACAGCGTCCCCAGAACACCCCCATTTTGTTTATTTGCGAACATTTCAGGACACCGCGAGTGTTCTTAGAACACACCCCCATTTTGTTTATGTACGAGCATTTCAGGACAACGCGAGAGTTCCTATAACACTTTCAACTTGACAACGAACAATACGGACAGCGTCCTCAGAACACCCCCATTTTGTTTATTTGTGAACATTTCAGGACTCCCTGAGTGTTCTTAGAACACTTTCAACTTGCCATCGAACAATACGGACAGCGTCTTCAGGACACCCCTTGCGAACATTTCAGGACACCGAGACAGTTCTTAGAACAATTTCAACTTGCCATCGAACAATACGGACAGCGTCTTCAGGACACCCCCTACGAACATTTCAGGACAATGTGAGAGTTCTTAGAACACTTTCAACTTGACAACAAACAATATGGACAGCGTAATCAGAACACCCCCATTTTGTTTATTTGCAAACATTTCAGGACACCCCGAGTGTTCTTAGAACACATTCAACTTGCCACAGAACAATACGGACAGCGTCCCCAGAACACCCCCATTTTGTTTATTTGCGAACATTTCAGGAGACCCCGAGTGTTCTTAGAACAGTTTCAGCTTGCTTGCGAACAAAACTGACACATATTGAGTCCTCAGAACACCCCCATTCAGTTTATTTAGAACATTTCAGAACACACATGATGTCCGCAGACAAATCGAACACAAAAAGAAGGTCTACCACATAAAAAAGCACAACATTTAACCTATCTCATACCCTTCCATCCTCCCCAAACACTCCTACACACCAACACACTCTACTAAATACACATTTTGAACAAACTTTCACCGCGCTGTCCGCGGACGTCCGCGAAACCAAGATGGCGGGCGCTACCGAAAACCTGACAAGCTTCACGCTTAACACTGTCCAATCAGTGAACACCGCTGGACGGATTTACACCAAATTTGCGGCAGGAGCGGGGGCCTGTGTCCTAAATCGCCAATGTATTAATTGAAAAGGATACGGTAACCAAAAAAGGATACAATTGGTAGGGCTCTTCCGGATCCTTTTTCACACGACTTGATTGTAGGTAGGTCAAATTAGACCTTCCAAATAATGCAACTCTCTGACTGATGAAACAGGCCGAGAGATGGATCACTGGAAAGGGCGTGGGTATTGTATCGTAAGTATGCCTAGGATAGATAAAGTATCATAAGAAACTGTCCCAAAATCAAATCACTATGATCGCACAGTATTAGCATTAATTCAAAACACTAACCTTATGGCAAAACTGAAGTATTCAACGAAAGTCTCTTGAAGAAAACCAGGAGTTGAACCAACGACAAAGGAGGGGAAGATTAGTAAGGGAGACTTATCCCGAACTGCACGAGGCTCACGCTAGTTACCGGGTTGGTGCACCACAGGATAGCGTCCAAAGTACTGTGCACAATCACATTCCAATAGTTCATGAAATGCTTCCTTTCCCACGAAGAACAAAAATTAGAATTTCACCTGTTAACTGTCACAGGTACCAAGGTTCAAAGTAGTTCAGAAAACCACGTGCAGGATTGCACGCGACAGCGTACACGCAGCCCAGGACAGCCGCGCTTGTAAACAGCGTCCACGTGTGGAGATTTGGCACGCAAACAGGATACACGCAGCCCAGGACAGCCGTGCTTGAAAACAGCGTCCGCGTGTAGAGATTTGGCACACGAACAGGATACACGCAGCTCAGGACAGCCGCGCTTGCAGACAGCATCCGCATGGAGATTTGGCACGCTAACAGGATACACGCAGCTCAGGACAGCCGCGCTTGCAGACAGCGTCCGCGTGGAGATTTGCACGCAACCAGGATACACGCAGCTCAGGACAGCCGCGCTTGCAGACAGCGTCCACGTGGAGATTTGGCACGCAACCAGGATACACACAGCTCAGGACAGCTGCGCTTGCAGACAGCATCCGCGTGGAGATTTGGCACGCAACCAGGATACACGCAGCTCAGGACAGCCGCGCTTGCAGACAGCGTCCACGTGGAGATTTGGCAGGCAAACAGGATACACGCAGCTCAGGAATTAGCGTGTGGAGGAAAACACGCTCCAAAAGGCCAAAGAAGTTGCTGAAGGGAATGCGAGGACGCAGGTCCGGAGTTCAACTACAACACGGCAAAAATGAATTAATCATAAGCAGCGATCGACGTTTCCACGCTGCTTATGTACGTACTGCTGTGATACACGTGACGGAACTAAGTCACGTGAATTTAACGACGTGAAAAATGCAGACGTCGTTTTCCGGGCAATGCATCAAACAACCTCCAGTACGAATAGAATGGTGTAGCGGTTCTATGGGCGTAACTCATTTTGTATGGAGAGGTCGTTCCTGGTCCAGAGATATGTCCAGCAGGCATGACAGCCTGTCCCAGAATGCGTGCTTTTGCAAATTTGGTGTAAATCCGTCCAGTAGTTTTTTTTAAAATGACCAAAATGTAAGGCAAAAAAATTTGTGATATCTCCGTTCACTCTGCGGACGGACTTCCCTGTTCGCTCCGCGGACAGCGCCCCGATTGGCCAAGTGGCTTGCGTGATGTTAGCGGACATGCGACGTGTTTGCTGATTGGACGGCGTGGTGCGTGAAGCGCGTCAGATTTTTTGTGGTGCCCGCCATCTAGCATTCGCCGACGACCTCGGACAGCGCGGTGAAACTTGGATTAAAAATTGTATTTAGTGGAGTGTGTTGGTGTGTAAGAGTTTTTGGGGAGGGTGGGGGAGTATGAGATAGGTTCAATGTTCTGTTTTTTTTATGTGCTAGACGCTTTTGTTGTGTTCGATTTGTCTGCGGACAACACGACTGTTCTGAAATTTTCTATATAAACTAAATGGTGGGGTGTTCTGAGGATGGAGTATGTGTCCGTTTTGTTCGCAAGCAAGCTAAAATTGAGCTAAGAACACTTGTGGTGTCCTTAAATGTCGTACATAAACAAAATGGGGGTGTCCTGAAGACGCTGTCCGTATTGTACTCTGGCAAGTTGAATGTGTTCTAAGAACACTCGCGGTGTCCTGAAATGTTTGCAATTAAACAAATTGGGGGTGTTCTGAGAACGCTGTTCGTATTGTTCGTTGTCAGGTTGAAAGTGTTCTAAGAACCCTCCTTATGTCCGCTGACATTACAATTTCCTATGGGCCTTACCCGACTTTTTGTCCACTAAACAAACGATAAATCAGGCTGCTGTGCGCCGACATTATGTGATAATACTATCACTTGCCCCATTGACCTGGCTGTCCTGTTTTTGCGACACTAAATCATATCTCCCGCCCCTAAGCCTGACATTATCAAAGCATTCATATTCCCCGTCTCTCTCCTTGACATTACAGGGTGCGTAGCCAAATGCGCCAAGTCGTCTCCAGTCCTACGCGACTTTACACAGAACCCGGAAAACAACACACATCATCTCACAACACAGCGCGCCACAATTCGGAATATGAAACTGTGATTTAAAAGCAAACAGCAACATTGTACATTTCGTAAAGTACATTTATTTGACATCAAGTGTTTAGAGAATATTCAGCGATTTGCATTTGTCTTTGCTGTCGATCCGCAAAAGTTCATCTTGAGTAACGCGCTGTTCCTTTGCGCTACATAGGGTGTTGGATTATGATAAAAGAAGCACTATGGTCGCACTGATAATCGGAAGGCTGTTCCAACAACAAGGCATTATGGATTATAAAATACTAGCATATTAAAAATGGCAGTACACGTTTAAGAAGCGACAACAGAACAACCTAATCATTGTGGGGTTTATTTAAATACTACTGTATTTGCATGTGAATGTATGCATATGGATGTAATGAGTTTGCATCTGTGCATTCGCGACTTTCATTACAAAAAAGGGGTGAGCTCAATGAGAGGCTATAACAACCATGCCCTCGGCAATCACCCATCATGCACCTGGTGAATTATGCAAATTAGGTTATGACATCATTTAGCTTCTTCTAGCTACTTTTATGACGGCCAATAGCTACTTTTCTTACTAAGGAGTTGCCAACACTGCTCCTACGCGCCTTCATAAAGAATCCGGAAAACAACACAGATCATCTCACAACACAGCGCGCCACAACTCGGGATATGAAACTGTGATTTAAAACAAACAGCAAGATTGTACATTTTGTAAAGTACATTTATTTGACATCAAATGTTTAGAGAATATTCAGCGATTTGCATTTGTCTTTGCTGTCGATCCACAAAAGTTCATCTTGCGTCACGCGCTGTTCCTTTGCGTTACACAGGGTGTTGTTTTATGATAAAAGAAGGACTGTGGTCGCACTGATAATCGGAAGGCTGTTCCAACAACGAGGCATTAGACCACCATAACGGTTGGTATGTTGCTTCTAGCCGCTAGTACCGCGTAAGGGCATATTGGTCCTTGGCGATTGTCCCATAAAATGGTGAGGGTCATGAAGTTGTTTACTAGGAGCTGCACCTGGCAGTTAAAAAATCCGTCGGCCGGGGTCTGAAAATCGTGGCATTGACAGTAGGGAAGGATGTACCTGTTTTAAAAACATAAATTAGTCTCACGAGCCGATCTTCATTAAAAATATTCATTTTATTTATTAGGGCGTGAAACTATTTGCTAGCGATGATAGTGCAACGGAGTATGTTAACTTATTCCCACTAACCCACCCTCTCTCCTCTGCCTTTTTCAGAGCCCTCTAAGCGACAGGGGACCACTTCGGCGTTGATAGTGCGCGGTACAAAACAATATGCCACAATGAACAAACAAGTACAACTTAACCGGGCTTTAACGCCACGCTATTGTTATTATATTCCGGTATAAAATAATCTAAAGGGTTACTTACATTATATTGGCATTTTCCATTGTCTACGCGTAATGCAGTCCCTAAATACGACTCTGTCTGTGCCAATGATCTTTCTCATAGTGATATAATATATAAAAGCGGTTTCGTTTCAGAAATGTCTTCCTTATCATCTCTTATGTTTTTGCACCCCTCCTTCAAAAGAAGTCTTTTGGCACGATCCTTGTCTGTCAAGGTAAAAAAATAATAGAACCTTATAGTGCGAGTCGTGGGCCACTCCGGCCCGCAAGCAAAAAATGGAAGCAGCTGACCTTCACAGTGAACGAGCATAAATTCTTACTTTGCAACATTCTGTGTAAAGCCATCCCTGAGAAATTGCTTTTTACACTGCATCTTTGTATATTGTCTGCGTGCTAATGACAAAAGTTTGTTAAAGGGAGTTTATGGTTAATTTGCGCTACTAAAAACCGTTGAAATTCAGTAAAAAAACATTAACGGGACATTATGGTTAAGTTGTGCAACTAAAAACCTATGAAATTCAGTGAAAAAACTTTGTTAAATGGACGTTATGGTTCCAAGTAAAACCGAAAAACCCCTGAAATTCGCCAGTTATGGTAAGCTAAGCAACCATAACTCGCGCCACCACCGTGCACTGCTAAGACTAACACCCACGACATCAAAGATGACATCACAAATGTCATTGATGACATCACTGATGACATCACATGTGTATGTACTTTTCATGAAATATGTGTACAAGGGATTCTTATTATAATGTTGCGAAAAAAGTGTCAAGGATCATTGCAATAAATATCATACCCTAATTAGTGCTTTGAACGATGCATTGATATAAATAGCATTCTATTATGGGGTTCAATCTAGTATACTAAGCTACTAATGCAGAAACATTGCATTGTGTGCAGCGTGCAAGATGAAGGTATAATATTCGTAATGTTAATATGTTGAATAATGAAATAATAATTTTTTTCTTAATAGATTTTTGTGTACTGTGAAATATGTAATAAGTAGCTAATAAAACCCATGTATTACATAATTGCATTACTATAGACAAAACACAAAGGGGTCGATTCATGGAGCAAACGTGCACCGAAAATCCCAGCGCAAGCAGGCGCAAGGTAGCGCAAGCGTGAGAAACGCAGCGCACGCGCATGCGTGCGATTCAAGGAAGACGCTGCGTGTGTTTCCCGCTGTCCGTGCGCCCAATCCTGCCATGGCGCACGCAGGCACACACGGCGTGCACTACGTGCACAGCAAAAGCGCACATAGCGCGGCGCACACAACCAAAGTGGGCGGAACAGTGGGCGTAACACGCGGAATGGGGAATAACGCGTGAAAAAGAAGGCGTAACTGGGGAAGTACTGCAGGGAACTACACAGAACGCCCACACGCACGCCAACAATCCGTATTCATGGATTTGAATACGGGAAACCCGCGCACGGCAAAAGACGCACACAGGCGTCAACGCGTCCACCACATGAAGGCAGGCGGAAGTGTCCCCGCACACAGTATAAAAGTGCGCGCAAACAACAAACACGTATATAAAGCTACAATGAATGCCCCATTTGTCGCAGCACTGATCGTGGGACACCGCAGGAGGAGGAGAATAGCCAGGGCACACATTTTCGCACCACGGACAAGCCTTTTTGGGATGCCTGACGACCAGGTCTACGGCAGGTATAGGTTTCGACCCCATATCATCCTAGACCTGGTCAGGGAGTGGGAAGATGACCTTACATCCCCCACCCTTTGCTCCCAAGCATTGAGCCCCTTGGAGAAGGTGCTCAATGTCCTGCATTTTTTGGCCATTGGGTCATTTCAGCGGACTACTGCCATAGTGGGGGGGTCTCACAGGCCACGCAGTCACGCTGCCTACACCAGGTACTGGCAATCATGACAGCGCGCCCCTCAGTCCGCAGGCACATATACATGCCCAGAACACCCGCAGAAAGGCAGGCCGTTGTCCTGGATATTTTCACGGTGGCACACTTCCCCAAAGTGCTCGGTGCCATAGATTGCACCCATGTGGCCCTACGTCCACCTAGGGCCACTGAGCACATCTACCGAAACCGCAAGCACTGGTATTCCATCAATGTACAGGTGGTATGCGATGCAAAGGGAATCATCACCTCTGTCTATGCAAACTACCCTGGCTCCAACCATGACAGTTTCATATACAGAATGTCTGCCCTGAGCCGGGCCCTGGAAGTTGGGCAGCATGGCGACACCTGGCTCCTAGGTGAGTACAAATGCCCTTGCACATGCATGCATGTCACACACACAAATACACAAACCCCAATAATCACAACCATTTACACCTCCCCAGGGGACAGTGCCTACCCTCTAAGCAACCACATGATGACGCCAATCCGGAACCCCACCACACCACCCCAGGTAAGATACAACGCCGCCCATATTGCAACCAGGGCCATAGTGGAGCGCACATTCGGAGTGCTCAAGTCACGTTTCCGCTCCCTTGACCGCTCTGGCGGGCAGCTACTCTATGCACCCACAGTAGTGTGCAGGATCATTGTGGCAGCATGTGTCCTGCACAATGTTGCAACACGGCAGGGCGTACCGGTGGACATGGTGGTGCCCCCACATCCCCAACCACAGGCACAGGCGCTGCCCATGGGAGGGGACAGCTTACGTGGCGAGGAAGCCCGGACCCAGCTTGTGGCCACATTTTTCACCTAAACTTCCACCCCTGCGGAGTGCACACAGGCCTGGCACATACCAGGTGACAATCGATGATGACAACGAGACAGTCAACTGTCACAACCCTACCACCCTGAGATGGTTGCCATGGAAGTGCCACATTGTCTGCATCCCTAGCTACTTAAACACAAGCTATCCTGTGTGACCAAAAGGCACACATATGACATGACATGATATGGCCTATACACAAGTATTTCAAGGTGCGATGAGGCAGGGAGGGGGGAACAAGGGAAGACAGACAACGATACTACTAGGCCAGGTGTCATTTAGATTGTGCAAGTGCAGGGGTAGGGGGAAGGGTTAAGTGCAAGGGGAAGGGGAGGGGGGAGTGCAGTACGGGGTAAGTAGACTAAAAACACATACATAGGCCAGCTGGTGGCAACTGCAAAGGTAAGTGCAGACAAGTGCTGGGAAGGGGGGGCTGTAGGGATAGAGAGACAGTCCCGCAGTGCAGGGGTTGCCATGGAGGCAGTGCAAGTGGGGAGTGGCTGGGCCAGGGACCGAGGTCGGTGAGAATGGCCCAGTTGCAGATCCAGTGCAGTTCCAGTGAAGAATTTTGCAAGGGAGAGGCAGAGAGAAAGCAGAAGCAAAGAGGAAGGTCTTGAGGTGCTTCCCGAACCGGAGATGGTTCTCCTTAAGTTCCAGTGAGGCAGGAAGGCTGTTCCAGAGGGAGGCCCCTGCCGCGGAGAGAGATCTACCCCCAGCTAGTTGCTTTGAGAAGTGGATGACCCTGACATGCAAGGTGTGAATCACACACACCTGCAAAACAGGGCATGGCCATCACTGTTATGTCACTCAAACCCTCCCAAACCACAACATGACATGGCAAGCAATACCCATACACCAACACAGTAACAATAAGGTACACATTGCCATGTCCAAAATGTACAGTGGCATCAGACAATGATGCCTGACATGGAATCAGATGAAATGACTGACAAACAACCTCCCACCCAAAATAAGTCATTTCCAAATGCATTACAAGAGTTGTAGACGTAACATAACAATGAATGCCTGTCTACATGCACATTGTGCATTGCAAAATCAACACTACAGCTTCTGTGTGCTGTGTCCAACTCCTGCAACACACTGCTCAGTGCACAGCACAGTGAACAGCCATTGTGTGTGATGCACACCCTGAGCACCACATCTAAGCGACAGACCACATCAAAAAGCAAATTAGGCATGTACAGGATCCATAATTGGTCACAGAACATGTGCTGCAGGGACACAGTGGGCACCAGAAGGCAAACAGTGTACACGTGGATATGCAAGGGTGGTTGTACATGTAGTGCATCAGAGTGCAAGTGTGTGGGTCAGTAAGGACATGCACTCAACATATGCATGTGCAATCAAGTGACCATCAGTGTCCTCTACATATCACAAGTGAACATTCACCATGTGTACACCCCAGCATGTCAAACCACAACTATCCCCTCACACCTGAAAGGCAAACACAACACATGAACAGGCATTGATCAGCAGAACACAACATGTACATAGGATACCACCATTACAAGGTCAGGGTTCCCATCACACTGCAGGGCAAGGCAACTATCAACAACAACCCCCCCTCCCTCACAAATGACCATGACCCACTGAACAACTGCACCTGGGTCATGGAGCCTTCAACCCTCAATTCCACCTGGCCACAGGATCACCTTTCCCCTTCGTCCCATCTCCCACTGTGTGTGTAAAAAGGTGCCTGCACCCTCAGAGTCCACACTCATTTGCAAAATCACAAAATCCAAGCCAGAAAAACGAACCAGAACACCCTCCAGTAGATGACTTGACGTAGCAGTACCTCACAAAGGCCAAGTACTACCACAATGATGTGACAACCAAGGTAGCACAGTAAAACAATGTCACAACAGGATGCGAACCATGTGTGGTACATAACATAGAATGATGCACCATGAACAGATGTGTACTGTCACAGGTCCCGTGTACAGGTGCGGGAGTGTCACGAAACAACCACCCCCACCGTGTCCCGGGTGCCTGCAAGGTCAAACTCACACAGGCCTCTGAGACCCTGGTGGAGAAGGAGGGTCAGGGATATGCAGTCGGGACAGGTGTTGGCACACTGAATAACTGGAATGAGTGGCAGGAGAGGGGAGGAGGAATGACACATGAAAGTAGTGAATGCACGAAAATGTACTACCTGCATGAACACATACACAATCCAAACAAACTTGGACATCATTGTCATGGCCTTCTGTAGTCCAGGCTTAGGAGTGGCACGAACCAACCACCCCCTCTAGGGTTTTGGCGCCTGCAAGTTTGGGGCTTACACAGGCATCCACAACCCCAGCGGGGAAAGAGGGTTAGGGAACGTTGCTTGGATAGGTACGGGAAGCAGGAACACCGGGTAGAGGGTACAGGGTTCAAAATTGGATAGGATTCCGGGTGATTAGGGGGGAAAAAACATACCAAATTGAATTACACATTCATCCATGCATTAGTGCACCCCCCAGCAAGCCTATGCAGAGCAGTTTGAAAGAAAAACAACAAGACACTTAGCTCTGGTTTTCAGTGCTGGCCTCCTGCCTGCGCCCTCTCAGGTCCAGTTACAGGAGCACTGCAATGCTGCAAAGAGAGCCACAGTCAACAACCTGTATGTGCCTATTACACAAAAACACACCACCAAATATGCTTCATAGCAACAAACTACTCTACAAACAGACAATCTGGTGTAGATGCTTCGTACCCATATATAACATTACCCCTGTGATGGGTCATACACAGTCAATGCAGTAAGTCAGCCGCCGGTGGGTGCGTGGCAAATGGAACACCAATGTGTCACAATTCAGACAACATGCAATGTTCCCTGGGTAAGCAGACAGACCCATATAGCAAGGCATGACTTCAGAGCAAGTTGTGTACCACCATGACTGAAACAAAGTTGGCAGTGCATTTATCAAAATGTACATGGAAATGAAATGCACTGCACCCGAGTATGTCCCTTGCTGTATGTCCCTGTGAGCTGCCCCTTTCCATGTCTCGGAAGGCTACATGGTTGATACAAGTGCCTCAATGGACCTTGGTGTACCGGAGGGTATGTGCCACTGCCCCTGCAGGTGTCCCAGACAACCTTACAATCAACAGCCATCAGTCCACCAACACATCTGAGCTGCATTGTGTGCTTCAACACCAATATTCGTCCAAGCTCACCCTCAGTGCTGTGACTAAGCCTGCACGTGCAACTCGCCTGGTGCAAGCTTTGCTGTGTTGTGGCCCCCCTGTGCTGCTCACCTTGCCTGGAGTTCCTTGGAACACGTCAGCAGTTCTAGGATGTAGGTCTGCAATCCCTGTGCCTCTGCTCGTGCACACATGTGCATGTGGGCACCAACAAACGTGTCCAGAATTCCGACGTCCAATGGGCCATGTCTGCTGGCAAAGGTGCTCTGGAGGCTCATCCCCCTGCAGAAAGGGCATGAAACACATGATTAATGCTTTAAAGTCATCTGTGTGTGTCTCTTCAGGCATCCCATTACTTGACCATGTCAGAGAGTTACATCAGAAATCACACCATCAGTCCGTCTTTCACATCCAAAGTGTGGAACACAATATCTACGGCATGAATTGCAACAAGCACGTGTACAGTAAAGATAAGAAACATACTACACAATGCATAGCAATGAATGTACACATCATGAAACACCCCATCTAGCAAAAGCTGAACAGTGGACAATAACACCGAAATCACCCCCACTAGGGGTGTCAACACAAGTCACACAGCACCAGACATGCCACAGATATGACAGACCAAAGCCCTTGTGTAATAGGTTGTCACACCGAACCATCCTTGCGAGCCCATGGATAAGGGAGGCAGGAGTGGCATATGTGAGTCAAGGACCCCAAGCAGCAAACACATACACAAGACAAGCCTGAAGGGCCCAGCTGGAACAGACAGTGGATGCCTTCAAAAGCCACAAAGCACCGCACCGTCACATGAAAGCACAATAGACAAGCAATTTTAAACTATATTAACTAATTACACTAACTATGGAAAACCTACATTACCTAATTAAACTAACTATCAAACAGAAACTTAACTAACTAAACTAAAAGAAAAATAAAAAAATGGCCACATACGACCCGGGGGGGAGGGGAGGCACCCAGGAGGGGGGAGGTACAGGGTGCTGCTCAACATCCACATGCGATGATCCTGAGCCAAAAAAAAAACCTCCATGGGTCAACGCCTGCACAGCCCGACCTATGTGGGAGATAGATGGTCGTCTGAGTCTGGCTCATCCTGGAAAGGAGGACGTGGCACAGTAGCCTGGCCACGCCTAGCCGCAGCTTGCCCCTCGTCGGCAGGAAGTCTGCCGGACGGGTGAGCCTGGTTCTGTGTGGCGATGTGAAGTAGGTCTGCATGCAGAACCTCATGTGATACACGTGCTTCCTCTTGCAAGGTAGCACGTGTAACACAGAGTTCCTCCTGCAAGGCCTGGCTGGACAACCGCTGCACCTCCCGGCAAGCCTGTAGCTCAGCCAAGATGGTACGCTCAAGCTGTGCAAACCTCTCCTCTGCCCGCTGCCTCTGGGACATCAAAAGGACACCCAGAGTGGATTTGAGGGAAGCATACTCCTCCCTCAGGGCATCCATGTGCGCCTCTGCGTGAGCAGCAATTGCTTGACGCAGAGACAACATTTCAGCCTGGCGTGCCCTGTATGAGGCCGCCATGCCCAGCCTGAGCGAGCGGGCCGTGGACCGTGCCGCCTGCTGCTGGAGAAGCACCTGCCTAGCAGGGGGAAGCACAGATCGGGCCACATGCTCCATGCTTTCAGCGATGTTCTCCATTGCTGCCCCCTGCCGTTCTGAATTGGCAGTCATGTCTTGCTCCCACTCAGTATACTGCGGTTGCGCGCGGCGATCGCGTTGCCGGGCTTGACCCCTGCGGGACCCAAGGACCGGGGGTCCTCGCTGTGTTGGCACCGCCCGCGGTTGCACGACTACATGCCCCCGTCGACGTGATGTCCCAGGCACATCAGTGACTGGTGTGGAGGGTGACCCTGCGTCCCGATCCACCACGGGCGGAGGAACCAAGACTGTCTGATCCCTCAGTGCAGGTGTCGCAGACAGAGGAGTGTCCACATCAGAATCACTCACCCCTGACACATGGACTTGATGCTCATCCAACTCAACATGGACGTCAGAGTCGTCATCAAGGCTGGACTCATAGGCAGCCAGAGACAAGATGGACTGTAGCACTTGGGGGTTTTCGTGGCCTCCCACCCCACGACCCCCACTAGTGCCGGGTTGATGTAGGGGTAACAACCCTGTGTCTGGCATGACAACACCATCCTCTGCCTCCATTGCGTCATCACCTGAAAAATAGAGAGAACAAAGGTCACTACACATGTCAGAAGCACACAACACACACACACCGACAGCAAACGCATCAGGCAGACATATGACACACAACATATAACCTGGCATGCATGCTGGGTCAACTTTGAATTGCTTCTGTGATCAGACCTGTTGAAAGGTGGCAGTTTCCATGGAAGTGGGTCTATGGAGTGCAGAAAATGTGTACGCCACTCACTACCTACATGTACAAGGACTCCATGGTGTGTGCCAGGAAATGTGAAGGCAGTGCAAGGTCAAATTCAGGCATCACGTGCATTGTGCATTCAATGTGTACCATATCTAGAAGCCAAGCACCCCTCCACCCCAGTACCAAAGCAGGGATGCCTAGCATGGTATCAAAAGGCTGACCATACACCTGTGTATTGACAGGAAGTGTTGACTGGCATCAACAGCTTAATGTGATTCAAGTGACAACACTGCAAATGATGATGGGACAGTAAGCAGGACACATGATGAAAACTCTGGATGCCGCCCATGTGTGAAGAAGACACAACAACAGTTGGACAGAGTCATTGGCCATTGAACAGGCTGAGGCCTGTGAGCCACACAGATTGTCAGACCCTAAACATGTGTGCAACGCAGTACTGAGCCACAGTTGACATGGGAAGGCTGATGAGATGCCATGCAATGTATGTAACCAAGGACTTGTATTACAGTGATCATCCAGTCAAGGACACATATGGGCATGCGTGCAATGCACATGGAGCATGAATGGGCACTCATGTCCCTGCGGGACATCTGACCTATGCACAGTACAAGTGAGATACCCTGCATCAAGTACTAAGGCTGTACCACACGGCATATTTCTGGCAGATTCTATGCTGGAAGTTAGCATCCACACAGGACGCATGAACAAGAAAGTACACATTGGCAAGATTGAAGCAGACCAGTGCAAAGGTGGAACTGGGGTGCAGAGTGGCGGAGGAGGGGCAAAGGAGCATGCCTACATGGAGTCCCCACATGCAGGCAGAGGAGACATGCATCACGGAAGCAATGCATTACTTACACATCAGAACCATGTACACGTCACATGTAGTGGCAATCATGCACAACACATCCCACAAGTGAAACACACACGTCCTCAACAAACACGTATCAACACTCACTGGACTGGGCATCAAAGTCCAGCATCTCTCCCACTCCTTCGACCAATTTAGGTGGTATGAACTCCGCAACGAGGGCCTCATGCGGAGTGAGCTCTTCCTCCTCTGGTGCAGGCCCACCACCAGTCACCAGAGTCAAGTTGTAATTAGAGGCACGCTTAGCCTTAGTGCTGCGTTTGATGTCATTCCAACGCTTTTTGCACTCTTGCGCCGTGCGCACCTCATGGCCGAATGAACTGACATGTTCCGCAACATGCTTCCAGTGGGTGTCACATTGGGCAGCCGTAGTCTGACTATTGGCACCCACTAGCATGTCACGGCTGTGGCCCCGCACGTAGTCCACGAGGAAGTCCAGTTCCTGCTTGCAGAAAGGCTTCTTCCTCGACGTGCAGGAGGTTGTGGCTGTGTGTGGGGTCCCAGCCTGTGCTGCAGGTGCAACCTTCCTCCTCTTGGACTGTGGCGCAGACCCTGGCTGGCTAATGCCGCCCTGACCAGTATGGCCAGTGGGTTCGGTGGATTGAGCCGAGGGAGTGGCAGGTGGAGAGACGACCAAAGGCCTGACTTGTGTCAGTGGCAGCTGGGTGCCCTCTAATGGACCCTGCGCAGCAACATCAGCTGTGGCAGGGTCATTGACCGCAATGGTCCTGGTTGGCAGACTCACAACCGGGGTGTTGTTGGGTGCATCTGCCCCTGCACTTGCCAACACCTGGCTGTTTGGGGCAGCAGATGACATAACTGCCCCAGGGACACGTGTCTTGGTCTGAGCAGCCCGGCCTGCCCCTATGGTTTCCCTCCTGGCCTTTTGGAGATCTACCAAGGGCTCCTCAAGTGCGAACGCAGCCTGCGCTGGCACACCCTGAGCCTGGGTGGCGGTGTCCACAGCTGCACCTGCAGCTACCACTACCCTTGGGCCCGTGGCAGTCGATAGAACAGACTGCCGGGTCACACGGGCGCCAGTGCCAGATGCAGAAGCTGCATCCCCCGGAACCAAAGGGGTTGGTGGCATGACTGCACCGACACATGGCACAACATTGTGCTCAAGTGGCGCACCCCTGCCTCTTCCCCCTCTGTGGCCGCACTGGACACCCTGGAGTCCTCCTACTCCCTGGTCACCACGGCCACGTCCCCGACCACGCCCGCCATGAGGAGTATGCCCAGCTGAGGCGCCCCTCACCTTTGGTGGCCTCCCAACCATGGCACAGATGTAGTAGTGCCGGCACAGATGGAGTGGTGCCAATGGGAGGTGTACACCACAATTGACCTGGGCAATTGGGGTGAAGGGGGTGGGAAGCAAGATGTTAACAGCCCCCCTGCACCTGCAAGGCTGTATGTGACCCCGGTGATGTAGTGACGGGTCACGCAATGCTCAGGCACCCCAAAACTGCAGTAAAACCGTGCACGCAACCCTGCAGCCTACGTGCATGGATTCAACCTCCCGCAGTACACGGTGGCACCCAGTAATACGAATAACGCGTACGCGTGGGACACGCAGGCTACTATGACATCGAAAATGGGTGTGATACACAGGGACACCCGCAGTGGGAAAAAGAGCGTGTGCGACTCACCGTCTGACTAGCGCGATGCAGAAAAACACGCGTAGCCAATACCCCTGCCAAAAGAAGAGATACGTCCTTGATAGCTGTGAAGTTGTGATGGCGCGCGAAACAACTGGAAGCAGCAACACACGTCGGTCTCCATGAAAGGCACGTACAGCGAACTGCTGGCCCCGCTCACCTTTAACCCGTGCTGAGGGAAACGCCTGCGCGCGCGCGTCACGTCACTTACGCGCATGGGCCCTTTCCTCGGATTACACGCGGACGTGCAGTTTTTCACGCACACTGAAATGCCCATGCACGCCTGCGTGCCTCACAGGGGCGCTTGCGCTTGAGGGGCCTTCTGTCCAATGAAATTGCGTATGCGTGCAGATGCGCTTACGCGCTAAGGGCCTTTCCTCGAATTACACGCTGACGTGCAGAATTTTCACGTGCCAAATCACTCCGTATCAAGCTGGCCACGCGTAAGCACACGGAAGACCACGCTCCTGCCCAGAAGGCCGAATTACTGCCCCCCAGAGCCCCGAGCACGCTCCCACCTGCCATCTGCTGCTGCCTGACTGCCTGCTGCCCACGTGCCCTGCCATTTGCTGCCTGCACATCAGCCATGGGTGCTGTTGCTGTGACCACCCCTGCTGGAACCGAAGACTCCCGACTGGGATTCCATCGCTCCACAGCCCAGCCCCAGGACCCAGTTGCCCACCCACTCCTGCCTCTGGGGTTGTCATGTCGGGCACTGCAACATTTGGCACCACTGACAACCCCCGGCCAGAGAGGCAGAGGGGCACCAGCTTCAGTGCCAGGGAAGTTGGTGTCCTGGTGGAGCAAGTCTTCGGGCAGTATGATGCCCTCTTCGGAAGTTCCCGCGCCGACAAGGAAGGACGGACTCGGATCTGGATGGACATCGTGACTGCCATCAACGCGGAGGGGGTGGCAGTCCGCGACTTCCAACATGTCAAGAAGCGCTGGGAGGACTTCAGGTCCAGGACCCTGAACAAGGCCTGGCGCCTCTTGAAGGCAGCGGATGCTAAGGGGCGCCGGGGCCACTTGTCGGAAGATCAGATGAGGGTCCTCGAACGCATATCCCCAGCGCTCCACGTCCAGGTCCTTGAGAGGCAGACCCGTCTGGAGTCGAGCGGCAAGTGTACATGCATCCTGATTGTGAGCTGTGCGTGTGATGATGTTTCAGTAGTGTGCAGGTTGCACATCTGTTTGTATGGGGTCGAGTATGGGTGGGGGTGTACAGGGCCGTGAGGCTAACACATGCGAGGGCTGTAATGTGTGAGACATGGATGGTGCTTGTGTGTGTAGGCTTGCATGCCAAATGCAGTTGTGTGGGCACACATGTTTGGATGAATGTGTATGTAAGTAGACATGTTTGTGATGTCACGCATGTATGTTGTTTTCAGCTGCATGTATCAGCACTGTGTACATGTGCATGTGTGTATTTGACAAGGCTGCAACAATGATGCAACATGGATGCATGTGACAGCGGGATGTGGAAGCCTGATTGGCAGATGTGACATGGATGCCCATCTGAACACTGCGACACTTGGCAGAGGTGTACACATGCATGCAAGTGTGGTGGTGTGTGTACATGTGTAGTGCACTCCCTGTGTTGCATGTGATGTCTGGCTCACCATTGCCTGCTCATGCTGTTGTATGTGTATGGATGGTGCTGGCAGTTGCGATATGGCTGTGGTATGGCTCATGTGTGCAAGTTGAAATGACATGTGTGTTGGGGATTGTGATGGCATGTCTGAGGTTTGCCAATGCCACTCATTGACAACTGTCATGTGTGTATGTGTCCATTGTACAGTGCCCTGATGCCTGTGTTTTATTTCTCCCTGTCTGCAGCGTCAACTGATGAAGAGGGCGGAGAAGGTGCTGTGGAGCACAGCGGCAGGGATCCCACCACCAGCCGGAGACCCAAGGTCCGGCTCCCCTCCCAGGTTGTGATCTCGTCGGGGAGTGAAGAGTCCGGTGCCGCGTCCCAGGCCGTAGCTGCCGGGGGGAGGTCCAAGAGGCGGAGGTTGGAGTTGGACTCCTCGGCAGCAGAAGGGGCAGCTGGGACCCCACAGGGCCCAATGGGGGAAGATGGCACGGAGTCATCCAGGTTGGTGGTGGGTTTGGTGGAGGAGGAGGCCGTGCAAGCAACAGAAACGGGGTCTGGAGGTGGGGATTCCACTGGTGCTAGTGGTGCAGTGCAGGACCAGGGACAGGAGGCAGCACAGGCCGCCGCGGAGGTGCCTGTGTGCAATCCTGTCCCTGATCCTGTCCCTGCATCATCTTGCACCAGGAGGGATGACTACGTCCAGACCCGTTTTCAGGCAGGGGATGAGCTCACGACAACTGGCCTTCCTCTGCCTGCGGACGTGGCTATCCGGGTCTGGGTTGAGCCTGTCCTGACTGGTGTGGCCTTGCGTCAACGGGCCATGCGAGGTGACCTGCAGTCTTTTCATGAGGAGACTGCACGTCATCTCGAATGGCTCGTTGACCGCGTCGGCCTACTGGGACAGGTCAGCCAGGCCGGATTCCTCCGTTTGATGGGGCTTGCTACGACCCCCTCCTCAACTGAACCCCCTATGCGCCAGTCATCCTCCGTACCATCTTCCCACCCATCAGTCACCTGGGTGCCCTGTGGAGCTGCCTCTGACGGTGCAGCCAGGCTGGTGGAGGGGCATCCCTGCCACAGTTGGGAGTCGGACGTCCAGCAGGGGTGGCCACATCAACGACTGCACCCCAACCAGCAGAGGATGTGCAGGCAGAGGGAGGCAGTGCACGGGCAGAGGCACAGCAGCAGCAGCAACGTGGTGGGAGCCATGATGGCTCGGGGCCTTCGACATAGGAGGGGCAGGCATCGGCCGGAGGGCACGGCGAAAGTGTCTTCCGTGTGGCAGCGGTTGGGCCACGCCATAGATGCGGAGCGGCAGCGGGCAGAAGAGGCACGGCTCACGATGGTCAGGGCGGAGAACTCCATGCGGAAGACCCTGAGGCGGGCCGAGTGCCTCGAGGCAATCCGCAGGGTGTTGGAGGTGGACACGTCGACGGCCCTGCAGACCTTCGGGGCCATGGAGGAGGACCGCCTCCGGGACATTGAGCAGGAGTTCGATGATGCCCTGGCCCGGGACATCCAAAAGTGAGCTGTCGGACTAGCCCGCTGCCCTTGTAAATAGTTCTGTAGTTAGTGTTAGGTTTCCTTTGGTTTTGCATTTTTTTTGGACCTTTTGGACAATGGGCCACATTTTTGTATATAGTTTTTTTTTATTAGGTAGTGTTATTAGATAGGTTTCATTTCTTCTGTTGGGATCATGGACCCTGGCTTGTTCATCTGTATATAGTTGACTGTTGGATTTTCTTTTTTTTTTTTACAATTTACCCATGGAGCAATGGCTTTCAATTATAATTTTCCATTGGATTTTCTTTTGTGGACTGTGACTTTGGACACCATTCCTTTGGATTATGATTTTTGGTTTTGCATTATTTCACGGACATGCTGCTTTTTATTTTTTTAAATTCCCATTTCTGTTTGTTTATTTTTGATTCAATTTATTTTTCCTTTAATACATATTTTTTGTTCAAACTTCAATGTGTAGTATCATCTCATTGGTTTCATGCATATCATGATATGGGTTTTGAGATTCACTGACGCCCATTGGGTGTATGTGAGGGACATGTGTTCATTTCCAAACTTGCAATTGGGGTTCTATCATGTTATTGCCATTTCTAAGTAGGTGGATGCAATACTCGGGTGGGTGTTTGGCATTTGGAGGCTGACCATAGGGACCAGGGATCTAGATTGTGATGACATGTTGGATGGGGGACATGAGTGGGGGCCTGCTGGCAGGTGCCCCACAGTGCTGGGGGGTGGGGGTGCAGGGGGACATGAGTTGGGGGCCTGGTGGAGGGTGCCCCACAGTGCCGGGGGGTGGGGGTGCAGGGGAACATGAGTTGGACATGAGTGGGGGCCTGCTGGCAGGTGCCCCACAGTGCTGGGGGGTGGGGGTGCAGGGGAACATGAGTTCGGGCCTGGTGGAGGGTGCCCCACAGTGCTGGGGGGTGGGGGTGCAGGGGAACATGAGTTGGGGCCTGGTGGATGGTGCCCCACAGTGCTGGGGGGTGGGGGTGCAGGGGAACATGAGTTGGGGCCTGGTGGAGGGTGCCCCACAGTGCTGGGGGGGTGGGGGTACAGAGGGACATGAGTTGGACATGAGTGGGGGCCTGCTGGCAGGTGCCCCACAGTGCTGGGGGGTGGGGGTGCAGGGGAACATGAGTTGGGGGCCTGGTGGAGGGTGCCCCGCAGTGCTGGGGAGTGGGGGTGCAGGGGGACATGAGTTGGGGGCCTGCTGGCAGGTGCCCCACAGTGCTGGGGGGTGGGGGTGCAGGGGAACATGAGTTGGGGCCTGGTGGAGGGTGCCCCACAGTGCTGGGGGTGGCGGTGCAGGGGAACATGAGTTGGGAGCCTGGTGGAGGGTGCCCCACAGTGCTGGGGGGTGGGGGTGCAGGGGGACATGAGTTGGGGGCCTGCTGGCAGGTGCCCCACAGTGCTGGGGGCTGGGGGTGCAGGGGAACATGAGTTGGGGCCTGGTGGAGGGTGCCCCACAGTGCTGGGGGGGTGGGGGTGCAGGGGGACATGAGTTGGGGGCCTGGTGGAGGGTGCCCCACAGTGCTGGGGGGTGGGGGTGCTGGGGGACATGGGTGGGGGTGCAGGCTAGTCCCCCGTGGTGTGGGCTGCCTGCAGGGGCCGTGGAGGTTGTGGAGCAAACACCTGGGAGGACCCACACGGCCAATTCACGTGTAGTACTCCACGGAACCCCTGAAATACACATACCCTGCTGATATCGCGTGTGAAACTTCCCGCGCACCCCAAGATACACGTACCCAGGACATTCGCGTGTGGAACTTCCAGCGCACCCCAGTAATACAGGTACCCTGCTGAATTCACGTGTGTAAGTTTCCGCGCACCCCGAAATACACGTACCCAGGACATTCGCGTGTGGAACTTCCAGCGGACCCCTGAAATACACGTACCCTGCTGATATCGCGTGTGAAACTTGCCGCGCACCCCGAAATACACGTACCCAGGACATTTGCGTGTGGAACTTCCAGCGCACCCCTGAAATACAGGTACCCTGCTGATATCGTGTGTGAAACTTCCCGCGCACCCCAAGATACACGTACCCAGGACATTCGCGTGTGGAACTTCCAGCGCACCCCTGAAATACACGTACCCTGCTGATATCGCGTGTGAAACTTCCCGCGCACCCCAAGATACACGTACCAAGGACATTTGTGTGTGGAACTTCCAGCGCACCCCTGAAATACACGTACCCTGCTGACATCGCATGTGAAACTTCCCGCGCACCCCAATATACACGTACCCAGGACATTTGCGTGTGAAACTTCCAGCGCACCCCAGTAATACAGGTACCCTGATGAATTCAAGTGTGTAAGTTTCCGCACACCCCGAAATACACGTACCCGGACATTCGCGTGTGGAACTTCCAGCGCACCCCTGATATACACGTACCCTGATGGAATCATTTGTGAAACTTCCCACGCACCCCTGAAATACACGTACCCAGCTGATATCGCGTGTGAAACTTCCTGCGCACCCCAAGATACACGTACCCAGGACATTTGCATGTGGAACTTCCAGCGCACCCCAGTAATACAGGTACCCTGATGAATTCACGTGTGTAAGTTTCCGCGCACCCCGAAATACACGTACCCGGACATTCGCGTGTGGAACTTCCAGCGCACCCCTGATATACACGTACCCTGATGGAATCGCGTGTGAAACTTCCCACGCACTCCTGAAATACACGTACCACGCTCGCACAGGGCCAATCGCGTGTGAAACTTCCCACGCACCCCAGTAATACAGGTACCCTGCTGAATTCACGTGTGTAAGTTTCCGCGCACCCCGAAATACACGTACCCAGGACATTCGCGTGTGGAACTTCCAGCGCACCCCTGATATACATGCACCCTGCTGAATTCACGTGTGAAACTTCCCGCGCACCCCTGATGTAGACGTACCCTGATGGAATCGCGTGTGGAACTTCCCGCGCACCCCTGAAATACACGTACCCAGCTGAAATAACGTGAGGAACTTCCCGCGCACCCCACTGATACACATACCCCGCTTGCTGTGCTGGTACAGGGTTAGCGCAGCCCTTTGCGCTGGATTGGGGATTTTGATGCCTTTTCCCTGCGCAAGGGGCGTTCTTGGGGGCATAACTGGTGCTGCTGCAGGGTCGCTGCGCCACTGTGCGCCACGGCTGGTTTTGGTGGCTGGAATCCATGAATACGCTGTGCGCGGGAATGTATTTTGGCGCACGCAGCTGGCGCAGGGATTCGCACGCGCACACTGTGCGCCAGCCGCGTGCGCCACTTGTGCGCTGAATTCTATGAATTACCCCCAGACAAGAACACATACCAATATACATATACATAGGGAAAATAGCAGCTTTGAAACAGAGCAATCATTTATTTGCATGAAAATAATGCTGTCTTTAAAGCTTGTGTCTTCCCCTATGTATATGTTTCATATGATGTGACTGGAATTACTATAAGAACCTACTTGTAGGATACGTCTACAAATAAAATAAAATGTTTAGTTTCTGACTGTTACTGAAGAAAACCATGTGGCCTAGATATGTCAGCAAAAGTAAAAAGAGTGAGCCAGACATGTGATGTCATCAGTGATGTCATCAATGATATTTGTGATGTCATCTTTGATGTTGTGGGTGTTAGTCTTAGCAGTGCACGGTGGTGGAGCGAGTTATGGTTGCTTAGCTTACCATAACTGGCGAATTTCAGGGTTTTTTCGGTTTTACTTGGAACCATAACGTCCCTTTAAAAAAGTTTTTTCACTGAATTTCATAGGTTTTTAGTTGCGCAACTTAACCATAACGTCCCGTTAACAAAGTTTTTTTTACTGAATATATATATATATATATATATATATATATATATATATATATATATTCGATCTAAAACTGATGGGGATGGCAACATGAATCTATAACAGGACGCCCTTGTGGACATTTCACTGCATTTCTTTCTGGTATTTTTATGGGAGGGCAGCCCTTCATACCCACCGTCCTACCACTCTTTGCTCCCCAACCCTATACTCCCTATCCTCTAGCCCTTTATCTCCAAAACGTACCTTGGCAAATGCAGTGAAAGGGATCTGGGGAAATGCGGGGAGGCTCCCACCATTAAAATGACCAGCAACGCTGCAAAACAACAGCAAAACAAAGCCATGCCAGAAAGGTTGACATAAAAAATGTAACTAACACTACACCACTACCTTGCAAGGATGGAACTATAATACTGATGCGAACTGCCAAGTACCTAAAGTGCATGTAGTGGAGTATGTACTCAGAAATACGTATAATATGAATAATGTCTTTATGAGGGAACTTGGTTTGTATGTATGTCAGCATTCAAATATTAATGTAACTGGTGGTAATGCTTTTACAGGAAACAGTACCAACTAAATTGACAATGGTGAACAGCATGTATTCTTTCATTCTTTATTTCTCTCTCTCTCTCTCTCTCTCTCTCTCTCTCTCTCTAGCTCTCTCTTTCTCTCTCCCGAACCTCCCAATATAATTTTGTATGTATAAATTCTCTTCTGTGCTCTTTTTCACTTCCAGAGTGAAAAGCATTGATGATCTTACTAACATATGTTTCTATAGAGGTTTTTTTTGTAAATTATCAGGTGTATTTACTGTGTGATTTGGTGATTTGCAACTCAAATACATTGGCAATAGAATATTAGTTTAACTTTTGAGAAGCAGGTATGCAGAATTTGCTCCCTGGGAAGGACGCCCACCCAGTCAGGTTGTACTCAGGAGACCCCTGGCCGGCCCATATAGCCGAGGTTTGCTCCGAGAGTACTTTAAGACAAGATAGCTGCACCTTGAGATGGATGGGGGTGCAGAATTATTACTCCAACACCAATCAATAAGGACAACTCAATGATTTGACAAAGGGAGTCCGTTTAATGACAAGTACAAAAAACGGGGAGTCATGGCAATCAGCAGTGATGTGATAGTCCGTCTCGCTTCAACTCCAACGAACTTCATAAAAAACACATCATTTATACAGAAAATTCGTCATAAGTGACGTGTAACACTCAAAAGTTAATATGCAAATCTATTGGCTAGGAAAAGGTAACTTTAATATAGGTGCTATATCTGTATATGGTAACAGAGTGAGGGGATTGGGTAAATACTGTCAGGTGGGCGTCTAAGCCCTTCCTTCAAAATTACTACTGTAGACGTCACTAAAAGTACGACGTCCCATTGGTTATACTACTATAGGACCCTAGATTGTGTGGTCATTTGTGATTGGGTTGGCACCAACCCCATGCATACATTTCCACTTTACTTAGCAGCACACAGAATGGTCAGCCAGGTGCAGGGTGCCCCCTCAGCTGCCCGGCCTTTCTCCAATTAAGGCTACAATCAATCATCACTTCAACAACAATGTGTCAATTATGTTACTGTGGTTGGCCTCGAAACTGCATCTTCTGTCTGGGAATGTTCCGATATCTCCTCCTGGGCGAATGCCAAGCGTTGGTGTGAACTCGTGCTTCTCCTCGCTTGGATGGTCATGTGATGCAGACACTGTGAATTATCCTAGGTTCTCTCAATTTGTGCATTTAATTCTTATTTGGCTTGCCACCTGCCTACTCTTCCTTATCTTGACCTTTCAGAGACAGGATATTCTGTTCTTAAGTTTCAATTAGATGTAGTTACTGTTTGTTCCTTCTATTGGTATGACCTTGGCTCTCTTAACATGAGTTGCATCGGCTGAGTTTCGATTCAGCCGTCTCTTCTCATTTTGCTAGAATATGAATCTTGTCTTGTTTGGCCTCTAGTAACCTGAGTCGATTTTGCTTTTCGTGTAAAGTGGAGTCGCACTTATAATAATGTGCTTCGTTTTGAGGAAGATTATGAACAATGGCACTTGCCGCGCTATTCTTCTACTTAGCATAGCAAGCCGCACTGTTTTCTTAGCTTTCTTGCGGTTTCAAGCATATGTACAGGCGTTAGCTGGTTGAATATCTTCATCCTGCTTACAGCTTAACTCTCTTATGCTTTGATAGCTTCTTGTCACTTTAAGCTCACAATCTCTTTTCTCATGGCATTTCATCTCCTTGTGTCATTCTTGGTTCATCATTTGTTCTATCTGTGAGTTCGTCTGGGCTCTCATGACATCACCATTCGTCTTCCTTTAAGATCTTTTTGGCTTCTTCCGGGACGGTACTTAGGCAATCTTCATTTTGTCTAATTTGTTGGTAGGGTTTTCTCAATGGATACCTTACTGTCCAAGGTTGTCTAGGTATTGGTACTTCAATAGGTGTTACTAGTCTGATGGGTACTGGGCAGAGCCCTACTGCGGCTCTCTGCTGGTTTATTTGCTCATCATACGTCACATATTTTGGTGTGAATGTTCCTGGTACTTCAAAATGGACGATGGGAGTGCAGACTTTATTTGGGACCTCCTCTACAAGGTGGCTGGAACAGTGGCCGAGAATACACAATCCCTGACTGCTGTCCCAGCCACTAGTGGCACTTCCCCAGGTGGCACTTCTCCCTGTTGCCTCTCCACCTCCTCAAATCAACTGATTCCCCTTTCCCACCCCCCCACTTACCTGCGGGACCGGAGCCTTGTGCTGCGGTCCTCGAGGTCCTCCTGTCTGGCCGCTGCTATTGAAATAGAAAAGGAATGAGGTCTCTTTTTGGATGATGGTGTCCATTTTGGATCATGTGCTCCATGGGCCATCATCCGAAAAGGGACTTGTCCCTTTTCCATTGCAATGGTGGCATTTTCTGCCAAAAAATGCTCCTCTAACGTGAGATGGCCTTGTGCTGAGCTGATCTCCCATCAGAAGGAAAAAAAAGAAAACTATATGCACCCCTTCGGGGGGGGGGGGCAGACATGGGGTTTAATGGCCCGCAGCCTGAGCTGAGGTCCTTGCTTCGCTCTGGCCTACCAAAGCTCATGGCGGCTAGCTGTTAACATTGGCATAAAATTGAAGATGTGATGGAAGGAGTTGTAGCCTATGGCCTAACCTGCAGACTGCTGAACCTGGACACCCGGGCACAAGTCCTAAAGTTCTCAAGTGACCAAACTATGTGATCCTTCGAAAATCATATTACATTACTGTGCCTGATTTTATTTACTGGAAATGTTGGGATCTCCTATATGAGATTTGCAAGTGTGTACCATACAAAAGACTCCCTCAGGCATGCCACGCCCATGTTGTCTTCCATTTCCCATTTCCCCACCAAATGCGAGGTCAGTGGTCTCCAAAGGATCGCTCGGAAACTGACGGTAGAATGGCACATGCCAGGGTATATCTTTCCATCCATTTTTGTCAGTGTTGCCAAGATGACAAGTTTAAATATGCAAAAAGAAATCGGCACAATATTCAGCCACTGACAAATGGGGTCATTTTTATTTACCACTTATTATGCATTGGTGGGAATACTATAATGCATCATTGGCGTTGCCTCCCCTTATGTTCACCACTGAAGAACTTGGCATGGTTGAATAGAATACAGAGTAGCTCCTAGTATAATGATAACATTGAAACACTTGTGTACAGGTGCGTTATAAATGCCATATCATATCATAGAGCATATACAGTGTTCCATCAGCTCAATTGTCTCTCAGTTCACTCATAGCAACACAGTTGAGTGTAATGGTTCCTTCCGGGCAGACCAGTAAATGAAAGGGAATACCGCAATGCGAGTGGCATTCAGAATTCTGAGTAGGAGGCGTGAAACGATGTGATTGTAACTATGGGCGACCGGCAAATGGGAATTTACAATCGTTACCGGCACTCTTAATCCAGAGGTAACACCGCCGGGCTGAGTGCCCGGCAATGGTAATACAGTTTGGTGGTATCTGGGTGGATTTACCAATGAGGCATCCACATCCTGTTACCATGTTTAGTATGCATTACCTGTTGGGGCACCGCAGAATCACCTGTGCCCTACCACATTACTGACAAAGCCACACCCCCGTTGCCCATACCAACTGACGACATGCATGTCTCCCCAAAAGACAGAAGGTGAAAGCCCATTGGTGAAAGGCAAGAGGCGAGATCCCTTGGTAAAGCAACCCAGTGACATGGCGCGCTAAGAGGCCATCTGCAAGTCCTTAATGGAGGGAGGAGGAGAGAAGAGGAACCTGCTGACAGAGTTACAGCTGGAACAGTTTTGGGAAAAGCAAAAGAAATACAGGTAATAAAAAACAGCTGATAAAATGCCAAAATCTTGGCCGAGAAACGACTCAGAGGAAGAGATTTAGAGAATTGGAAGCAAAACATAACAAGGAAAAATAAATTCAACTATCAAAACAACTCCTCTTTAATGGCTCCCAGGAAAGGACGCCTGTCACGTGATACGTGCGTCTGTGCCAATGTTCGGGCCTGTACAGCATTGTTCGGCACCGCCTCTTGTTGGAAGACGTCCAAAGGAACAGGGCAGTGCTCTGGACACCGCCATTATTCTTTATGTATGTTCTATTCGCTCACTGTTCGTCACCCCTTTCTCCTCTGCACAGGAAAGCATTTGCGAACCAGATGGCATCCTGATTTTTAATACAGATGCCCATTGCATATTTGTGCTTCCCTTTACAACAAGCTCCATTACACAGGTGATTAATCAGCAAAGCAAAGTGGAAGTAAACATGATCATCTCGTTTAGTGTGATGGCTTTCATTTCCAAGCAGAAGTGAAAAGTTTGAAGAAAGAAGTAGACATTCAGCAAAAGAATTCTCATTCTGCCCAAGCCACATCATAGCTCTCAACGCACACGCTTTTGGCGGGTGTCACCCGCCTTGTAAAGGGCTGACTCACCCGCCAAGCCTCCTGCACGCCCATTCATTCCAATGGGCGTCTCACCCGCCAAAAACAAAATCGGGTGATTTCACCCGCCTTTGCAACACAAATGGTTGAGAGCTATGCCACATTCATTCTAGTGCTTTATACTTCTTTTTTTTTGTTTTGTTTATTTATTTATTAGGTATTTATAATGCGCCTATACCGCAAATGGTGTTTCAAGAGGCAACACAACAAAAGAGGGTGGGGGGAACAGGGATGAAATAACAAAAATGGTCCTACCAGGCCTTGTGTCATTCGGATCGTGCAAGCGCAGTAACAGGGGCGAGTGGGGGAAGTGGAGAGAAGTGCCGGTCAGAGTGAAATGAAGTGCAGGTCGGAGTGGAGAGCATGCAAGTGCTGGGGGGAGGGGAAGGGGCGAAAGGGGAGGCTAGGTGGACAAGTGCCAGGGGAATGCATGGAACGCAGGGAATGAAGGTCCACATACTGAGTATGAGGACGGACTGGATGGGTTCAGTAGGGGTGCAGGCTCCACCAGGTTAGTACAGGGGAGGGAGCCTGGTAGGGCAAGTGCAGAATTGGGCGGGAGGGAGGCCCTGTATGAATCAGAAGGAACCAGGCAGCCAGTCAAAATGCAGCAGATGGGGACATTAGCAGGGGCGGGGGAGAGGGAAGGAAAAAGAGAAAAGGAGGGTCTTGAGAAGTTCCCAGAACTTAAGGAGACCCAGCGCAAGCCTGAGAGGGCCAGGGAGGCCATTCCAGAGGGAGACTCCTGCGGAAGAGAGAGATCTACCACCACTCTCTGCTTGGAAAAGCGTCTGATCTGCAGAGAGTTGGAGCTAGAAGACCGATGGGCTCTAGTAGGGAGGTATTGAGGGAGAGATAGTTGGATGTAGTGGGGTCCGAAGCCACCGAGAGCCTTGTGGATGATGCAGAGGGCCTTGAACTTTATCCTCACAGCAACTGGGAGCAAGTGGGGAGATTTTAGGGCTGGAGAGATGCAGTGTCTGGGCTTGAGGACAAGGATAAATCTTGCAGTCCTAATCTGGATTGGTTGAAGGGGCGAAGGGAGAATTTAGGCAGATTGAGGAAGAGGACATTGCAGTATTCCAGCCAAGAGAGGACCATAGCTCTGGAGACATTGAGTTTCTGGGGAAAGATGAGGAAAGTGGGCCTTCTTGGCAAGGGCCGCGATGTGAGGAGAGAAGGAGAGAGAGGAGTCGAAGATGACACCAATGTTTTTTGCCTCACAAGAGAGTGAGGGGAGGGGGCCAGAGAGTAGGGGGAAGCAGGGAATTGCGGCCCTGATGAGAAAGATCCCAGTCTTACTGGCATTAAGACAGACATTGTTGGCAGCACACCATGCCTGAATAGCAGACAGTCAGGAATGAATGAGAAAGGAAGAGGAGAAGGCAGTGGAGGGAAGGTTGAAGGAGAGCTATGTGTCGTCTGCATAACAATAGAATTGAGGAGAGAAGGCGGAGATCAAATGGGCTAGAGGGGCAAGGTAGATGTTGAAGAGCCACAGAGAGATAGAGCCCTGAGGGATGCCGCAGCTGGAGAGAGTGATGGGGAAGAGAAAAGGGCCCAGTTGAACCTGGGATGGCTGGTCAACCAGTCCAGTGCCAGGTTTGTGATGCCAAGGGTATCTCAGAGCCGATTTATACGGGTGGCATTACTGACCATATCAAAAGGTAGGGGAAAGGTCAAGAAGGATGAGAATGAAGGAGAGATGAAATCAAGATTTTAGAGCAAGTCTTCACAAGTGTTCGGGAGTGCAGTTTCCGTGCCTCTGGTTGCTCTGAAGCCAGACTGGTGGTCGTGGAGACAACCAACAGATTCAGTGTGGTGGATCAGCTGGGGTATGACTAGCTTCTCCAAGAGTTTACCCAGAAAGGGATTAATGGAGATAGGGCACCAGTTAGCCGGGCAGGAAGGGTTGGCAGAAGGCTTTTTGAGGAGAGGGTGCAGAAGAGTGCTTGAGGGGTAGCAGAAAGGAGCCAGTGGCAAAGGAGTGATTGCAGAAATCAGCCAAGGCTGGAGCAAGGGAGGCAATGTCGTCCTTGATAGTCCCGGAGGAGCAGGATAGCACCTGTTTGGAGGACACTTTCATAGAGACTACTTGTCTAGAGACCTCATCCAGTGGTATGGGCGAGAAGGAGGAGAGTAGGAGGAAAGGTGAGAGGGGGGCCAAGGGAGGCCTGAGAGTGCGTGATGGAGAAGGGAGGGTTGTAGAGAAGAGTGAAGACAGGATGTCCTGAGTTTTGGTTATGAAGTGAGAGGCCAGTGCAGTGCAGGAGGATGGCACAGAAGTGGAAACTACAGTAAGATTTGCAAGTTCCTTGCAGATTTTGAACAGTTGGGCTGTGTTGCTAGTGGCCCCAGAGATGCAGACTTGGATATAGACCTTCTTCTTTGAATGGATGGAGAGTCTGTTTTAGATTTGGGGCAGGCACAAGCCAGTCTGCCAGTGGAAGTGCTCAAAGCCTGCCACTTCCATTCAGCAACTCTGCACTTGCGTTTCAGGGAGGCTAGGTCGGAATCATATCAGATGTTGTGCTTGGAGGCAGGCTTCATGCGGATCCTCATGACAGGGGCAAGGATGTCCAGAGTGTTGGAGATGGAGAGGTGAAGGTTAGCAAGGACTCTGTCAGTGAGAGAGCCAGAGGCCGGAGTGGGGGTGTGAAAGTGGCAGCAAAGGCAGCATCTGACATTTGATTCATCGGTTGAATGACGGAGATGGAGTCTGGCAGTGCGCGCAGAGGCTTAGCCTGGGGGCCCACGAGACCAGGAGAGAGGTGTAGTGAGAGGTGTGGAGATGGGATGTCTGCTGAGATGAGGGCAACCAAGATGTGTCCAGCTGAGTGTGTCAGACTGAAGAATGGTAAGGGAAAGAGAGTCACTGAACCTGTGGAAGCGTCCAGAGGCCGCATTATGGGAGTCAAGGTGAATATTGAAGTCTCTGAGGAAGCGAAGCTTGGAGATGGAGGCCAGGAGAGAAGTGGTGAGGTCAGACCACTCCGAGAGGAAGAGGAAGACTGGACAAGGGGTCCTGCAGATGGAGGCAAGAGTCAACAAGAGGTTTGGAGAGACACCAAGCCTGCAGATGAGGCATTCAAAGGAAGAGTGGTCTGAATGTGTAGGATAGTAGCAACAACCCATTCAGGGAAGATCAGGGCCACTCGGTCCCCAGACAGGTTAGGCCTGGACTTAAAGAGGATCTTATAACCCTCTGGGAGGAGTCTGTCACAAATAGTGACAGAGCTGGCAGTGAACCACATCTCGTGAGAGGGAGGAAGTCAAGGTCAAAGTCTTCCAGGAGGTAGCAGATGTCAGAGGAGTTTTTGACGGCAGAGTCTGAGTTGAACTTAGCTAAGTGTAGCTGGTTGCCACCTTTGAAGGTCTTCTGAGGAGAGGAGGGGTACAGAGTGTGGTACACTCATCGGTGGTGGCAAAGGGGCCACAGGAGTGGCAGGACAAGGGAGGATGTTGATGAGGGACGGAAGACCCCTAGTGCTGAAATCCCAATCTATTGCACTGGAGTACAGATAGGAGGGCGATGTTATGTGAGGAGGAAAACACTGCTTTTGGGTGTTGTTTGGTTATTTACTCACCCATTTCACTACCCATTTATTTATTTTTTATTGTTGACTTTTTAGGCACTTCTACAATAAGAAAATACTGTTTTAAAGTGCCCGCAGTGCAAGGGAGGGAGCAGGGGTGGGAATATATTTAAGCAATAAGCCCTGAGCCGCGAGAGCATTACTGAGTCAGGTAATGCCTCATGGCCCATAGTTATAGGCCAGTGCAAAGCGAGGGCATTAATGAAGGCCCTGGGGCATTACCTGACTCAGTAATGCACCCACAGCAACGGGCTTATTGCTATTAGTACCCCGGCCCGCAAGACCAGGGTACTAATAGCATTTTTTCTGTTCCAAAATGCTGCATGGTTTCGGAACAGAAAAAAAATGGAATCCGTTTTCCCTTTCCATGGAGGCCATCAGGAATGGACGCGTAGGGGACAGAAGTGTTTCCACCGCGTTTGCCCCCCAAAAATTAGAAAAAAGTAGGTAAGTGGGGTTGGGAGGGTGGGAGGGGATAGTTTGCAGGGGAGGGGGTTGGAAGAAAGAAAATACTTACCTGAATCCCTAGCGGGTGACTATGGCATCCTCCAGCCGTGTGGAGGCTCGGAGCGGGGATTGCCCCATTTCGAGTCTCTTCATTGGCTGAGGGGTGCCATGCCCCCCGCTGGGAGCAAAGGATAGGAATCCCGGCCGAGGGATTCCCGGTCGGGTTAAGCCCCGGCGACAGCCAATCAGAATGTTTGTTACATTCTGATTGACCCTTTGCCGGGTAGTAATAAAATACATTAAAAACACAATAAAATAAGAGCAGTCTGGGGGGAGGGGGGAGTAAAGCATGAACCTGCTATGCCTTGTGAGTATTCAGAATTTGCAAATGCAGCAAGGAAGAAGGCAGGGGGTCAGTGCTGTGGGTTCTGAGTTCATGGGTGAGCCACAGATGAAGTGCTAGGAATGTTGAGTGCTACACGGCCTGGAGCCAAGTGGGGTGTAAGTGCGAGCCACCAGGGCAGAGGGTGTAAGTGCAAGTACAGATAGACAGGAGCTGGGCCAATTGGGTGAGGGAGGTCAGGGCCCAGAGCATGGGTGCACAACTTATGGCACGCGGGCCAGTTGCGGCCCGCCATGCCATTTTGTTCGGCCCGCCAGCAACAAACACTTTCCTAATGGAGGGTGGCCCGCAAGCAGCATCGGCCGCCCTCCATTGGGAAAAGTCTTTGTTGTCTTCCAGGCCAGACAAAACACTGGTCCTCATTGGCTCAGTGCACACGCACCAAGTAGCTTCTATGAGTCACGTAGTACGTGTGTGCTGCACCAATGGAGGGCCAACACTACGGCTGGTGTGGCAAGTAAGGCTTGATGCCAGAAGGCATTTCAGCCTTGGCACACCCACGCCAGCCGTAGTACCAGACCTCGCCAGTGTTCCAACTAGCCTGTCTTCCAGCACGTCGCCCGGTAAGTACAGATTGTTTTTGGGAGGTGGGACATTTGTTTGTGTGTGTGTGTGTGTCGCATCTTTGTGCTGCTTGCATGTTGAGATGCGGGTGTGGGGTGTGTGTCGGGTCTGCCTGAATGTGTTTGTATGCAAGTGCAGTGTGTGTTGAGATGCGGAGGGGCTGTGTGTGTCGGGTCTGCCTGAATGTGTTTGTATGCAGTATGCAAGTGCAGTGTGTGTTGAGATGCGGAGGGTGTGTGTGTGTCGGGTCTGCCTGAATGTGTTTGTGTGCAAGTGCAGTGTATGTTGAGATGCGGGGGTGGGGTGTGTGTTGGGTCTGCCTGAATGTGTTTGTGTGCAAGTTCAGTGTGTGTTGAGATGCGGGGGGGTGTCAGGTCTGTCTGAATGTGTTTGTGTGCAAGTGCAGTGTGTGTTGAGATGCGGAATGGGGGTGTCTGTCGGGTCTGCCTGAATGTGTTTGTGTGCAAGTGCAGTGTGTTGAGATGCGGGGGGGTGTGTTAGGTCTGCCTGAATGTGTTTGTGTGCAAGTTCAGCGTATGTTTAGATGCGGAGGTGGGGTGTGTGTCGGGTCTGCCTGAATGTGTTAGTGTGCAAGTGCAGTGTATGTTGAGATGCTGGGGGGGAGGGGAGTGTCGGGTCTGCTTGAATGTTTGTTGTTGTATGAAAGTGCATGTTGAGATGCGGGTGTGGGGTGTGTGTCGGGGTCTGCCTGAATGTGTTTTTGTGCAAGTGCAGTGTGTGTTGAGAGGCGGAGGGGGTGTGTGTGTCGGCTCTGCCTGAATGTGTTTGCGTGCAAGTTCAGTGTATGTTGAAATGCGGAGGGGGGTGTGTGTCGGGTCTGCCTGAATGTGTTTGTGTGCAAGTGCAGTGTGTGTTGAGATGTGGGGTTGGGGGGTCCTGGTCTGTATGGGTGTATGCGTGTGAGTTTGTTTGGTGAGTTGGGGGTTAGGGGGTCCGGGTCTGTATGGGTGTATGCTTGTGAGTTAGTATGGTGAGTTGAGGGTGGGGGTCTGTATAGGTGCATGGTGTATTGGTGTATGCTTGTGAGTTTGTGTGCTGAGTTGGGGTGGGGGATTCGGTTCTGTATGGGTGCATGGTGTATGCTTGTGAGTTTGTTTGCTGAGTTGGGGGTGAGGGTTCGGGTCTGTATGGGTGCATGGTGTATGCTTGTGAGTTTGTGTGCTGAGTTGGGGGGTGGGTGTTCGGATCTGTATGGGTGCATAGTGTATTGGTGTATGCTTGTGAGTTTGTTTGCTGAGTTGGGGATGGGGGTTCGGGTCTGTATGGGTGCATAGTGTATTGGTGTATGCTTGTGCGTTTGTGTGCTGAGTTGGGGGTGGGGGTTTGGGTCTGTATGGGTGCATAGTGTATTGGTGTATGCTTGTGAGTTTGTGTTCTGAGTTGGGGGGTGGGGGGTTCGGGTCTGTATGGGTGCATGGTGTATACTTGTTAGTTTGTATGCAGAGGTGGGGGATTGGGGTCTGTATGAGTATGTATGCATGGTGCATGCTTGGTGTCATGGGGCATAGTGTTTGGTTGAGGGGTGGGGGCCATGGGGCATAGTGTTTGGTTGGGGGAAGGGGCCATGGGGCATAGTATTTGGTTGAGGGGTGGGTGTCATGGGGCATAGTGTTTGCTTGAGGGGTGGGGTCATGGGACATAGTGTTTGCTTGAGGGGTGGGGCCGTGGGGCATAGTGTTTGCTTGAGGGGTGAGTGTCATGGGGCATAGTGTTTGCTTGAGGGGTGGGTGTCATGGGGCATAGTGTTTGCTTGAGGGGTGGGGGCCATGGGGCATAGTGTTTGGTTGAGGGTGGGGTCCATGGGGCATAGTGTTTGCTTGAGGCGTGGGTGCCATGGGGCATAGTGTTTGATGAGGGGTGGGTGTCATGGGGCATAGTGTTTGGTGAGGGGTGGGTGTCATGGGGCATAGTGTTTGGTTGGGGGTGGGGGCCGTGGGGCATAGTGTTTGGTTGGAAACTGGGGGCCATGGGGCATAGTGTTTGCTTGAGGGGTGGGTGTCTTGGGGCATAGTGTTTGCTTGAGGGGTGGGTGTCTTGGGGCACAGTATTTGCATGAGGGGCGGGTGTCTTGGGGCACAGTGTTTGCTTGAGGGGTGGGTGTCTTGGGGCACAGTGTTTGCTTGAGGGGTGGGTGTCATGGGGCATAGTGTTTGGGTGAGGGGTGTGGACCATGGGGTATAGTTTCGCACTCCAAGAGTGAACCCAAAAATAAAGCTAACACAGGCACAGTTAGGAGATGTACATCCTTTGCTTTTTGTGGAAACCTGACTCCTCTTGGACAACCCAAACAGCAAAGTATAGCAGTCCAAAATAATGGAATGTGCAATCAAGGATCAATAAAATATGTATAATTTAATTAAACAGACGATATGCAATAACTAAATAGAAATAAATGATAACAATGGAAAATGTGTAGTACAAAATGTAAGTTTGAAATACAAATAAAAATAATTACACCTCAAAAACGTATTCTTTTTCCATGTGTTTAATAAAAATTGGGGGTTGAAAAAGCCTCCTGCCATGCCACGCCCCACTGCGCCGACCGCGCGACCCACATTTACTTTTCGGCCCACTATAGCCATCATGTAAGGTACTTTTGGCCCTCTGTCAAATTCAGTTGTGCACCCCTGGCCCAGAGGCTGCATAAGGGCCCAGGATACCCAATCGCAGCAACTGTGGGATTAGGTGTCCTCGGCCATGTCAATCCCCTTCCACTCACTACCCAAGCCCCCTCAAAACACATCCTACTGGTATTTCTTTTTGCAAGCTCTAGCAAACAGTAACCTTAAAGTTTGTGCCCTATAATGCCTGCTAGTTTTATTTCTAAACAGTCTTTTGAGAGTTGAATGTCTTGATTACAGCTGTAAATGCACTATTTGTGTAGTAAATATGCCCCAGCCAAGTATGCATTTAACCACTTGTTTTATTAGCTGTTTATGTGTCCTTACATCTGTCTGTTGCACTGAAGTCATGTTAAAAACGAGCATTGGCAAAGCCGGCAGTTTTGACTTCTGGATATGTATTAAGTAGGCATTTCCCATCACTGCCATCATAAGCCTAGATACTCATACCATTTCCCAGCTGTTGCCATTTTATGGCCAGGAAATACCATGATGGCAGTGCCTAGCAAATACAGATCCCATGCTGCGACAAACCGACTTCTGCCCTGCAGAGGTACACGGATGGGCAGGGGCTAAAGCGCCTACTCAGTCCTCATACGTCTACAAACCGCGATCCAACAAAATCAGAAAGTTAAAATAGCCACATTTAAGAGATATACATGACTCCACTTTTTGTGGCAACTTGGGCCGAGGGAAGGCTATACTGTCATTCAAGAGTGCTGTGAATGTGATTCAGTAGCAACCCAAACTGCAAAATATAACGGTCCAAAATAAAGGAATGTCCAATCTAGGTTTTATAAACATGTATACTTGAATCAAACAGACCATGTAACATAATAACTAAGCAGAAACACTGTAAAAACCCACCCCTGTAGAAGGAACGCAGAATATGCAAACACAGAATAGATGCAGCATATAGGGTAAGGAGACAGAGAGGGAAAAATACAATTAAAATACCACAATGTTCACAGAATATGTCTTGAGCTTGCAAAAGGGGATTAAAGTGAGCTATCCAATCTCTAGGGCCCAATGATGGACGAAGGGGGCAGATATCAGTCAATAATAACCTTTCAGTCGATTCGGCAGTTCGATGACGTTGACCTGGACTTCTGTGTGTGGTTCGAAAGATTCGTTTCTGTTCTGTGTGAATATGAAGCAGTTGTGGTGATCCGACAGTGAGCAGGTGTTGAGCCGAAGTCGAATTAGAAGGTAGCTGAGATTCAAAACGTTACTGCAATGTGGAACGGGCGGTCACTATGTTTGGCTCGATGGTTGAGGTTCTATGGCAGCGAGCTGGTAACAGGATACATAGGCAAGTCGGTTCAATGCTGAAGCTTGAAGATCACAGTTTGAGGGACACCAGGTTCGATCGACTTACAGTAGTGGTGGCGATAAATCAGGTGGCGGTCTGAAAGTGGTTTGAGCAAATGCACTGGCAGTGGTACTTCTTGTTTCGAGCCAAGTCAGCGATGCGCTTCAGCTGGCAATGTACATCAGCAAACTGGTCCAAATGGGTGAACTTGCATTTGTAGAACAAAGGCGGCCAACAGCAGCTCCAGAGAGTCCTGCTGGTTCGAACAGTGTCGAACATACTTGAATCACAGCTTGGAGAGGTTTGACGTTGAAAACATTGGGATTCTTGCTGTTTTGGCTTTCAGGTACTGTGAGGATGAATGCAGGGACTCAGGGGCAAGATGGGTCTTTGTTCTCGTGCTCCCAAACCCAGGGGAGGCTGGCACACAACTGCAGGTGTCCTCCAACACGTTGGGGTCCTGGATATTACTGAGGCTGGCAGGTCTTGTTCCAGCAACAGGTCACCCCCATTGGTCCCTGGAGATGGTTAGGGGACATAGCTCTCCTCTGCCTTGAAACAACTGCCTTCACCTCACAACTGAAGGAATCTGGAAAGGACTGCCCTCCCAGCAGGCTCAAATTAAATCTTCTCAAGTGATGATTCAAAGATGCTTCAAGATGATTATAAAAGTGGTGTAGAGCCCTTCTTTTAAAGGTAAACGTCTGCCGGTCATTGGACTAAAGCTAGCCCACCTAAGTCACACAATACCTGTTCTTGAATTGAGTGGACTTTGCCCTTCTGTCATCACACCCAAAGTGCTTTGCTCCAAAAGAAGTAGAGGAGACAAGAAGGACAGAGAGAGACAGAGAGAAACAAGATGATGGAAGTATTTCTCCATTGTTATGTTATGTTATGTTACTTTGCATTTATATAGCGCCTTATGTACCATTGGTATGATCTCAAGGCGCTGGTAGGTTGAATGCCCTCGGGAACCATAGTTCAAGTCAGTAGAGAGAGAGAGAGAGTCATAATGTGCGTGTGAGCACCGGATATGTGTGCAGCAGGTGTGGCGTTCGTATGATAGCTGCTTCTTAGCGATAGGTGTGGTGTTTGGGAGATCATGAGTATGTGTTAGTTCTGGCATGGTGTTATCCAGACCGATTCTGGCTGTTTTAGGCCTGAGGAGAACGCCTAGGCTGGCGGGTGTGTAGCCAGCTGTGTTTAATTAGGGTGATGGGGAGTATGAGGCAGGTGTTGGTATGAGAACAGCTATCCCGAATGTGGCCTGGTATCGCTATGTTCTAGTTGAGTGGTGGTCTATAGAAGAGAGTAAGCATGGAGATGTGATATGGTGGTTTGCCCTCCTGTCTACCCTTCCCTTCTTATTAGGATGAAAGTCCATTAGAAATGCAGCACCCTGGTGTGGGGCTACAGAGTGTGGATTGGTGTGCTCCTTTGATGCCAGGGCCCAGGACAGCTGCCTGTTGTGCAGCTGTTCCTGTGAGAGGGTGTTAAACATGCTATTGTGGTTCCGTATTAACTCTGCTTCTGTTTTGACTTGAAAGTGCAGCAATAGCCTGCCCCATCAAACCTGTAAATCTGCACTTTAGGGTAAATTTAACAGAAGGTTTAATCCAGCACCATGTAATTTTTGTACCAGTGCAAATATGTAT